>NC_092751.1:44732362-45937362 GCF_047496795.1 Chiloscyllium punctatum
CCCTCTCTCTGTCCCCCACTCTCTCTCTCTCTCACTCTGTATCCCCTCTCTGTACCCCACTTCTGTCCCCCCTCCCTCTGACCCGCTCTTCCTCCCCCATTTCCGTCCCCTCTCTCTGACTACTTCTATCTCCCTCACTCTCTGTGTCCCTCTCTCTGTCCCCCTTTGTCTGACCCACTCTCTCTCCCCCTCCCTGTGTCCCCTGCTCTGTCGCCCTCTTTCTGCCCCCTCTCTGTCACCACTCTCTCTGTCCCCGTCTCTCTGTCCTTCCTCTCTCTGTCCCCGTCTCTCTGACCCCGTGCTCTCTCTGTCCCATCTCTTACTGTCCCTGCTCTCTATGCCCTCTCCCTCTCCGGCCGCCCCCGCCCCCCTCTGTCCCCCACTCTCTCCATCCCCCACTCTCTGTCCCCCTCTCTCTGACAAACTCTCTTTCCACCACTCTCTCACCCTCTCTCTGTCCCTCTCTCTCTCTGTCGAGCCTCTCTCTGTCCCCCTCTATCTCCCACCCGCTTCTCTCTGTCCCTCCCTCTCGCTGTCCCCATCTCTCTTTCGCGCTGTCTCTGCCCCCTCTCTGTCACCCCTCTCTCTGACCCCTCTCTCTTCCCCGCTCTCTGTCCCCGTCTCTGTGTCGACGTCTCTCTGCACCCTCTCTCTCTGTCCCCCCCGGTGTCCCGCCTATCTCTGTGTCTCCTCACTGTCCCGCCTCAATCTGTCCACCCTCTCTGTCGCCCCTCTCTCTGTCCCCCCCTCTCTGCCTCCCCTCTCTCTGTCACCTCTCTCTCTGACCACTCTCTCTCCTCCGCTCTCTGTCCCCCGTATCTCTGTCGCCGCCTCTCTGCCCACTCTATGATTGTCTCTCTGTCCCCCCTCTCTCTGTCGCCGTCTCTCTGTCCCCCACTCTCTCTGTCCTCCACTGTCTGTTATCCTCTCTCTGCCCACTCTCTGTGCCCCCTCTCTCTGTCGCCCTCTCTCTGTCACCCCCTCCCTCTGCCCCCCCTCTCTGTCGCCCTCTCTCTTCCCCCTCTCTGTCACCGTCTCTCTGTCCCTCTCTCTCTTTCCCCCCCTCTCTGTCCACCACTCTCTCTCCCCTCTCTCTCCCCCGCTCTCTATCCCCTCTCTCTGTTGCACTCTCGCTGCCCAATCTCTGCCCCCCCTCTCTCTCTGTCCCCCTCGCTCTCTGTCCCCCTCTCTCTGTCACCCTCTCTCTGTCACCCTCTCTCTCTGTCCTCCTCTCTCTCTGTCCCCTCTCTCTATCCCTCTCTCTCTGTCATCCCTGTCTGTGACCCTATCTCTCTGTACCCCTTTCCCTGTACCCCTCTCTCTGTCCCCCTCTCTCTGCCCCCTGCCCCCCTCTCTCTGCCCCTCTCTCTCTGCCCCCTCTCTCTCTCTGTCCCCCTCTCTCCTTCACCCCCTCTCTGCCCCCTCTCTCTGTCCTGCTCTCTCGCTGCCCCCCTCTCTCTGACCCCCTCTCTCTCTGTCCCTCTGTCTCTGTCCCCCCGCTCTCTGTCACTCTCTCTCTCCCACCCGCCTCTCTCTCTGCCCTCTCTCTCCCATCCGACTCTCTCTGTCCCTCCCTCTCTCTGTCCCCCTCTCTCTTTCGCCCTCTCTCTGCCCCCTCTCTGTGACCTTTCTCTGTGTCCCGTCTCTCTGACCCACTCTCTCTGTTTCCTTTCTCTCTGTGTCCCCGTGCTCTCTCTGTCCCCATCTCTTTCTGTATCGCCTCTCTCTCCGTCCTCTCTCTGTCCTCTCCCTCTCCGTCCCCCCTGCACCCCCACTGCCCCCACTCACTCCATCCCCGCACTATGTCCCCCTCTCTCTGTGACCCTCTCTCTGTCCCCCACTCTCTTTCCCCCTCCTTCTAACCCACTCTCTCTCCCCCACTCTGTACCCCTCTCTCTGTCGCCCTCTTTCTGCCCCCTCTCTGTCACCACTCTCTCTGTCTCCGTCTCTCTGCCCCCCTCTCTCTGTCCCCGTGTCTCTGTCCCCGTGCTCTCTCTGTCCCCATCTCTTACTGTCCCCCTCTGTCCCTCCTCTCTCTGTCCTCTCCCTCTCCGTCCCCCCCACCCCCTGTCCCCCACTCTCTCCATCCCCCCACTCTCTGTTCCCCTCTTTCTGTCCCACTCCCTCTGTCCCATCTCTCATTCCCCTCTCTCTGTCCCCCCTCTCTGTCCCGCCTCAATCTGTTCACCCTCTCTGTTCCCCCTCTCTCTGTCGCCCTCTCTCTGTTCCCCCTCTCTTTCACCCCACTCTCTGTCCCCTCTCTCTGTTGCCCTCTCTCTGCCCAATCTCAGCCCCCCTCTCTCTGTCCCTCTCTCTCTGATCCCCTCTCTCTGCCCCCCTCTCTCTCTCTCACTCTGTTCCCTCTTTCTGTCCCCCCTCCCTCTGACCCCCTCTATCTCCCCCCTTTCCGTCCCCTCTCTCTGACTACTTCTACCTCACTCACTTTCTGTGTCCCTCTCCCTGCCGCCTTCTCTATGCCCCCTCTCCCTCCCACCTGCCTTTCTCTGTCCCCGCTCTCTGACCCCTCTCTCTGCACCCTCACTCTCTTTCCCCTCACTCTGACCCCTCTCTCTCTGTCCACCCTCTCTCTGTCCCCCCTCTCTCTGTCCCCTCTCTCTTTCCCCTCTCTCTCTCTGTCCTGCCCTCTCTCTGTTCCCCCACTCTCTGTCTCCCTCTCTCTGCCCACTCTCTGACCCCCTCTCTCTGCACCCCTCTCTCTCCCTCTCTCTGTCCCCATCCCTTTGACCCCCTCTATCTCCCCCACTCTGTCCAGCTGTATCTGACCCCATCTACCTCCCGCTCTTTACGTCCCCCTCTATCCCTGACGCCCTCTATCTCCCTCACTCTCTGTGTTCCTCTCTCTGTCGCCCTCTCTCTGACCCCCTCTCCCTCCCACCCGCATCTCTCTGTCAGCCCTCTCTGTCCTCCACTCTCTCTGTCCCCCTCTCTATCTTTCCCCCTCTCTCTCCCCCTCTCTCTCTATCCCTCTCTTTCTCTGTCCCTCCTGTCTCTGACCACCTCTCTTCCTGTCCTCCTCTCTCTCAGTCCACCTCTCTCTCTTCCCCTCTCTGTCCCCCTGTCTTTCCCACCCGCCTCTCTCTGCCTCTCTCTCCCATCCGCCTCTCTCTGTCCCTCCCTCTCTCTCTCCCCCTCTCTCTGTCGCGCTCTCTCTGTCCCCTCTCTGTCACCTCTCTCTGTGTCCCTGTCTCTCTGTCCCCACTCTCTCTGTTCCTTCTCTCTCTGTCCCCGTGCTCTCGCTGTCCCCGTCTCTTTCTGTCCCCCCCTTTCAATCACTCCTCTCTCTGTCCACTTCCTCTCCGTACATCCCTGAACCCCCCCCCCACTGCCCCCACTCTGTCCATTCCCCCTCTCTCTGTCGCCCTCTGTCTGTCCCCCACTCTCTGTTCCCCCCCTCTTTCCCCCCTCTGTCGCCCTCTTTCTGTCCCCTCACTGTCACCACTCTCTCTGTCCCTGTCTCTCTGTCCCACCTCTCTCTGTCCCCGTCTCTCTGTCCCCTTGCTCTCTCGGTCCCATCTCTTACTGTCCCCCCCCCCGTCCCTGCTCTCTCTGTCGTCTCCCTCTCCGGCCGCCCCCGCCCGCACCTCTGTCCCCCACTCTCTCCATCCCCCCACTCTCTGTCCCCCTCTCTCTGACAACCTCTCTTTCCACCACTCTCTCACCTTCTCTCTGTCCCTCTCTCTCTCTGTCGACCCTCTCTGTACCCCTCTCTCTCTGTCCACTTTCTTGGCCCCCTCTCTCTGTGCCTCTCTCTCTGTCCCCCCTCTCTCTGTCCGCCTCTATCTCCCACCCGCTTCTCTCTGTCCACCTCTCTCTGTCGCCCCCTCTGTCCTGCCTCAATCTGTCCACCCTCTCTGTTCCCCCTCTTTCTGTCGCCCTCTCTCTGTCCCCCCTCTCTTTCACCCCTCTCTCCCCCCCGCTCTTTATCCCCCGTCTATCTGTCGTCATCTCTCTGTCCCTTCTCTGTCACTGTCTCTCTGTCCCCCCTCTCTCTGTCCCCCTCTCTCTGCCCCCCTCTTTGTCGCCCTCTCTCTGTCCCCCGCTGTCTGTCCCTCTCTCTGTGGTGCCCTCTCTCTGCCCATTCTCTGACCCACTCTCCCTGTCCCCCTCTCTTTGCACTCCGCTCTGCCCCCCTCTCTGTCGCCGTCTCTCTGCCCCCTCTGTGTCACTGTCTCTCTGTCCCCTCTCTCTCTGTCAACCACCTCTCTCCCCCCTCTCTCTGCTCCCTCTCTGTCACCGTGTCTCTGTCCTTCTCTTTCTGTCCCCCCTCTCTGTCCCCCGCTCTCAGTCCCCTCTCTCTGTTGCCCACTCTCTGCCCAATCTCTGCTCCCCTCTCCCTGCCCCCCTCTCTCTGATCCCCTCTCTCTGCCCCCCTCTCTCTCTATCACTCTGTACCCCTCTCTCTGTCGCCCAGTCTCTGTCCCCCCTCCCGCTGACCCCCTCTACCTCCCCCTCTTTTCGTCCCCTCTCTCTGACTACTTCTAACCCCCTCACTCTCCGTATTCCTCTCTCAGTCCCACTCTCCCTGACCCCTCTCTCTCCCCCGCACTCTGTTCCCCGTCTCTCTGTCGCCGTGTCTCTGCCCACTCTCTATCATTGTCTCTCCGTCCCCCCTCTCTCTGTCACCCTCTCTCTGTCCCACTCTCTCTGCCCCTCATCTCTGCCACCATCTCTGTCGCCCTCTCTCTGTCCCCCATTCTCTGTCCCCCTCTCTCTGTTGCCCTCTCTCTGCCCACTCTCTGTCCCTCTATCTCTGTCCCCCTCTCTCTGCACACCCCTCTGCCCCCCCTCTCTGTCGCCCTCTCTCTGCCACCCCCTCCCTCTGCTCCCCCTCTCTGTCGCCCTCTCTCTTCCCCCTCTCTGTCACCCTCTCTCTGTCCCTGGCTCTCTGTCCCCCCTCTCTCTGTCCCCTCTCTCTGTCACCCCCTCCCTCTGCCCCCCCCTCTGTCTCCCTCTCTCTTCCCCCTCTCTGTCACCGTCTCTCTGTCCCTCTCTCTCTTTCCCCCCTCTCTGTCCACCTCTCTCTCTCCGTTCTCTTTTCCCTGCACTCTGTCCCTTCTCTCTGATGCCCTCTCTCTGCCCAATCTCTGCCCTCCCTCTGTGTCCCACTCTCTCTGTACCCCCTCTCTCTCCCCCGCTCTCTGTCACCCTCTCTCTCCCACCCGCCTCTCTCTGCCCCTCCCCTTCTCTGTCCCCCTCTCTCTGTCGCCCTCTCTCTGCCCCCTCTCTGTCACCTCTCTCTGTATCCCGTCTCTCTGACCAACTCTCTCTGTTTCCTCTCTCTCTCTGTCCCCTTGCTCTCTCTGTCCCCATCTCTTTCTGTACCCCCTCTCTATCCCTCCTCTCTCTGTCCTCTCCCTCTCCGTCCCCCCTGCACCCCCACTGTCCCCCACTCACTCCATCCCCCCACTCTCTGTCCCTCTCTCTCCGTCTCCCACTCTTTTTTCCCCCTCCTTCTGACCCACTCTCTCTCCCCCAGTATGTACCCCTCTCTCTGTCCCCCACTCTCTGTCCCCCCTCCCTCTGTCCCCTCTCTCTGTCGCCCTCTTTCTGCCCCTCTTTGTCACCACTCTCTCTGTCCCCCTCGCTCCCTGTCCCCCTCTCTCTGTCACCCTCTCTCTGTCCTCCTCTCTCTCTGTCCTCCTCTCTCTCTGTCCCCCTCTCTCTGTCCCCCTCTCTCTTTCCTCCCTCTCTCTGACCCTTTCCCTCTGTACCCTTTCTCTGTACCCCTATCTCTGTCCCCATCGCTCTTTCCCCCTCTCTCTGTGCCCCCCTGCCCCCTCTCTCTGCCCCCTCTCTCTGCCCCCTCTCTCTATCTCCTACCCGCCTCTCTCTCTGTCCAACTCTCTCCGTCCCCCTCTCTATCTCTACCCCCTCACTCCGTCCCCCTCTCTCTGCCCCTCTCTATCTCATCCTCTCTCTGTCCCCCTCTATCTGTCGCCCTCTCCCTGCCGCTCTCTCTCTGTCGCCCTCTCTCTGCCGCCCTCTCTCTGCCCCCTCTCTCTGAACCCCTCTATCTGAACCACTCTCTGTCCCTCTCTCTCTGCCCCCTATGTCTCCAACCCGCATCCCTCTATCCACCCTTTTTGTCCCCCTCTCTCTATCCCCATCTCTCTGCCCCCTCTCTCTCTGTCCCTCTCTCTTTGTCCCCGTCTCTCTGTCCCCTCTCTTTCTGTCCCCCTCGATCTCCCCCATTCTCTGTGCACCTCTCTCTGTCCTCTCTCTCTGACCCCATCTACCTCCCCCTCTTTCTGTCCATCTCTCTCTGACCCCCTATATCTCACCCACTCTCTGTCCCCCGCTCTCTGTCCCCCCTCTCTTTGTCCCCCTCTCTCTGTCTCCCTCTCTCTCTCCCCTCTCTCTCTCTGCCCCCTCTCTCTCTGTCCCCGTCTCTCTGTCGCCCTAACTCTGTCGCCTTCTCTCTGCCCCCTCCCCTCTCTTTCTGTCCCCCTCTCTCTGACCCCCTCTATCTCACCCACTCTCTGTCCCCCGCTCTCTGTCGCCCTCTCTCTGACCTCCACTCTCTGTCCCCCTCTCTTGCTCCCTCTCACTGTCCCTCTCTCTCTCTGTCCCCCTCTCTCTGTCTCCGTCTCTCTGTCCCCCTATCTCTGTCGCCTTCTCTCTGCCTCCCCCTCTCTCCTCCTCTCTCTCTGTTCCCCTCTCTCTGATCCCCTCCACTCCCCAATCTCTGTCCTTCTCTGTCTGTCCACCTCTCTCTGTCGCCCTCACTCTGACCATCTCTCTCTGTCCCCATCTCTCTGCCTCCCTCTCTCTCCCCCCCCTCTCTCTCTCCCCCTCTCTCTGACCCTCTCTATCTCACCCCCTATCTGTCCCCCTCTCTCTGTCGCCCTCTCTCTGACCTCCATTCTCAGTCCCCTTCTCTTTGTTCCCCTTTCTCTGGCACCATCTCTCTGACACCGTCTCTCTCAGTACCCCCTCTCTCTGTCCCCTTCTCTCTGTCTCCCCTCTCTGTCACCCTCTCTCTGTACCCCTCTTTCTCTGTCCCCATCTCTCTCTGCCTCCTCTCTCTGACTGCCTCTTTCTCCCCCACTCTCTGTCCCACTCTCTCTGTCACGCTCTCTCTGATCCCCGCTGCCTTTCCCCCTCTCTCTGTCCCCCTCTCTCTGTCTGTCCATCTCTCTCTGTCGTCCTCTCTCTGCCCCCTCTATCTGTCCCCCTCTCTCTCTTTCCCCTTTTTGAGCCCCTCTATATCCCCCACTCTCTGTCCCCCTCTCTCTGTCGCCCTCTCTCTGACCTCCACTCTCTGTCCCCTTCTCTCTGTCGACAACTCACTGACCCCCTCACTCGCCCACCCGCCTCTCTTTGACCCCCTCTCTCTCCCACACGCCCCTCTCTCTGTCCCCTCTCGCTGTACCCCTCTCTCTGTCCTCTCTCTCTCTGTCCCGCTCTCTGCCCCCTCTCTGTCGCTCTCTACCTTGCCCACTCTCTGTGCCACACTCTCTGTCCCGCTCTCTCTGTCCCCCTCTCCCTCCCACCCGCCTTTCTCTTTTCCCCCTCTCTCTATCCATCTCTCTCTGTCCCCGTCTCTCTCTGACCCCCTCACTGTGCCCGCTCTCTCTGCCCCATCTGTCTCTGCCCCTCTCTCTCTCTGAACCCCTCTATCTCCCCCACTCTCTGCGCCCCTCTCTCTGTTCCCTATTTCTGTCGGCTTCTCTCTGCCCCCAATCCCACTCTCTCTCTGTCCCCCTCTCTCTGATCCCCTCCATTCCCCCACTCTCTGTCCCCTTCTCTCTGTCGCCCTCTCTCTGTCCCCCTCTCTCTAATCCCCTCCACTCCCCCACTGTCTGTCCCCTTCTCTCTGTCCCCTTCTCTCTGTCCCCCTCTCTCTGGCCCCCTCTCTCTGACTGCGTCTATCTCCCCCACTCTCTGTCGCCCTCTCTCTGTCGCCCTCTCTCTGAACCACTCTCTCTGTCCCCCTCTCTCTGTCCCCCGTCTCTGTCGCCCTCTCTCTGAGCCCCTCTATCTCCCCCACTCTCTGTCCTCCTCTCTGTCGCCCTATTTCTGACCTCCACTCTCCCACCCGCCTCATTCTGACCCCATCTCTCTCCCACCCGCCTCTGTGTCTGACCCCCTCTCTCTGTCCCCTCTCTCTCTGCCCCCCACTCTCTGTCACCCTCTCTCTGCCCTCCTCTCTGTCGCTCTTTAACTTGCTCACTCGCTGTACCACTCTCTCTGTCGGCCTCTCTCTGTCACCCTCTCCCTCCCAACCGCCTCTCTCTTTCCCCCTCTCTCTGACCCCGTCTCTCTGCCCCACTCTGTACCCATCTCTTTGACCCCCGCTGTCTCTCCACCCTCTCTTAACCCCTCTATCTCCCCCACTCTCTGTGCCCCTCTCTCTGTCCCCCTGTCTCTGACCCCCTCTACCTCCCATTCTTTCTGTCGTTCTCTCTCTGTCCCACTCTCTCTCCCACCCGCCACTCTCTATCCCCCCTCTTTGTTCCCTCTCTCTCTGTCCTCCCTCTCTCTGTCCTGCTCTCTCGGATCCCCATCTCTCTTCCAATCTCTCTCCCATCCCCCACTCTCTGTCCCCCCCTCTCGCTGCCCCCCTCTCTCTGTCCCCTCTGTCTCTCCCCCGCTCTCTGACCCCTCTCTGTCGCCCTCTCTCTGCCCCCTCCCTCTCTGTTCTCCTCTCTTTGCCCCCTCTCTCTCTGCCCCCTCTCCCTGTCCCCTCTGTTTCTCCCCCGCTCTCTGGGCCCTCTCTGGCGCACTCTCTCTGCCCTCTCTCTCTGCTCCCTCTTTGTCTGCCCCCTCTCTGTCTCCCCTCTCTCTGTTCCCCTCTCTCTGTACCCCTCTCTTTCACCCCTCTCTCTGTCCGCCTCTATCTCCCCTCTCTCTGTCCCCCTCTCTCTGCCCCCCTCCCTCCAACCCACCTCTGTCTTACCCCCTCTCTCTGTCCGCATTTCTCTGCCCCCGTCTCTTACTGCCCCTCTCTCTTTGTCCCCCTCTCTCTCTGTCCCCCTCTATTTCCCCGACTCTCTGTGCCCCCCTCTCTCTATCCTCCTCTCTCTGACTCCCTCTAACTCCCCCTCTTTCTGTCCACCTCTCCCTGCCCCCTCTATCTCCCCCACTCTCTGTGCCCATCTCTCTGTCCCCCTCCCTCTGACAACATCTATCTCCCCCGCTCTCTGTCCCCCTCTCTGTGTCCCACTCTCTCTCCCACCCGCCTCTCTTTGACCCCCTCTCTCTGTCCCCCTCTCTCTGTGCCCCTCTCTCTCTGCCCCACTCACTCTGTCCCCCTCTCTCGCTATCCCCCTCTTTCTGACCCCCTCTATCTCCCCCACTCTCTTTCCCCCCTCTCTCTGTCCCCCTCTCTCTCTGCCCCCTTCTCTCTGTCACCCTCTCTCTGTCCCCCTCTCTCTATGACACCCTCACTCTGTCACCCTCTCTCTGCCCCATCTGTCTCTGCCCCTCTCTCTCTCTCTGAATCCCTCTATCTCCCCCACTCTCTGTGCCTCACTCTCTGTACCCCTGTCTCTGACCCTCTCTACCTCCCATTCTTTCTGACCCCCTCTCTCTGACCCCATCTATCTCTCCGAATCTTTGTGTCCCTCTCTCTGACCCCTTATCTCTCCCACCCGCCACTCTCTATCCCCCTCTTTGTCCCCTCTCTCTCTCTATCCCCTCTCTCTGTCCCGCGCTCTCTGTTCCCCATCTCTCTGCCCCCCTCCCTCTCCCAACTGCCTCTCTCTGTCCCCGTCTCTCTCTGCCCTCTCTCTCTGTCCCTCTCTCTCTGTCCCCTCTGTCTCTCCCCCGTCTTTGACACCTCTCTGTTGCCCTCTCCCTGCCCCCTCTCTCTCTGCCCGTCTGTGTCTGCCCCAACTCTGCCCCGCTCTCTCTGTACACCTCTCTCTGACCCCCACTTTCAGTCCCACCCCTCTCTCTGTTCGCCTCTATCTCCACCCTCTCTGTCACCCTCTCTCTGCCCCCATCTCCATCCCTCCCAACTCTCTCTGTCCCCCCTCTCTCTGTCTGCCTCTCTCTGCCCCATCTCTTTCTGGCCCTCTCTCTTTTCCCCCTCTCTCACTGTCCCCCTCTCTCTCTTTCCGCTCTCTCTGTCCCCCTCTACCTCCCCCTCTTTCTGTCCCCCTCTCTCTGACCCCCTCTACCTCCGCCTCTTTCTGTCCCCCTCTCGCTGACCCCCTCTATCTCCCCCACTCTCTGTGCCCATCTCTCTGTCCCCCTCCCTCTGACCCCCTCTATCTCCCCCTCTCTCTGTCCCGCTCTCTGTGTCCCACTCGCTCTCCCAACCGCCTCTCTCTGACCCTCTCTCCCTCCCACCCGCCTCTCTCTCTGTCCCCCTCTTTCTGTCCCCGCGCTCTGTCCGCCTCTATCTCCCCCTCTTTCTGTCCCCCTCCCTCTGACACCTTCTATCTCCCCCCTCCATGTCCCCCTCTCTGTGCACCCCCTCTGTCCCACCTGCCTCTATCTGACACCCTCTCTCTCCCCCACCCGCCTCTCTCTCTGTCCCCCTCTCTCTGTCCCCTCTCCCTCTGCCCCCTCTCTCTGTCCCCCCTCTCTGTCTCCCCTCTCTCTGACCACCACTCTCTGTGCTTCTCTCTCTGACCCCCTCCATCTCCCCCACTCTCTGTGCCCCTCTCTCTGTCCCCATCTCTCTGCCCCCATCTCTTTCTGTCCTCTCTATTTGTCCCCCTCTCTAACTGTCCCCCTCTCTCTCTTCCCCCCTCACTCTGACCCCCTCTATCTCCCCCACTCTCTGTGCCCCCTCTCTCTGTCCCCCTCCCTCTGACACCCCCTATCTCCCCCTCTTTCAGTCTCCCTCTCTGTGTCCCCCTCTCTCTGTCACCCGCATCTCTCTGAACCCCTTGCTCTCCCACCTGCCTCTCTCTCTGGCCCTCTCTCTCTGTCCCCCTCTCTCTCTGACCCCTCTCTCTGTCCTCCCTCTCTGTCCCCCTCTCTCTGTCCCCTATCTCTCTCGCCAGCTCTCTGCCCCACTCCCTTTCGCACTCTCTCTGCCCCCTTCTCTCTGCCCCCCTCTCTCTCTCTGCCCCCCACTGTATCCTCACCTCTCTGCCCCCCTCCCTTTGTCCCCTCTCTCTCTCTCCTTCGCTCTCTGCCCCCTCTGTCACCATCTCTCTAGCCCCTCTCTCTCTGTCCCCCACTCTCTCCATCCCCGCACTCTCTGTACCCCTCTCTCTGTCCCCCACTTTCTGCCCCTTCTATCTCCCATTCTCTCTTTCCCCCTCTCTCTTAACCCCTCGATCTCCACCACTCTCAGTGCCGCTCTCTTTGTTGCTCTCTCTCTTCCCCCTCTCTCTTCCCCCCTCTCTGTGTCCCTCTCTCTGTGTTCCCCTCTGACTGCCCCCTCCCTCTGTCCCCCCCCTCTCTCGGCCCCCCTCACTCTGTCCCCCTCTCTCTGCCCCATCTCGCTCTGCCCCTCTCTCTCTGTCCCCCTCTCTCTCTGTCCCACTTTCTCTCTGTCCCCTCTCTCTCTGTCCACCTCTATCTCCCCCACTCTCTGTGCACCTCTCTCTGCACCCTCTCTCTGTCGCCCTCTCTCTCTGTCGCCCTCTCTCTTACCTCCACTCTCTGTTCACTTCTCTCTGTCGCTCCCTCTCTGCCCCCTCTCCCTCCCAACCGCCTCTCCCCTCCCCCCTCGCTTTGTACCCCTCTCTCTCTGTCCCCCTCTCACTGCCCCACTCTCTCTGTCCCCGTCTCTCTCTGCCCCCTCACTCTGTCCCCCTCTCTCTCTGTCCCCCTCTCATTGTCCGCCTCTCTCTGCCCCCATCTTTCTCTCTGCCCATCTCTCTCTGTTCCCCTCTCTCTCTCCCCCTCTATCTCCCCCACTCTTTGTCCCCTTCTCTCTGTCCCCCTCTCTCTGTCCGACTCTCTCTCTCCCACCTGCCTGTCTCTGACCCCCTCTCTCTCCCACCCGCCTCTCTCTCTATCCACCTCTCACTGTCCATCTCGCTCTGTCCCTTATCTCTCTCCCCCGCTCTCTACCCCCCTCTCTGTCGCCCTCTCTCTGCCCCCTTCTCTCTGGCCCCTCACCCCCTCTCTCTCTCTCCCCTTCAATCTATCCTCATATATCTGTCCCCCTCCCTCTGTCCCCTCTCTCTCTCCCTCGCTCTCTGCGCCCCCATCACCCTCTCTCTCTATCCCCCTCTCTCTCTGCCCCTCTCTGTCCCCCTCTCTCTCTATCCCCCTCTCTCTCTGTCCCCCACTCTCTCCATCTCCACAATCTCTGTCCCTCTCTCTCTGACCCTATCTCTCTCCCCCACTGTGTACGCTTCTGTCTGTCCCCCACTCTCTGTCCCCCTCTATCTCCCTTTCTCTCTGTCCCCCTCTCTCTTACACCCTCTATCTCCCCCACTCTCAGTACCCCTCTCTTTCGCTCTCTCTCTGCTCATACTCTCTTCCCCATCTCTCTGTCCCCCTCTCTCTCTGTCCCCCTCTCATTGTCCCCCTCTCGCTGTACCCCTATCTCGCTGCACCTCTCTCTCTGTACCCCTCTCTCTCTGTACCCTCTCTCTCTGTCCCCCTCTATCTCCCCCACTCTCTGTGCGCCTCTCTCTGCCCCCCTCTATCCAACCCTCTCTCTGTCTCCCTCTCTCGGATCCGCGCTACCTCTCCCTCTCTCTGTCCCCCTCTCCCTCCCACCCGCCTTTCTCTTTTCCCCCTCTCTCTATCCCCCTCTCTCTGTCCCCGTCTCTCTCTGACCCCCTTACTGTGCCCCCTCTCTCTGCCCCATCTGTCTCTGCCCCTCTCTCTCTCTGAACCCCTCTATCTCCCCCACTCTCTGCGCCCCTCTCTCTGTTCCCTATCTCTGTCGGCTTCTCTCTGCCCCCAATCCCACTCTCTCTCTGTCCCCCTCTCTCTGATCCCCTCCACTCCCCCACTCTCTGTCCCCTTCTCTCTGTCGCCCTCTCTCTGTCCCCCTCTCTCTAATCCCCTCCACTCCCCCACTGTCTGTCCCCTTCTCTCTGTCCCCTTCTCTCTGTCCCCCTCTCTCTGGCCCCCTCTCTCTGACTGCGTCTATCTCCCCCACTCTCTGTCGCCCTCTCTCTGTCGCCCTCTCTCTGAACCATTCTCTCTGTCCCACTTTCTCTGTCTCCGTCTCTCTCTGTCCCCCTCTCTCTGTCCCCCGTCTCTGTCGCCTTCTCTCTGAGCCCCTCTATCTCCCCCACTCTCTGTCCTCCTCTCTGTCGCCCTATTTCTGACCTCCACTCTCCCACCCGCCTCATTCTGACCCCATCTCTCTCCCACCCGCCTCTGTGTCTGACCCCCTCTCTCTGTCCCCTCTCTCTCTTCCCCCACTCTCTGTCACCCTCTCTCTGCCCTCCTCTCTGTCGCTCTTTAACTTGCTCACTCGCTGTACCACTCTCTCTGTCGGCCTCTCTCTGTCACCCTCTCCCTCCCAACCGCCTCTCTCTTTCCCCCTCTCTCTGACCCCGTCTCTCTGCCCCACTCTGTACCCATCTCTTTGACCCCCGCTGTCTCTCCACCCTCTCTTAACCCCTCTACCTCCCCCACTCTCTGTGCCCCTCTCTCTGTCCCCCTGTCTCTGACCCCCTCTACCTCCCATTCTTTCTGTCCTTCTCTCTCTGTCCCACTCTCTCTCCCACCCGCCACTCTCTATCCCCCCTCTTTGTCCCCTCTCTCTCTGTCCTCCCTCTCTCTGTCCTGGTCTCTCGGATCCCCATCTCTCTGCCCCAATCTCTCTCCCATCCCCCACTCTCTGTCCCCCCCTCTCGCTGCCCCCCTCTCCCTGTCCCCTCTGTTTCTCCCCCGCTCACTGGGCCCTCTCTGGCGCACTCTCTCTGCCCTCTCTCTCTGCTCCCTATTTGTCTGCCCCCTCTCTGTCTCCCCTCTCTCTGTTCCCCTCTCTCTGTACCCCTCTCTTTCTCCCCTCTCTCTGTCCGCCTCTATCTCCCCTCTCTCTGTCCCCCTCTCTCTGCCCCCCTCCCTCCAACCCACCTCTGTCTTACCCCCTCTCTCTGTCCGCATCTCTCTGCCCCCGTCTCTTACTGCCCCTCTCTCTTTGTCCCCCTCTCTCTCTGTCCCCCTCTATCTCCCCGACTCTCTGTACCCCCCTCTCTCTATCCTCCTCTCTCTGACTCCCTCTAACTCCCCCTCTTTCTGTCCAACTCTCCCTGCCCCCTCTATCTCCCCCACTCTCTGTGCCCATCTCTCTGTCCCCCTCCCTCTGACAAACTCTATCTCCTCCTCTCTCTGTCCCCCTCTCTGTGTCCCACTCTCTCTCCCACCCGCCTCTCTTTGACCCCCTCTCTCTGTCCCCCTCTCTCTGTGCCCCTCTCTCTCTGCCCCACTCACTCTGTCCCCCTCTCTCTCTACCCCCTCTTTCTGACCCCCTCTATCTCCCCCACTCTCTGTCCACCCCTCTCTGTCGCCCTATCTCTGCTCCCTCTCAATCCCATCACCCTCTCTCTTTCCCCCCTCTCTCTGTCCCCCTCTCTCTCTGCCCCCTTCTCTCTGTCACCCTCTCTCTGTCCCCCTCTCTCTATGACACCCTCACTCTGTCACCCTCTCTCTGCCCCATCTGTCTCTGCCCCTCTCTCTCTCTCTGAATCCCTCTATCTCCCCCACTCTCTGTGCCTCACTCTCTGTACTCCTGTCTCTGACCCTCTCTACCTCCCATTCTTTCTGTCCCCCTCTCTCTGACCCCCTCTATCTCTCCGAATCTCTGTGTCCCTCTCTCTGACACCTTATCTCTCCCACCCGCCACTCTCTATCCCCCTCTTTGTCCCCTCTCTCTCTGTCCCCTCTCTCTGTCCCGCGCTCTCTGTTCCCCATCTCTCTGCCCCCCTCCCTCTCCCAACTGCCTCTCTCTGTCCCCGTCTCTCTCTGCCCTCTCTCTCTGTCCCCCTCTCTCTGTCCCCTCTGTCTCTCCCCCGTCTTTGACACCTCTCTGTTGCCCTCTCCCTGCCCCCTCTCTCTCTGCCCCGTCTGTGTCTGCCCGAACTCTGTCCCCCCTCTCTCTGTACATCTCTCTCTGACCCCCACTTTCATTCCCACCCCTCTCTCTCTGTTTGCCTCTATCTCCACCCTCTCTGTCACCCTCTCTCTGCCCCCATCTCCATCCCTCCCACCTCTCTCTGTCCCCCCTCTCTCTGTCTGCCTCTCTCTGCCCCATCTCTTTCTGGCCCTCTCTCTTTTCCCCCTCTCTCACTGTCCCCCTCTCTCTCTTTCCGCTCTCTCTCTGTCCCCCTCTACCTCCCCCTCTTTCTGTCCCACTCTCTCTGACCCCCTCTACCTCCGCCTCTTTCTGTCCCCCTCTCGCTGACCCCCTCTATCTCCCCCACTCTCTGTGCCCATCTCTCTGTCCCCCTCCCTCTGACCCCCTCTATCTCCCCCTCCCTGTGTCCCACTCGGTCTCCCTCCCGCCTTTCTCTGACCCTCTCTCCCTCCCACGTGCCTCTCTCTCTGTCCCCCTCTTTCTGTCCCGCGCGCTCTGTCCGCCTCTATCTCCCCCTCTCTCTGTCCCCCTCCCTCTGACACCGTCTATCTCCCCCCCCCCTCCATGTCCCCCTATCTGTGCACCCCCTCTGTCCCACATGCCTCTATCTGACCCCCTCTCTCTCCCCCCACCCGCCTCTCTCTCTGTCCCTCTCTCTCTGTCCCCTCTCCCTCTGCCTCCTCTCGCTGTCCCCCCTCTCTGTCCCCCCTCTCTCTGACCACCACTCTCTGTGCCCTCTCTCTGACCCCCTCTATCTCCCCCACTCTCTGTGCCCCTCTCTCTGTCCCCATCTCTCTGCCCCCATCTCTTTCTGTCATCTCTATTTGTCCCCCTCTCTCTCTTCCCCCCTCACTCTGACCCCCTCTTTCTCCCCCACTCTCTGTGCCCCCTCTCTCTGTCCCCCTCCCTCTGACACCCCCTATCTCCCCCTCTTTCAGTCTCCCTCTCTGTGTCCCCCTCTCTCTGTCACCCGCATCTCTCTGAACCCCTCGCTCTCCCACCTGCCTCTCTCTCTGACCCCCTCTCTCTGTCCCCCTCTCTCTCTGACCCCTCTCTCTGTCCTCCCTCTCTGTGTCCCTCTCTCTGTGTTCCCCTCTGACTGCCCCCTCCCTCTGTCCCCCTCTCTCTCTGCCCCTCTCTCTCTCTGTCCCACTTTCTCTCTGCACCCTCTCTCTGTCGCCCTCTCTCTCTGACCCCTTCTATCTCCTCCACTCTATGTCCCACTCTCTCTGTCGCCCTCTCTCTTACCTCCACTCTCTGTTCATTTCTCTCTGTCGCTCCCTCTCTGCCCCCTCTCCCTCCCACCCGCCTCTCTCCTCCCCCCTCGCTTTGTCCCCCTCTCTCTCTGTCCCCCTCTCACTGCCTCCCTCTCTCTGTCCCCGTCTCTCTCTGCCCCCTCACTCTGTCCCCCTCTCTCTCTGTCCCCCTCTCATTGTCCGCCTCTCTCTGCCCCCATCTTTCTCTCTGCCCATCTCTCTCTGTCCCTCTCTCTCTCTCCCCTCTATCTGCCCCACTCTTTGTCCCCTTCTCTCTGTCCCCCTCTCTCTGAAACCGATACCTCCCCTCTCTCTGTCCCCTCTCTCTGACCCCCTCTATCTTCCCCACTCTATGTGCCTCTCTCTCTGTCCCCCTCCCTCTGGCCCCTCTATCCAACCCTCTCTCTGTCTCCCTCTCTCGGACCCCCGCTACCTCTCCCTCTTTCTGTCCCCCTCTCCCTGACCCCCTCGATCTCCCCCACTCTCTGTGCCCATCTCTCTGTCCTCCTCCCTCTGATCCCCTCTATCTCCCCCTCTCTCTGTCCCCCTCTCTCTGTCCCACTCTCTCTCCCACCTGCCTGTCTCTGACCCCCTCTCTCTCCCACCCGCCTCTCTCTCTATCCACCTCTCACTGTCCATCTCGCTCTGTCCCTTATCTCTCTCCCCCGCTCTCTACCCCCCTCTCTGTCGCCCTCTCTCTGCCCCCTTCTCTCTGGCCCCTCACCCCCTCTCTCTCTCTCCCCTTCAATCTGTCCTCATCTATCTGTCCCTCTCCCTCTGTCCCCTCTCTCTCTCCCTCGCTCTCTGCGCCCCCGTCACCCTCTCTCTCTATCCCCCTCTCTCTCTGCCCCTCTCTGTCCCCCTCTCTCTCTATCCCCCTCTCTCTCTGCCCCTCTCTGTCCCCCTCTCTCTCTATCCCCCTCTCTCTCTGTCCCCCACTCTCTCCATCTCCACAATCTCTGTCCCGCTCTCTCTGACCCTATCTCTCTCCCCCACTGTGTACGCTTCTGTCTGTCCCCCACTCTCTGTCCCCCTCTATCTCCCTTTCTCTCTGTCCCCCTCTCTCTTACCCCCTCTATCTCCCCCACTCTCAGTACCCCTCTCTTTCGCTCTCTCTCTGCTCATACTCTCTTCCCCATCTCTCTGTCCCCCTCTCTCTCTGTCCCCCTCTCATTGTCCCCCTCTCTCTGTCCCCCTATCTCTCTGCACCTCTCTCTCTGTACCCCTCTCTCTCTGTGCCCTCTCTCTCTGTCCCCCTCTATCTCCCCCACTCTCTGTGCGCCTCTCTCTGCCCCCCTCTATCCAACCCTCTCTCTGTCTCCCTCTCTCCGATCCCCGCTACCTCTCCCTCTTTCTGTCCCCTTCTCTCTGACCCCCTCTATCTCACCCGCTCTCTGTGCTCCTCTCTCTGCCCCATCTCCCATTTGACATCCAATCTCTGCCGCCCTCTCTCTGACCCCTTCTATCTCACCCACACTCTGTGCCACTCTCTGTCGTCCTCTCTCTGCCCCCCTCTCTCTCCCACCCACCTCTCTCTTTCCCCCCTCTCTCTGCCCCATCTCTTTCTGCCCCTTTCTCTTTGTGCCCCTCTCTCACTGTCCTCCTCTCTCTCTTTCCCGTCTCTCTCTGACCCCGTCTATCTCCCCCACACTCTGTGCCCATCTCTCTGTCCTCCTCCCTCTGATCCCCTCTATCTCCCCCTCTCTCTGTCCCTCTCTCTGTGCTCCCTCTATCTGCTCCCTCTCCCTCTCTCACGGCTCTCTCTTTCCCCCGTCTCTCTGTCCTCCTCTCTCTTTCCCCCTCTCTCTCTCTGACCCTCTCACTCTGTCCCCCTCTCTCTGACCCATCTGTCTCTGCCCCTCTCTCTCTCTTAACCCCTCTGTCTCCCCTACTCTCTGAGCCCCTCTCTCTCTGTCCCCCTGTCTTTGACCCCCTCTACCTCCCATTCTTTCTGTCCCCCTCTCTCTCTGACCCCCTCTATCTCTCCCACTCTCTGTGACCCTCTCTCTGTCCACCTATCTCTCCCACCCGTCAATCTCTATCCCCCCTCTTTGTCCCCTCTTTCCCTGTCTCCCTCTCTCTCTGTCCCGGTCTCTCTGTTCTCCATCTCTTTGCCCCCCCTCTCTCTGTTCCCTATGACTCTCCCCCGCCCTCTGACCCCTCTCTGTCGCCGTCTCTCTGCCCCCTCTTTCTCTGCCCCCTCTCTGTCCCCCTCTGTCTGTCCCCCTCTCTCTATACCACTCTCTCTGACCCCCACTCTATATGTCCCCCTCTCTCTGTCCGCCTCCATCTCCCCCTCTCTGTGCCCCATTCTCTGTCGCCCTCTCTCTGCCCCCTCTTTCTCTCCCACCTCTCTGTCCTCTCTCTGTCCCCCCTCTCTCTGTACCCCTCTCTCTGACCCCCACTCTCTGCCCCACTCTCTCTGTCCTCCTCAATCTCCCCCTCTCTGTTCCCCATTCTCTGACCCCCTCTATTTCCCCCCCTCTCTGTGCCCATTCTCTGTCGCCCTCTCTCTGCCCCCTCTCCCTCCCACCCACCTCTCTCTTCCCCCCCTCTCTCTGTCCCCAACTCTCTGCCCCCATCTCTTTCTGCCACTCTCTCTTTGTCCCCCTCTCTCACTGTCCACTCTCTCTTTCTCTTCTCTCTCTGTCCCCCTCTATCTCCCCAACTCTCTGTGCCCTCATCTCTCTATCCCCCTCTCTCTGACTCCCTCTACCACCCCCTCTTTCTGTCCCCATCTCCTTGACCCTCTCTCTCTGCCACCCCTCTCTCTCTGACCCACTCTGTCCACCACATGCCTCTATCTCTGTCCACCTCTCTCTCTGCCCTATCTCTCTGTCCTCCATCCCTGTCCCTCTCTCTCTGCCCCCCTCTCTGCTGTCCTCTCTCTGCCCCCCTCTCTTTCCCCCTCTCTCTCTCTGTCCCCTCACTCTATCCTCATCTATCTGTCCCCTTCCCTCTGTGCCCTCTCTCTCTCCCCCGCTCTCTGCCCCCCTCTGTCACCCTTTCTCTACCCCCTCTCTCTCTGCCCCTCTCTGTCACCTCTCTCTCTACCCCCCTCTCTCTGTCCCCCACTCTCTCCATACCCCACTCTCTGCCCCCCTCTCTCTGACCCCATCTCTCTCCCCCACTCTGTACCCCCTCTCTCTGTCCCCTACTATCTCCCCTGCTCTCTGTCCCCCTCTTTCTTACCCCCTCTATCTCCCACACTCTCAGTTCCCCTCTCTCTGTCGCTCTCTCTCTGCCCCCTCTCTCTCTGCCCCCCTCTCTTTCCCCCCTCTCTGCCCTCTCTCTCTCTGTCCCCCACTCTCTCCATCCACCACCCTCTCCATCCCCCCACTCTCTGTCCCCCTCTCTGTCTCCCTCTATCTCCCCCTATTTCTGTCCCCTTCTCTCTCTGACCCCTTCTACCCCCCAACTCTCTCTCTCTGCCCCTCTCTCTGTCGCCGTCTCTCTGCCCCCTTTCCCTCCCACCCATCTCTCTCTTTCCCCCCTCTCTCTGTACCCCTCTCTCTCTCTGTCCCCTCTCTCTCTCTCTGTCCCCCTCTATCTCCCCAACTCTCTGTGCCCTCCTCTCTCTATCCCCCTCTCTCTGACTCCCTCTACCACCCCCTCTTTCTGTCCCCATCTCCTTGACCCTCTCTCTCTGCCACCCCTCTCTCTCTGACCCACTCTGTCCACCACATGCCTCTCTCTCTGTCCACCTCTCTCTCTGCCCTATCTCTCTGTCCTCCATCCCTGTCCCTCTCTCTCTGCCCCCCTCTCTGCTGTCCTCTCTCTGCCCCCCTCTCTTTCCCCCTCTCTCTCTCTGTCCCCTCACTCTATCCTCATCTATCTGTCCCCTTCCCTCTGTGCCCTCTCTCTCTCCCCCGCTCTCTGCCCCCCTCTGTCACCCTTTCTCTACCCCCTCTCTCTCTGCCCCTCTCTGTCACCTCTCTCTCTACCCCCCTCTCTCTGTCCCCCACTCTCTCCATACCCCACTCTCTGCCCCCCTCTCTCTGACCCCATCTCTCTCCCCCACTCTGTACCCCCTCTCTCTGTCCCCTACTATCTCCCCTGCTCTCTGTCCCCCTCTTTCTTACCCCCTCTATCTCCCACACTCTCAGTTCCCCTCTCTCTGTCGCTCTCTCTCTGCCCCCTCTCTCTCTGCCCCCCTCTCTTTCCCCCCTCTCTGCCCTCTCTCTCTCTGTCCCCCACTCTCTCCATCCACCACCCTCTCCATCCCCCCACTCTCTGTCCCCCTCTCTGTCTCCCTCTATCTCCCCCTATTTCTGTCCCCTTCTCTCTCTGACCCCTTCTACCCCCCAACTCTCTCTCTCTCTGCCCCTCTCTCTGTCGCCGTCTCTCTGCCCCCTTTCCCTCCCACCCATCTCTCTCTTTCCCCCCTCTCTCTGTACCCCTCTCTCTCTCTGTCCCCTCTCTCTCTCTCTGTCCCCCTCTATCTCCCCCTCTTTCTGTCCCCCTCCCTCTGACCCCCTCTATCTCCCCCACTCTGTGCCCATCTCTCTGTGCCCCCTCTCTTTCTCTCCCTTCTCTGTCCCCCTCTTTCTGTCCCCTCTCTCTGTCCCCCTCTCTCTCTGTCCCCCTCTCTCTTTGTTCCCCTCTCTCTGAGCCCCTCTCTCTCTGTCTCTCTCTGACCCCCTCTATCTCCCCACTCTCTGTCGCCCTCTCTCTGACCCCACTCTCTCTGCCACCCGCCTCTCTCCCTCCCCCGCTTCTGCACCCTCTCTCTGTCGCCCTCTCTCTATTCCCCTCTTTGTCCCCCCCTCTCTGTCACCCACTCTCTCTGTCCCGCTCTCTCTGTTCCCCCACTCTCTATCCATCTCTCTCCCACTGTCCTCTCTCTGACCCCCTCTCTCTCTCCCACCCGCCTCTCTCTCTGTCCATCTCTCTCTGTCCCTCTCTCTCTGTTCCCCTCTCTCTGACCCCTCTCTGTCTATCCCCCTCTCACTGTCCCCTGTCTCTCTCCCACTCTCTCTGCCACCTCTCTGTCCCCTCTCTCTCCCCCCTCTCTCTGGCCCCCTCTCTCAGACCCCCTCTCTATCCCCCACTCTGTACCCCTCTCTCTGACCGTCGCACTCTGTCCCCCACTCTCTCTGTCCCCCTCTCTCTCTGTCCACCCTCTCTCTGTACCCCTTTCTCTCTGTACCCCGCTCTCTGTCGCCCTCTCTCTGACACCCCTCTCTCTGACCCCCCTCTCTCTGACACCCCCCCTGTCCCTCTCTCTCTGTCGCCCTCTCTCTGCCCCCCTCTCTCTTCCCCCTCTCTCTCTGTCCCCCCTCTCTTTCCCCCTCTCTCTGCCCCCCTCTCTCTGTCCCCCTCTCTCTCTTTCCCACCCTCTCTCTGTCGTCCTTTCTCTGTCCCCCTCTCTCTGTCGCCCTCTCTCTGCCCCCCTCTCTCTCTGTCCCCTCTCTCTCTGCCCCCCCTCTCTATCCCCCCTCTCTGTCCCCCTCTCTCTGTCCCCCTCTCTCTGCCCCCATCTACCCCACTCCGACCCCGTCTCCCTGTCGCCCTCTCTCTTCCTACTCCCTCTCTGTCCCCTCTCTCTCAATCCCTCCCTCTCTTTGTCCACCTCTCTCTGTCGCCCTCTCTCTATGTCGTCCTCTCTCTGTTAGCTCTCTCTGTCCCCCTCTCTCCCTGTCGCGCTCTCTCTGCCCCCTCTCTCTCTGACCCCTTTCTCTCTGTCCCCTTGTCTCTGACCCCCTCTATCTACCACACTCTCTGTCCCCTCTCTCTCTGTCCCCCTTTCCCTCTGCCTCCCTCTCTCTGTCCCCCTCTCTCTGTCCCCTCTCTCTCTGTTCCCCTCTCTCTCTGTTCCCCTCTCTCAGTGCCCCTCTCTCTGTCCCCTCTCTCTCTGTCCCCTCACTCTCTGTCCCCCTCTATCCCCCCACTCTCTGTCCCCCTCTCTCTGTCGCCCTCTCTCTCTGTCCCCCTCTCTCTGTCCCACTCTCTCTCTGTCCCCTCTCTTTCCCCTTCGCTCTCTGTCCCTTTCTCTCTCTGTCCCCCCCTCTCTCTCTCCCTTTCTCTGCCCTCCTCTCTCTGCCCCCTATCTCTCTCTCCCTCTTTCTCTGACCCCCTCTCTCTCTGTCACCCTCTCTCTGTCACCCTCTCTCTGTCCCCCTCTCTCTGTCCCCCCCTCTCTCTCTCTGTCATCCTCTCTCTGTCGCCCTCTCTCTGTCGACCTCTCTCTGACCACTTTTTTTCTGGCCCCCTCTCTCTCTGACCCCCTCTCTCTCCCCCACTCTCTGTCCCCCTCTCCCTGTCGCCCCCTCTCTGATCCCGTCTCTCTCTCTCACCCGCCTCTCTCTTTATCCCCCTCTCTCTCTGTTCCCCTCTCTCTCTGACTCCCTCTATCTCCGCCACTCTCTGTCCCACTCTCTCTATCGCCCTCTCTCTGACCCCTTCTCTCTCCCACCCGCCTCCCTCTGTACCCCCTCACTGACCCTCTCTCTCTCTGTCCCCCTCTCGCTGTCCCCCTCTCTCTGCCCCCTCTCTGTTCCCCCTTTCTCTGACCCCCTCTATCTCCCACACTCTATGTCCCCTCTCTCTGTCACCCATCTCTCTCTCCCCCCCTCTCTCTGTCCCCTCTTTCTCTGTTCCCCCCTCTGACGCCCTCTCTCTGTCCCCCTCTCTCTCTCTGTCCCCTCTCTCTCTGTCCCCCTCGCTCTCTGTACCCCCTCTCTCTGTAACCCTCTGTCTCTGTACGCCTCTATCTGTCGCCTTCTCTCTGCCCCCCTCTCTCTTTGCCCCCTCTCTCTGGGTCCCCCCTCCCTGTCCCCCTCTCTCTGTCCCCCTCTCTCTCTTTCCCACCCTCTCTCTGTCGCCCTCTCTCTGTCCCCGTCTCTCTGTCGCCCTCTCTCTGTCCCCCTCTCTCGGTCCCCCTCTCTCTTTTTCACCCTCTCTCTGTCCACCCGTCTCTGTCACCCTCACTCTGACCCCCACTCTGACCCTCTTTCTCTGTCCCCCCTCTGTCTGTCCCCCTCTCTGTCCCCTTCTCCCTGTCCCCCTCTCTCTCTGTCCCCTCTCTCTTTTTCACCCTCTCTCTGTCCACCCTGTCTCTGTCACCCTCTCTCTGACCCCCACTCTGCCCCTCTTTCTCTGTCCCCCCCTCTCTATCCCCCCTCTCTGTCCCCCCTCTCTCTGTCCCCCTCTCTCTCTGCACCCCCTCTGATCCCCTTTCTCTCTCTCTGCCCAGCTTTGTCTCTCTGTCCCCTCTCTCTCTGTCCTCCTCTCTCTGTCACTCCTCTCTCTGTCACTCCTCTCTCTGTCCCCCTCTCTCTCTGTCCCCCCCTCTCTCTGTCCCCCCCTCTCTGTTGCCCTTCCTCTGACACCCCCTCCCTGTGACCCCACTCTCTCTGTCCCTTTCTCTCTCTGTCCCCCTCTCTCTGTTGCCCTCTCGCTGACCCCCCTCCCTGTGACCGCTCTCTCTTTGACCCCCTCTCTCTGTCTCCCTCTCTCTCTGACCCCCACTCTCTGTCCCCCTCTGTCTGCCTCCCCCTCTGTCCACCTCTCTCTGTCCCCCTCTCTCTGTTCCCCTCTCTCTCTACCCCCCACCCTATCGCCCTCTCCCTGTCCCCCTCTCTATGTCGCCCCTCTCTCTGTCCCCCTCTCTCTGACCCCTCTCTCATTATGTCCTCCCCTATTTCTCTCCCTCCCTCACCTTATCTCTCCCCTTTCTCTCTCTCTCTCTGTCTCTCCCTGCTCCTTTGCTCCCTCTGCATCTTCTCCCGCTCTCGATCCCCCTACTTTGGTCTCTCTCTCCCCACCTCCCTCCGTTTTTTTCTGACTGAATCTCTCTCCTTCCTGTCCATCCCTCCCTCTCTCTCTGACACACTCCGTCTCCCTGGTCCTTCCCTCTTCCTCTGACCCAGAGACTGGGGGTTGGTGGTGAGGCTCCGTGTGGGGGCGTGGGGGTGAGATGATCGAGAGATGTGGGAAGTGGGAGGTGGGGAAAATGGGGTAGAGACGGGAGGGAGACAGAGACGGCAGGAGAGAGAGATTGAGGGTGAGGGGAGAGAGAAGAATGGAGGCAGGTGGAGAAACTCATGTTGGGGGTGTGAGAGAGAGAGAGGGGGAGAGTGAGGCAGAAAGAATAGTGGAGGCAGGTGGAGAAACCGGTGTTGGGGGGGGTGTTTCTGAGAGGGGACCAGAGAGAGTGAAAGGGAGAGGTGGTGAGAAAGAGAGAGTGTGCAGAAAGAGAGAGAGGGGGAGAGAATTGAGGAGGAAAAGTGGGGGTGAGGAAATGGGGAGGCCAGGTTGGAGTGGGGGGTGTCAGATGGAGTTAAACCCAGCTCCTGAGCTTAGGGCGCGGTGTCCTACCCTTCCCTGAGGACCAGGACTTGGGGCTGAGTCTGTCTCTCTCCAGGTCAGCTTCTCCAACACAAAGACACACAACAACATCGGTCACTCTGCTGCTCGGCACGCTTTAATCAACATTTTTATTGTTTGCAAGTGGAAGTGATGGATACAGTCAGTGGGATGGTGCCTTTTCTCCCTGGCCTCTGAGTTGTGCGAAACATTGAAATGTTTCCCTGTAACCCTCCTGTGGGATAAGAATGGACAAACCAGAGCTACCCTCAGTCTGTTACCATAGCGACAGGCTGCTCCATCGCGGAAACACTGAACTGAAATGAGAAAATCACGGATGGATGGATTAATGAGAGAATTTGATGGATGGATGGATTTGGGTGAAGGGATATTTCAGCACATTCTTCAGCTGCTGCCTGAACTTAGTCTGGGTCACGGCATAAATCGCGGTGTTTGTGCAGCAACTGAGGAGCTGCAGCATGAAGCCCAAATCCCGCACAAAGTAATGGAGATTCACAGGGGTATCCACAATCCACATCATCCGTCTCCATATAGAATACAGCATGAACATTGACCATAACAGGATGAAATTGGCCGAGATCACAAACAGTAAAATGATGGATTTTTTTCGGTTTCTCATTTCAGTGTCAGACTGAGCGTCCCCATTGGTGTGAGCGCGGAGTCTCCTGCGGGCTCTGCTGGTCACTAAAATGTGTCTGACGGTGAGAACATTGAGCAGCAGAATCAGGAGAAATGGGACACACGTGCTTAGAATGTGGTGGAGGAACTCGATTGTGACCCAGACACTGGAGAATACAACAGCGTGTGTTGTAAAACAAAACCAGGGGACGTTCCACAGCAAATACTGAGCCGTGAGCATAAAATACCAGAAAATGTTCTTTAAACAGCTCAGCACAGTCACTGCTCCCAGAACCACAGCCGCCGTTTTCTCACTGCAATATTTACTTTTCAGCTTCTGGCAACAAATGGCCACAAACCGATCAAAGGTGAAAGTGACGGTGAACCAGACAGAGCAGTCAGTGGCTGCATAAAGCAGGATGGCGTGGATATTACACACGGGGACGGAGTCCCTCAGGAAATAAAACTGTTCCTGATAAACAATGGGAATGTGTCTCAGTATCAGGTCGAGGATAATGACCAGGAGATCCGCCGCTGCCATGGCCCCCAGGTAACGTCTGACACATGGAGACAATCCACAATCTTTATAAAGCAAGACGTAGATGGTCACTACGTTAACTGTGAGGAAGGAAAACAAACCCATTATCCATCAGCCTGGAGGCAAATGGACCCGTTTGATCGTGGACCCAGTGATATTTTCACATGTGTCCCTGTATTCAGGGATTTATTAAAATAATTAGAGCTGGAATAACAAATGGGAAGGTCGGAATTACTGACAAAAATGTGACATAAACCACAAGAAACCCTCCCTCCCCAAACACACAGAGACACATCCATGAGGACAGGTGGTTTCTAGAACATTCCCACACACTCGATCACTCGAGAGCAGACACAGGTCACTCCTTCCCAGTTTCCAATATGGAGGATGGAAACGTTGCTGTCCTGAAAGATTCTGTCCCAGTTTCCTGAAGACAAACGAAGTTTGGGAATTTCTGTATTTTGGTCTAAATTGTGGTCGATCCTGTGTCGTGGAGACACGTAAACGCAGGGAAAACGTATTCACCCCTTTAACTGCCTGAGGGGCCTTCGGATCAGTGTCTCCATCTCCCTGGAACGGGATCTCTTCCCTCGGGATCTTATCGTTTGTTCAATTCACTGACGTCCGGCCGTTCACAATGTCTGGGATAGAACGTTCCGGGGAATGTCAGTTATAGAATGTTGGGGACAGAACATTCTGGGGAATGTCAGTTATAGAAGGTTGGGGACAGAACGTTCTGGGGAATTCAGTTATGGAATGTCAGGGACAGAACATTCCGGGGAACTCCTTGACCTGTCCATGACCTTCCCCATCCCCTCTGACCTATCACCTCTCCTCCACCTCCGTCTCTCGATCACATTCCCAGCTCGAATACCCCAGCCCCAGCTCCTGCACCAACCCCAGCCCCAGCCCCAGCCCCCAGCCTCCAGCCCCAGCCCCAGCCTCAGCCCCAGCCCCCTCTCATTTATCTCTCAGCTCCCCGGCCCACAAGCCTCATTCCTGATGAAGGGATTATGCCTGAAACGTTCATTCCCCTGCTCCTCGGATGCTGCCTGAACTGCTGTGCTTTTCCAGCACCACACTCCCAGTCAGGAAACAGTCCGACACCGTCATACTCACAAACTCAGGCCTGATGTGTAATTTAGATTAGATTAGATTACCTACAGTGTGGAAACAGGCCCTTCAGCCCAACAAGTCCACACCGACCCGCCGAAGCGCAACCCGCCCAGACCCATTCCCCTACATTTACCCCTTCAACTCACACTACGAACAGTTTTCCATAGCCAATTCACCTAACCTGCATATCTTTGGATTGTGAGAGGAAACCGGAGCACCTGGAGGAAACCCACGCAGACAGGGAGAGAATGTGCAAACTCCACACAGTCAGTCGCCCGAGGCTGGAATTTAACCCGGGTCTCTGGCGCTGTGAGGCAACAGTGCTAACCACTGTGCCACCGTGCTCATCCATAATGTTTCATAAAGCCCCATCACCATCCCTGGGTATATCCCGAGCCACCGGCAGGACAGACCCACCAGTAGTGGGGACATCCTGGGATACAATCAGGGAAGGAGTTACCCTGCAATCCCCAACATTGATTCAAGAACCCAGGAAATCTCATGGTAACAGATCATGGTCAAGGAAGTCGCCTGAGGATGGTTATCTTCTGCCCCCCACCCCTCCTCTTGGAAACAAATCAGAGGAAGCACTGAGGGTGATAAGGACACAGACCATCCTCTGGGTGTGGGACTTCAATGTCCATCACTAAGAGTGCCCCCACAGGCCCACCGCTGTCTGATGAGGGACAGGCTTCAATACACAACAGCCAGACTGGGGGAAACATTCTCACCAAGCTCCTTGTCCCAGATGAATCTGTCCCTGACAGTATCTGTAGGAGCAGTCAGCACACAGTCCTGGTGGAGGCACAGTCTCAGCCTCATATTTGACATACTCATGATTAGTGTGTTGCTTGAAAAGTACAGCAGGTCAGGCAGCATCCGAGGAGCAGGAAAATCACTGTTTTGGGCAGCAGACCTTCATCACGAATGAGGCTGAGAGGCGCCGGGATGGAGAGATAAATCATATTCGGCGTACTGCTCACTGTGTGATATGGCACTTTCTCCTGTAAAGTAGGACATACTTCTAAAGGGCCGAGCACATGGTCTCTGGCCATCCAGGAGGCACTATGGGCCAGTAACAGCTGCAGCATCAATGGCGGTCCCTCCATCATAAAGACAGAAGTGGCCTATTTTGAAACTGATGGTTTCAAAATATTCAGCACCACTCACAACTGCACCGATACTGAAGCAGGCTATTCAGCCCATCAAGAGTTTTAAAAAGGAACAGAATGAGACCAGTCAACCATTGTAGGCTGTTACTCAGCGATTGGAAAAGAACTTTTAATCTCTCATACCTGTTACACAGGAAATGGAAGGGAACATTCAGCATTTCAAAGCTGATACACAGGAATACGGGGAGCTGTGCAGACTACAGCAATGCATTGATATATAAACCCGGACTAGACATCTGTCCAGGATGGGGAGCTGTGCAGGCCACAGCAGTGCATTGATCTATAAACCCAGACAAGATACCTGTCCAGGACGGGGAGCTGTGTAGACCACAGCAGTGCATTGATCTATAAACCCAGACAAGATGTCTGTTTAGGACGGGGAGCTGTGCAGACCACAGCAGTGCATTGATCTATAAACCGAGACTAGATATCTGTCCAGGACGGGGAGCTATGCAGAACACAGCAGTGCATTGATCTATAAACACAGACTAGATATCTGTCCAGGACTGGGAGCTTTGCAGAACACAGCAGTGCATTGATCTATAAACCCAGACGAGATATCTGTCCAGGACTGGGAGCTTTGCACACAACAGCAGTGAATTGATCTATAGACCCAGACTATATATCTCTCCAGCACGGGGAGTTGTGCAGACCACAGCAGTGCATTGATCACTAAACCCGGACTAGATATCTATCCAGGACAGAGAGCTTTGCAGACCACAGCAGTGCAATGATCTACAAACCCAGATTAGATATCTGTCCGGGACGGGGACCTGTGCAGAACACAGCAGTGCATTGATAAATAAACCCAGACTAGATATCTGTCCAGGATGGGGAGCTGAGCAGACCACAGCAGTGAATTGATCTATAAACCCAGACTATATAGCTCTCCAGCACGGGGAGTTGTGCAAACCAGAGCAGTGCATTGATCTAAAGACCCGGACTAGATATGTCTCCAGGATGGGGAGCTTTGCAGACCACAGCAGTGCATTGATCTATAAACCCGGACGAGATATCTGTCCAGAACGGGGAGCTGTGCAGACCACAGCAGTGCATTGATCTATAACCCCGGACTAGATATCTGTCCAGGACAGGGAGATGTGCAGAAAACGCAGTGCATTGATCGAGAAACCGCGACTAGATATCTGTCCAGGACGGGGAGCTGTGCAGACCACAGTAGTGCATTGATCTATAAATCCAGACTAGATATCTGTCCAGGACAGGGAGCTGTGCAGACCACAGCAGTGCATTGATCTATAAACCCAGACCAGATATCTGTCCAGGACAGGGAGCTGTGCAAAACAACAGCTGTGCATTGATCTATAAACCCAGACTAGATATCTGTCCAGGACGATGAGCTGTGCAGACCACAGCAGTGCATTAATCTATAAACACGGACTAGATATCGGTCCATGACAAGGAGCTGTGCAGACCACAGTAGTGCATTGATCTATAAACCCAGACTAGATATCTGTCCAGTACGGAGAGCTGTGTAGACCACAGCATTGCATTGAGGTAAAGACCCAGACTAGATATCTGTCCAGGACGGGGAGCTGTGCAGACCACAGCAGTACATTCATCTATAAACACAGACGAGATATCTGTCCAGCACGGGGAGCTGTGTAGACCAAAATATTGCATTGATCTATAAACGTGGACTAGATATCAGTCCAGCACGGGGAGCTGTGTAGATCACAGCAGTGCATTTATGTACAAATACAGGCTAGATATCTGTCCAGCACGGTGAGCTGTGTAGACCACAGCCGTGCATTGATCTATAAACCCGGACTAGATATCAGCCCAGCACGGGGAGCTGTGTAGAACAAAAAAGTGCATTGATCTACACACCCAGACTAGATATCTCTCCAGGATGGGGAGCTGTGTAGACCACAGCAGTGCATTGATCTATAAACCCGGACTAGATATCTGTCCAGCAAAGGGAGCTGTGTAGACCACAGCAGTGCATTGATCTATAAACCCAGACTAGATATCAGTCCAGGACGGGGAGCTGTGTAGATCACATCAGTGCATTGATCTATAAACCCGGACTAGATATCTGTCCAGGACGGGGAGCTGTGCAGACCACAGCAGTGCATTGATCTATAAAACCAGACGAGATACCTGTCCAGGACGGGGAGCTGTACAGACCACAGAAGTGCATTGATCTATAAACCCAGACAAGATATCTGTTTAGAACGGGAAGCTGTGCAGACCACAGCAGTGCGTTGATCTATAAACCAGTACGAGATACCTGTCCAGGATGGGGAGCTGTGCAGACCACAGCAGTGCAGTGATCTATAAACCCGGACGAGATATCTGTTTAGGACGGGGAGCTGTGCAGAGGAATAGATAGAGTTGATAGTCAGAAACTTTATTCCCGGGTACAACAGAGTGTTACAAGGGGACAAATATTTAAGGTGAAGGGTGGAAGGTATAGGGGAGATGTCAGGGGAAAGTTCTTTACCCAGAGAGTTGTGGGGGCAAGGAATGTGCTGCCCTTGGGAGTGGTAGAGTCAGAAACATTGGCAACTTTTAAGCGGCATTTGGATAGGGACATGAATGGGTGCTTAATCGAGGATAGAAGTTTGGCACAACATCGTGGTCCGAAGGGCCTGTTCCGTGCTGTATTGTTCCATGTTCTATGTTCTATCTATAAACCCAGACTAGATATCTGTCCAGGACGGAGAGCATTGCAGACCACAGCAGTGCGTTGATCTATAAACCCATACTAGATATCTATCCAGGACAGAGAGCTGTGCAGACCACAGCAGTGCATTGATCTGCACACCCAGACTAGATATCTTTCCAGGACGAGGAGCTGTGCAGACCACAGCATTGCATTGAGCTATAAACCCAGACTAGATATCTCTCCAGGATGGGGAGCTGTGCAGACCACAGCAGTGAATTGATCTATAAACCCAGACTATATATCTCTCCAGCACGGGGAGTTGTGCAGACCACAGCAGTGTATTGATCTAAAGACCCGGACGAGATATCTGTCCAGGACGGGCAGCTGTGCAGACCACAGCAGTGCAGTGATCTGAAGACACGGACGAGATATCTGTCCAGGAGAGGGAGCTGTGGAGACTACAGCAGTGCATTGATCTATAAATCCGGACGAGATATCTGTCCAGAACGGAGAGCTGTGCAGACAACAGCAGTGCATTCATCTATAAACACAGGCGAGATATCTGTCCAGCACGGGGAGCTGTGTAGGCCAAAAGATTGCATTGATCTATAAACCTGGAATAGATATCAGTCCAACACGGGGAGCTGTGTGGACCACAGCCGTGCATTGATCTATAAACTCAGACTAGATATCAGCCCAGCACGGGGAGCTGTGTAGGACAAAACAGTGCATTGATCGACAAACCCGGACTAGATATCTGTCCAGCAAGGGGAGCCTTTCAGTCCACAGCAGTGCATTGATCTACACACCCAGACTAGATATCTCTCCAGGATGGGGAGCTGTGTAGACCACAACAGTGCATTGATCTATAAACACAGACTAGATATCAGTCCAGGACGGGGAGCTGTGTAGATCACAGCAGTGCATTTATCTATAAACCCGGACTAGATATCTGTCCAGGACGGGGAGCTGTGCAGACCACAGCAGTGCATTGATGTATAAAACCAGACGAGATACCTGTCCAGGACAGGGAGCTGTGCAGACCACAGAAGTGCATTGATCTATAAACCCAGACAAGATATCTGTTTAGAACGGGGAGCTGTGCAGACCACAGCAGTGCGTTGATCTATAAACCAGTACGAGATACCTGTCCAGGATGGTGAGCTGTGCAGACCACAGCAGTGCATTGATCTATAAACCCAGACTATATATCTGTCCAGCAAGGGCAGCTGTGCAGACCACAGCAGTGCATTGATCTGAAGACACGGACGAGCTAGCTGTCCAGGAGAGGGAGCTGTGGAGACTACAGCAGTGCATTGATCTATAAATCCGGACGAGATATCTGTCCAGAACGGAGAGCTGTGCAGACCACAGCAGTGCATTGATCTATAACCCCGGACTAGATATCTGTCCAGGACAGGGAGCTGTGCAGAATTCGCAGTGCATAGATCTATAAACCCAAACTAGATATCTGTCCAGGACGGGGAGCTGTGCAGACCACAGCAGTGCATTGATCGATAAACCCAGACGAGATATCTGTTCAGGACGTGGAGCTGTGCAGACCGCAGCAGTGCATTGATCTCTAAACCCGGACTAGATATCTTTCCAAAACGGGGAGCTGTGCAGACCACAGCAGTGAATTGATCTATAATCCGAGACTAGATATCTGTCCAGGACGGGGAACTGTGCAGACCACAGCAGTGCATTGATGTATAATCCCAGACTAGATATCTGTCCAGCACGGGGAGCTGTGTAGACCACAGCAGTGCATTGATGTACAAACCCAGACTAGATATCTGTCCAGCACGGTGAGCTGTGCAGACCACAGCCGTGCATTGATCTATAAACTCAGACTAGATATCAGCCCAGCACGGAGAGCTGTGTAGAACAAAACAGTGCATTGATCTACACACCCAGACTAGATATCTGTCCAGCACGCGGAGCCTTTCAGACCACAGCAGTGCATTGATATCTAAACCCAGACAAGATATCTGTCCAGGATGGGGAGCTGTGCAGACCACAGCAGTGAATTGATCTGTAAGCCCAGACTATATATCTCTCCAGCACGGGGAGTTGTGCAGAGCACAGCAGTGCATTGATCTAAAGACCCGGACGAGATATCTGTCCAGGACGGGCAGCTGTGCAGACCACAGCAGTGCATTGATCTAAATACACGGACTATATATCTGTCCAGGAGAGGGAGCTGTGGAGACTACAGCAGTGCATTGATCTCGAAACCTGGACGAGATATCTGTCCAGAACGGAGAGCTGTGCAGACCACAGCAGTGCATTGATCTATAACCCCGGACTAGATATCAGTCCAGCACGGTGAGCTGTGTAGACCACAGCCGTGCATTGATCTATAAACTCAGACTAGATATCAGCCCAGCACGGAGAGCTGTGTAGAACAAAACAGTGCATTGATCTACACACCCAGACTAGATATCTGTCCAGCACGCGGAGCCTTTCAGACCACAGCAGTGCATTGATATCTAAACCCAGACAAGATATCTGTCCAGGATGGGGAGCTGTGCAGACCACAGCAGTGAATTGATCTGTAAGCCCAGACTATATATCTCTCCAGCACGGGGAGTTGTGCAGAGCACAGCAGTGCATTGATCTAAAGACCCGGACGAGATATCTGTCCAGGACGGGCAGCTGTGCAGACCACAGCAGTGCATTGATCTAAATACACGGACTATATATCTGTCCAGGAGAGGGAGCTGTGGAGACTACAGCAGTGCATTGATCTCGAAAACCGGACGAGATATCTGTCCAGAACGGAGAGCTGTGCAGACAACAGCAGTGCATTGATCTATAACCCCGGACTAGATATCAGTCCAGGACGGGGAGCTGTGTAGATCACAGCAGTGGATTGATCTATAAACCCGGACTAGATATCTGTCCAGGACGGGGAGCTGTGCAGACCACAGAAGTGCATTGATCTATAAACCCAGACAAGATATCTGTTTAGAACGGGGAGCTGTGAAGACCACAGCAGTGCGTTGATCTATAAACCAGTACGAGATACCTGTCCAGGATGGTGAGCTGTGCAGACCACAGCAGTGCATTGATCTATAAACCCGGACGAGATATCTGTTTAGGACGGGGAGCTGTGCAGAGGAATAGATAGAGTTGATAGTCAGAAACTTTATCCCGGGGTACAACAGAGTGTTACAAGGGGACAAATATTTAAGGTGAAGGGTGGAAGGTATAGGGGAAATGTCAGGGGAAAGTTCTTTACCCAGAGAGTTGTGGGGGCAAGGAATGTGCTGCCCTTGGGAGTGGTAGAGTCAGAATCATTGGCAACTTTTAAGCGGCATTTGGATAGGGACATGAATGGGTGCTTAATCGAGGATAGATGTTTGGCACAACATCGTGGTCCGAAGGGCCTGTTCCGTGCTATATTGTTCCATGTTCTATGTTCTATCTATAAACCCAGACTAGATATCTGTCCAGGACGGGGAGCTGTGCAGAACACAGCAGTGCATTGATCTCTAAACCCAGACTAGATATCTGTCCAGGATGGGGAGATGTGCAGATCACAGCGGTGCATTGATCTATAAACGCAGACTACATATCTCTCCAGGACGCGGAGCTGTGCAGACCACAGCAGTGCATTGATCTAAAGACACGGACTTGATATCTGTCCAGAAGAGGGAGCTGTGGAGACTACAGAAGTGCATTGCTCTTTCAACCCGGACGAGATTTCTGTCCAGAACGGGGAGCTGTGCAGACCACAGCAGTGCATTGATCTATAATCCCCGACTAGATATCTGTCCAGGACGGGGAGCTGTGCAGACCACAGCAGTGAATTGATCTATAGACCCAGACTATATATCTCTCCAGCACGGGGAGTTGTGCAGACCACAGCAGTGCATTGATCACTAAACCCGGACTAGATATCTATCCAGGACAGAGAGCTTTGCAGACCACAGCAGTGTAATGATCTATAAACCCAGATTAGATATCTGTCCGGGACGGGGAGCTGTGCAGAACACAGCAGTGCATTGATCTATAAACCCAGACAAGATATCTGTTTAGAACGGGGAGCTGTGAAGACCACAGCAGTGCGTTGATCTATAAACCAGTACGAGATACCTGTCCAGGATGGTGAGCTGTGCAGACCACAGCAGTGCATTGATCTATAAACCCGGACGAGATATCTGTTTAGGACGGGGAGCTGTGCAGAGGAATAGATAGAGTTGATAGTCAGAAACTTTATCCCCGGGTACAACAGAGTGTTACAAGGGGACAAATATTTAAGGTGAAGGTTGGAAGGTATAGGGGAAATGTCAGGGGAAAGTTCTTTACCCAGAGAGTTGTGGGGGCAAGGAATGTGCTGCCCTTGGGAGTGGTAGAGTCAGAATCATTGGCAACTTTTAAGCGGCATTTGGATAGGGACATGAATGGGTGCTTAATCGAGGATAGAAGTTTGGCACAACATCGTGGTCCGAAGGGCCTGTTCCGTGCTATATTGTTCCATGTTCTATGTTCTATCTATAAACCCAGACTAGATATCTGTCCAGGACGGGGAGCTGTGCAGAACACAGCAGTGCATTGATCTCTAAAACCAGACTAGATATCTGTCCAGGATGGGCAGCTGTGCAGATCACAGCGGTGCATTGATCTATAAACGCAGACTACATATCTCTCCAGGACGCGGAGCTGTGCAGACCACAGCAGTGCATTGATCTAAAGACACGGACTTGATATCTGTCCAGAAGAGGGAGCTGTGGAGACTACAGAAGTGCATTGCTCTTTCAACCCGGACGAGATTTCTGTCCAGAACGGGGAGCTGTGCAGACCACAGTAGTGCATTGATCTATAATCCCCGACTAGATATCTGTCCAGGACGGGGAGCTGTGTAGACCACAGCAGTGAATTTATCGAAAAGCCAGACCAGATATCTGTCCAGGACGGGCAGCTGTACCGACCACAGCAGTGCATTTATCTATAAACCCAGACTATATATCCGTCCAGCACAGGGAGCTGTGTAGAAAACAGCCGTGCATTGATCCATAAACCCGGACTAGATATCAGCCCACACGGGGTGCTGTGTAGACCAAGACAGTGCATTCATCGATACACACGGACGAGATATCTGTCCAGGATGGGGAATCTGCAGACCACAGCAGTGCATTGATCTACAATCCCTGACTAGATATCTGGCGAGCACGGGGAGCTGTGCAGAACACAGCAGTGCATTGATCTATAAACCAGTACTAGATACCTGTCCCGGATGGGGAGCAGTTCAGGCCACAGCAGTGCATTGATATATAAACATGGACTATATGTCTGTCCAGGATGGGGAGCTGTGCAGACCACAGCAGTGCATTCATCTATAAACCCAGACTAGATACCTGTCCAGGACGAAGAGGTGTGCAGACCACAGCAGTGCATTGATCTATAAACCCAGACTAGATATCTATCCAGGACAGACAGCTGTGCAGACCTCAGCAGTGCAATGATCTATAAACCCAGATTAGATATCTGTCCAGGATGGGGAGCTGTGCAGACCACAGCAGTGAATTGATCTATAAACCCAGACTATATATCTCTCCAGCACGGGGAGTTGTGCAGACCACAGCATTGCATTGATCTAAAGACCCGGACGAGATATCTGTCCAGGGCGGGGAGCTGTGCAGACGACAGCAGTACATGATCGATAAACCGAGACTAGATATCTGTCCAGGACGGGGAGCTGTGCAGAACACAGCATTACATTGATCTATAAACCCAGACTAGATATCTGTACAGGACGGGGAGCTGTGGAGACGAAAGCAGTGCATTGATGTATAAACCTGGACGAGTTATCTGTCCAGAATGGCGAGCTGTGCAGACCACAGCAGTGCATTGATCTATAACCCCAGACTAGATGTCTGTCCAAGACAGGGAGCTGTGCAGACCACGCAGTGCATTGAACGATAAACACAGAGTAGATTTCTGTCCAGGACGGGGATCAGTGCAGACCACAGCAGTGCATTGATCTATAAACCCAGACTACATATCTCTCCAGGATGGGGAGCTGTGCAGATCACAGCAGTGCATTGATCTATAAACCGAGCCTAGATATCTGTCCAGGACGGGGAGCTGTGCATAACACAGCAGTGCATTGATCTATAAACCCAGACTAGATATCTGTCCAGGACGGGGAGCTGTGCAGAACACAGCAGTGCATTGTTCTCTAAACCCAGACTAGATATCTGTCCAGGATGTGGAGCTGTGCAGACCACAGCAGTGAACTGATCGAAAAGCCAGACTAGATATCTGTCCAGGACGGGGTGCTGTACCGACCACAGCAGTGCATTTATCTATAAACCCAGACTATATATCTGTCCAGCACAGGGAGCTGTGTAGAAAACAGCCGTGCTTTGATGCATAAACCCGGACTAGATATCAGCCCACACGGGGTGCTGTGTAGACCAAGACAGTGCATTGATCTATAAACCCAGACAAGATATCTGTCCAGGATGGGGAGCTGTGCAGACCACAGCAGTGCATTGATCTATAAACCCAGACTATATATCTCTCCATGACGCGGAGCTGTGCAGACCACAGCAGTGCATTGATCTAAAGACCCGGACTTGATATCTTTCCAGAAGAGGGAGCTGTGGAGACTACAGAAGTGCATTGCTCTATAAACCCGGACGAGATATCTGTCCAGAACGGAGCTGTGCAGACCACAGCAGTGCATTGATCTATAAACCCAGACAAGGTATCTGTTTAGGACGGGGAGCTGTGCAGAACACAGCAGTGTATTGATCTATAAACCAGTACTAGATACCTGTCCCGGATGGGGAGCAGTTCAGGCCACAGCAGTGCATTGATATATAAACACGGACTATATATCTGTCCAGGACGGGGAGCTGTGCAGACCACAGCAGTGCATTGATCTATAAACCCAGACTAGATACCTGTCCTGGACGTGGAGCTGTGCAGACCACAGCAGTGCATTGATCTATAAACCCAGACAAGATATCTGTTTAGGACGGGGAGCTGTGCAGAACACAGCAGTGCATTGATCTATAAACCCAGACTAGATACCTGTCCAGGACGTGGAGCTGTGCAGACCACAGCAGTGCATTGATCTATAAACCCAGACAAGATATCTGTTTAGGACGGGGAGCTGTGCAGAACACAGCAGTGTATTGATCTATAAACCAGTACGAGATACCTGTCCCGGATGGGGAGCAGTGCAGGCCACAGCAGTGCATTGATCTATAAACCCGGACGAGATATCTGTTTAGGACGGGGAGCTGTGCAGAGGAATAGATAGAGTAGACAGTCAGAAACATTTCCCCCGGGTACAACAGAGTGTTTCAAGGCGATATAACTTTAAGGTGAAGGGTGGAAGGCATAGGGGAGATGTCAGTGGAAAGTTCTTTACGCAGAGAGTGTTGGGGGACTGGAATGCGCTTCCCGTGGGAGTGGTAGTGTCAGAATCATTGTCAACTTTTAAGCGGCATTTGGATAGGTACATGGATGGGTGCTTAATGTGGGATAGAAGTTTGGCACAGCATTGTGGGCCAAATGGCCTGTTCCGTGCTGTATTGTTCTATGTTCTATGTTCTATGTTCTATCTATAACCCCAGACTAGATATCTGTCCAGGACGAAGAGCTGTGCAGACCACAGCAGTGCATTGATCTATAAACCCAGACTAGATATCTATCCAGGACAGACAGTTGTGTAGACCACAGCAGTGCAATGATCTATAAACCCAGATTAGATATCTGTCCAGGACCGGGAGCTGTGCAGACCACAGCAGTGCATTGATAAACAGACCCGGACTTGATATCTGTCCAGAAGAGGGAGCTGTGGAGACTACAGAAGTGCATTGCTCTTTCAACCCGGACGAGATTTCTGTCCAGAACGGGGCGCTGTGCAGACTACGCAGTGCATTGAACGATAAACACAGAGTAGATTTCTGTCCAGGACGGGGATCTGTGCAGACCACAGCAGTGCATTGATCGATAAACCGAGACTAGATATCTGTCCAGGATGGGGAGCTGTGCAGATCACAGCAGGGCATTGATCTATAAACCCAGACTAGATATCTGTACAGGACGGGTAGCTGTGCAGATTACAGCAGTGCATTGATCTATAAACCCAGACTAGATATCTGTCCTGGATGTGGAGCTGTGCAGGCCACAGCAGTGGATTGATCTCTAAACCCCGGACGAGATATCTGTCCTGAACGGGGAGCTGTGCAGACCACAGCATTGCATTGATCTAGAGACTCGGACGAGATATCTGTCCAGGACGGGGAGCTGTGCAGACCACAGCAGTGCATTGATCTATAAACCAGTACTAGATACCTGTCCCGGATGGTGAGCAGTTCAGGCCACAGCAGTGCCTTGATATATAAACCCGGACTAGATATCTGTCCAGGACGGGGAGCTGTGCAGACCACAGCAGTGCATTGATCTATAAACCCGGTCTAGATATCTGTTTAGGACGGGGAGCTGTGCAGAGGAATAGATAGAGTAGAAAGTCAGAAACTTTTTCCCCGGGTACAACAGTGTGTTACAAGGGGACATAAATTCAAGGTGAAGGGTGGAAGGTATAGGGGAGATGTCAGGGGAAAGTTCTTTACCCAGAGAGTGGTGGGGGCCTGGAATGCGCTGCTCGTGGGAGTGGTAGAGTCAGAATCATTGGCAACCTTTAAGCGGCATTTGGATAAGGACATGGATGGGTGCTTAATGTGGGATAGAAGTTTGGCACAACATCGTGGTCCGAAGGGCCTGTTCCGTGCTGTATTGTTCTATGTTTTATGTTCTATGTTCTATCTATAAACCAGACTAGATATCTGACCAGGACGGAGAGCTGTGCAGACCACAGCAGTGCATTGATGTATAAACCCAGACTAGATATCTATCCAGGACAGAGAGCTGTGCAGACCACAGCAGTGCATTGATATATAAACCCAGACGAGATACCTGTCCAGGACGGGGAGCTGTGCAGACCACAGCAGTGCATTGATCTTTAAACCCAGACAAGATATTTGTTTAGGACGGGGAGCTATGCAGACCACAGCAGTGCATTGAGCTAGAAACCAGTACTAGATTCCTGTCCAGGATGGTAAGATGTGCAGACCACAGCAGTGCATTGATCGATAAACCCGGACTAGATAACTGTTTAGGACGGGGAGTTGTGCAGACCACAGCAGTGCATTGATCGATAAACCCGGACTAGATATCTGTTTAGGACGGGTAGCTGTGCAGAGGAATAGATAGAGTAGACAGTCAGAAACTTTTTCCCCGGGTACAACAGAGTGTTACAAGGGGATATAAATTTAAGGTGATGGGTGGAAGGTACAGGGGAGATGTCAGGGGAACGTTCTTTACCTAGAGAGTGGTGGGAGCATGGAATGCGCTGCCCGGGGGAGTGTAAGAGTCAGAATCATTGGCAACGTTTAAGCGGCATTTGGATCGGTACATTACTGGGTGCTTAATCTAGGATAGACGTTTGGCACAACATCGTGGGCCGAAGTGCCTGTTCCGTGCTGTATTGTTCTATGTTCTATATTCTATGTTCTATATATAAACCCGGACTAGATATCTGTCCAGGACGGAGAGCTGTGCAGACCACAGCAGCGCACTGATCTATAAACCCAGACTAGATATCTGTCCAGGACGGGGTGCTGTGCAGACACAGCAGTGCATTGATGTATAAACCCAGTCTAGATATCTGTCCAGGATGGGGAGCTGTGCAGACCACAGCAGTGCATTGATCTATAAACCCAGACTATATATCTCTCCAGAACGGTGAGCTGTGCAGACCACAGCAGCGCACTGATCTATAAACCCAGACTAGATATCTATCCAGGACGGGGTGCAGTGCAGACACAGCAGTGCATTGATGTATAAACCCAGTCTAGATATCTGTCCAGGATGGGGAGCTGTGCAGACCACAGCAGTGCATTGATCTATAAACCCAGACTATATATCTCTCCAGAACGGTGAGTTGTGCATACCACAGCAGTGCATTGATCTAAAGACCCGGACTAGATATCTGTCCAGGACGGGGTGCTGTGCAGACCACAGCAGTGCATTGATGTCAAGACCCGGACTTGATATCTGTCCAGGAGAGGGAGCTGTGGAGACTACACCAGTGGATTGATCTATAAACCCGGACGAGATATCTGTCCAGAACGGGGAGCTGTGCAGACCACAGCAGTGCATTGATCTATAACCCCGGACTAGATATCTGTCCAGGACAGTGAGCTGTGCAGAATATGCAGTGCATTGATCTATAAACCCAGACTAGATATCTGTCCAGGACGGGGAGCTGTGCAGACCAAAGCAGTGCATTGATCTATAAACCCAGACTAGACCTGTCCAGCACGGGGAGCTGTGCAGACCACAGCAGTGCATTGATCTATAAACCCAGACGAGATATCTGTCCAGGACGGAGAGCTGTGCAGAACACAGCAGTGCATTGATCTATAAACCCAGACTAGATATCTCTCCAGGATGGGGAGCTGTGCAGACTACAGCAGTGAATTGATCTATAAACCCAGACTACATATCTCTCCAGCACGGGGAGCTGTGCAGACCACAGCAGTGCATTGATCTAAAGACCCGGACTAGATATCTGTCCAGCATCGGACGCTGTGCAGAATTCCGCAGTGCACTAATGTGTGAACCAAAAGATATATGCTTCCCGTAAGCGGAGCTTCACGGACACTATCTCTAAATCTCACCAAGTTAGTCTCACCAGCACAGGGAACAGTGCAGTCATCACCGTGAATTAACCTGTAAAACAGGAGCATTTAGCCTCACCGCATGTAGGACTGTCTACACCACCCCAGTGCATTGTTCTGTAAACCAGGAGTCGTACCCTCCCAGCATGTAGGACTGCGTACCCGACCCCAGTGCATTGATCTGTAAACCAGGAGCATTTACCCTCCCAGCATGTAGGACAGTGTACAACACCGCAGTACATTGATCTGTAAACCAGGAGCATTTACCCTCCCAGCATGTCGGACAGTGTACAACACCGCAGTACATTGATCTGTAACCCAGGAGCAGTTACCCTCCCAGCATGTAGGACTGTGTACCACACCCCAGTACATTGATCTGTAACCTAGGAACAGTTACCTTCCCAGCAAGGAGGGCTGTGTACCCCACCCCAATGCATTGATCTGTAAACCAGGAGCAGTTACCCCCCCAGCATGTAGGACTGTGTACACCACCCCAGTGCATTGACCTGTCACCCAGGAGCAGTTACCCTCCCAGCATGTAGGACTGTGTACACCACCCCGGTACAGTTATCTGTAAACCAGGAACAGTTACCCTCCCAGCATGCCAGACTGTGTAAACCACCCCAGTGCATTGATCTGTAATCCAGGAGCAGTTACCCCCCCAGCATGTAGGACTGTACACCACCCCAGTACATTGATCTGTAACCCAGGAGCAGTTAACCCCCCAGCATGTAGGACTGTGTACATCACCCCAGTTCATTGATCTGTAACCCAGGAACATTTACCCTCCCAGCATGTCAGACTTTGTACACCACCCCAGTACATTGATCGGTAACCCAGGAGCAGTTACCCCCCCCCCCACCCCCCCCAGCATGTATGACTGTGTACACCACCCCAGTACATTGATCTGTAACCCTGGAGCAGTTACCCTCTCAGCATGTAGGACTGTGTACACCACCCTAGTGCATTGCTCTGTAACACTGTGTTAGATCCCTGCCCAGTGTGGGGAAACTTGCAGCCCATGCTGGAAGTGACAGTATGTGCAGCTCACACCCATTTCCAGCTCCATATCTCCTTTGGGCCATGAAAAGGGGGTGCTGTGTGTGTGAACATCACTGCCAGCGAGAGATGGCGAGGGAGTCAGTTTAAACAATAACAAATAAGAGGGGTTTGGGAAATAGACAGAGAGGGGGAGACTGAGAGACAATGTTATGGAAGGATGTGTTCCCAGGTTTCAGAATGCTGAAATGAAAACATTTTAACAGCATCCTGTAACATCAGCCAGTGATTCCAGGAGTGATAGGTGAACATGATATTGTTGGTGTACAGATGATGCAGAGTTTTGGATGAGTATTTGTTCATCAGCTTTGTATCTGGGTGTAGGGTCAGCAGAGACTTTGACTCATTGGGCTAAATCTAACAATAATTTGTCTAAGTGCCATTTTCATTGACTGTGACAGAGGGATCATCTGCACTAGGCCGAGCTAGTTTCCTGGTGCTATCATATCGAACTCACCTCATTAACTACCCACCCCATCCCATGGTGTCCCTCTCATTCAATACCAGCCCGATTCTTCCACCCATCATGAGTGGAGGTACTCACCCTCGCCTGGGTGCCCCTGGATATTCCGTGATCCCTGGCACTGGTGCCATCTTTAAAAGGTCAAGGGGCACACGGTTGAGCTTTCTCAGCTGCCATGCACAGTTTACCTCGAGCATGGCAGATAAGGGACAATTACACCACGGTTTGGCGACAGGGGCACGGAGGTCCTGGTGGATGGGCTAGTACAGAGAGGGGCCATTCTCCTCCCAGAGTTGGCCACACCACCAGACCCACCGAGCATGGTCTGACCTCCCCAACCAGCTCAGTGCAGTATCTGGGGTCTGAAGAAATGTCCAACAATACAGGACAAGCATCAATAACCTTCCCCACCTCGTCAGGATAAGTGTCACCGTATTCTCTCTGCTCCCTCACACTCACTGTATATCTGTTATAGCACCGACCCCCGAACAAGGCTCATGCTCCACCACTCTCACTGCCTCATGCTGCACCTTCTCTCTCTGTCTCTCTGTCTCTCTCTATCTCCCTCTCTCTCCCCCCTCCCTCCACTTCATCCCCACACTAATAACACTGCATGGATACAACACTGTGGACTGACTGGGACAACACTACCATTATCGGTCAAGCCAAACAGAGAACAGCCAGGGAATTCCTAGAGACATGGCACTCATACACAGACTCTATCAACAAACTCATCGACCTGGACCCAATATACCGGCCACTACAGCGGACAGCTCGAACTGACAACCGGAAGTGGCAGAGACAGTCCACTATAAATGCCGGAAGAAACAGCACAGAAGCGCTTCACAGGAGGCTCCCAAGCACTGATGATGTCACCTAGACAGAGGACGAAATGTTTGCAAGACAACAGAACCACAACAAACATTGAGATTGTTATAGTGTCACAGTCCCCATGAAAGAACTGAAATCCTGCCACACTCACGAGTGTGAGCAAGTGAACTACTGATATATTCCCACGGATAGAGTTGAATAATGACATACTGTCAATGGAGCAACAAAACTCCTGACACATACGAGACAGAGTAGATGAAATATTGACAAACCACAGAGCAAGAGAAATCGGATAGGTTCCACCTATCTATATTCATCAGAGTATAATGTGATGAAGGTGAAAGTGTGTACTGTACCTTTAAGAGAGGGTGAATGCTGTTCTGAACTGAGAGCTTACAAGCACCTGTGGTATGAGAGGATGGCAGACCCAGAAACAATATATTGCTATAGAGCTGGAGTCGGGAAATAAGCAGTTAAGAGAAAGAGGGTCCCAGAGTTGTAAATAGTTCATGTTAAATGTTCACTTTCAGAGTGAAAAAATAAATTGATGTTATTATTTAAATAGTAGAATTTGGTAGGTCTGTCACTCATATTTTAACAGTTTACAAGGCGAACTTATGTTTAGTTTAAATTACCATATGAGCTTCATGCAGTGTCCCAACAATTCCCGTGTGTATATCTGTGTGTCTCTGTGTAGGGCAAGTCTGTCAGTCTCTGTGGTGCTTAAAGTGATGCAATGCCACCCTCTGCTGGCCTCCCCAGGCCACAGCACAGGCGTTGCCAGAGAGTGAAAACCAACAGGGATTCATTCAGAGATTGGAAGGGAGAGGGCAGCTGCTCACAGCACCATCCAAACGGATGTCTGATCTAAATGTCCTTTAAACGTTGTAACTGTCCCTGCTTTCACCACTTCCTCAGGAAGTTCATTCCACACCCAAGGCAGACTCTGTCTAACATAATTACCTCTCATGACTTTTGTAAATCTTTTTTCCTCGCATCTTAAAATATCCCTCAGTTTTGAATCCCTAACTCGAGAGAAAAGACATCAGCCCTTCTGCTTATCTGTACCCCTCACGATTTTGTAAACTTCTGTGAAGTTACCCCTTAATCTTCTCTCCAGTGAAAAAAAGTCCCAGCCTATCCAGCCTCTCCTTATAGCTCACTCCCTCCATTCCCAGCAACATCCAGGTTAATCTCTTCTGAAACCTCTCCAGCTTAATAATATCAAGGTCAATAATATCAAAGTGAATAGACAAGGTGTTTTCGAAGGGTAGGGGAGACCAAAACTAGAGGACATAGGTTTAAGGTGAGAGGGGAAACATTTAAAAGTTACCTCAGGGGCTGCCTTTTCACCCAGAGGCTGGTGTGCCTATGGAATTAATGGGCAGAGCGACCAGACTGGACACAGTATTCCAGAAGGGGTCTCACCAATGTTCTGTACAACCACAACATGACATCCCAATTCCGATACTCAAAGGTCTGACCAATGAAGACAAGTGTGTTAAACACTTTCTTAACCACAAGATCTATGTGAGTTGCAAATTTTAAAGAATTATACCTGACAGTCTAGGTTTCTGTACGACAGCACTGCCAAAGGCTCTACTTTTAATTGTATAGGTCTTGCTGTTGTTTGATTTACCAAATCCAATTGTTCGCATTAATCCAAACTAAACTCCACCTGCCACCCCTCAGCCCAGTGTGTGACATTAATGCCACTTCACCGTCCCCCTTCAATTTTAAAGTTCCCATCCCTCTCCAAGAGGCCTGCACACTCTGGCCTTGATTTTCACAAAGACGCTGACATTGGGTAGCCTTGTGTGGTTTGGGGGAGGAGGGACGGATTGCAGACACAGTCAGTGGGGAGGAGAGGCTGGACAGTTATCACTGGCCTGGTATCATTTCATGGCTTTAGGAAGAAGGCAGTCGCATGTTAGAGGTGGGTAATACCGCTCGGTGCTCTGGGGCCAGAAATTAAGCTCTTCCTTCGTCTCTGGTGTTCAGTAATAAATATCCATTTGAGACCTTTCATTGGGCAGAGTGTGTCTGCAGGATTTCTTTCCCTAATATTGCAGACTACAGATCATAGCCATTAAAGCTGTTCATACTTAATTTCGATGGCACAGCACGTGCACTCAATATACTAGTTAAGACAAATATTTTGCATTTGTTTAACAATACAAAGTGTTTTCTTGTCACTCCGTAATGGCAACCTGATTATAATAAATAGGAGAAAGTGAGGATGGCAGATGCTGGAGATCAGAGCTGAAAAATGTGTTGCTGGAAAAGCGCAGCAGGTCAGGCAGCATCCAAGGAGAAGGAGAGTCGACGTTTCGAGCAGAAGCCGGTCTTCAGGAATGAGGCTGGTGTGCCAAGCAGGCTAAGATAAAAGGTAGGGTAGAGGGACTTGGGGGAGGGGCATTGGGAATGTGATTGGTGGAAGGAGGTCAAAGTGAGGGTATTAGGTTGGACATTGCCCTATTGCAGCGACACTAGCACCACCCCCCACCTTTTCCTCCGCTACATCGATGACTGTATCGGCGGTACCTCGTGCTCCCACGAGGCGGTTGAACAGTTCATCCACTTTACTTACACTTTCCACGTCAACTTCACCTGGACCGTCTCAGAATCCTCCCTCCCCTTCCTAGACCTCTCCATTTCTATCTCGGGCGAACGACTCAACACGGACATTTTCTATAAACCGACCGACTCTCACAGCTACCTAGATTACACCTCCTCCCACCCTGCGCCCTGTAAAAACGCCATCCCATATTCCCAATTCCTTCGCCTGTGCTGCATCTGCTCCCAGGAGGACCGATTCCAATACCGAACAACTCAGATGGCCTCCTTCTTCAAACACCGCAACATCCCCTCAGCCGTGGTTGATGATACTCTCCACCACATCTCCTCCACTTCCCGCACCTCCGCCCTTGAAACCCGCCCCTCCAATCACCACCAGAACAGAACCCCATTGGTCCTCACATACCATCCCACCAACCTCCGGATACATTGGATCATCCTCCGTCATTTCTGCCACCTCCAACAGACCCCACCACCAAGGATTAGTTTCCTTCCTCACCCCTATCAGCGTTCCGGAAAGACCACTCCATCCCCCACTCCCTCGTCAGATCCACACCCCCCACCAACCCAACCTCCACTCCCGGCACCTTCCCCTGCAACCACAAGAAATGCAAAATGTGCGCCCACACCTCCCCCCCTCACTTCACTCCAAGGCCCCAAGGGATCCTTCCATATCTACCACAAATTCACCTGCACCACCACACACATCATTTCCTGCATCCGCTGCACCCGATGTGGCCTTCTCGACATTGGGGAGATTGGCCGCCTACTTGCGGAATGTTTCAGAGAACACGTCTGGGACACCCGCACTAACCAAACCAACCGCCCCGCGGCTGAACACTTCAACTCCCCCTCCCACTCCACCAAGGACATGCAGGCCCTTGGACTCCTCCATCGCCAGACCATGGCAACAAGACGCCTGTAGGAAGAGCACCTCATCTTCTGCCTAGGAACACTCCAACCACAAGGGATGAATGCAGATTTCTCCAGCTTCCTCATTTCCCCTCCACCCACCTTATCTCAATCCCAACCATCAGATTCAGCACCACCTTCTTGACCTGCAATCTTCTTCCCGACCTCTCCACTCCCACCCCCTCTCCGTCCTATCACCCTTACCTTAACCTCCTTCCACCTATCACATTCCCAAAGCCCATCCCCAAGTCCCTCCTCCCTACCTTTTATCTTAGCCTACTTGGCACACCAGCTTCATTCCTGAAGAAGGGCTTATGCCCGAAACGTCGATTCTCCTGCTCCTTGGATGCTGCCTGACCTGCTGTGCTTTACCAGCAACACATTTTTCAGTTCTGATTATAATAAATCCACACCAAGCTGAAAGCGGGCACTAAAACATGTCCCAAAATCTGGGTATGGTAGTGTAGTGGGTAGTTGCCCCTGCATCTCAGTCAATGCTCTGAATTTAATCCAATTCCTGAACTTGTGTGGTAGTGTTCCCAGCTCTGGACTAGAAGGCCTGGATTCAAGTCCTGCCTATTGCAGAGGTATGTCACATCCTGTCAGAACAGGCTGATGAGCAAACACACAGGAGAATAATGTTCCAGCTTTATGGGTATTACTGAGTGATGCTAGCGTCCCTACCTCTGGGCACAAAGGTCTAGGTGTAAAGCCCACAGAAGTGTCTCAGTATACATCTGAACAAACTGATTAATATGGATTTCGAATTGTGACCTGATGGAGAAGGAAGAGGTGTCAGTATTGAATTTCAGAATTTAGGCCCAGGATGACTGAAAGTACATCTATTCGTGTTGATTGGAGGCACATTTCGCAGCAGTAAAGGTTTATAAAATCAGAATGGTCATGGATAGGGTGAGTAGTCAGGGTTTTTCTCCCCAGGTTAGGGGTGTCAAGAACGATAGAGGATTGGTTGAAAGTGAGAGGGGAAACGTTTTGATGAGGCCTAAAGGGCATCATTTCACACAGAGGGTGGTGTTTGTTTGGAATGAGCTGCCAGAGGAAGTGGTGGAGGCTGGTACAACTGCTGCATGCAAAAGGCATCTAGATGCTGACAGACCTGGCGAGCTTTTCCAGCAATTTCTGTATTTCTTTTAAAAATGCATTCATTTTAACACAGATATTCTGAATAAATTAAACATTTTATTTTTTTATGACGCAGGGCCATGTAAACATATTTCAAATCAAACGAGACCATTTTCAGCTAAGGATATGGCTCTGTGTATGACAGCAGCAATGATGCACCTACGTGGAACAGGGAATGTGATGGAGACATAGTTTGGACAATGTACAAGGAGACAGCACATGGTCCAGTTTGGGAGAGGATAACATTACTGTGTGATTCAACTCAGAGAGGGAGAAAATGTAATCTGTCTGAGAAGGAATGGCCTATTACACTCTCTCTCCTTCATTGTTCCTCATCACAGCAATGTGTGCAAGCTAAAAGAAAACCTCCACAGTCATCGTTACCATTCTTATTTTTATGGAATCCCTGCAGTGTTGACACAGGCCCTTCCACCCAACAAGTCCATACCAACCTTCCCAACCCATTTCCCTATACTTACCCCTGACTAATTCACATAACCAAGAAATCCCTGAACACTACAGACAATTAACGTGACCAATCCATCTAACGTACACAGTTTGTGGTAGGAAACTGGACCACCCATTAGAAGCTCACACAGAAAAGTGGAGAATGTGCAAACTCCACACATACAGTCACCCAAGGCTGGAATCGACCCTAAGACCCTGGTGCTGTGAGGCAGCAGTGCTAACCACCGTGCTGCCCTTTGGGTGATCACTGACCAGAATTCACTGGAATCTCCACTCTGCCTAAAGCAAAGGGAATTAAATCAAATCCAACTGTCCCAGGATGGAATCCCATTGCTAGCAGCTGTGTGAGTACAATATCTTCAGAAACATCATAGCGTTTTGGACAATCGCACAATTTTACCTTTAGTCATGAGTTCCAATAATATCTGAACAGAGTTCTTTCAAGTTAAAAGTGTGTGTGTGTGTGTGTTTAGAAAGGGAAATATTGATTATATACTTTCAATATCTAAACAGTTTGCCATTCATCTTTCCATCATAGTTTGAGTAACATTGCTCTGGATCATAAATGTACTATTTGAGCAGATTAAAGAAACTAGCCTGGCTTGTTCCTAAAACTGACCCTGACCCAGTCTGAGACCGATATGATCGGCCATATCACAAACCTGGTTACATTTAACATTTGTTGTGAGCAGTGGAGGAATGGGACTAGAAAAGGAAACAGTGACCCCAAAACCCGTGAACTATAGACCGCTGAGCCTGATGTCAGTGGTGGGAAAGTTGTTGGAGGGGATTCTGAGGGATAGCATTTACATTCATTTGGTAAGCCAAGGGCTGATTGGGGTAGACAACGTGGCTTTCTGCATGGGAAATCATGTCTCATTAATTTGGTTGAGTTTTTTGAAGAGATAACAAAGAAGATTGATGTAGGCAGTTTGATAGACATCGTCTATATGGACTTCAACAAGGTGTTCATTTAAAGAACAAAGAGCAAAGAAAATTTACAGCCCAGCAACAGGCCCTTAGCCCTCCAAGCATGAACCGATCCAAATGTACTGTCTAAACCTCTCGCCCAATTCCTAAGTATCTGTATCCCTCTGCTCCCCACCTACTCATGCATCTGTCCAGACGCAACTTAAATGAATCGACCGTGCCTGCCTCTACCACCTCTGCTAGCAACGTCTTCCAAACGCCCACCACCCTCTGTGTGAAGTACTTACCGCGTGTATCCTCCTTAAACATTCCACTTCTCACCTTGAAAGCACGACCTCTCGTTATTGAATCCTACAACCTGGGAAAAAGCTTGTCACGATCCACACTGATTCCTGAAGAAGGGCTTATGCCCGAAACGTTGATGGTCTTGCTCCTCGGATGCTGCCTGGCCTGCTGTGTTTTTCCAGCACCACATTTTTCAATTATGTCCACCCTGTCTATACCTTCTCGATTTTGAAAACCTCAATCAGGTCCCCCCTCAATGTCCTTTTTTCTAGTGAAAGTAAACCTAACCTACCCAGCCTCTCTTCATAGCGAGTATTTCATTCTGATTGGTAGACAGATTAGTAAGGTTCAGTTACATGGAATACAGAGGAAGTTCGTCACAATTGGCTTGAAGGAAGAGGGGTATTTTTCAGACTGGAGGTTTGTGAGCAGCAGTGTGCTGTAAGAATCAGTACTGAGTTCACTGCATTTCATCATTTATGTCAGGGTTTTAGATGTGAATATTGCGGCCATAGTTCGTAGGTTTACAGATTACATCAGAAAGGTGGTGTAGTAGATTATCTCAGAGTATAACGAGACCACACTTAGATGTAACTAAGGGGCAAAGATTGACAGATGAAGTTTAATTTAGATAAATACGAGGTTTTGCAGTTTGGGAAGGCAAATCAGGGTCGAAATTATACACTGATGTTAAGGTCCTGGGGCATGTTGTGGAGCAAAGGGACATAGGACTGCAGGTATATTGTTCCTTGAAAGTTGAGTCGCAGGTGGACAATGTGGGACAGAACACATTTGGCACATTTGCCTTAATCAGTCGGAGCATTATGTATAGGGGTTGTGGTGGCATGTTGTATCTGTACAGGATGTTGGTGAGGTCACTTTAACAATACTACGTACAACTCATTGTCTGCAGAAATGATTTAGACGCTGATGTTCCATGACTGAAAGTTTGAGCTTCGTGGAGAGGTTGATTAGGTTGAGGTGCTTTTTCCTGGAGTGTCAGAGGCTAAGGGGTGACATTAGAGAGGTTCACAAAACCAGCAGTGGTATGGATATTCTAAACAACTACGTTCTGCTCCCCAGGGTAGGGGAATCCAGAACAAGAGGGCATAGGTTGGAGGAGAAAGGGCGAATGATTTCGAAGAGTCCTGAAGGTAAATGTTTCACACAGAGAGTGGTGTGTGTACAGACAGTGCTGTCAGAGGAAGTGGTGAAGGTGGTTACAATCGCACATTTAAAAAGTATCTGAAAGAAGTGGGATATTGGTCAAATGCTGGCAAATGGGACTGGATCAGATTTGATATCTGATCGGAGTGAACGGGTTGGACTAACGGGTCTGTTTCCGTTTTGCATGACTCTCTGATTCGATAAGAAGGATGACGAATAATTCTGAAAGGCCCTTTCAAATCGGAATCCTCTTCACTGGTAGTTTATTGTGCCTCCATGCTCACATTGATTGAAAGCTGCATTCGTTAAATATTTGACAGAAGTGCAAGTCATGCATAATGGGACATAGACAGGGAAGTGGGGTGAGACCACAACCTGATCAGCCAAATCTTAGTGTCTGGTGGAGAAGGCTCGAAGTATCTAATGACCCACTCCTGCTCCGCAGTCCCATGTTTCTGTGATCCATTCAGCCCACCAAACTGCTAGACAGGAGCACTTAGATGTTACTTACTGCTATAAACTGGTGCACAGAAACACAGACAATTCAGCCCTTCAAAAGTGTCCCACACGCTTTGAGGTGATTTGGGAAGTGTAATTGGAAAATCCAGGCACGGTAATCAAAGAGACCCTCATCTCTCTTTACAGAGCTTCCCCTCTCTGCAACTTGTGCTTCATTTGTTGGTCATGTTTAGACCCAGATTCACTGTGAATACAGCCCCCATACATCACCCAGGGATGGCTCACAAAATCCTCTGGTCTCCCTGACTGCAACATTCAATAACAGAACATCCATGAAAATCACACCCACTAACTTTCCAATAACAGAATGGGAGAACTTCAGAAACAGGGACAGGTCGTTCACTCCCCAAGACTGCCTTGCCCTTCACTAAGATCATGATCTTGGTCTCAAATCCTCTTTCATACCCAATTCTTCATAGCCCTCAACTCTCTGACAGGTCAATATGCATCTAGCTCCTCTTCAAATACTTTCAGTCATCTAGCTTCCACCACACTCTTGCGAAGAGAAATCCTGACATTCAATCCCACCTGTTTGAAGAAAACACTTGCTGCTCCTATATCATGGCTTATTGATGTGAACAAAAGAGGTTGAGACAAGGGTTCAGGTAAAAATGACTGGCCCTGATATCAAGGCAGTGGTTGCCTTCTGTTGACATCAATGAGTTTAACAAAACTGGACTTAATGGGAATTAGAGTAAACTCTCCAGTGTTTGGAGTCACACATGGCACAAAGGAAGATGTTCATCATCTCAGTCCTGGGTCAGCTCTGTGGGAGATCCTCAGGGTAGCTTCGTCTCGATAAACATCTTCAACTGCTTCATCAATGTCTCCCCACCCCCACCCTCCCCACCATAAGATCAGAAGTCGGGATTGTCACTGAAGATTCCACAATGTTCAGAACATTTTGACCGCCCCCTCCCCAACCCAGCTCCTGAACTGGTCTGTGTCCATGTGCAGCAAGACCCCGACACCACTCAGGCTTGTGCTGTTAAAGTGTCGGTAACATTCATGCAACAACACTGCCTGACACTGCACATTGCCACAGTAAAACAAGAGTTCATTCAGCACCTCACGCTGGTTTCACAGGAATGTGAGGAAGCCTTTCAGCCCATTGATATTATTGGAGTAGAACAGAGACAGCCCACTCAGTACCTCCGGCCTATTACTCAGGAAGAGAAGGAGTCTAGTGTGATGGACCACCAGAGCCACTCGAAAATATTTGAAGGAAGTAGCGTAGACTCGAATGTTTTCTTATTTTAAAGGGAATGTAAAGTGTCTGTTCCAGATGCAATGTGACAGCATCAAGAGAAAATTCAGAGACAGTAGCAGCTAGGAAACATTTACTGAAGCTTCCAACTCTGTGGAGACCCCAATAGTTTCTGATGTTACTGAGAAACCAAAACCCAGAGATCCAAACCTGTGAGAGCTGGCCACACCCATTTAGGCTGCATTAAAATTAACCTAAGGCCTCCCTCGCTGTTTACTCAAGTGTCTTAACTAACCAGCTTGGTAATGATTGTACAATCACTCTCTTAAAAGAATCCAGGACAAAATAACTTCTTAAAGCTACAGCATCATCAGACTTGTCAGTACATCGACCTGTCAAACAGGAACCAGGGGTAACCCAGTCAGGCCCTTTGCCTTGTCCAATCGGACGAGGAAATCAGCCCCTTGAGTCACTTACACAGGAACAGCAGGAGGCCATTCCCACCTCAATGCACTTACACGGGGGCAGAATGTGGTAATTGATGCTGATTTCTGATTAATGTCTTATTCCGAAACGTCGACTTTCCTGCTTCTCGGATGCTGCCTGACCTGCTGTGCTTTTTCAGCAATCAACGCTCTACTCTGATCTCCAGCATCGGCAGTCTTAAGTGTCACCAGATTGATGCTCTAACATGATGAACAATTGGAGCAGAGGCTGCATAGACAGACAGTTCCACGTTGTTCCTCCTGGCTCCGTTGCTCATGATACACATGTAGGACTTTAACATGGTGAGGAGGGAAGCCATATGTCTTATGTGAAGTCTCAAGAAGGCACCTTCCATCTCCAAGAAGCCAGCCTGGTGTTCTCTATGAAAAGCGGAAGCTGGTGGGAATGGCTACCTGTTTCAGATGGAAGGTATTGTGGCTGCTGTTGGGGATTGTGAACAACCTGGCGTTCAGTACAGGGTTCACACGCCGACTGCACAATAACGGGGGGAGCGTTAGTAAAGGCATATAAACGATTCGGAATGCCATGTTAGATTGATGAATGGACTCTCTAAGTTCAAATAATGGTGATCTTGTTCATGTTGATCTTGTCTAGTGCATGTCCTGTTCAGTGTAACCTGTATGCCTTACTCTGTCCAAGTCTATTTCCACCCTATGATCTGTCTGGCCATGCTTACTATGACCTGCCCCCACTGCTCATAAATAAAGTGTTTCCCTGTACTGAGATACACGTGACAATAAATCAAACCAATCAATCCTGGGTAATGTATGGAATTTTTTCACACTACCAATGTGTCTTTTGGAAATAAGTAATTGCTTCCACTCCTCCTGTTTCAGTGTCACCATTTCTTCGTCTCTCGCAGCTCTACAGATTAAACACTTAGCTTCTTTACTCTATCCTCATGTTACCATCACTGGTGTCTGTGGTAAGAAATTCATTCCTTACAAAGGACATCAAATCTGTAGAGAGTGCCCCAAATGCTCTCTCAGCAAGGCTCTACAACAGCAGGAAGATGGCTTTACTTATGTACTCGAATCATCTTAGAATGAAGGACAGCATACCATTGATTGCACCCATTACTTAGACAGGGTTTGATTCGGAGCTGTCAGCATAGACTTGTGAGTGGGAGATCATGCTTCCCAAATTTGTTTGCGTTCTTTGATGAAGTGACCAGGAAGGTTGATGAGGACGGAGCAGTAGACATACTCGCAATGGATTTCAGTAAGGCCTTTGATAAGGTCCCACACGGCAGGCTGCTCTGGAAGGGGACATCACATGGAATGCTGGGGGAACTGGCAAATTGGATACACAGTTGGTTTGATGGTAGAAGGCAGAGCGTTTAGTGGAAGGATGCTTGTCAGACTGGAGGCTGAGTCCATAGCTGTTTGTTATCTATGAATTAGTTGAGAATGTACAAGGTATGATTAGTAAGTTTGCAGATGACACTAAAATAAGTGGGAGCATGATCAGTGAGGAAGTTTATCAGAAATTGCAGCAGGAACTTAATCAGGTGGAGAAATTGCCAGAGAAATGACAAATGGAATTTAATATAGATTTGTGATGTCTTACATTTTGGGAACTCAAATCAAGGTAGGAGTCTCATGGTGAATGGAAGGATTTTCAAGGGTGTAGTGGGCAGAGAGACCTTGGAATTCAGGTGCATGCTGAGAGTAGAGTCACAGGGAGACAGGGCCGTGAAGAAGGCTTTTCGCACACTAGCCTTCATCAGGCAGTACATTGAGTATAGAAGTTGGAAATTTATGTTGCAGTTACACAGGACTTTGGTAAGGCCGCACTTGGAGTATTGTGTTCAGTTTTCTCACCTTGATATAGGGAAGATGTTATTAAATTAGAAAGAGTGCAGAAGAAATTTTCAAGGACGTTGCCAGGACACAATGGTCTGAGTTACAGGGAGAGTTTGGACAAGCTAGGACCTTTTCTTTAGCATGTAAGAGACTGAGGGGGGACCTTATAGAGCTGAATAAAATCATGATGGTGGGGTTAATGCTCTCGGTCTTTTTCCAAGGTTTAGAGAATCGAGGACGAGAGGGGATCAGTTTAAGGTTAAAGGGGAAGGAATAAAAGGGAACCTGAGGGACCACTTATTTACATCAATGGCTGGTACGTGGATGAGCTGCCAGCAGATGTGGTTGAGGGGGTTACATTAACAACGTTTCAAAAGCAATTGGATAAATATGTGGATAGGAATGGACTGGAAGGATATGGGCCAACTGCAGAGAATTGGGGTTAGCGTGGATGGACATTTACAACGTAGAGTCGAAACCCCTCTGTTAATTAAAACCAAGCACCCAGAAAAGCTCGCCTCACCTCGTAGTCTGATAAAATATGAGTGGCACAGATCTCTTACATTCCACTATTTAAACAAAAATTAGCAAGTTAGTTTCTTAACTTTAATAGTGAACACTAAACAACAGCTATTCACAAATACAAGCCCCTCTTTTCTTAGCTACTTACTATCTGACTCCGACTCTGGAAAAATATTCTGTTCCAAAAGCCCACATATTAAACATTACAATCTCAATACCACACAGTCTCTATCTTCCCCACTGTGTTCACTCTTCCAGCTGCTGATCTCCCTGGGTCATTTTTTTTTACTGTAAGTAGGTTTGACATGAACATGTATCTTTGATAGAGAGTGTTTGAGATGGCCAGTTAGCACTTCTGCTCTACAGCAGTTACTCTGCTGTGGGATGGCAGTGGCTCTCCCTCTAGTGTTCAAATGCTGGGTTTATCTACTCCCCATGATACAACAATTCTCACAATTTGATTGTTTTCCAGATGTCCAAACAATAATATTCAAGTTCTGTTGGCTTCTGGTATCCTGACCATTATTTAAACTATTTGATTGTATTTGAATTGTTGTCAAAACAGCAACCAAAACTCAGGTATCCATTTCCCAGCTAATTGTGACATATGGAACAGCCTGACATTTAGCTGGCGTCTATGCTGTACTTTCTATTCAACAAAACCCGTTCTGTCTTAAAGTGACCTGACATGCTTTCGGCTTCATAAGACCTCCTTCCTTCAGAAAAAAAAAGAACCATCAGAATGAAAAGATGGCTTCGTTTCTTTTCCTCTAAGTCTTAATCCCATTATTATGAAATACAAAAGTATTAATCTCAGTTATGTCATTCATATTAATTTTGTACACCTATTTAAACTGGAATAAGTCAAAACTTATCTAAACTTTTTCCTTTAAATCCGTGATAACACATCTGCTATCACATTTTAGGACACACAGCATGTACATTTTGTAAGTTTAAAGTTGGTGTGATAAGACTCCAATGAAATACTCTCATATTCCGGTCTTTAAATATTCCAAAAAACGTGAGAGGTTTGTCGTTGTCCACAACCATCTCCGACAATTTATTTGTCACATAAACATTAAAATATTGTCAGGTCAGTGCAAAACTTGATCATTCTTTTTCAATAATGGAGAATGTTGTATTTTTCTTTCTGGTGGATATTGCGTTTTTTCGACAAGTAGCCAATTAGCCATTCAAATCCATCATAACCTTTCTGTATCAATACATCTACAAGCCCTGTATCCCTAGAAGGAAATAGAATTTTCAAAGGGTTTCAGAATATTTGGTATAGCTAAAACTGGTGCGGTGATTAATCTTGCTTTCAAATTCTCAAATACCTCCTGGCATTGTTCTGTCCACCACATCTGTTTCCTTCTTTACTAAGTCCATCAGTGGTGCCAATACGCTGCTGAAGTTTGGAACAAACTTCCGATAGAATCCACTCAGTTCCAAAAATCGTAGCACCTCTTTCTTCGAGGAAGGTCGTGGAAATTCCTCAAAGCCCTTCGTCTTTGTGTTCCATGGGGTCAACCTTCCATGTCCAATGTAATGTCCCAAGAATGTCCCCTCTGCCTTCGCGAATTCTGTTTTCTTTAAGTTTATTACCAAGTTTGCTTCTTGTAAACGTTCAACATGCTCTGCCAACTGTAACATGTGAGCTTTCAATCACTTGCTAAAGGTCATGACATCATACAGAAAAACTGCACAATTTGTTCTTCTGACCATAACCCTGTTCCTGAGTCACTAAACCTGCCTTTGAAGGGAATTCCTATCACTGGTGGCAATACTAATACGTCATCCCCACAGGAAATCGTCAAAATTTCAGAGTTTTATCTGCCACGTGCTTCATTCTATGCTGTGCCCTTCAGGCTGTTTAGCAAACTCACCTACTCCATCTAATCTCTCCCTCACCTCACATACGTAATTCGAGTGTGAGATCTCTGACTTCGGTCCTGTCAATTTATATCCAATTAATTCCAAAGGACCTCTCACTTCAAATATTAACTCAATGGAAGTAAACTGAGTAGATTTATTTGGGGCAAATAATTTTTGTCCAATGGCAAACAATTTGTGAGATCCCATATCTCACAAAATTATAACGTCTTGTCCTTCTCCCCCTGATCTTTCCAAGTAAACTTTATCTACTGTGGCGAATTCTTTCAGAGATCAGGTACCGACTCCATACCCAGACCCTGCCTCGGCTGTGCACTCTCCTGCAGCTCCTCGCTCTACTTGGTGTCTCCTTTACCAGTTTCTCTAATGCCACTGGATTAGCCTCTTCTACCGCATCTTTCCCCAAAGTGCCTTCCTTCAACGACCATCACAGTGTGTCCCAGCTTACTTCAATGAAAACACCTTTTCCCAGTGCCCTTCTTAAACCATCAGCCATGCCATTTTATGTGTTCCACTCCCTTATGCTGAGAACACCTGAGGCCTTTCACCTCCTTTCAACCCCTTTGGGCTTCTTTTTTCACTTGTGGTAAACCATTGTGCGTGACTGTTCGCTTTGTAATTTGTGAACTTCCCTTCTCCTAATTTCTATCCCTCATAGCATGAAAATTCTCCTGGAAGCTAAATTTCATCTCATGCACCATTGCATATTGACCTGCCATTTCTGCCGCGCTTCTCGCTTCTTGAACTTTCTGTTCGTGCACATGAATTTTTACCATCTCTGGAAGTGAGTCTTTCAACTTCTCCAGCATAATAATCTCCCTTCGAGCCTCACAGGTCTTATCTATTTTTAAGTCCAGCACCCATCTATCAAAATGACTGTAGTTAATTCTTTCAAACTTAACATAAGTCTGACCTGGTTCTGTCTCTATTTTTATGAACCTCTGTCTATATGATTCTGGTACCAATTCATAACCAATCAAAATGACCAATTTAACATCTTGATAATCTCTTGATCCCTCATCTGACAGCGCTGCACATACCTCACCAGCTGTGCCCACCAGCTTAGTCTGAACGAGCATTACCCACAAGTTCACTGGACACGTCATCTGCCGAGTCATTTTTTTCAAATGAAATAAAAAAGGTTTTGACATTTTTCTCACCGAAATATGGCAAGGCACTAACATAGTTGTATACATCCCGACGTTCTCCCTTCATCTCCATCCTGTTAATTTAACTTTCTTGTCTAATTCCCAACTTCTGAATCTCAAATTCTCTCTCTCTTTCTTTTTCCTCTCCTTCACTTTTTTCTCTCTCTGTTTACGTCTCTTTCTTTATCTTCTAACTTCAGTTGCCATATTTGCAATTTAAGTTTTATCTAACTCGACTGCACTTGTCTGTTTCTCTGATACATCAAAGTGCTTTACCAACTCCATTACAAATTCAGCTTTCCTTTTGTCCCTGGTTAAACCCAATTCCAACCTATTTGCTAATTCTAAAAAAATGTCCTCCTTTTGTCTTTCTAAACTTTCTTGGCAAATTTGGGAACCTCTTTAGTAATGTTAAAAGCCTTTTCCCTCACTTTTAATTTAAACCACCACCAGTAAACAAAATTAAACAGATTTTCCGACCGGTTTTATTTGAAGATCTAGGTCGTGGGCGACACGGTGGCACAGTGGCTGACACTGCTGCCTCACAGGGCCAGAGACGCGGGTTCAATTCCCACCTCAGGCGACTCTCTGTGTGGAGTTTGCACATTCTCCCCGTGTCTGTGTGGGTTTCCTCCCACACTCCAAAGATGTGCAGGTCAGGTGAATTGGCCGTGCTAAATTGCCTGTAGTGTTAGGTTAGGGGTAGATGTAGGCAGATGAGTGGGTTGCGCTTCAGCGGGGCGGTGTGGACTTGTTGGGCCGAAGGGCCTGTTTCCACACTGTAAGTAATCTAATCTAGGTCACTAATTCCAACGTGTTGGAATTTGCGGGGACATTTTGTACCTGAAATCTGTCCAAGTCCCATTCAGCAGGGCCCCAAACTGTGGAGACATCTATGTCGAGCACTTCTGTTAATTAAAACCACAAACCTAAAACGCTCAACTCACCTCGTAATCTGTTAACACATGAGTGACAAAGAACTCCCAAGTTCCACTAATAAAAGAAAAATAACAGTTTGTATGTATGAAGTTAGCTCGCTGTGCTTGAAGGTTTGTTTTCTGACGATTCAACACTACGACGAGGTAACATCATCAGTGAGAGTCTCTGCTGAAGTGCTGGTGGTATGTTGCGCCTCGCTATTTATAGGTCTTGGGTTCTTCAGATGGGTTATGTCATTTCCAGTTCTTTTGTTTTACAAGAGATTGTAGATAGGATCTAAATTGATGTGTTTATTGACATACTTCTGGTCAGAATGCCATTCCTCTAAGAACGTCCTTGAGTGTCTTAGTATGTGTGTGCGATGTCCCAATTAAAGTGGTGCCCTTCTTTGTCTGTATGTATGGAACATAGTGATAATGGGTCATGTCTTTTTGTGGCCAGCTGGTGTTCATGTATCCTGGTAACACAACAACAGGACCAATTCAATGGCAGAAGAATGATTTTATATGCACTGTTTAAATAACGTGTGTGTGCAGATTAGTAACATTTTTCATATGTGCACAACACATTCTAAATGGACAACGGAGACACAGTTAACAAAAAGTGATGCATATGATGTATAAAATTTATAAAACATTGAAAGATCATTTTATTCTCATCTAAAATGATATGTTTCCCTTCCCTCAACGTTCCCTGTTTTTCTGGAATTCTCCACTCCAATCTTTCATTTTTATCAGGATGTGTTATAAATTCTTGCTTCTGGTGTCCCAACTTATTTCAGTTAATCCCCTTTCTACCAGAATTCAATATATTGGCCTGTTGGATACTTTCCAAAGCTAGTGTCTGTCATATTATTGGAGATAAAAATTCTGGCATCAGACTCAGCATTTGAACATATTGCTCTGTTGTACATGCACTATACAAATGACCACAGCACACAGGAATTGCCAAAACATTGCGGGATGTGCATCTACTTCTTTCGATGACCCAGTTTTCTCATTTTTCATATTTCCTCATCTCTGTTGTCTCGCTCTTTCTCTCTTTGTATCTAGTTAAGAAATTTACCAATTATTTTTTGCATCTGCTCTCTCAGAGCTCCTTCTTTTGGTTACTATCTATTGGTCTCTTCTTGATGTAATGTGATTATAATTGAACAATGTAACTGCAATGACATATGGGAGGAGCTGGCCAGAGTTAATTGGAAGGGGAGCCGAGCAGGGCAGACCATGGAACAGCAAAAGCAGGAATTTCTGGGGATATTTCGGAGGATATCAGAAATTCTCCCAAAGGTGATGAAACGTACTCATGGCAGGACAAGGCAACCATTAGTAATAAGGCATCAAACCAAAAGTGGAAACATACAATGTGGTGAAGATGATTGGGAATCCAGAGAGTTCATTGGCTCGGAAACGACATAAGGCTGGCATCACTGTCACTGCAGAGCTCTTAATCATGATCAGGGAAAGAAATAGAGGAAACACATTCACTTTAAACACAGAAAATGGTATTACTCAAGGAAAAAGATTCAGATGAATTAAACAATTGATTAAAAACAGTTAATTGGTTTTGCAGAATGTATCAGATTGAAAGCATGACCCGGGAACAGACCCTCAGCAGAATGAGAATATGAAAATGGAAGTGTTACCACATCAGAAACCAGAGTGGGTCACTGAGTACATGACTGATGGGTGAATGGGTCTCGATGTGATCTAAAGGACAGACAGCAGAAGGGCATTGCAGATATTGCAGCTCAAAACTGCGTATCGTGTTTATGTGGTGCTGTAGACTACAGCAGCAGGAGAAGCAGAACAGCATTCAACCACAACCTGTAACTTTTGCCTCGAATAATTTCCTCAGTCTGCCATTACCATCAATACGATCTATGTTTCAGTAAATGACTGTGAGTGAACATGACAGGGTCAGAAGCACGTGAACCTAAACCTGATGCTAACCCATTAAAGCTACCACTCTTGACAAACAAATCTGATCGAATCTCCGCAATCCTGTCACATTCTGTCATAAATGGTGATGGATGATTAAACAAATGTCGGAGCAAAGGGCTCCACGAATATCCCCATCCTAAATAATTGAACAGTGCTGTATATCAGTGTAAAAGACTAGGATGTGGTATCTGCACCACCCTCAGCCTCGCCATGATAGTCACAGAATCACAGATGCTCGTCTTCAACCAATTCAATTTGATGTTCGTGACATGAAGAAACAGTTGAACACAGTACGTACGAAAAAGGCAATGGTCCCTGACAACATTCTTGTAATAGGACTGAAGACTTGTGCTGCACAACAAGCCGCGTCCCTGGGAAAACTGTTTCATTCCAGCTCCAACTCTGACATCTCCCTGGTAATATGGAAAATTACTCAACTATGTCCAGTTGCTAAGAGGGTTATAATTACAATCTGGCCAGTTACCTCCGCCTCAGTCCCACCTCGACAGTCAAATTGGTGGGAGTTCTTTTTGACAGAGTTATCAAGCAGCACAGAAATAACCTGCTCAGTACAATTTCAGATAGGTCCCCATGTAGAGATGGTGCTGCTGTGGAAAGGTCACTGGATTACTAATCCAGACCAGGCTAATGCTGTGGCAGCTGGTGTAAGTTAAACACAATTGACAAAATATTAGGATGCAAAATCTGGTGTCCATAAATAGTGACCTTCAAGCCAATGTCGATTGGAAACACCAATTTGCTTCATAAATGTCCTTTCAGAAAGTGAATCTCCCGTGCTTTCCTGGTCTGGCCTAAACGTTACTGCAGACACAGAGACATGTGATAAACTTTGCAATGGTATCTGAATCCGCCAAACAAGACATTCTATTGTATCAAACTGTTCAGAGGTCTAAAGGATAAAACCAGACACGACGCCCGGAACAGCCTCGGTATCGGAAAAAGGGAATGAGAAACACAGTCCTGTTGACCCTGCAGAGACCTCCTTCCTAACATCTGAGAGCTTGTGACTAACCTTGGGAAGCTATAAAATAGGAAGTGCAGTAGTCCATTTGGTCTGTCGAGTATGCTACCCGATTCAATATAATGATACCTGGCCCTTTATTTCCATATCGTTCTCCGTCTCTCCCACCATTCCTTTAATGTCTCTAAATCCTTATTTTTATTCAGTGTCTTGGCTTCCAGCTTCGACTGCATTCCCCACGTTCACCAGTCGCTGAATGCAGACATTTATTGTCATCTCATTGCAGAATGGTCTGTCTGTACCTAATACTGTGGACCCTTGTTTTAGACACCACAGCTAGGGGAATTATTATCCCTGCTTCCAATCCGTCTCACCCTGTCAGAGCTTTATACATCTCACTGAGATCTCCACCCATTTTCCTAAACCCCATGGAATACAGGCCCAGTCGCCCCAAACTCTGCTCCCACAATTGGCCTGTCATCACAAAGATCGGTCTGGTCATCCTTCACTGCTCTCCCTCAATGTCAGGTTTGTCCTTTATTATGTAATGAGACCAAAGCTGCAGAATACTGCACAGTGTTTGAGATAGGGTCTCACCAAAGCCCTCTACAGCTGCAGTAAGACACGCTTACTCCTGGACACAAATCCCCCTGAAATGAAGGTCAGCACATCATTGATCTTCCTATCTGGTTTTTGCTCCTGCAATATTGCTTTCAGTGACTGGTGTACAGGGAGATCCAGATCCTTTTCAATGTTACAGCTCCCCACTTGGTGGGTCTATGTACACTGGGCAGCGTGTGAATGCCATTCCCAGTATTGCCTTGTGGGTTCAGACCTCACTGTGCTGCAGGGACCTCGGAGGCTGCGCAGAAGGAAACAACAAAAAGGCCCATACGTCGTTTTTCAGATCAACATGTTTCAAACAATCCCTTTTCAAACGAAAAGCTGCCAGTCTCTTGTTCCCACCAATGGGCACATTGTCACCTCAACCCACCTTGCTCTCCATCTGCCACGTATTTGCCCATTCACTCCACTTGTCTTAGTCACCTTGAAGCTTTTTTACAACCTCCTCACCCACTCACAATCCAACATCCTTTAGTTCTGTCAGCAGGCTGGGATATATTGCATTTGATTCCCACAACTAAATGTTTAATGGGTATTGTGAACAACTGGGACCTGAGCACCGATCTCTGTGATATCCCAGAAACCTTCCTCTGTTATTTTTTTAAAATGATATTTATTTCCTGAATCTGGGTGTGATTGGCTGGGCCAGCATTTGTTGCCTGTTCCTGGTTGCCCCTTGAGAAGATGGTGGTGAGCTGCCTTGTTGAACCGCTGCAGTCCACTGTGGATTCAGTGTTGGTAACACCATTGAATGGCAAGGGGCAGGTTAAATTGTATTTTAGTGGTGATGGTCACGGTCTGGCATTTGTGTGGCCTGAATATTACTTGCCACTTGTCAGCCTGGATACTGTCCAGATCTTGTCACATTTGGACATGGACTGCTTCAGTATCTGAGGAGCCACAAATGTTGCTGAACATGGTGCAATCATTGGCAAACATCTCCACTTCTGACCTTAAAATGGAGGGACGGTCATTGATGAAGCAGCCCTGAAGATGTATGGGCCTAGGCCACTGCCCGAGGGACTCCTACAGATTTATCCTGGTGCTGAGTTGACTGGCCTTTATCAACCATGACCATCTTCCTCCGTGTCAGGTATGATTCTAACCAGCGGGGAGTTTGCCCCTGATGCCCATTGATTCCAGTTTGGCTAAGGCCCCTTGATAACACACTTGGGCGAAGGCAGCCTTGATTTAAAGGGCTATCACTTTCACCCCACCTCTGGAATTCAGCTCTTTTGTCCATGTTTGAACCATGGTATTGAGGTCAGCAGCTGAGTGACCCTGGTGGAGCCCAAACTGGGCGTCATTGACCAGGGTATTGCTGAGCAGGTGCTGCTTAAAAGCACTGAGACCTTCCACCACTTTACTGATGATCGAGAGTAGACTGATGTGGTGGTATTGGCCGGATTGGATTTAGTCTGCTTTTTATATGCAGGAGATACTTGGGGTAATTTTCCATGTAATCGGGGAAATGTTGTTGTAACGGTATTGGAACAGCTTGGTGAGGGCAATGACAAGGTCTGGAGAACAACGTTTCAGTACTATTGCCAGAATGTTGTCAGGGTATGTACCCTCTGAGGTATCCAGTGTCTCCAACTGAATCTGGATATCGCGTGGAGTGAATCAAATTGGCTGTTGACTGGTAACTGAATTGTTAAGGGCCACTGGAGGAGGCCGAGATGGACATCCACTCAGCACTTCTGACTGAAGATTGTTGCGAATGCATGAACGTTATCTTTGGCACTGAAGTGCTAGGCTCTTCCATCATTAAGGATGGGGATACTTGTGGAATGTCCTCCTCCGATGACTTGTTTAATTGTCCATAACTATTCTCAACTGGAATTAGAAGGACTGCAGAGCTGAGATCTGCACCGTTGCTTGTGGGGTCACTTAGCCCTGTCTATGACGAACTGCTTATGCTGTTTGGCACGCAGGTAGTCATGGTTGGTGACTTCATCAGGCAGACACCTCATTTTCAGGTATTCCCAGTGCTGCTCCTGCCCTCCTGCACACTCCATTGAATCAAGGTTGATCCTCTGGCTTGATGGTTATTGTTGTGAGGAGGATATGCCAGGCCATGAGGTTGTGCTGGAGAACAATTCTGCTGCTATTGATGACCCACAACATATTATCGAAACCCAGACTTGAGCTGCTAGATCTGTTCAAAGTCTGTCCTATTTAGCATGGTGAGAGTGCCACCTAAAATGGTGGAGGTTATTCTCAATATGCAAGTGTGACTTTATCTCCACAATGACTGCAGTGGTCACTCTTACCCAATACTGTCATGGACAGATACTCCTGCAGCTGGCAGATTAGTAAGGTTGTGGTCAAATATGGCTTTTCCCTCTTGTGGGTTCCTTCACCACCTGACGCAGACCGAGTCGAGAAGTTATATCCTTTCGGACCCAACCAGCTCAATCAGTAATGCTGCTGCTGAACCACTCTTTTTGTGGACATTGACGTCCCTAACCCAGAGTACATTTTGTGCCCTTGCCACCCTCAGTGCTTCCTCCAAGTGTTGTTCAGCTTGGAGGAGTACTGACTCATCAGTTGGAAGAGGCTGGTACATGGTAATCAGCAGGAGGTTGCCTTTCCCATGTGTAAACTAATGCCATGAGAGTTCATGGGATAGAGAGTCACTGTTGAGGACTCCCAGAACAATTCCCTTCAAACTGTATCCCACGGTGCCACCACTTCTGCTTTGTCTGTCCTGCTGGCGAGAGAGGAGATATCTGGGAAAGGTGATGGGGTGTCAGGGATATAGTCATACTCACAGAATCAGACCTTAAATACAATGTCAGGCTGTTGCTTCACAAGTCTGTTTCTTTCTATTCACTGTTTCCTGCCAGCTGTCCCATTCTAGAAGCATGGCCATATATTCACCCCAATCCACGAAGATTTGATTTTGCAAACTCGGCTTGGAGCTTTACCAAAATCTTTCTGAAAATCCACATGTTTTACATCCATTGCTTCTCTTTCATTTGTCTCCCAGTCTTTTTCTCAAACATAATTCCCATTTCATAAACCCGTGTTAGTGTTGTCTATGACCATTATTTTCAGTCCCAATAATTTCTCCCAAACGATTTACTTACTATGTTCTATGTTCCATGTACTATTTCGTTTTCCATGCCAGACTTGGTTTTCCTGGTATTGTCTCTGTACTGTGAAGACAGAACTGAAGTAGTGGATTCATAGTTTTGCCATTTCCCTGTTTCCCATTCTCCATTCTCTGGTTTCAAACTGGAAAAAACCTGCACTTTTTTTCATACTTCTCACATTGACAGAATTTGACAAGCTATAACAGTTCACTCTTATAACCTTTGTGAACATTAGCTTCAGAAACCCATCAATTCTTGTGTTAAGCAGCTCATTCATTGACCTTGCACATCATACACTCACAGGAGCATCATCTCTGTGCCAACAGAAATACAGCACGATCTATTTTAGTCCCACTTTCCGACACAAGGTTCATAGCCTTGAATGTTATGGCACTTCCAAGTGCTTGTCCAAGTACTTTTAACAGTTGAGAGGTTAACCTTGATAACTCCCCTCTCAGAAAGTACTTTCCAGACCCCAACACCCTCTGGGTGAAGAAAAAGTCATCGTTAAATCCTCTCTGAACCTCAAACCCTTCACTTTAAAAGTGTGCTCCCTTGTTCTTGACCCTCTGTCTAAAAGGAACAGTTGCTGTCTGTCCACCCTGTCGATGCCCTTGTTAACTTATCCTTCTGAATCACATCCCCCTCAGTCTCTCTGTCAAAAGTAAACAACCCGAGCTTATCCAGCCTCTCTCCATAGCTGATATGATCCATCCCAGGGAACATCCTGGCGAATCCCCTTTGCAAACCCCTCCAGTACAATCACATCCTTCCTTATAATGAGGCTGCCAGAACTACATACAGTACTCCATCATGGACTAAACCAAGCCCTGTATAACACTTATAATCTACTCCCTGATTAATAAACGCGACACCCAAGTTTAAATTCTTAACTAGTCCATTACCCTGTTCAGTCACGTTCAGGGATGTGTGGAGAAACACCCTCTGAGCTCCCTAGTGTGCTGCCAATCATTGTGTACACCCCATGTCTGGTTCCTCCTTCCAAAGTACATCAGCACATATTTATTAGGATCACATTCCATCTGCCATTGATCTGCCCATCTGATCATTCCACTTGTATTTTCCTTTAAAATCAGAACTTCCTCCTCACTACCAACCACCCGGCCAATCTTTCTGTCAAACACAAACTTACTTTTCACAACACCCACCCCTCCACCCACTCCTCCTCCAGATTCACACCAATAACATTTTTGAATGCTACAAACAATAAGGGACACAGCACTGATCCCTGTGGTACACCAGGGGACACTGGTCTCCAGTCACACAAACAGCCTTCTCCCACCTCCCTCTGCCTCCTGACACTAAGACAATTTTCGCTGTAACTTTTCAAGTTATCCTTGATAGTCTGAGATTTTACTTTATTTTTTTCAGTTTCCCATGCGGAACGTTGTCAAAGGCTTTGCATCAAAACTAAATAAGCGACCTCCTCAAACTAATTGAATCAACTCCATTAGGTGTGACTTAACTCTGATAAAGTCATGATGATTATCCCTGATCAGACCTTGCGACTCTGATTGGAGTTCAATTTTCTCCTTCTCTATTTTCTCCAGTAGTTTCCCGAACAGTGATTTAATACTCGCTCGTCTATAGTTTCCTGGTCTATCTCTAAAACCCTTACTGTGAAGTGCAATCATAATAGCTGTTCTCCAGTCCTCTGGCATCTCCCCTATTGTCAGATTCTAATTAAAATTTCCAGTCAGCGTCTTTCCTCCCTTGACTCCAACAGTATCCAGACCTGCAGATTGGTCCAATTTTATACCAGACAAAACCTCAAACCGCTGCTCGTATTTTACATCAATCTCTTTTCAAGAGCTTTCCAGTCCATCTTCCTGAATTCTGTACCTGCATCCTCCTTCTCCCAAGTAAAACAGCTGTGATGTTTACATGTAACAATCTATCAATGTTCTCCGGGTTGACACACAGATTGCCCCTTTGGTTTCTAATGGACACGAACTGTTGCTGATTATTCTGTTCTACTTGTCCTTGTAGAATATCATGGGATTCTCCCTCATCTCTCCTGCTTGCACTTCTTCATGTCCCTCGGTTATTCTCTCCCCTCTATGTTTCTAAGTTTCACTAAAATCACCTCTCATCTTTTGAAACTCGAGATCACAGGCTGAGTTTCCACATCAGACAATCTTGCCATTTTAGGGATTAATCTGGAGAATACCTTTTGCAGTTTGTCTGTAGTATATTCTATCTTAGATTGGGACTCCAAACGGTACACAATACTCTCAGTTTAGTCTCAGCAACACTCTGTGCAGCTGGCGCATGGCATCTTCTATATTTCAATTACATTCACATGAATGTAAACCTAATTTTTCGTTACCTATTTGCTTGTGTTTAGATTACATTGCATTACCGTGAGGAAACAGGCCCTTCGGCCCAACAAGTCCACACCGACCCACCAAAGCGCAACCCACCCATACCCCTACATTTACCCCTTACCTAATACTACGGGCAATTTACCATGGCCAATTCACCTGACCTGCACATCTTTGAAATGTGGGAGAAAACCGGAACACCCAGAGGAAACCAACGCAGACACGGGGAGAATGTAAAAACTCCACACCGTCAGTCACCTGAAGCGGGAGTTGAACCCGTATTTCTGGCGCTGTGAGGTAGCAGTGCTAACCACTGCGCCACTGTACCGCCCAATTCTTCCCCAGTCCTTTCACTTTAACTTTTCTTATAATATTAGTGGGAGAGTTCTTAAAAAAGATCCTCTTGAATATCCAACTATACGTTATCCATTAGCTCCTCATTGCCTACGTCCACAAGAATCATCTTCAAACCATTCCAAAAAATGTTTGCCACTTATGGTTTTCGTTTCATCGATGCATTATCATCCTCCCCAGTTTTCCCATGACCTTCTATATATCCAGTAACACGTTCTTTATAATCGAGCCCAACAGACACCTGATCGCGGATGACAAGTTACTGATCTGTAGTTCACCACTCTCCATCTTCATCCTTTCTTAAACTGTTGGATAATATTTGTAACCTTTGCCTTATCCAGATTGGCTAAATATCTTTCGGGAATGTATTGGAAAACAACGTGATAATCTGCGATGCAATCAATATGTCTATTGCTGCTTCCTCTGAAACTCTTGTATGAAGTACATCTGATCTGTCAGATTTATAAATACTCAATCCAGCTTTCTTTTAAAACATGACTCCAACACTGATAAGAATGATCTTAGACTTTATTTACACAAGTCCCATGGTCACTTGGTATTTCTGGGAGAATTTCTGGATATTCTGCCTTGAAGATAGACACAAAGAAACTGTTTCTTTTCCCTGTGATTTCCCTGTTGTCTTCGATAAATTATTCTGTCCGCGCACCCACTGTTCCATATTTGACCTTGTTTTTACTTTTGTTTCATACACTGATGTGCTTTGTTTTAAGCAGTCTTAATGTTTTTCTTTTTTTTGTATGCTTTTTCGATTTTTGATTTTCTTTTCTTGGTCATCCGTTGCTGGGTCCTATATTTATCCGAATTCACTGGCGTACTACGGTACTTGGCATTTTTCTAAGCTAATTCCTGTGGTCTAATAGATGGTTGAAGGTGAGGCTGAAAGGGTTAGGTCGGAGAGGCGGGTGGACCAGATTGATCGGAAGGAAGAAGAACACATAGGAACGTTCAAAAGGGGGGAGGATGCTGAGTTGGAAGATTGGACTGGGATAAGATGGAGTTAGGGTAAATGGGGAAACTGGTGAAATCTACATTAATCCCCTCTGGTTGGAGGGTCCCAAGGTAGAAGAGGAACCTTTCTTCATCCATGCTTCGGGTGGTTAGGGTTGGTGATGGAGGAGGCCCAGGACTCTCACGTCCTTGGCAGAGTGGAAAGGGGAGTTAAAGTGTTCAGCCACAAGACGGTGGAGTTCGTCAACGTGGCTATCCCAGATATGTTCTCTGAAATGAACCACCTGCCTTACCAATGTAGAGAAGACCACACTGGCTTTAATGTATGTAGTGGATGAGGCGTTCTGTCTCCCTTCATCACCTATCATTTTCAACCCCACCTTCATCGACCTATCGCATTCCTAGCTACCTCCCTCCTGCCACACTGCCTTCTCATTTATCTCTCAGCCCCCTTCATCCATAACCCTCATTCCTGATGAAGGGCTAATGCCCAAAATGTCAATTCTCCTGCTCCTAGTACTCTGCCTGACTGTGCTTTTCCAGCACCACACTCTTCGACTCTGATCTTCCAGCACCACACTCTTCGACTCTGATCTCCAGCATCTGCAGTGCCCACTTTCTCCTCACACCTTCAGGGCTTGCATGATTCAGATTTATGACAGTTACTTCAAATAAAACAAAAACTATCGTGTACTCAAACAGCATAAAAGAAAACCAATGCATTGTGGTCACTGTTCCCAAAAGGTCCTTTCCAGCAAAGTTTTCAATTAGCTTTTCTGATCATCCAACATCAATTCCTAAATAACCTGATCTCTCGCTCCGTGCTCGACAACATGTTAATGCCACCATCTAACACATGCTCATGAAATCCATTTTTCCCAGCATTAGCATTCAGTTGGGTTAACACAGTTTAGATATAATGTAAACAGGACATTATTACTGCAGTACCTACAAATGTGTATATCTCATTTCCCGTTTTTAAACATGTCCAGCATTTGTATTGCAGCTTTCACTTTGATATATAACTCCCATCAATGTTTCCTTCTCCTTGCTGTTTTTGCACTCCACCTTACTAGATTCTGCAGAATCTGAGTGATGTGGGATTTGGGGAGATTAATTGTAGAGATCATCTCGCCACATCATTTATGATCTTCTTAAGCATCATTGTGACATTTTCTCCAGATCTCCCGTTATGCTAGTGGAGTAGAGAAGGACACTGATCGTTCATAAATGCTCTGCATTCCCCCAGAGAGCTGAGACTGCTCTAACCTGGGTGGGAACCTTACAACGGGATGGTTAGGGATTGCTGCTGCTGTACAGGATCTTAGTGAGATCACATCTGGAGTAGTGTGTACAGATTTAGTCTCTTCAATGAAGAAATGATGTTGTTTTCTTGGAAGCAGCTCAGAGATAGTTCCCTCAGCTGATTCCTGCAATGAAGGTGCTAGCTTATAACTAAAGGATGATCAGATTGATCCAATAGCCATTGGAGATTACAAAAATAAAGGCTGATCTTATTTCAACATAGATGACAGGAAGGAGTCAACAACTGAAGAGAATTACACAGATAGTGAGGGAATCCATTCTGTTCTCCAGCCTGTTACACAGGAACAACAGGAGGATATTCAGGCCTTCGAGCCTGTTACACCAGAATAGGACGACACTGTTCAGCCCCTCAAGCCTGATATATATTCGAGGCCAATCAGCCCCTGGAATCTGTAACACTGGACCCAGAGTAGGCCGTGCTGCACGTGTATCCTGTTACACAGCAACAGGATCAGTCCATTCAGCCTCCTCATGTCTGTAACATAGGAACTGGAAGTGGTCACACAGTGACTGGAGATTGTTACACTGGGATAGCAGGAGGCCATTCAGACCCACCGAGTCTGTTGCAAGGGAAATGAGTTAGGATAAAAACTATCTGAGACTTTTTTCATGAGAAAGGAGGAGGTAATTCAGACACGTGTCTGTTGTATGGGAACAAGAGAAGACCAATCGCTCCCTTCGTCCCATCTCTGGGATACATGAGGAGACCGTTCAGTATCTCCACCGATTATGGAGAAATATGAGAAGACCCGTCAGACCCTCCAAATGTTACACAGTAACGGTAAGATTCCATAATCCCCCACCCCTCAAAGGCATCAACAGGAGGTGGTCATTCTGGCCTTGGAGATGACAACATGGGAACCCCAGAAAGACTTCATCCCATCGATGTTTGTACACCAGCAGCATGATGAGTCCAGTCAGCCACACATACCGCTTATGCAGCAATTGGAACACATTTCTTAAAACCCTTTTGCCCATCAAACAGGAATTCAAAGAAAACGTAAAGGTTTTCAAAAGGGAAGAACTTATAATAACTGAATACATTAGGGAGTAAAATGTAACAATAAAGTATTGTAATTTAAGGCAAATTATTCGAATCCATTGTTGAGGACATTTGCAAACGTAAAACCACAATTCATGGGAGTCAACATGGTTTTACAAAGGATAAATCATGATTGAAGTGTTTTCTTGAGTTATTTAAAGATGTGACAAACAAGGTGGATAGTGGGAATCCTGGAAATGGAATATATCTGGTCTTCGTGAAGGATTCAGATATGTCGCTTCTCCAAAGAGTGAGTGGTAAGATCAGACAGCATCGGTTTAGGAATAATTTATTGATTTGGATGGAGGCTTGGTTAACCAACAAAATGCAGTCAGATGAATTAACTGTGTCATTTTCTGTTGGAAAATGCAATTTGTTGTGTGCCATAGATTTCAGTTCTCATGCTTCAACCATTTGTGATCGACATTATTACTCGGTTGACGGGATAGAAAATACTATAGCTACATTTTCAGATGACACTAACATTGGTGAGAAATTACTTCGGAATGATGATGCAAGAGATTTAGAAACTATATATATAGATTGGGTGAATGGGCAAACATTTGGCAATAAAAATTAAAGTGGATAAATATGGGGTTATTCAAGTTGGCCAGCCTAATAAAAAGGCAAATTATTATCTAAATGGAGAGAAACTTCAAAGTGCTTAAGTGCAGAGGGATCTGGGTGTCTGCTTGCCTATCACAGAAAACCTGCCTGCGGGTACTTGAAGTAATGAGGAATGCAAGCATAATTTCATCGTTTATTTGGACAAGGAAAGAGTAGAAAGGTAGGGAGTGTTGGTGTAGCTATGCAAGGCATTAGTGAGGCTGTAACTGGAGTACAGTTTGGGTATGTTGCAGAATGAGGTTTTCCATTGTAGGCAATTCAGAAGAGCTTCATTCGATTGATTCCATATTTGAAGTGTTTGTCTTATGAAGAGAAATTGAGCAGTTTAGGCCTATACGCTCGAGCTTATAAGAATGAAAGGAGAGCTCATTGAGGTCTGTAAAATGTTAATCATAATTGAAAGTGTAGCTGTGGAGTGGATATTTTTTCATGTGGCGCAATCTATAATAAGAGACTACAGTTTGAGGATTGAGAGATGGCAGGAAAGTGGAACAGAGGCCGCGATGACATCAGCCATGATTGTATTCCATGGTGGAGCAGATTCGAAGGGTTGGATTCCTGACTGATGCTCCTTGTTCATATTCAGCTTTACAACTGTGTTACACAGTTATGGGGGAGGATTATTTATCAAACAGGAAGCAGGTAATCCGGATAAATCAGTCTAAATCAGTTTGACAGAACGTCACCAGTGGAGTCACACAGTGACAAATGCTGGGTCCTCCACTATATACAATCTCTATCAATGATCAGGAGAGGGAACAGATATAGAGATACTGAGTTTGGTCATGTTGCTGTGATAAGCAAGAGATTAAATTATCAAGAGAGGGCGGAGGGTCTACAGATAGATACAGAGAGGTAAAGGCAATGGAGAATAATTTGGCAGGTGGAATATAACATGATATAATCTGTCATTTCATTTACAGGAATAATGGAAGGCAGTATGTTACTGAAATGGAGAGGGATTACAGGGATTAATGATACTGTGTACTGGGGGGTTCACTCAGACCCGTTCAGACATGGGAGGTTTTGCTCCCTCCTTGATCGTCTGCTTGTTGATGCTCCAAGTGACCCCATTTCTCTCCGTACTCATGGAATGTTTTGAAGTGTTTGTTTGGTGATGGGGGATGCTGTTATCAAACGTGTATCAAGGGGATGGCCTTTATCCAAGATGCATTCATTCCTTTCTACATGGAGATCTGAAGACGATGGGAATGGTTGCCTGCTTGTGAGTGAAGAGGCTGTGGCTGCTGTCAGGACAGAGGTATTCACCAATATGATGTACTGTGATGGGCACGCTGCAAGCTTAATGCAGAGGGTGCTCCTTCAATTCTTCTACCTCTCCCCATTGACACGGCTACTCCGCAGATGCCATGTACACCATCGGGAATCCCATTATACTGGATACACCCGGCAGTTCCCTGCTGAGGGTGAAACAATGTATTTACCTCATCCACCGTATATATCCTCCGTCACTGAATTGATGGCAACATACTGGGAGATGATGAATATGTCACCCCAGTCCTGTTTGAAAAGTTCCAGAACATAGAAGCTGAATGAAACAGTGACCCTAACAGCCCCTGGCAGCACCATCCTCCCCCTGGTGTGAAGCTGCATGTCGTGTTGAAGGAGGTGACCCCGTTCTGTGACCAGCTCCTTATTCATTCAGGGTCCCCTCACACTTTGATCCTGGGTTAAGTGGAGCTTGGGAAGCTGTTCCTGAAAACCCAGGGTGGACACAGCAGATCCCTTTCCCCACACACACTCACTGCGTGGTTTCAGAGCTTCCCCTCTCTGCAGCCTCTGCTCCATTTGTTGTTCATGTTGCAGACCCAGATGTTGTAACTACAGTCCCCAGGCTCCATTCAAAGTTGGGTTACCAAATCCTCAGGTCTCCCTGAATGTCTGAGGCAGCTCACAGCACAACCTCCAGCAAACCATCCCCAGCTGCTGCACTAACTTTTCAATAACAGGAGTCAGTTAGAAACCCCTCGTTGATAAGTGTTGTGGGCCAGACCAGATTCCTGCAAAATACTTTAAGAAGGCCGCTTAGACGCAAGCGTTTCCTTATTTTGAATCTCGATGTGAAGTGTGCTTTCCAGATATGTTGTGACTGGTCAAACCACTCGACATTAAGCAAAGTATAATCTCTTTAAATGCTTCAGTTAATATGCAATCAAAGAAAAGAACATTTCAGGATGGCTTATAGGTTGGAACACTTACACAAACAATAGATACCGTATCTTCTTGGTATACACTGCTTGGTACAAAGATATATTCAAATACAGATTCTTATATTGCAGTTTTCTTATCCAGGAGAAATCAACATCAACAGAGAGCTCAGAGAGAAAAGCAGCTAGGGATCATGTATTGAAACTTGCAACCCTCTGGGATCCGAACAGCTTCTGAATGCTGCAGCTAAAAACAAAACGAGGAAACCTGGTCTGGGAGAGCTGACCGCTGCCCTTCCATTGTTACCACCGTTTTAATAAAACCTAAATGCTTTCTCAGTTATTTATTTAAACTGTTTTCAGACACAGTTCCACACCTCTGCCTTTAAAACGTCTCTTTAAAAAAAACCCAGGAGAAAATAACCTTTTTACAGTGATAGTATTCTCACAACTCCATCTTTAATAAAATGATCCATCAGTATACAAAAATGGATTCATTTTAGACCTCCTAATCTTCCTCTATTAGCAGACTGAACTGCATATATATTACATTGACTCTGAGCATACAAATGTTCACAACTCGATTCCATTGCAGTCATTTTACTCCTGCCACAGAATGTCTTTTGTCTTCCTTCATCCAAGTCTCCTCAACGTGTCAAAACTTACTTTTTCTCGCCATGTCAACGTTATAATTTCAAATTGAATGGCAGCAAGAATAAGCTCAATAAAAACAGACTAGTATTTTTCTCCCTAAACTTCTCTACAAACTTTAAGGTGTCACGATCAGTGATAAAGATTTTTCTCATGTATGTTATTCGCAATATAAATGCTGAAATGTTGTAACACCAACACCAAGCTCAAGGCCTCCTTCCCCGTTGTGGAATAAATCTGTTGATGTTTCCACTGGACACTCCAATCACACGTTACATAATGGAGCACTTCTCATCTCTCCAATAGTCCTTCTGAAAGACATAGCTCCTCATGTCTCAGCATAAAAGAATTACATGCTCCTGTACCACTTAGTGTTGTAACTGCTTCGCCTGCTACTCCTGGCATATGCCAATAAACCTTACTCTCACAGGGATATGTTTTATGAAGATCTCGCACGTTCTTCTCAATCCCTCACAGAAACCAAACTTTGATTTCTGAACTCAATCATCATCAGCCATTTCAGTTTCTAGTCTTGCCATTGTTTCTCTCTGCTCTTCCACACGAGTTCTCCTGACTGCAGGAAGTGAATTGTGGAAATTGTCCAAAATAAGAATCTCTCTAAGAGGGTCATAGATTTGCTCTGTTTTTAATACCCTTCCCCACCTTTCAAAATTACTTTGTTTGATTCTTTCAAACACAACGTGCGTTTAACCAGCGATGCTATTTTAGTTCCTGAAACACTGTCGGCTTCTGGCACAAGCTCATATGCACTTCAGATGTCTTTCTTCACCTCCTCCGATAGGGATGCAAATACCTATCAGCTTTGTTTGGATAAACTAAATCCACAAGTTCTCTGGCCACTGCACTTGTTTAGCCACTTTCTGAAATGAAATTAAAAAGGCTCCCCCACCATTCTCATCAAATTTAGGTAATGCCTGGATGTATTTAAACAGATCCTGATCAGGCCTTTGTCTACCGGAGGGTTCCTCAACCTCAAAAATACTCTAATGAAAATCCATACAAAATGAAGAGGAATTTAGAATAACTTAACTATTTGATAAGTTAACTGAATAATGGATACAGTACGTTCTACGAATGAACTGTTCAATCTACTAACATCACCTAAACACACCTCTTGGTACAAAGGAACATTCAGACATACATTCTTGCATACAGTTCTCCAATGCAGGAGGAAACACCATCAAGTCAGGCTTTAGAGAGAGTACCAGCTAGGGATAATTTACTAAAACTTCCAACCCCTCTGGGACCCCAATCACCCGGTGATTGTTGCAGCTGCAAGAAAAAACAAACGAGAAAGCCTGGTCTGTGCGAGCTGGCCATTGTTACTACTATTTATTAAAAACCCTAAAAATCCCGTAAGTTATTTACTTCAGCTGTTTTCAGTCGGCAGTTTGGCCTTTAAGACCTCTTACTAAAAAAAAGAGAAACAAACTTTTTATGTAAAAAGTAACGGCATTGTCAGGCAATTCAGATGCCTGGTCCTTCACTCAGTGGGCTTCTCTCGTCTTACTTATCGCAAGGTCACCTGAGAGGGACAGCCACAGGTACAGACCAAGTTACAAGGATGTGTCTTATAACTTCTGAAACACGCCTATCCATGGACCATCACATGGGACATACCAGGAAGTGAACAACAGCTTGAAAAAACACCATTTCAGTATTTCTGAGCTACACAATGCTAGCACTCGATACACTAGGGAGACAAAACCCAAGGCCAGGGAAAGATACAGAGGGACAGAGAGATTCACATTAAAGACAGAAACAGACAGTTAATTAACGGAAAAGATGTTGTGGAAATATGTGGAAAAAGGCAGGGCAGTGGGACTAACTGAGGAAGTGAGATATTCCTGAGTAAAATTACAAGAATGAGAACATTGAATAAAGGCATTGTCAGATCAGCTGAAATGGTTTGTTACATCAAATTCTGAATCTGCTTCACCGAACACCACAAACAAACATAAACTGAGGCAAGATGACAGCCCAGCATGGAGAGCTGTGCACACCATGCTAGTGTGTTTCTCAGTAAACTACACTATCTGCCCAGCATGGGAGAATTGCAAACTTTACTATCATATGCTAACTATCCTTGCATCAGATTATTGCCAGCAATGGGAAGGTTTGGTGTGTGTGTGTGTGTGTGTGTGTGTGTGTGTGTGTGTGTGTGTGTGTGTGTGTGCGCGTGCGGTTGAATGCGAAACTCATTATTTGAGAAGCAACACACATGGAGGAAACTATTTTAAATACGAACAACTGGCAGGCTTTTTATTAATCAACAGAGAGAACGAGGGAAGTTTCATGGACAGATGATATAAAGTGTTTGAGAATGTTAAAATAAAGGCATTGTCAGACACAACAGCAATATACATCGGCGTGCACATAAATGACAGATGGATGGGGGTTTGGAGTGAGGTCGAATCAGATTTTCTTCGGCAGGTTTGAAGCCGGGAGCATCAGCAGCAGATTATTGGCTTCATTAAGATTATTGACTTCATAGCTCAAGGTTAAACAACAGATGGAATTAGCCAGTGAGATATATTCTGGAGTGGTGAGTATTTCAAGTTCGAAATGTTCAGGGTATGGTGTCAAGAAACAACTCATAGTCAAAGGGATCTCCCACATTTGTGACTTGTCTGCTTCAGCTGCAGATATTGGCCAAGGATGGGATGGAAACAGTGGAAGTAAGTGGAGTTTGTAACCAGAACAGTAGACGGTGACCTCTATGCTCTTAACAGCAAAGACAATGATACAATGCATTGTAGTTCTCCCCTGAAACTGAATAGATCAAAATAGAGACCCGTGAGTAACACTGCCAGAGCAGAGAGGGAGGCAGTAATTGAACACGTTCATTAATATAGTTAGTAGTGGTCTGTAGAATGAATATCTGGATTGAGAGATTCAACAGGAACAATAATAGTGACAAGATGTGTAGACTACATGAAATAACAACAATACAGTCATAACTGGTTTAGAGAAAACAAAATCTGGACAGTGACACTTACCAGGAACACCAATGATAGCCAGGAAGGGATATTAAAAATATTGAATAATGAGAAGAGCGTAATGGATCTGCGATGATGATGACCACCAATCAAATGCAGAAAGATACCAAACATAATCGGATAAGCTCCTGTATATTTTTGGAATATTCCTGTCTAATGTTCTCAGATTCTGATCCATTGTTGGCACATTCCAGTCTAATGTTCTCAGATTCTGATCTCTCCTCCCCCTCTCTCTGGATCTGCTGATCCCTGTCAGTGCTGTCGGTGATGCTCCCGCTCATGTTATGGAATAACACATTGAATAGAGTCCATTTATCATTAAAAGATGGAAACCCTCCACTGGGATAATTAGAATCCATGGAGATTGGCATTAATCACACTTACTGAACAAATAGGCACAGTTAACCTGTTCAACACATCACTTTTCATTTAATAGTTTTGAATGAAATGGATGAGGGTTGCTGAGGAATGGATCATAAATCTTTAAATCTTTTAAATCTTTTTATTAACTTGGAAATGAGAGGATTAACAGGACACTGCAGGGGTCTATATATGTTCCACTCTGTTTATGAAAGGAAGCAGTTATAAGATAACAGATCGGCGACATAAAAAAACTTCGGGTGGTCAGGTTTCTCGATACTTGAGTATTTCAAGTTAGAAATGTTCAGGGCATGGTGTCAAGAATCAGCTCATATTCAAAGGGATCTCCCACAGTTGTGACTTGACTGCCTCAGCTGCAGATGTTGGCCAAGGATGGGATGGAAAGTTACCAAAGTACAGTAGTTATTGACCAGTGTGCGGCCACTCCTGGTTTTGATGCCCTGTTATCAAATCCTTTCATAACCTTGAGACAGAGCATTGAGACTGCTGCTCAGGAACCGGCCAAAGCAATTCTGTCCCTATGGGACGCTTACAGAGGGATAAGAGAAGGCCATTCAGTCCATATTAGCCTGTTGCTACTTAAAAAGGTGGAAAGCTGGAATATTGGCACATTTTGCCGAAAGAATCATTCAAAACAAAGAGTTGTTTCGCTGCAGCTGTATGAAGTGTTACTGAGAGGGCACCTGGAGTACATTGTGTTGTTTGTGTTTCTGTAACTGAGAAAGGATGGACCTCCATTAGATCCAGTTTACCAGCTGATCATAATCCACGGGTTGTTGTCTCATTTAATGTCTCGGATCTGTTACACAGGGACAGGAGGAGGCCATGAAGCCTCTTGAGTCGATTTCAGAGGGTCAAGAGGAGGTCATTCAGCCTTTCCAGTCTATTAAAGAGGGGAGGAAATGTTTATTTAACATTCAAGTCTGTTACACATAAATATTAGTTTTAAACTAGTTGTGGAATAGGAAAGACCTGATGTCAACATTAAAGTTCGAACTTTGAACAAGGCCAATTTTGAAAGTGTTAGGCGAGACCTGTGAAAGGCTGATTGGAATACCCTATTCACAGGTAAAGGGATGGTTGGAAAATGCGAGACCATCAAAACGTGGTTTCAGAGAATCCAGAGCCAACGTGTTCCCATTAGTGAGAGGGGCAAGGCTGGTGGGTGCAGGATGGCTAGATATATTGATGCTCTGGTCAAGATAAGGAAGGAGGCATATGTCAGGTAAACAGAGCTGAGATTAAGTGAATCCCGAGAGGTGTATAAGGGCAATAAGTGTATAGTCAATGGGGAAATTGGGCCAGAAAAATGTGGACATGAGATGGCTTTAGAAATCGGGTTAACGAGGCATTGAAGCAACTCTACACATTTTTAATTACAAAATATTAACTCGGGAGAGAATAGGGCACATTAAAGATCAGTAAGGCTACGTATGTGTGGAACCATAAGAGATGGAAGGGATACTAAACAAGTATTTTTCCTCGAATTTAATGTAGAAGAGGTTACAAGAGCGAGAGAATGAAGAAATACATAGTGGTTTCTTGAAAAGTATCTATATTACAAGGAGATGTTGGACATTTTATGACATATAAAGGTGAATTAATCCCTGGGACCTGATCAGTTGTATCCCAGAATATTGTGGGAAGCTAGGTAATAAATTGCTCAGCCTTTTGCTGATATATCTGTTACATTGAGTTCCACAGGTGAGGTGGCAAAAGACTGGAGGGTTGCTAACAGAGTGTTATTATTTCAGAAATTAAGGAAAGCCCAGGTAACTATAGATTGGTGAGCCTGACGTCAATGGTGACTAAATTGTTGCAGGGGATTTTTGAGGGAAACGATGTATATGCATTTGGAAAGACAAGGACAGAAGAGGGCTTTGTACATTGGAGGTCATATCTCACTGACACGGTGGAACCTTTTGAGGAAGTGAAGATGATGATTGATTAAGGCAGGACAGTGGATGTTGTCTTTGTGGAATTCAGTAAGAAAACCAAAATGTTCTGCATGGTAGACTGGTTAGCAAGGTTAGACTGCCAGGGATCCACGGAGAGCTCACCATTTAGATCCAAACTTTACTTGAATGTAGGAGACAGGGTGTGACAGTTGGCATTTGTTCATTAAACTTGGAGACCTGTGACCAGTGGCGCTGCTCGCAAAGATCAATAGTGGGTCCACTGCCTTTTGTCACTGATACAAATCATTTGCACTTGAGTATATGAAGTTTGGTTCGTAAGTTTGTAGATAATTCCATATTTGGTGGTGTGGACGACAGTGAATAATGATTTCTCAGACTATAATGGAAACTTAGTTCAGGGAGCTGAGGAGTGGCAGATGGAGTTTATTTTAGATAAATGTGAGGTGTTGCATTTTGGCAAGAAAAATCAGGGCAAGGCATTTAGGTAGGGTCCTGTCGAAAGCTGCCAATCAAGGAGAACTCCATAGAAATTATAGAATCCCTACAGTTAGGAAACAGGATTTTCAGCCCATCGAGGCCACACCGTCCCTCTAAACAGTATCCAACTGGACAAACCCCTCCCCTATCCCTCTCAGCCTGCATTTCCCATGGCTAATGCACCTTGCCCTCAATTCCAAGGGTACTATGCACGATTTAGGATGGCCAACCTACCCTTATCTGTATATCGTTATACTGTCAGAGGGAAACATAACATCCGAAGGAAACACACACAGACGAGGGGAGGATGTGCAAACTCCACACAGTCAGTCATTCAAGGATGGAATTAAACCCCGATCGCTGCCCTGTGAGGCACCTTGTGGTGCAGGTTCTCCATTCCTTGAAATTGCCGTCACAGGTCGGCAGCGCAGTGAAGAAGGCACTCAGTGTTCTTCCCTTTATTGGTGCGTGCTTTGAGTCTATGCGTTTGCATGACATGTTGCATCTGTACAGGTCATTGGTTTGGCCACTTTGGTAATATTGCCTTCAATTCTGGTCAACCTGCTGTCGGAAAGATGTTGTCAAACTTGAAAGGTTGCAAAAGAGATTTAAAAGAATGTTGCAGGTGTTGGAGGGTTGGCGTTACAGGGAGGGTTTGAATAGGCTGGGACTATTTTCAAGTGTTGAGGCTGAGGGTGGACCTTAAAGAAGTTTATAAAATCAGGAGGGACATAGAAGAAGTAAAAAGTCAATGTATGTTCCCAGGAAAGACAATTCCAAATATAGAATATAAAGGCTTAAGGTGAGAGGAGGAAGATTTAAAAAGGGACGTGAAGGACAGCATTTTCACACAGAGACTGCTGTGTGTATGGATTGAACAGCCAAAAGAGGTGGTGGAGGCAGGTACAGTTACACCTTCTAAAAGGCATTTGGATGGATACATGCATGGAAAGTGTTTAGAGAGAGATGGGCCAAGTGCTGGCAAGGGAGACGAGATTAATTTAGGATATTTGGTTGGTATAGATGACAAGACCGAAGGATCTTTTTCCATGTTATACATCTCTGAGAGTCTATTGACTCTTGAGTGTTTAACACGGGAACAGGAGGAGGCTATTCAGCTTCTGAATTCTGTCAGTCAGCTGGTTTGGTCAATTACTGACAGTAAAACACAAAAATAAATCATTCAGATTTTGATGGTGTTTTACAGAAACAGGAGAAAGTCTTTTAGTCAAGAGAAGCTGTAAGGAATGTGAAGAGGCCATTCAGTCCCTCACCTCCATTCCACAGGAGAAGCAGTTGAGCACAGAGCTATTGGAGCCTGTTACTCTGAAGCAGGAGGAGGACATCTATTTTCACAAAACTTCGATTAGGAGGCAGTCACTCAACTGCTCGTGACTGGGACACAGGAACAGGAGAGAGTTACTCAACTGCTCGTGACTGGGACACAGGATCAGGAGGGAGTCACTCAGCTGCTGAAGACTGGGACACAGGAACAGGAGACAGTCACTCAACTGCTCGTGACTGGGACACAGGATCAGGAGGGAGTCACTCAGCTGCTGAAGACTGGGACACAGGAACAGGAGACAGTCACTCAACTGCTCGTGACTGGGACACAGGATCAGGAGGGAGTCACTCAGCTGCTGAAGACTGGGACACAAGAACAGGAGACAGTCACTCAACTGCTCGTGACTGGGACACAGGATCAGGAGGGAGTCACTCAGCTGCTGAAGACTGGGACACAGGAACAGGAGACAGTCACTCAACTGCTCGCGACTGCGACACAAGATCAGGAGGGAGTCACTCAACTGCTCTAGACTGGGACACAGGAACAGGAGCGAGTCACTCAACTGCTTGAAACTGGGACACAGGGAAATCTGGAGGCTCGTGAGGCCCGAAGATCCTGTTACGCAGATCCTGTATGAATAAGTTGCATTCGTGGTCCACACAATCCTGCCCCAACATTCACTAAGACCACGGCTGATCTGATTGTGATTCCCTCATTCCACTTTATGGAGATTCCCTCTCTGCAGCCTCTGCTCCATTTGTTGGTATGTTGCAGACTCAGATGCTGCAACAAAAGTCACCATGACTCATCCAGATGTTCGGGTCTAACCGGATGAGTATGGATTTGAAAGGTCCCATAACAAGAATGAAAACACAAAATAAAGGTATAGCCAGATGTTTAGTTCTCTCACATTCGCAATCCAACTCACATAATCAGCCCGTCCATTGTATGTTCAGGATGGAACACTGAGTAGATATGGCGAGTGTACTGCAGGATACAACCCAGCAATGTCCAGAATGGAACTCTGTGCAGCCCACACCAATGCTGGATCTATAATCCTGGGCTAAATGTCCAGCGTGAGGAGCTGTGCAGTCCGCACTGGTTCATTCATATATAAATCCAGACTGTTGCATTGTTCGGTAACACTGTGTTAGATCAGTGCCCGGTGTGGGGAAACTTGCAGCCAATGTTGGAAGTGACAAGATGTGAAGCTCCCATCCATTTACAGCTTCATAACTCCACTGTACCTTGACAAGGGGTGCCAAGGATGTGAACATCACTGCGATGTAGAGATGTAAATGGAAACAGTTTAAATACCAATAGTTCTGATTAAGGCGAGTATCACACCAGCATTTAAAGTTGAAATACCTGAGATAATATCCAATGAGGTTTCGTGAATGGTGTAAAATACTTAGAGGGGGATGGTAATGCTATAGTGGTTGCACTATAATGAACAAAGTGGATTAGAGGAACAAATATGCAGGGGGACTGAGGAGACTTGCAGGAACAATAGGGTTGTTATAATAGGTGATTTTAATCTTCCTAACATAGACTGGGGTTTCCAGATGGTTAAGAAGATAGATGGAACGTAATTTGTTCAGTGTGCTCAGCGAAGTTTCCACAATCAATATATAGAGTATCGTACTCGGGAAGGGACAAACTCGACCTACTGTTGGGAAATAGGGCAGGATAGGTGAAGGAGATAAAGTGGGGGAGCATTTTGGTAAAAGTGTTTAGAGTTGTATTAATTTTAAAATCGTTATGGGAGGGACAAAATTGGTCCACAAATTCAAGTTCTAAATTGGGGCAAGGCGTATGTTGTTGGAGTTAGACAGTGGATTGCAGGGGATGATTGGAGTTGTTTGATTCCAGGTAAAAGGATCCCGGGCAAGTGGGAGGGATTTAAAAGTGAGATAGCTCGATTTCAAGGTTTCCATTTTCCTGTGATGGTGAAGGTTATGTGAGACTGGAAGAGAGAACCCTGGATTACCAGAGATATTGATGCTTTGACCAGAAAAAAGGAGGCGTGGCTCATGTTCAGGCAGCTGGAACCAAGGGAATCCCTGGAGGTATATACAGGGGATAGAGGAGTTTACTGAAGAAGGATATCAGCAAGGCCATAAGGGGGTATGAGGTATTCTTGGCTGAGAAGATTAGAGTGAATCCAAATTCTGTATAGTAAAAATAAAGAGTAACTAGAGAGAGAATAGGATGCTTTAAAATCCAAAACCGGCATGCATGTGTAAAACCTCAAGAGGTGGGTGAAGTCCACAATTTCCCCTCTGTGTTTATCATGAAGAAAGACATGAAGACCTGTGACCTTTGGGACGTTAGTTGTCATATCTTGGTACTGTCCATATCACAGTAGAGTTGCTGTTGGACATATTAGAATGCACAAAGTCAGACAAATCTCTTGTTCCTGACCAGATATATCTAAGAGCACTGCAAGAGGCGAGAGAAAAAGCTTAGGGACCAAGGTCCTGGAAGACTGGGCGGTAGCAAATGTTGTGCCCTTATTCAAGGAGGGCTGCAAAGAAAAGCCTAGGAAATATAGACCAGTTAGCTTCACACCTGTTTTCGGTAAACCGCTTGAGAAGGTTCTGAGAGATAGGATGTGCATGCATGTGGAAAGACAGAGTTTGACTTGGAGCTGTCAGCATGGCTTTGTGCGTGGCAGATCATGCCTTACAAATTTTGTAAGAGATTTTTGAGGAAGTGACCAGGAAGGTTGATGAGAGCAGGGTTGTTGACATATTCTATATTGATTTCAGTAAGGCCGTTGATAAGGTTCCACATAGTAGGCCGCTCTAGAAGGTTAGATCGCATGGAATCCAAGGTGAACTGGCAAATTAGACTGAGCTGCCAGTTGAAGTGGTTGAAGTGGGCACACTAACAACATTGAAAAGGCAATTGGACAAATACACAGATAGGAAAGAATTAGATGGATACAGAGCAAAGGCAGGGAAATGGCTGATTGGTAGATAAGGGGCAATTACACCATGGTTTGTTGATAGAGCACGGTGGGCATATTGGATGGGTGAGTACAGAAGGGGAACATTCCCATCCCAGAGGGTGCCACACCAACAGACCCATCGAGCATGGTCTGTGCTCACTACCAAATTCAGTGCAGTATTTAAGGTCTGAAGAAATGTCCAGAAATACAGGACAAGCATCTTCCCCGCTCTGTCAGGAGAAGAGTCACCGTATTCTGTCTGCTCCCTCACAATCACTGTATATCTGTGATTGCAACTACCCCCGAACAAGGCTCATGATACTCCCACTCTCACTACTGCATGCAACACCTTCTCTCTCTCTCTCTCTCTCTCTCTCTCTCTCTCTCTCTCTCTCCTTTGCAATACCTCCGACACAGTCATAGAATACTCTGGAGAATGCCGATTATAGAATGTTCCAGAAAATGTTCCAAATATTTTCCAGTTTCAGGAAAATGGTAGAGTCCCAGTGTGTAACACATAAGAGTCACTTGACTCACCTTAATGATATTACACCAAAAACAACTTCTAAACACGTCATGCTATGAATACAATTTCGAGCAGAGAACATTTTTACCCTCAGCCGTCATCTTGACCGTTATCTGAACTGTACCACTTCCCTTATTATGAATGTTTCTCTTACCCTATGTCTGTGACTGTTGCTGTCTGTAGCCGTTACACAGTCTCCCACTCAGTTGGCAGGACGGCCGGTTTGTGATGTCGAGGCAGGGCAACAGCACAGGTTTGGTTCCTCACACTGACAGAGATTACCATGAAGGGGGCACTCTCTCAGCCTCACCCCATCACCCGAGATGTGGTGAATCTCAGGATAAACCACCATGAGTGGGCTCTCTAATGAGAGTTTTTGATACTGTATTCTATCAATGTTAGCATTTTAACTTAAAATAAATTAAAAAGAGATTTTAAATATTATAATAAACCAATAACAACACAACTCAAATATCTGAAAAAAAAATTACATCCAATTGCATGTACATACAAAACAAGTTAAAACACTACACAGACAGAAGAAAAAAACAAAACTAAACAATAAATAATGAATAAATAATACAGCTCAGCATAACAAAAGGACAGCTCTCGGTTATCAGATGCATTAACTGATACACATTTTTATGTTCACAGTTCTTCCTCTCGGGGGTGGGGGAGTTCAGACATCCAACACAACAGAATATTTTTCCTAGCACAGAAAGTGTGGATTGTAAGGATATAATTTTTTTTCCCATATTCATCTGTGGAAAGTACCTTGGGCAGGCCCAGGAAAACAGAAACCAAGTCCGTCTCCAATTCAGTCCCCATTACCCACTCTATCACATCTGACACAGTGCTCCAATATAGATGAAGTCTGCAGCAGGACCACAAGCAATGAGTAAGAGTGCCTGTAGTCATTCTGCATTTAGGGCATGCGGAAGATAATCCCACTTCGCATTTTGAGAGACAAGTTGTGATCAGATAGACCCTACGAAGAATTTTCAACTGCATGGTATGGGTCCTATTACAGATGAAAATCCTTCGAGCATTTTTACAAATATCCTCCCATGTCTCCGAAGTGTTCTGAACCCCCAACTCTCTAGCAGACATCACAGAGCTGCACGGTCTCGTCTGAGGGGACGCTCTCCAACTAATGATAAAGGGTACTGGCAGAGAGTGTATTCTAAGCAATAAGCACCCTCATCCCTTTATTACATCTGTAAGAGTTTGGAAAAAGTGTGTTTTTTTATCAAATCTCTGATCTGGGAAAAAATACAGAAGAAGTCTCTACTAGGTAGTCCATACGTATGAGTTAATTGATCAAATAGCATCATTGTTTCTCCATCAAAAAACACGAGGTGGCTCGGTGGTTAGCGCTGCTACCTCACAGTCCCACGGTCTTGGCTTTGGTTCCGGCCTTGTTTGACTGGCTGTGTGGAGTCAACATTCTCGCCGTGTCTGTGTAGGTTTCCTCCCACAGTACAAAGATGTGCAGGTTAGATGAATTGGTCATTGGTAAATCACCCATACTGTTCAGGGATGTGTAGGTTTGGGCATTAGTTAGGGTAACTATGCGATGGTCGGGGAATGGGTCTGGATGGGTTACTCTTCAGAAGGTCGAAGTTGACTTGCTGGGCCCAAGGGCTGGTATCCACACTGTCGGGATTCTACTAATTCTAAATCACTCAAGCAAGGTACACCCCTTGCTGCCTACAGTTTAAACCTGGAATCCATTATCCCCGGATGACAACCTGGTATACTAATTACAGGGATAAGAAACATGATTTTGGCTGTATTGCCCTTGATCTGACGCATTGTCATTCACGCTTTAACATTTATGATAATTATTGCGTTATGACAATACTTCATAAATGTTGTCAATTTAGCTAAGAAGAACAGACTAATAATTGTTCACTTTATCTGACAGGGTTCAATATCTCACAGGATTGACGTCGAGCCCTCAGCAGCCCAGGTACTAACATAGGATAAAAAAGAGCTTAATTGATAGCTTTTTATCTGGGCGATCTACTCCCCACAATCTGTGGGGTAATTGCAATTTGGTTAGCTTGATAAAGAGTCGCTTATGCTGCCAAATAAAAGAGCTCAACCAGCCATTATGTCTCCTAAATACCTCTGAGGAAATATCAAAGGAAGCATTCCCATGGGGTATAGTAAATGAGGAAGGACATTCTTTAATAAGAGCTATCCGACCGAGCCAGGATGTTGGAAGTGCATCCCATCTTTGAAGGCCTTGTTTAATTATGTCAAACAAATGGACATAGTTCACGTTAAATAAATGATCAAAGACGGATGTAATGAATATACTCAAATAGAGAACCTCGCCCTCCCCACCCCCGTGACCATTTAAAACGAAACCAGGATTTGCCCTCATTCAGTTATTTCCCCAAATCCTCCCATAGACATGGCCTCCAATGTTGTAAAATTAATCTTAAAGCCCGAAAAGGCGACAATTGAATTATTGCGTTGCATCACGTGAGCTGCCGAAATTGCGGGATTTGACAAAAACATAAGACCATCTGCATACAACATAATCTTATGTGACTTTTATCCCACTTCTGGGGCAGGTATGTTGGGGTAATATTCCAATTGTGCAGGATGCCACCGAATCTAAGATTGTTGCAGGAATGGGTAAGAGATCAACCCTCGTGTGACATTTCTGTCGGTTAAAGAAGAAAATAAATTCCTACTTGTGAGGTAAATCTGCCTCCAGACATCCACCAGCTCTAGTTCTGCACTCAAATCCATTAATTGCTTACATTATAACGAGTGTATTGGGGGATCTTTGGACATTCTGTCCATCGTGGGGCCATAAGACTGTTGAAATCTCCTTCTACAATCATGTGCCATGATGCAAGATAACTGAATTTGGAAAATGCATCGACCAGGATTTTAAGAGGGTGCACCGGGTGGCAATAAACATTTAAAATACTGTATTTATTCCATTAGTTCAAGACTTTGCGATTATGGACCTTCCATGGGTGTTTAATACAATCTAGTAATTTAAATGGAAGATTTTTCCTATCCATTATGACTTCCCCCCCCACTCTTAGTATTAAAAGATGAGAAATAAACCCGATCAAACCCGCCCTGCTGTAACGTCAAATGTTCCTTGTCATCAAGGTGCTTCTCCTGCAATAGGACAACTCTCTCTTTTTTAAGACGAGAAAGTATATTTTTCCTCTTGAGTGGCAGATGGCACCCCTTAATGTTCCAGGTACACCATTTAAGCACATCATTATCCATAACACACTGCAGCAACATTTGAACTTTAGAGAATTTCATATCGAATTACACATCGCTGACCATTAATGACAAAAGACTCATCGAGCCTAAAATCTGTACAAACTAAAACTACTGCAACTAACAAGCTCTCAAAACTTTCCAATGCTAAAAACATAAAAAAGAACGAAACAAAATCCAAAGTGCCAATGACACTTGATAGGGTTTTTATCCACCCCACCCCCACTCCCGCCACCACGCAATGGGGAAGCTGACGGCCTAGATCGTTGTTTTACAACACTGACAAAGGCCCTGCTTTTAATTGTATAGGTCCTGCTCTTGTTTGATTTACCAAATCCAATACCTCGCATTAATCCAAACTAAACTGCATCTGCCACTCCTCAGCCCACTGTGTGATATTACTGCCACCTCACCTTCCCCGCTTAATTTTAACATTCCCTCCCCTTCTCCAGGAGGCATGCACACTCCAACCTTGATTTTCACAAAGACACTGAGCTTGGTTTGCCTTGTGTGGTTAGGGGGAGGAGGGACAGATTGCAGACACAGTCAGTGGGGAGGAGATGCTGGACAGTAATCAGCGGCCTGGTATCATTTCATTGTTTTAGGAAGAAGGCAGTCACACGCGAGAGTTGGGTAATACTGATCGTTTTTTTGAAGGCCAGAAATTATGGTATTTTTCCGTCTCTGGTGTTCAGTAATGAAAATCTATTCGAGACCCTTCATTGTGCAGAGTGTGTCTGTAGGATTTCTTTCCCTAATATTGCAGACGATAGATAATAGCGATTAAAGCTGTTCATAGTTAACTTCTATGGCACAGCACGTACACTCAACAAGGTAAAAACAATGACTGCAGATGCTGGTAACAAGACCCTGGATTCGTGGTGCTGGAAGAGCACAGCATTTCAGGCAGCATCCGAGAGGCAGTAAAATCAACGTTTCGGGCAAAAGCCCTTCAACATGAGGGCTTTTGCCTGAAACGTCGATTTTACTGCTCCTCGGGTGCTGCCTGATCTGCTGTGCTTTTCCAGCACCACTAATCCCGTATACTCAACATCCTACAGTTTAGACAAATATTTTGCATTTGTTTAACAATACAAACTGTTTTGTGTAATTCAGTAATGGTAACCTGATTGTAATAAATTCACACCGAACTGAAAGCTGACACTTAAAATATGACCCAAAATCTGGATATGATAATGTTGTGGGTAATGTCCCTGCCTCTGAGCCAGGGGTCTGGATTTGATTCCTGAACGTGCGTGGTGGTGTTCCAAGCTCTGGACTAAAAGTTCTGGATTCATGTCCTACCTGTTGCAGAGGCATGTCCCAGCATATCAGAACAGGATGATTAGCAAACACACAGGAGAATGATGTTACAGCTTTATGGGTATTGCTGTGTGGTGCTAATGTCCCTACCTCCGGGCACAAAGGTCTGGGTGCAAATCCCAGAGAAGTGTTTCATAACACACCTGAACAAACTGATTAAAATGGATTTAGAATTGTGGCTTGATGGAGAAGGAAGAGGTGTCAGTATTGCATTTCAGAATCTCGGCCCAGGATGATTTAAAGCACAGCCATTCGTGTTGATTGGAGTCACATTTTGCAGCCGTAAAGGTTTATCAAATCAAAATGGTCATGGACAGGGTGAGTATTCAGGATTTTTTTCCCAGATTGGAGCGTCCAAAACTAGAGGGCATTGGTTGAAATTGAGAGGGGAAAGGTTTTGACGAGCCCACGAGCATCATTTCACGCAGAGGGTGGTGCGCATGTGGAATGAGCTGCCAGAGGATGTGGTGGAGGCTGGTACAAATACAGCATGTAAAAGGCATCTGGATGCTGACAGACCTGCCGAGCTATTCCAGCAATTTCTGCATTCGTCGCAAATGACTTCATTTTAAACACAATATTCTGAATACATTAAACATTTTATTTTTCCATGAAGCAGCGACATATAAACATATCTTCAAGTCAACCGAGACCATTTTCTGCGAATGATATGGCACTGTGTATGACAACAGCAATGATGCACCGACATGGAACAGGGAATGTGATGGAGACATACTTTGGACAATGTACAAGGAGACCTCACATCGTCCAGTTTGGGAGAGGATGACATTACTGTGTGATTCAGCTCAGAGAGGGAGAAAATGTAATCTGCCTGAGAAGGAACGGCCGATTACACTCTCTCTGATTCATTGTTCCTCATGACAGCAATGGGTGCGAGCTAAAACAAAAAATCTACTGTCATCGTTACCATTCATATTTTTATAGAATCCCTACAGTGTGCAAACAGGCCCTTCGGACAAAATATCCATACCAACCTTCTCAGGCTCGCTCCCTAACATTTACCCCGACCGATGCACCTAATAACCCCTGAACACTTCGGACAAATTATCATGACCAATCCATCTAACCAGCACAGCTTTGGACTGTGGAAGGTAACTAGAGCAGCCATTAGAAGGGGAGAATATGCAACCTCTACACAAATAGTCACCGAGTCTGGAATCGAACGCAAGTCGCTGGTGCTGTGAGGCAGCAGTGCTAAGCACTGAGCCACTAATCCCTGGCCAGAATTCATTGGAATCTCTTCACTGCCTAATGCAAAGGGAATTCAGCCAAATCCAACGGTTCCAGGATGAAGTCCCATAGCTAGCAGTTTGTGTGATTAGAATGTCTTCAGAAGCAGAATAACATTTTTAAAAATCTCTCAATTTTTCCTTTTGTCATGAGTTACAATAAAATATGGACAAAGCGCATTCAACTTGAAATTGCAGAGATTTTGTGTGTGTGTGTGTGTGTGTGTGTGTGTGTGTGTGTGTGTGTGTGTGTGTGTGTGTGTGTGTGTGTGTGTGTGTGTGTGTGTTTAGAAAGGGAAATATCGATTCTTTATTTGCAATATCCAAACAGTTTGCCATTCTTCTTTCCATCATAGGTTGAGTAACATTGCTCCAGATCATAAACGTGCTCTTTTAGTAGATTAAAGAAACTAGCCTGACTTGTTGCTAAAACTGACCCTGACCCAGTCTCAGACTGATATCATCTGCCATATCACCAACCTGGTCACATTTAACATTTGTTGTGAGCAGTGGAAGAGTGGGACTCGAAAAGGAAACAGTGACCCCAAAAAAAACCGGGGAACTGTAGACCGGTGAGCCTGATGTCAGTGGTGGGTAAGTTGTTGGAGGGGATTCTGAGGGACACGATTTACATACATTTGGGAAGGCAACGGCTGATCAGAGTAGACAACGTGGCTTTCTGCATGGGAAATCACATCTCATTAATTTGGTTGAGTTTTTTGAAGAGGTGACAAAGAAGATTGATGAAGACAGTTTGGTAGACATTGTCCATATGGACTTCAGCAAGGTGTTCATTTAAAGACCAAAGACCAAAGAAAATTTACAGCCCAGGAACAAGCCCTTCGCCCTATAAGCCTGAACCGATCCAAATGTACTGTCTAAATCTGTCGGTCAATTCCTAAGCATCTGTATCCCTCTGCTCCCCATCGACTCATGCATCTGGACAGACGCATCTTAAATGAATCTGCCGAGCCTGCCTCTACCACCTCTGCTAGCAACGCGTTACAAACGCCCACCACCCTCAGCCATATCACAAACCTGGTTACATTTGACATGTGTTGTGATCAGTGGAGCAGTGGGAATGGAAAAGGAAACAGTGACCCGAAAAGTCGGGAACTACAGACCGGTGAGCCAGACGTCAGTGGTGGGTAAGTTGTTGGGGGGGATTCTAAGGGAAAGAATTTACATACATGCTTATGCCCGAAACGTCGATTCTCCTGCTCCTTGGATGCTGCCTGACCTGCTGTGCTTCTCCAGCAACACATTTTTCAGCTCATACATTTGGGAAGGCAAGGGCTGATTGGGGTAGTCAACGTGGCTTTCTGCATGGGAAATCATGTCTCATTAATTTGATTGAGTTTTATGAAGAGGTGATAAAGAAGATTGATGAAGGCAGTTTGCTAGAAATTATCGACATGGACCTCAGTAAGGTGTTCCCAACATTCCCGATTGGTAGGCAGATGAGTAAGGTTCGGTCACACGAGATACAGAGGAAGCTCGTCACAACTGGCTTGAAGGATGAGGGATATTTTACAGACTGGAGGTTTGTGAGCAGCAGTTTGCTGTAAGAATCAGTACTGACTTCACTGCATTTCATCATTTATGTAAGGAATTTAGATATGAATATTGGGGCCATAGTTAGTAAGGTTACAGATTACGTCATAAAGGTGGTGTAGTAGATTGTCTCAAGTACAACGAGACTACAATTAGATGGGACAAAGGGACAAGGAGTGACAGATATAGTTAAATTTAGATAAATACGAAGTTTTGCATTTTGGGAAGGCAAATCAGGGCAGAAATTATACACTTAATGGTAAGGTCCTGGGGCGTGTTGTGGATCGAAGGGACATAGGGCTGTAGGTACATAATTCCTTGAAACTGGAGTTGCAGGTAGACAGAGTGGTGCAGAGCACATTTGGTACATTTGTCTTGATCAGTCAGAGAATTGAGTATAGGAGTTGTGGTGGCATGTTGCATCTGTACAGGAAGTTGGTGAGGCCACTTTAAGAATACTGCATGCAACTCGGTTTGAGCTTCAGGGAAAGGTTGATTAGGTTGAGGTGTTTCCCCCTGGAGTGTCAGAGGCTGAAGGGTGACATTATAGGTGTTTATAAAACCATCAGAGGCATGGATATTCTGAACAGCCATGTTCTGCTACCCAAGATAGGGGAGTCCAGAACAAGAGGGCATAGTTTGAAAATAAGAGTGCGAATAATTTAAATGGACCTGAAGGTAAATGTTTCACACAGAGAGTGGTGTGTGTACAGAAAGTGCTGTCAGAGGAAGTGATGAAGGCGGTTACAATCGCACATTTAAAATGTATCTGAAAGAGGAGGGATATTGGCCAAATGCTGGCAAATGGGACAAGGTCAGATTTGATATCTGATCGGAGTGAACAGATTGGACGAATGGGTCTGTTTCCATTCTGCATGACTGTCAGATTCTATAAGAGGGATGGCGAAATATTCTGAAAGGAGATTTCAAGTGTGAATTTTCTTCACTGGAAGTTTATCGTGCCTCTATGTTCACATGGATTGAAAGCTGTTTAGTTAAATATTTGACAGGGAAGTGAGTCACGGATAATAGTATACAGACAGGAAAGTGGGGCTGAGTCCACAATCTTAGTGTCTGGTGAAGTATCTAATGTCCCACTCCTGCTCCTCAGTCCCATGTTTCTGTATTACATCCAGCCCAGCATACCTGCTAGATAGGAGAGGTTGGAGGCCATTTTCTCCCATAATCTGTTGCACAGAAACAGAGGAGACCATTCAGCCAGAGATGGCTCACAAAATCATAACAGACATTCATGAAATTAACACCCACTAACTTTCCAAGAACAGAATGTGAGAACATCAGACACAGGAACAGGTCATTCACTCCCCAAACCTGCTTGGCCCTTCATTAAGATCATGACTGATCTGCTCTCTGTCTCAAATCCTCTTTCATACCCAATTCATCATTGCCCTCAACTCTCTGAGAGATCAATATCCATCTACCTCCTCTTCAAATGCTTTCAGTCATTTTGCTCCCCAACACTCTTGAAAAGAGAAGTCCTGACATTGAATCTCACCTGTTTGAATAAAACACGTGCTGCACCTATATCATGGTTTATTGATATGAACATAAGAGGTTGAGACAAGGGTTCAGGTACAAATGACTGGCCCCGATATCAAGGCAGTGGTTGACGTCTGCTGACATCAAGGACCTTAACAAAACTGGACTTAATGGGAATTACAGTAAACTCTCCAGGGTTTGGAGTCAAACATGGCACAAAGGAAGATGTTCATCATCTCAGTCCTGGGTCACCTCTGTGCGAGGTCCTCAGGGTAAAAGGGGGGGGGGTGTGTGGCTTTGCTTGTCAAAGATAGTATTACAGCGGTGGAAAGGAAGATGGATGAAGATTTGCCATCTGAGGTAGTTTGGGTTGAGGTTAGGAATAGGAGAGGTGAGGTCACCCTGTTAGGAGTCTTTTACAGGCCTCCGAATAGTCCTAGAATCGTTGAAGAAAGGATTGTGAAGATGATTCAGGAGAAGAGTGACAGTAATAGGGTGATTGTTATGGGAGACTTTAACTTTCCTGATATTGATTGGGAAAGCTATAGCTCAAGTTCGTTAGATGGGTCAGTGCTTGTGCAATGTGTGCAGGAGAGTTTCCTGACACAATATGTAGATAAGCCAACAAGAGGTGAGGCCATACTGGATTTGGTTCTGGGTAACGAACCAGGCCAGGTATTAGAACTAGAGGTAGGTGAGCACTTTGGGGACAGTGACCACAATTCGGTGATTTTTAGTCTAGTGATGGAGAGGGATGAGTGTGTACTACAGGGCAAGAGTTATAGCTGGGGGCAGGGAAATTATGATGCGTTGAGGCATGACTTAGGATGTGTGGATTGGAAAAGTCGATTCCAAGGCAAGAGCGTAATTGATATGTGGAACTTGTTCAAGGAGCAACTATTGAGTGTCCTTGATAAGTACGTACCTATCAGGCAGGGAGGAAAGGGTCGTGTGAGGGAGCCGTGGTTTAATAAGGAGTTGGAATCCCTTGTTAAATGGAAGAGGGCGGCCTTTGTAAAGATGAGGCGTGAAGGTTCAATAGGGGCGGTTGAGAGTTATAAGGTAGCCCGGAAGGACCTGAAGAGAGAGCTAAGAGCAGCAAGGAGGGGACATGAAAAGTCCTTAGTTGGTAGGATTAGGGAAAACCCTAAGGCTTTCTATAGGTATGTTAGGAATAAAAGAATGACTAGGGAAGGAATAGGTCCAATCAAGGATAGTAATGGAAAGTTGCGTGTGGAGGCTGAAGAGATTGGGGAGGCGCTGAATGAATACTTTTCGTCAGCATTCACTCAGGAACAGGACATTGTTGTCGATATGAATACTGAGGCACGAATAAGTAGAATGGATGGCTTTGAGATATGTAGAGAAGAGGTGTTGGAAATTCTGGCAAGGGTGAAAATAGATAAGTCCCCTGGGCCTGATTGCATTTATCCTAGGATTCTCTGGGAAGCAAGGGAGGAGATTGCAGAGCCATTGGCCTTGATTTTTGTGTCCTCTTTGTCTACAGGAGTAGTGCCAGAGGACTGGAGGCTAGCAAACGTGGTTCCCTTGTTCAAGAAGGGGAGTAGGGATAATCCTAGTAACTATAGGCCAGTGAGTCTCACTTCTGTTGTGGGCAAAGTCTTAGAGAGAATTGTAAGGGATAGGATTTATGCACATCTGGATAAGAATGATGTGATCAAGGATAGTCAGCATGGTTTTGTGAAGGGCAGGTCGTGCCTCACAAACCTTATTGAATTCTTTGAGAAGTTGACTAAGGAGGTAGATGAGGGGAAAGCGGTAGATGTGGTATATATGGATTTTAGTAAGGCGTTTGATAAGGTCCCCCATGGTAGGCTACTGCAGAAAATACAGAGATATGGCATTGAGGGTGAGTTGGAGGTTTGGATTAGGAATTGGCTCTCTGGAAGAAGACAGAGGGTAGTAGTTGATGGCAAAGGTTCATCTTGGATTGCTGTCACTAGTGGTGTTCCGCAAGGATCTGTTTTGGGACCATTGCTGTTTGTCATTTTTATAAATGACCTGGAGGAAGGGTTAGAAGGTTGGGTGAGCAAGTTTGCGGATGATACGAAAGTCGGAGGAGTTGTAGACAGTGAGGAAGGATATGGCAGGTTACAGCGGGATATAGAGAAGCTGCAGAGCTGGGCAGAAAGGTGACAAATGGAGTTCAATGTAGCTAAGTGTGAAGTGATTCACTTTGGTAAGAGTAATAAAAAGATGGATTACTGGGCTAATGGTAGACTACTTGGTAGTGTGGAAGAGCAGAGGGATCTTGGTGTCCATGTACACAGATCTCTGAAAGTTGCACCCAGGTAAATAGTGCAGTGAAGAAGGCTTATAGCGTACTGGCTTTTATTGGTAGAGGAATAGAGTTCCGGAGTCCTGAGGTCATGCTGCAGTTGTATAAGACTCTGGTGCGGCCGCATCTGGAATATTGTGTGCAGTTTTGGTCGCCATACTATAGGAAGGATGTGGAGGCACTGGAACGGGTGCAGAGGAAGTTTACCAGGATGTTGCCTGGTATGGTAGGAAGATCCTATGAGGAAAGGCTGAGGCACTTGGGGTTGTTTTCTTTGGAGAAAAGAAGGTTAAGGGGTGATTTGATAGAGGTGTACAAGATGATTAGGGGGTTAGATAGGGTTGACAGTGAGAACCTTTTTCCACGTATGGAGTCAGCTATTACAAGGGGGCATAGCTTTAAATTAAGGGGGGGGTAGATATAGGACTGATGTTAGGGGTAGGTTCTTCACTCAGCGAGTCGTAGGATCATGGAATGCCCTGCCAGTAGCAGTAGTGGACTCTCCCTCTTTATGGGTATTTAAGCGGGCATTGGATAGGTATATGGAGGATAGTGGGTTAGTGTAGGTTAGGTGGGCTTTGATCGGCGCAACATCGAGGGCCGAAGGGCCTGTACTGCGCTGTATTGTTCTATGTTCTATGTTCTATGTTCTATGGTAGCTTCCTCTTCACAAACATCTTCAGCTGCTTCATCAATGTCTCCCCTCCCCACCCTTCCCACCATAAGATCAGAAGTGGAGATGGTCGCTGAAGATTCCACTATGTTTAGAACATTTTGTACCCCCGGCAGCTCCTGGACTAGTCTGTGTGCATGTGCAGCAAGACCCAGACTCCATTGAGACTTGTGCCGTTAAATGGTCCGTAACATTCATCTACCAGCGCTGCCTGTCTCTGCACATTGCCACAGTAAAATAAGAGTTCATTCAGCATCTCACGCTGGTTTCACAGGAATATGAGGAAGCCATTCAGCCCATTGACACTATTGGAGAAGAACAAGGACAGCCTATTCAGTGCCTCCAGCCTATTACTCAGGAAGAGAAGGAGTCTAGTGTGATGGACCACACGAGAGCCCCTCGATAGTATTTGAATGCAGTAACCTAAACTCTAATTTTCTTTTATTTTATAGGGAATATAAAGTGACTGTTCCAGATGCAATGTGACAGGTCAAACTACTCGGTGTGAAGCTAAACACTATTTATTGAAACAGGAAAGATAAAATGAAAGCAAAGAAAGAGGAATTTAGAAAAACATTATTCTATTCGACAAGTTAACATAATAACAAATCTGGGAACTGCACAGACAGACTGCTCCACGTTGTTCCTTGTGGCTCCGTTGCTCATGATAAACACGTGGGACTTTAACGTGGTTTTCTAGTGTTGAGGAGGGAATGCATATGTCTTGTGTGAAGTCTCAAGAAGGCACCTTCCGTCTCCGAGAAGCCAGCCTGGTATTCTCTATGTAGGGTGGAAGCTGGTGGGAATAGCTACCTGTTTCAGATCGAAGGTATTGTGGCTGCTGTTGGGGATTGTGAACAACATGGCGTTCAGTTCGGGTTCACACGCCAACAGCACAATAACATGGGGAGAGTTAATTTAGGCATATAAACTATTATGAAAGTCACGTTAGACTGATGAATCGACTCTCTGTGTTCAAATAAAGCTGATCTTGCTCATGTTGATCTTGTCGAGTGCTTGTCTTGTGCAATGTATGCCTTACTCTGTCCAAGTCTATTTCCACACTATGTTCTGTCTGGCCATGCTTACTTTGATCTACCACCTCTGCTCATAAATAACGTGTTTCGCTGTACTGAGGTACACGTGACAATAAATTAAACCAATCAATCCTGGTTAAAGTATGGAATTTCTCACCCTATCAATGTGTCTTTTGGAAAGATACCTGCTACACCTCGTGTTTCAGCATCAACATTTCTTCGTATTTCACAGCTCTGCAGATTAAACTCTCAGGTTCTTCACTCTACCCTCATGATACCGCCATCTGTGTCTGTGGGAAGGATATCATTCCTTACAAAGGAGATCAAATCTGTAGTGAGTGTTTCAAAAGCTCTCTCAGCAAGGCTCTACAACAGCAGGAAGATGGCTTTACTTATGTACTCGAATCATTTTACAATGAAGGACGGCATACCATTGACTGCACCCATTACTTACACAGGGTTTAATTCGGAGCAGTCAGCATAGACTTGTGAATGGGAGATCATGCTTCCCAAATTTGTTAGAGTTCTTTGATGAAGTGACCAAGAAGGTTTACGAGAACAGAGCTGTAAATTTAGTCTCTGTGGATTTCAGTAAGGCCTTTGATAAGGTTCCACATACAGGCTGCTCTGGAAGGTTCCATCACGTGGAATGCTGGGGGAACTGTTCAATCGGATACACAGTTGGGTTGATGCTCGGAAGCAGAGGGTTGAGTGGAAAGATGACGGTCAGACTGAAGGCTGTGTCCATTGCTGTTTGTTATCTATGATTTGGTTGAGAATGTACAGGGCATGATTATTAAGTTTGCAGATGACACTAAAATAAGTGGTAGCGTGATCAGTGAGGAAGTTTATCAGAAATTGCAGCGGGACCTTAATCAGGTGGGGAAGTGGGCCGAGAAATGGAATTTAATATAGATGTGTGAGGTCTTGCATTTTGGAAACTCAAGCCTAGGTAGGAGTTTCACGGTGAATGGGAGGGTCTTAAGAGGTGCAGTGGGCAGAGAGACCTTGGTTTTCACGGGCACGGTTCTCTAAGAGTAGAGTCACAGGTTGATAGGGCAGTGAAGAAGGCTTTTGGCACATTGGCCTTCATCAGGCAGAACATTGAGGAAAGAAGTTGGGAAGTTTTCTTGCAGTTACACAGGACTTCGGTAAGGCCGCACTTGGAGTATTGTATTCAGTTTTTGTAAAATTGTTATTGGGAGGATATTATGAAATTAGAAAGAGTGCAGAAGAAATTTACAATGACGTTGCCAGGACCCAATGGTCTGAGTTATAGGGAGAGGTTGGACAAGCTAGGACCTTTTCTTTAGAGTGTAGGAGACTGAGGGAGTCCTTATAGAGCTGTATAAAATCACGAGGTGTATAGATAGGGTTAATGCTCTCAGTCTTTTTCCAAGGTATAGAAAATCGAGGATTAGAGGGGATCAGTTTAAGGTTAGAGGGGAAGGAGTAAAAGGGAACCTGAATGGCCACTTCTTTACACAGAGGGCTGGTACATGGATGAGCTGCCAGCAGATGTGGTTGGTGGTGGAGCGGGGGGTGGGTGTACATTAACAACATTTCAATGCATTTGGATAAATATGTCGATAGGAAAGGACTGGAAGGATATGGGTCAACTGCAGGGAAATGGGGCTACAGTGGATGGACATTTACAAGGTGAAGATGAACCCCTCTGTTAATTAAAACCAAACACCCAGAAAAGCTCGCCTCACCTCGTAATCTGTTAAAATATGAGTGACACCGATCTCCTATAAACCACTATTTCAACAAAAATTAACAAGTTTGTTTCTTAACTTTAATAGTGAACACTAAACAACAACTATTGACAAATACAAGCCCCTCTTTTCTTAGCTACTTACTATCTGAATCCAACTCTGTCAAAATATGCTGTTCCAACAACCCACATATTAAACATTACATTCTCAAGAGCACTCCATCTCTATCTTCCCAGCTGTGCTCACTCTTGCAGCTGCTGATCTCCCCGGGTCATTTTCTTTATTGCAAGTAGGTTTACATGAACATGTGTCTTTGATAGAGTGTGTTTGAGATGGCCAGTTAGCTCCTGCTCTGCTGTTGGATGGCAGTAGCTCTCCCACCAGTGTTCAAAATGCTTGGTATGTATACTCTCCATGATATAGTAATTCTCATAATTTGTTTGATTGCCAGGTGTCCAAGCAATAATATTCAAATTCCATTGGCTTCTGGTTTCCTGAGCGTTATTTAAACTCTTTGGTTGCATTTGAATGGCTGTCAAAACAGCAACCAAAACTCATGTATCCATTTCTCTGCTAATGGTAACATGTGGAACAGTTTGACCTTTAGCTGGCATCTGTGGCTTTAATTTCTATTCAGCAAAACCCGTTGTGTTTTAAGGTACCCTACATGATTTTGGCTTCATAACATCTCCCCGCCTTTGAAAATAAAGTGAACCAGCAGAATGAAAAGATGACTACATTTCTTCTCTAATTCTTAATCCCAATTTTATGAAATGCAAAGTATTAATCTCAGTTATATCATTTATATTAATTTTGCACACCATTATAACACTGGAATAAGGTAAATCTTAGTTACACTTTTTCCTTTAAATCCGCGATAACACATCTGCTACCACATTGTAGGAGCCGCAGCATGTACATTTTGTATGTTTAAAGTCGGTAAGGTAATTCTCCAATGAAATACTCTCATATTCTGCTTTTAACTATTCCAAAAAAATGCGAGAGATTTGTCATTGTCGACAACATTCTCCGACAATTTGTTTGTCATATATACATTAACATATTGTCACGCCAGTTCGAATCTTAATCATTCTTGTTCAATAATGGAGATTTTGTATTTTTTTTCTGGTAGACATTGAGTTTTTTCGACAAGTAGCCAATTAGCCATTCAATTCCATCATCATCTTTCTGTATCAATACATCTCCGACCCCGATATCCCGAGCATCAAACACAATGTTCAAAGGATTTCAGAATATTTGGTGTAGCTAAAACGGGTGCGGTGATTAATCCTGCTTTAAAATTCTCAAACGCCTCCTGGCATTGTTCTGTCCACCACAATTCTGTGTTCTCCTTTAATAAATCCATCAGTGGTGCCCATACGCTGCTGAAGTTTGGAACAAACTTCTGACAGAATCCACTCAGTTCCAAAAATCGAAGCACCTCTTTCTTCGAGGATGGTTGTGGAAATTCCTCAAAGCCCTTCGTCTTTGTGTTCCATGGGATCAACCTTCCATGTCCAATGTAATGTCCCAAGAACGTCACCTCTGCCTTTGCGAATTCTGTTTTCTTTAAGTTTATTACCAAGTTTGCTTCTTGTTCAACATGCTCTGCCAACTGTAACATGTGAGCTTCTAATCACTTGCTGAAGATCACCACATCATACAGATAAACTGCACAATTTGTTCATCTGGCCACAGCCCTGTTCCTGAGTCTTAAATGTGGCTGGAGCATTATTCATCCATATAAAATACTCGATAATTTTTTTTGTCATCTCCAGTGTCTTTCCACATAGTTTAACTGACTCCACATTTTTTTTAATTTGAAAGGGGCCATTAAACCGGGCTTTGCAGGGATGACCTACCACTGGTGGCGATACTAATACGTCATCCCCACGGGATATCCTCAAAGTTTCAGAGTTTTTATCTACCACCTGCTTCACTCTATGATGTGCTCTTTAGATACGATTTAGCAAACTCACCTACTCCATCTACTATCTCCTTCACCTCACACACAGAATCCAAGTGTGAGATTTCCGAATTCGGTCCTGTCAATTTATATTTAATTAATTTCAAAAGACCTCTCACTTCATGTACTAATATTAACTCAAAAGAAGTAAAGTGAGTAGATTTATTTGAGGCATCTCTAATGACAAACAATATAATGGGACACCTTTATTGCAATCATTCGGGTAATCATAACAGTACGCTGTGAACATGGTCTTCAGCGTCTGATGCTAACTTTCCGACCCACTTGATTTAAACTGCTGCATGCCGAAGCTATGCATGACTTCCTTAAACAGCTGAGTGGTAAAATGAGACCCCTGGTCTGACTCAATCTTACTGCCTAGCCCACAGCGAGTAAAGAAAACTACCAACCCCTCCACCTCCCGTTTTATCTTAAAATTCCATAATGGAATTGCCTCTGGAAATCTAGTGGACATATTCATTATGGTCAGCAATTATAGTTTTCCACTTCCATTTTAGGAAGGGGAGGTACACAATTAATCATAACCCACGTGAAATGTTCTTGGAATGCAGGAATTGGCAAGAAAGGTGCTGGTTTTATTACTGCCTGTTACTTACCTACCATTTGGGATGTATGTTATGTACAAAAAAAAACACGTCTTTGTGCATTCCATGCCACTAGAAATGCTTCTGTACCTTAGCCTGAGTCTTCTGTACACCTAAGTGGCCGCCTGCAATTAGTTTATGTGCTAGCCATAACATTGTGTGCTACAGGTAACACAATGTGGTGCACTTCAGCCCATTTCCGTTCTGCAGTAACCTATCGGGGTCTCCATTTTAATTTTAGGATTCTATCTTTAAGTTAATAATGTTCAACAATATATTTTGATTCCTTTTCTGTGTGTGCGCATGTGTATGTGTGTGTGAGTGTGTGTGTATATATCTGATGTACGTCCATTAGCCTTTCAGGACTAAACCCCTCTGCCTGATCCTCTGCCTGTTCAGGTTTTTCCTGCACCGTTACATCAAACAGGGGGTCAGTTCACTGAGCATCAATTCATTGGTCTTTTTCTTTCACTTTTCCTTCCTGCTGTAACTTATGACAGTGGGATCTTGTTACTACACAGTCTGGAAAGATTCCTCGGTATTTTTCTTTTAATTCCCCAATTCCTTGGACTTCTGTTGGATTCTCCACCACAAGGGGTGCGTCTCCCACCTCGCATCCTGCTAAATCGTTCCCAAGAACAAACTGTATTCCTGGAACTGACACTCTGTTACTCACTGTCACTGTTACTTCCCTAATCTTGATTTGGCATTCCATCCTGATGTTACACAAGGGAATACTTAATTTCTGTCCCCTTTCGAGAAATTCTCACACTCTTGATTAACATGCCATAAAGAGTGAAAATACATTTATTTCTTACTATTAGCGGCCGAGAGAAATTGAGGACTGCAGATGCTGGAGATGAGAGTTGTAAAGTGTGGGGCTGGAAAAGCACAGCACGTCGGCAGCATCCGAGGGGCAGGAGACTTAACGTTTCAGTTATAAATCCTTCATCAGGAAAGTGGGAAGTAAGGGAGGGGGAAGGATGTTGAGAAATAAATGGGAGGGTGGGGATGGAGCTGGGGTGGAAGGGAGCTTGGAAGGCGATAGGTAGATGCAAGTGGGGTGTGATGGTGATAGGTCGGAGAGGAGGGTGATAGGACTCCTATCGGTGGCCGGACAGCTGGAACCCTCAAACTGTATAGCATCAACGTTGACTTCACCAAATTCCAAATCTCCCCTCCTCCAAACTCTCCCAGATCCAACCGTTCAACCTAGCACTGCTCTCTTGAACTGCCCTAACTGTCCATCTTCCTTCCAACCTATCGACTCCATCCTACCCTCCGACATATCACGATAACTTCCACCTCCATCTTCTTATTGTCTTCCCAGTGACCCTCCCACCAGCATAGCTACTCCCCTCGTATTTATATTTCAGCCTCATTGTCCACCCACCACATTCCTGACAATGGGTTTCTGCCCGATATTCGATTGTCCTGCTGTCTGGATGTTGCCTGATCTGTTGTGCTTTTCCGGAGCCTCACTTCTCAACTATTAGAGACTGAGCAGATCCCATATCTCACAAAATTATAACTTCTTATCCTTCTCCGCCTGTTCTTTCTGAGTAAACGTTATCCACAGAGACGAATTCTCTCAGAGATCAGGCACTGCCTCCACACCCAGCCCTGGCCTAGGCTGTTCACTCTCCTGCTTCTCCTCCGCTCTACTTGGGGTCTCCTTTACCAGTTTCACTAACTCCACTGGGCTTAGCCTCTTCTACCACATCTTTCACCAGCGTGCCTTCATTCAACGCCAAGCACGGTGTGTCCCAGCTTACTGCAGTGAAACCACCTTTTCCCAGTGCCCTTCTTAAACCATAGACACTGTCATTTTATGTTTTCCACTACCTTATACTGAGAGCACCTGAGGCCTTTCACCACCTTTCACCCCCTTGGGCTTCTTTCTTCACCTGTGGTAAACTATTGTGAGCTACTGTTCGCTTTGTAATGTGTGATCGTCCCTACTCCCAATTTCTATCCCTCACAGGATGAAAATCTTGCCAGCAGCTAAATATCATCTCATGTCCCAGTACATATTTTCCTGCCCTTTCTGCCGTGCTTCTCACTTCTTGAACTTGCTATTCATTCACATGAATTCTTACTATCTCTGGAAGTGAGTCTTTTAACTTCTCCAGCAGATTAATCTCCCTTCAAGCCTCACAGGTCTTATCCATTTTTAAGGCCAGCACCCACCTATCAAAATGACTGTGGTTACTTCTTTCAAACTCAATATAAGACTGATCTGTTTCCGTCTCTATTTTTCTGAATTTCTGTCTATATGCTTCTAGTACCAATTCATCACCAATAAAAATAGCCAATTTGACATCTTGATAATCTCTTGACCCCTCATCTGACAGCGCTGCACATACCTCACCAGCTGTGCCCACCAGCTTAGTCTGAACTAGCATCACCCACAAGTTCACTGGACACATCATCTGACGAGTCATTTTTCCAAATGAAATAAAAAAGTTTTTGACATTTTTCTCACCGAAATATGGCAAGTTAGTAACCTAGTTGTATACATTACTATGTTCTCCCTTCATCTCCATCCTGTTAACTTAACTTTCTTGTCTAATTCCCAACTTCTGAATTTCAAATTCTCTCTCACTTTCTTTTTCCCTCGTTCTCTTTCTTCTCTATCTATTTCCTTCCCTTTATTAATCTTCTATCTCCAGTTGCCACATTTGAAATTTAAGGTTTTTCTAACTCTACTGTAGTTGCCTATTTCTCTGATACACCAAAGTGCTTGACCAACTCCATTATAAGCCATTCCCCTCACTTTGGATTTAACCAATCACAAGTAACAAAAATTAAACGAATTTTCCCACTGGTTTTATTTGAAGATCAAAGTCACTAATTGCAATGGGTTGGAATTTGCTGGGACCTTTTCTCCCCCAAATCAGTTCAAGTTTGTCCAAATCCCATACGGCAAAGCCGCAAAACTGTTATGACATCAATGTCGAATCCCTCTGTAAATTAAAACCACACACCCAGAAAAGCTCACCTCACATCATAATCTGTTAAAATGAAAGCGACTGAGAACTCCTAAATTCCACTAATAAACAAAAAGTATCAATTTATATCTCTGCAAGTGAGCTCGCTGAGCTTGAAGGTTTGTTTTCAGAAGTTTCGTCACCATGACTAGATGACATCATCAGTGAGAGTCTCCGGTGAAGCTCTGGTGGTATGTCCCGCCTCGCTATTTATAGGTCTTGGTTTCTTCAAGTGGGTGATGTCATTTCCAGTTATTTTAACAAGACAATGTAGACAGGATCTAAATTGATCCGTTTATTGATGGACTTCTGGTTAGAATACCATTCCTCTAAGTAGGTCCTTGCGTGTCTTAGCATGTGTGTTTGCTTTGTCCCAGTCAAAGTGGTGTCATTCATTGTCTGTATGTATGGAACGTAGTGATAGTGCGTCATGTCTTTTGGTGGCTAGTTGGTGTTCATGTATCCTCATAACACGACAACAGGACAGTTTCAACGGTCGAAAAGTTATTTTATATACACTGTTTAATCAATGTTTGTGTGCAGTTAAGTAGCATTTTTCACACATGCACAACACATTGTAAATGAACAACAGAGACACAGTTAACGAAAAATGATGCATATGATGTATAAAATTGATAAAACATTAAAACATGATTTGATCCTCTCAACGTTCCCTCCTTTTCTGGAATTCCCTACTCTACTCTCTCATTCTTACCAGGATGTGTGCTCCAAATTCTGGATTCTAGTGTCCCAAATTATTTCAGTTAATCCCCCATATGTTGGCCTGTTGGGTTCTTTCCAAAGCTAGTGTCTGTCATATAATCGGAGATAAATATTCTGGCATCAGACTCAGCATTCGAACATATTACACTGTTGTACAGGCACTGTACCAAGAACCACAGCACACAGGCATTGCCAAACCATTGGGGAATGTTAATCTACTTCTTTCAATAATGTAGTTTTCTCATTTTCCACATCTCCAGATCTATAACCTCTCTCTCGTTCTCCATTTGTATCTAGTTAAGAAATCCACCAAGTATTCTTCGTGTCCCATCTCCCAAAGCTCCTTCTTTCAGTTTACATCTAATGCTCTCTTCAAGATGTAATGTGGTTATAATTCAGCAATGTAACTACAAAGACATGCGGGTGTAGCTGGCCAGAGTTAATTGGAAGGGGAGCTGAAGAGGAAAGACCATGGAGCAACAATGGGAGGAGGTTCTGGGGATAATTCAGAAGATAATACCAGAAATGCAACCCCAAGAAGATGAAACATACTCATGGGAGGACAAGGCAGCCATGAGGGATAAGGCATCAAACCAAAAGAGAAAACATACAATGTGGTGAAGATGATTTGGAATCCAGAGAATTCATTGGCTCTGAAACTACATAAGGCTGGCATTACTGACAATGTAGAGCTCTTAATCATGGTCAGGGAGAGAAACAGAGGAAACACATTCACTTTAAACACAGAAGATGGTATTTCTCAAGGAAAGAATTTCAGGTGAATTAAATATTTGAATTAAGATCATTTAAATGCTTTTGTGGAATGTATCTGATTGGAAGCAAGACCCGGGGAGACAGACCCTCAGCAGAATGAGAGTTTTGAAAATGGAAGTATTTCCACTTCAGAAAACAGGTTAGTTCACTCAGTGCAGGGCTGATGGGTGAATGGCTCTCAGTGAGAATTGGGGAACAGACAGCAGAATTGCATTGCAGGTGTTGCAGCTCGACACTGCGTATTCATGTAGTGCTGTAGATCACAGCATCAGGAGAAGCAGACCTGCATTCAACCACAACCTGTAACTTTTTACCAGGGTAACATTTCAGTCTGTCATTACCATCAACACCATCTATGGCTCAGTGACGAGTGTGGGTGAACATGTCAGAATCACATGAACCTTAACCTGATGCTAACTCATTAAAGCGAACGGACTTGAACAACAGGTCTGAACGAAGCCCTGCAGTCCTGTCATGTTCAGTTATAAAATGGTGATGGACGATTAAACAAATGACTGGAGGCGACGGCTCCACAAACATTCCGATCCTAAATAATGGAACAGACCTGCACATCAGTGTAAAAGAGAAGGATGTTTCATCTGTACCATCCTCTGCCAGAAGTATTGAGTCGATGATACACCTCACCCTCATCATGATGCCTACAGAATCACAGATGTCAGTCTTCAACCAATTTCAATTGCTGCACGTGACATGAAGAAACAGCTGAACAGAGTAGATATGACACAGGCAATGGGCCCTGACACCATTTCTGCAATAGGACTGAAGACTTGTGCTGCACAAGAAGTTGTGTCCCTGGGGAAGCTGTTTCATTCCAGCTCCAACTCCGGCATCTCCCTGGCAGTGTGGAAATTTACTCAGCTATGTCCCGCTCCCTAAGAGGGGGATAATTACAATCTGACCAATTACCACCCCCTCAGTCCCATCACGACAGTCAAATTGGTTGGAGTTCTTTTTGATAGAGCTGGCAAACAGCAGAGAAATAACCTGCTCAGTGTGGTTTCTAATAGGCCCCCATGTGGAGATGGTGCTGTTGTGGAAATGTCACTGGATTACTAATCCAGAGCAGGCTAATGATCTGGCAGCGGGTGGAAGTTAAAGACAATTAATAAAATATCGAGATCTAAAATCTGGGGTCAGTAACAGTGACCTTGAAGCCAATATCGATTGTAAACAGAATTTCATCCTCCAATGTACTTTTAGGAAGTGAATCTCCCATGATTTCCTGGGCTGGCCTAATAGTGACTCCAAAAACCCTGACATGTGATAAAAATTTCAATGGTCTCTGAAATTGCCAAGTAAGGGCATTTAGATACTCATTTGTATCTGACTACTCCGAGGTCTGAAAGGATGAAACCGGACAGAACACCCGGCCTCAGCATCAGTGTCGGAAATGGGAATGGGAACACAGTCCTGTCGACTCTGCAGAAACCTCCTTCCTAACATCTGAGAGCTTGTGACAGCATTTACGGAGCTTTCCCACAGACTGCACAGAAACAGCGAGAAAGGAGTAGGTCATTCAACGCATTGAGCCTCCTCCATTCTAGTTCATGGAAAAAGTCTCCTCAATACACTTACCCCACACGATATACATATCTGATAATGTGAGTAACCTTGGGAAGCTATAAAATCGGAAGTGCAGTAGTACGTTTGGTCCATCGAGTTTGCTACCCAATTTAATGTAATGATGGTTGGCCTTTCATTTCAATACCGTACTCCTACTCTCCCAACATCCCTTTACTGTCTCTAAATCCTTACCTATAATCAATGTCTCGGTTTCCAGGTGCGAGCGAATTCCCCGGGTTCACCAGTCTGTGAGTGCAGACATTTATTCTCATCTCAATGCAGAGTGGCCTGCCTCCAATCTGACTCACCCTGTCAGAGTTTTGTACATTTCACTGAGATCTCCATTCATTTTCCGAAACCCCGTGGAATACTGACCCAGTCTCCCCAATCTCTGTTCCCACAACAAGCCCGTCATCCCAGAGATCAGTCTGATCATCCTTCACTGCTCTCCATCAATGTCAGGTTTGCCCTTTATTAGGAAAGGAGACCAAAACTACACACAATACTGCACAATGTTCGGGATGATATCTCACCAAGGCCCTGTACAGATGCAGTAAGACACCCTTACTTCTGGACTCACTTCCCCCTGAAATGAAGGTCAACACACCATTTATCTTCCTCACTGCGTTCTGTTTCTGCAATATTGCTTTAAGCATCTGGTGTACAGGGAGATGCAGATCCTTTTTAATGTTGCAGCTCCCCACTTGGTGGGTCTGTATACACTGGGCAGTGTGCCAGTCTCCATGCCCAGTATTGACTTCTGGTTACAGAACTCACTGCACTGCAGGGGCCTCAGAGGTTTATGCAGAAGGAAACAACAAAAAGGAGCATACGTCCCTTTGTAGATCAACATGTTTCAACCAATCCCTTTCAAATGGTAGGCTGCCAATTTATCGTTTTCACCAAAGGGCACACCGTCACCTCTATCCACATTGTTCTCCATCTGTCACGTATTTACCCATTCACTCCACTTGTCTAAATCTTCTTGGTTTTTTTTTACATCCTCCTCACCCACTCACAATCCCACATCCGTTAGTGCTGTCAGCAGGCTGGGATATATTGTATCTGATTCCAGCAACCAAATGTTTAAAGGGCATTGTGAACAGCTGGACCCCAAGTACCGATCGCTGCGACACCTCAGCAAACTTCCTCTGTTAATTTCTATTTATATATTTCTCGGAGTCACTGGCTGGGCCAGCATTGTCCTGTCCCTAATTGCGAAGGTGGTGGTGAGCTGCCTTGTTGAACCGCTGCAGTCCACCTGCTGCTGTTGACCTCCAATGCCATTTGGGAGGGAATTCCAGGCTTCTGACCCAGTGACTGTGAAGGAGCAGTGATATATTTCCAAGTCAGGATGGTGAATGGCTTGGTGTGGAACCTGAAGATGACAGCATTTCTATACATCTGCAGCCCTTGTCCTTCTAGATAGATGTGGTCGTGAGTTGGGAAGATGGTCTCTGAGGATCTTTGGTGAATCATTTCATCGCAGCATGTAGATAGTAAAACACTGCTGCTGCTGCTGCTGCTGCTGCTGAGCGTTGATGGTGGAGCATTGTGGGTGAATGGACGGCCAAACTGGCTGCTTTGTCCTGGATGGTGTAAAGCTTCTTGAGTGTTGTTGGGGCTGCACTCATCCAGGCAAATTGGGAGTCTTCCATCACACTTCTGACTTATGCATTGTAGATGATGGACAGACGTTTGGAAGTCAGGATGTGAGTTACTCGCCGCAGTATTCTTAGCGCAATTCAGAAGAGCTTCATTAGATTTATTCCATATTTGAAGTGCTTGTCTTCTGAAGAGAAATTGAGCAGATTAGGCCTATACTCTCGAGTTTATAAGAATGAAAGGAGATCTCATTGAAAGGAATTCCCTGATCGTCAGCTCCCAAAACACTCCAGTGACCCCATTGCTCTCTGTACAAATGGACTACTTTGATGTGGTTGATTGGTGGTGGGGATGGTGTTTTGAAACGTGCATCAAGGGGACGGCCTTTATCCAATATATATTCATTATTCATTTCTTTCTACGTGGATACCCGATGACGATAGGAATGGCTTACTGCTTCTGAATGAAAAGGCTGTGACTGCTGCAAGGAGAGTCGGTATTCACTAATATGATGTGTACTGTGATGGGCACACTGTAACATTAATAGAGAGAGAGCTCCTTCAGTTCCTCTACCTCTCCCCATTGACATGGATACTCTGCAGATGCCATGTACACCATCGGAATCCCACTTTACTGGATACACCCTGCAGCTCCCTGCTGAGGGAGAAACAATCTATTTACCTCATCCATCATATATATACTCCATCATCGAATGGTGAAATTGATGTTGAGAAACTGGGAGATGATGGATATGTCACCCAGTCCTGCCTGGAAAGTTCTGGAACATAGAAGCTGAATGAAACTGTGACCTGAACAGCCACTGGCAGCACCATTCTCCCCCTGGTGTGAAGTTGCAGGTCGTGTTGAAGGAGGTGACACCACTCTGTGACCAGCTCCTTGTTCAATCAATGTCCCCTCATTATCTGCTCCTGGGTTAAGTGTAGCTTGGGAAGCTATTCATGGAATACTTGGGGTGGATACAGCAGATCCCTTTCCCCACACACACTCACTACATGGTTTCAGAGCTTCCCCTCTCTGCAGCCTCTGCTCCATTTGTTGTTCATGTTACAGGCCCAAATGCTGTAACTACAGTCCCCATGCTCCATCCAAAGTTGGGTCAACAAATCTTCAGGTCTCCCTGAACGTCTGAGGCAGCTCACAGCACATCCTTCAGCAAACCATCCCCAGCCCCTCCACTAACTTTTCAGTAACAGGAGAGAGTCAGAAACCCCTCGGCTACAGATCCCCGCAAAATGTTTCAATAAGGCCGTTTAGACCCAAACCTTTCCTTATTTTAAACATAGATTTGAAGTGTGCATTCCAGATATGTTGTGACTGGTTAAACCACTCGTCATTTAGCAAAATATAATTTATTCAAATGCTTCAGATAAAATCCAATGAAACAGAAGAACATTTTGTGATAGCTTATATGTTGGAACACTTACACAACAATATATACCGTACCTTCTTGGTATACACTGCTTGGCACCAATATATATTCAAATATAGATTCTTACAGCAATTTTCCGATCCAGGAGGTATCAACATCAACAGAGATCTCAGAGAGAAAAGCAGCTATTGAAACTCCTGACCCTTCTTGGATTCCCAACAGTTTCTGAATGCTTCAGCTAAAAACAAAACGAGAAAACCTGGTCTGGGAGAGCTGGCCACCGCCCTTCCATTGTAACCACCATTTAATGAAACCTACAGGCCTCCTCAGTTATTTACTTAAACTGTGTTCAGACAACAGTTCTGCACCTCTGCCTTTAGAACCTCTCTTCAAAAACAACCTAAGAGAAAATAACCTTTTTACAGTGATAGTATTCTCACAACTCACCTTTCATAAAATGATCCATCAATATACAAAGATGAATTAATTTTAGACGTCCTAATCGTCCTCTATTAGTAGACTAAAATGCATACATAGGTAAAAACAATAACTGCAGATGCTGGAAAGCAGAGTCTAGATTAGTGGTGCTGGAAGAGCAAAGCAGTTCAGGCAGCATCCGAGGAGTACTAAAATCGAAGTTTCGGGCAAAAGCCCTTCATCAGGAATTCCGGCAGAGAGCCTGAAGGGTGGAAAGATAAATGAGAGGAGGGTGAGGGTGGGGAGAAAGTAGCATAGAATACAATAGGTGAATGGGGAAGGGGATGAAGGTGATAGGTTGGGTGGAAGGTGGATTCGATAGGTGGAAAAGAAGATAGGTAGGTGGGACAAGTCATGGGGACAGTGCTGAGCTGGGAATTTTGAAGTGGAGTCAGGTGGGGGAAGGGGAAATGAGGAAACTGTTCAAGTCCACATTGATGCCCTGGGGTTGATGTGTTCCTAGGAGACAGATGAGACATTTTTCCTGCAGGCATCTGGTGGTGAGGGAGCTGCGGTGAAGAAGGCCCAGGACCTCCATGTCCTCGGCAGAGTGGGAGGGGGAGTTGAAATGTTGGGCCACAGGGCAATGTGGTTGGTTGGTGCGGGTGTCCCGGAGATGTTCCCTAAAGGAGACGTCCAGACTCCGCAATGCAGAGGAGATCGCATCGGGAGCAATGGATACAATAAATGATATTGGTGGATGTGCAGATAAAACTTTGATGGATGTGGAAGGCTCCTTTAGGGCCTTGGATGGAGGTGAGGGAGGAGGTGTGAGCGCAGGTTTTGCAATTCCTGCGGTGGCAGGGCAAGGTGCCAGGATGGGAGGGTGGGTTGTAGGGGGGCGTGGACCTGACCAGGAAGTCACGGAGGGAACGGTCTTTGCAGAAGGTGGAAAGGGGTGGGGAGGGAAATATATCCCTGGTGGTGGGGTCTGTTTGGAGGTGGCAGAAATGTTGGCGGATGATTTGGTTTATGCGAAGGTTGGTAGGGTGGAAGGTGAGCACCAAGGGGCGTTCTGTCCTTGTTACGGTTGGAGGGGTGGGGTCTGAGGGCAGAGGTGCGGGATGTGGATGGTATACGTTGGATGGCATCTTTAACCACGTGGAAGGAAAATTGCAGTCTCTAAAGAAGGAGTCCATCTGGTCTGTTCTTTGGTGGAACTGGTCCTCCCAGAAGCAGATACGGCGGAGGCGGAGTAATTGGGAATACAGGATGGCATTTTGGCAAGAAGTAGGGTGGGAAGATATTTAATCCAGGTAGCTGTGGGAGTCTGTAGGTTTGTAAAAAATGTCGGTGTCAAGTCGGTCGTCATTAATGGAGATGGAGAGGTCCACGAAGGGGAGGGAGGCGTCAGAAATGGTCCAGGTAAAGTTAAGGTCAGGGTGGAATGTGTTGGTGAAGTTGATGAATTGCTCAACCTCCTCGCGGGAGCACAAGGTGGCGCCAATACAGTCATCAATGTAGCAGAGGAAGAGGTGTATATATATATATATATATATATATATATATTACATTGACTCTGAGCATACAAATGTTCACAACTCGATTCGATTTCAGTTATTTTGCTCCTGCCACAGAATGCCTTTGTCTTTCTTCATCCAAGTCTCCACAACGTGTCAAAACCTGAGGTATTCTCGCCCTGTCACCTGTATAATTTCAAATTGAATGGCAGTAGTAATAAGCTCAATCGAAACATACTGATATTCTTCTCCCTAAACTTCTCCAAAAACTTTAAGGCTCACGATCAGTGAAAAGGATTTGTCTCATGTATGTTATGCACAATTTAAATGCTGAAATGTTGTAACACCAACATCAAGCTCAAGGCCTCCTTCCCCGTTGTGAAATAAATCTGGTGATATTTCCACTGGACACTCCAACCACACGTTACATAATGGAGCACTTCTCATCTCTCCAATAGTCCCCCTGAATGACATAGCTCCTCATGTCTCAGCATAAGAGAGTTACATACTTCTTTACCTCTTAATGCTGTAACCTCTTTACCTGCTACTCCTGGCCTATGCCAGTAAACCTTACTCTCACAGGGATATGTTTTAAGATGATCTCACACATTCTTCTCACTCCCTCATAGAAACCAAGCTTTGATTTCTGAACTCAATCATCTTCATCATCAGCCATTTCAGCTTCTAACCTTGCCATTTTAACTCTCTGCTCTTCCACACGAGTTCTCACGACTGCAGGAAGTGAATTGTTGAACTTCTCCAAAATAAGAATCTCTCTAAGAGTGCCATAGGTTTGTTCTGATTTAATACCCTTACCCACCTTTCAAAATCACATTGTTTGATCCTTTCAAACTCAATGTGCGTTTAACCACAGACGCTATTTTATATCCCTGAAGCTCTGTCTGTCAGTTTCTGGCACAAGCTCATGTGCACTTCAGATGGCTTTCTTCACCTCCTCCTCCTCCCCAGACACCGCCTCTGATAGGGATGCAAATAGTGATTCTTTGTTTGAATCAACTAAATCCACATGTTCACTGCGCACTGCACTTTTTTTAGCCACTTTCTCAAATTAAATTAAGAAGGCACCCCCATCATTCTCATCAAATTTAGATAATGTCTGAATGTATTTAAACAGATCCCCATCAAGCCTTTGGCCACTATAGGGTTGTTCATCCTCACTATCCTCCTCATGCAGCCTACCATCTACCTTCATCACCACCTTCTATGTCAACGTTCCTCTCTAATTACTAACTTTTGAAGTTAAATCTCTCTGCTTTTCTTCTTTCTTTTTCTCTCCTCTTCTTCATTTTATTTTTACTTTTCATCATAATTCAAACTGTTTCAATTCCTACTCATGTTCACGGTGCCTCATTTGAAATTGAATTCTCGTCATTTCCAAAGTCTCTGATGGCGTTTCCACCAAATGTAATTGCCGAGTTATAGCTGGAATTAACTCTCATTTTCTCACAGACAAACGCAACCCCAACTCCAGCTCGTCTGCCAATTCCTACAGCTTTCGCCTTCATTACCTTTTGTAAAACCCCCAACTTCACTTCTTCCACACCCAGAAAACTTTCGGTGACTGAAATAATCTTTATACACAAAACACTGTTTAAACCAACTGAATTCAACATCCGGAACGAAAGACACGAAGAGCTACCACACGCGACCTTTGAACCCAATAGCCTCCTGATGCGTACTCTCCAGTGTCTCCATGAGCTTATTCTGGATTCGCTGGTTTCCTCCCACAATCCAAAGGTGTGCATGTCCTGTGAATTGGCCATGCTCAATTTCTTGTTGTTTTCAGGGATGTGTGGGTTATGAGTCTTTTTCGGGGTAAATGTGTAATAAAAGGGTCGAGGAATGGGTCTGGGTAGGTTACTCCTCGGAGGGTTGCAGTGGACTTGTTGGTTCGAATGGCCTGTTTGCACACTATAGGGATTGTAATTCTAAACCCAATTTGGAGTTACCAGATAAGAGTTCCCAGTTTGCGAACCTGACTGCCTCTAACTATTTTAAGGAGGTAGCTTAGATGTGAACCTTTTCGTACTTTAAAGGTAGATGTGAAGTGGGTGTTCCAGATGTGATGCTACTCGTCAAACCACTCACCATTAATTAAAACACAATATATTCAAACACTCTAATGAAAATCCATACAAAATGAAGAGGAATTTAGAATAACTTAACTATTGGAAACCTTAACCGAATAATGGATACAGTACCTTCTACAAATGAACTGTTCAATCTACTAACATCACCTAAACACACTCCATGGTAAAAAGGAGCATTCAGACATACAATTCTCCAATCCAGTTTGAAACAGCATCAAGTGAAGCTTCAGAGAGAATAGCAGCTAGGGATAATTTACTAAAACTTCCAACCCTTCTGGGACACAAGCACCTGGTGACTTACAGCCGTAAGGAAAAAACTAGAAAGTCTGGTCTGTGCGAGCTGGCCATTGTTACTACTATTTATTAAAAACCCTAAAAGTCTCGGAAGTTATTCACTGGAGCTGTTTTCAGTCGGCAGTTTGACATTTATGACCTCTTGTTTAAAAAAAAGAGAAAATAACCTTTGTTTTTAAAGTTACAGCATTGTCACACAATTTAGATGCCTGGTCCTTTACTCAATGGGCTTCCTCGTGTTACTGATCGCAAGGTCACCTGAGTGGTGCAAACACAGTTACAGTCAAAGTTACAAGGATGTGTCTCATAACTTCTGAAACACCCCTGTCCATGAACCATCACATAGGACATACCACTGAAGTGAATAACAGCCTGACACACGCCATTTCACTGTTTCTGAGCTACACAATGCCAGCTCTCGATACACTTGGGAGACAAAACCCAAGGCCAGGGAAAGATACAGAGGGACTGAGAGATTCACATTAAAGACAGAAATAGGCAGTTCATTAACTGGGAGGAGGTTGTGGAAATATAGGGAAAAAGACAGGGCAGTGGGACTAACTGGAGAAGTAAGATCTTCGAGAGTAAAATTACAAGAATGAAAACATTGAATAAAGGCATTGTCAGAGCAGCTGAAATGGTTTCTAACATCAAATTCTGAATCTGCTTCACAGAACACAACAAACAACATAAACTGGGACAAGATGACAGCCCAGCATGGAGAGCTGTGCAGACCATGCTAGTGTGTTGCTCAGTAAACCGCACTATCTGCCGAGCATGGAGAGCATTGCAAACTTTACGATCATAGGCTAACTATACTCGCATCAGATTAGTATCTCTAATGGGAAGGTTTGCTCTCTCTCTCTCTCTCTCTCTCTCTCTCTCTCTCTCTCTCTCTCTCTCTCTCTCTCTCTCTCTCTCTGTGTGTGTGTGTGCGTGTGTGTGTGTGTTCATCAGAGAGTGAGAGAGAGTGCGTGTGCATGCGCGATAGGCGTGGTTGAATGCAAAACTCATTGTTTGAGAAGGAACACACGTGAAGGAAACTATTTTAAATATGAACAACTGGCAGGCTTTTGGATAATCGACAGAGAGAGAACGAGGGAAGTTTCATGGACAGATGAGGTAAAGTGTTTGAGAATGTCAAAATAAAGGTATTGCCAGACACAATAGTAATATACATCGGCGTGCACATGAATGACAGATGGATGGGAGTCTGGTGTGAGTTCGAATCAGATTTGGTTCGGCAGGTTTGAAGCCGGGAGAGTCAGCAGCAGATTATGAACTTCATTAACACTGTATTATATAGTTCAAGGTTCAAACAGCAGTTGGATTAAGCCAGTGAGATACATTGTGGAGTGATGAGTATTTCAAGTTAGAAATGGACAAGGCAAGGTGTCAGAAATCAGCTCATGGTCAAAGGGATCACCCACAGTTATGATTCGTCTGCTTCAGCCGCAGATATTGGCCAGGGATGGGATGAAAACACTGGGAAAAGGAGGTGTTTGTAACCAGAACAGTAGACAGTGACCTGCATGCTCTTAATATTTAAATACCAAAGGCAAAGATGCAATACATCGTGGTTCTCCGCTGAAACTGAGTAGGTCAATATAGAGACCCACGAGTAACACTGTCAGAGCAGAGGGAGACAGTAATTGAACACCGTCATTGATGCAGTTAGTAGTGGTCTGTAGAGTAAATATCTGGATTCAGAGTTTCAACAGGAACAATAATAGTGGCCAGAAGTGTAGACTATATGAAAGAACCGTATTATACAGTCATAACTCGCTTATAGAAACAAAAAGGGGACAGTGACACTTACCAGGAACACCAACGATAGCCAGGAAGGGATAATAAAAATATTGAATAATGCGAAGAGCATAATAGATCTGCAATGATAAGGGCAACCAATAAAATGCAAAAATATACCAAACATAATCGGATAAACTCCTGTCTATTGTTGGAATATTCCAGTCTACTGTTCTCAGATTCTGATCCATGTTTGGAACATTCCAGTCTAATGTTCTAAGATTCTGATCTCTCCTCCCTCTCTCTCGAGATCTGCTGATCCCTGTCAGTGCTGTCAGTGATGGTCCCTCTTATGTTGTGGAATAACACATTGAACGGCGCCCATTTATCATCAAAAGATGGAAACCATTCACTGGGATAATTAGAATCCATTGAGACTGGCATTAATCACAGTCACTGAACAAATAGGATCAGTTAACCAGCTGTATACATCACTTTTCATATCACTATAAAAGGGAAGTTTTACTGGTTTTGGATGGAATGGATAAGGGTTGCTGAGGGATGGACCATAAATCTTTCAATGTTTTAATCATTTTTTTCCTTGCATACGAGAGTATTAACAGGACAATTCAAGGGTCTATATATGTTCCACTCTGTTTATGAAAGGAAGCAGTTATAAAATAACAGATCAGCTACATAAAAAAAGTCAGGTGGGCAAGTTTCTAGATACCTTAACACAAAGTATGATACTTATTATCCGGTGTGAGGATACTGCTGGTTTTAATACCCTGTTTTTAAATCCTTTCATAACCTTGATACAGAGCACTGACACTGCTGCTCAGGAACAGGCCAAAGCAATTCTGTCCCTATGGGCCTCTTACAGAAGGAAAGGAGAAGGTCATTCAGCCCATATTAGCCTATTGCTACTTGAAAAGGTGGAACGCTGGAACATTAGCACATTTTGCAAACAAAATCATTCAAAATAAAAGGATTTGTCACTGCAGCTGTCTGAGGTGTCACTGAGAGGACACCTGGAGTACATTGTGTTATTTGTGTTTCGGTAACTGAGGAGGAATAGACCTCCATCAGATACAGTTTAACGGCTGCTCATAATCCAGGGGTTGCTGTGTCATTTAATGTCTCGTGGCTGTTATACAGGGACAGGAGGAGCTTATTCAGCCTCTCGAGCCTGTTACAGAGGGGCAGGAAATGTTTACTTAACATTTCAAGTCTTTTACACATGAATATTAGTTTTAAATTAGTTGTGCAATAGGAAAGACCTGATGTAAACATTAACGTTCTAACTTTGAACAAGGCCAATTTTGAAAGTGTTAGGCGAGCCCTGTGAAAGGCTGATTGGAATACCCTATTCACAGGTAAAGGGATGGTTGGAAAATGCAAGGCCATCAAAACATGGTTTCAGAGAGTCCAGAGCCAACGTGTTCCTATTAGTGAGATGGGGAAGTCTGGTGGGTGCAGGGAGTGCTGGATGGCTAGATATATTGATGCTCTGGGCAAGGTAATGAAGGAGGCATATGTCAGGTAAACAGAGCTGAAATCAAGTGAATCCCCAGAGGAGTATAATGGCAGTAAGTGTATAGTCAATGAGGAAATCGGGCCAGAAAAATATGAACGCGGGTTGGCTTTAGAAATAGGGTTAATGAGGTATTGGCGAAACTCTACAAATCTGTTAGTGACAAAAGATTAACTAGGGAGAAAACAGGGCACCTTAAGATCAGTAAAGCTACCTATGTGTGGAACCACAAGAGATGGGAAAGATATAAAACAAGTATTTCTCCTCAGTATTTAATGTGGAGGAAGTTACAAGAGAGAGAAAATGAAAAAAATGCATAGTGATATCTTGAAAAGTATCTATATTACAAGGAGGTGTTAGACATTGTAAAACACATAAAGGTGAACAAATCCCTGGGACCTGATCAGTTGTATCCCAGAATATTGTGGGAAGCTAGGAAAGGGATTGCTCAGACTTTTGCTGATATATCTGTATCATTGATTTCCACAGGTGAGGTGTCAAAAGACTGGAGAGCTGCTGACATAGTGTCATTATTTAAGAAAGGAACGAAAAACCAGGTAACTATAGACTGGTGAGCCTGACATCAATGGTGACTAAATTGGTGGAGGGGACTTTGAGGGAAAAAATGTATATGCATTTGGAAGGGCAAGGACTGATGAGGGCTTTGGACATTGGACATCACGTCTCACTGACTCGGTGGAATTTTTTGACGAAGTGATGAAGATGATTGATGAAGGCAGGAGAGTGGATGTTGTCTTTATGGAATTCAGTAAGAAAACCAAAATGTTCTACATGGTAGACTGGTTAACAAGGTTAGACTGCCTGGGATCCAGGGAGAGCTCACCTGTTAGATCCAAAATTTTCTTGACTATTTGAGACAGGGCGGGACAGTGGACATTTGTTCATTGAATTTGGAGATCTGTGACCAGTGGTGTGCCACAAAAGTCAATAGTGAGTCCACTGCCTCTTGTCACTTACACAAATCATTTGCATTTGAGTATATGAAGTCTGATCAGTACGTTTGTAGATAATTCCACATTTGGTGGTGTAGTCGACAGTGAAGAATGATATCTCAGAACAAAGTGGAAACTTGATTAGGTGAGCCGAGGGGTGGCAGATGGAGTTAAATTTAGATAAATGTGAGGTGTTGCATTTTGACAAGACAAATCAGGGCAAGACATGTAGGTAGGGTCCTGTCGAAAGTTGCCAATCCAAGAGAATGCCATTGAAATTATAGAATCCCTACAGTGAGGAAACAGGATTTTCGGCCCATCGAGGCCACACCGTCCCTCTAAACAGTATCCCACTGGACAAACCCCTCCCCTATCCCTCTGAGCCTGCATTTCCCATGGCTAATCCACCTCGCCTACACATCCCAGGGTACTTGTAGCAATTTAGCATGGCCAATCTACACTTGCCTGTATATCTTTGTACTGTGGGAGGAAAATGCATCACCTGGAAGAAACTCACGCAGACACGGGAAGAATGTGCAAACTCCACACAGGCAGTCATTCAAGGATAGAATTAAACCCAGATCGTTGTGCTCTGAGGTAGCAATGCTCGCCACTGAGCGACTGTGTCACCTGGTGGTGCAGGTTCTCCGTTCCTTGAAAGTACCGTCACAGGTAGACAGTGTAGTGAAGAAGGCATTTGGTGATCTTCCGTTTATTGGTGCGTGCTTTGAGTCTATGCGTTTGCATGACATGTTACATCTGTACAGGACATTGGTTTGGCCACTTTTGTAATTCTGCCTTTAATTCTGGTCACCCTGCTGTCGGAAAGATGTTGTCAAACTTGAAAGGGTGCAGAAGAAATTTAAAAGAATGTTGCAGGTGTTGGAGGGTTTGGGTTAAAGGGAGAGTTTGAATAGGCTGGGAGTATTTTCAAGTGTTAACGCTAAGGGGTGATCTTAAAGAAGTTTATAAAATCATGAGGGGCATAGATAAGGTAAACAGTCAACGTCTTTTCCCCAGCATAGTCAAAGTCGAAAATTACAGGACAAAGGTTTGATGTGAGAGGAGAATGATTTATAAATGGACATGAGATACAACACTTTCTAAGAGAGACTGCTGTGTGTATGGATTGAGCACCCAAAAGAGGTGGTGAAGGCAGACACAGTTACACCATTTAAAAGGCATTTGAATGGGTACATGCATGGGAAGGGTTTAGAGGGATATGGGTTAAGCGCTGGCAAGGGGGACGAGATACATTTAGGATATTTGGTCAGAATGGACAACTGGATCGAAGGGTCTTTTTCCATGCTGTACATCACTGAGACTCTGTTGACTCTTGAGTGTATAACACAGGAACAGGAAGAGGCTATTCAGGTTCTGAATTCTGTCAGTCAGCTTGTTTGCTCATTTACTGACAGTCAAATACAAAAATACATCATTCAGATTTTGGTGGTGTTTTACAGAAACAGGAGAAAGGCTTTTAGTCAAGAAAAGCTGTAAGGAATGTGAAGAGGCCATTCAGTCCCTCAACTTCATTCCACAGGAGCAGCAGGTGAGCACAGAGCTATTGGAGCCTGTTACTCAGTAGCAAGAGGAGGACTTTCACAAACTTGGGATCAGGAGGCATCACTCAGTTGCTCAAGACTGGGACACAGGAACAGGAGGGAGTCACTCAACTGCTCTAGACTTGGACACAGGAACAGGAGACAGTCATTCAATTGCTCGAAACTAGGGCAAAGGGAAATCTGGAGGCTAGTGAGGCCCGAGGATCCTGTTACGCAGAAAAAGGAGGAGGTGACTCACTCCCCACCAGTATGGGACACTGGTAGAGAAGGGGAGTTTGCCTGTTACAAACAGAAATAGATGAATAAGTTGTTTTCGTGGTCCACACAATCCTGCCCCACCATTCACAAAGACCACGGCTGATCCTATGGTGATTCCCTCATTCCATTTTACAGAGACTCCCTCTCTGCAGCCTCTGCTCTATGTGTTGGTCATGTTGCAGACCCAGATGCTGTAACAACAGTCACCATGACTCATCCAGAGAGTCGGGTCTAATCGGATGAGTCAGGATTTGAAGGGTCCAATCACAAGAATGAAAACACAAAATAAAGGCATTGCCAGATGTTTTGTTCTCTCACATTCGCAATCCAGCTCACATAACCAGTCCATCCATTGTACATTCAGGATGGAGCACTGTGTAGATCCTGCTAGTGTACTGCTGAATGCAACCCAGCAATGTCTAGAGTGGAACTCTGTGCAGCCCACACCAATACTTGATCTATAATCCTGGTTGAAATCTCCAGCGTGAGTTGCTGTGCAGACCGCACTGGTTCATTCATATATAACTCCAGGCTTTTGCATTGTTCGGTAATACTGTGTTAGATCACTGCTCGGTGTGGGGAAACTTGCAGCCAATGCTGGCAGTGACAGGATGTGCAGCTCCCATCCATTTATAGCTTTATATCTCCACTCTACCTTGACAAAGGGTGCTGTGGGTGTCAAAATCATTGCAAAGGAGAGATGTAAATGGAAACAGTTTAAATACCAATAGTTCTGATTCAGGTGCACACCACTCCAGTATTTAAAGATAAAATAACTGAGATAATGTCCAGTGAGATTTTGTGGATGCTGCAAAGAAGTTAGATGTTGATGGTGATGTTACGTTATTGCACTCTAAGCCTCCAAATAATCAATGCGAATTGGAGGAACAAATCTGCAGGGAGACTGGGGAGACTTGCAGGAAAATTAGGATTGTCATAAGAGGTGATTTTAATTATACTAACGTAGACTGGGACATCGAGATGGTCAAGAACTTCGATGGAACGTAATATGTTAAGTCTGTTCAGGAAAGTTTCCAAAAGCAGCATACTGGAGTGGTCTTACTCGGGAAGGGACAAACTCACCTACTGTTGGGGCATAGGGCAGGATAGTTGACGGAGGTAAAGTGGGGGAGCATTTTGGGACCGGTGACTAGAATTGTATGAATTTTAAAATAGTTATGGGAGGGACAGAATTGGTCCACAGATTCAAGTTCTAAATTGGGGCGAGGCATATTTTGTTGGAATTAGACAGGGACTTGCAAAGGTTGATTGGAGTAGCTTGTTTCCAGGCAAAATGATCTCTGGTAAGTGGGAGACCTTTAAAAGTCAAGGTCTATATGTTCATGTGAGGGTGAAGGGAAAGTGAAGCAGGAAGAGAGAACCCTGGATGACAAGAGATAATCAGGCTCTGACCAGCAAAAAAGGAGGCGTGGCTCAGGTTCAGGCAGCTGGAATCAATGGAATCTCTGGAGAGACGCAAGGGATACAGGAGTTTACTGAGGAAGGAAATCAGGAGGGCGAAAAGGGTGTATGAGATAGCTTTGGCTGAGAAAATGAGGGTGGATCCAAAGATGTGCTTTCAGTATAGTAAAGAAAAAGAAGGACTAGAGAGTAACTAGGACTCCTTAAATCCAAAGTGGGCATTCATGTGTCAAACCACAAGAGCTGAGCGAGGTCCTCAAATTCCCCTCTGTGTTTACCATGAAGAAAGACATGAAGATCTGTGAGCTTTGGGGGGGGGGGGGGTGGGGGGAGAGAGTGGTGGGGGGGTGTTAGTTGTCATATCTTGGTACCGTTCATATCACAGTGGAGGTGCTGTTGGACATATTACAATGCATAAAGTCAAATAAATGCAAATAAATCTCTTGGTCCTGACCAGATATATCCAAGAACACTGCAAGAGGCTAGAGAAGCCAGGTCAGGGGTGAAGGTCCCGGAAGACTGGGCAGTAGCAAATGTTGTACCCTTATTCAAGAAGGGCTGCAAAGAAAAGCCTGGGAAATATAGACCAGTAAGCTTCACATCTGTTTTCGGTAAACCACTTGAGAAGGTTCTGAGAGATAAGATATGCATGCATTTGGAAAGACAGAGTTTGACTTGAACAGTCAGCATAGCTATGTGCATGACAGATCATGCCTTACAAATTTTGTTCGAGTTTTTTGAGGAAATGACCAGGAAGGTTGACGAGGGCAGTGTGGTGGACATACTCTATATGGATTTCAGTAAAGTCATCCATAAGGTTCCACATGGTAGGCTGCTCGGGCAGGTTACATCGCATGGACTCCAAAATAATCTGGCAAATTGGCGACACAATTGTCTTGACGTTATGAAGCAAATGGCTATGGTGGAGGGATGCTTGTCGGACTGGAGGCCTGTGACTAGTGGAGTTCCTCAGTGGTCGGTACTGGCCCCATTGCTGTTTGTTATCTATATCAACGATTTGGACCAGAGTGCACAAGGCAAGGTTAGTAAGTTTGCAGATGACACTAAAATAGGAGGCATCCAGTGAGGAACGTTATCAGAAATTGCAGCAGTACCTTGATCGGCAGGGGAAGTGGGCTGAGAAGTAGCATGTGGAGTTTAATATAGATAAGTGTGACATCTTGCATTTTGGAAAGTCAAATTCAGGTAGGAGTTTAATGATGAATGAGAGTGCCTTAAGGAGTGTAGTGGAACAAAAGGACATTAGAGATCAGGTGCACGGTTTTCTGAAATTTGAGTCACAGATACACAGGACAGTGAAGAACGTTGTTGGCACACTGGCCTTCATCAGCGCATTGAGTATAGAAGTTGGGACATTATGTTGGAATTGTACAGGATGTTGGTAAGGCTGCAGTTGGAGTATTGGGTTCAGTTTTGTTCTCCTTGTAGAAAGGATATTAGTGAATTAGAAAGAGTGTAATAGAAATTTCAGAGATGTTTCCTTGGCGAAAGGGTTTAAGTTATAGGGAGATTATGGACAGGTTAGAACTTATTTCTTTACAGCCTAGGAAACCGAAGGGGTTCTTATAGAAGTGTAGATCTTATCAAATTATGAGAGACGTGCATAGGGGTGAATACTTCAAGTTTTCTTTTGCAAGGTTGGGGAATCGAGGTCTCTAGGACATCCGTTAATGCTTCGAGAGGAATAAAATAACAATTAACCCGTGGGGCAGCTCTTTTACACAAATAATGGTACACATATGGACTGAGCTGTCAGTGGAAGGGGTTGAGGTGGGTACAATAACAACATTGAAAAGGCACTTGGACAAATACAGATAGGAAAGGATTACAGGATACAGAGCAAGGGCAGAGAAATTGGATGAGTGTGGATGGACATTTTATTCGGCATGGAACATCTGGACCGAAGGGGCCTGTTTCCGTCTGTGGAACCGTATGACTGTAAATATGTGTGTTTTGGGATAGAGACAGGGAGGGGGAGACCGAGACAAAATATTATGGAACGATATGTTCACTAGTTTCAGAATGCTAAAATGAAGACATTTCGACAGTATCATGCAACACGGGTCAGTATTATGAAGAATTATGAGTGAATGGTATATTAGTGTGAATTCAGGCGATGGAGAGTTTTGAATGAGCATTTGTCCTGTAGCTTTGCAACTGGGAGAGAGAACTGCAGAGTCTTCGACACATTGAGCTGTATAAAACAATAATTTGTCTCAATTTCATTTTCATTGAGTGTGACAGAGGGATAGCTGGTTTCCTGGTGCTATCTTATCGAACTCACCTCATTAGCTACCTACCCCACCCCATGGTGTCTTTCTCATTCAATACCAGCACGAATCTCCCACCCATCATGACTGCAGGTACACACAGTCGCTCGGGTACCCCTGGATATTCCGTGATCCCTGGCACTGGTGCCATCTTTAAAAGGCCAAGGGGCACACGGTTGAGCTTTCTCAGGTTGGTGCTGTATTGCACAGATTACCCCGAGCATGGCATATAAAGGGAAATTACACCATGGTTTGTTGACAGAGCATGACGGGCTTCGTGGATGGGCTAGTACAGAGGGGGACCATTCCCTTCCCAGAGGGGGCCATACCACCAGATCCACCGAGCATCGTCTGTACTCACCACCCAGCTCAGTGCAGTATCTGCAGTCTGAAGAAATACCCAGCAATACAGGACACACATCAATAACCTTCCCTATTCTGTCGGGGTAAGGGTCACCTTATTCTCTCTGTTCCCTCACAGTCACTGTATATCTGTTACAGCACCGACCCCCAAACAAGGCTCATGCTCCAACACGCTCACTGCAGCGTCTTCTCTCTCTCTCTCTCGTTTGCAATACCCAACCCCCCCCCCCCCGCCCCCGCCCCCTGACTACAGTTATAGAATATTCTGGAGAATGCCGATTATGGAAAATTCCAGATAATGTTCCAAATAATTCCCAGTTTCAAGAAAATGGCAGTGTCCCATTGTATAACACATAAGAGGAAGGAGTAGAGATGTACGTTTTTCAAATCACTCACAATTCAAACCACGCTGAGGTGATTCAGCCCTTCAAACTTGCTCTGGCATTTAATACGGTCCGGCTGATCTGATGGTTTTCTCAGCTCCATGTTACAGGAATTTTTAGTCATTCAACACCCTGGGTTCCTGTCACTGACCAGACGGCACTCAGGCACTTTTACCCCAGTTTTCTTCAAGCGCCTGTTCGTGGGAATTTCCCATGGAATGCACTCTCCTAACAATATATTCCATCAGTTATATACTTTCATGCAACGGTCAGCATGCTTTACACAGACCAAACAAAAATCTACACTTTATTTTGTTGTGGATGTACAATCACACTTAAAAATTCTGGTTATTTCACTTGACTCACCTTAATAATATTAAATCAAAGTCAGCTTCTAAGCACGCCTTGTTATAAAATACAATTTCGAGCAGAGAACGTTTTTACACTCAGCTGTTATCTTGACCGTTATCTGAATTGTACCCTTTTCATTGTTATGAAAGTTTCTCTTGCCCTTTGCCTGTGACTGCTTCTGTCTGTAACAGTTGCTCTATCGCCCGTCAGTTGGCTGGACGGCAGGTTTGTGATGTAGAGGGAAGCCAACTGCGCAGGTTCAGTTCCTCACACTGGCTGAGGTTACCATGAAGGAGATGCTCTCTCAACGTCACCCCATCACCCGAAATGTGGTGACCCTTACGGTAAACCAGCATGAGTGGTCTCTCTAAGGAAAGTTCTTTGGGACTCTATTCTATCAATGTTAGCATTTTAATTTTAAAAAATAGTAATTTTATTGAAAAAGAGATTTTTAATATTGTGATAACCCAATAACAACACAACTCAAATAACTGATCAAAATTACACTCATGTGCATGTACATACAAAACAAGTTACAACACTAAATAGACAGAGAAAAAACAAAACTAAACAATAAATAATGAATAAATAGTACAGGTCAGCATAACAAAACAATATCTCTCGTTCTTCAAGAGCATTAACTGATACAAATTTTTATGTTCATAATTCTTCCTCGCTGAATAATAGATTCATTAGACCATATCGTAATGGCTATATACAAGCCCTTCTTAATGTGACAGATAAACCTGTATCGTGGTTATCCAAAAAGGGCTGCCATGTCTTATATAAATCTCTGTTTTTTGATGCACCACACTGGTGAGAAAGTCCAAAGGGATATTCTCCATGAAGAACCTACGACGACCCAACAGACCCGGGATTTTCAGACATCCAACACAACAGAACATTTTTCCTAGCACAGGAAGTAAGGATATATTTTTGCCTCATGTGCATCTCTGTAAAGTACCCTGGGCAGGCCCAGGAAAAGAAAAACCCGGTCCATCTCCAATTCAGTCGCCTCGACCCACTCTATCACACCTAACACAGTGCTCCAATATAGATGAAGCCTGAAGCAGGACAAGACACAATGAGTAAGAGTGCCTGTAGTCATTCTGCATTTAGTACATGCTGAAGATAATCCCACTTTGCATTTTGTGAGACAATCTGGGGTCAGATAGACCCTATGAAGAATTTTCAACTGCATAGAATGGGTCCTATTACAGATCAAAATCCTTTGAACATTTTCACAAATATCCTCCCATGTCTCCGAGGTGTTTTGAACCCCAACCCTCTCTCCCAGACATCACAAAGCTGCCCAGTCTCGTCTGAGGGCACGCTCTCCAACTAATGATAAAGGGAACTGACAGAGAGTGCATTCGGAGCACTCAGCACCCGCTTATCTCTATCGGATCTGTAAGAGTCTGTTAAAAGTGTGCTTTTTTAAAATCAAATCTCTGATCTGAAAACAAAAACAAACAGAAGAGGTCTCTACTAGGTAGTCCATACTTACGAGTTATTTGATCAAATTATGACATTCTTTCTCCCTGAAATAAAATGTCGTGGTTCAGTAGATAGCACTGCAACCTCACAGCACCAGTATCCAAAGATGTGCAAGTCAGATGAATTGGCTATTGATAAATTACCCATGGTCTTCAGGGATATATAGGTTGGGGCATTAGTCAGGGTATATTTAGGATGTTAGGGGAATGGGTCTGGGTGGGTCGAAGTCGACTTGTTGGGCCCAAGGACCTGTTTCCACACTGTAGGGATTCTATTAATTCTAAGTCACTGAAGCAAGGTACACCTCTAGCTTCCCACAGTTTAAACATGGAATCCATTATCCCCGGTTGACAACTTGGCATACCAATTATAGGGGTAAGAAACAAGGTTTTGGCTGCATTGCCCTCGATCTGACTCATTGTCATTCATGCTTTAACTTTATTGATAATTATTGGGTTATGATAATCTCCATAAATGTTGTCATTTTGTCTAAGAACAACAGACTAATAAAGGTTATCATTGTCTGAGAGAGTTCAATATCTAACTGTATTGACACTGAGTCCCCAGTGGCCCAGACGCTAACATAGGATAATAAAGAGCTTAATTGATAGCATTTAATATGGGAGATCCCCACAATCTGTGGGGTAGTTGCAATTTGCTTAGCTTGATAAAGAGTCGCTTATGGTGCCAAATAAAAGAGCTAAACCAGCCATAAAGTTTCCTAAATATCTGTCTGGGAAACATCAAAGAAAGCATTCACACGGGGTAGAGCAAATGAGGAAGGACATTCATTTTAAGAACAGCTATCCGACTTAGCCAGGATATTGGAAGTGCCTCCCTTCTTTGAAGGTCTTGTTTAATTTTGTCAAACACATGGACATAGTTCACGTTAAATAAATGATCAAAGACAGATGCAATGAATATACTGAAATAGGGAAACCACGCCAGTGACTGTTTAAAAGGAAACCAGGATTTGCTTTCAATATGAGTTATTTCTCTGAGACCTCCCATAGGCATGGCCACAAACTTTGTAAAATTAATCTTATAGCCCGAAAAGGCGATAAGTGATTTAATGCATTGCATGACGTGAGCTGCCGAAACTGTGGGATTTGACAAAAACATGAGACCCTCATCTGCATACAACATAATCTTATGTGACTTCTATCTTAAGTTTGGGGCAGGTATGCTGGCGTAATATTCCCAATTGTGCAGGATGCCACCGTGTCTAAGATTGTTGCAGGGATTGGGAAGAGATCAACCCTCGTGTGGCATTTGTGCGGATTAAAGAAGAAAATAGAATCCCTGCTTGTGAGGTAGATCTGCCTCCAGGTATCCACCAGCTCTAACCCTCTAATTGCGTACTTTATAACGAGGGTAATTGGGGACCATTGGACATTCTGTCCACCGTGGGGCCATAAGACAGTCGAAATCTCCTTCGACAATAATGTGCCATGATGCAAGATAACTTACTTTGGATAATGCATCTTTCAGGATTTTAAGACAGTGCGCCAGGGGGCAATAAACATTCAAAATATTGTATTATTTCCCAAAGTTCAAGACTTTGGGAATGATGATCCTTCCGTGAGTGTCTAATACAATCTAGTAATTTAAATGGAAGATTCTTCTTCATTCGTATGGTTTCTCCCCTACTCCTAGTATTAAAAGACGTGAAATAAACTCGATCAAAACCACCCTGCTATAACGTCAAATGTTCCTTGTCATTAAGGTGCATCTCCTGCAATAGGACAACATCCACCTCTCTGTTTTAAGATGAGAAAGTACATTTTTCCTCTTGACTGGCAGATGGCTGCCCTTAATGTTCCAGGTACAACATTTAAGCACAACATTATCCAGAACACACTGTAGCAACATTGCAACTCTACAGTTTCACATCGAATTACACAACGCTGATCATTAATGAAAAAAGACTCATTGGGCCTAAAAAACTGTACAAACTAAAACTACTACAACTAACAAGCTCTCAAATCTTTCCAAAGCTAAACACATAAAAATCCAAAGAACGAAATAAAATCCGAAATGCCAATGACACTCGGTTGGGGAATTTACACCCGACCGCCCATTGGGGATGCTTACATATCTCCAAACTTTATCTTCTGCCCGTTACCAATTTGGAATCCAGGGCAATTAACACAAAAATCGGGCATGAACTGCCCTTCGGTCAGCACTTAGTCATCACCAACTACCTTTGTAACTCCCTCCGGCTTGGGCTGCACCCCAGACACAAGCAATGAAAGAAAAAAAATGTAGTAATACTTATGAAGAAGTTAAAAATGAGTACTCTACCCATTCCCGGTTATAATTTAACACTGGTTAATAGCAGAAAAATCCAACAAAATTTCTAAAAGAGAGAAACATGATTATCTAAATATCCAGCTTACTTTAAAATGTCCACAAAGTTTTCGCTTTCTCTGGAGAGTCAGACGAGTTCATGGATCCATTGAAAACAATACGGAGCACCACTGAGTACCGTAACGAATATTGAATCCTTAATTCCCTTACTCTTCTCTTGATATCATCAATAGATTTTCTTTCCTGAATCACCACCGTTGAAAAGTCCTGAAAGAACATAATACTGGAGCCCTCGTGAATTAAAGCCGTCGGATCTTTCCCCTGGGTTCTGGAAGATTCCATTAGTCTTTGTTTGTCCCCACAACTGTGTAATCGAACAAGGACAGGATGAAAGCTTTGGTCTGAGTCTGACTTCCGCGCCGTAACCCAATGAACTGTCTCACTTTTCACCTGTCTCTCCTCAGGTTCGAAGTGAAGGAATCACTGCAGCCAGTTCTTGAAAAAAATCAGCGGCTGACCACTTTCTGTCCACTCCAGCAAAACGACGATGTGAATATCCTTCATCCTACCCCTGTTCTCGAGGTCGTGATCTTGTTCAGTTAAGGTGCAGACCTGCTTTTCAATGGCAACGATCCTCTCCCGAGAGGAATCGATCACGGTCTCTGCCCTTGCAGTTCGGCGCTTGACATCGTCTGTTTTGTTTCCAAGGCTGTCAAGTTGCTGCTCATGGTTTTGGAGCACGGCTGAGAGCGGCTCTAGCCACTGCAGTGGCTTCAACCTTTCTTCAATCATGGCTTCAATCATTTCGCATAACTTGGTGAACACAGTGACTAAAGCCTGGTGAGTAACTGGGTCCATGGAACGAGCAGAGTGGGTTGCAGTTACAGCCTCAGGCATGCTCGTTGCTTCTGACGGGTGCACCATGTGCTGGGACTTACTCGATTCTCTCCCATATTTTGTAATTTCCACTTGATAAAACAGGATTAATAAAGATTCTATCACTCTTTTAGTGTTGAATTTTAATTAAATGCCAGGGATGGGGTGGGTTGGAGAAACACTTTGCCCGTGTGATGATGCAAAGCCCAGCAAACCAGACCTTCTGGATCGCCGCCATCTTGTATTCCCTCTTAACATTTTATCGATATTATCATTTCATTTTACATTATATTCCTGGAGATTCTGAAGCCGTGTTATTTGATGCCACTATCTACATTTCCCCCCACATTGCACATTGCTGCCCATTTCTCGATAATCCTTGACTCTGTTGTTATTTATGAACCTTCCATCTGTGCCTTAAAAATATACAATATTTCTGCCTCCAATGGTCTATGGGGAAGAATGTTCCAATGACTCACAGCACTTTTGAGAAAACAATTATAAACATTATGATCTGAGTGTGAGATTAGTTTTTTTTGTGTCTCCTTATGTGAGAAAGGATATAATTACATTGGAAGCAGTTCAGACATATTTCATTTCACGCTTCCCTGGGGTGAAGGGCTTATATTATGAAAGCCTTAACAGGTTACTCTTGGAATGAGAATGAAACATACAAGACCTTGATAAGAGTGGATTAGGTATGTACCCACTGGGTGTTTGTATAGGCCAAATTTATTGTCATTGTCATAGAATCTCTACAGTGTGGAGGCAGGACCTTCCGTCCATTAAGTCCACACTGACCCACCAAACAGCATCCCACCTGGACGTGCCCCCCAATCGTATCGATGTAACCCGGCATTTCTCATAACTAACCCTCCTAACCTACACATCCCTGGGCACTATGGGCAATCCACTTTAAACAGCACATCTTTGGACTGTGGCAGGAAACTGGAGCACTGGGAGGAAACCCATACAGGCATGGGGAGAATGTTCAAACTCCACATAGGGGGACGCCCGAGGTTGGAATTGAACCCAGCTCCTTGGTGATGTGAGGAAGCAGTGCTACCAACAGATCTACCATACTCCTCCGTTAGTTCTGTTAGTAACTTGTGGCTGACTAAAGAAATCTGCCTGACTTGTTCTTATCACTGAATCTAACCCAGTCTGAGACCTTTATCATCGGCCATATCACCAACCTGGTTACATTTAAAATTTGTTGTGAGCAGTGGAAGAGTGGGAATGGAAAAGGAAAGAGTGACACCCTCCATCCTCAGTCACAACTGAGGTGAGAAAAAAAACATAAAGTGGGAATTCATCCAAGTGGGAATTCTCTTTCCCAGAAGTTTGGGATGGCTGAATCTTTATATTATATCGAGGCTAGCTTCGTCTGATTTTCCATTGACAGGTGAATCAGGGAGAATGGTGCATGGAGAGAAAAGTGCAGCTGGGACCACAATGAGATGAGCCACGACTTTATTTACTGGTTGAGTAATGTCAAAGGGACAAAAGGCCCCCTCGTGTCCCTCAGCACTATGTTCTGATGTTCCAATCAGCCCTTCGGACCTGCTACAGAGGGGCAGATCAAGGCCACTCCGATGGTTAGGTGCAGTTTTGGAAATGTACTTGGAAAATCCAGGCTGGGTCAGGAAGTGACACTCACCCCCAATCTCTGTTTCCAGGCTTCCCCTCTCTGCAACGTCTGCTCCAGATGTGGGTCGTGTTACAGACCCAGATTTACTGTGAATACAGACCCCATACCCCACCCAGCGCTAACTTAAACAAATCCTCTGCTCACCCGAATGTCGCATTACACAACACAACTTCCGAGAAAATAACCAGTTACTTTGCAAAAGCATGACAAGTGGAATTAATAAATAGGAACAAGAGTAGGCTATTCGGCCCCTCAAGATTTCCCTGTCATTTATTACGAACATGGCTGATATACTCCAGGTCTAACTCTACTTTCTTGACAAATACTTGCATCCCTCCACAACTCTCTGGGTTAGGGAATCCCAGACATTCGCTACCTTCTGAGAGAAGACATCACTTTGCATCTCAGATAGAAATCGATGTTCCATATTGGGTATCTATGTCATCGAGTTCGAGACTCCACTCAGGAATGGTAACAATTCTCAGCATCTTCCTTCTCAAGTCCATTCTGTGTCTTGTATTTTTCAGCAGTATCACTCCTCATTCATTTAAACCCCAATGAATAATCACCTCTCCATTTTACAGATTCTCAATATCACAACGCTTTCATCCCTGGAAACCGGCTAATGAACCAACCTAGTTACTTGCTGCATCAGCATGCTGACTTTATGTTTCATACACAGGAACACTCCAATCCCTTTGTACTATTCGTTTTCTGGAAGTCCTCTCCATTAAATAACAGCCTGTCTTTTTCTTCTCAGTGTCATCCTCGAACTCGGATGTATACTCAGCTCCCTCCTTCAGACTATCAGTATAGAGTGTAAATAACTGATGCCATCGGACTGATAGCTGTGGTCCTCCAGCAGATATACCTTTATCATGAAGATCCATTAATCCTGACTCTCCGATTTCTATATGTTAAGCAATCATCATCCCATGTTAATATATTCTCCATCAACCTAGGAGCTTCTGTCTTGTGTAAGAACTTTTATTTTGTAATTCCTTGTGGAAAAACTCTGGAAAGCCTGGTGTCTAATAGATTCCCTTTAGCAAGTCCGCTTGTTACATTCTCAGGCATATCCAGAAGTACTTTGCATGATTTTACAGGGCAAAATATAACTTCCCTTTCACTAAACCACTCTGAACCTGCGTGTCCATGTGAGCCTGGTTTTCCAAATTAAGCTACTCCCACCTGCTTTCATTTGGCCCATATGCCTCTAAATGTTTCCCATCCATATGTCTGTCCAAATGTATTTTAAATGTTTTAGCTGTACATGCATCTCCCACTCTTCCTCTGGCAGCTCATTCCATACCCACACCACCCTCTGTGTAAAAACACTGCCCCTGCGTGCCTTGTAAATTTTCCCTCTTTCACCTTAAACCTATGCCTTCTACGGCTGAACTCCCCCATCCTGTGGAAAAGACCTTGGCTATTCACCCTATACATACCTCTCATGATTTTAGAAACTGCCATAATGTCATCCCTCAACCTTCTGCACTCCATCCAAAACTAACTTCAAGAACAAGCATTTGAAGATAAATACTGCAAATTTGAAATGATAGTAAACATGACAGGTAAACAATACTCAGCCCAAATTTCATACTGTGATTTGTTTTTTTTTTCTCCCTATTATAATACGAAGGCAGCATGAAACGCTTACTAGTGCCAATAAGAAGTCAAGCACATGATATCCTTTGTCTAAAGGGGGCGATGATCTCGACAGTGAAAACGTATTTATGGCCAGACCTTCAAAATGCCACATAGTCAACATTCTCCCTCCTGGCCTCCCTATGAACTTGTGTGATTGTGTCTTCTTTATCTTGCACTCAATACAGAGAACCCCTTTCTCCATTCACACCTTAATTTTAACGCATTCTATATCATCTTCTCATTCACCACTGCTAAAAGCCGGTTTATCTTTGACACCCCCTCTTTTCCCTGTCACCTATCTCCCAGCTCTGGAAAGCTATTAAAAATCCCAGGTTCCAATCCTTTCCAGTTGTGAAGAAGTGTCACACTGGGCTTGAAATACGAATGCAGTTTCTCTGTCTCTGCAGATGCTGACAGACCTGCTGAATTTCTCCAGAAATGAATAGGCATGGAACAAATTTTCACAAAACAAATAACTATGGATACCGGTAATAAAAATACTAAAAATGCTTGAGAAACTGGGAGCTTTGTCGAGGGTCACTGTACCTGAAAGTTAAACACTGCATTCATTCCAGAAGATGCTGCAATTTCTTCAGCAATTTCTGTTTTTGGACAATTTCCAAAGAGGTATGTCAAAGATGCTCAAACATCCTGTCCAACATGGAGTGCCATACACTGGGGACTGAACAATAATGCATGGTGCAGAAGTTCCTTGACTCTGAAACTGCATAAGTCTGGCATCACTGACACTACAGAGCTCTTAATCATGGTCAGGGAGAAAAACAAAGGGAAACACATTCACTTCAAATACAGAAGTTGACATTGGGAAAGAGAAACGATTTAGATCATTACTTTAAATGGATTGTGTTAAAGTAACAAATTAGAGGTGTGACACCAGGGAGAGGCCCTCAGCAGAATGAGAATATGAAAATGCAAGTGTTACCGCATCAGAAACCAGGTTAGGTAGTGAATAGAGGGCTGCTGGGTGAAAAGGTCTCGGTGTGAACTGGGGGACAGTCAGTAGAATTGAATTGTTGATATTGCAACTGAAACTGCGTTATCATTTGATGCTGCAGCAACAGCAGAAGCAGATCTGTATTCAACGACAATCTGTAACATTATCCCGAGGATAATTCATCAGTCTACCATTACCATCAAGCCGATCCATGGTTCAGTGATGAGTGTGGGTCAACATGCCAGGGTCGGAATCACGTGCACCTAAACCTGTTGACAACCCATTAAAGCTACCACACTTAACTGGTTACATTCCGACCAGCAGAACTAATGTCTGATGGAGAGGGGAAATGATCCCAAGACTAACAGATCAGATCTAAGCTCTGTCGTCCTTCCAAATCCAAACATAAAGGTCGATGGACTATTAAACAATTTACTGGAAGAGAGGACTCCACAAATATCCTCATCCTAAATATCGGAACAGTTCTGTACGTCAGTGAAAACAGTCAAGGATGTGGTGTCTGCACTAACCTCAGCCAGACGCGTTGAGTGGATGATGCACCCCACACTCATCATGATTCCCACACAATCTCAGATACCAGTCTTCAAGCAATTCAATTTGCTGTATAGTCATGAGGAAACAGCTGAACACAGTCGATACGAATAAAGGCAATGGGCCCTGACATCATTCCTGCAACAGGACTGAAGACTTGTGCTGCACAACAGGCCGTGTCCCTGGGAAGCTCTTTCATTCCATCTCCAACTCTCACATCTCCCTGGCAATGAGGAAAATTACTCAGCTATGTCCAGTCCCTGAATAGGAGAATAATTACAATCTGACCAATTACCACACCCTCAGTCCCATCACAACAGTCAAATTGGTGGGAATACTTTTTGATAGAGCTGTCAAGTAGCACCGAAATAATGAGGACAGTGTGGGTTTCTGATCGGTCCCCATGTGGAGATGGTGCTGTAGTGGACATATCATTGGATTACGAATCCAGACCAGGCCAATGCTCTGGCAACTGGTGGAAGGTAAATATAATTAATAAAGTATCGAGACCTAAAATTTGGTGTCAGTAATAGTGATCTTGTGTCCAGTGGTTGATTGTCAACATCGATCTCCTTCACCAATTTCCTTTCAGGAAGTGAATCTCCCGTGCTTTCCTGATCTGGCCTAAAAGTTACTCCAGACGCACAGACATGGTCTCTGAATCGGCCACGTGAGACACTCAATTGTAACAAACTACTGTGAGGTCTTAAATGATAAAACCTGACAGAACACCTGGCATCAACCTCGTTATCAGAAAAGGGAATGGGAAACACAGTCCTGTCGACCCTGCATAGACATCCTTCCTCTGATCTGAGAGCTTGTGACAACATTGACAGAGCATTCCCACAGACTGCACAGAAACATCGGGAGAGGAGGAGGTTATTCAGCACATTGAGCTTTCCCCATGCTATTTCATGGCCGAATATCTCCTCAATGCAGTTTTCCCCACACAATGTTCATATCCCAAAATATGCTTAAACATTATGAACTATAGTGCCTTCGGCTCATCTATACATAAGGAGTTCTCTGATAATGCTAGTTTATTCAGTGCGATTTGACTGCAATGCGATTCGTGAACCATTTCCTATAAAGTGATCTATCATCCCTGCTTCCAATGTGTCACACCCTGTCAGAGTTTTATATATCTCACTGAGATCTCCACTCATTTTCTTAAAACCCATGGAATATAGGCCCAGTCACCCCAAACTCTGCTCCCACAACTAACTGTCAACCCAGAGATCAGTCTGTCATCCTTCACTGCACTCCCTCAATGTCAGGTTTGTTCTGTATTAGGTAAGGACACTAAAACTGCACACAACACTGCACAATGTTCGAGATGGGGTCCCACCAAGGCCCTGTTCATTTGCAGTAAATGACCCTTACTCCTGTATTCTAAAACCCCCGAAATGAAGGTGAATGAACAATTTATCTTCCCACCTGCTTTCCGCTCCTGCAATATTGCTTTCAGTGACTGGTATACAGGGAGATCCAGATTCTTTTCATTGTTACAGCTCTCTACTTGTTGAGTCTATGTACACTGTATACAGCTTGCCAATGCCATTCCCAGTATTGACTTCCGTGTTCAGAACTCACTGCCCTACATGGACTCGGAAGGTTGCGCAGAAATAACCAACAATGCAGCTTAAGTTCATTTATTGATCAACAATTTTCAACCAATCCCTTTTCAAATGATAGGCTACCATTCAATTGATCCCATCAATGTACACAACCTCTCATCTTTGCCATTGCTCTCCATCTGCCAGGTATTTGCCCAGTCACTCCACTTGTCTCAATCAACTTGGAGCCTTTTTTTACATCTTCCTCATCCACTCACAAGCTGATATCGTTTAGAGCTGTCAGCAGTCTTGAGAATATTACAATTGAGCCCCTCAACCAAAGGTATGATGTGTATTGGGAATAGTTGGAAGCCAAATCTCGATCCTTGTTATATCCTCCAAGCCTTCCATTCAAAAAACATGGTTTTTTTCATACTCACTGTTTCCTGCCAACTCTCGCAGTCTAAAACCATGATCATATATTAGCCCCAGTCCCAAAGGATTCGAATTTGCACAATAGGCTTGGGGCTTTATCAAAAATCTTTCTGATAATCCAATCGTATTGCGTTGATACCTTCTCCATAATTTTGCTAAAAGCCATTTTCTCAAAACTGATTCCTATTTCATAAACCTCTGTTGACTTTGTCTATGCCCATTAATTTCAGTCCAACATTTTCTCTGAAACGTTTTAGTTACTAATTTCATTCTATTACCTTTTTCTCACCAGACTAAAGTTCCCTAGTATTGCGAGGAAACTTTATTTTTGCTTTTTTTTCTTCTTCTGTGAAGACATAACCGAAGTATTTGCTCCATTGATCTGCTATTTCGCTGTCCTCAATTATCAGGTATCAGACTGTAAGAAAGCTGCACCTTTTTCTCTTAATTTTGCCATTGGCGTATTTTCAGAAGATATTACAAGTTCACTCATATACACTGTGATAAGATATTCTTCAGAAACCCATCAATTCCTATCTTGAGCGACTGAATGATTGACCTTCCACAGCTATACAATCACAGAAGCACAGACACTGTACTATCTGAAATACAGCACGGTCTACAATAGCCCCACTTTCCAAGACAAAACCTGTCGCTGTGAATCTTATGGCATTTCAAGCGCACAACCATTTCTTTTCTAATGGTTTTGAGGTTACCATGACAATTCCCCTCTCAGACCCAAACACACTTTGCTTGAAAAACAGTCCTCAAATCCTCACTAAGCCTCAAACCCTTCATTTTAAAAGTGTGTTCCTTTGACTAAAAGGACCAGCTGCTGTCTATCCACCCGGTCCATATCCCTCGTAATCTTATCCTCCTGATTCACGTCCCCCTTAGCCTTTTCTGCTCCAAAGTAAACAATCCGAGAAAATCCTGCCTCTCTCCACAGCTGATATGCTCCAGCCCAGGGAACATCCTGGTGAATCTCCTCTGCACCCCCTCCAGTGCAATCACATCTTTCCTGTAATGTAGCTCTCAGAATTACACACAATATTCCATCTTGGCTAATGAAAGTTCCGCATAGCTCATATAATCTATGCTTCGATATGTGAAGGCTATGTTTACGCTCCTGTACGCTTTCTCAAATTGTGTGTTACCCTGTCCAACCACATTCAGGGATGTGTGGAGAAGCATCCTCTCAGATTCCTAGTGTGCTGCCATTCATTGAGTCCTTGCTTGCCTGGTTCCTTCTTCCAAAGTGCATGACCTCATATTTATCAGGGTTACATTCCATCTGCCATTGATCCACCCATCTGACCATTCTATCTGTATCTTCCTTTAACATAAGGCCTTCCTCCTTGCTGTCATCTAACTGGCCAATCTTTGTATCAAACACAAACTTACTTAAGACACTCCCCACCCCTCGTCCATATTCACAGCTGCATCCTTTATAATAAGGTTTAAAATCAGAAAACATCAGCTTGTAGTCCAACAGGTTTATTCGGAGGCACGAGCTTTCGAAACGCTGCTTCTTCATCAGGTGGTTGTGCGCTTTGATGAAGCACTTCGAAAGCTCGTGCCACCGAATAAACCTTTTGGACTGTAACCTGGTTTTATGCAATTTTTAGCTTTGTCCACCCCAGTCCAACACCAACACCTCCGAATCCCAAATATTAAGAGACACAGCACTGCTCCCCGTGGTACACCATTGGACACTAGGCTCCAATTGCACAAACAGCCTTCTACCACCACCCTCTGTCTGCTACCACTAAAGTTGATTTGGTTGCAACTTGGCAAGTCACTAATGAGTCCTACCTGTTCCCTGGTTATTCGGTTCCGCTGGAGACACTTGTAGAATATCTGAAGATTCTCCCGAATTTTGCCTACCAGTCGGTTTCTATACCCCTGTATTAGTTAGTCCCCTCCAAGTGATGAATTTCCTCCTTATTGCAGTCTTAACTGGCCTGTCCCAGATCTTGCCATTATTTGCCTTGAATGTGGAATAGAAAGCGAGGGAAGCGTTCTGTTAATTTCCAACTTGTCAGATGTTTTGTGAATTATCTAAATTTCACTGAGACCCACCTCTCATTCTTTGAAACTCTCGAGAACACAGGCCGAGTTTTCTCATCAGGCAATCTCACCATCTGAGGGATTAATCTGGAGAATGTCCACTGCACTTCCTCTCAGGTCAGTATATTCTTTCTGAGATTCGGTCACCAAAACTGTACACAATACTCCAGATACAGTCCCACCAACGCACTGTGAAACTGCTTCAAAATGTCTTTACATCAATGTTCGGACTCTCTTATATGAAGGCGAACCATCTTTAACTTTCCACTTACATATATTCTTCCAACTACCCTTCACATTCATTGCATTTACGAACTCACTGAAATCTTATAGAAACCCTTCCGAAAATCCAATATATGCCACTTCTACTGTTTCCCCATTATCTATGCTGTAAGAAACAACTTCAAACAATTCCAAAGTTTATCAAGTATGATTTCTCTATCGGAAATGCATGCTGATTCTCTCCTTTGTCCAGGAATGTCCAGGAAAATAAAACAGTCATTGACACTGCAATTAATACTACTATTGGTGGTTAATTTCCGACATTTTGATATGAAGTACAGCTGTTTCATCAGACTTAGCAATGCTCAATCCAGCTACATGTTCAAGTATTACCTTGTTACTGATATGAATTGACTTTGTCTTTAGCTCCAGGAGTCCGATATGATCACTTGGTATTACTGGGTGATTTTCTGAATCTTCCTCCGTGAAGACAAATGCAAAGTAACTGGTTATTTTGTTGGCCATTTCCCTGTTCTCCACAAGGACCTCGCCTCTCCTGATTACAAATTTCCACATTTGACCTTGCTTTTATTTTGTTTCTTTTGAAATGTAGATCGCAGATTGATGTAGTCTTTGTCTTCCTGTTTGTGAGCATGTATGTTCGCTTTTTGATTTCAATTTCAGTTTCATGGCCTTCCTTTTTTGTATCGTTAATTTCTGAGAATTCTCCGGTTTCCATAATATCTGGAATTCTACTGAAGTCACTTCCTACGATTAACATATTTTCTGATTTGCTATGTTAACCATCATTGAGTCACTTTCTCACTCTTTGGTGTTTGCACCTGAAATAAATAGACGAATGTTTCAGACTTTGCAGTATTTCGAAAAACTCCTGGTCCTGACCAGTTATATTCAGGAACACCACAGGAGGATAGGAGGATAGAGAAGAAATTGCGGGAGCACTGCTTGGCTCTTTTCTATCATCACTGACCAACCAGTGCCGTCCTGGACAACTGGAATGTAGCGAATGCTGAGCCCATGTTCAAGAAATGCTACAAAATAAACCTGGGAACTAAAGACCAGTAATCCTAAAATCTAGTGGATAGGTAACTGTAGAATATTTGGAGAGATTGGATATACATGCACTTGGAAAGGCAGGGTATGGTTCGGAGTAAGATTAGAATGGTGCTGGAAAAACAGAGCAGGTCAGGCAACAACCTAGGAGCAGAAAAAAAATCGATGTTTCTGGCAAAAGCCATTCATTAAATTCAGCACAGGAGTTTGTGCAAGGGGGATCATGACTCAGAATGTTGTTGGAGTTCTTTAATAAAGTGACCAGCAACGTTGAGGTGGTCTGGGTGGTATACGTAGTCTAGGTTGATTCCAGTAAGGCCTTCAGTAAGTTTCCACATGGTGCGTTGCTCTGGAAGGTGAGATCGCATGGAATTGAGGGGGAGCTGGCAAATTAGGTACAAAATTTTCTTGATGGTAGGAAGGAGAGATTAATACTGGAAACATGCTGGTCAGACTGGAGGCCTGTGAATAGTGGAATGCCTCAGGGGTTGATGCTGTCACCACTACATATTACATATATTACACGAGAATGTACAGGCTTGATTTGTAAGTTTGAAAACAGCATTAAAACAAGCGGCATCATGGAGAATGAGGAAGGTTATCAGAAAGTTCAGAAATTACAGCAGTACCTTGATCACCTGGAGAAGTGGATGAGAAGTGGCAAATGGATGTTAATATAGATCAGTGTAAGTTCCTGCATTTTAGAAAGTCAAATCAAGTTTGGAGTTTAATGATGAATGGTTGGGTCCTAAGGAGTGTAGTGGAGCAGAGGGATCTTGGAATTCAGGTGCATGATTCTCTGGAAATTGATTCAGATGTAGACAGTGAAGAAAGCGACATGAATCATATGAAGTCAGTTGTAGCAAGTGATTTGGAAGGTAAGTAGAAGAATGCTTTTTTTGCCAAAAAAAGCATCAGGTTTAATTGCGGGAATGTTTTACTGTATCTGTACAGGGCATTTTTGAGACGACACCTAATCCACTGTGTGCAGCTTTGATCCCCTAAACTAAAATAAAAAGATATAATTCTTTTCTAAGATTTTCAAAGAGGTTTCCCTTTACTCATTCCTGGAATGCCAGCCTTTTGTTTTCGGGGATTATCAGTTTTGATCTTAGCTGAGAAATTTTATTGAACCATCCATGACATTCTGAAAAGTGTAGCAGCTGGATATATATTATCTCCTGTTCGGGAGTCTAAAGCTAGAGAATAACTTTTAAGGAAACGATACATTGATATTAACACACATACTATGAAGACACCCCTGCCAATATTGACAAATTACACAGACACATGTTAGCATGTCATCAAATTATAAAGTGGGGACATTTTTGGGATTGGAAGGAATTGTGTACAGCAAGAGCAATGACGCACCTGCATATAATCCATAATCAGGTTTTCCAGAGAATGATCCAGTTTGGTGTTCAGTTGACATAATTGTTTGTTCCAACACAGAGAGGGAGTAAAATGTTCCCTGTCTGAGAAGAAGCAGCCAATTGATTTCTCTCTCTGACTTTGTTCCACCCGATAGCAAAGTGTGAGACCAGAAAATCCCTGAGTTATTTGTAGAACATGCGAAGGATTCCTGGTGAGGGTTCATTGGAATCTCTCTACTGCCTGAAACGAAGATAATTCAGCCAAATCCAAATGATCCAGAAAGAAATCCCATGAGCAGTAGCTTGTGTGAGCAGAGTAACTTCAAAGGCAGAATAATATTTGCGGCACTCTGTCATTTTACCATTTGTTATGAGTTCAACTTTCTGTGTCTCATATTTTTCTCGAAAATGACCTACTCTGAGATCTATATCATTGGCCACATCACTAAACTGGTTGCATTTAAGATTGGTGTAACCAGTGGAGGAGTGGGACTGGAAAAGGACATAGTGACCTTCCAACATTTGTTGGAACACAAATGAGAAATTCTCAAAGGGCTGTTCAAGTGGAAATTCCCTTCCCCAGAGGATTGTGGTTTCTGGATGTTTGCGTTTATTCAAAGTTGTTTTTGGTATGTAGTAAAATGACATATAGACAGAAACGTGCTGCTGAGACCAAAAGCACATGGAGCGGTGATTAAGTATCTAATGACCCACTCCTGCTGCTCAGTCCTATGTTGCTATGTTGTATTCAAACCCTCACCGCTCCTTCAAGGAGCAGATGGAGGCCACTTGTCCCAGATACCTGGTCAACAGTAACACAGGATCTCATTCAGTCCCTCAAGACTGTCACGCATGGTTTGGTGTAGGTTGGAAAATGTTATTTGGTTCAAAAGACGCCTCTGATCTCATTACAGAGTGTTTCCTCTCTGCAACTTGTGATTCATTTGTTGGTGATATTATAGACACAGATTCACTGTGAATACAGTCCTCATACCTCAACCAGAGATGACTCACAAAATACTTTACTGTCTCTGATTGCAGAGTTCAATAAAAGAACGTTCAGGAAAATTACAACCATGAACTTTGCAATTACTGAATATGAGGACAAACGGAACAGGATCAGGTAATTCGGATGATCAAGCCATTGTATACCATCATGGCTGATCTAATATTGAAATTAACTCCTCTTTAATGCCCAATTCTTCACCTCGTAGCTCTCTGACAGGTCAAAAATCCATCTACCTCCTCCTTAAATGCTTTCAGTAATGTCGCTCCCCTAGCTCTCTAGTCCAGATAATTTCTAACAGTGATTACCTTCTGTGAGAGGAAAGCCCTCCCTACACATACATTGTCACCTATTGATATGAACAAGAGGAGAACACAGAGGCTCAGGAAAGAGTGAATGGCTATGATAACAATACAGTATTTGACTGAGGACGGCAAGGGGACCACCTATGTATTTGAGCTGAATGGGAATCAGGTGCAACTTTCCCACTGGACGCGGTGTTTCAGAACACAATAAGGTTTGAGGTCAGTCGCCAACAATCCTCTCAGTCCCAGGATATCTCTGCAGGAGATCCTCACGTTGGCCTCCTCAGCACAAACATCTTCAGTTGCTCCATCAATGTCTTTTCGCATCATAAGATCGGAAGTGGGTATGATGACTGAAGATCACAGAATGTTCAGAACATTTTGTCCCCATCAGCTCCTGAACCATTCTGCGTCCATGTGCAGCAAGACCCGGACAGCATTCCGGTTTGTGCTGTTAAAGTGTCGGTAACATTTATGTAACAGCACGGCCAGACACTGCCAATTTACGCAGTTAAAAGAGGAGCTCATTCAGCATTTCAAGGTGGTTGCACACAGGTATGAGCTAGCATTCAGGAACAGGAAAAGTGACAGCACATTCAATACTCCTGCCTGTTACACAGGAAGAAGAGTGGTCTGTCCAGTGCATCGAGCTGTTAAACACGAACAGGCAGAGCCCAATCAGACCCTTAAACCTGTTCCATGAGACCAGGAGGAGGCTATTCATCCCCACAGTTATACAGGAACAAGAGGGGGTCATTTATATTCCAACACGACAACTAATGAAACCAAGACTGCACTGATAGAGGGGTCCATGATGTTAATCATGGTTTCATTGTTTGTAGAACGTTTGCTACTTTAACAATGTTTGCTGGCAGTGAGGAGGGAAGCCAATTGATTTGTGCCAAGTCTCAAGGAGGCAACTTGCATCTCCAAGAAGACACACCCATGTTCTCCATGGGGGTCAGAATCTGGTGGGAAAGGTTAACAGTTTTAGCATGAGGGTATTGTGGCTGCTGTACGGATTGCGAATAACGAGAATTTCAGTGCAGGACCACACACCGAATGCACTGTATTACTGTGGGGAGGGTGTATTCAAAGACTGATTCGCTGTCTCTCTCATGCGAAATGGGGATTGGGTGTGGAGTGAGGGGAATATTCTCAGAGGGTCTTAAACTATTGACAGTCATGTAACCCGAGTATAAAAGAACCCATGGAATTTTTCACGGTATCAGTGCCTATTTAGAACATCGTGAGTGACTGTCCCTCCCTCCAAGGTTCAATTCAATCGCCTCTCATTCTCTCACAACGCCGGAGATTAATCATCATTCTCTCCTCATGGCACTACCATCCCAGGGATTAGTCTGGTGGAACCCCATTGCACTCTCTCTGTGGCAAGGCGATCATTCCTTATAAAGGAGAGAAGGTCTGTCCACAATATCCCAAATGCTGCCTCAACAAAACTCTCAGCAATGATCACAATAACTCTTTTTCCTCTTAGACATCTCCGATCTTTCCTGTCGCGTAAAAAGACTTTCCTTCTCTCTACACTGCTGGAAAGAGTTCATACTTTTATAATGATGGCATTGTTGTTGTGTCGAGATTATGGATAACATGAGGTTCATTGCAGGATCACGCACCAATTGAACTGTACTAACGTTGGGACAGTTTATTCAAAAACCTGAACCCCCTTCTCTCTCTCTCTACCCCCCCTCATCTCTCTCCTCCCTTTCTCCTCTCTTTCTCAGTCGAAATAGGAAGTGGGAGTGGTTATGTGGAAAGTTCTCAGAGGCTCTTAAACTATCGAGAATCATGTAATCTGCGTGAAAAAACCATGGAAGTTATCACCGTATCCGTGTCTGTTTAGAACATCATGAGTGATTGTCCATCCTCCTTAAGGTTCAATGCAATCACCTCTTATTCTCTCACTGAGCTTCACTCACTGCTCATGGTGCCATCATCCCAGGGATGAGTCTGGTGAAACTTGGGAGAAAGTCTATCCACAGTCCCCCAAATACTGCCTCAACAGCACTCTCCTGGATGATCACAAAGCACCTTTTCTCTCACTTAGACATTGCCATTTCTTTCCTGTGCCACAAAAAGCCATTCCTTCTCTATGAACTACGACTGACATGGAATTTATAAGTCCCTTACATCTGTACGTCAGCATCAATAAAGCGAGCACCAGAGTTGCCTATGGAACTCTGCATCACTCTCAGGGAGAATTTCACTGAGATTGAATACACCTAAAATAGGGGATGATCACGGACCTGAATGGAAATGAGATGTCGCAATACAGAAAACAGGCAGAGAAAGGGAGCTATCTTTACTTCTGTTCTTCTCTCACAGGATGTATGAAGCCCTGGTTAGGGCAGCATGTTATGCAGATCTTGAACTGAGTGGCTGGTTCAGCTGTTCCACTTTACTGTAAAGAGTAGATCGCATAGCTATGGGTTTGTAGTGTTACAACACAGGATATATCTTCCTGCTTAATTTAAACCAGCAACAGAGAAAAGATTTATCCCATGCAGTATTTTGTTATAATTCGCGAGGCCAAATCTATTTAAAGTTAAAATTAATAACTTTATTTCTTAAAGTATAACAGAGAATAATAAACGAATGACTATTTATAACTTCTTCCTCTAACCTGTCTTTTACCTTCCCCCTCCACAATACTAGTCTGATAAGACTCGTAATTAAGATTTACAAAACAAACCTTCTTATCTCAAAATCAGGAAGCTTTCGGTTCTTCTCCATATTCCTGTCTTCTTTTCTTCTTGGGTATTCTGCTTCACCAGTTACTAATCAATAAAGGTACCTATCGGAAAGCTATTTTTCAGGCAGTCTTTGAACGCTGATAGCTTGGCAGTTCTCCTCTCAACTGTTCAATTTTCCCATGGTCTTTTCCCGCTAAATTATTGGGGATTGTATTATTGGCTTTTAAGATTGTCAATATAATAAATTCATACTTGGTTGGAGGTGGGTATTTTGGGGTATAATTTAAAATGTTTTGCTGAATTTGTTTTTGTTTCGAGACAATGAGCTAATCGGGTTGTTCGACCAAATGGTACATTATATCTATTTTTCAGAACACTTGGTGCTGTCAGATAGTTATTGCTGGCTTTTAATTCTCTCAATGGTACAGTACACCCATGTGTTCATCACAGAAGTCAGACCGAAACCTGACGAAGTAAGCATGACAAATTGACTTCCCTAAAGGTCTTGAGGCAAGCATATTGGTTTTTATAACAAATGATAATGGTTGCTTTTAAACACCCCAATTTCCTTCATGAGATACCAACAGACCATTATTCTGTGGCTCTAAATTATCAGTCAATGGCTTGACCACCATAAGCTGTCTTCCTGTATGTGCAGAGAACAAGTTAAACATCTTCAAGAGCAATTATTTAGTGATGGAAATGTGGTTAGAAGGAACGTGAAACTATTGCATTCGGATTGAACAAAGGCACAAATGTTTTACTCAGAAGTTGCACTGAGACTGAGGACGAGACTGGGATATCATCATGGTGGTATTGGACAGGATTGGTGAGTAGGGAGGACATGGAGATATAAATCTGTGAAGGACAAAATGGATTATGGAGTTTGAGAACAGTCTGGTTCCTTTTCGCATATAAGTGAGTAATTTATAAATAGTAGTTTGTAGTAGTTTGATAGTTATAATATATAAGGAAAGGAATGTTTGTTTGGAACTGAAGGCATTGACTAGCACTTGCCAAAATTTATATATAATGAGCAGAAATTCAGGTCAACCCGGTTTAGTCGACAAATATAATGACTTGAAAGCTGAAAAATGTGTTGCTGGAGAAGCGCAGCAGGTCAGGCAGCATCCAAGGAGCAGGAGAATCGACTTTTCGGGCTGAAGCCCTTCTTCAGGAACTTATGCCCGAAACGTCGATTGTCCTGCTCCTTGGATGGTGCCTGACCTGCTGCGCTTTTCCAGCAACACATTTTTCAGCTCTGATCTCCAGCAACTGCAGTCCTCACTTTCTCCTATTAAATATAATGACTTACTAGGAGCACCAACTATAGCGAGGATGGGATAGTAACCACCCTGAATAATCCAAAGGATATCCTGGAATCGCCATGCTAATGATAAACAAGGCCAAGAAAGCCAGTAAAGACCCGAGGATAAGCTCCTGTCCATTGTTGGAACATTCCAGTCTAATGTTCTCAGATTCTGATGTCTCCTCCCCGTCTCTTTCGCTCTTTCGATCTGCTGATCCCTGTTAGTGCTGTCAGTGATAATCCTCCTCATACTATGGGATAGCACATTGAACAGAGCCCATTTATCTTTCAACAATCAAAACTCTCCATTGTGATTATTAAGATCCATGGAGATTGACATTAATCACAGTCACTGAACAAATAGCTTCAGTTAACCCCTTTGAATTCAATATTGATTTTATTAAAATTCAAAAAAACGTTGAAAGGTACACATTTGGCATGGGAGATGTGTGTGTGTGGGGAGGGGGTGGAGGGGTGAACAGAGGGAAGAAATATTTGAGATGGTAGATTGATTGTATGTAATCATTCAATCTGCCTTAGATATGCGAGTATGTCAAAGGATTGTCAGAACTTTTAAAAAAGTTTCTCCTTTGATAAATCGAAACATATAGTCTGTAACTACTGATCAGTGATTATAATGTCAGTAAAATATGGAGAGAACTTTTCTACCCCAGACTCTGACAGGACAATGTGCATACAACAACATGAGGATAACAGACAAATGGCATGGATATGTTAACAGAGAATATGATGTGACACACAATTCAGATAGTTATTCGAGGATCAGAGAAGGCAGGTGAGGGTCATGCTGTTCATGTTATCGATGTCAATCAACTATGATGAAGTAAATTTCACTGGATTTCTATTGCAGTGTGATTATGATATTGGGGACATGGCTGCTGAGACTGGAGGGACGGAATATGATATTTCCCAACTATCAGTATTGGAATTTGATTCTTCTTAAAACATATGAAGATCAAATTCCGGGATACAATTCCAATGAGGAATGAGGAGAGCCAATATTAACCATACAAATAGAAGACATTGGAGCAGAAATTTGGCCATTAGGGCATTTGAGCCTGCTCCGCCATTCCATGATGGCAATTAAGCTTCTCAACTGCATTCTCCCGCTTTCTACCTGTAACCCTTGATCCCACTTACAATCAAGAACCTATTTGTCTCACTCTTAAATATACTCAGTGACCTGGCTTCGACAGCCTTCTGTGGCGGTGAATTCCATAATTCACCACTCTATGGCTGAAGAGGTTCGTCCGTATCTCTGTTCTGGATGGTCTTCTCTTTACTCTTTCCCATCGGGGCCCAATCTCTCCTACCATTGGAAATATCGTCCGAAAATCCACTCTGTCCAGGCCATTCAATATCCTGTAAGTTTCGAGTCGACCTCCTAACATGTTCTGAACTCTATCATATATAGAACCAGAGCCCTCAGATGTTCTTCATATGTTAAGCTTTTCATTCCTGTGACCATTCTCGTGAATCTCCTTGGAAAACGCTCCGCGGCCAGTACATCCTTCCTGACATATGGGACACAAAAGTGTGCACAATAATCCAAATGTCGCCTGACCAAAGCCTTATACAGCCTCAGAAGTACATCCCTGCTTTTATATTCAAGCCCTCTTGAAATAAATGCCATCATTGTATTTGCCTTCCTAACTATTGACAACCTGCAAGATTACCTTTCGAGACTCCTGGACTGGAACTCCCTCGGCTTTTTGCACTTTTGAGTTCTGAACCTGCTTGCTCTTTAGGAAATAGTCCATGCCAGTATTCTTCCTGGCAAAGTGCATGATGTCACACTTGCCCACATTATACTCCATCTGCCACATCTTTTCTCACTCCCCTAACCTGTAGGAGAAAGTAAAGACAGAAGATGCTGAAGATCAGAGTCTAAAAGTGTGATGCTAGAAAAACACAGCGAGTCAGGCGGCAGCCGAGGAGCCGGAAATTCGGTGTTTGAGGCGTAAAGTCTTCATCAGGAATGAGGGGGTTGGGCGGATGGGGGCTGAGAGAAAGCTAGATAAAGGTGAGTGGTGATAGTGAAAAGTCAGAGTGGAAGGTGGAGTGGATAAATGGGAAGGAAGATGGACAGGTTGGACAGTTCAAGAGGGCGGTACTGAACTAGCGGGTTGGATCTGGGATAAGGTGGTGGGAGGGGAGATAAGGAAATTGGTGAAATTGCCTTTGATATCGTGTGATTGGAGGGTCTCTCGGTGGAAGATGATGCATTCTTTCTCCAGACGACTGGTGGCTAGAAATTGGCCATGGAGGAGGCCAAAAACTTACATGTCTTTGTTGTAGTGGAGGGGAGAGTTGAAGTATTCAAGGATAGGGAAGTGGGGTTGTTGGGTGTGTGTGTCCGATTGTGTTACCTGAACCGTTCTGCAAATTGATGCCCTGTCTCCCCAATGGGGAGGAGATCCGTTGCAATGGACAGAGTAGATGTGGTGTTTGGATGCACAGGATGTTCTTTGCCTGATGTGGAAGGATCCTTTGAAGCCTTGGATGGAGGTGAGGAGAGAATGTTGACATAGGATTCATACCTCTTGCAGTGGCAAAGAAGGTGTCAGGAGTGGATGGTGGCTGGGTGGGGTTGGGGGGCGCGTGAACCTCACGAGGGAGTTGTGAAGGGAATGGTCTCTGCTGATATGGGTGGGGAAGGAATTATACCTCTGGTGGTGGGGTCTGACTGTTGGTGGCGGAAATGGTGGAAGATGATGCGTTGTATCCTGTGGTTGGAGGGATGGAAGGCGAATACCAGAGGGGTTCTCTCCTTGTTGTATTTGGAATGGTGGAGATCAAGTGCGGAGGTGCGGGAAGTTGAGGAGATTCGCTAGAGCACCCTTCTGCAGCCGAACGACCTCTTCAATGTCCCTCTATCTATCTTTGCACTTTTGAAAACTTAGCCAGAATACCCTCAGTTCCTTCATGCAAATCATTAATGCATAAAGGGAAAAGTTGTGGTCCCAACATTGAGTCTTATGGAACACCACTGGTCCCTGGCTGCCATCCTGAGAAGGACTCTTTAATCCCAACTCCCTGCTTTCTGTCAGACAGTCATGTTACTATCCATGGTCGTACATGGCTTCTAACACCATGGGCCCTTATCTTTCTCAATAGCCTCTTGTGGGGCACCTTGTCAAAAGATTCTTGCTGAGCAAGTGGATAACATCTATAGTTTTTCTTGGTCTAATCTGCTCGTTACTGCCTCAGTGAATTCTAACAGGTTTGTCAAGCCTGACCTCCTCTTGATGAAACCATGTTGACTCTGTTCTATTTTACCAAAGACCTCCAAGTATTCAGAAATCCCATCCTTCACGATGGATTCCAGGTTGTTACCCATTATTAAGGTAAGGCTAATCCATCTGTAATTTTCCATGTTCTGTTGAACTCCCTTATTAAACGGGGTGTGACATGTGCAATTTCCAGCTTCTTGGTCCTTTCCTGATTTTAGTCATTCCTGAAAGATTACTACTTATACTTGCACTACCTCCTCAGCTATCTCCCTTCCAAGACTGGGGGTGTAGTCCATATGGTCCAGGTGATTTATCCACATTCAGGCCATTCAATTTTGTAACATGTTATTCATGATGATGGCCACCATACTCAGCTCTGCCCTCTCACTCTCTTCAACTTTTGTGAAATTATTCATGTCTTCCACCGTGAAGACTGACGCCAAGTTACTCATTCATTTCTTTGTTTCCCACTACTGTCTCTCCAGCATCATTTTCCAGTGTCCAATATTACTTTTACCTCTCTTTTGCACTTTATCTATCTAAAGAACCTCTTACAGTCTCCTCTATATTGCTGGTTCGCTTACCCCTATATTTAATCTTCTCCCTCCTTATTCTTTTGCCCTCTGTTGGTCTTTATAAGTTTTCCAATTCTCCCATTTCCCACTGCCCTTCACCACATTGTATGCTTGCCCTTTTGCTTGTATGCAATCCCCGACTTCTTTCGTCAGCCCTGGTTGCCTTATCCTCTCTGTATCATGCCTCTATTCCTCAGCATGAATCTCTGCAGTGTCTCCTGAATTAATATTGGAATCACCTGCCATTGCTGTTCCACTGTCTTTCCTGCTATACCCCTCTCCACATATCAGAGATTGCTGCAAGTTCAGGTCCATCCTGTCCTTCTTGTTTAGGTCCTACCAACTCGGGAATCCCAATGATCCACATATCAGAAGTGCTGCCTCTCCTGCCAGCTGTTTGGCCATGTATTTATCTTTGCTACCTTCCTAGTCTTAACCTCACTCGCACGTGACATATTCTAGTGTCTCCAAATTCAAATATCCTTTCAACAGAACTCTCGCAAGGCCTTTTCTTTAAAGTGGATAAACTTGATAATAAAAACTTAAGTGTGACCTCAGGAAAGTGGAGTCCACTGAATCAGTCCAATGCCCAGAGGATCTGATATCTATCCCCGACACTAAACCTGTTTGACAAGGTATACATATGGATTAGTGGTGCTGGAAGAGCACCACTGAACTGCTGTACTCTTCCAGCAACACTAATCCAGAATCTGGTTTCCAGCATCTGCAGTCATTGTTTTTACCAAGGTATACATATGAACCATATATTTGCAGATGGACGAGGATAAACAGAACACTAGAAAATGTCAGAGCAGATGGATGTCATGCAGCTTGTTTACTCTGCTTTGCTATTCAATTGGACTTTAGTTATTCTGTTCCTTTCAATGGCAGGATCTTTACCCAGCATCCCAAATGGGTCGGAAAGTGCCCAGTGTCGTTGTGTGCACAGTCCTGCGAAGGGAGTGTCCAATGCCAGGCAATGGGGTGTGGGGAGTCCCAGGGGTGGCACAAGAAAAGGCTGCATGTAGTGACGATGGGCTGAGGGAATGAAAGGGATGGAATAGGTATCCAGGGACACGGCACACATGGAAGGGGCCGGGCAAGACTCCTAAACAACCAGGGAACTCGCGATGCACGGCTGCTTTTACGAAAACCTGTCACATTTGCTAGATTTCTCTGTCGAACCAAAGCAAAAATACTGTAGATGGTAGAAATCCGAAGCAAACACCGAGACATACTGTGGAGAAATGAAAGAGTTAATGTTCCTAATGTAGACACGGGAAGAATTTACAAAGTCCACATTCACAGGATCCAGAGATTGGAATTGAACCCCAGTCCCTTGCACTTTGAAGCAGCAGTGTTGTGTCACCGTGCCACCCAATGATGGATACTTGGAGTTAGAGACATAGCTACTGTTCTCTGTGATTGAGATTGAGAGTCCTGAATGATGAGTTGCCTACCTGGTACTTGGGTTTGGGATATATCATCTGGGCTACAGAAGAACTTGGATTGGGCGGGGAATGATCCAGTGGACAGGGTCTGTGTAGGTACCAACGGCTGGACAAACAAATGACAGTGAAAAGAGCGACTGATAATACAGGACTAAACTATCATATCGAAATGCTTGCAGCATAAGGAATAAGATAAACACGCTTGTGAATCATTCACAAATTGGCAGGTACGACATGGGCATTACAGTATCAGGATTAGGAGCTGAATATTCAAGGATATTCATCCTGTCGAAAAGATAGGCAGGTGGGCAGAGAGATAGAGTTGTTTCATTATTAAGAATAGAATTGAATCAATAATAAATAATAAGAAATGAAGTAAGGTCAGATCGTGTAGAATCTGTGTCGGTAGAATTGAGGAATCAAAAAGGTGAAAAAATGCAGTTAGAGTTATGTACAGGGAGCTGGGGTTCAAGATACACCAGGAGCTAGAAAGTTCTGTAGGAAAGTCAAAGTTACAATGATCATGTGGGATTTCATTTATGCAGGTGGACTGGGAATTCAGGTTGGTCATGGTTTGCAAGGAAAGGAATTTGTGGAAAGTGTATGAGATGGCTTTTTGGAGCAGCTTGTACAGGTGAAATAGATGAAGGAGCTTAAGGTGAAGGAATTCTTAGCAGGCAGTGATCATAATATGATGTAACTTACTCTGCAGTTTCAGATGGAGAAGGTAGAATCAGTAGTAACGGTATTACAGCTGAATAAAGGCTGAATAAGGGACATGAGGGAGGAGTGGTTGGAATTGACTGGGAGACGGGCCCAGCAGGAAAGACAGTGCAACAGCAATGGCAGGAGATTTTTGGAGTAATTCAGGATACAGCAGAGATTTATCCTGAGGAAAAAGAGGCTTGTATAGGGAGGATGAGGCAACCATAGCTGACTAGGGAAGTCAGGTATAGCAGAAAAGCAAAAGAGAAAGGATATAATATGGCAAAGTGCGGAGGGAAATCTGAGGATTGCGAAGCTTACCAAGATAAAACTGAGGGCAAACAAACTAAAATAAGAAGGGAGATGATTAAGTCTGGGGTAATGTTAAGGAAGACTGTAACAGTTTCTGTCGATATATAAAGTACAAATGAGCGGCAAAAGTGAACATTGGATTGCTGGAAAATGATACTGGAGAGATAGTAGTGGGGAATGAGAAAATGGCCAAGGAACTGAAGAATTACTTCGCATCAGCTTTAGCGATGGAAGACACGAGAAATACATTAAACATTCAAGCGATTGAGAGGCCAGAGCTGGATATGTTGGCCACCATCATGGAGAACATGCTAGAAAAGCATTGAAGATAGTTAAATAACCTTGACCAGATGGACTATATCCCAGCGTTATAAGGGAGATAGCTGAACAGAGAAGGGAGGCGATCGTGGTGATCTTTCAGGAATCACTCGAGTAATGAATAATCTCAGATCACTGGAAACCCACTAACGTGACACCCCTCTTTAACGAGGGAGTAAGGAAAAATACAAAAGATCCACAATGAATAGCTTAAACTCGGTCGTAGGTAAGATCCTGGAATCCATTGTGAATGATGAGTTTTCTGAATACTTGGAAGTGTTTGTTAAAATAGGGCAAAGTCACTACGGTTTCATCAAGGGAAGGTCGTGCTTGATAAATCTGTTGGAATCCTTTGAAGACGAAATTAGCAGGCTCGACCAAACACAGTTATCCATCTTGTCTTCAAGAAGTTCTTGGACAATGATTCACACAAGAGATGACTGAGTACGATAAGGGTCCATGGTGTTAGAGGCAAAGTAGTGGCATTGGTATAAGCTTGGATGTCTGGGAGAAAGCAGAGAGTGGGGATGAAATGGTCCTTACCAGGAAGGCAGACAGTGACAAGTGGTGTTCCATAAGGCTCAGAATTGGAATCATAATTTTTAATCGTAACGTTAACAGTCTAGATTTGGGAATTGAGGGCAATCTGGCTAGGTTTGCAGACGATACAAAGATAGGCAAATGGACAGGTCATATTGAGGAGGTGGAGAGGCTGAAGAAGGAGTTGGACAGGTAAAGAGATCGGCAGCTGCAATCCAACGTCGCAAAGTGTGAGGTCATGCATTTTGGCACGAAGAATAGAGACATGGTCTATTTTTTAAATCGGGAGAAAATTCAGAAATCTGAAGTGCAAAGGGAATTGGGAGTTCAAGTGCAGGGTTCTCTCAAGGTAAGATTGCAGGTTGAGGCAATTGTTAGGAGTACAATTGCATTTATTATTGATGGCATTTATTATGAGAGGAATTGAATACGGTTGTATTCGGCTCTGAATAGACCATATTTTGAGTATTGTGCGTAATTTTGAGACACATATCTCAGGAAGGATGTACTGGCCCTGGGGTATGTTCACAAGATCTTCACAAGAATGGTCGTAGGAATGAAAAGCTTATCGTATGAGGCGTGTTTGAGGACTCTCGGTCTATACATGATAAAGTTTAGAAGGATTAGAGGGATTGTAATGGAAGCATGCAGAATACTGAATGACCTGGACGGAGTGGATGTTGGTAAGATGTTTCCATTACACTAGAAACAGAGAGCACAGCCTTAGATGAAAGGGGGCACCTTTTAGAACAGTGATAAGGAGAAATGTCTTTAACCAGAGAATGGTGAACCTTTGAAATTTGTTGCCACAGAAGGCTGTGGGGGCCAGGTCATTGAGTATATTTGGGACGGAGACAGATAAGCTTTTGATTATCCAGAGAATCAAGGGTTACAAGGAGAAGGTCGGAGAATGAGATTGAGAAACCTATCAGCGATGATTGAATGGTGGTGCAGACTCAATGGGCTAAATGGCCTAATTTCTGCTCCTATGTCTTATCGTCTTATGGTTTAAACCTCAAGGAGGCAGCTTGCATCTCCGAGAAGATGGATTCATGTTCTTCATGAAGGTCAGAAGCTGGAGGTAATAGTTAACTGTTTTAGAATGAAGGCATTGTGGCTGCTGTCAGGGTGGTGGAAAATATGACATTCAGTGCAGGATCGCACACCAATTGCACTGATTTAATGTGGGGAGAGTTTATTCAAAACCTGGACCTCTCCTTCTCTGTCAATTACAGTGGGGAGTGCGAGTTGGGGTGGGGGAGGGCGTAACGTCCTCAGAGACACTTAAACTATCCAGAATTATGCATCCTGAGTGAAACAACAGTCATGGGATCTATCACCTTCCCGTTGTTTGTTTAGAATATAATGAGTGATTGCCCATCCCCCCAGGGTTCAATGCAATCACCTAGAATTCTCTCACAGCGCTACAGATCAACCCTCACTCACTCCTCATGGTGCCATTATCCCAGAGATTAATCTGGTGGAACTCCTTTTCACATTCTCTCTGGTAAGATCACTTCTTATAAAGGAGAGAAAATCTGTCCATAATGCCCCAAATACGGGCTCAACTGCACTCTCAGGTTTGATCGCAAAAATTCCTTTCCCTCACTTAGCTGCCTCCGTTCCTTTTGTGTGAAATAGGAAACTATTCATTTACGAAGCACTGTCACTGAGTTGCAATTTAAAACATCCTTACATCTGTAGGTCAGCATCAATAAAGCCAGCACCGTAGGTGCCTATTCAGATGGACATCACTCTAGGGGAGAGACTCAATCACAAAGGATCCATCTAAAACAGTGAATGGCCACCTACCTGAATGGAAATGAACTGCTGGAATATGGGATACAGGCAGAGGAAGGGAGCTGTCTTTCTTTTTGATCTACCCTTGCGGGATCTGCGCAGACCTGGTCAGGCCAGCATCTTATGGCGACCATGAACTGAGTGGCTAGTGCAGCCTTTCCACAGGACATAAAAGAGTAAAACACAGTACTGTGGGTTTGCAGTCACACAGAAACCTGACTAGGGAAGGATGACCCACTGCTTTCTGTAATGGGCATGAGGCAAGCCGATAACAACAGGTTATCGTTCTGTGGCTCAAGATTATGAACCAATGATGTGACCACCATACACTGTCATCCCATCTTTCAGATTCTGTGCAGAGAACAAGTTAAACATGTCAAGTGCAATTGTTTTGCAATGGACACGTGGTAGAAGGGACGTGAAACAGCTGCATCCGGAATTAACAAAGGCACAAAGGTTTATTCAAGAATTGCATGAGGCTGAGGAGGACACTGGATGTCACAACGGTGGTACTGGAAAGGATTGGTGAGAGGGGAAGATATGGAGATGTAAACTGGGCAGGGGAAGATGAATCAAGGAGGTTTAGGACAGTCTGTTTCATCCTCGCATATTGGTGAGCAACTGGTATTGAGTACTTTGTTCGTTATAATTTCTAAGGAATGGAATCTTTGATTGAAAATGGAAACGTTGACTTGCACCTTTCCAAAATGTACATATAATGATCATAAATTCAGTTCATACCGTTTCACTAGACAGCTCGAGAGACTTACCAGGAGTACCAACTATAGCAAGGATAGGATAGTAACCAGCTTGAATAACCATCAGTACATCTTCAATCCACGATACTGATGATATCCAAGGATGGGAAAGCTCGTAAAGACCATCGGATAAACTCCTGTCCATTGTTGGAATATTCCAGTCTACTGCTATCAGTTTCTGATCTCTCCTCACCCTCTCTTTGAAGCTGCGGATCCCTGTTACTGGTGTGGGTGCTGCTTCTGATCATACGATGGGATAAAACACTGAAAACATTCCCTTCTTCATAGCAGAGGGAATGTCTCACGAGAAGCGCATAGGATCCATGGAGACTGACATAATCACAATCGCTGAATAAACAGCTCAGTTAATCCCTGTCAATTCAATACTATTTCATTAAAATTCAAAATGACTTTGAACATTCATGCATTCTGGGTGTGATATGTGAGCGTGACTGAAGGAAGGAATGTTGGAGATGGAAGATTGATTGTGTGTAATCATTCAGTCTGCCTTGGACATGGAAATAATGCCAGAGGTTTAACAGACCATAAACATGCTTCTCTGCTCATACATGGAGAAACAAATCCTGTAACTACAGATCAGTCATTGCAATATCAGTAACACATTGAGAGAACATCTTTCATTCATGATCTGATGGCAAAATGTGCCTGAGACAATGTGGTTTTATAACAAACAAACGGCATGGATATGTTAATGCAGAATTGTACATGACAAACACAATTCAGATTGTTATTCCAGAATCAGAGAGGGAAGGTGTGGGTTATGTTGTTGATGTTTTCGATGCTAAAGAACTGTGATGAAGTATAATTTACTAGACTTCATTTACATTGTGATTATGACATTGGGGAAAAGAGAGAAGATGACGAGGACTCGGGGACATGACTGTTCAGTCTGGGCGGAGGGACAGTGATGTTCCCCAATTCCTAACATTGGAACATTACTCTTTATAACTCATATGAAGAACAGATTCAAGGGTACATCTGCAATGAGGAGTAAGCAGAGACAATATTAATGAAATGCATTTATGCAATACAAAATACAGGGAAAAGTGATTTTCTGTACAGATGGAAATATGCAAACTACAAAGAGATGCGGTTGTTAAAATGTCCTCCTGATATGGAGCTATATAAATTGAAATGTGGATTACAGACTATGTAAGTGTTGTGTGATATTTATCAATCATTATTTGATCCACAACTGAGATCCTGATTTCCCCTCTGTCAGTGTAATAGAAAAGAAACAAACTTAACATTTTCTGTAAAACCTGAAAGAGAATACTATGCTAATTCTAAAATTTTTCTGAACGTTGCAAACACTTTGCTGAATTCTGCAGTCGAAGAGACAGCTTGTCTTTGCTGAACTTTGTGCACATTCAACCTGGTGTGGCGAGCAGGCGAATTCAGCAGAAAAGCTAAGGAAAACAGAAAGACAGTTATGTCCACGGCAAGGGGATGAGAAAATAAGAACTCGAATGTTTCCCAACTCTTGTCATTGAGTGTGTGATAAGAAGGGCATAAAAGGAATACGTTAATAATGTTCAGGGCCCTGACACAAGGGGTGTTTGCCAAGTGTATTGGTTCCCTGCAGTGGTTAAAAATAAAGCTTTGCTCTTGCTCACATCTGAGTCCAGTCAGATTAATTTCCACGCCAGTCAGTGATCCACCTGACTGAGATTCCCTGGATCAGTCTGTCACACAGTGGGGGTTGTTATAATTTCCTGCTGTTCTTGGCATAGTCTATTTTTTTTAAATCCACCTTCTCCATGGTACTAATCTATTGGCCGAATTGATTTGGTTCGCTCTCAGTAACCTAGCTCTGTAACATTATTGGGAATAAGTGATCTGGGATGACAGCCAGTATCAGCACACTGCTCACCGTGTATGACACCCAGACAAAGGGTTTGCAGTCCAGAGGAATTTCTAAATAAAACTTCTTACCACTGTTTGTCTCTATCTATCCATCTCATTACAACCTTGGTTCAAACATAGAAAAAGGAGCTGAATTCCTGCCCTTACCATCATGCTACATTCTTTCAAATGTGGCATCATGGAACCCGATCAAAAAGGGCATTGCGGGCAAATACTCCATTATTGGTGTCATACCTGACAGATAGGGAGATGGTCATTGTTCTTGGAGGTCAGTCATCTCTGCTCCAGAACATTTCTGCAGCAGTCTCTCAGGATAATGTGAATGTAGTTTTGCTCGCTGAGCTGGAAGGTTCATTATCAGACATTTCATCACCATACTAGGTAATATCTTCAGTGACAGTTCAGATAAAGCCTCGATCCAAGCATCTTCAGCTGCTTCATCAATGCGCTTCCATCCATCATAAGGTCAGACGTGGGGATATTTGACAATGACTGCACAATGTTCAGCACCATTCACAAATGCTCAGATATGGAAGTAGTCCATGCCCAAATGCAACAAGATCTGGTCCATCTCCAGGTTTGGGCTGATAAGTGGCAAGTAACATTCAAACCACACAGAAGCCAGCAATGACCATCACCAATAAGAAACATTATAACATCTTGGTATTCAGCAGCATTACCATTACTAAATTCCCCACTATCAATATCCTGGGGGTTATCATTGACCAGAAACTCAACTGGACTCGCCACATAAATATAAGAGCAGTTGAGAGTCTAGGAATACTGTGCGAGTAACTCACCTCCTGACTAACCAAAGCCTGTCCATCATCTACTAGGCACAAGTCAGGAATGAGATGGAATTCTCTCACTTGCCTGAATGAGTGCAGACCCAACAGCACCAAGAAGTTTGACACCATCCTGGACAAAACAGTCCATTTGATTGGCATCACATCCACAAGCATTCACTCCCTCCACCACCGTCTCTCAGTAGTTGAAGTGTGTACTATCTACGAGACACAATGCAGAAATTCCCCAAAGATCCTCAGACAGCATCTTCCAATCCCACGAACACTTTCGTCTAGAATGACAAGGGCTACAGACTTATGCGAATACCGCCACTTACAAATTCCCTACAAACCAGTCAACATCCTGATGTGGAAATATATCGCCGTTCCTTCACTGTTGCTATGTAAAAACGCTGGAATAATCTCCTTAATAGCATTGCGGGCCAACACACAGCAGGTTGACTGCAGCGGTTCACGAAGGCAGCTCAGCGTCACTTTCTCAAGGGGGCAACAAGGGACGGACAAGAAATGGTGGGCCCATCCAGCGATGCCCGCATCCAAAAAAAGATTTTTAAAAAATAGTTCCAAGTTGAGCATCTCAATGGGAAAGGTTATCTGATTTGAACATGAACAGGAAAGCAGTGTTTCTTATACCGAACATTGTAGACTTTTTGTTATTAGAAGGGTGTTCAGTGTTCGATGACTTATTGTTGCTGTGTGCTGTGATAAATTGCATCTGTTTTGTTTAATTCATCAATACTGGCGTAACAGGATCAATCCTTCGAAAATACCAAACTGAAAATGACAATCATCGGAGAGACAATGTACTCCCGCCAGATGAGACTCACAGATCACTGTTTATATTCAACGTTTAATGGACTACTGGCTGAAACTGAATACTCCAACCTTCCATATCACAGGGGTTACCATTGAACAGAACGTGAAGAAAAATCACCATACAAATACAAGGCTTACAAAAGCAGGTCACAGACTTACAATTCTGCACTGAATAATAGACCCTACTACCTAAAGAGCATGAGATATAGTAATAGATTTAGGCCATTCCGCCTATTCTTTCACTCTGAAACTGCCATTTTGTCATTGTCTGTATGGCTAGTGGAACTATCTTCTCCACACTGACTGTATCAATCTTTGCAGTGATCAATCAGTTTCTATCGGATATCTCACCTCCCATTCTTCTAAATTCCATCGAGTACACACACTGCCATGTATATGACAAATCACCTTCTCCAGGATGGATCACGTCCAACACCAGCAGATCTTCCCCCAGAGATAGCGCCCAAAACAACTTCCAAATGCTGTCTGAACATAGCCCATTACATTCTCAGCCGTATGTCTCCTCTCTTGTTTTCTGGATCCCTTGAAATGAATACTAACATTGCATTTGGTTTCCTACCTGTCAACTGAACCTGCACATTATCCAAAAAGAGAGGATGAGTGCTTCAAAATCCTTTTGTGCTTCAGATTCAATGGATCCTATTAGAACACAGTGTCTGCCTCTATTCCGCCTATCAAAGTGCATAATCTCACACGATCCTATATTGTGTTCCATCAGCCACGTGATTGCCCACAGCCCTAAACTTTCCAAGCTTTAATGCAGCCTCCCCACTTTATGAATATCCCCTGCCAATCCAACGATCACTGTATCATCTCCAAACTGAGCAAAACTGCCCGCAGGTCCTTTGTTCAGGTGATTCATGTAAATGGAACTTCCTGACTCCCGAAGAACTGCCCACCATTGAAAAGACACAGCACTCAAGGTGGTTGACTACATTCAGGTTAAAGCAGTGGCTTGACTGGAATTATACCTGTAACATCTTCACTCCCTACACCACTGACGCCCAGTAGGAGCACACCCTGCCCCCGAATTGTTATGAATTTACCCGGTTATGGTGACACAAGACTTGATGCTGCACAATCCCAATCTAATGATATCACTCTGTCTCAACACTAACTGTGTGTTGCTCACAACAACCAATGTCACTGTGTGTTGATGATGATGGAGAGAGCTGGGGGAGGGAATGTCTATGATGAATGACGTGTGACTGTCAGTGTGAAACCTGCTCTGACAGCATCAGATGTACCTGTGCCTAATGTCACCACAGCAGACATGATCAGTCTTCCTGCAGGTCAAATCAAAGAAAATGACAGGCCTGCAGTGTATTGCTGGCTGAGCACTCAGATCCTATGAGGACCAACTGACAGAGGTATTTAAAAACAACTTCAACTTCTCCCTCCTGAAGCCGAAATCCCAACCCACTTCAAGAAGACCACCATCATCCTTGTAATTGAGAAATCACATGCAACGTTCCTTAATGACTTCCCCACAGTGGCTCTGACTTCAATCAACATAAAGTGCTTTGAGACGCTGGTTATGGCCCACAAAACCTTCAGTCTCCAAGCCTGACCTGCTGTCCTATAATGTGCCGACTGTTGTAACGGGTCCACAACAGATGCCATATACCTGTCCTGCCCTCATCCATGGAACACCTGGACCACAAGAACGCCTACGCCAGCCTCCTGGTCATTGACTACAACTCCACCTTCAATATCGTTATCCCCTCCAGACTCATCTCAATACTCTGTGACCTTGATCACGGCTCCACCCTCTGCAACTGGATAACCTGGTTTTGGACACACAGACAACAATCTGTGAAGATAGGTAACTGCACATTCTCCACAATAGAACTCAACACTGGAACTCCTGGAGGATGAGTTCTCAGCCCCCTGTTGTACTCTCCGTGCACCCACAGCAATGTCCTCAGCCCCCTACTGTACTCCCTGTATCTCCACAGCTGTGCCCTCAGCCCCCTACTGTACTCCTTGTACACACCTGGCTGTGTCCTCAGCGCCCAACTGTACTCCCTGCACACCCATGGCTGTGTCCTCAGCCCCATATCCTACTCCCTCTACTCCCATATCTCTGTCTTCACCCCCTACTATACGCCCTGTACACACGCGGCTGTGTTGTCAAATTCCAAACAACGCCAGCTACAAGTTCGCTCATATCATTGCCAAATCAGGAGGGATATCAAATAACGATGAGTCAGAATACAGAAAGGAGATTGAGGGCTTAGTGGCATGGTGTAATGATAATAGCCTCTCTCTCAAATTCGGCAATAGTAAGGAACTGATCATTGAGTTCAGAAAGAAAGGAGAGGAACACACCGTCATCTACATCAATGGTTGAGGCAGTGCAGAGCATCAACTCCCTTGGAGTGACGATAACTGACAACCTACCCTGGTCTTCTTGCATAGGTGTGACAGTCAAGAAGGTTCAATAACGCCTCTTCTTCCTCAGGAGGCTCAGTAAATTCAGCATGTACTACTTCGACAGATACACCACTGAGAGCATACTGTCTGGGTGTGTCACGGCTTCATACAGCAACGCTCTGCCCAGGACCATAGGAAACTACAGAAGGTTAGGTTCACAGCCAATCTCCCAACCATTGACTCTATTTACACGGCTCGTTGCCGCAGAAAGGCTACCATCATCTAGAACAAAGAACATAGAACAGTACAGCACAGAACAGGCCCTTCAGGCCACGAAGTTGTGCCGATCATTGATCCTCATGTATGGACCCTCAAATTTCTGTGACCATATGCATGTCCAGCAGTCTCTTAAATGTCCCCAATGACCTTGCTTCCACAACTGTTGCTGGCAACGCATTCCATGCTCTCACAACTCTCTGTGTAAAGACCCGCCTCTGACATCCCCTCTCTCGTTTCCTCCTACCAGCTTAAAACTATGACTCCTCGTGTTAGCCATGTCTGCCCTGGGAAATAGTCTCTGGTTATCGACTCTATCTTTGCCTCTTATTATCTTGTATAATCAGTCAGGTCCCATCTCCTCCTCCTTTTCTCCAATGAAAAAAGTCGATCTCAGTCAACCTCTCTTCATAAGATAAGCCCTCCAGTCCAGGCAGCATCCTGGTAAACCTCCTCTGAACCCTCTCCAAAGCACCAAAATCTTTCCTATTATAGGGCGACCAGAACTGGATGCAGTATTCCAAGTGCAGTCAAACCAAAGTTTATAGAGCTGCAACAAGATCTCAGGACTCTTAAACTCAATCCCCCTGTTAAAGAAAGCCAAAACACTATATGCTTTCTAAACAACTCTGTTCACTTCGGTGGCCATGTTAAGGGGACTATATACCTGCGCACCAACATCCCTCTGTTCCTACACACGGCCAAGAATGCTATCCTTAATCCTGTACTCAGTTTTCAAATTCGACCTTCCAAAATGCATCGCCTCGCATTTGTCCAGGTTGAACTCCATCTGCCACCTCTCAGCCCATCTCTGCATCCTGTCAATGTCCCGCTGCAGCCTACAACAGCCCATTATACTGTCAACGACACCTCCAACCTTTGTGTCATCTGCAAACTTCCTGACCAATCCTTCAATCCCCTCATCCAAGTCATTAATAAAAATTGCAAACAGTTGCGGCCCAAGGAGAAAGCCCTGTGGAATATCAATCACCACTGACTTCTAGGCAGAATATTTTAATTCTACTGCCACTCGCTGTGTTCTGTTGGCCAGCTAATTCTGTATCCAGACAGCTAAGTTCCCCTGTATCCCATTACTCCGGATCTTCTGAATGAGCCGACCATGGGGAACCTTATCAAATGCCTTGCTAAAGTCGATATACACCATATCCACAGCTCGACCCACATCAAAGTTTCTAGTCACATCCTCAAAGAACTCGATAAGGTTTGTGAGGCCTGACCTGCCCCTCACAAAGCCGTGTTGACTGCATTTAATCAAGCCATGCTCTTCCAGATGGTCATAAATCCTATCCCTCAGATTCCTTTCTGACACCTTGCAGAAGACAGACATGAGACTTACTGGTACACAATTGCAGAGGATTTCCCTATTTCCTTTCTTGAAGAGAGGAATTACATTTGCCTCTCTCCAGTCCTCAGGTACGACTCTGGTGGAGAGCGAGGATGAAAAGATCTTCGCAAGTGGCGAAGCAATTGCATTTCTCGTTTCCCAAAGCAGCCGTAAACAAATCTGGTCTGGGCCTGACGACTTGTCAATCTTAATGGTTGACCAAATTTTCAGCACATCAGCTTCCTCTATGTCTATCCATTCCAATATACACACCTGCTCTTCAATGGTTTCATTCACTACAAAGTTCGTTTCTTTCATAAAGACAGAGGCAAAAAACACATTTAGGGCTTCCCTTACCTCCTCAGACTCCACACAGAAGTTTCCTATGCTATCCCTGATCGGCGCTGCTCTTTCTTTGACCATTCTCTTATTCCTCACAGAAGTGTAAAATGCCTTTGTGTTCTCCCTAATCCATTCTGCCAAGCCTTTCTCGTGCCCCTTCCTGGCTCTCATCAGACAATTTTTGAGCTCCTTCCTCGCCTGCCTGTAATCCTCAAGAGCTGAGCTTGACCCTAGCTGCCTCCACCTTATGTAAGCTGCCTTCTTCCTTTTGACGAGAAGCTCCACCGCTATCGCAGATTACTGAGGGAAGGGAGACAGGAAATAGCTGGGGCATTAATAGATATCTTTGTAGCATCCTTGAACACAACTGAGGTCCCGGAGGACTGGAAATTTGTTTAAGAAGGGTAGCATGAATAATCCACTTAATTATAGACCAGTGAGCCTGTCATCAGGGGTAGGGGAGCTGCTAGAAAATATTTTGAGGGATAGGGTCTTTTCTCATTTGGATGAAAATGTTCTTATCAGTGATAGACAAGATGGTTATGTGCAGGGAAGGTCATGTCTTACCAACTTAATAGAATTCTTTGAGAAAGTGACAAAGTTCATTGATGAGGGAGGGACTGTAGATGTCATGTACATGGACTTCAGGAAGGCGTTTGGTAAGTTTTTCCATGGTCGGATTATGGAGAAAGTGAAGTCACATGGTGTCCAGGGTGTGCTAGCGACATGGATAAAGAACTGGCTGGGCAACAGGGTACAGAGCGTAGTAGACGAAGGCAGTTTCTCAAAATGGAGAACTGTGACCAGTGGTGCTCCATTGAAGATGTTTCCAGAAAGGTGCATGAATGGACAGGAAGCAAAGAGATAAAGACCCTGAGAAAATATACGACGGAATTAGATAGAGGATATGGATCGGCGCAGAATTTGACCGACGAATGGCCTGTTGTACTGGAATTTTCTTAGTTCTAACATTACCAAAGACCCATCACATGCCTGTAAAGATCTCCCACAATCTTTTCCATCAGGCTAAAAGATAAAGAAGCTTGAAAACACAGATCAGCTGGTTCAGTAACGGCTTCTTCCTGACTGTTATGAGACTGATGAATGGACTCTCTAATCTCAGATAATGCTGATCTTGTTCATGTTGATCTCACCTAGGGCATGCTCTGTGCAGCGTAACCTATATGCCTCTCAGACATGTTTTACAGCCATTGTTCTGTACATCCTTGCTTACTATGATCTGCCGGGACATCTTGGTACAGGTCAAAATAAATCCTCACCTCGCCCCCTCTCCCAGGTCTCTCCAGTGCTCACTCCCAGCTCTCTCCGGTCCTCACCCCCAGCTTCTCCCATACACCCCAGCTCTCTGTAACCCCATCCCCAGCGCCCCGTTCCCTTTGTCTCTCACTGAGTCTCTCACACTGTCTGTTTCCCTCTGTTTTCCTTTTCCCTGCCTTCTGTTTCTTTCCCTGAACTTATTATCTTCCCTGCTCCCTCTCCTTGTTTCCTTGTTTTGTTTCCGTTCTCTCTTTGACTGACTGTCCATCTCGTTCCCACGCTGTAATCTCTCTCTTCTTCCCTTCGTATCTGTCTCTTTCTCCCTCGTTGTGATGGTGATGCCTTCTCTATTCGTTTGATGCTGGTGATGGCTCATTGCTTCGATGCTGGCAATATAATTAACTCAACTGGGTTTTGATATCGAAGACATAATTTAAATTATCGGTTAAATTTCAATTGTTGTCAAAACAGCAACCAGAACATGGGTATCCATTTCAAAGCCAATTGTTACATCTAACTATTTTAGAACAACCCGTCTCCCAATGTTCCGTACACTGGCAACTGAAAACATTCGAGTCACGTACATAATGGTCTGACATGGTAACTGCTCTTCCCAGGACCATAAGAAACTACAGACGGCTGTGTGCACAGCCCAGCTCATCATGGAAGACCGCCTTCCGTTATTTATACTTGTCATTGTCGCAGAATGGCTGGCAACATCAAAGATCTCTCCCAAACCAGTCATGATATCCTACAACCTCTTCCAACAGGGAGGAGACAAAGAGGCTTGAAAACATGGACCAGCATGCTCAGGAACACTTCCTTCCCTACTATTATTAGATTGATGAATTGACATCTCTATCTTTTCAAATAATATTAATCTTGCTAATTTCGATTTTGCTTTGCTCACCTCTTGTGAAGCTGTAAACATGTATGCCTCACTCTGTGTAAGTACCCCACGATCTCTGTTTTCTTGTTTACTATGATGTGCCTGCGCTACTCTCAAACCAAACCTTTCCATTGTTCATTTGACTAAAATAAATCAAATCATATCAGATCAATCACGTGAACTGCATTGGCTCAATGTCTTCTGAAAGGCAACTGTGAAAGTGAACTAATGCTGGCCCAGTGGGAGATACCCATATCCCGTTAACAAATAGAAGAAGATGACCACACTCAGGGAATACTGACAAGGGGAATCAGATCGCTTAAAACATGGTCTTAGACATATATAGGTTTTCCTCGCTATCTGAAAGAAACCGTCGGCTCGCTGATATGGTGTAAAGTGCAGGAGCACTAATTTATATGGGAAAAGCTTCGCCTTTCTTCGTAAAAGTGAAAATCCTCTTCGGATTTCTTTTGGTTAGCGAAACAAGGCCCTAATGTAAGTCATTCAGGAAGGGAAGTGGCGAAAAGCGAACTTTTGAAAAGCGGGGAATACCTGTATGTACATGGGCATGATATTCAGGAAGATGGGAATGGCGAAAAATAAATGAGGTGAATCTCACATTTTATTTCCAGCCCAGCTAATCATCATTCTCTTTGTTTCCTCTTTTTCTTCAACATCCCTCTTTCTCTATTGTTTGCTCCTTCTCTTCAAAGCAAACTTCCCTGTCAATGGTGTTAATCACACTCCTTTCCAGATGCTTTCAGTTCAGGAAATTTCCCCAGCACTTTCTGTTCGTTTCTTTGCATTGCCTTGTATAATTTCAGATTTTCAGCATCCTCCTTTATTTGATTTCACCTTCAATTTTGTTAGTTCGTGGGACGTTGGCATCTCTGTCAAGGGCAGCATTTGGTGACCATCACTAATTGCCCTGACTCTGAGGCCATTCCACCAGCCAATATAAAGTAAAGCACATTGTCATGGGTGTGAAGTCTCACTTAACCGAGACCGGGTAATAACATTAGTTTTCTTTACCGAAGGTGATCAGTGAAACAGGAAGGCTTTCAAACAAAATATTGCTTTTATGGTTGTCATTGTGAAATTCACTTCTATTCCAATTCTTATCAGTTTTAATGAAGTTCTGTCATCAGCTGTGGTGGAACTGAAACAAATTACTTGAAACAATATTTTTCGTTTAATAAGCTTTGCTTCTGAATTCCATCCAGCGACAATCCTAATTCATATATTGTGCTATTCATGAAGTAACGTCTGAGACAAGAACATTTTTCTGTTTGAAATATGTGTAATCGGAAAAGTGGTCAGATGAGAGCTTGAAACATTAAGTCTGAATTTTACCAATGTGTAGGCAATGGATTGTTCAGCAACAACACTGATGCAGAGATGAAGATTGCGGATATTAGGAGCTGGTAGTGGACAGGTTTGGTGACAGAGATAACAGGAGACATAAATCAGTTCAGGGCAAAAATGGGATCCCGAGGTTGTGCACAGTCTTGTTCACAGATGTTTGTGAGTGAGTGGTCTGCAATTCACGGATAATGAATGGAGACTGCAAGCGAAACTGAAGACAATAGTTTCTTTCTCTGACAAATATAGACAACTGAAATTGCAACGAGGTTCAAACTTGTTTATGGGATTAATGAATGGTCAGATGTAGAGAACACCAACAATAGAGGGAATATTTAGTAGCACACCCTCCACCCCGCCCAGAATAATCATCAGCACTGCTGATATCTGATATGGTAGAAATTCCCAGTGGGGAAAATCATGAAAAGACGCAAGAGAAACCTCCTCTCCATTGTTGTAATGTTCGAGTCCACTATTCTCAGATTCAGATCTGCCCTCTCTCTGTCTACACAGCTGTTGATCCCTATTACTGTTGGAATTGATGCATCTGCTCTTACACTGGGATAGCGCACTGAATGAAGCCCTTCACCAATAGGAGAGGGAAACCTTCCAGTGACACAGTTGCATTGCATGGAGACTGACATTAATCATAGTCACTGAGCAACTAATCCCAGCTTTCAATACAGCACATTTAGTTCACAATATAACTCGAATGGACTACGTGTTGACATCGCTGGCTATTGGTCAAATCTCCCATGACCAATTGCTCTTGTGAAGTCAGTTGTGCGGGAGAATGATGGATGTTATCTTTTCGTAGGCTAGATGATCCTGCTCTGTTGTCCGTTTACTATGCTGTAACCATCTCTCCCCAAATCCCTCCACCCCCACAAAAGAATCACAATCAGGATGTTGTTACTGTGCTGATCTCTCCTCCACGGGAACAAACGCTAGCAAACAGACTGTCATTGGGCACAGTTGCCCTGAACATAGACAGGAAGTGTGGACTTCTCTAAATGTAACTCTCACTGCTGTAATAAGGCAACTTTGGAACTTCCATAGGGAATATGCTTCTGTAATTTATTTATACAAATTGACAAACTTCTAAATGCAGTTTTATTTGCTGTAAAACCGTATTTTTTACGCAATTTGGCCTCAGTCCAAAACCAACAGTGATATTTACAATGAACCTATTCATTAAGACTTATGAATTAATGAGTCAGGTTCGAATGAACATGACATTGGCTGGGAGATAGGACAGAATGGGGATAGTGGCTGTGGAGACTGCAATGTTATTCCCCAGTCATCATCACTCTTTCTGACAAACAGAATTAAATCTAATGCACAACAAGGAAACAGCCAACATTTGGGAGATGCAATGCTGAATGACAATGTGAACTAAACAGGATAATTCTTAATGTGATAAGGTGAACTATATTTTATATACACACCATTTAATCATTGGGAATACAGTTCGATTAGGATCACTGGACCAGAACATTAACTTTGATTTATCTTCACAGATACTGCCAGACCTGCTGAGCTTGCCCTCTAAGTTCTGTTTTTTTTGTGTTTGAGATTGATTATATTGTTCAAATCTGCCAGGATACTTAAAATTAAAAGCAGATACTAATAACAAAACATGAGGCTATGGGGACAGTACAGCAGACTAAAGTAGAGAGACAGTCGTTACAAGCTGGAAGAGAAAATGGGCTGAATTGCCCACACTTTTGCTGTAAATAATTCTGTGATATGTAATCACAGCCTTTGGAGAGGGGGTAGACATGCTAGTTCAACGAAGGACACGTCGTGCTCCACCATCAATAATTTATTCCTGTTATCTCATGAAATTTCAGCTGCCTCTGAAATGTCTTTTCAAACAAACTGGAGTTCCTGACATTTGCAGGATATTCAGAAAAATATTCTTTTTTCCTTTGAATCTTAAAGAAGAAACAGATTTCGGCCGTAACACAGGTGTCACAGACACACCAACTATAATAGGAACAGGAAAGGACTCCATTGTCCATATATAACCAAATTCAGCATGGAACCCTATTAAGAAACATGAAATATAGTGAGGTGGAAGCATGAAACACAAATAAAAATGATGGAGAAGCGCAACAGATGAGGAAGTAAACGCAGAGAGAAACAGAGTTAACATATCGAATATGATGTGACACTGTTCTGAAAAAGTCATATTGGAATCAAAGGTTAATTCGGTGTATCTTTGCTCAGAGGGTGCCAGACCTGCTGAGCTACCCTCTATCGATTTTTTTTTCGTTCTGAGCTGTGACAAATTGACTGGTCTGAACGATATAAGCAAAGCTGCTATCTGAGTTGAATCTCGAGTAATTTATAACCAGAAGAGAAAGTGCTGGAAAATCTCAGTAGGTCTGGCAGCATCTGTAAGGAGAGAAAAGAGCTGACGTTTTGAGTCTAAATGCCTCTGTGCAGAGAAATCAGAATTAAAGTTTCTAGTTCAGTGGCCCTTCCTCAGAACGGATGGTAGCCCTGAAAATGTTGATTTCTATACAGAAGATGCTGAATTGCTTTTAATGTGGACTAATAGTAGCTAACAATAGAGGGTGAGTAATGGAAGGCGAAGTGATTACTAGGCCTGGTGGTATGGGTAGGCGGCATTGAGGAGTTCAGTCCCGAAAATTATTGAATTTTTTTTTGAGTGTGAAGAGCTGCAGGGTCCGCCCACGGAAAATGGGGTGTTGTTCTTCCAGCTTGCGTTGAAATGTCCTGGAACACTGCAGCAAGCCTGACACAGAGATATTGGGCAGGGAGCAGAATGGGGTATTAAACTGGCAGGCAAATGGAAACTCAGGGTCTTTTGCATTGTGATAGCTTGGCTATACTGTGAAGTGTCCACCCAGTCTACCTTTAGTTTCCCCAATGTAGAGCAGACCACAATGTGAGCAGTGAATGTAGTAGACCGGATTGTGGGAAATGTTGATAGGATGCTACTTCACCTGGGAGGTATGTTTGGCCCTTGGATAGTGAGGAGAGACGAGATAAATGGGAAGGTGTTACACCTCCGGCAGGACAAAGTGTAGTGGACCCGTGGTGGGGGGTGGGGGAGCTGGGGGAGGTGTGGGCAATGAATAACGAGCTGACCAGGGTGTCCTGGAGGAAATGGTCACTTCAGAAGGCAGAAAAGGGAGAGGAGGCAAATTTATCTCTGGTGGTGGCATCTCGCTGGAAATGGGGGAATGCAGACAGATGATCTTCTGCATGTGAATGCTGGTGGGATGGTAGGTAAGGACAGGGAGAACTCTAACCCTGTTGCAGGAGGTAGGAGAGAGGGTGAGGGTAGAAGCGCAGCAGTTGGGTCAGAACTGGTTGAGGGCCCTGTCGACAAAAGTGCTGGGGAATTCTCGGTTGAGGAAGAAGGTGGACATTTCAGAGGAAACATTTTTGAAGTTGACATCATCAGAAGCAATGCGGTTGAGAGGGTGGAACTGAGGGAATGAAATGGAGTCTTTGCAGGAAACAGGGTGAGAGGGTGCATACTCCAGGTAGCTGTGGGAGTCGGTGCTTTAATAGTGGATATCAGTGACCCGTCTATAGCCAGAAATAGAAACAGAGGTGCAGAAGAAAGAAAGGGAGGAGTCAGAGATAGACCAGGTGAAAGTGAGGGAGGAATGCAAATTGGAAACGATGAACTTTTCCAATTCTGGACAAGAGAGAGGAGGAGCAGCTATGATATCATCTATGTATCGGATAAACAGTTGTGGATGGGCGCTGGAATAGAACTGGAACAAGGAATGGTCTACGCATCCCATGAAGGAACAGGTATAATTTGGGCCCACGTGTGCATCCATGCAACCCCTCTGTATGGCAGGAGCAGACTGAAACAATGGGTCTGCCTGGGCAGTTCTGTTTGTGGATTTTCAGGAGGACATAAAAGCGAGCTCTGCTTTCAGAGGGCCATCAGCTTCGGGACTGTTACGTGGGGGCGAGTGGATGGGAATCTCCAGATGAAATGTTGTCAGATTTAGTTAATAACATGGACATGGCCTGATGTGCCATGGCAGGGTTATGGAACAGCGGGTGATATGTGAAGGTATCTGAGAGCTGGCAGTCAGCCTCTGAAATGGAGAGGTGAGTCCACCAGACTACAGCAGCATCACCCTTATCGGCACAGACTGAATAACACAGTCAGGGTTGGATCCATGCGTACAGCGTACAGTCTGCTTAGAGGGCGATAGGTTGGATAGGGTGACAGGGATGCAGAGAAATTAAAACAACCAGTATCACATTGAAAGTTCTCAAAGAACAGATTGAGTAAACGCCAGAGGAATGGGTCTAGGTGGAGGGAGAGTGTGGGAGCTGGGGGAAGGGTCTGTGGGATGGGGAATGGACTCTTGCCCAAAGAAATGGATACTGAGGAGAAGACGGTGGAAGAGGAGTTCAACATTATGTCGTTCCTGAAATTCATTAAAGGGGGTGCAGAGGGATAACGCTGAGACCTTTGCTGAGTACAGAACATTCAGTATTAGAGCGTGGAAGTTTCAGGAGCGATGGTGAATACACGTCAGGAGGTGGGCTTGGGAGAGGGGATGGACTCAGAGCGCAGGGTGGGGTGGCAGGTGCCAGAGGCTCATAGGCCTCTCGAAGTTATTCCATCTTGTGGGCCTCATATATCTGGCGAGCATGGCGAATGAGCTGGAGAATGAAGTAGAATTGGGGAATGGTGCAGCCTTGAGCCAATGTGATGAGATGCTGTTGGACAGAGAAAATGTTGATTTCAGTGGCACTGACATCGCACGATCAGTCCTCATAAAGTAACTGATTGATAATGATCTGAATCGTTATCTTATTGTAACGCCCTGATTTCATTGGGGTGACACTCAACCAGCAAGGTCTTACTTTTCAGAGACTTTAGACCAAATGGTGAAAACAAATGATGTTATTAATAAGACAAGTCCATCCATAGTTTTGGAAGGTACTAGCAAAGGCAGAGTTTAGTTGTCATTCCCAATTACTGTAGGGAAGATGTTCATTGAGGAAATTACCAGCACAGAATTTCACCTGATTCCCGTTAACCACAGTTTGCTGAGGGTTAATGATGCTACATGAGTCAAATATTACTTTGATGCGAGGGAAGTTACTCTGATCTCATCTCTAATGACATTGGAAAATCAGTTAAAATGGTAAAGAGCAAAATGATAGAACACGGCTTATTTGAACAATGTGGTCACTGTCCTCACAACGTTTAAGGAAAAACTGATGCATGGACATCTGATTCTGAGGAGAGGTTTGTCCTATTTGTGATGAGGCTGTTTGGTTAAGCGTTGAGACACAGAGACAGAAAAATGTTCCACTCTCTATGGGGAACAAAACCACCCTGTTCACGGTGCATTGGATAGTGACACACACACACACACACACACACACACACACACACACACACACACACACACACAATTGTCTGTTCCGATTGGACATTGATCATCTCAATGTCATCATTCAACGATGACCAATAGCAGCACAGAAGCCAGCAGTTCTCATCACCCCAGTTGGAAAGCAAACAGGGAAAGGAATGGCCAGTGGAAGTGGGGGTAACTAGGGAACTGGTGTAACTTACAGTGGGAGTGGGAGAAGAAAGATGCGAAGAGCTATCATCAGTGGAAGAGTATGTAGCAGCTGAAAGGGTAGTGCAAGGGAAGTAGGAGTGTAAAAAAAGAGTAGGAAGGCGGAGGAAGAATGGCTAATGAAGATTTAGTGACTGGGAAAAACTTGCTTTAGAAAAAGTGAGATTGGGTGAAAAACATGACTATTGAGGAAAATTGGGATCCACTGAAAATTAAAATTTGATGTACTTCATTTTCCAGCATCTGATTCTTGTTCAGATTGCACATTCACTCTGTATTTCTGTATGTCCATCAATTGCGGATGCCTTTGTTTTCGCCGGTATGGTGTCTCAACATTTTTGAATTTTTTAAATTGCCCGTAGTATTAGGTAAGGGGTAGATGTAGATGTAGGGGTATGAGTGGGTTACGCTTCGGCGGGGCGGTGTGGACTTGTTGGGCCGAAGGGCCTGTTTCCACACTGTAAGTAATCTAATCTAATCTAATCTAATCTAAATCTAATCTAAGTAATCTAATCTAATTTAATGTATTTGCTTCGAATTCAATGTAGACATGAGCAGTACATTTGATCGCCTGCAGTTTGTCCATAACGTAGAATTTAATTGAGTATTCATCCTCATCACATTTACTGCTTCAAGCAATGAGTCTGTGTCCATCCTGCAGATGAAAAATTTCTTCAGCACTGACTATTATTACGAAGAACAGTGCCACACAAAAGGTTCCAGTGCAATGTGCCAAACCCTAGTTCATCCTAAATTAGGTACAGGCTTTATGAATAAGACATGCTGAGTGGTAGAGTGTAAAAGGTGAATTCAAATCTCTGTCGAAAATGCTATTTGCAGCCTCCTCATAATAGGTGTGAACTACATCACTCTGTAAATGCCCCAAAATAACAAAAGCAAGAGACTGGAATTCTTAATTCCTCTTCTCTGAATAACATCTGGAGAACAGGAAGGAAATCAAGGTTTGTTTGTGATATTCATAAATGATGATGGTGAGAATGTGGAAGATGGACGGCAATGGAATGATAACTAATGGTGGGGATGACACAAAGATTAGATGTGTGGTTCACAATGAGGAGGAAATTGTTAGCCTAAGGACGATATTAACAGATGATTTCTATACCCAGATTATTGGCCGATGAAGTTTAACACATAACTGTGAGATGATGCACATCTGAATTAACAAGACAAGTGAGTACTCAAACTGTGAAGTGTGAGGGCTAAATTTGCTCCTTTTTTCATTGCAGCAGGGAAGGTTGAGGAGGAAACCTGGTACAGTTCTACAAAAGCATCAGGGGAGTGGAGAGGATGAACAGACGGCAGCTGTTTACCTTACTCAAAGGGTCAAAAACAAAGGGATACATACTTAAAGTGAAAAGCAGGGGATTGAGAGAGGATTTGTGAGTAAATTTTGAACTGAGAGGGTGGCACAGACATGGAATATAAAATTCCTACAGTGTGGAAATAGGCTCTTTGGCCCAACAAATCCACACTGACACTCCAAAGAATAACCCACACAAACAAGTTCCTCCTATATTTACCCCTGACTAATGCACCTAACCTACACATCCCTGAACACGAGGGTGAATTAAGCATGGCCAATTCACCTAACCTGCACATCTTTGGATTGTGGGAGGAAACCGGAATACCTAGCATCAACAATCAGACACGGGGAGAATGTGCAAAATGCATACAGACAGTAATCCAAGGCTGGAATCAATCCTGGGTCCCCGCGCTCTAGGGCAGGAGTTCTAACCACGGAGCCACCGTTCTGCCCCTGGTGACATGTGGCTGGAGTGCATTCCCTCGGCTGGTGATTGAGCAGATAATCTCACAAACTAATAAAAAAGCCTTTGGATATGCAATTGGTGGTGCAGGCTCGCACTTACATTCAATGATTCTATGTGGTGGCAGTCATGAACACTGATATATTCTGAAGCAATAGCTAATGGCAGTTCCTTGTTTGTTCCATTGACTGTGTCAGTAAGTGAGCCTCCAGTGAAGTGCTGGTGTTATCTCCCACTTTCTACTGAAGTGTTTAGGTTTCCTCGCGTTGGTAATGTAATTTTCTGTGTCGTGGATGTCATTTCCGGCCCTTTTTCTCAGAGGGTGGTAGATGGAGTCAAAATTGAATTGTTTGTTGATGGAGTTCCGGTTAGAATGCCATACTTCTAGAAATTCTTGTGCTTGTCTCTGTTTGGCCTGTCCTAGAATGGATATGCAGACCGAGTCAAAGTGACGTACTTCCTCATCAGTACGTAAGAAATTAGTGTTTGTGTCATGTATTTTGTGGCTAATTGATGTTCATATATCCTGGTGACTAGTTTTCTGCTTGTTTTTCCGTTGTAGGGTTTGTTACAGTTCTTGCAAGGCTTATTGTTCCTGGAGCAGAACGGAGAAAGATTTGAATTTATTGTGGTGCTCAATAGTATGAATAAACAGTCAGAGTGAAAAATAATGTTCTATTAGTTGGCATTACAGCATCAAAGAATTCTAATTTCAAGGTTGTCAGCAAAAGAGTTAGGAGTGAAAAAAGGAAAAACGTCTTTATTTAGCGAGTTGTTACGAACTGGAATTGACTGGCTGGGGAAGTTGTGGATGAAGAGTCAAAAGAGAACTGTGTATATATTTGGAAATTATTAATTTAACGGGCAACAGAGAGAGGGCTGGCAAATGGGAGGTGCTTAGGAGACAGTTTTGGAAATGATTCATACATAATGACCAATGGCCTCCTCCTGTACTTTAAAGTTTTTTACTCTATCATGTGTCAGCTGTGAATAAAAGTCAGTGTCCAATTATTTCACAGTGTAAATGCTCGCAAATTCCTGATTATTTGGTGCAGCATAAGCATTTAAAATGCAAGTATTGCAAGGTCAGCTTCATTATGAAGTCTAATTATTACCCAGAACATGAATATTTTACATGTTGTATTCCAATTGCTAAAACAAATATATCATTGCTTTGGCACAAAACCCTTTGGAAAGCTCTGACTTTTCACTAACGCGATATTATGTTCGTTGTTTTTTTTTCACTATCCACATTTCATATTAAATATCATTCATTCTAAAAATTGGAAGTTTTCAAGTTATTGTTCATTGAAATTTGATAACACAAATAATTTCTTTAGTTTAATATTCACAGTCCATGTTGAATTATTGCCATTTTAAAATTGTGGCAAATAGCTGAAGATCGTACATTTCAGTGAGAAATTAAACTGATTGATACATATAAATGTATAAGAACGCTAATTCTATTTGTATGTTCAATCTTCTGCTCACTCTGAATATGCAATCACTCAGAAGCCAATCACTTTAAAAATATTGGAGTGGCAAAACATTGCTTTGAATCCTGACATTGAATATCTAATTTTGATAACCACAAGAGTTATGTTCTTTCTTCGATAAAATAAAATGTACATGCTTTATTTCTGTGTTAGAAAATCTTGACAGGAGTTTATATTTTAGTTCCATAAATATAGAATCAACAGAATTGATTGAAGAGATTATAATTCAGTTGAATGGTTATCGTTCACAACTTATTGTGGCGCAATTCATGATATATAGCAAACATCCGATTATTGTTCTGGTCAGTAAAGTCAACACCTTGCAATGAGCAACGCTGAAAATTGCTTCCAATTTATCTGAAATCATTTACCGTGTTATTGGACCTCACAGCTGCCTGAGACATAGAGAGACTCAGTGGCCTGTTCCAAAATCTGTGCATTGGGCTTTTAACGTGGTTCAGGGCAGTCAGTCAAACATTACTTCAAAACAAATAATTTGGAATCCTCCTTGGGCAGGGGGAGAACCCGCCAACAGACTATCACTGGTCTCAGTGTAGGTACAAATATTGTCCAGGTTAAATACTAATGGCTGACCAGCAACCAGGTTTTGAAATTCATCTTCAGTCAGAGCCTGGACCAGAGAGCAGACGTGTTGACATGGAGAGCCAGAATCACACCATTCAAGTTACCTATGGTGATGAAACCTGACCTGCGTCTCAGACTCCATACTTCTGCACCCCGGACCAGACATGGGTGAAGACGTTAACAAGTTGACAATCTATTGCAGTGACTTGTGTCTCATAAAGAAACCTCTAAAGCCATATTCAATACATGTCACCTTCACATTCTCCAGGATCAATGTAAAATTGTACATCTCTATGAATGGTCAGAGATTACAACATGGATCACACAGTCGAACGTATGTGAAGTAACCAGCAGCAAACGGCGATCCACAAATCACATTAATAACTGAACTTGGCGTATTCTGTCTGGTCTAAGTAACCACACATATTATACTGGCTTTCAGTAACTGTGACAATGCACACCAAAACTGGATGTTTTGGCCTTACACCTCTCCAAAGCTTCGTGATCTCACACACATCACTCCCTCACACATTCAACAATTGATGAAAATCCACAAGCTGGGTGAAACTGGAAACAGAGAACAGTGCAGCACTGTACAGGCCCTTCGGCCTTTGACGTTCTGTCGACCTTTTATCCTTCTCTAACATCAGACTAAACTACATACCTTTCATTATACTATCATTCATGTGCCTATCCATTTAAATATCCAGAATATAGCTGATTTTACTACAACTATTGGCTGTTCATTGCACACACCCACGACTGTCTGTGTAAGGAACTTACCTCTGACATCTCCCCTAAACCTTCCTCCAATTACCTTAAAATCATACCCCATCGAGATAGCCATTTCCACCCTGGGAGAAAGTCTCTGGCTATCCACTCTATCTATGCCTCTCATAATCTTGTACACCACTGTCAAGTCAAGTTCCATTCTTCTTCGTTCCAATGAGGAAAACAACCTAGCTCCCTCACATTTTCTTTGCACGACATGTCCTTCAGTCCAGGCAGCATCTTGATAAATTTCCTCAGCATTCTCATCAAAGCTTCCACATCTTTTCGATAACGAGGCAACCAGAATTGATCACAATATTCTAAGTGTGGACTCACAAGAGCTCCATATAGTTGGAACATAACCTTCCACCTCTTAAACTCAATCCCTCGGCTAATGAACACATCAAACACCTTCTTAACAACCGTATTAACCTGGGTAGAAACTTTGTGGGAGCTTTGCTATGGCCCATATGATCCTCCATTCCTCCACAATGTAAGAATCCTGCCTCTAACCCTGTATTCTGCATTCAACTTCGACCTTCCAAAATGAATCGTATCCCGCTTTTCCATCTTGAACGCAATCTGCCAGTTAGCAGCCGAGTCCTGCATCTTGTCAATGTCCTGTTGCAAACTACAACAACCCTCCACACTATCCACAATTCCACCAACCGGTGTTTCATCATGAAACTTACTAACCTACCCTTCCACTTCGTCATCCAAGTCATTTATCAAAATCACACACAGCAGAGGTCCCAGAACCGATCCTTACAGAACACCACTGGTCACCAAGTTCCACACTAAATACTACCCATTTACCACCACCCTCTGTCTTCTATGGGCTTGCCAATTCTGTATCCAGACAGATAGGACTCCCTGTATGCCATGCCTCCTTACTTTCTGAATGAAACTACCTCGGGGAAGCTTATCAAACACCTCGTTAAAATCCATGCACTCCGCATTCACTGCTCTACCTTCTTCAGTGCGTTTAATCGAATCCTCAAAGAATCCAATAAGAGTTGTGAGGTATAACCTGTCCCTCACAATGCCATGCTGACTATTTTTAATCAAACCATGATTTTTCAGAATCCTCTCCAATACTTTGGCCAATACTGATGCAAGACTGACTGGTCTGTCATTCTCAGGACCATCCCTGTTCCCTTGCCTGAACAAGGGAGTAACGTTTGCCACCCTCCAATCAACCGACGCTACTCAAATGGAGAGTGAAGACGCAAAGGCCATTGCCAAAAGCACAGAAAGCTCTTCCCTCTCTTTCTGTAGTAACCTAGGGTGTTTCCTGTCTGGCCGAGGGATTTATCTATCCTTATGTTTGTACTTCAATCAGTCTGTATTTCACCTCAACTTGTTTACTCCCTGTCCAACCAACTGATTGACTGCTTTCCATTTCAGGGCTCTGTACAGTGGTGCCTTCCTGAGCAAATATGGTTCCCAATATCCTGTGTATTATGTAATGGAAAACATGGGAATGCCTTTCTCATGAAGGACAGATGCCAAAACTTTGACTCATGCTGTTCTTCTGATACTGCCTGAATGGCTGTGCTTTCCCAGCGCCACACTTTTCGACTCTGATCACCAGGATCTGAAGTACTCACGTTCTCCATTACTGAGGTCTGTCCTCTCTGCACACTGAGCAGGCAATTAATCAGCAGAAACCAGTTGTATTTAGAACTGACTGTTCAGTTCTGGAAAGCTGCATTTGACGAACACTTTTACTAAAAACGAAATTAAAATTCAACAAATTTTCATTCAGTCCCAGAGTTACAGTTTTGGTTCATGAATTGGACAGCTTGATAACGAGCAGTGAATGACTGAAGAACTCCGAGGTACAGAGTATTCTAGGCGATATATTTCATGTTGGATGTGCTTTACTTTAATGCTGCTAATATTATCAGGCAGACGAATAAGACAAGGAAACGAGGTGACATGTGGAAGTGTGGCAATTTTGCCATTACAGAGATGTGTTTGAGGGAGGTCATGGCTAACAACTCAATATTCTGTGGTACCAGAACTTTTGTCAGGACAGGAGAGGGGGTAAAAGAGGAGGTAGTGGTGCCTTATTAATTATGGAGTCAGTTACTGGCGTAAGAAGGGACGATATCTTGAAAGGATCTTCTAATGAGGCTTGGTGGTTAAAGCTCAGTCTCAAAACCATGACAGAAACACTGCTTGGGATATATTGTAGACCCCCGGATAAAGGAAAGTACGGGAGCAGGTATATAACCAAGTTATTTAGATGTGTAAAAACAATAATACGATCATTATATTCAGGTATTTCAATTCCAAACATTAATTCGGTCAGTGATAACTTCTTAAGCGGGGGCATGTGCTTTGAAATTTATTCCAAACAGCTTCTTATATCAAAATAGAGCAGATACAACAATGGGCAGTGCAGTGCTGGGCCTCACTGTGGGGAACGAAGCCACTCAGGTGTTTCAGGCAGATGTGGGAGAGCATTATCGGACCAGTGACCGTGATATCGCACATTTTGACTTTGCTAAGCAAAAGACCCCAAAACTGTTTGAAATATAAAAGCTTTTTGGATTGGGTATGCAGATTTTATGAAAAATAATGACAGGATCTGGGCAAAGTGCAGTTGCTTCTGGGTGAAATCGTCGTAGAACAAGGTGGGGCGAAGGTTGAGGGATCACTTGATTAAAATGGAATTGATGACAGTGTCGGCCCCGCATGTTACACCGAAGATAAAATTTAGGAAAACAAGCCCAGAGAACCTCAGATATCGACGCAAATTCCGAACAGGATGAAAAATGAAAGAGAAGCTTAACGCAGATACCAAGTGAGCGGGCCAATGACGGTCCTAAACTAATATAGCAAGTGGAGGGCTAAACTTAAAAACTCAGTAGAAGAGCAGAAGAAGGGTTGATAAAACTTTAGAATGTAAGATTAGCAAGAATCCAAAGTCTTTTTTTTGGTTTATTAAGGGGAAGACGATAATGTGGGAAAAAAATGAGAGTGTGAGGGTCTAAGAGGACAGCCTGTTCACAGAGCCAGAGAATATGTTAAATACATTCTACGAATCGGTCTTCAGTTTGGAGAAGCTGTTTCTGGATTCAGGGAGATTGACCGTTTGACCCTTGAGCAAATTGACACAGGTGCTGAGGAAGAATTGAAAGTTGATGCAAGATAGAGTGGGCAAATAACCAGATTAAAGACCACCAAGTCTCACATCAGTGAGGGGGAAACAATTGTAGAAAATTCGGAGGGCTGTTAAGGCTGGATCATTAAATATCTTTAAGGCTGAGACAGACAGATTTTTATACAAGTGTTACAGGAAATCATAGGAAAGTGGAATGGGGGATTAGCAAGCAGACTCAGTGAGAGGATAGATATATTGTTTCCCCTTTGTCTAATGGAGTTCTTTTCCAATAGCCCTTTATTCACAAGAACATCAACCTCTCTCACTATGGAGTGACACACAGGTTGGAATGCAATCGAGGGATTCAAGGAATTCATAAACGCGATACGAATAGACAGAAAGTACGTGAGGTCTGAAATAACACGGATTGCCTGTCGGGGTGAGGATTTGCATCGACACTGGCACCACTACCAGAAGGAAGACCTCAGTAAGACACCCTCCAAGGTCAAGCAGAGACCTGCACTGGAGAACAGGTAGTCAGGGGCCAGGTGTCAAGGAGTGCTGAAGGCCTAAAGACTATTAAACTATCGTGTCTCCGTCCTTCCCTTCCCTGATCAAAACTACGTGTGGAGGGGTAGAGAGACATGCCGTTGTAGCAGTACGGCTTTGACATGAAGGGCTTCGGACAGCTCCAGCTCAGCAAAATGTACAGGGAAACTGAAATAAAGTCCTTTTAACTTTATTGCTACAGCAGTCGAGATGGCAGTGAGGGCAGTCTCACGTTCCTCGTGTGGGATGTGGGAGCTCACGGAGATTTTCACCGTCCCTGATGGCTACACGTGTGTCTGTGCACCCAGCTTCATCTCCTGGGAGACCGTGTTAGGGCGGTGGAGCTGGATGGCACTGTGGCTCAGTGGTTAGCACTGCTGCCTCACAACACTAGGGACCAGGGTTCAAATCCTGGCTCAGGCAACTGTCTGCGTTGAGTTTGCACGTTCTGCCCATGTCTGCATGTGTTTCCTCTGGGTGCTCCGGTTTCCTCCCATAGTTTCAAAGATGTGCAGGTTAGGTGAATTGGTCATGCTAAATTTTCCCGTAGTGTTAGGTGCAGGGTAGTGGGTCTGGGTGGGCTGCTCTTCGGTGGGTCGGTGTGGATTTGTTGGGCCGAAGGGCCTGTTTACACGCCATAGGTAATCTAACTTAAGATGCACTCAGAGCCATCTGAGATACTGAGAACTTCATAGATAAGTGCTTTAGTGTGGTGGCCACGCCCAAGACACGCCCCTAGTTATGTCCCCCCAGTGATGTAATATTCCAGTCCAATGTTCATCGCCCTCAGTTCATTAGCTTTACCTGTCAGTCCTGTTGTAATTAAATAAACACACTTTAATCCAACAGGCATACCTTGCTTCCTGTCATATTCTAGGTAGAGAGTGGCTGTGCGACCACCAGGAATGGCAAAGGGAGTAGGCAGAGAGTACAGAAATCTCCTGTGGCCATTCCTCTCGATAACAAGTAGACCAGTTTGGATTGTTGGGGGCGATGACCGTTCAGAGGAAACCAGCAGTAGCCAGGTTGGTGGTACTACCACTGGCTCTGGGGCACAGCGGGAAAGCGGAAAGGTAAACAGGACATTAAAGATAGGAGGGTCGATTGTTAGAGAGACAGATCAGAGATTCTGTGGCCACAAACGGGAATCCAGGATGGTGGGTTACCTCCCAGGTGCAACGGTCCAGGATGTCTCCAAGTGGCTGCAGAACATTCCCAACAGGTTGAGTGAGCATCCAGAAATCATTATGCACGTTGGCACAAATGGTACCCGTAGCAACAGGGACGAGTTCCTGCAGCGTGATTGCAGAGAGCTAGGAAGAAATATTTAAAAAGAAACCTTGACAGTGGTAATCTTATGAGAGGGAGAGTACCGTCAGAGACTTGCACTAGAGGGGGCACCAATATCTTAGCGGCCAGTTTTGATAGTGTTACAAGGGTGGGTTTAAACTGAATTGGCAGGGGGTGATATCCTCAAGAGCAGGGAGGCAAGTGCGAGGCTGGAAGGAGATATAGTAATCAGAAATAGTAAGATTAGGCAGGAAAACGACAGAGAAATGCCTTTTGGATTAAATTGCATCTATGTCAATGCAAGAAGGCCTACAGGTAAGGCCGATGAACTCAGGGAGTGGATTCGTAGGTGGGACTGGGATATTACAGCCATTACAGAAATATGGCTAAGTGATGGAAAGGACTGACAGCTTAATGTGCCAGGGTACACGTGCTTTGGGTGAGACAGAGATGGCGCAAGGAGGGGAGGGCAGTTGCATTTCTGATTAACGGGAGTTCCACAGCAGTAATCAGAGACAAAATAACTGATGGATCACCGAGTGAGGCTTTGTGGGTGGAGTTAAGAAATAGGAAGGGAATGATGAGGTGATTGGGGATGAATTATAGGCCCCGAAACAGTCAACAGGAATGAGAGTAACAAAAATGCAGGAAGAGAGGGGAGACCTGCAGGAGCAATAGGGTTATCATAATAGGAAATATAATTTTTAAAATACAGACTGGAATGAACAGAGCTAAGGGATTTGATGGGATAGAATCGGATAAAAGCGTCATGAAAGTTTCTTCAAGCAGTATACAGAGTGTCCTACTCGGGAAGGGGCAAAACTCGAAATTTTCTTCGAAAATAGGGCAGGAAAAGTGACTGAGTTAACAGTGGGGGAGCACTTTGTGACCAGTAAGCGTAGTTCTATTAATTTTCAAATAGTTATGTAGAGGGGCAAAACTGGTCCTCAGGTTCATGTTCGAACTTGGGGCGTGGCTCAGGTCCAGGCAGCTGGGATCAAGGTAATCCCTGGAGGTATATAAGAGATAACGGAGTTTACTGAAGAAGGAAATCAGTAGGGTGAAAAGGGGACAAGAAAGAGACTTGGCTGAGAAGATTAAGATGAATCCAAAAAGCTACTTTAAATATGTTAAAAGAAAACTCAATAACTGGATAGAAAATAGGACCCATCGAAGACCAATGTGGACAAGTATGTGTGGAACTATAAGAGATGGGTGAAGTCCTCAACGAATATTTCTACTCTATGTTTACTGTGGAGAAAGACATGTTTACTTGAGAACTTGAGGAAGTTAGTGGTGATATCTTAGGGACAATCTATATCATAGTAGAGGAGATTTTGGATGTCCTGGAATGTTTGAAAGTGGATAAATCTCACGGTCCTTACCCGATATATCCAAGAACACCTCAAGGGGCTCCAGAAGAGTTTGCGGGGACACTGGCCTATAATGTTGATCATCATTGACCACAGTGACGTCCCGGAAGACTGGAGGATAGCAAATGTTGTGCCCTTATTCAAGAAGAACTGAACACAAAAAACCTTGGAACTCAAGACCAGTAAAGTTCTGAGGGTTAAGATTTACTTGCATTCAGAAAGACAGGCTTTGATTAGGAATAGTAAGTGTGGCTTTGTGTGAGGAAGCTTGTACCTGACAATTCTCTTAAAGTAATTGGATGATGTGTCTAAGAAAATTGACTTAAGTGGGGCAGTAGACTTCAAAACATGTGTTGTTGAAAAAGCACAGCAGGTCAGGCAGTATTCATCAGGAACGTCCAAACCATCGATTCTCCTGTTCCTCTGATGCTGCCTGACCTGCCGTGTTTTTCCAGTGCCACACTTTTCGACACTGATCTCCAACAACTGTCGTGCTCACTTTCTCCATGGACGGTAGATTTAGTCAATATGGATTTCAATTGCACCATAAAAGAATGAGGCTTTTCAGCCCCTGGAGCCTGATATACAATTACAGGAGGAGGCAAATAAGCCCCTAGGGCCTATAAAACTGTAACCAGATCATGCAGCACCAGTATCCGGTTGCACAGGATCAATCTATTCAGCTACTTGAATCAGTAACACAGGAAATGGAAGAGGCCACAAAGTGACTGGACTATGGGGTATGCTGGAATATAACCAGGCCATATAGCCGCTCAGACCTGCCCTTCCATTCAGTAAGTCAGGGCTGATTTGCACTCGGCCGCAATTTCTCTTTAATGCCCAAATCTTTGTAGCCCTCGACTCTCTCTCGGGTCAAAATCCATTGATACCCACTCGCACCCCCCCCCCAAACATTTCAGTGATGTAGCCTCCCCTAACTGTCTGGTCCCAACCATCAGTACTCCCTGAGAGAAGGAAACACTCCCCACACATATACCTTGGCCTACTGACATGGGTAGAAGATATGAACACAGCGTAAAATGGCTGGCCCTGATATCACGGCAGTATTTGATTGAGCGAGATGTCAAAGAGACTGAACAAAATTGAACTTGATGAGAATCAGTTGTAAACTCCCCACTGGTTGAATCATTCAGAGCACAATGGGGCTGGTGGGCATAAATCCTCAGTCCCTGGATATCTCTGTGGGCAATCCTCAAGGTAGCTTCTTCGGCACAAACATCTTCAGCTTCTTCCTCAATGTCTTTCGCTCTGTCACACAATCAGAGATGGGGATGTACTTTGAAGATTATACAATGTTCAGAACAATAAGTAAACTCCTAAGGTACTAAAGTATCAAATCTGGACAACATTCAAGCTTGTGCTGTTAATGTATAGGTAACATGAATCAAAAGCTCTGCTGGGCACTAAACATTTCCACGGTTAAAAAAAAAGAGGAACCCCTTCAGCAACTCTAGCTGGTTTCACACTAATATAAGAAAGCCATTCAGCCCATCAGATCTATTGGATAACAAGAGGCGCAATGGGTTCACTCACTCCTGCCTATTATACAAGAAGACAATTGAAAATAAAAGCAGATGTTGGAATCCAAAATACACACGCAGGAAGCTGGAAGAACAGAATAAGCCAAGGTAGCATCAAGACTTTGAGAAACGAACGCCTTGGATATAACCCTTCGTCAGAACTGTGGATGGGAGTAAGGGGGTATATAGATAAAGTGGCGGGTGAGGGAGGAGGAGGCAGATGGCGAGGTGGGAATAAGTGAACACAGGTAAAGGGTATCAGCGAGTTGTTGATGGGAGCGCTGAATCCAGTTGGTAGCTGGGGAAAAGGTTGCTCAGAGGAATGGAAGGCAGGGGAGGGCTTGGGAAGGGAGTCGGGAGATTGGAAGGGAGGTTAATTGAAATTGGAGAATTCAATGTTGCGTCTCCGGGGTATAGGCTGCACAGGTGACAGGTGAGATCTTGTTCCACCAGATTATGGTTTGGTTCATTGTGGCAATGGAGGAGGCCAAGGATGTCCATGTTGGAAAGGGATTGGGAAAGAGAATTGAAATAGGACGTGACTGGGATGTCTTCCATTCCACCTAACGACCCTAACTTTCAGCTCCCAATGGGATTCATCCCCCCATCCCCCAACCATTTTGTACCCACCACTTGTGTCCACATAGCCGTAACTCACCATCCCCCTGATCTCGCCACCCCAAACCACTCCCTTCCCTCTTTATCTGCAGCTCCCCCTACCCCCCAACCCAGTTCTGAAGAATGGTTTATACCTGAAATGTTGACTTTCCCAGCTCATTGTGCTGCCTGGATTGCTGTGTTCTTCCTGCCTTCTGTTTGTCTCCTATAACCCAGGAAGATAAGAGTCTAGTCAGCACAGCGTGCTGGTAGGCAGAAACCACGGGTTGCTCACTGAAGTCTTTGAACCTCTGTCTTCGGGCCAGGAGGAAGATATTCAGTTCCTTGAGACACTGACACATGAACAGAAGAGGCCATTCAGCCCCTCCAAACTGTTAGACTTAAATAGGAGGATGTCATTGTTGCTGCAACACGACAAACCAATGAGGCACAGACTGCACAGACAGACTGCTCCATGTTGTTCCTCCTGGCTCCATTGCTAATGGTACACACGTGCTATGTTAACGTGGTTTGCCGATCATGAGGATGGAAAGTGATTGGTTTGTGCCAAGTCCCAAGGAGGCATCTTCCATCTCCGAGATGTTATGGACCAGGCTAGACCACTCAAAACACTTTTAAGCCGGCAGCCCAGCGCATGCCTTTGCAATTTGTTTCGGTAAGTGTACAATGAAAATTAGTCGGAGTAATTTAGATAGGTTGACTACTAGATTTTAAAACAAACATAAACTTTATTCATAAAATTACACAATGAAACACAAAGAACAGAATAAAGAATCACGACAGATCTCAACCTATTCAGGTAGACTTAATTATGCTATTCCGGATATACACAACCGTCCCAGTAGGCAAACTCCCAATAAAAACCAGTATAAATGGAACACAAACTTCCAGATTGAAGTTGAAGTTGAGAAAAGAGAGAGAGTTTCCACACAGCTCTCAGTTGAACTTCCCAGTTCAAGACTCAACTGAAAACTGCTCAGGTAAGCTATTTCAACTAAAATAGCTCACCACTCTCTGCTCATTATACTGATCACTTATAAAGCATGACCACTTTGGCCTGAAGTCTCATCTGCTTCCAAGTAAACAAAAGGCCTCTGAAAATACTTTACATCTCTGTACCAAACCAGACTGATCAGAGCTTGGCCCCGTTTTATTGTACCTCTGAAAAAAATCAAGGACAAAGTCTCCTTGAGCCAAGGAACAGCTTTTAGACAAAAAATGGACTTGCTTTGTGACATGTCTCTCCCACCCCTTAAAAAAAAGAACCACCAATACTAAAAGGTGGCTGCATTTTTAACCCTTCCAAACCCAGTTAGTAGTCTCAAAACTGACAGATACACTATACTAAATGTAAACATTCAAACATGCACAAACCCATGCAAATTCAGGCCGCAGTATACCCACTACCGAACACTTCCGTATCTCATTCGAGTCTCAATAACTCATCAGCTTTCACGTTTTCGTGACCTGCCACATACACAATTGTCAGATCGAATGGCTGCAACAACAAGCTCCATGTAAACACTCTGGCATTTTTGTCTTTAAGTTTTTCCACAAATGTCAATGAGTTGTGATCAGTGTATACAATTGTCTCAGATGCATTGCTGGTCATATAAACACAGTAATGGTGTAACGCCAACAACAAATTTAAAGTCATTTTCTCCACCGTTGAAGATTTCTGTTGATGAATGTTCGACTTCCCAGAAAAATACCCGATTGCTCTTTCAATTCCCTCATCATCCTCCTGCACCAACACCGGACCGACACCCACATCACTGGCAACGATAGCCACCTTGAAAGGCTTCATGTAATACAGTGTAGCTAATACTGGGGGCAGTGGCTAACACAGTTTTTAGGCTGCAAAATGCCCTTTGACAGTCCTCTGTCCACTGAGAGTTCTTGCCCTGGACAATTCGGTGAGTGGAGCAGCCACACTGCTTAAAGTTTGGCACAAATTTTCAGTAAAATCCAGTCAATCCCAGGAACCGTAGTATTGCATATTTCTTCTTGTCGACGGTGTGGAACATTCCCCAACTACTATAGTTTTTGTATCTCATGGGGCCATTGGCCCATGTCCAATACCGTGACCCAGGAACGTGACTTGGGCTTTTTCAAATTCGCTTTTAGCTAGGTTTACCACCAAGCCTTCCTTCTGAAGCCAATCAAACAAGTCCGATAAATGCTGTAAATGTTCTTTCCATGAGTGACTAAAAATCACCAGGTCATCAATGTACATCACATGGTTGGGTAATACGGCAATGACCTTATTATCAGTCTCTGAAATGTGGCTGGATCATTTTACATACCAAATGCAACAACTTTGAACTGATATAGTCCATTTGGCGTTATGAAAGCCGAAATTGCCTTTGCTTTCTCTGTCAGAGGTCCTTGCCAGGAGCCTCTGAGCAAGTTCAACTTAGAACTATAAGTAGCTTCTCCCACTTTTTCGACACAGTTTTCCAAACATGGAATTGGACATGCATCAGTCTTTGTAACGAAGTTGACTTTGTGAAAGTCCACACATGACCGCTGGGTAACATCTGGCTTTGGCACCATGACTATATATGAGCTCCAATCACTGTAAGTAACTTCGATTATGCCATCGTGGAGCGTGTGCTCTATCTTCGTCTGAAACTGTACCAACTTTAGAGGGTAATGCCTTTAAGGATGTTGCTTAATCAGAACAACATCTCCTGTGTCTACATCATGCACAATTATGTTCGTACTTCCCAGTTTATTTTAGCATATATCTCCACGGTATTGCAATACCTCTTTCAGGTTACTATGCTTTTCTTGAGGAAGGTAACTCAATAATTTATCCCAAGTTTTGACAATTTTTTCATTGTTCAATTTGATTTGAGAAATGTCTAATTCAGAATCCTCCGAACTTGGTTCTTCTTTCCGTGCTGTAATCATTAACACCTTCTCCTCTTGCTTTCGTTCCCTATCAAAATACCTGTTGAGTATATTCACATGGCACACTCTGTGAGATTTCTGCCTGTCTGCAGTCCGTACCAAGTAGTTCACTTCATTCAATTTCTTCCCAATTTGATAAGGGACACTAAAACTTGCTTCTACAGGCTCAACTGTTACTGGAAGTAGCAGCAATACCGTATTCCCAATTGCAAAATTGCAAATTTGTGATTTATGATCCACTTCCTGTTTCATTGTATGCTGCGATACTTTTAAATGCTGTCTACCCAACTCTCCAGCACTATTTTAGCTGCGTTTCGGAATGGCAGGCAGTGTCCAGTGGTTTACCACAGGGATCCGTGCTGGGACCGCAGCTTTTTACAATATATGTTAATGATATAGAAGATGGTATCAGCAATAACATTAGCAAATTTGCTGATGATACAAAGCTGGGTGGCAGAGTGAAATGTGATGAGGATGTTAGGAGATTACAGGGTGACCTGGACAAGTTAGGAGAGTGGGCAGATGCATGGCAGATGCAGTTTAATGTGGATAAATGTATGGTTATCAACGTTGGTGGCAAAACAGGAAGGCAGATTACTACATCAATGGAATCAATTTAGGTAAAGGGGCAATTCAGAGAGATCTGGGTGTTTTTTACACCAGTCAATGAAGGTAAGCATGCAGGTACAGCAGGTAGTGAAGAAGGCTAATAGCATGCTGGCCTTCATAACAAGAGTGATTGAGTATCGAAGCAAAGAGGTGCTTCTGCAGCTGTACAGGGCCCTGGTGAGACCCCCCCCCCCTGGAGTACTGTGTGCAGTTCTGGTCTCCAAATTTGAGGAAAGACATTCTGGCTATTGAGGGAGTGCAGCGTAGGTTCACCAGGATTATGAAAGGATTGGACACTCTGGCAGCAGGAAACATGTTTCCGCTGATGGGTGAGTGCCGAACCAGAGGACACAGTTTAAAAATACAGGGTAGACCATTTAGGACAGTGATGAGGAGAAACTTCTTCAGCCAGAAAGTGGTGGCTGTGTGGAATGCTCTGCCCCAGATGGCAGTGGAGGCTCAGTTTCTGGATTCATTTCAGAAAGAGTTCAATAGAGCTCTCAAAGATAGTGGAATCAAGGGTTATGGAGATAAGCCAGGAAGAGGATACTGATTAGGAATGATCAGCCATGATCATATTGAATGGCGGTGCAGGTTTAATGGCAGAATGGCCTACTCCTGCACTATTGTCTATTGTCTATTGTCTATTTAATCGTTCCCTAAAATTTGACACATCGTCCAATTGTGTGGTCTCTGAATTCTGACTTATTATTTTTTCCTTAACTAATGGTAATGGTCCTTATACTTCTTGCCCACAAATTAATTCAAATAGTCTGAATTTGGTCGATTCATTTCGTGCGTCTCTGATCACAAATAGTTCAAAATGAATTTCCTTATCGCAATCATCTGGATTATCCTAACCATAAACCCTCAACATGGTCTTCATTGTTTGATGCTTATGCTCACTGTGATTCCGAATACTACATAGTAGATTTGAATTGCTTTATTCCCAAGTAATCAATCACCTGCTTGAATAGCTCGGATGTGAGGTTTGATCTGTCTGGATCTCTATTGGTAGTCCGTACCTAGTTAAAAATAAGTTTTATTTTCTACAACTGTTTTAGCTCTGATGCTGCATAATGGGTCTGCCTCTGGAAATCTAGTCGACACATCCATTATTGTTAATAAATACTTATTCCAACTTTTTATTTGAGATAGGGGACCTATAAAATCTGTCAAGACTCTTGTGTAAGGTTCCTCAAGTTCTGGAATAGGTATACAAGTTGTAGGTTTTATTAATGCCCGTGTGACATATTTGAGATGTTCTGGCAACTTTCAACTACATCTTTGTGAAGTCCAGGCCAGTGAAAATATCTTTGTATTCCAGCCTGTAATGTCCTCACCCCGAAATGATCTCCACGTGGTAGTTCATGCGCCACTCGCAGCACCTCCTTTCTATACACAACAGGCAAAACAATTTGATGAATTTCTGTCGACGTCTGATCTGCTTCAATGTGTGCTGATCTCCATATCCGCATTAAGACATCATTTGTTAAGTAATAACACACAGGAATGCATTCATTCTCTTTCTTACTAAATATCGTTTGATATAAATTTTGTAACTCCTCATTTTTCAGTTGTAACTCAATCAGCTTATCAGAGCTAAGAATACGCTCAAATTTTCCTACTTGCTCCTTCTCTGTTCCACTTATCTGATCAAAAAGAAACTTTCGGATAACTCTACGTCAGCTTCCTTATCTGTGCATTTATCCTGCTTAGACCTGTGCACCTGTGATCTTCTGGTCATGCAATCAGGGGGAAATTTCTGGACAAACATTCTCCACGTCTTCAGTTGCCTGCATCTCCACTGGCTTTTCAACTAGAATAGGCAGCACGATTACCAAATCAGCTATATTATTTGCAAGGACAAATTATATTCCTGGAGCTGAGAGTTAGGGGTCCAGTACTCCGACCACACATTCTCCACTCTTCTCTGGACTCTCTAGCCTCACTTTACATAACTGAGCACTTTTTGCCTCACTATGAATTCCTGTTACTAGCACATTTTCTGACAATAGTCTCTCAAGAGTGCATAAAGCCTCACCCCTCAGCATTACAGACTAAAAAGATCCTGTGTCAATTAATATCGGAACCTCCTTACCAATTACTCCTGGCCTATGTGAATAAATTCTTCCCTTTCATGTAAGTTTTTATGCAGATTTGACACATCCACTGATCATCTTGTACACACTGAGGCAGTTGCCTAACTCCCACTATGCTTTATGTTCCGAGTCCAACAAAACTTCCAGGCTTGTCTGTTATCCTACAGCTGGTTTTCTTCCAGCCCATCAACACTGTTGATGTGTGGCCCACTTTATTACAATGAAAACACCATAGTATTTTAACTTCTTTGTCCCCTTCAAGGTTTTCTTTATTATTGTCGTAAGTTATCCTTATAATCTGCACTGTGATCTACCTTTCCCTTTGCATGTGAGGATATCTCTTTGCTCCAATTTCTGTCCCTCAGGGACTAGAACTGGTTCTGGAAGCCAAACCAAGTTTATGTACCAGTTCATAATCATCAGCCATTTCAGCAGCTAACCTTGCTGTTTACACTCTCTGCTCTTCCACCTGAGTTTGCACTACTTCAGGTAGTGATTTTTTGAATTCCTCCAAGTACTAACCTCTCTAAGAGCATGATTGCTTTGCTTGAATTTTAATGCTCATATCCAACTATCGAAATTAGTCTGTGTGATCCTTAAAAACTCAGTGGTTCGACCAGGATCCCTCATTATATTCCTGAAAGGTCGCCTATACAGACAAAAAGTTTTCTGTAACCTGCTCATACTCCCCAGGTGCTTCCTCTGATTGGGATGTGAATACCTCACCAGTCCTACCTACAAGTTTCGTTTGGATCAACAAAACCCATATTGCCTCTGGCCACTGCATTTGTTTCGCAAACTTTTCAAATGAGATGAAAAGGGCATCACATTCTTCTCATCAAATTGAGGCAATGCTTGAACATACTCAAACAAATTCTCACTAGGCTTCTGACTACCAGGGGCTCCTTCATCGTCACTCTCATCCTTACTAAGCACATACTCAGCCGTTATCTCCAGCCTTTTACACTGACTTCCCTTTTTATGAGTCAGTTTTTGCTATTCAAAAGCTCTCTCTTTCTCTCTCCCCTGTTGCTTTCTCTTTTGCCATTCTTTCTTTTTACTCTCTGTTCTGCTGCTCTCTCTTTTCCCCCTCTTCTGCATTTTATCAAAAGTCAAATGTTTCATTTTGCTGCCCTTTCCCTACCTCTCGATGTTAACTCAAGATGTGTCATTTGCAACTGAATTCTTGCCATCTCTGACTCTGATGGTTTCTCCAGCAAGTTTAATTGACGAGCTACTGCTGTAATTATCTCTCCTTTCCTCACAGAAGCAGTGAGTTCCAATTCCAGCTTCTCTGCTAATTCTTGCAACTTGGTCTTAGTCACTTTTCGTAAAATTTCCAAAGTCACTGCATGCACACTCAGGAAACTTTTGGCAACTGAAATAGCCATTACTATTCTAAGCTTTGTCAGCCCAATCAAACTAATACCTGACATAAAGACACTAGCATCTCCCACTCGCTGTTAAAAATCCAGCAATGAGCTTACAATCTGTTATGGACGAGGCGCGAACACTCAAAACATTCTTAAGCAAGCAGCCCATAGAATAACTTTGCAGTTTGTTTTGGTAATTATCCAATGAAAATTACCCGGAGTAATTTAGCTAGGGTGACTACTAGATTTTAAATCAGACAAAAACGTTATTCACAAAGTTACACAATGAAACACAAAGAACAGAATAAAGAGCCCCTACAGAATTCAACCTGTCCAGCAAGACTTAGTTGTGCTATTCCAATTACACAGAATTGTCATAATAATCAGACTCCCTTGTAAAAACTTTATAATGGAATGCATGCTTGCAGGTGGAAGCTGAAGGGCAGAAAAGAGAGAGAGTTTCCACACAGCTCCCAGTTGAACTACCCAGTTCAAGACTCAACTGAAAACTGCTCAGCTCCGCTCAACTCAGCAACTCAGCTAAAATAGCTGACAACAACCCGTTCATTATACAGGTCACTTCTAAAGCATGACAACTTTGCCATGTAGTTTAATCTGTTTACATAAAAATAAAAGGCCTCTGAAAATCCGTTTCGCGTCTGTATCTCACCAGACTGATCGCAGCCTGGCCCTGTTTTATTAACCCTCTGAAAAACATCAAGGACAGAGTCCACTTGAAGCAATGAACAGCTTTTAGCAAGAAAGAAGGATTTGTTTGTGACAGAGAAGACAGGCTAGTTTTCTGTATGGACGACAGAAACTGGTGGGAATGGCTAATACTATCAGAGTGTGGCTGATGACAGATTTGTGAACATCGTGACGTTCAATGCAGGGTCACACACCAACTGTACATCCAGATGGTGAGAGTTCATTCAGAACCTGGAGCTCTCTCTCAAACAACATGGGGGCTTCATAGAACTTTGTAAACTATCATAGAGTCATAGAATCCTATAGCACAGAGACTGGCCCATTAGCACAAACTGGTTCATGCTGATCAAAATGTCCATCCATGTTAACCCCATGTCCCTGCGCTTGGTCCATATCCTTCTAAACCTTTCTTATCTATATATTGTCCAAATGTGAAGACACATACCATGGAAAACATGTTATATCTAATGCTATCCGTGTTTTGTTTTGGAAATAATGAGTGTTGATTCAATACTCTCCAGTGTTAATGCAATCACTTTTTTTCTCTTTGTAGCGTTCCAGATTAAACACTCATTTACTTCACACTCTCCTCATGGTACCATCACTGCAGGGATTAGTCTGCTGAAACTCCATTACACCATCTATTTTTAGCAAGGAGATGATTGATTATAAATGAAAGGAAATACTGTCTCAAGTACACTCCACAACTGCAGGACGGTGTCTTCACTCTTATACTTTAATCAATTTGTAATGAACGATGCTACTCCTTTATTGTGCTGAGTCATAGAGTCATTGAGATGCACAGCATGGAAACAGATCCTTCGGTCGGACCTGTCCGTGCCGACCAGATATCCCAACCCAATCTAGTCCCACCTGCCAGTACCCGACTGCTCTGTAGGAATTCTGTTAGTGCCTCATGATCAAGTACATCCAGCTCCTTTTCACCAAGAGCACTTCCCATCATCTCGCCTTCTCATAAATACAAAATGAGAAGGATGGCACTTTTTCCAAATCATTTATTTGCCTTATGAAGCAAAGTCACACCAACAACAACATCACTATTGCTGTTGTGATTCTGTTCGCCGAGCTGGGAATTTGTCTTGCAAACGTTTCGTCCCCTGTCTAGGTTGGGAGTCGGTGCTTGGGAGCCTCCTGTGAAGCGCTTCTGTGCTGTTTCCTCCGGCATTTATAGTGGCTTTGCCATTGCCATTGCCATTGGAATTGATAGGATATACTGAGGAGGCGATGATCTAGCTGTATTATCTCTGAATATGAATCTAGGGTATCAAGGTAATGATCCAGACACCGAATCCAAATCTCACAATGGCAAATGTTGGAAATTGAATTCAATAAAATATCAGGAATTATGAATCAATTAAACCATTGTTGATTGTACTACCTGGCACCCTCATGGCCTTCAGGAAAGGAAATCTACTGTCCTCAGCTGGTCGGGCTTTCATGTAACTCCAGACCCACAGCAATGTGGTTAAATCTGAGTTGCAGTTTGAAATAGCCAAGCCAGCCACTCAGTTATATCAGTCACTTCAAAGCCTCAAAGAAATGAAACCGCATGGTCCTCAGCACTGACTACTTGCAGCCCACGGACTGCAGTGGGTCAGGAAGGCAGCTCACCAAAACCTTCTTAAAGACAATGGGGAAAGGGGATTAAATGTTGGCCCAGCATCCCTTTAATGAATATAGAAAGATGTTCCCACTCAGGGAAGAGACATAAATAACTTTAAACAGGGACTTTGACATATACCTTATATGGTCATGATTATCAGTAATATGGGAACAGGAGAAACATAAGCAAGGTTTAATTTTATTTTTTATTTCCATCACAGCTGATTATCAAAAATCCCTTTGTTTGCTTCTTTCTCTCTATCTGTCTCGTTCTCCATCTATTCAGCTCTGTCCTTCTCCCCTTCATAACAGATGTCGGTGTCACCAACATCAAGCACACTATTTCCCAAGTGTGTTCCGTTCTGACGTATGGTCATTGGAATCGAATTGCCAATTCTATTTTTCTCCCGACGCGAGGGGGCTGCCAAATCTGCTCAGTTTGTCTGGCACTTTCTCGTTCTTTGTTGTTTCTGATCAGTTGCATCATTCTTTGCTTAATTTAACCTTTAATTTTGTTATTACTTGGAATGTCTGCATCGCTGACAGGGGCAGCATTTGTTGACCTAACCAAATGTCATTTACTGCGAGGTCATTCTTTCAGGCAGTACAGAACCAAGCACATTGCTGTGGGTCTCACATCAATCTTAAGCCAGACCAGATAATAACGCAAGATCTTTTTTACCAAAGGACATCAGCGAAATAGATAAACGGATAGACAAAATTCTGGAGATGTAATGGTTGTTATTTCCAATTCCTGTCTTTTGTATTTACTTTCTGACATCGTCTGTGGTAGGATGTGGAACAGTCTCTTTCTGTGTCATAACCTGTGCATCTGAATTACATTTTTCCGACATTACTGCTCTGAGAGAATCTTCCTGTCATTAAGTTATTTTAGACAACAAGAACAAAGTTGTGATCGAAATATTTGCAACTGAAAGATTGCTTAGAGGAGGGGTGGAGCCATAACGTCTGAATTTTACCAAAGTATAGATAATGGTCTATTAAGCGTTATCATTGATGCCAAGATGGTGACTGGGCATATAATCGAGCTGGTAGTGGATAGGTTTTGTGATTGACAGAATACCGAAACATAAATGGATTTTATTTATTTAAATTCGGTTTTGTGAACAGTCTCGTTCTCAGATGTTTGTGAGGGCGGGGGTGTGGGCGCTTCTGAAATTTGTGGGTAATCAATGGAATTTGCATTTGAAACTGAAGACAATAGTTTCCATCTTTGTCAAATATAGATAACAGAAATAGCAAAGACGTTCGCCATGGTCGAAGAGATTAATAAATTGTTAGAGATGAAGAAACTTACCAGGAAAACCAACAATAGCGAGGATAGGACAGTAACCCGCCTGGATAATCATCAGTGCATCATATATCCGAAATGGCAATGTTGACAAAGACCAGGAAAAATAGAAAAGACCCCAAGATACACTCCTGTCCATTGTTGCAGCATTCCAGTCTAATGTTCTCAGATTCTGATCCATTAATGGATCATTCCAGACTATTTTCAGATGTTTAAATCTCCTTTTTCTGTCTCTGCAGCTGCTGATCCCTTTGAACGTTGGAGTTGATGCATTTGCTGCTCCAATGGCATAAACCATTGCAAGAGGCCCCTTACTAATATGAGATGGAAAACATCCAGCGACACAACTCGGAACCATGGAGACTGGCATCAATCACAGTCACCGAATAAACAGTTCCATTTAACCCCTTTCAATATGGTTCCTTCAGTTCACAAAAACTACTGGATTGGATTGAATGCTGGCACCGTTGGCTATTGATCACATCTCCCATCACCCATTGCTTTCGTGAAGTTAGTGGTGAGGGAGAATGATGCATGTTTTCTTATCGCAGGCTAGATGATTCTGCTGCGTTGTCCATTTGTAATACTGTTACCGGCTGAATCTCCCACCACCACCACCCTCAAAAACCACAATCTACATGCTGTTACCGGGCAGATCTCTCCTCGACTAGAACAGGCACCATCCAATATATTTACAGTGGATATATTTGCACTCCAATACATAGGAAATGTGAATTTGTCTGGGCATTCCTTTGATTGATCTAATAAGGCATTTTTTGTCTCTTCAACACTCAATGTGCTTCAGCACTTTGTTTTAATATAAACTCAAAAACACCTTGACATACTTTATTAAACGCAAGTTTCTTCACTTTATCCTCATGGTAACATCATGCCAGGGTTTAGTCTGGTGAAACTCTTTTGGACTGAATCGCTGACAAGATCATTATTTATAAAGCTGATTAAACCTGTACACAATGCACCTAACAGTCTCTCAACAAAACACTATCATTGGGAAAGATACATTTACTCTGATACTTTAATCATTTTGCATGAAGAGTCACATATTATTTACTTCCTGCTGCGTAAAAATTCTGTTTGTGACTTATGACCAAACACATCCAGATCTGTTTCCAAGCACTTCCCAACCTCTCACTATTTAATGAATATTAATGTGAATGATGATATTTGTTGTTAATATCTGAAATATTTTCTATTTTGCGAAGAGCTATTGCCCAAATACTGATCCTTCTGATACCCCAAAGCCTTCACTCCAGATAATTATATTATTCTCTTCATTCTCTCGATTATCCAACTTTTAATACATTCGGTGTATTCCACCCCTACGTACCCATGGACTCTAACGTTCCCCACTCACCTGTATTCAACCATGTCAAACGTCTGCTGAAAATTCACATACTTCATTTCCATTGGTTCTCAATTGTCGATGTCACAATGGACAACCTCCACAATATCCTGCACGTTTATCAAAGATCAAGATCATTTCCCCTTCCTGAATCTAGATTGACTCTACCAAATCATGTCAGTATTTCCAAGTGTCTAGTTATCACATTCCTCACAAAAGGTTCAGATATTTTTTGTCAAAGCTTACATCAAGCTAACCATTGTTTAGATTGCTGTTTGCTCTCTCCGTTCTGTTTTAAACATTTAGGTTTACAATCGCTGCATTCCAGTCTGGAGGATCCTTTCCAGAATCTAACCAGCTTCGAAGAATAATCAGTCATTCTTTCACTAGCTCTACTGCCACCTCCTCAATACTCTGGGACGTAGCTCATCAGATGCAGCAATATACCAACCTTAAATTCAATGAGATTTTTTAAAATGTACCTTTTATTAATTCTAATGTCCTGCTGTTCCCCATTTTAACCAATCACTCTGTTCCCTTTTATTTCTGAAAGTTTCGTTCCGTATTTTCCTCAGGGAGATGGACACAACATATTGTTCTCAGCGGACAGATGGTTTCTGTCAGCCAGTGAATATATCAGAGGACTGCACTCCGGTGGTGATGGATATGTTACTCACTCCTGCCTGGAAATTTCCAGAATTAATCCAGTTTAATTTATGATGAGCATCAGCACAGTCCTGTCACTGGTGTGAGGCTACACAGTATACTGAAGGAGGGGATACAGCTCAGTGACCACCTCAATTTTGAAACAAACTGGTTTCATACCTGATACCTGGTCCAGCTTAGACAAATGTCCCGGGAAATCCCAGGAAAGATAATGCACTGTCCTGCACCTCCCTATTTATAGAGCTTTCCTTCTGTGGAGCCTCATCTCCATTTGTTTACCATGGACCCAGACACTCTGTAAATGCAGTGTATAAAGTGGGGTCACCAGACCTAGCAGCTGACTATACAAACCCGAGATAAGCATCCACAGTCACTCCACTGATTTTCCAATGACAGGAACAAGTCAATTCCCCACACGGAACGTGCACGGGCTCAGTGTTGAAAATTATTTCTGCTCCTCAGTTTCTCTTCCTGGATGAGAAAGCTGTTACATTTCTACACACTCCCACAGTAACAGTTTCTCTCTCCAAAGACGCAGGTGACAATGTAACATTACCTTTCTCTATATCTCAGCAACTATAAGGGCAGCACCAGCATTGTGAATGGATTTAATCATCACACTCAGAGAAGAGAGATACAGGGAACCTAACTCACTTTAAACAGGGACAAATCTAAATGGACGCGAAATTCAGGAATATGGGAAAATGGGGAAATGTGAGGATAACTTGCCATTTTGTTTTCCTTTCAATTCATCATCAGCAGCCCCTTCGCTCACTTTTCATTTCATTTCCTCTTTTTCTTGCCATTTCTCCATCCATTCAATTTAAACCTTGCCCCCATCTCTCTCTCCAACCCAACCGTCCATGATACCAGGATAAATAATATGATTTCCCAGTTTGCTTTCAGTTGTGAAGCAGGGTCACTGGACTCAAACCGTTATCTGCATTTCTCCTGACAGAGGCTTCCATACCTGCGAGATTCTCCAACACTTTCACACGCTGGAGAATTTTATTTTCGATCTGAAACAACCACCGTCCCTTGGTTTATTTCACCTTTAATGTTGTTGTTTCACGGGATGCCAGCATCATGGGCAAGGGCAGCATTTGTTGTCCATCACTAATTGTCCTTGACAACGTGGCCATTTGTCAAGACAAAATGGAGCCAACAATGTTGTTGTGGGTCTGAATTCACACTGACCTCAGACTGAGTAATATTGTTAAGCTTCTTTAGCAAAGACAATCGGTGAAATAATAATAATAATTCTTAACGGTTTCTGGTTTCCACGAATGAAATTAGTTTTTATTCCAATTTTTGTCATTCGAATTTAAGCTCTGTCATTGGCTGTGGTAGGGTTTTAAACACTGCCTTGGAGTCACAAACCGTGCCTTTGAATTATGCCTCTAGTTACATGATCACTCTGATACAGAGTCCTCATTGCCTAGTCCGTATTCCCTAGTTCCTGCCAGAGAGGAATGGCGGTTAAATCAGTTTAACTACCAACAATCAAAATAATTTTGGGGAAAAAAGAGAAAGAGAGATTGAGAGGTAATTTCCAGTAAGATCACAGTTTTCGGAAAGCTGAAATGAAGACATTTTGACAGCATCCTGCAACATGAGCCAGTATTCCTAGGAATGATAGGTGAAGGGGATACTGGCGTCAATAAAGATGAGGGAGAGTTTTAGATGAACATTTGTTCTGCAACTAGGTGTGGGGTCAGCAGAGTCTTCGACTCATTGGGCTGAATCTAACAATAGTTTGTCTCAGTAACATTTTCATTGAGTGTGACAGAGGGATTGTCTGTACGAGACTGAACTAGTTTCATGGTGCTATCTTATCGAACTCACCTCATTAACTACCCACTCAATCTCATAGTATTCCTCGCATTCAATGCCATCCCGATTCTCCAACCCAACATGGCTGGAGGGACTCACCATCGCACTGATTTCCCTGACTATTCTATGATCACTGACACTGATGCCAGCTTTAAAAGGCCAATGAGTAAACTGTTGTAATTCCTCAGTTTGAAGCCACCCTGCACAGTTGACCCCGAGCATGGCAGATAGGGGGAACTAACACCACGACATTTCAACAGGGGCACAGAGGTCCTCGTGGATGGGCTAGAACAGGGGGTCCATTCTCTTCCCAGAGGAGGCCTGAGCATGGTCGGAGCTCACCACCCAGCTCAGTGCAGTATCTGTGGTCTCTCTCTCTCTCTTTCTCTCTCTCTCTCTTTCTCTCTCTCTCTCTCTCTCTCTCTCTCTCTCTCTCTCTCTCTCACACACACACACACACACACACACACACACACACACACACACACACACACACACACACACACACACACACTTTGAATATGGAAAATTCCAGATAGTGTTCCAAAGAATTCCCATTTTCAGGTACAGGAACTTTCAGTCATTCAACCCCGCGAGGTCCTGCAAAAATATGCACTTATTTTATATCCAATCACAATTAGTAATTCTGGCTATTTCACTTTGTCTCACCTTATTGTATTCAGCCAAACACTGCTTCTAAACACTTGTCCCGTTACGAAATGCAATTTTGAGCAGAGAACTTTTTTTCCTCAACTGTTATCTTGACTGTTACCTGAATTGTACCTTTTTCCTTGTTATGAAAGTTTCTCTTGCCCTTTGCCCGTGCCTGTTTCTGTCTGTAACAGTTACACTGTCTTCCAATCAGTTGGCTTGACGGCTGGTTTGTGATGCAGAGGGAGCCCAGCAGTGCAGGTTCAATTCCCCCACACTGACAGAGGTTGCCATGAAGGGGACACTCTCTCAACAATGGGCAATCGAGCATGGCCAATCCACTCTAAGCTGCACATCTTTGTACTCTGGGAGGAAACTGGAACATTGGGAGAGAACCCACATAGGTGGAGAATGTTCAAACTCACTTGAGGTTGGAATTGAACCCAGCTTCTTGCTGATGTGTGGCCGCAGTGCTAACCACATATCCATCATAGTCCTCAGTTAGTTCTGTTAATTACTCGTAGCTGACTGAAGAAATCCAACTGGACTCTTCTGATAACTGAACCTGACCCAGTATTAGACCTTTATCATCGGCCATATCGCCAACCAGGTTACATTCAAAATTTGTTGTGAGCAGTGGATGAGTGGGACTAGAAATGGAAACAGTGACACCCTCCAACCTCAGTCAGACTCGCAGTGAGGAGAAATTCACAAAGTGGGAATTCATTCAAGTGGGAATTCTCTCACCCAGAAGATTGGGAGGGCTGAATCTTCATATTGTATCGAGGCTGACTTTGTCAGATTTTCCATAGACAGGTGAATCAGGGATCATTGTGAAATCAGAGAAAAGTGCAGCTGGGAACACAATGAGATGATCAATGACCTTATTGACTGCTGCAATAGTGTCAAAGTGCCGAATGGACCAGTCGTGTCCGTTAGCTCTATGTTCTGATGTTCCATTCAGCCTTCGGTCCTGCTGTGCAGGAGCAGATTGAGGCCACTCTGATGGTTTGGTGTAGTTAGGCAAATGTATTGGAAAATCCAGGCTAGGTCAGGCAGTGACCCCCCTCCCCCATCCCTCTTTTCAGGCTTCCCCTCTCTGTAAGTTCTGCTCCTGATGTTGGCATGTTACAGGCCCAGATTCGCATTGAATACAGCCCCCATGCTCCACACAAGGTCAACTTAGACAAATCCTCTGCTGTCTCTGAATGCAACATTTTACATTATGACTTCCATGAAAATATTCAATTATTTTCCAAAAACATAAATAGGAACGTAAGAAATAGGAACCTGCGCTGTCATTCAGTAAGAGCATGGCTGATCAACTCCACGGCTCAACTCCAATTTCCTGCTTACCCCTTGCATCCGTCAACTCGCTGAAATGTCACAAACCAATCCACCCATCTGTAAATACAATCAGTGACCCAACCTCCACAACTCTCGGGGTTTGGAAATTCCAGCCATTCACTACCTTCTGAAAGAAGACATTTCTTTACGTCTCAGTTTGAAATCGATATTCCTTATTCTGTACCGACATCCCTGACTTCGAGACTCTGCCTGGTGTGGAACCACATCCTCAACACCGACCTTGTCAAGCCTCCTCTGCATCTTGTCCGTTTCAGTAATGACACCCTCATTCATTTAAATCACAATGAGTAATCGCCTCAGCATTTTTGATGTATTCAATTATTTAATCCTTTCATCCCATGAACCAGTCTAATGAACCAACATTTCTGCATCAACATGCTGACGTTATGTTTCATGCAGAGAACACGCCACTACGTTGTACTGCTTCTTTTTTTGGGAGTCCTCTCCATTTAATAACAGCCTGCCTTTTGGTTGTCAGTATCATCCTCAAACTCGAATGTATATGCACTCAGCTCCTGCCGTCAGGAGCTGAGTGCAGCTCTTGTAAGCAGCTGTTGACATCGGACTGATATTTGCGGTACTCCATTTTGTTCATAAAGATGAATGAATCCTGACTCTCCGATTTCTATGTGTTTACCAAGTGTCATCCCATGCTAATGCTATATCCATCATACTATGAGCTTCTGTCTTGCGTAAGAACCTTTATTTTGTGAAACCTTGTGGAAAATTTCTGAAAAGCCTCATGATTGCCAGTCCCCCTTTGTCAAGGCCACTTGTTACATTCTCATGGATTTCCAGAAAGCCTTTGCATGATTTTACAGGCAAAATGTATTTTGCCTTTAACAAGACCATGCTGACTCTGTGTGAAGCTTTTCTAAATGCTCTGCAGTCTCTTCCTTAATAACAGACTCTCACAGATTCCCAGCAATAATGGTGGGGCTAAGTGTTTCCTGCTTTCAGTCTCGCTCGTTTCTTGAAGACAGGCGCCTCATTGGAGGGTCTCCAGTTTCACTGGATCACTCCTTTAATCCAGAGAGCTATGGAATATTTCAGACAGTGCCACCAGCCACTCTGTGACCACTTCTTTTAAAACCAGCTATGAATTGCTGATGACCTCTTTACCCTTGGTCTTATCTGTTTGAGAAATGCCTTGTTCCTTCTGTTAGACACAGCTCAAGATCTTCCCCCCATTACCATTTTGTTTATACCATTGAAATATTTACAACACCTTCACCCGTGAGGATCGTGTAAAATACTGGTGTAAATTATCTGTCTATTTCCTGTATCCAGTTCCCCAGTCACACCCTCCAAATGTCGCAAAAAACCTTCCTGACTTTCTTTCTACCAAAGATCACACACACCTCTTGAATTCTTCTTATATAAATGGAAAAGCTCGTGCTGCTTGTTAATATATTTCTTGCCAATTTGCTTACATCACATCTTTTCTTTCATTTATTTCGCTTTCTATATTCATACAATCATATCGCATACAAACACAATCTTTGGCCCAACTTGTCCATTCCGGCAAGGTTATACAAACTAAACTATTCCCATCTTCTTGCATTTGGCCCATATGCCTCTAAACGGCCCTCATTCACGTGTTCGTCCAAATGTCTTTTAAACGTTTGAACTGTTCCCCTGGCAGCTCATTCCATAAACCAGTGGAAAAGACCTCGGCTTTTCATCTGGTCCATGCCTCCCCTGATTTTGTAAATTTCTATAATGCCACCCCTCAACCTCCTACACTCCATCTGATACTAACTTCAAGAACAAGCATTTAAAGATCAGCACTGCAAATTTGAAACAATGTTAAAAGCGATAGGTAAACAGCACTCAGACCAATCTTCATACGGTGATTTGTTTTCTTCTTTATGTTACAATACTAAAGCAGCATGAAAATCTTGCTATTGCCAATAAGCCGTCAAGTGACTTAATTCCTTTGTCTGATAGCGGTGATCTCTACAGTGAAAATGTATCTCTGGCCAGATCTATATAATACCACATGTTTAACAGTCTCCCTCCTGGCTCCCTATGGCCTTATGTGGTGGTGTCTTCTTTATGTTGCAGTCAATAGAGAGAACTCATGTCCCCCATTCACATCTTAATTTAAACTCATTTTGTATGATCTTCTCGTTTACTGCTAAAAGCCTGGTTATCTTTTGCCACACCCTCTTTCCCCGCCACCTACCCCCCACCTCTGGCAAGGAACTAAAATGCCCAGTTTCCAATCCTTTTCAGTTCTGAAGAAGTGTCATACTGGACTTGAAACGCTTACTCTGTTTCTCTGTCTCTGCAGATGCTGCCAGACCTGCTGACTTTCTCCAGAAATAAATAGGCACAGCACAAATTTTCAATTAAACAAATAACTATGAATGCTTGAAACAAAAATGCACAAATTGCTGTGAAATCTGGGAGCTTTGTCGAAAGGGGGGGTCACTGGACCCGAAAGATGAACTTAGCTTTCACTTCACAAGATGCAGCGAAAACAGTTTAGTTCCTTCAGCAATTTCTGCATTTGGAACATTATCCAAAGACGTGTGTTGAATCTGCTCAAACGCCCTGTCCAGCAGAGAGTGCTGTACATTGGGATTTGAACAAAAATGCAAAATGCACAAGTTCATTGTCTCTGAAACGACATAAGTCTAGCATCACTGACACGACCGAGGCCTTAATCATGGTCAGGGAGAAAAACACTCGAAAAACATTCATTTCAAAAGCAGACGATATTGTGACGGGAAAGAAAATGATTCAGATTAATATATTACCAATGTAACAAATTGGATGCATGACATCAGGGAGAGACCGTCAGCAGAATGAGAATATGAAACTGGAAGTGTTCGCACATCAGAAACCAGGTTAGGTCACTGAGTGCAGGTCTGATGGGTGAATGGGTCTCGGTGTGAGCTGGGGGAATGTCTGTCGAATTGATTTGCAGATATTGCAGATCAAACTGGGTTATCATGTGATGCTGTAGATCACAGCACCAGCCGCAGCAGAATTGCATTCAATCACAATCCATAACTTTTCCCCAGGATAATCCATGACTCTACCATTATCATCAAGCCGAGTGATGGTTCAGTGACGAGTTTGAGTGAACATGCCAGAGTCAGAACCATGTGTATCTAAACCAGATGACAACCCATTAAAGCTACCGCACTTGACTGGTAACCTTCCAAACAGCAGAACTACCATCTGCTGGAGGAGGGGAAATGATCCTAAGACAAACAGATATGATTGAAACTCTTCAGTCAAGCCACATCCAGTCATCATTGTCGATGGATTAATAAACAACTTACAGGAGGAGATAACTCCACAAAAATCCCCAGCTCTGTATATCAGTGTAAAAGACAAGGATAAATACTATCTGCACTATCCTCAGCTAGAAGTGTTGAGTGATAATCCACCTCACCCTCCTCATGATGCCCACAGAATCACAGATGCCAGTCTTAAACCAGTTCGATTCGCTGCACGTGACATGAAGAAACAGCTGAACACAGTAGATATGATAACGACAATGGACCCAGACACCATTCCTGCAATAGGACTGAAGATTTTACTGCACAATAAGCTGTGTCGCTGGGGAAGCTGTTTAAATCCAGCTCCAACTCTGACATCTGCCTGGCCACATGGAAAGTTTCACCAACTATATCCAGTCCCATAACAAGGGAATGAATACAGTCTGATCATTTACCACGCCCTCAGTCCCGTCGCGATTATTACATTGGTGGGAATTAGTTTTGACTGAGCTGTCATACAGCACAAAAATAATGTGCTCAGTGTGGTTTCTGATAAGTCCCCATGTGGAGATGGTGTTGTTGTGCAAATGTCACTGGATTACTGATCCAGACCAGGATAATACTCTGGCAGCTGGTGGAAGTTAAAAACAATTAACAAAATATCGAGACATAAAATCTGGTGCCAGTAATATTGACCTTGAATCTAATGTCCATTGTAAACATCTGTCCCTTCCCCAATGTATTTACAGGAAGTGAATCTCCCGTGCTTCCTCGTCTGGTCTACAAGTGTCTCCTGACAAATAGACATGTGATAAACTCTGCAATGGTCTATGGAACGGCCAGGCAAGACACTCGATTGTACAAAATTGCTCTGAGTTCTTAAAGGATAAAACCAGACAGAACACTGGCAACGAGCTTTGGGAAAGGAAACGGCAAACACAGTCCTGTCAACTAGACAGATGCTGCCTTCCTAATGTTTAAGAGATTGTGACACCAATGACAGAGCTTTCCCGCACACTGCACAGAAACATCAGGAAGAGAGCAGAGCATTAGACACTTTTAGTTTTCCCTGTTCTAGCTTATGGAGACAAGTTCACTTTTATAACCCTAGTTAATGTATTCTTCAGAAACTCATTAATTCCTGTCTTATGCTGCTCAATGATTGACCGTCCAACCCATACAATCACGGAACGGTTGTGAGGTTACCTGTGCCAGCTGCCCTCTCAGGAAGTATATTCCTGAACCCAACAACCTCTGGATGAAAACCAATCCTCAAATCCTCAATTAACATCAAACCCTTCACTTTAAAATGGTACTCCCTTCTTCTTCGCCCTTTGACTGAAAGGAGCAGCTGCTGTCTATCCATCCTGTTCATGTCCTTGGTAATCTTATCCTTCTGAAGCATGTCCCTCTCAGCCTTCTCTGCCTCAAAGTAAACAACCCGAGCTGATCTACTCCATCTAAGGGAACATCCTGGTGAATCTCCACTGCACCCTCTCCAGTGCAATCACATTCTTCCTGTAATGGGACTCCCAGAACTGTACATAACTGTACAGAAGTGTACATTTGGCCTAATCAAAGTTCCACATAGCTCTTATATTGTGTGCTTCCATGAATAAAGGCTATGTTTATGGTCGCTATGCTTTGTCAACTTGTGTGTTAACCTGTTTAATCACATTCAGGGATATGTGGCGCAGCACCCTCTGAGCTTCCTAGTGTGGTGCTATTCATTGAGTCCTCCCCTGTCTGGTTCCTTCTTCCAAAGTACATCACCTCATATTTATCAGGGTTACATTCCATCAGCCATTGATACACCCATTTGATCATTCCATCTGTATCTTCCTATAATATAAGGCCTTCCTCCTCACTGCCAACCAACAAGCCAAACTTTATGTCAAACTCAAAATGATTTATCACTCACCCCAACACCTCCATAATCACAGCTGCATCATTTATGAATACTACAAATCATAAGGTTAAAAATCACACAACACCAAGTTATAATCCAACAGTTATATTCGCACGCACTAGCTTTCACAGCGCTGCTTCTTCATCACGTGATTATGCTCTTCGAAAGGTCGTGTCTCCAAATAAACTGTTGGACTATCATCTAGTGTTCTGTAATTTTTAAACTTTGCGCAAGCCAGTCCAGCACTGGCATCTCCGAACCACAAATAATTTGGGACACAGAACTGATCCCTGTGGTACACGATTGGATACTGGTCTCTAGTCAAACAAACAGACTTCTACCAGCAGGCCTTCTGTCTCCTACCACTAAGTTGATTTGAATGCAACTTGACAAGTCACTAATGAGTCCTACCTGTTCCCGGGTTATTCTGTTCCACTTGACGTACCTGTAGAATATCTGGGGATTCTCCCTAGTCTTGTCCTGACAGCAGGTTTCCAAGTAGCTGTGTTAGTCAGTCCCCTTCAAATGAAGAACTGCCTTCTTCTTGCAGTCTGAAATGGTCTATTATTTACCTGCCATTATTTGCCTTAAATGTAGAGTAGACAACCAGAGAAAAATCCTGTTTATTTCCACCTTGTCATATGTTTAGTGACTTTTCTAAATTTCACGATGATCATCTCTCATTCTTCGAACCTCTAAAGAACACAGGTCGAGTTTCCACATCAGGCAATCTCGCCATTTGAGGGATTAATTTGGAGAATGTCCATTGCACATCCTCGGTGGTTAGTGTATTCTTTCTCAGATTGTGTCAATACTCTATGTACAGTCTCATTAGCAAGCTGTGAAACTGCTTCAGCATGACCTTCCAACTATGTTCTGATTCTCTTAAATGAAGGCGAACTTGACTTTAACTTTCCAATTCTATATATTCCTCCAATTACCATTTACATTACTTTATTTAGGAATTCACTGCATGAGTTCTTATAAAAAGTCTTCTGAAAAACGAAATATGCCATTTCTATGTTGTAATAAACAAGTTCAAATAATTCTAAAGTTTGTCAAGGATGAAGACTCTGTCAGACTCTGTCAGTGTATACTGATTCTCTCCAATGTTGCTGTTAATTTCTAAATATCCAATATCTGATCCTATATAATAGATTCCATCAGTTTCCCTACAGATGTTAATCGGTCTGCAGTTCTCCACACTATCTCTTCTTCCCTTTGCTGATGTTTGAATCCCTCCCATCCATCTACAATGCTTGGAACACATTTACTAACTTCCAGCCTCTGCAGAATGTACAGGGGAAAAAAAACAGTCATCGACGGCACCATTAATGCGTCTATTGCTGATTTATTTCTAATATTTGGATACGAAGTACAACTGGCTCTTCAGACTTAGCAATGCTCAATCCACCTACAATACTTCTATGCTAACCTTCAACTACTACCTTGTTATTGATATGAATTGACTTTATGTCTTTAGTTCTACAGGTTCCATGTGATCATTTGGTATTTCTCAGCGATTTTCTGGATCTTCCTCCGTGATGACAGATGTAAAGTAACTGGTTACTTTCTTGGCCATTTCCCTGTTCTCCACAATAACCGCTCCTCTCCCGATTATAAAATTCCTCGCTTTTATTTTGACTTCGCTTTTATTTTGTTTTCTTTGCAATACAGATTGTAGGTTTATACCGTCTTTATGTTCTTCTTTCACAGAATCATTAAATGTCACAGTGTGGAAAAGGCCCTTGGGCCCAACAGGTCCACCCCGCCTCTCTGAAGAGTAACCGCTCAGACCCATTCCCCTCTGATTCTACACTTTGCGACGTATGCACCTAATCTACACACCCCTGAACACTTTGGGCAAATAAGCATGGCCAATTCACCTCACCTGTAAATCTTTGGACTGTGGGAGGAGACCGGAGCACCTGGAGGAAACCCATGCAGACACAGGAAGAATATGCGAACTCCACACAAACAAATTTCTGAGAATTCTCCGGTTTCCACAATGTCTAGAATTCTTCTGAACTCACTTCCTATGATTAATATAATCTTTAATTTATTATGTTAGCCTTCATTAAGTCACTTGCCCTTTCTTTGGTGATTCTACCTTAAAGAAACAGACATATTTTCAGACATTGCAGTATTTCTGTAGATCTCCTGGTCCTGATCAGGTGTATCAAAGAACACAGCAAGAGGCTAGGGAAGATATTGCGGGGGCCCTGGCTGATCTTTTTGTATCATCGCTGTCCACGGAGAAGGTCACGAAAGACTGGAGGGTAGTGAATATTGTGCCCTTGTTCAAGTAGTGTTTGTGAAGAAGAACCTGTGAACTATAGACCAGTTAGCTTAACAACTGTGACATGTATATTCCTTGAGAAGGTTCTGAGAGACAACATATACATGCATTTGAAAAGATACAGTTTTATAAGGAGCAGTCAGCACTGCCTTGTGCATAGGATATCATGGCTCACAATTCTTTAGCGTTCTTTTGAGGAAGTGACCTGGAATGTTGATGAGAGTACGGTGGTAGATGTAGTCTATCTAGGTTTCAGAAAGGCCTTTGATAAGGATCCACATCATAGGCTGCTCTCAAAGGTTCGATAGCATGGAATCCAGGGGGATCTGGCAAATTGGATACTCAATGTCCTTGATGGTAGAAAGCAGAGGCTAATACTGGAAGGATGCTTGTTGGACTTGAGGCCTGTGACGAGTGAAGTGTCTCAGGGGTCGGTGCTGGGCCTATTACTGTTTGTTATCTAGATCAATGATTTGGATGAGGATGTAGAAGGCATGATTGGTAATTAGGCTGATGACAATAAAATCGTCAGTACTGTGAACAGTGAGAAAGGATATCAGAAATTGCAGCAGGACATTTTTTCAGCTGGGGAAGTGGGCCGAGAAATGGAAAATAGAGATTAATATAGATATGTGTGGGTTGTTGCATTTTGGAAAGTCAAATCCAGGTCGGAGTTTCGTGGTGAATGTTAGACCCTGAAGGAGTGTAGAGAGACAGAGGGACCTTGGAGTTTCGGTCCGTGGTTCTCTGAAAGTAGTTGCACGTAGACAGGGCAGTGAAAACGTCTTTTGGCACACAGGCCTTCATCAGTAAGGGCACTGAGTAGAGAAGTTGGCGAGTTATATTGCAGTTGGACAGGACGCTGGTAAGGCATGCACTTGGAGTATTGTGTTCGATTGTGTTCACTTTGCCATAGGAAGGATGTGATTAAACTGGAAAGAGGACAGAAGACATGTACAAGGATGTTGCCAGCACTCAATGGGCTGAGTTGTAGGGAGAGTTTGGACCAACCAGAACATTTTCCTTTGACTGCAAGAAACTGAGGCGAAATCATATGGAATTGTATAAGATCATGAGATGCGTGGATAAGGTGAATGCACTCATTCTTTTTCCCAGTTTTGGGAATCAAGGACTAGAGGACATCAGGTTAGAGGTGAAAGAATAAAAAGGATCTGAACGGCAACATTTTTACACAGAGGTTGGCGCGCATATGGAATTAGCAGACAGCTAATTTGGTTGAGGCAGGTACATTAACAACATTCAAAAGGTTTTTTCGACAAATTAGCGGATCAGAAAGATTTAGAAGAATAAGGGGCAAGGGCGAGAACTGGCATTAGCAGGATGGACATTTTGGTCGGCACGGACCAGTTTGATCCAAAGGGCCTGAATTCATGCTGCAGGGCTCCATGATTCTATGCCTCTAACAGCCATGGCGTGTCTACTACTTCATGTTCACACATTCTATATTGTATGCTGGTGCCGTGTAAAATATAACATATTAACGTCTCTAGTTCTCAGACCAAGGTTAATAATGAATCTTTCTGACTACACAACACCAAATCCAAAATAACTTGCTCTCTTGTTTGAGTCACAACATAACTCTTCAACCGACCTGTTATACACTTATGGAACTTATTTTTCACAACATTAGCAGTCATTTAGTTAACGCAGTTTTGATGCAATTTCAGATTATGCAGTAATACTGCAGCACCCACAATATTTGCATCTCTAATTTTCGGAGCATGTAATGCACAGAATTTGCACGAGACCATTGGTTTAGATACATGATACACCAATGTTTGCTTCTCCTTCCTATCTATAAGATCCACTCAAACTGATTCTGTGGAATCTGAGGGACAGAGTCTGTGGCGTTATTAGTGATAGACTTGGAAAAGACATTCGGGGACTGTCACCTCGACTCTGACATGATCTGAAGAAATGACCAGCATCACAGGACAAGCATCAATATTCTCCCCACTCTGTCACGTTAACTGTTACCGTACTCTCTCTGCTCCCTCACACACATTACCTGTTATAGCACCTACCCCCTAACAAGTCTCACACCTACCATTCTCACTATTGAATTCAGCACCTTCCGCACAACCCCCACCCCCACCCCTGCGCGATCTCTCCCTTCACTATACTCCCAACACTAATAACCCTGCATGGATACAACACTGTGGAATGACTCCCTCCGGACACCTCAGCATTCCCCCTCCCCCTCCACCTACACCAGCACTAAGAGCAGGGCTACTCACTCCCACCATCACTCCCTCCCCTCCCCTTTATCCCATTCCAGGAGAAACGGACTGTAATAGGAGAGAAAGGGCCAAGCTAGGTGGTGGAGCACCCGATATCTGATCCCTCCTCCATTCTTCCGCCATGTGGGGAGGACCCTGGTATGAGCTGGAGAGGACTGGAACGTGTCATCTGGAGAGTCCGTGACATCCATGTCCGTCCAACTGAGTAAAAAAACAATGTTCAGTGAAGGGTAATTCGCACTTTAACCATTCTGTCTGTTCTCACAATTTCTCCCTCCCAAAACAACAAATATCTCATTGCAGAGTGATACAGACACAAAAATATTCAGAGACATATGTAAACACGCTAATATACTGACACTCACAGAGATAGAACCGCACACGTGAAGTGGCATAGAGAGACATAAACAGTCGCACACAAATAGACACAAGTAAAACGCACAGGCTAATACACAGATGAACCTATGTCAGCACATAAATACATAAACACACAGACACATGAACAAACACACACAAGTGGACACACAGACCCACAGAGACACAGACACTAGTGCTGACAAGACAGAGATAGATAGGTTTTTGCTGAATAAGCATGTCAAGAGTAACAGAGAGTAATCAGGAGAATGATGTTGAGAAATCTCTAAGTCAGTATTAAATGGCATTCAGAGTCGAAGGGCCGAATGTCTTAATTCTGCATTTTTACTGCTCGTGCGGTGTCATGCTATCAGTTATTCTCTTCCTGGGACAGAAGCAGAGAATGAGTTTAATACATATTTGATTGAAAAGAATCAGTGGTACTATTGGACAGGTTTAGAGGGCTGAATGGTTTATGTTTATGCCTGATTATTCTGTCCTTGTGTTTCAAAAGAGGTGGTGCTTTGATGTTAGGTTAACACAGATTAACATAACAGGTCCCACACTGAAATAAGGTCGCCCCTTTCACTTTAGTGTTGTACTATCGGTAGGGTCCTCATCCTCAGGTTGCAGTGAAGACTCGGTTATTGAAGATATTCAAGGCTGGGCTCGACTGATCTTCGCTGGACAGGACAGTCAGTATTTATTGAGAACAGACAGGAGACGGATGGTCAAACACAATCGGATCAGCCATGTACATTCTGACTGGTGGCGCCGAATAGACAACTGCTGCCCCTACCCCATGTGTTGTTCCCTTAATCCAGCCTCGAGGCTGTTACTGAGACATGCTGCTGTCCCTACGCCATGTGTTGCTCTCGTAATTCACGGCCAATGCTGTTACAAAGATATACTGATGTCCCTACCCCATGTGTCGTTCCCTGAAGCCACCCTTCGATGCGGTTACAGAAATATACTGCTGGCCCTACCCAATATGTTGTTCCCTCAATCCACCCTCGATGCTGTTACAGGGATATACTGCTGCCACTACCCCATGTATAGTGCCCTCCATCCACCCCTCGACGCTGTGACAGAGATAGGGGGCCTTCTCATTCAGCCAGTCATTATCGTTACCATGAGACTGGAGGAGACCATTCTGCCTATTTAATGAGTTACAGAGCAAAATAGAACTAATCATTTTGCTCATTGAGTACATTTTACTGCACAGGAGGCCATTTAAACTGCGGGAGCTGCTACACAGGAAGCTGTTGCTAACAGGAAATAGAGAATAGAGATTAATGCTTATTTTTACATTACAATGCTGTAACAGGTGGAGTGCCTCAGAGATCACTATGGGATCATCAACGATCAATATCTGCATCAAAGATCTGGAGGAAGGGACAGGATATATCAGAGCCTAATTAGTTTAAACACCAAGCTGGTCATCCAGTATGTCATCAAATGGAGGTCATGTGTGATCAATGTGATATAGGTAAAGGGAGGTTAGTGAGCAAACCTTATCCAGATATAGCAAAATGTGAGTTGTCTATTTTGGATGGAAGGATAAAATAACGGTAAACAATTTAAGTGGAGAGAGATTGCAGAACTCTGTGATACAGACGGTATTCATGATCCTGGTACACGAATCATATGTAATTAGTCTGCACTTGCTGTAAGTGATTTGAAAGCTAAGTGGAATGATTGTGTTTCTGGCAAAGGGTCCCAGGTTTAATGAGGAATGTTTTACTGCATCTGTACCGGTAAAGGTGAGGAGTGCAGATGCTGGAGATCAGAGTTGAACAGTGTGAGGCTTGAAAAGCACAAACAATCACGCAGCAAGAAAATTGGCGTTACGGGTATAAGTCCTTCATCAGGAATATGCCCGAAGCATCGAATCTCCTGTTCGTTGGGTGTGGCTGACCTGTTGTGGTTTTCCAGCTTCACGTTTTACGAGTCTACATCTGTAGAGGGCGTTGCTAAGACCACATCTGGTACATTATGTGCAGTTTCGACCCCTTAACCGTAAAAAAAGGTTATAGAAGCTTATCAACAATGTTTTGTTCACACCTTCCTGGAATGAAGGCCTTTTGTTCTGAAACATTATCAGTTTTGGACTTAGATGAGAAATACTTTTGAAGCAAATACAATTTTGAGAAAAGTCAGCTGGATGCATATTTTCTCTTCTCAGGGAGACAAAAACTATGGAATGCATTTTAAGAATAAAGTGTATTATTTTAGCACAGATATTATAAAGACATCAAACGATTTTTAAAAATTAAGCATATACATACCAATGATTGCTCGGATCAAGTCCAGCGAGGCAAGGGATCCAGTTGGACCGGTGCAGCTATCAAGTGGATTTAGTGCAGGGATCCGGTACAATGACTGGAGAGATCTAGATCAATTATCACTCAAGTAGAGCGAGTGAAGGGATCCATTAGGACCAGCGCAGTGATCCAGTGGATTTAGCACAGGGATTCAGTAGGATGACTGGAGGTATCGAGTTCAATGATCACTGGGATCAAGTCCAGCGAGGGAAGGGATCCAGTTGGACCGGTGCTGTGATCAAGTGGATCTAGCACCGGGATCCAGTATGATGACTGGAGGGATCTAATTCAATGATCACTAGGAACAAGTCCAGCTTCCTCATTTCCCCTCCCCCCAACATATCTCACCCCACCCAATCTTTATAATCTGGCATTTCCATGACTGATGCGTCTAGCCTGCACATCCCTGGACATTATGGGAAATTTAGCGTGGCCAATCCACCTAACCTGTGCATCTTGGGACTGTGGGAGGAAATTGGAGACTGTAATTGAACACGAATCTCTGGTACTCTGAGGCAGCAGTGTTAACCACTGAGGTACCCAGTGTGGGCAACACAACTTGTCTGCATATTTCAGCGCTTGAAAAGTGGCATTTGAGCAGGGAGATTCCATTAGACACAGACCTATCATTGAGCGACAAGAGGAGGGCACTGAGATCTTGAATGGCTTGGTCAGGAACAGGAGCAGGACATGCACGCCATCGACACTATAATGTAGGAATACCAAGAGGACATTCAGACCAGCGAGTGTATAAAGCAGGAACAGAATGTGCCCAATCAGCTACTCATGTCTCTTACACAGCAATTAGCACAGATCTTTTACAGCCTTGTTCCTGTTACCCAGGAATTGTGTAAGGAAATGTAGAGGTTATAGAAAGCAAAGAAATTATAATAACCAAATTCATTAGGGAATGAAAAGTTGTGAGAAATCTATTGGTATTGAAGCCAAATTGTTAGAGTCCATTATGAAGGAATTAATAACAAGAAATTTTCAAAGTCAAGCCAAAATCCAGCACAGTCAACATAGTTTTATGAAGAATAAATCATGTTTGAATGATTTGACTAGCTTTCTTAAAAATGCGACAAACAAAGAACAAAGAAAATTTACAACCCAGGAACAGGCCCTTCGGCCTTACAAGCCTGAGCCAATCTAAATGTACTGTCTAAACCTATCGGTCAATTCCTAAGCTCTGTATCCCTCTGCTCCCCACCTACTCATGCATCTGTCCAGACGCATCTTAAATGAATCTACCATGCCTGCTTCTTCCACCTCTGCTGACAACGCCCACCACCCATGTATGAAGTACTTGCTGCGAGTATCCCCCTTAAACTTTCCACCTCTCACCATGAAAGCTTGACCTGTCGTTATTGAATCCTTCGCCGTGGGAAAAAGAGCTTGTCTCTATCCGCCCTGTCTATACCCTTCATGATTTTGTAAACCTCAATCAGGTCCCCCCCCAATCTCCTTTTTTCTAATGAAAAAAAAACCTAACCTACTCAACCTTTCTTCATAGCTAGCACCTTCTATACCAGGCAACATCCTCGAAAACCTTCTATACACCGTCTCCAAAGCGTCCACATCCTTTTGGCAATGTGTCGACCAGAACTGTACACAGTATTCTAAATGCGGCTGAACCAATGTCTTGCACAATGTTAACATGACTTGTCAGCTCTTATACTCAATACCTCGTCCAATAAGGGCCAGTGTACTATATGCCTTTTTGACCACTCTAGCCACCTGTGCAGCAACCTTCAGGGCACAGTGACCAGCACTCCCAGATCTCTCTGCTCATCAACTTTTCTCAAGGCTCTTCTGTTCATTGTATAATTTGCTCTCGAATTAGTCTTGTCTACATGCATCACCTCACATTTGTCTGGATTGAATGTCATCTCCCAATTTTCCTCCCAACTCACCAGTCTATCTATATCCTCCTATATTCTCTGGCAGTCCCTTATGCTTTCTGCATAATCTCCACCAATCTTCGTATCATCTGCAAACTTGCTTATCATACCAACAGTACCCTCTTCCAGATCATTTATATATATTACAAACAACAGTGGCCCCAATACTGACCCCTGTGGTACACCACTGGTCAGCTTTCTCCATTTCGAGAAACTCACTTCAACTACTACTCGGTCTCCTGTTTCTCAACCAGTTCTTTATCCTGGCTAGAACACCATTTGACTACAATTTCTCCATTAGTCTACCACGGGGAGCCTTATCAAACGCCTTACTAACGTCCATGAGTATGACATCAACAACCCTTCCTTCCTCTATCAACTTGGTCACTTCATCGAAGAACTCTATTAAGTTGGTAAGGCACGGTGTCTCCTGCACAAAATAATGTTGCCTATCACTGATAAGCCCATTCTTTTCTAAATATGAATGGATCCTATTCCTCAGTACCTTCTCCAGCAACTTTCCCACCACTGATATCAAGTTCAATGGTCTGTAGTTACCCGGAATATGCCTAGTACCCTTCTTGTACAGGGGGACAACATGAGCAACCCTCCAGTCCTCCAGCACCTCACATGTAGTCAAGGATGCCACAAAGATACCTGTCAGGGCCTCAGCTATTTCCTCTCTCACCTCCCTCAGCAACCTGGGATAGATGCCATCCAGTCCTGGGGACTTGTCCACCTTAATAACCTCTAGCGTACCCAACACATCTTCCTTACTTATGTCAACATGATGCAGACTAATCAAATTTCTATCTCTAATCTCAACATTCGTCATGCTCCTCTCCTCAGTGAGCACTGATGCAAAGTAATCATTCAGAATCTCACCAATTCTTTCAGATTCGACACACAGCCTTCCTTCATTATCTTTTAGTGGACCAATCCTTTCTCTAGTTACCCGCTTGCTTCTTATATAAGAATAAGATGCTTTGGGATTCTCCTTAATTCTGCTCATTAAAGCTATGTCGTGACAACTTTTAGCCCGCTTGAATCCTCGTTTAAGAGATGGGTAATGGGGCTCATCTAGATGTATTATATCTTGATTGCCAGACAGCAGTGCGTAATGTGCCTCACAATAGATTAATATGCAAGACAAGACCACATGGGGAAAGGAAAGATTTATTTACTAAGAGAGATAATGGGATAAGCAATAAATAAGTACGATATGGAGCCGCTGGTTTTGGACTGGGTCGGACAATGTCAAAATTCACATGACAGTCGGTTAGAGTCCAACGGGTTTATTTGAAAACACAAGCTTCCATCGCGCTGCGCCCTCATTAAGTGTTAGAGAGAGAGGAAGACCTTCGACCCAGAAGTTATACGGAAAAGATCAAAGGATTGTACAACTCATGCACATGAATGGTACACACCTAAGATGGCTCTGAAATCCTTAATCACTGAGAATCGAGGTGGAGGTTTTGATTGATTGATATGCAAATCGCAGACATTATCGCTGTAAAGGAGGTGACGCCTCCAATCAGGCAATGTATTTCAGTGGTCAGGTCTTGTTTGGAGTTTGTCTGTGTCTTCATCTGGAGTCATACTGGGTTTGTTCCGAGTTCAGGAGTTTATAAAATGCCACATTGACTGACTGCCTCCAAATTGTATGTTTTTTGGAACAAAATAAAGCGTATCTGCAAATACCAATGCAAATTCACGCTGCAGATTTGTACGTGCATACGTGTGTGTGCGTGTACGTGTGTGTGAGGGGGTGTGCCTGTGTGAGGGGGAGAGAGAGAATGTGTGTACGTGAGAGAGACTGAGGGGGAGTGTGTGTGTGAGTGCGGGATGAATATATAGTGGGTATGGGTGTGCATGCATGTGACAGAGCATAGTGTGCATGTGCACATGTGAAATGGGGGAGTGCGTGTGTGTGTGTGTGTGTGTGTGTGTGTGTGTGTGGAGCAGATAGGGCGTGTGTGCATAAGTTTATGTAACGGGGAGAGTGAGAGTGTGTGTTTGTCCAGGCGAAAACACAAACAGATACTGCAGATCCCTTTCCCCACAGGCACTCACTCCATGGTTTCAGAGCTTCCGCTCTCTGCAGCCTCTGCTCCATTTGTTGTGCATGTTACAGACCCACATGCTGTAACTGCAGTCCCCTTGCTCCATCCCGAGTTGGGTCACCAAATCCTCAGTTCTTTCAGAAGGTCTGAGGCAGCTCACAGCACAACCTCCAGCAAACCATCCCCTGCACCTCCACTAACCTTTCAATAACAGGAGGCAGTCAGAAGCCCCACAGCTACAAGCCTTATGGACAGACCAAAACCCTCAAAATAGTTTTAAAAAGGCAGCCGAGACCTTAACTTTTCCTTATTTTAACTGTAGATGTGAATTGTGCATTCCACAAAAGTTGCAACTGGTCAACCGACTCAACGCTAAGTAATATGTAATCCATTCAAACACTCCAATTAAAACACAGTCAAACAGATGAACAAATTGAGATAGCTTCTCAATTGGAACACTTACTCAAACAATAGATACAGTGCCTTCTCCTATTTAACTGTGCCAATACAGGAACATCCTATAAACATGTTCCTTGACACAAAGGTACATTCAAACACAGAATCTTAGGTGCAGTTCTCCAATCCAGGAAGAAGTATCTTCAAGAGAGTTTACAAAGTGAGGAGCAGCTCGGGATCATGCATTGAAGCTTCCAACCCGCCTGGGACACCGAGCAGCTTCTGAATGCTGCAGCTAAAATCAAAATGAGTAGATCTGGTCTGGGAGAGCTGGCCACTGCCCTACAATTGTTACCACTGTTTTAATAAAACCTAAAGGCCTCGTAAGTTAGTTTTTTCAGCCGTTTTCAGTCGGCAGTTCGGCCTCTCTGCCTTTAAGACTTCTCTTCAAAAAGAGAGAAAATAACATTTTCAAAATGACAGCATTGTCACATCTCCTCCTTTGACAAAATGAACCATTAACACACAACAGCAGCTTCTTTTTAAATCCATTATTCTTACTCTATTAGTGGACTACAATACATATATACGACATTGACAATACGTATGCAAACATTCACAACTCCATTCTATTTCAATCTGTATACTCCTGCCGCAGAACGCCTTTGTCTTTCTTCATTCAAGTCTTGACAACTTGTCAGCAAGTACAGTTTCTTGTCCTGTCACCTGTATAACTTCCAAATCGAATGGCAGCAACAAAAAAACCTATATCTGAACAGATCAGATGTTTTCTCCCTAAATTTCTCTAAAGACGTTTAGGTGTTATGATCATATATAGATTTGTCTTGGGCAAGTTATTTGCAAGTTAAATGCTGAAATGTTGTGACACCAACACCAAGCTCAAAGTCTCCTTCCCAGTTGTGAAATACTTCTGTTGATGATTTCACCGGACACACCAACCACACCTTACATAATGGAGCAATTTGCATCTCTCCAATAGTTCTTTTGAATGACATGTCTCCTCATTTCTCAGCATCAAGAAATTACATGCCTCTGTACCTCTTAATGTTGTAATGTCTTTTCCTGCTACCCCTGGCCTATGCTAGTCAACCTTACTCTCACAGGTGTATATTTTAAGAAGTTATCATACATCCTTCTCAATCCATCATGGTATCCAAACTTTGATTTGTGGACGAACGCATAATCATCAGCCATTTCTGCTTCTAATCTTGCCATTGTAACTCTCTCCTCTTCTGCGCGAGTTCTCACTATTGCAGGAAGTGAATTTTTGAATTCCTTCGAAAAAAGAACCTTTCTAAGAGTGTCATAGGTTTGCTCAGCTTTTTACACCCTTTCCCACCTTTCAAAATAACTTTGATTCTTTCAAACTTAATTTGCTTTTTTAGATTCCGGAAACACTGTCTGTCGGCTTCTGAACCAAGCTCATATGCTTTCTTCACCTTATACTCCACAGATACCTCCTCCAATAGGGATACAAACAGCCTGACATACACCCCATTGTCCATGGAGCACCACATGGGACAGGCTGGGAAGTGAACAACAGCCTGATATACACCATTGCATTGTCTCTGCACTTCACCATGCCAGCAGTCGATACACTAGGGAGCCGGAAACCAAGGTCAGGAAAAGGTACAGAGGGACGCAGAGATTCACATTAAAGACAGAAACAGATAGTTAATTACCTGAGAACCTGTTGTGGAAATATGGGGAAAAAGACAGAGCAGTGGGACTAACTGGAGAAGTGAATCCTTCTAGAGAAATATTATAAGCATGAGAACATTGAATAAAGGTATTTTCAGGTGAATTGAAATGGTTTGTTTAATCAAATTCTGAAACTGATTCACAGAACACTTCAAACAACGAACGCTGGGACAAGATGACAGCCCAGCATTGAGAGCTGTGCACAATATGGTCGTGTATTGCTCAATAAACTGCACTATCTGCCCAGCATGGGGAGTATTGCAAAACTTGATTATCATATGGGAATGATACACGCAACAGATTACTGTTTAAAAGGGGAGGATTTCCAGTATAAGTGAAGGTGTGTGTGTGCATGTGCATGTGCGCGAGTATGCATGTGTTTGTGTCTCTGTGTGTATGTGTGTCATGCACGTGGGTGTGTGGGTGGGTGCGTGTGTGTGATGCATTTGGGTGTTGAATGCAAAAATCATTGCAAGAGAGTAAATACACATGAAGGAAAACAGATTAAATATGAACCACTGGCAGGGATTTGGATAAACGACACAGAGAGACTGAGGAAAGTTTCATGAACAGATGAGTTAAAGTGCTTAAGAATAGTAAAATAAAGACATTGCCAGACACAATAGAGATATAGATCAGCGTGCACAGCAATGTCAGATGAATGGAATTTTGGTGTGTTTTCGAATCAGATTTGTTTCTGCAGGTTTCAATCTGAGAGTGTCAGCAGAAGATTGTTGTCATCATTAAGTCTGTATTTCACATTTTGAGATTCAAACAGCAGATGAGTTAAGACAGTGAAGTACTTTCTGGAGCAGTGTGTAGTTAAAGGTAATAATGGTCCGGGCATGGTGTCAGGAATCAGCTTATGGCCAAAAGGATCACTAAAGTTGAGATTCGTCTGTTCCAAACACAACCTGCATGTTTCACCTACACGCACCAACCTGCCCCCACTCCCCACGCACACCCGCCCCCCCCCCCCCCCACCATGATTTGGAGATATACTGCTGTTGCTTCAGAATCGTTGGGTCAAATTTCCGGAATTCCCTCCCTACTGGCATTGTGGGTAAACCATAGCAAGTGGACTGCAGCAATTCAAGAAGGCAGCTCACCACCTTTTCATGGGCAAATAGGAATGGGCCATTAATGCTGGACAGCCAGCGATGCCCAAGACCCAGAAATGAATGAAAAAAGATATTGGCCAGGGATGGGATGGAGCCCCAGGAAGAAAATGGAGGTTGTAAACATAATAGACGACAATGACCCCCACACTCCCAATATTTAAATAACAAGGGCAGAGACACAATGGTTCATATCTGCAATTGAATAGGTCAACATGGAGACCCATGAGTAATACTGCCAGATGCAAAGAGGGAGACAGGAATTGAACTGGATTCAAAGTCTCAACAGGAACACTATTGGGGGCAAGAAGCGTAGACTACACGAAAGAATACAAATTCAGCCGTAACTGGCTTATAGAAAAAAATATCTGGACAGTGAGACTTACCAGGTACACCAACGATAGACAGGAGAGGATAATAAAAATATAGAATAATGCGAAGTGCACAATAGATCCGCCATGAAATTGACAACCGACCATAATACATAGAAAGATACCGAATATGATAGGATAAACTCCTGTCCGTTGTTGGAACATTCCAGTCTAATGTTCTCAGATTCTGATCCATTATTGGAACATTCAAGTCTAAAATTCTCAGATTCTGATCCATTGTTGGAACATTTCAGTTTAATGTTCTCAGATTCTGATCCATTGTTGGAACATTCCAATCTACTATTCTCAGATTCTCATCTCTCCTCGCTTCTGTCTGGAGCTGCTGATCCCTGTTAGTGCTGTTGGTAATTCTCCCGCTCATACTCTGGCATAACACATTGAACGGCACCCATTTATGATTTAAAGATGGGAACTCTCCACTGGGGTATTTAGAATCCATGGAGACTGACATTAATCACAATCACTGAACAAACAGGTTCAGTTAACCCCTTCCTTACATCACATCTCATATCACAATAAAAGGGAATATTTACTCAGTCTGGATGGAATGGATGAGGGTTACTGGATGGACTATGAATCGTACATTTTTAAAATATTTTTCCTTGAATGTACGGGTACAGTAAGAGCACTGCAGGATTGTTCATGTACCACTCTGTCTATTAATGGAGACAGGGTTTAAATGTCAGACTACCTGCATAAGATATCTGGTGAGGAAAGAAAGACACAAGAAAGTGAGGATTGCAGATGCTGAAGATCTGAGTCGGGAAAGTGGTGATGGAAAAGCACAGCCAGTCAGGCAGCATCCGAGGTACAGGAGAATCAACATTTTGTATGTAAACCTTTCAATAGGAAAAAAGGCTGGAGGCCCAAGGGTGTTAAGAGATAAATGGGATGCGGTGAGGTTGGTGGGAAGGTAGCTGTGAATATGATAGGTCGATGAAGGTGGTATGTCGGAGAGGAAGGTAAAGGGATAGGTGGGAAGGATAATGGACGGGAGGACACGTCAACAGTGCCGTGCTGAGTTGGAAGGTTAGATTTGGGATAAGGAGGGGGTCGGGAAATGAGAAAACTGTTGAAATCATCATTGATCCCATGTGGTTTAGGGTCCCAGGTGGAAGATGAAGCTTTCTTCCTCCAGGCGTCGGGTGGTTAAGGAGTGGAGGTGGAGGAAGCCCAGGACGTGCATGTGCATGGCAGAGTGGGAGCGGGAGTTAAAGTGCTCAGCTTCGGTGCGGTGTGATTGGTTGGTGTGGGTGTCCCAATTCTCCAGGGTGAGCAACGTCAAAGGCCAGGGAAATAGAACAGTTTTACTCACATTTGAAATGGACAATAACACATGGGACAACACGTCAATGAACGATGGTGATAGATTGAAGAATGGGTCTGGCCAGTGGAGTCAGAATTTGGAGGGTCCAACCACAAGAATGAGAGCAAAAGTAAAAGCATTGCCATATCATTAGAAGTCATTAGTTCTATCACATTCTCAATCCACCTCAGAGAACCAGCCCAGACACCATAAACCCAGAGGAGATATCTGTTCAGCATGGAGCACTGTGCAGAACCATGCTCATGTATTGCTGAACACAACCCTGCAATTGGTCCAGAGTAGAACACTGTACAGACTCTGAAGTGATTGATCTATAAACCCAGATGAGATATGTGTTCAGTATGATACACTGTGCAGGCCGGACTGGTATACTGTACAATAAAATCCCCAATCGACACAGAGTGGAAAAGTATGCAGACCACAGCAGTGTATTGATCTATAAAACCAAATGAGACATGTGACCATGGTGTGGAACTGTGTCCAGCACCCCAGTACGTTTCTCAGTAACACTGCATGAGATCACTGTCCTGCGTACAGTATCCTGTAACATTAGCCAGTGCTTCCAGGAATAATTGGTGAATGGGATATTGGTGTGAGTTCAGGAGAATTTTGGATTAACATTTGTTCTGCAGCCATTGTAACTGGGAGTAGGGTCAGCACAGACTTCGACCCATTGGGCTGAATCTAACAATAATTTGTCTCAGTGACATGTTCGTTGAATGTGATAGAGGGATCGTCAACACGAGGCTGAGCTAGTTTCCTGGTGCTATCGTATCGAACTCACCTCATTAACAACCACCCCTCCCCATGTTGTCCCTCTCATTCAATACCAGACTGATTCTAACACCCATCATGGCTGGAGGAACTCACCATCGCTCGGATACCCCTGGATATTCTGTGATCCCTGGCACTGTGGCCAGCTTTAAAAGGCCAACGGGCACATGTTTGAACTTTCTCTATTAGGAACTGCCCTGCAAAGTTTACCCCGAGCATGGCAGATAAGGGGCAATTACACCACAGTTTGTCGACACGGGCACGGAGGTCCTGGTGGATGGGCTAGTACAGAGGGGGAACATTCTCTTCCCAGAGGGGCCACACCACCAGACCCACCAAGCATGATATGAGCTCACCACCCAGCTGAGTGCAGTGTCTGCAGTCTGAAGAAATGTCCAGCAACACAGGACAAGCATCAATAAACTTCCCCGTTCTGTCAGGATAAGGGTCACTGTATTCTCTCTGCTCCCTCAGTCTCACTGTATATCTGTTATAGCACCGACCCCCGAACAAGGCTCATGCTCCACCACTCTCACTGATGCATGTAGCATCTTCCCCCTCTCTCTCTGCTTCTCTCACCTCCACTATACCCCCCACACTAACAACACTGCATGGATACAACACTGTGGACAGACGCCCCTCCAAAAACATCTTTATTCCCCCCTCACACCTACACCAGCACTAACAGCAGGACCACCCAACCCCCACCCTCCCTCCCTTCCTCCCTCCCTCCCATTTCAGAAGCCTGGAATAGGACAGAAAGGGACAAGCTGGGCGATGGAGTGCCCAATATCCGTTCCCTCACCGGCCATGTGGGGAGGACCCTGGTACGAGTTGGACAGGAACGGGACGCCTCGTGTGGAGATTCTGAAGCATCCACGTCCCACCGACCGAGTAAGCAGAAAAGTTCAGTGAAGGGAAATTCTCACGTTAAATCCATTGGCAGTTCCGTTTCCCCCCGGCACAACTTCGAAGCCGTGACCCTGATGCCATCTCCCTTTTGAATCGAGCTGCTACAAATGGAATCCCCGCGGTGGGCAGGAGGGTGAGCTCACAACACATCGTCACCACCACCTCCCAGAAAGGGAGCCCGGAGACTCCCTCCTACACCTCCCCCTGTAAACAACTCAGATACTGAAGCTAATCTGTGATAGTTACTGCTCTCCCCACTTGTCCTGACATCTTCAATAATCTGTGCTCATACACACCGAGGTCGCTCTGCTCCTGCACCCACTTTATAACAGCACAGCCTGTTTTCCTTCCAAACTTCATCACATCACACTGTCTTGCATTGATCGTCGTATGAAATATACCTGAACTCTACCCCAAATTGGCGTTGTCCTGTTGCTGTTGCACTCCATCCCCCACACACTTCACAATTCTTCCAAGTTTGCTGACATCAACAAGCATCGAAGTTGTCATAGTGTCACACGCCAGTCAAAATAACTGAAAGAGAATGTGGTGCTGGAAAAGCACAGCAAGTCAGAAAGTAAGGACTGCAGATGCTGGAGATCAAAGCGGAGAGTTGGTGCTGGAAAAGCACAGTAAATCAGGCCAGAATCGGGATTATGCACAGGGCTGATGAAGGGCTTATGCCTACAATGCTAATTCTCCTTGTCTTCGGATGCTGCCTGACCTGCTGTGCTTTTCCAGCAACACACTCTCGGTTTTGATCTCCAGCATCTGCAGTCCTTACTTTCCCCTACAGAACAATTGAAACACTGACAGACTCACTGATGTGATCAAGGTGTACACTGATACCTAAGGAGCGTCAGAAATGACAACACACATCCCAAAGAGCCAGAGAAGAAAACTGACATGCTGCAAACAGAGAAATAGAAATAATAATGTACACCATACAGAGTGGGTGAAATAGCGAGAATTTGCCACAGAGAAAGAGAAATACCGATTGAATCCCATGTTTGTCTAATGTCAGTGTATCTGTGTGTGTGTATTTATTTGTATGTCTGCATCTTCGTGTATGTAATAGTGCATGTAACTGTGTGTTTTAGTGTGTGTGGGTGTACCTCTGTGTGGGAATGGTCTGGCAGTCCCTGTGTTGGTTAAAGTGATGGAATTCCACACTCTGCTGGCCTTTCCACTCCATTGCACAGACAGTGGCGGAGGGTGAAAACCATCTGGTAGGAGGGAGGGCAGCAGGTCACAGCATCATACAAACTGACACCAACATCAACAGTACACTGATAGACAGACAGACTCAGTCACAGACACACAGACGCAGACACAGACTCTCTGTCTCTCTGTCTCTCTGTCTCTGTCTCTCTCTCTCTCTCGACTGGGGTGGAGAGATTGCAATTGTACTGAGGATCATATGGAGAAATGTCTGTGCTCCACAGCATTTGTCTTCAGACGTCTATAACTGAATCATTGTGGAAGAAGATGAGATATTTTGATTGCACGTTCTGCACGTTCTGCTACTTGAATTTTATTTGCTCTACACTCTGACAAATGATAAGTGCGAAAGCATTCTTAATGACCCAATGGTGCCAGCAGGTCAATGCTAGACATGTCCACCTCCTTCTCTAATATCTCAGGGACAGCATTGCAAGGGATCAGACAAACTCCTCTCTGTTGCCAAGGCTATTCTTTGAAGCATGAATGTGGGTGATTCACAGTTATTGATGCATTCTCAAGCAAATGATGAGTTCTCTACATTCCCCATGTAGTTCAAAGATGTGCAGGTTAGATAGATTGGCCGTGCTAAGTAGTCCATAATGCTGAGGGGTGTGCAGCTTAGACAGATTAGCCATGTGAAACACAGGGTTAAAGGGATGGGAATGATTGTGGGACACTCTATGGCTGGTCAGTGTGAACTAGAGGGAATGAATTACAAACTGAATGGATTCTATGAAGCCTACTGCTTGCAAAGTGGAGTTGGAGAACCAGCAAAGGATGATATTACATCATTTTAAACATACGAGGAAACAAGGCGTTATTCCCCATTTCAATTAATCGCCTGTCCCCAAAACAAGAGAGATCCCATTTCACAGTGTTTCAGGACAGAGCAGAACTCTCAAAATAGATTAAGAAGTTAGCCTGGACCCTAGTGTTTTCTTATTTTAAACATAAGGTGCCGTGTTCCAGATCCAATTCAATTGATCAAACTAATTGAAGTTACGCAAATCACAGTTTATTTGAACACTATAGTATAAATATTATGAAAGAAAGATGAATATGGAATAACTCTACTCTATTGGAAATCTTAACGAAACTCAGTAAATCATTTTACTACTAACAGTAACTGTTCCAATGTGGGAACAGCTCATAAACACACTCTGGGCATAAAATTCAGAAAAACAAACTGCAGGACATGCAATTCCTGCAACCCAGAAAGGAAATTTCAGAGAGAGTAGCAGCAAGCGACATTTAGTACAGTGTTCAACCCTGGTGAGATCCCGGCTACAACTGCGGCAAACTGCCGACGATACACCCTGCTTCTTTGAGACCTTGACTGTACTCATTGAGGCTGCTTCTATTGTTCCAACTTGTAAAAAACTAAGGTCCCACAGACTATTTACTCTAGTTGCTCTTGAAGATTGCTCGGTAACTCTGCCTGAAAACTTAAATTTAAAAGAGTCCAGGATAAAATAATCCCTTAAATCGACAACAGACACATGCACAAACACACATACAGACACTCATATATGAACAAACATGCAAACACAGTAACACTGTAGCGGCTTTGAGATAGAGTTTGGTAAGCTTTTGATTAATAAGTGAATCAAGGGTAATTGGGAGGAGTGAGGAGTATGTGGTTGAGTAAACAAACCATCCAAGATCAAGCAGCAGAGCAGATTCGATGGAGCTAATTCTGTTCTCGTTTCTTATGATACTTTGATATCTGGAAATGGCTTTCTGAGGGTGCTGTGCAGACTGGCTTTCAGAGATAATAAACCAAAATATAGTCAGTGGTAAAGTGGGGCATGTTTGGAAGCTGAATGTTTTATGTCTCTTCCTAATTATTGTCATTTCCTGTTCCTCAAAAGCAGTGGTGAATTTATTGTGAGGTTTGCACATTTTGCACGTTCTCCCTGTGTCTGCGTGGGTTTCCTCGGGGTGCTCCGGTTTCTCCCACAGTCCAAAGATGTGCAGGTCAAGTGAATTGGCTGTGTTAAATTGCCCATAGTGTTAGGTGCATTCGTCAGAGGGAAATGGGTCTGGGTGGGTTACTCTTCAGAATGTCGGTATGGCCTGGTTGGGCCAAAGTATCTGTTTCCACACTGTAGGGAGTTTAAATTACTCTAATTTAAACTAATCTGATCAAATATATTATAAAATAAGCGCCTTCTAATTAAGACTGAGTTAAGGATATTTTTTTCTTCTTGTCGATTTTCACATTCCCAGGGAACAGTGAAGACTGGGTTATTGAAAGTATTCAAGACTGAGCTGAACTGACCATTGATAGACAACAGAGTCAGTGTTTATTGGGAACAGACAGGAAAAGGATGCTCACACACAATCATATCAGCCAAGAGCATTCTGAATGTTGCAGCACGCCTGAGGGGGCGATTGGCCAACTAATGATCCTATCTCCTGTGTTGTTCTCTCAATCCACTCCTCAATGCTGTTACAGAGGGAGAGAAAGACCACATTCAGCCAGGAAGGCAATAAGACAGCGGGAGACCATTATGCCCCTCTAAGGAGTTAGACAGAAATGAGGTGATGGCATTCAGCCATCCAGTACACACTACACAGCACAGGACGAGGCCATACAAACTGCCTTCCGTGCTGAGCTATCACAGCAGCCTCCTGAATATAACAGGAAGTAGTGCTTCGAGACTAATATTGGTTTGCAGGTTGTAAAACAGATATATATTAATCTCTGAGTTACTCCACTAGTTACAGTTATTTGGATGACCCGATGGATTGAAGCTATATGAGCTAATTTATCAAGATAGTCATACAATGCTTCGTCAACTGGACGCAGGGAGTCAGCAATGGGATACAGACAGGGGTGGTTTAGTGCGAAAATCTTCAGCAGAAACTGTTTAATGTGGATTATGAGAGTGGGTGTTTTGGAAGAAGGATATAAAATCACTAATTGTTTAAATGGTGAGAGATTTCAGAACTCAGTGACACACAAGGATTTGTGAGTACTGTCGCATGAATCATGTAAAGTTAGTCACCATTTGTAGCAAATGATTAGGAATGTAAATGGAATGATGCTGCTAAGGGTATCGGGTTTAATCGTAGGAATGTTTTACTACATTAGTACAGGGCATCGCTGAGATCACGCCTGATGTAATGTAAAATGTTTTGAATCCTAAACTGACAAAAAGAAAGATTCAAACTGAGGAAGGGCACCATTCAGACCCAAAATGTTAACTTTGATTTCTCTTCACAGAAGTTGCCATATCTGCTGAGATTTTCCAGGAAATTCTGTTTTTGTTCCTGATTTACAACATGAAGTTGTGTGTAGAATTTTATATTGATTTTCAGGTTGAAAAACCGAAACCAGTGGAATACTCCAGGGATCGGTTTATATCTGTTATCCAAAGTGCTTTTGGTTTCTGGAAAAATAGATTCCTTTCATTTAGAAACTTCCAAAGATACTTCACTTTATTGTTTGTGAGTTAAAGGCTTTGTATTATGAAAGCTATGCATTTTAGGTCTCAGTGGAAGTGTTCTTGCTATTGTACTAAACAAGATCTTGAAAACCGTGCATCAGGTGAATACCTGATGGACATTTCATCTTGTTTGGGAGACTAAAACTAGGGAATTCATTTTAAGAATAAGTATTCACTTTGACACAGATATTAGAAAGTCATTAACTTCTTTTTATAAAAGAAAAAAGGATCATAGTCACAGAATAGAACATCATGGAACCACACCTTTTGTTCAACTAATACTACCAGCCTGTGTTAGGCCCGTATCCCTCCAAACCTTTCCTATTTTTGTACCTACCCAAACATCTTTTAAATGTTGTAACTGTACCTGCACGCGCCACTTCCTTTGAAAGTGCATTACACACACTAATATCTCTATGTAAGAACAAATTACCCCGCATGTACTTTTGAAATTTTTCTCTTCTTACTTTAAAATATTCTCGCTGGTTTTGAATTTCTCCGTCTGAAGGAACAGAAACAGGCCATTCACCTTATCAATAACCCTGATGATTTTATCATGTAACCCTTGGATTTTCTGCTCTCCAAGGAAATAAGATTCAATCCAATCTCTCCTTATACCCCAATCCCTCCGTTCTCAGTAACATTCTGCTAAATAATTTTTAACTCTAACAAACTTAATAATACCCTTCCCCTGACTGAGTGATCAGAACAGGCCCAAGTACTCCAAAAGAGGCCTTGTCAATGTCTTGTACAACCTCAATATTAAATACCGACACCTATAGTGAAACGTCTGAGTGACGAAGGCAAACGTGCTAAATGCCTTCTAAAATACTTTTTCCACGTGTGATACAAAGTTCAAAGAATTATGTACCAAAATCCCTCGATCTCTATGGCCTGAAGTACTGCCTTGGACCGTATAATTATTTGTTTTACGTCATGCACTTGTTTATTTTACCAAAATGCAATACCTCACATTTAGTTTATCTAATCTCCATCTGTCACTCCTCAATCCATTCACATAATTGTACAATATCTCTTTGCAATCGCGGACAACAGGTCTCACTGCCCAATATAACCGCACTTTTAGTGTCATCTGTAAACGTACCAACCATGCCTTTGATATTATCATCCTAACCTTTTACATCAATGACAAACGAAAGTCCATCCAGTACTGATCCCGGTGGAACACTGCTTGTTATAAGCTTCCAGGCAAAATCAAAACCCTCTATTCTGTCTCCTTCTGTAAAACTGAATTTACAACCAGTTGTCAAGCTTACCCGCAATCCCATGTGCTCTAGCTTTATTAATTGGTCTACCATGCAGAACCTTATCAAAGGCTTTGCTAATGTTCATTTAAACAACATCTACCATTCTGCTACAATCTTTCTGTTTACTTCATTTAAAACAAATTAAAATCATGTTTATAAGACATGATTCCACTCATACAAAATCTTTCTGACCAACACAAATCCACCCTTCTCTCTCCATGCATGTAAATCTTATCTTTCAGAATCTCTTCCAACAACTTACTCATCACCAATGTCGGACACATGATATCGTTTCCATGCTTTTCCTTCCGGCCTTTCTAAAGGTGCAGCATTAGCCACCCTCCAGTACTCCACTTGTGTGTGTAAATGATTCAACTATATCTGCTGGGTTCCCATAGTTTAAAAGAACAAAGAGCAAAGAAAAATTACGAAGAATATTTCAGCACAGGAACAGACCCTTCATCCCTCCAAGCCTGTGCTGATCCAGTTCTTCTATCAAAGCATATTTTCTAAGGATCTGTCTCCCTTTGCTCCCTGCCAGTTCATATATTTGTCTAGATAGATCTTAAATGATGCTATTGTGTCCACCACTAACACCACTACTGGCAACGCGTTCCAGGCACCCCCACCCTCTGCATAATGAATTTACCACATAATACTCCCATCAACATATCCAATCTCACGTTGTACTCGTGGCCACTAGAAATTCAGTACGCCACTCTGGGGAAAATAATATCTTCTTGCTATCCACCCTATCTATACCGCTCATGATTTTGTAGACCTCATTCTGATTCCCCCTCCCTGACCTCTGTCTTTCTAATGAAAATAATCCTAATCTACTCAACTTTTCTTCATAGCATGCACCCTCCATATAAGGTAATATCCTAGTGAACCCCTTCTGTACTCTCTCCAAATCATCCACATCGTTTTGGTAATGTGGGCGACCAGAAATGTACCAGATATAATGCTGAACCATAGTCTTATTGAACTGTAACATGACCTGCCAAATCCTGTACTCAATACCTAGTTCGATGAAGGAAAACATTTCATATGTTTTCTTGACAAATCTATTGACCTGAATTGCCACCTTCAGGGATCAAAGAACTTGAAAACCCAGAGATCTCTCTGTATATTAATTTTCCGCTGGACATTTCAACTTACTGTATAATTCGCTCTTGAATTGGATCTTCCAAAAAGCATGACCTCGCATTTGACAGGATTGAACTCCATTTGCAACTTCTCAGCCCAACTCTCGAACCTACATATCTTTCCTTCCACAATGCCCTGGCATACACATGATCCGGTCATGGAAAATGATCAATCCTTATGGTTCCTCAGACCTTGCACGCACAACAACACCCAAATCTCTCTGCGCTGGTCTTTTGTTTTCACAGTCTCCCTCCATATAAATAACCATTTATTTTTGCTATTCCTTCTGAAGTTTTTGATCACGCACTTTAGTAAAATTAACTCTATCTTCCATTTACACAGTGCAGATTTCTTATATCCTTATCACACCATGCACTCCAACCTATCTTTACCATCATCCAATATGCATTGATTGCATTCTACACCCCCCCCCCAACAAAAATAACTTTAATACAGAGAATAAGCAACTGGGAGTCCAAGGGCTGACATTTGTGGCACTCCACTTATTATGTCTCTATGAACTCACACAGACATGTTCATCAAGACTCACTTCTTTGTGTCTTCACAAATGTTCAATCTCTGAACAATAACCCACAAGTTCCTAACTTGTGCAATATACGCTTTATATGGTACTTTATAAAATGCTTACCAAATCTAATTACACAATCTAAGGGTTCACTTTTATTATCACTGCTTCTCCTTTTCAGATAAAACTATTGAGTCTCTTTGATTCCATTAAATTATTGTAAATCACACTATAATGGACATGAGCAGTTTCCTAATAATAGACAAGGCTACCTGGCCGTTATTTTCCTGGTTTCTGCATTTCTCCCTCCTTGAAGACAGGCATCACAGTCAGACTTTTGAATCCACTGAAATCCCCTTGGACTGCAGTGATATTTCAACAAATGACAAGAATATGTCTGGAGTACATTGTTTCGAAATCCAGGAAATAGACCACTAGGTTTTGGTGGATAGTTTATCCGTAATCATTTCCTTTGTCAAAGGGGTTGTCCTGAAGTAAGGCCTGAGATCCTTTAGGATATTCTCTGTCGAAACGGTGTCAAAACTAATATAAAATAATTGTTTGAGTTATTTGAAAGTTTCCGTTTTTCCTGTGTGGAATTTTCCGATGTCATCTTCCAAATGTTCCAAAAAAGGTTTTAACTATATTTTTATTATTATTATTATTTCCACATGCAGCCTCGTGCTGTTTTTGTTTATACTTTGCTACAATTGACCTTCCTAAATCAATTGTCCCCAATTTTATTCACTTTACGTCTTTCAGCTTGTGGGCTCTAAAAATGTAGTCCCAAACCTCTGCTCTACCAGCAGTTTTCATCATTTGTGCGCCTTTGTTTTCATTGGGTACTTACCCTGACAATATTTGCTAATCATACAAAGTTTACCATGTCATCAATTCCTTTTTGATGTTTGCAACAATTGACCTTCCTAAATCAATTATCCCCAACTTTATTCGCTTTATGTCTTTCAGCTTGTGGGCTTTAAAAATATTGTCCCAAACCTCTGGTCTAACAGCAGTTTTCATCATTTGTGCGCCTTTGTTTTCATTGGGTACTCACCCTGACAATATTTGCTAATCAGACAAAGTTTACCATCTCATCAATTCCTTTTTGATGTTTTTTAATTTTTTTCACGGAATTAGGGAATCATTGGCTAGGTCAGCATTAGTTGCCGATCCCTAATTGCACAGAGAGCAGTTATGAGTCAACCATATTGCAATGGGACTGGAGTCACATGTAGGCCAGACCAGATAAGGATGGCAGATTCCTTCGCTAACGGGCTTTAGTGATCCAGAGAGGTTTGCTAAAAATTGACGATGGATTAATGGTCATCATGAGATTCTAAATTCTAGATTGTTTTTATTGAAATGAACTATCACCATCTGCCGTGTCAGGATTTGAACTCGGATCCCAGAACGTTATCGGGGTCTACGGATTAACGATCTAGCGATAACACTACAAGGCCATCGTCTCCCCATCATGTTTGATCATTGTGAAATGTTAATTAAATATCTGCCAACGTTATCAACTGAAATTCCTTTCAGTCTATTTTCCAGCTGTTTGTTAGCAACAAGTGCTCACGCTATTGATTATAACATAAGAACTAGGAGCAGGAGTAGGCCGTCCAGTCCTTTGACCCTGCTCCATCATTCAATAAGATTATGGCTGATCTTTTTGTAGACTCAGCTCCACTTACTCAACCTCTCACTGTATCCGTTATTTTTTTTTCCATTTTTAGAAAAACATATACCTTACTTTAAAACTGTTTCCTGAATAGCGTCAATTACTTCACTGGGCAAAGAATTCCACAGATTAACAACCATCTGGATGAAGACATTCCATTTCAATTCAGGCCTAAATCTGCTTCCTCTTGCAGCTGTGCCCTCTTATCCTAGCTTCACATGTCTGTGAAAACATGCTGTCTATTTCTATCTGATCCATTCCCTTCATTATTTTATATGTTTCTATAAGATCCCCCCATTATTCTGAATTCTAACTAATATAATCCCAATCTACTCAGTCACTCCTCATAAATCAACCCTCCTCAACGCTGGAAACAACCTCCTCTGCACCTCCTCCAGTGTCTGTACATCCTTTCTTAAGTACGGAGACAAAAACTGCATTTAGTACTGCAGACGTGATCTCACCAGCACCTTGTACAGCTACAACATTACCTCTCTGCTTTTAAACTCAACCTCTTTAGCCATGAAGGAGTAAATTACATTTGCCTTCCTAACCACTTCTTGTACCTGCAGACCAAAAGTCTGTAAATCATTCCTGATTCTTCTCAAACCTCCAAGGGGTTTTTCTATGTGGATTCAATTATGATCAGCTGACAATGAATAACATTGAGATTCAATGGATTGACAAAGAATAATTGTGAAAGTAATGAGTCAAAGTTGAAGACATCCCTGTCTGACAGGGAGCTTCTCGTGTGACGCATTGGGAAGTGAATGAAAATACAAGCAATGGCACAGTACCATCAACTGTACAGGGGCTCAAATCATGGTCAAGGAGGGAAACAGAGAGAAACACATTCATTTTAAGCACAATTCTGGAAGGGAAAACAAATTTGAGGGGTCTATGAGAAATGACTTGAGGAATGGTACTAATTGGAGACGTGGTGCCAGAGAGAGACACTGATAAGAATGAGAACTTTAAAATGAGATATTATCATACCAGAAGCCACTGTAGATCAACGATTATAGGGGTGATAAGTGAATTAGACTCCGTGTGAGTTGATGGACAAGCAGCAGAGTTGAGGATAAACTGATGTTCATGGAGAGTATGAAGTGAGACGCCAATGAGACGATTATGAGAATAGTTGAGACTGGAGCAGACCGAGACATGGATGAAGTTTTCAGAAGCAAAGTGTCTAAGGCAGGGATGCATATCGAGGCTTCAATAGAGCTGGGAAATGGGGAAAATTTTGGTGACAGATCGGAAAATTAGGAAGAAACTCAATACACTTTAAAGTAGAATGCTGAGATTGTACACAAACTTGTTCAGGCTCAGGTAAAAGCTGGGAGAGGAATAAAGTCAGTACATGTGGGAGATCACAGCAGAGTTTGATGATATGGGCTCCTCTGTTATAACAGAACAGTCAGTATTGATTAATGCAGGAATGATCTATTGAACAGAAGGCAGAAATAGAAATGAATTTATAAAAAATAGACCATGTCACTAATTCAATCATTGATATGATACTTAGAATAAGTAGTTCGCAAATTAAACAATGTTACAGCCTCCAAAAGATTGATCACCAAAACAAAAGCATGGCTTGTGTAAGATGCAGAGCACAGCTCCCTCATTGTCTGTGTGCAGAGATGGGGGTGGGGGTGAGTGGTATTGAACATTTCAGTTAGGATGCTGGACTACAGTTATGCAGGAATTCGTAAGTTTACATCTTGGATCGTATCTGCAGATTTGGTCAGTCGTTTTTGTAAGTATGCAAATACATTGTATGCTGCCAGAGGAAGTTTACTCAGTTGAAACTTCAGATATTCAGGCTATCTTTTGTGAAAAGGTGATAAGCTGGCCTTGTTTACATGAGTGTGCTCAGGAGAGAGGAATGAATTTATAAAGTACTGTATAATATTCACAATGTGCATATGAAAATGAGGATGTAAATTATTGGTGGCTCCACCTGTAGTTTTAACATTACTATTTATCACGCTGAGCTGATTATAGCATTGAAACTGCATTCCCAACTAATCTGCAAATCTGTTCAACCCTTTCCGAACCTAGAACCTATCTACTTCTGCCTTAAAAGGTGTTTAGGGTTTCTGCTTCCACTAAATTTTCAGCTAGAGTAATCCAAAATACAACCACCTGCAGAAAGGAAAGTTAATTGCTGATTTGAATGGGTGATCCCTCATGTTAAACAAATGAACTATAAGTTTGCATGTTATACGTAAGCCGAAGTGTTCTATCCACAGCTAATCTGTCAGGATCCAACAGGATGTTTATCAGACCTTAAGCTAACATAGTCTATTCAACAAATCAAGTCTGCTCCACAATTCATTAATATCATGGCTGATTGATGATCCTCAAATCCGCCTTCTTGCCTTATCCCCATAGCTCTTGATACCCTCACTGCTTAGAAATCTGTCCACTACCTGCTTTGATTAGACTTAGCGACAGGGTTTCAACAGGCCTATCATTCAGTAACCCTCTGACAGAGAAGGCACTCCTCACCTCCCTCATAAATATATGCTCTCTTTGACTGAGGCTTTACCCTTTGGTCCTGGACTCTCCTACAAATGGAGCCAACCTTGTTGGCAATGAGCCTGTCAAACCGACTGACAATTTGATTTTGTTTTCATTGAGATCTCCTCTCATTCTTCCAAATTCCAATGAGTTTTTGACGAAGCTACTCAAGCTCACTCCATAAGAAAATACCTCAATTCCCAGGATTAATTCTGTGGAGCTTCTCCCATCTGCTACCATTACGTCTGTTATCTCCTCTACATATTTCCTTTGAAAATTAGACCAGAACCGTTCACATTTTTGCACGTTCAGTCTGCATAGAAACGTGTACATGTTTAGAATGATAATTATACACCACCACATTTGAATTAACTGCTATTAATGCGTTCGAATTTCCTATAATTGCTGAATTGCATGCCAACTTTTTAACTGTCAAGCCGAGAGCCTGAAATTCCTGAATCTTTTCTCTTGTAAATTAGATTCACTCTTCTATTTTACCTGACAAAGTTAACCAGTACAAGCTTTCCAACGCTATATGTCAGATGCCAACTTTTGGTGCAGTCACCTTATTTTTTTCTCTCTCATGATAAACTCCTTGCATCATCCTCACCATTTGCCTTCCCACTTCTGTTTGTGTTACTCACAAATATGGAGGTAGTACTTTCATATCTATGACCCAACTCATTGTGCGGTTCATAATTCCGGCCCCAGCACTGATCCTTGTGGCACTGCATTGGTTAAAGCTCATTATCCCAAAAATAGTTCCTAGATGCTTCTCTTTCAGCTACTCTGCAGACATGTTAGGTATATTAGTATGTTAGGAATACAAGAATGACTAGGGTAGGAATAGGTCCTATAGGTATGTTAGGAATAAAAGAATGACTAGGGTAGGAATAGGTCCAATCAAGGATAGTAATTGGAAGTTGCGTGTGGAGGCTGAAGAGATTGGGGAGGCACTGAATGAATACTTTTCGTCAGTATTCACTCAGGAACAGGACATTGTTATCGATATGAATACTGAGGCACGAATAAGTAGAATGGATGGCTTTGAGATATGTAGAGAAGAGGTGTTGGAAATTCTGGCAAGGGTGAAAATAGATAAGTCCCCTGGGCCTGATGGCATTTATCCTAGGATTCTCTGGGAAGCAAGGGAGGAGATTGCAGAGCCATTGACCTTGATTTTTGTGTCCTCTTTGTCTACAGGAGTAGTGCCAGAGGACTGGAGGCTAGCAAACGTGGTTCCCTTGTTCAAGAAGGGGAGTAGGGATAATCCTAGTAACTATAGGCCAGTGAGTCTCACTTCTGTTGTGGGCAAAGTCTAAGAGAGAATTGTAAGGGATAGGATTTATGCACATCTGGATAAGAAGAATGTGATCAAGGATAGTCAGCATGGTTTTGTGAAGGGCAGGTCGTGCCTCACAAACCTTATTGAATTCTTTGAGAAGGTGACTAAGGAGGTAGATGAGGGGAAAGCGGTAGATGTGGTATATATGGATTTTAGTAAGACGTTTGATAAGGTCCCCCATGGTAGGCTACTGCAGAAAATACAGAGATATGGCATTGAGGGTGAGTTGGAGGTTTGGATTAGGAATTGGCTGGCTGGAAGAAGACAGAGGGTAGTAGTTGATGGCAAAGGTTCATCTTGGAGTGCCGTCACTAGCGGTGTTCCGCAAGGATCTGTTTTGGGGCCATTGCTGATTGTCATTTTTATAAATGACCTGGAGGAAGGGTTAGAAGGTTGGGTGAGCAAGTTTGCGGATGATACGAAAGTCGGAGGAGTTGTAGACAGTGAGGAAGGATGTGGCAGGTTACAGTGGGATATAGAGAAGCTGCAGAGCTGGGCAGAAAGGTGGCAAATGGAGTTCAATGTAGCTAAGTGTGAAGTGATTCACTTTGGTAAGAGTAATAAAAAGATGGGGTACTGGGCTAATGGTCGGATACTTGGTAGTGTGGAAGAGCAGAGAGATCTTGGTGTCCATGTACACAGATCTCTGAAAGTTGCCACCCAGGTAAATAGTGCAGTGAAGAAGGCATATGGCGTACTGGCTTTTATTGGTAGAGGAATTGAGTTCCGGAGTCCTGAGGTCATGCTGCAGTTGTATAAGACTCTGGTGCGGCCGCATCTGGAATATTGTGTGCAGTTTTGGTCGCCATGCTATAGGAAGGATGTGGAGGCACTGGAACGGGTGCAGAGGAAGTTTACCAGGATGTTGCCTGGTATGGTAGGACGATCCTATGAGGAAAGGCTGAGGCACTTGGGGTTGTTTTCATTGGAGAAAAGAAGGTTTAGGGGTGACTTGATAGAGGTGTACAAGATGATTAGGGGGTTAGATAGGGTTGACAGTGAGAACCTTTTTCCACGTATGGAGTCAGCTATTACAAGGGGGCATAGTTTTAAATTAAGGGGGGGGTAGATATAGGACTGATGTTAGGGATAGGTTCTTCACTCAGCGAGTCGTAAGTTCATGGAATGCCCTGCCAGTAGCAGTAGTGGACTCTCCCTCTTTATGGGTATTTAAGCGGGCATTGGATAACGTATATGTAGGATAGTGGGTTAGTGTAGGTTAGGTGGGCTTTGATCGGCGCAACATCGAGGGCCGAAGGGCCTGGACTGCGCTGTAATGTTCTATGTTCTATGTTCTATGTTATACTACATTAAACTATCAAGTGAGTGCAGGAATTAAACCCATGCTATTATTATCATTCTGTTTGATCGACTAGCTATCTCGGCAACTGAACTTGCCAACACCCAGTGCCTGATACAGATGAAACATTAACATCTACATTTATATTCAATATTGCACACAATAACTGATACAATTCTGTGACGTTGCCTGCATAAAACGTTTTGTAAATAAAACAGAAGTGCACGCAGCAGATTGCATTGCTTTATATAACTCTGTCATCGCTAATTTTATTTTCTTTCTTCTTTTGGACGATTTTGCAATTCCTCATCTCAGACATTTGCTTCATCTGACCTCCTCATTACGTTTGTCAAACCATAAAAATGTAATGGAGATGGATTATTTGCATAAATTTAAGTGTGGGGGGCATGTATTCATATTCCCGTTAATAAGGGGATCAACCATTTTCGAGGGTAGAGGAGAATGTTGGATACAAATTGGAAAGGAGTCAGTCATGATCTTGTTGAATGTCAGAACGCGAGGGGCCAAATAGCCCACATCAACTTCTAGTTTCTATGCATATTCCTGTACAATTACTTTCCAGATGACCTCCTTTTCATCAATATTACCTAGAACATGACACGACAGTATAGGCCCTTCGGCCTTCGATGATGTGCCGACCCACAGAGCCAACTTCAAAAAACCATCTAACCTATACATATTAAAAATGATATGTAAACAATACTCAGCCCAAACCTCATACTGTGATTTGTTTTTCTGCATGTTACAATATCAAGGCAGCAGGAAACTCTTACTAGTGCCAAAAAGGCATCAAACACCTGAATTCCTTTGTCTAAAGCGGGTGATGATCTCGACAGTGAAAACGTGACTCTGGCCAGATCTATGCAATAAAGGGAACTCTTATACCACACGGTAAGAATGCAGTTACTTTTAGAAGAGTGAAATGTAGACTGAGTATACTTTTCAAAATTTGGATCACTGTGTGAATTCAGGGTCAAGGGGGAGAGGTGTTTTCAATAAGGTTTACTCCAAGAAGGAAACTTTCCAGAGTGAGATGTGAGTGGAAGTTGTAAAACAGCGTGAATGGAGAGGCCGAGCCACACTGAGACCAGAGGAAAAGCGGCAGCACAAAATGCACCTTGATGCTAGTGCAGGGAAGGTAGACTGGATCAAAAAGCTTAAGGTGATGTGAGTAGGGACAATAATGTGAGAGAATATGCTTTGTAATTGGAGAGGGAGAATCTGGAATCAGGAAGGGGAGACGAACAGGGAAGTAGATGGAACAGCAATGGCAGGGGTTTCTGGGATAATTCAGGAAGCACAGCTGAAATTCATGCCTAGCGTCTACCAGTTGCCCCTGAAATAAACATCCTAAATCTGGCTCGATATCAATGCTCATCAATTTGTGATTGAATAGTATCTTTGAGAGCTTTAGTCAACCATGGGTGGTTCATCTCCTTATCAAGTCCTTCTTTTTGAACAGAAACAAATAATTGCTGAGCATAATGGGATATCTGCTTGAACGTCTGTCCATGTATACCTACTGAACTTCCTCTGGGTTTCTATTCACATCACGCTTCTGACCAGATGTGAGTCAGAACTCCTCCATTTAATGTCTGGTTCTTTTCAATCATTCAGAGGGAACTTCTGCATGTGGCTGAACATATGATCAGCGGAGGGTGAATTTTTTCTCCTAGTTTCTCCATCTCTTATGATTCTGATTGATGACGCCATATTCCAGTGAGATGCCTCTGACGTGAGCACTTTTCCTTCAAACCAGAAATCTCCTAACTATGATGGACAGGGCCTTATGCTGTGACTGACCTATCTCCCACATTGCTGCCCCCACTGCACTCTCATTCACTTGTACTGTTTCAAGTCAGTCTCCACACAGTTGGAGGTCGGCACGGTGGCTCAGTGGTTAGCACTGCTGCCTCAGAGCACCAGGTACCCGGGTTCATTTAGAGTCTCGGGAAACTGTGTGGAGTTTGCACGTTCTCCCTGTGTCTGCGTGGGTTTCCTCCGGGTGCTCCGTTTTCCTCACACAGTCCAAAGATGTGCAGGGTCAGGTGAATTGGCCGTGCTAAATTGCCCATAGTGTTCGATCCATTAGAGCGAAATGGGTCTGGGTGGGTAACTCTTCAGAGGGTCGGTATGGCCTTGTTGGGCTGAATCTAATCTAATCTAAAAAATCCTGTCATTGCTGCTCACAATGCAGTATCCTTCACACCGGGGAGACAAAGCAGAAACGGTTTTGAGGAACACTCCCACTCTGTCTGTAAGAATAACCCTGACCACCTCATTGCTTCCAATTTCAATAACCTACCTTGCTCTCATGCTAACGTTTCGGTCCTGAGCAGCTGCAATGTTCCAGTGAAGAACAACCCAAGCTCGAATAATACCTCACTTTACACTTTGGTACGTTACAGCCTGTAGAGGTTAATATTCAATTCGATAACTTCACAGCCTGACCCCATTATGACTGTTCTCCATTTTCATACATTCTCTCTCCTAGTCTGGCTATGACGTTGTGTGGTTGTAACTTCTTTATCTTGCACTCAATAGAGAGAACCCCTTTCCCCCAATTTGCGTCTTTCACATCATCCTCTCGTTCACCACTGTTAAAAGCCTATTTATCTTTTGCCACACTCTCTTTTACGCATCACCCACTCCCCCACCTCTGTCAAGGGATTAAAAATCACATTTTCCAATACTTTTCAGTTCTGAAGAAGTGTCACACTGGACTTGAAACGCTAACTCGGTTTCTCTGTCCCGGAAGATTCTGCCAGACCTGCTGAGTTTCTCCAGGGTTGAATAGGCACAGCACAAATTTTCAAATAAACAAATAATTATGGATACTGAAAATAAAAACACAAATATTTCTGGAGAAACTGGACCTGAAAGATGAACTCTGCTTTCATTCCACAAGATGCTGCCAGAACTACTTAGTTTCTTCAGCTATGCGTGTTTTTGAACTTTTTCCACAGATGTCTGTCAAAGTTGCTCAAAAGCTCTGTCCAATACTGAGCACTGGGTACCAGGGAAGTGAACAGTAACACCAGGTGCACAGATTCATTGGACCTGAACGTGCATAAGGCTGCATCACGGGCACTGCAGAGCTCTTAATCATGGTCAGGGAGAGAAACAGAGCGAAACACATTCACATTAAATATAGAAGATGTCATTGCGGGAATGGAAAAGATTCACATGAATATGTTAAAGAATTTAAGTAATGTGACAAATTGGAAGCGTGACACCATGGAGAGATCCCAACAGAATGAGAATATGAAAATGAAAATGCCACCACATTAGAAACCAGGTGAGATCACTGAGTACAGTGCTGATGGGTGAATTGGTCGCGGTGTGAATTGGGGGACAGTTAGTAGAATTGAATTACAGATATTGCAGGTCAAACTGGGCATTCAGGTGATGATGTGGATCACAGCAGCAGCAGCAGCAGAATTGTGTTCAATCACAATCTGTAACTTTTTTTCCCTAGGATAATCTCTCAATCTAGCATTAACATCAAACTGATCCATGGTTCAGTAAGGCGCGTGGGTGAACATACCAGAATCAGAACCTAACCCTGATGACAAACCATTAAAGCTATGGTACTTGACCAGTTACATTCCAAATAGCAGGATTAACATCTGATAGAGAGGACAAAATTATCTAAAGACCAACAGATCAGATCTAAGTTTTGCAGTCCTGAAACATCCAATTATAAATGTCAATGGACTATGAAACAACTTACTGGAGGAGAGTACTCCACAAGTATCTCCATCCTAAATAATGGAACAGCTCTATACATCAGTGTAAAAGACAAGGATATAGTGTCTAAACCATCCTCAGCCAGGAGTGTTGAGTGGATGATCCAATGGCAATGGCCCCTGACACCATTCCTGCAATAGGACTGAAGACTTGGGCTGCACAACAAGCCATGTCAGTGGGGAAGCTGTTAAATGCAGCTCCAACTCTGACATCTCCCTGGGAATGTGAATAATTACTCAACTATATCCCGTCCGCTAAGAGGGAATAACTACAATCTGTCCAATTACCACCCCTTCAGTTCGATCATGATCGTCACATCAGTGCGAGTACTTTTTGAAAGAGTTGTCAAGCAGCACAGGAATAACCACCTCAGTGTGGTTTCTGATAGGTCACCATGTGGCGATGGTGCTGTTGTGGAAATGTCACTGGATTACTAATCCAGATCAGGCTAATGCTCTAGCAGCTGGTGGAAGTTAAAAACAATTAATAAAATATCGAGCTCTAAAATCTGGTGTCAGGAATAGTGACTTTGAAGCCAATGTCAATTATGATTACCATTTTCCTTCCCAAGTGTAGTTTCAGGAAGTGAATCTCCCGTGCTTTCCTGGTCTGGCCGAAAAGTGACTCCAGAGACACAGACATGTGATACACTCTTCAATAGTCTCTGAAACTTCCAAACAAGACACTCAGTTGTATCAAACTGCTCATCATTCTTAAAGGATAAGCCGGGTCAGAACACCCGGTCTCAGCCTTGTTGTTGGAAATGGGAATGGGAAACACAGTCCTGACGTCCCCGCAGAGTCTTCCTTTCGAACGCCTGAGAGCTTGTGACACGACTTGCAGAGCTATCCCACAGACTGCACAGAAACATCGGGAAGGGAGGAGGTCATTCTACCCATTGAGCATCCCCCATTCTAGATAGTGGAGAAAATCTCCTCAGTGCGATTTGCCCCGTACTGTGTTCATATCATTTAACAAGTTTAAACATCGGGATATATAAAATGGGAACTGCAGCAGTTGCTTTGGTCCATCAATTTTGATCCTCCCTTCAATAGACAGGCAGTACTCCGATAGCGCATGTTTATTGAACACAACTTGTCTGCATCACAATTCGTGAATTGTGCATTCTCTTTATAAAGAGATCTCCCATTCACTGTAACGCAATTCCATCCCCGGCACCAGCTGAATAGCAAAACCCAGCCTCAGGATCCTCTGTCTGTAAAATGCACACTCAGTGTGTTCACGAAAGCAGGAATGTAATCCTCTGCAAGCCTTGAAACTGAGACCGAAACTAGGAATTGTCGCCTACATTTAGATGGACCTTTATTTCAAACCAGAATTCCATGTCAGCATCATGTGGTCAGTCGGCTCACGCGCTGTCTGGCGAAGAGCTTGGTGAAAGGTACAGTGCTGCAGTCAGTGACATTAGGGTGAAAGTGCAACATTTACAGCATTGTTTCATTACAATATATGATTTAAAGATTTTCTTAGACTATGCTCATGTGTGTTAGATTAACTTAAATTTTTGGTTTTTACTGATTTATTTTTTGGGGGGAGTGTTTTGCCCCTTCCCCACTTTTTCCCATAGACCACATTATTGATATTGCATGATTTTCTACAACACGGTGTTCCACAGGAATGCAACTGCTGTGTTATTGGAGAAAAACATGGAATGATATCTGATTCTCTATCTTCACACGATACTCCTGCTCTCTGTCTATAACTTTAATTTCAATAAATCCTCATTTATATTCAGTGTCTTAGCTTCCACAGCCTTATGTGTCAGAAAATTGACCAAGTTCAGCAATCTCTGAATGAAGATATTTATTCTCATCTCAATGCAGAGTGGCCTGTCTGTACTTACTGTTGTGGCTCCTTGTTCTTTGACGTCCCAGTCAGGGGAATTATTATCCCTGCTTCCAATCTGTCTCACCCTGTCAGAGTTTTGTATATTTCACTGAGATCATCACTCATTTTCCTAAACCCAATGGAATACTGGCCCAGTCGCCTCAAACTCTGATCGCACAACAAGCCTGTCTTCCCACAGATCAGTCCGGTCATCCTTCACTGCTCTCCCTCAATGTCAGATTTGTAAGGAGAGCAAAACCGCACAAAATACTGCACAATGTTCGAGATGGGGTCGCACCAAGGGCCTGTAACAGCTGCAGTAAGACACCATTACTCCTATAATCAAATACTCCTGAAATGAAGTTCAATGGGTCATTTATCTTACAAACTGCTTTCTGTTCCTGCAATATTGCTTTCAGTGACTGGTGATCAAGAAGATCCAAATCCTTTTCAATGTTACAGCTACCCACTTGGTGGGTCTGTGTACACTGGTCAGTGTGTCAGTGCCATTCCCAGTATTGACTTCTGATTGCAGAACTCACAGCCCAGCATGGCCTTCACAGGTCGGCGCAGAAGGAAACAAAAATGCAGCTTTAGTTCCTTTATAGATCAACATTTTTCAAACAATCAATTTTCAATTGATCGGCTGGCATTCTATTGTTCCCAACAAAGTGCACAACGTCACATCTCCCCCCATTGCTCTCCATCTGCTACGTAGTTGCCCAGTCACTCCTGTTGTCTCAATCACCTTGGAGCTTTTTGACATCCTGCTCACCCACTCACAATCCAACATCGTTTAATGCCATCAGCAGACTTGGGAATATTGCATTTGAGCCCCTCAATCAAAGATATGATGTGTATTGGGAATATTTGGTCCCAAACCCCGATCCTTGCTATATCCTCCAAGCCTTCCACTCTAAAAAAAAGTTTTATTCCGACTCACTGTCCCCGGCCAGCTCTCCCATTCTAAAACCATGACCATATATTAGCCCCAGTCCCATAGGATTCAAATTTGCACAACAGGCTTGGGGCTTTATTAAAAATCTTTCTGAAAATCCAATCGTAATGCATTGATAGCTTCTCCATAATTTGGCTAAAATTCACTTTCTCAAATATGATTCCCTTTTTATAAATCTATGTAGACTTTGTGTATGCCCATTATGTTCTGTTAGAATAATTTCTCTTGAACTGTTTAGTTGCTAATTTCATTGTATTCTCTTTTTCTCACCAGACTAAAGTTTCATGGTATTGCTGGGAAGCTTGTTTTGTGCTGTGGTATCTTCTGCGAAGACAGAATGAAGTAGTTGCTTCATAGTTCTGCCATTTCCCTGTTCTCCATTCTCCATTCTCTGGGTCAGACTGTACTGAGCTGCAATTGCTTTATCTTACCTTTCACACTGGCATATCTTTACAAGCTATTACAGTTCACTCGTATAACTCTCATTGATATTCTCTTTGGGAAAGCATCCATTTCTGTCTTAAACAGTTTAATGATGAGTATTCCATAATCATACAATCACCGAAACACAGACACCATATCGTTCGAAATACAGCACGAACTACATTCGTCCCACTTTCTGACATGAGGCCCAGAACCAGGCATGTTATGACACTGCAAAAACTCGTCCAAGTGCTTTATATTTGTTGTGGAGTTACCCGTAACAACCATTCTGTCTCTTCTGGACCCCAACATCTTCTGGTTGACAAAATATCTTTAAATTCTCTCTAAACCTCAAGCACTTCACTTGTTCCTTTGTTCTTGACTAAAAGGAACAGCTGCTGTCTATCCACTCTGTCCATGCCCTTCGTAATCTTATCCTTCTGAATCACGTCCCCTCAGCCTTCTCTGCTCCAAAGGAAACAACACGAGCTTATCCAGCCTCTCTCCATAGCTGATACGCTCCAACCCAGGGAACATGCTGGTGAATCCCCACCAAACCCCACCCCCTCAGTGTAATGACATCCTTTCATGATGTGATATGCAGAACTGCACACTGCATACCATCTTGCCCGAAATGTCTGGTTATCCACTTTGGTGGCAAGAACAGGAAGGCAGATTACTACCTCAATGGTATCAAATTAGGTAAAGGGGCTGTTCAGAGAGATCTGGGTGTTCTTGTCCACCAGTCAATGAAGGCAAGCATGCAGTACAGCAGGTCGTGAAGAAGGCTAATAGCATGCTGGCCTTCATAACAAGAGGGATTGAGTATAGAAGCAAAGAGGTGCTTCTGCAGCTGTACAGGGCCCTGGTGAGACCACACCTGGAGTACTGTGTACAGTTCTGGTCTCCAAATTTGAGGAAAGACATTCTGGCTATTGAGGGAGTGTAGCGTAGGTTCACGAGGTCAATTCCTGGAATGGCAGGATTGCCTTACACGGAAAGACTGAAGCGACTGGGCTTGTATACCCTTGAGTTTAGAAGACTGAGAGGGGATCTGATTGAAACGTATAGGATTATGAAAGGACTGGACACTCTGGCAGGAGGGAACATATTTCCGTTGATGGGGGAGTGCCGAACCAGAGGACACAACTTAAAAATACGGGGTAGACCATTTAGGACAGAGATGAGGAGAAACTACTTCACCCAGAGAGTGGTGGCTGTGTGGAATGCTCTGCCCAAGAGGGCAGTGGAGGCCCAGTCTCTGGATTCAATTAAGAAAGAATTGGATAGAGCTCTTAAAGATAGTGGAGTCAAGGGGTATGGAGATAAGGCTGGAACAGGATACTGATTAGGAATGATCAGCCATGATCTTATTGAATGGCGGTGCAGGCTCGAAGGGCAGAATGGCCTACTCCTGCATCTATTGTCTATCGTCTATTGAAACAAGCCACTGTATAACTCTTATAATCTATGTCTACGACTCCTAAACCTATTCAGCTCGACTATTAACCTGTCCACTTACATTCAGGGATGTGTGTAAAAGCACCCTCTGACCTTCCTAGTGTGCTGCCATTCATTGAGTCCTCCCCTGTCTGGTTCCTGCTTCGAAAGTGCATCAACTCATATTTATCAGCGTTACATTCCATCTGCCATCGATCTGCACTTCTGACCATTTCGTCTGCATCTTCCTGCAACAAAAGGCCTTCCTCCTCACTGCCAACCACCCGGCCAACTCTTTCCTCCACACTCTCATCTCCATCATCTATGTTAACCATAAATGATAAAGTTAAAAATCACACAAAACCAGCTTACAGTCCAAAAGGTTTATTCGCTAGTATTAGGTTTCGAACTGCTGCTTCTTCATCAGGTGGTTGTGCACTTTGAAAGCTTGTGCTTCCAATTAAACCTGTTGGACTATAACCTTGAGTTGTGTGATTTTTAACTTTGTTGACCCCAATCCAACACCAGCTCCTCCGAATCACAAATATTTGCTTGGATCCCTTCCATTCATCTAATATGCTTGGAACATATTTAATACTTACATTGGTGCCTTATTTCTGACATTTTGATACAAAGTAAGTCTGTTTTGTCAGACTTAGCAATGCTCAATTTAGTTACATTGTCAAGTACTACCCTGTCACTGATATAAATTGACTTTATGTCTTTAGTTCCATAAGCTCCATCTGATCACTTGGTTTTCTGGGTGATTTTATGGATCTTCCTCCAAGAAGACAGATGCAAAGTAACTGGTTATTTTCTTGGCCATTTCCTTGTTCTCCACAATAAACTCTCCTCTCCCGATTACAAATTTCCACATTTGACATTGCTTTTATTTTGTTTCCTTTGAAATATAGATAGTAGATTGATGCAGTCTTTGTGTTCCTGTTTGTTAGCATGCATGTTCGCTTTTAGATTACCTTATCAGTTTCATGGCCCTCCTTTTCTGGATCATCAATTTCTGAGAATTCTCAGGTTTCCACAATTTCTGGAATTCTTCTGAAGTGACTTCCTATGATTAATATAATCTTTCATTTGTTATTTTAACCATCATTAAGTCACTTGCTCACTCTGCGGTGTTTTTAAGTTCAAGAAAGAGACACATTTTCCGACTTTGCAGTACTTCTATAAATCTCCTAATCCTGTCCACATATATTCAGGAACTCTGCAGGAGGACAGAGAAGAAATTACGGGATCCCTGGTTAGTACTTTTCCAACTTTGCTGGCCAACTGGTGAGGTCCCGGTGGACTGGAGGATAGCGAAAGCTGTGCCCTTATTCAAGGAGGACTACAAAGTTAAACCTGGGAACTATAGACTGGTAGAATTAACATCTGTAGTAGGTAATGACTTGAGAAGATACTGAGATAAGATATACAAAGTAACCTCGATTGTCCAATTGAGATGGACGGAGCACTATTTCATTCAGATAATTGATTATTTGGTTAATTGATTTACTCTGGGACTTGGAGTTTACTGTGAAGTCTGCTCCCCATTCAGAAGACAAGGCAAAAGCAATCGGCGCGTGAGACCCCACGCCACGTCAGCTCCCACCCCGCTCCCACCTTGCCCCATATGTGCCCCGCCCACCCCGAACCCTTTCCACGCCCACCCCACGTCCCTGCCGGCCGCCACGCACCCCCAAACCGCCTGATCTCACACCCCCACCTGCCCGCCAACATCCTAATCCGCTCCCACTCCGTGCCACCACCTGCCCACGCCCACCCCAACCCTGACTGCTCCCACAACAATCCTGCCCCCCATCAGCCCAGAACCCTGTCTAACGCCACACCCGTCTGCCCATGCCCGTTCCTAACCCTGCAACACCAACATCGGTCCCCTAACCCCGCACAACCAAACATCCCCACCCATCGTCCAAACCACATCCACACCCCCGCACACCTGTAACCCTGCACCCCCAACCCCGCACTCCCAAACCCCACACCCCCAACCATCCTCACTCATCTTCGGACTCCCATCCGCACCCCCAACCGCCTCCCCTTGGGCAGGCGACTGCACACCAACAGAACTGCTGTTGCTGCTGTCTTTGCGGGGTAAGTCTTCAAATAGCACACACATACACACACACACACACACACACACACACACACACACACACACACACACACACACACACACATGCGCACGCGCGTTTTGGCAAGTTCCACCTTTGCTGTGTACAGGACAATGTTGGCGCAGTTATCTGGGGAAGGGGCATTTAGGGTGAACCTCTGTGTAGAACATCAGGGAAAGTGTGGGGTGAGAGAGAGAGAGAAGGTAGAAGATCAGTCTTTTGGAGACGGTGCCGGGACTGTTCTTGGCAGTATTTTAGTAAGACAATTTTTTTAAAAATTCATTGTACCTACAAACAAAAGGCGCAATCAGGGTTGAAAGACATAATGTTTCTATCGAGACCTTGAGGTCCTCTTTGGATAATCCAAATTTCGGATAATTGATATTTGGACAATCGTGGTTCCTCTGTACATGCACTTGAAAGACAGGGTTTGATTAGTAGCTGTCAGCAAGGCTTTTGTGCATGAGAGATCATGGCTCTCAAACTTGTTACAGTGCTTTGATGAAGTGACAAGGAACAGTGATGAGGGCAGAATGGTATACATAGCCTACATAGATTTCAGTAAAGCCTTTGACAAGGTTACAGAAGATCAGCTCCTCTGGAATGTTTGATCACCTGGAAACCAGGGGGAGCTGGTAGATTAGATACACAGTTGACTTGGTGGTAGGAAGCAGAGGGTAATATAGGAAAGATGCTTGTTGGACTGGAGGCCTGTGAATAGTGGAATACCTCAGGGGTTGGTGCTGGGACATTGTTTATTTCTATATATATGTGTGTATATTATATTTATGTTCTCTCATCTAGATCATAGATGTATGTAATATGTTTTATATCTATATATATAAAATTTACCTATTACATACATCTATGATCTAGATGAGAATACACAGGCATGATTTGCAAGATTAATGATGACACTAAAATAGGCAGCATCATGGAGAGTGAGGAAGGTTATTAGGAATTTCAGAAATTTCAGCAGTACCTTGAACAGCTGGAGAAGTGGACTGAGAAATGGAAAATGCAGTTCAATAGAGATCGCTGTAAGTACTTGCATTTTACAAAGTCGAGTCAAGGTTGGAGTTTCATGGTGAGTGGTTGGGCCTTCAGGAGTGTAGTGAAGGAGAGGGACCTTGGAGTTCAGGTGCACGGTGCTCTGAAAGTTGATTCACAGGTAGACAGGGCAGTGAAGACTGCCTTCATCAGTCAGAGTACTGAGTATTGAAGTTGAGGAGTTACATTGCAGTTATACAGGACGCTGGTAAGGCATTATTTGAAGCGTCATGATCAGTTTTGTTCACTTTGCTATCGGAAGGATGTTATTAAACTGGAAAGAAATTTACAAGAATCTTGGCAAGGTCTTAATGGTCTGCGTTATGGGGAGAGGTTGGAAAAGCTAGAACTTTTTACTTTAGAGTATATGAGACTGAGAGGTATCTTATAGATGCTTAAAAGATCACAGGAGGCATGGATGGAGTGAATGCACCCAGTCTTTTCTACCCAGGACAGCAATCACGGACTAGAGGGCATCAGTCTAAGGTCAGAAGGTAAGAATAAAAGGGAAACTGACGAGCAATGACCTTTACACAAATCTAGATTTGCATATGGAATGAGCTGCCAGGGGAAGTGGTGAGGTGGATACATTAACAACACGTAAAAAGCATTTGTACAAATGCATGGAGAGGAAAGGATTAGAAGGATACAGGGCAATGGCAGGGAAATGGGTTGGTGTGAGTGGACATTTTGTTCAGAATGGACCACTTTGAGCTGAAGGACCTGTGTCCGTGCTCGAGTACTCTATGACTCGAACAACCATTGCTTGTCTCCCACTGAATGTTATATTGTACTTTCCCAATTTACTGGAGTGAGCTTGACCCTCTACCCTCCAGGCTTCCATGATATTTGACCAGAATGTTCACACATTTGATATTGTATGCGGACGCCATGTAAAATGCACCTCATTAACGTCACTATTCCTCAAAAGCTAAGGTTCAGACTAAGGTTAGTAATTAGTATTTCTTACTACACAACACCAACTCCGAAATAACCTGCGATCTAGTTTGGTTCACAACATACACTTCAACCCATCTGATATACACATATGGAATTTATTTTTCACAGCATTAGCAATCATTTAGTTAACGCAGTTTAGATACAACTTGAGACCATCCAATAAGACTGCAGTATTCACAATACTTGCATGTGTAATTTCCAGAGCACATGATGTTCAGATTTTCTGCTACCGTTTTGGTTTAGATACATAAAACATCAGTGTTTGCTTCTCCTTGCTATTTGTAAGCTCTACCTAAACTGATTCCGTGAAAGTTGAGGGACATGGTGTGTGTCGTTATTGATAGACATGGACAAGACATTCGACGAGGCTCATCTCGACACTGGGATGATCTGAATATCCAACAATAAAGCATAAGCATTAATAACCTACCCCGCTCTGCCAGGATAAGTGTCATTGTATTCTGTCTGCTCCCTCATACTCACTGTATACCTGTTATAGCACCTACCCCCGAACAAGGCTCTAGCTCTATCTCCAAATAAGCTCAGGCACTAACACTCTCACTATTGAATTCAGCAACTTCCTTCACTCACTTTCTCCGTCACTTATGCAATAGCCTCCACACTAATAACACGACGTGGATATAACACTGTAAACTGACTCACTCAGGACTTCTCACCGTGGCACCCACCTGTACAAGCTCTAACAGCAGGGCCACCCTCACACCCTCCCTCCCTTTCTCCCAATCCAGGAGAATCAGCCTGGAATAGGACAGAAAAAGGCCATCCCAGGTGGTGGGGTGCCTGACATCTGTTCACTCTCCCCTCCCCACGCCATGTGGGGAAGATCTTGGTAGGAGCCAAAGAGGACCGGGATGACTTGTGTGGAGATTCCGAAATATCTACGTCCCACCAACCGAGTCAGGAGCAAAGATCAGCGAAGGGCAATTCTCACTTTAAACCCACTGGCAGTTCCAGTGTCAGCTCTCTCACTCTCAAAGAAAAAGTGATACCTCACTGCACAGAGATGCAGGCATAGAATTACATAGAAATATTGATAAATACCCCAATATACTAACATGTACAATGTGTACAAGGAGAAAAGCATACATACCCATACAAGCACACAAAAACATATCCAGTCACACACAATAGAAACAAACACGGAGTGAAATACACAGGCTGATACACAGACAGACGGAGGCAAACAAATACTCATCTAACAAGCAGATGGACACACACACAGACACTTGTCTCATTAAGACACAAATAGATCCGTTTTTTGATTTATAAGGGGATCAACAATTCTAGGCAAAAGACAGAAGAATGATGTTGAGGAAAAAATAAGAAATTAATGAACGGAATATCAGACACGCTGGGTCGAATGGCCTAGTTCTGCTCCTTTTCTAATTCTCATGTGGTGTGATGCTATTAGGTATTCTCTTTCTGAGACAGCAGCAGAGGCTGGATTTGATAAGTATTTGATCGGAACGAGACAGTGGGAATGTGGGACAGGTTTGGAGTGTGGAATGGCGTCTGTCTATTCCTAATTACTGTACCTTTTTAGCTGTAAAGTGGTGTTGATTTGATGTTGGGTTAACACAGTTTAAAATAACGGGTCTCGCAATGAAATAGTATTGTGCTCTCTGTGGTGTCCTCAGCCTCAGGGAGCAGTAACGACTTGGTTATTGAAGATATTCAAGGTTGAGCTCGACTGATCTTTGCCGGACAGGAGAGTCAATGTTTACTGGGAAGAGACAGGAGACGGATGGTCAGACACAATCGGATCAGCCATGAGCATTCTGAATGGTGCAGCCGAATGACCATCTGCTGCCCCTACCCCATGTATTGTTCCCTCAATCCACCCTTGGGGCTGTTACAGAGATATACCGCTGCCCCTATCCCATCTGTTGTTTTCTCAATCCACCATCGATGCTCTTACAGAGATATACCGCTGCCCCTAACCCATCTGTTGTTCTCTCAATCCACCCTCGGGTCTGTTACAGAGATTTACCGCTGTCCCTACCCCATCTGTTCTTCTCTCAATCCACCCACGATGCTGTTACAGAGATATACTGCTGCCTCTAGCCCATCTGTTGTTCTCTCAATCCACCCTCGATGCTGTTACAGAGATATACTGCTGCCTCTACCCCATATGTTGTTCTCTCTATCCACCTTCAAGGCTGTTACAGAGAGTTACAAGGATGTTGCCAGGGTTGGAGGATCTGAGCGACAGAGAGAGGCTGAATAGGCTGGGGCAGTTTTCCCTGGGGAGTCGGAGGCTGAGAGGAGATCTTATGTAGGTTTACAAAATTATGAGGGGCATGGATAGGATAAATAGACAAAGACTTTTCCCTGGGGTCGGGGGGTCCAGAACTAGAGGGCATAGGTTTCGGGTGAGAGGGGAAAGATATAAAAGAGACCTAAGGGGCAACCTTTCCACGCAGAGGTTGGTACGTGTATGGAATGAGCTGCCAGAGGAAGTGGTGGAGGCTGGTATAATTGCAACATTTAAGCGGCATTTGGATGGGTATATGTATAGAAAGTGTATGGAGGGGTATGGGCCGGCTGCTGGCATTTGGGACTGGATTGGGTTGAAATATCTGGTCGGCATGGACGAGTTGGATCAAAGTGTTTGTTTCCATGCTGTACATCTCTAAGACTCTATGACTCTATGAAATTGGGCTCTTTCCTCATCTCTGGTGTTCGGTATTGATATCTGTTTGAGGTCCTTCAGAGCGTGCCTGCACGATTTCTTTCCATAATATTGCAGACTACAGATAATCACCATTTAAGCTGAAAATCATAGCCAAGCAATTCAAGATGTTCATAGTTTATCTCGATAGCAGAGAGCATGTATTATCATCCTGTAGTTGAGTCTAATACCTTTTATTTGTTTAACAATGAGAACTGTTGCCTGTATCTTTCAGTCAAGTTAATCAGAACATTAAAAATGCATGCAGAGCTGAAAGCTGACACTTAAAATATGATCCAAATTCTGGGCATGGTTTAAGTCTTGTGTGGTGGGAAATGCCCCTGGCCTTATGCCAGAGTTCTGGATTTGATTTCAGTCCATGAACCTGTTTTAATATCACAATCTCTGGATCAGATGATCTAGATTCATGTCCTACCTGTTGTGAAGGTGTGTCACAGCATGTCAGAACAGGCTGATGAACAAGCACGCAGGACAATCATGTTGCAGCTTTCGAGGCTATTGTTGAGTAGTGGTAGTGCCCCTACCTCTGAGGCTCTAGGTTCAAATCCGACAGAGATCTTTCATTATATGTCTGAACAAGTTGGATTAAAATGATTTTTGTATTGTGACTTGATGGATAAAGAAGAGGTGTCATTATTGAATTTCAGAATTTAGGCCCACGATGACTGAAAACACAATCATTCGTGTTGATTGGAGTCGCATTTATACCTTCTAGAGGTTTATACAATCATGGGAATGGTAAATAGTCTCGGTCTATCTCCCAGAGATAGGAAGACCAAAACTAATGGGCATAGGTTTAAGGTGGGAACAGAAAGATTGAAGAGAGACCTAGAGTGAACTTTTTCACGCAAAGCGTAGTGCATGTATGGAATGAGTTGCCAGAGGAAGTTGAGGAGGATGATGCAATTACCACATTTAAAAGGCATGGGTATATGAATAGGAATGGTTCAGAGGGATGTGGGACAAATGTTGGAAAATGGGACAAGATTAATCCAGAATATCTGGCCGACTTGGATGAGTCAGAAGAACTGTTTCCCTGCTGTACAGGTCTACGATTCATATATTCAATTGATCAAGGTATCGTTATAATCACTGACTGTAAATCGTTAAGTCAACATTGTCCACGATACAACCAATCTTGATGTCAGCTGTAAATTTGCTAATCATGTCTTCTACAATTCTCATCCAAGTTATTGATATAAATGTCAAACAAAAGAGGATCCAACACTTTTTCTTGCGAATCACATCTGTTCCAAGGTTTCCAGTTTGAAAACAACCCACCACCTCCACCATGTCTCCTGCCATAAAGCAAACTGATTTGTACAATAAAACACACGCAAACCCTCCACCACCAACCTGTCACCAACAGTTATACACAGGACCACACACACATAACCCTCCTCCACCACCCTTTATCCTGCTATTAAACAGATAAACACAGAAACAGACGCACACACAAACACACATCTATATTGAGACACAGGTACAGTCATGTCTTTAATACAGAGATATATATTTTTTGATGAAAACATGGGTCCAGAGTTACATTGATGATGCAGGGGAATTGTGTTGAGAAACATGTCAGGCTGGTCCCAACAGCAAAGTAGAGCTGATGGGCCAAATGATCTTATTTCAATTTCCTATGCTGTGAGGCCTTCAGATGAAAGGAATATTTTTTGGAGAGTGCAATGGGGGCTGAGCTTGATAAATACTTTACTGAACAGTCAAAGCGATTATGGGATAGGTTTGAAGGGCTGATTGGTCTACGTCTGTTCACATTTGTTGTGCTGTTATTTCTCAGAATAAGGGGCGACTTTCTGTGAGGTTAACACACTTTAAAATTAAAGAGTCTCCCATTAACATTTGAGATAACGTTGTTCTGTTCTCCTTCGGGCTGTGCGATCTGTGGCGCTGCCATCCTCAGGGAACAGTGAAGACTGGGTCATTGAAAATACTCAAGGCTGATCTTGACTGATCTTTGAAGGGACGCAGAATCAATGTTTATTGAGAACAGACAGGAAAGGGGTGTTCAGCTACAGTCAGTCCAGCCATGATGTTTCTAAACTGAGCTGCAGGCTGGAGGGGCCGATTGGCCAAGTGCTGCTCTTATCCCACATGTGGTCCTCCCATTCTCCCCTCGAAGCTGTTACAGAGAGAGAGAGGTAGGCCCCTTTCAGCCAGTCAAATGCATTATAATTACAGAGGAGGAGACCATTCTGCCTCTCAATCGAGTTACACAGGAATAGAATATATTCATTCAACCCATTGACTAAGTTACATTGCACAGGAAGAGGCCATACAACCTTTCTGGGCAGCTACACAGGAACAGGGAAGCCCTGGCTAACTAGCTAGAAATACAGAGTAGAGATAAGTTTCAGCTTGGAAAGCTGTAACTAGTGGGATTCCTCAGGGATCAGTGTGAGTTTATCAACAGTTTATCATCTAGGTTTATGCCTTGGATGAAGGGGCTGAATGAACTGGAGCTCAGTTTGTTCATACACCAGGACAAACAGTCAATAAGGAGTCAAGTGGAAGCAGAGCATCTGCAATGGGATACAGACAGGGGAAGGCAGTGAGTAAACCTGCAGCAAAAACAAAGCAGTACAATGTGGGTGACTGGAACTTTGTGTTTTGGGGAATTAACAAAACAGCAGTAAATAATTTAAATGGAGAGAGAATGCAGAACTTGGTGGTATACAGGGATTTGTGTGTCTTAGTAGATGAATCACATCAAGTTACTGTGAAGATGCATCAATTGATTTGGAAAGGAAACGGAATGATGCTGTTTCGTGCAATGGGTATCGGGTTTGAACTTAGCGATATTTCCCTGCATCGGTAAAAGGCATTGCGGACACCACATCTGACGTAAAGTTTGAAGTTATGATCCCCACAACTGAATAAAAAGCGAAATTGTTTTCAAATATGACAAAGATGCTTATCTTTACTCGGCCTTGGAATGAAGGCATTGTGTTATAAAGGATTACCAGTTTAGGGCTGAGAACGATGTTCTTATTGACCATATACAATCATGAGGTGCGTGTAGCTGGTGAATACCTGATAGATATTTCCTCTTGTGTGGGAGAATAAAAGTGGGGATGTAATCTCAGAATAAGACAGATTCTGAGGCAGGGTCACTGGACCAGAAAGGTTATCTCTCATTTCTCTTCAGACATGCTGCCTGACGTGCTGAGGATTTCCAGCAATTTTTGCATTTTTTAAAGAATAAAACATATTCATTTTAACGCAGATATTGTGAAGATATTAAACGTTTTATTTTTATATTACGCAGGCACATATAAACACATCTTCAGATCAAGTAGGGTAATTATTTGTTGATGAAATGATTCTGTGTTAGACAGCACCATAGATGCCCCTGCATGGAGCAGGGAATGCGATGGATTCATATCGTTCAAACAATGTTCAAGGAGAGTTCATATGGTCCAGTTTGCGTACTGACAACATCTCTGAATGAATTTCGAGATGGAAAAAATGTAACCCATCTGAGAAGAAACAGCTTGTTCCTCCCTTTCTCTTTCCCTGTCCCTCATCACAGCAATGTGTGCGAACAAAAACAAAAACAGAGTCGGTTTTGTCACTCACAGAGGAGTCCGGATGACGATTCAATGAAATATCCTCAGTGCTTGAAGGAAAGGGAATTCAGCCAATTTCATCTGCTCCGGGAAGGAGTAACATTTTCAGAAGCTTGTGTGAGCAGAACAACTTCAGAAATAATTATTAAGACTCGATAGTTTGGTGGTGGTGGGGTGGGTGGGCGGGGGGGGGGGGGGGGGAGACAGACAAGAGATTCTGTGGCTGCAAACAGGAATCCAGGATTGTGTGTAGCCTCACAAATGCCAGGGTCCAGGATGTCTCAGAGCGGCTGCAAATTATTCTCAAGGGGGAGGGGCAGCAGCCAGAAGTCATTGTGCACGTTAGTACAAATGACAGAGGTAGAAATAGGGATGAGGTCTTGCAGAGTGATTGTGGAGAACTAGGAAAAATAGATAAAAGCCATGCCCTTGACATTGGTAATATCCGGTTTACTTCCAGTGCTCCATGCTAGTGACGGTAAGAACAGGAGGACATAGCAGATGAATGTGAGGCTAAAGAATTGGTGCAGCAGGCAGAAATTCAGATTTTTAGATCATCGGTGGGGCAGAGGTAACCTGTTCAAGATGGACTGGTTATACCTGAACTAGATGGTGTCCACTATATTGCCAGGCAAGTTTGCTGGTGCTACAAGGGAGGGTTTAAACTTGATTGACTGGGGCTGGTGAGGCTATTGAGAGTGGGATCCTCAACAGCTGGGAGAAAAGTGCGAGGATGGAAAGAGATACAGTAATCAGAAACAGTAAAGTGAAGAGACAGGTCAGGCTGGAACACGACAGAGGGCAAAGGAATGTCTGTTGGATTAAATTGCATCTGCTTTAATGCAAGATGCCTGACAGCTAAGGCTGATAAACTCAGGGCGGGGATAGGTACGTGGGACTGGGATATCGTAGCCATTACACAAACAGGGCAAAGGAAGTGACAGGACTGGCAGCTTAATGTACCAGGGTACAGCTACTTTAGGCAGGATAGTTGTGATGTAAGGAGCAGAGAGGGGAGTTGCATTTTTGATTAAGGTGAGTATCACAGCAGTGACCAGATATAAAATAACTGAAGGATCATCCAGTGAAGCTTTGTGGGTGGAACTAAGAATTAAGAATGGAATGGTGACATTATTGGGGTTGTACTATAGGCCCCCAAATAATCAATGGGAATTCGAAAAAGAAAAATATGTGGAGTGACTGGGGAGACTTGCAAGGTCAATAGGATTGTCATTGCAGGAGATTTTAACTTTCCTAACATAGACTGGGACTGACACAGAATTAAGGTCTTCGATTGGGTGGACGTATTAAGTGTGCTCAGGGAAGTTTCCCCCAGCAGTATGTAGAGGGGCCTACATGGGGAGGGGCAAAACTCGACCTACTCTTGGGAAATAGAGCAGGACAGGTGACTGAGGTGACAGTGGGGGAGCACTTTGAGACCAGTTGCCATTGTTCTAATAATTTTATAATAGTTATGGAGAGGGACAAACTGGTCCACAGCTGCAAGATCTAACTTGAGGCAAGGTGAATTTTGATAGAATTAGACAGAAACTTGCAGGGGCTGATTGGAGTAGTTTGTTTGCAGGCAAACAGACCTCCAGCAACTGGGGGGCAATTTAAAATGAGATAGCAAGAGTTCAAGGTCTATATGCTCCCGTGAGGGTGACGGGCAAAGTTGGCATGAAGAGGCACACTGGATGACAAGATATATTAAGGCTTTAACCAAAAGAAAAGGAGGAGGTGTAGGTGAGGTCCAGGCAGATGGGATCAAAGGAATCCCTGGACATACACAGGGAATACAGGAGTTTACTGAAGAAGGAAATCAGGAGGGTGAGAAGGGGGCACGAGATAACGATGGCTGAGAAGATCAGGATGAATCCAAAGAGGTTGTTTACATACATTAAAGAAAAGAGAATAACTACGGTGAGAATACAACCCCTCAAGAACCAAAGTGGATATGTATATGCAGAACTGCAGGAAATTCTGAAGGTTCTTAATTAATATTTCTCCTCTGTATTTACCATAGATAAATACATGAAGACTTGATGTGGGAGCTTATGGAAGTTAGTGGTGATATCTTTGGGGAGAGTCATCATAGTAGTGGAGGTGTTGGATGTACAGGTATTAGAATGTAGAAAGGTGGATATATCTCCTGGTTCTGATCATATGCACCAAAGAACACAGCAGGAGGCTAGAGAAGATACTACAGGGACTCTGGCTAATATTTTTGCATCATCGTTAGCTACAGGTGGGGTCCCAGACGACTGGAGGGTAGCGAATGTTGTTCCCTTATTCAAGAAGGGAAGGAAAGAAATAACTGGGAACGATAGATGAGTAAGTCTAACAGAATTTGCTGATGACAGTGAGGGAAGTTTTCAGAAATTGCAGCAGGACCTTGATTAGCTGGGAAAGTGGGCCAAAAAATGGGAAAATGTAGTTTAATATAGACAAATGTGTGTTTTGTATTTTGTGAAGTCAAATCAAGGCAGGAATTTCGTGGTGAATTGCAGGGAGTTAAATGGTGTAGTGGAACAGAGGGACAGAGTACAGGTGCATGGTTCTCCTGAAAGTAAAGTTACAGGCAGACAGGTAAGTGAAATGGTTTTTTGCACAATGGCATTCATCAGTCAGGGCATTGAGTTTGGAAGTTGGGAAACTCTGTTGCAAGTTTCAGGATGTTGCTGAGGCCGCACCTGCATTGTTGTGTTCAGTTTTGGTCACATTGCTATCAGAAGGATGTTATTAAACTGTAAAGATTGCAGACGAAATTTACAAGGAAGTTCACAAAACCCAACAGTCTGATTTACAGGGAGAGGTTGGAGAAGCAATGACATTTTCCTTTAGAGCATAGGAGACTGAGGGGGACTGATGGTGGGGACAGGTACAAGATAATGGGAGGCACGGATATGGTGAATGAACACAGTCTTTTTTTTCCGGAGTTTTGGAATCGAGGACGAGAGTGCATCATCTAAAGGTTCGAGGGGAAATAATAAAAGAGACCAAGAAGGGGATATATTTCACAGAGGGTGATACGCATATGGAATGAGCTGTCAGTGGTTGAGACGTTTACATTAACAATATTTAAAAGGCACTTGAACAAGAACATGGAGCGGAAAGGTTCAGAAACATATGGGCCAAGTGCAGGGAAATGGGTTTCGCGTGGATTGACATTAAGGTCAACATAGACTAATTTGGGGCAAAACGCCTGTCTTCATGTTGTAGGACTCTCTGACTCTACAAGTAGAATAACATTTAGGCCAAACTCTCATGTTTCCTTTTGTCATGAGTTCCAATAATATTTGGACAACGTTCTTTCAAGTTAACATCGCAGAGATTTTGTTTTTTCATCAAATGTGTGTGTGTGTGTGTGTGTTTGTGTGTGTGTGTGTTCCTCAGTATTTTTCAAAGGGAAATATTAATGTGCATGTTTTCAATACCCACTCATCATTCTTCTTTCGATCATAGTTTGAGTAACATTATTTTAGTCATAAACATGTTGTTTTAGCAGATGAAAGAAATCTGCCTGACTTGTTCCTAACACTGACCCTGACACACTCTGAGATCTGTATCATTGGCCATTTCATTAACCTAGCAATAATTGAAAATTTTGGGACCAGTAGAAGAGTGGGACTAGAAAAGGAAACAGTGATCTAAAAACAAAGTTAACTATCAACTCAGTGAGCCTAACGTCAGCATAGTGTAGGTTGTTGGAGGGGGTTTTGAGGGATATGTTTTACATGCATTTAGAAAGACAAGGACTAGTTTGGGGTAGTCAACATCGCTTTGTGCCATGTAAATCAAGTATCATTAATGTGATTGAGTATTTTGAAGACGTGACAAAGAAGGTTGACGAAGGTAGTCTGATGTACATTATTTACACTAGCTACAGCAAGGCATTTAATGAGGTTCCTCATTATAACAGATTACTAAGGTTAGGTGACATGGAATTCCGGGAAAGTTAACCAATTAAATACAAAATTGTCTTGAAGGTAACGGATTGTTTTCCAGACTGGAGGAATGTGGCCAGGGGTGTCCTGAAAGAATCACTGCTGAGCTCACTGCTTTTCATCATGCAGATAAATAACTTGGTTGTGAATATCAGAGGCAGGGTTCGTAAGTTTGCAGATAACATCAACAGAGTGGTGTAGCGGACAGTGAAGAAGATTATCTTCTTCACTGTCAAGGAGTACAGCGGCATCCTTGACCATCAAAGGGACCAGGACTGGCAGATAAGTTTAATTTAGATATGTGTGAGCTTTTGCATTTTGGTAAATTAAAGCAGGGTCGTGCCCTCGGGAATGTTACTGAACAAAGAGACCTACAGGTGCAGGTTGACAGTTCCTTGAAAGTGGAGTCACAGGTAGACAGGATGGTGAAGAACACGTTTGACATGCTTGCCTTAATCGGTCAAAACATTGAGCATAGGAGTTGATGTGGCATGTTACCCCTGTACAGGACGCAGGTGAGGCCACGTTAAGAATACTGTGCACCATGTTGGCTCTGCTGATTGGAGGATGTTGAGAGGACGCTGAAATGATTTACAAGGTTTTTTCAATACTGGGGGTGGGGGGTTGGGGGGCGGGTGAGTTGAGATTCAGGGAGAAGATGAACAGGTTGAGGCTTTTCCCCTGGACTGGAGGAGGGTGAATGGTGACATGAAAGTGGCATATAAAATCTTGAGGGGCATGGATAGTCTGAATGGCTAAGGTCTTTTCCCCAGGGTTAGGGGAGTGCAGTTATAGACGGTATAGGTTGAAGTTCTGGGGGAAAGATTTAGAGCGGACCTTAGGAGTTACATTTTCTTGTCAAAGGTGATGCGTGTACAGAAAGTGCTGTCAGAGAAAATGTTGAAAGCGGGTACAATTACACATTTAAATTATATCGAGATATGTACATAAATAGGAACGGTTCAGAAGGATATGAGGCATATGAGGGCAGATGGGCCTAGACCAGATTGCGATATCTGGCCGATGTGGGCAAACTGCAATAAAGGATCTGTTTCCATGCTGTATGACTCTCTGATTCTATAAGAGGGATGGGGAAAATTCTAAAAGGGCCTTTCAAGTGGGAATTCTCTTCTCCAGAAGTTTGACATTCCTTTGTTTCCGTTTATTGAAAGCTTTGTTAGGTAAATATTTGGCAGAGCAGTGAGTCACGGATAATGGGATATAAACAGGAAAGTGGGGCTGCGACCACAACCTGATCAATCACAGCAGGTGCCTGGTGGAGAAGGGTCAAAGTGTCTAATGACCCACTACTGCTCCTCAGTCCCATGTTTCTGTGTTCCTTTCAGCCCCTTAAACCTGCTAGACAGGAGCAGTTGGAAGCTGCTTACTGCTATAACATGGTGCACAGAAACAGAAGAGACAGTTCAGCCCCTCAAGTCTGTCCTACACGGTTTAGGAGATTTGGAAAGTATAATTGGAAAATCCAGGTTTCGTATGAAAGAGGCACCGCATCTCTCTACACAGAGCTTCCCCCGCTCTGCAACTTGTGCACCATTTGATGTTCATGTTGTAGACCCAGATTCACTGTGAATACAGACCACAGACCTCACCTAGCGATTTCTTACAGAGTCCTCTGGTGTCCCTAACTGCAATATTCAATAATAGACTTTCCAGGAAAATCACACCCACTAACTTTTCAATAACAGAATGTGAAAACATCAGAAACAGGAACAAATCGTTCAAACCCCAATCCTGCCTTGCTCTTCACTAAGGTCATTGTTGATCTGCTCTAGGTCTCAAATCCTCTTTAATGCCCAATTCCTCATAGCCCTCACGTCTCCGAGGGGTCAAACTCCATCTACCCCCCTTTACATAGTTTCATAGAAGATAGAACATAGAACAGTACAGCACAATACAGGCCTATCGGCCCTCGATGGTCCACCGATCTTTTTTCCTACTCTCAGATCAGACGAGCCTAAATACACGACATTGTACTATCCTCCCGTGTGTTTATGTAAGAGTCACTTACATGTCCCTAATATACCTGGCAAAATACCACTGCTGGCAGTGCATTTCACACACCCACCACTCTCTGTGTAAGGATCTGACCTCTGAGATCTCCTCGAAACCTCACTTCAAATTGTGCCCTATCGTGATAGCCATTTCTGACTATCCAGTTTATATGCCTCCCACCATCTTGTTTATCTCGATCAAGTCACCTCTCATCCTTCTTCACACCAATGATAAAAGCCCTAACTCTGTCAGCCTTTCTTCATTAGACCTGCCCTCCAGTCCAGGCAGCATTCTGGTAAATTTCCTCTACACCCTTTCTAAATTTTCCGTATCTTTCCTTTAATTGGATGACCAAAACTGGACCCAATATGTCAAGTGTGGACTAACCAGGGCTCTATAAAGCTGCAGCATAACCTCACAGCTCTTAAAATCAATCAACCTGTTAATGAACGCTAACACCATTCGCCTTCTTAACAACCCAGTCACTTTAGGCCGCAACTTTGAAGGATGTAAGGATATGGACACCAAGATCCCTCTATTAATCCACACTGGAAAGAATTCTTCCTATAACCCTGCATTCAAATTCAAATTCAAACTCACAAAAATAATCACTTCACACTTTTCCAATTTGAACTCCATCTGCCGCTTCTTAGCCCAGCTCGGCATTATGTCAATATCCCGTTGCAACTTACAACAGCCCCCCACGCTATGTATCAATCTACAAACCTTCGTGTTATCAGTAAACTTACTAATCCACCCTTCCACTTCCTCATCCAAGTCATTTATAAAAGTCACAACGAGCAGAGTTCCCAGAACTGATCCCTGAAGAACACCATTGGTCTCTTTCAGTGATCTCGCTCCCTTAACTCTTTATGCAAGAGAATTCCTGACATTCACTACCCTCTGTTTGAAGAAAACGTTCTCTGCTTCTACACCATGACCTATTGATGTGAACAAAAGAGTACACACAGGGGCTCAGGTAAGAGAGACTGGCCCTGAACTCAAGTCAGTATTAGACTGAGGATGACATCAAGTTGTCTGAGCAAAATTGCACTTGATGGGAATCGATTGTGACATCTCCACTGTTTGGAATCATTCACATGCACAAGGGAAGATGGCTATCACCAGCGGACATCAATCATCTCAGCCATGGGACACATTTGTAGGAGATCCTCGGAGTAGCTCCCTCAGCCGAGGGATCTCCAGTTGGTCATTATAGAATCCCAACAGTGTCGGAGGAGGCCATTCAGCCCATTGAGTCCAAACTGAGAAAGAGTGGGGATATTCACAGAAGTTTACATCATGTTCAAAACAAGTTGTCACTACTTAGCTCTTGAAGTAGAGAGTGTCCATGTGCAACTAGACCTGGACACCATTCAAGATCATGCTGTTAAAGCCTGAGTAACATTTATGTAACAACAATGGCAGACACTGCACATTTCCACAGTAAACGGAGGTGCTCATTCTGCACCACAATCTGGGTTCACAAGAATATGGGGAAGTTACTTAGCCAATCAAACTACTGGACAGGACGTGTGGTAGCTCATTCAGTCCCTCCTGCCTATTACACAGGAAAAGAAGGAATCTACTAACTCCCACATGTCACTTACATGGGATCAGAAAGAGACCATTTCACACCCGGAGTCACTTACATTAAAAAAACAGGAAGACGTCATTCAGCTTCACAAGTCACTAATACAGGAACAGGAAGGTGTCAGAGATGCTGCAAAATCACAAACAAATGGAGCAGTGACTGAACAGGTGGACTGTTCCAAACTGGTTCACACGGCTAATTACTCATACTTCCTATGTGCTACTTTCACATGGTTTTCTGGTCGTAGGAATGAAGCCAACTTTATTAACCATTTTCCAAGATCTCTTCCATCTTCAAGAAAGCAGACCCATGGTCTCTATGGAGGTCAGAAGCTGGTGCACAACTGTTAACTCTTTCAAAATGAAGGTATTGTGACTGCTGACAGGCTTGTGTACAACGTGACATTCAGTACAGTGTCACACAGTAACTGTGCATTCAAGTGCCCAGAGTTCATTCAGAGCCTGTACCTTTCTGTCAATCGACATGGAGGCTCTGCAGAGGCATGCAAACTTTTGCGAATCAAACATCCAATGAATAGTGTGCAATTTTGACCCTATTCATGTGTTTGGGATGTAATGAGTGTCTGTCCGTAACTATCAAGTATCAACTTCTAATTCTCTCACAGAGCTACAGGTTAAACTCATATTTCCTGCACTCTCTCCTTCTGATAACATCATGCCAGGGTTTAGTCTGGTAAAACTCCTTTGGACTCTCTCAGTAACAAAGAGATCATTATTTATAAAACAGACCAAATCTATACGCAATGCACCAAATACTCTCTCAAAACAACACTACCATTAGGAAAGATGTACCAACTCTGGGACTTCAACCATTTTGCATGAAAAGCCACATATTACTTACTTCCTGCAACGCAATAATTCTGTTACTGACTTATGACCAAGGTCATCCAGGTCCTTTTAAACAACAACACTTCCCTATCTCTCACCATTGAAAAAAAAATGTGAATGAAGATATTTGTTCGCATCTGATTCAGTTTTTAAAACTCGTGAACAGCTATTGCGCAAACACTGATTATTCTGATACCCAACAAGCCTTCAGTCCAGAGAAAAATCCCACTTCCTTCATTGTCTCCAACATCCAATTTTTATACCATGTGGTATATATTTCACATCTACATACCCATGGAATTTAACTTTCCCCACTCAACTGTATTCAACAATGTCAAACATCAGCTGAAAAAATAAATACTCCATTCCTATTGGTTCTCAATTTTCAATGTCACAGCGGACAATCTCCATAATTTGCAGCAAGTTAATCAAAGATAATTTCCCTTTCCAGAATCTAAGCCGACTCTACCAAATCAAATCACTATTCTCCAAGTGTCTAGTTCTCAAATTCATTACAAAAGGTTACAATGTCTTTTTCTCACAGCTGATACAGAGCTATTTAGTTTTCTGTTTTCCCTCTCCATTCAGTTGTAAATATTTAAGTTTACAATGGCTGCTTTCCAGTCTGCAGGATCCTTTCCAGAATATAACAAGCTTTGAAGAATAATCAGTAGTTCTTTCACGAGCTTTTACAATATATTTTAATGATATAGAAGATGGTATTAGTAATAACATTAGCAAATTTGCTGATGATATTAAGCATGGTGGCAGGGTGAACGGTGAGAAAGATGGGAGGAGATTATAGGGTGACCTGGACAGGTTAGGTGAGTGGTCAGATGCATGGCAGATGCAGTTTAATGTGGATAAATGCATGGTTATCCACTTTGGTGGCAAGAGCAGGAAGGCAGATTACTACCTAAATGGAATCAATTTAGGTAAAGGGGCAGTACAGAGAGATCTGGGTGTTCTTGGACACCAATCAATGAAGGTAAGCATGCAGGTACAGCAGGTAGTGAATAAGGCTAACAGCATGCTGGTATTCATAACAAGAGGGATTGAGTAAAGAAGCAGAGAGGTTCCTCTGCCGCTGTACATGGCCCTGGTGAGACTACACCTGGAGTATTGTGTGCAGTTCTGGTCTCCAAATTTGAGGAAAGACATTCTGGCTATTGAGGGAGTGCAGCGTAGGTTCACGAGGTCAATTCCTGGAATTGTGGGATTACCTTATGCTGAATGACTCGTGCAACTATGCATGTATACCCTTGAGTTTAGAAGACTGAAAGGGGATCTGTTTGAGACATATAAGATTATTAAAGGATTAGACACTCTGGAGGCAGGAACATGTTTCTGCTGATGGGTCAGTGCCGAACCAGAGGACACAGCTTAAAAATACAGGGTCGACAATTTAAGACAGAGATGAGGCGAAACATCTTCACCCAGAGAGTGGTGGCTGTGTGGAATGCTCTGCCCCAGATGGCAGTGGAGGCCCAGTCTCTGGATTCATTTAAGAAAAAATGGATAGAGCTCTCAAGGATAGTGGAATCAAGGGTTATGGAGATAAGGCAGGAACAGGATACTGATTAAGGATGATCAGCCATGATCATATTGAATGGTAGTACAGGCTCGTAGTGCAGAATGGCCTTCTCCTGCACCTATTGTCTATTGACTATTGAGCTCTAATACCACCTCCTGATACTCTGGGATGCAGCCCATCAGATTCAGCAACTTATGAAACTTCAATTCAATTAGATTTTCAAAAAACATAGTTTTCATTAATTCTAATTTCCTGCAGTTTCTTATTTTTACCAGTCCCCCTGTTCCCTATTTCTGGAAGTTAGTTTCTGCACCTTCCCCTGTGGAGATGGGACCAATGTATTCTTCTCAACAGGCAGATGGTTTCTGACAGCTCTTGGTACATCGGAGGACTGCACTTCAGAGATGGTGGATACGTTACGCACTCCTGCCCGGAAAGTTCCAGAATTGTAACAGTTCACTTCATGGTGAGAGTCAGCACCCTGGTGCGAAGCTGCAGGATATACTGAATGAGGGGACACAGCTCAGTGACCACCTCATTTTTGAAGCAAACTGGTTTTGCACTTTACACTTGGAATGGTCCATCTTAAACAAATGTTCCTGGAAATCCAAGGGAGGAATTTGCAGTGCCCAGGCCCACCCTGTTTACAGAGCTTCTCTTCTGTGTAGTCTCAGCTCCATTTGTTTCCCATGCACCCAGACACTCTGTAAATTCACTGTCCAGAGTGGGTTCACCAGAGCATCGGGTCTTCCTGAATGAACGCAGCAGCTGACGATACAAACCCGAGAATCCAATCCAAAAAAACTCCACTGAATTTCTAATGACAGCAGCAAGTCAATTCCCCCAACCCATTCAGGGTTGTATATGCCTCCCTCTCCTCAGTTTCTCTTCCTAGCTAAGAAAGCTGTTACGTCTCCACACAGTCCCAAAATACCAGTTCATCTGTCTACAGAAGCAGTTGACAATGTAACATTAGGTTTCTCTGTATCTGAGCAACTTGACGTGCAGCACCAGTATTGCTGATGGAGTTAATCACCCCACTCAGAGAAGAGAGATAGAAGGAAAATAACTAACATTAAACAAGGACATCCCGAAATGACATGATATTCAGGAATATCGGAAGGCGAAATGTGAGAATAAATTCCATTCTATTTTCCTTCCAGTTCATCATCAGCAATCCTTCTGTTTGTTTTGCCTTTCTCTTGCTCTGTCTCTCTTTTTCTGAACGTTTATCAATTCATTCAACACAAACCTCCCACTCACCCTTCTAACCAACCCTGATATAAATAATATTATTTCCCAGTTACATACGTTTTGATAGGATCACTGCATTCGAAACATTATTTGTGTTTCTCCCGACAGAGAGACATGGCCACTGAGATTCTCCAACACTTCTAGATGCTGCAGAATTTTATGTCAAATCTTCAATATCCATTTGTTTATTTCATTTTTAATGTTGTTGTTTCCCAGGATGCCAGCATTACTGGTAAGGGCAGCATTTATTATCCATCACTAATTGCTATTCACTGTAAGGCCATTTGTCAAGAAAATATGGAGCCAACTACAATGTTGTGGGTCTGAATTCACACTTAGTCCAGACTGGGCAAAAATCTTAAGGTTCTTTACCAAAGGGTCTCAGCAAAATGAGGAAAAAGAAATCTGGTGGTTTATGGTTGCCATGAGTGAATTTAGGTTTCATTCCAATTTTTGTCATTCGAATTTCTGTTCTGTCACCAGCTTTTAGAGTCATAGCCTGTGCCTCTGAAGTATACAGTCAGTGATATTCTTACTCTGATACACTGTCCCTGGTGTAAAGTAACTGTAGAGACAAGAAAAAGTCTGTGGTCAAAATATTTGTAATGGGGAAGGAAGGTCAGAAGAGAAGTGAAGCCATAAAGTTTGAAGTTAACAAATGGGCAGATGACAAGCTCATGCAGCAACAGCACTGAGGCAGAAGTGGAGATTGGGAATATTATAGAGGTTGAATTTTACCGTTTTAATGGTAGAGAGAATCCAGAATGGTAAAACAGTTTCGAGTAAAACGGGGACTCAAGGTTCTAATCAGTCTAGCTCCTTCTTATATATTCATAAAGATTTTGAAATGCATGAAAAGGAAGTGGAGTTTATGACTGAAAGTTTATATTTGCTAAATATAAATAACCGAAGTAACAATAACCTTCACCATCATTTATAGAATTGACAGAGATAGGCTTACCAGGAACACCAATTATAGCGAGGATGGGGTAGTAACCTGCCTGAATAATCATCAGTACGGCTTCTATCTGCAACTATAACCATGCCCAATCCAGAGAAAACCAGTAAAAAACAAAGAATAAACTCCTGTCTATTGTTGGAACATTCCAGTCTAACATTCTCAGATTCTGATCCATTGTTGGAACATTCCAGTCTAATGTTCTCAGATTCTGATCCATAGTTGGAACATTCCAGTCTAATGTTCTCAGAATCTGATCTCTCCCTCTCTCTGCATCTGCTGATCCCAATCTTGTTCAGGTTGACTCTGCCCCAAATACTATAGCATAACAAGTTGAAAGAACGCCATAATTATGGAAAAGGGAAAGCCTCCAGTGACCCAGTTAGATCCAGGAAGACTGATATTAATCACAGGCACTGAACAATCACCTTCAGTTAACTCATTTCATGACAACTCTGACATACCCCAACAATACTTGGATTGGATGGAATATTGACATCGCTGACTGTTGGGTGAATGGTACATCTCTAATTTTGAGGTAAGGGAGGGAGATGATGATTTCTCTCAAAAGCTCAATAATTGTACTTTGTTTTGGCCGGGTAGGAATTTCTGGGCACCTAACGACGTCTGTGTCTGATCACCAGGCCTGTGCATCCTTTCGGTTTATTTATTTATGTTTAACTTTGACATTTATTTGACCATTATTTAACGGCTTAAGTGGAGTTAGGCATTTTGAAAGGCTTCTACAGTGCCATATATTGTGTAGATACAGTCCATTCCTTGTGGTCCTTGCAGCCTTGGCCTGGTCCTGTGGAGTGATGGTCATTTTCTCCCAGAACCAGGATTATTAGTTTTCCCTCTCGCCAGTTATTCTGGGGTTCTCAGCAGGGTTGGAAGGCAGTAAATCTCTCCCGGCTGCTACACTCTCTCTCTCTGAGATTTCTCTTTTGATTATTTTTTGATGTTCTTTCTGCCTGGGTTGGAGAACTGTATGTGAGACAATCTATTTCCTGGATTTGTTTTTGAACAAATTTGTGTTTCTGGGATGTTACCATTTTGGTTGATAAAATATGTGTTGCTGGAAAAGCGCAGCAGGTCAGGCAGCATCCAAGGAGCAGGAGAATCGACGTTTCGGGCATAAGCCCTTCTTCAGGCTTATGCCTGCAATGTCAATTCTCCTGCTCCTTGGATGCTGCCTGACCTGCTGCGCTTTTCCAGCAACACGTTTTTCAGCTCTGATCTCCAGCATCTGCAGTCCTCACCTTTCCCCCCGTTACCATATTGGATCAGTTACTGTTAGCTAAATAACCTATTATTCTGTTTAAATTTCCAAAAGAATTAAGTTATTCCAAGTTTCTGTTATCTTCGTTATATTTTGTGTACGTGCTTGAATAGATTGTGATTTGCTTAATGTTATATATTTTGACCAATTAAATTGTAGCTGAAACACAGCACCTGACATTTACCTTTACAATAAGAAAACATTCGGGTCGAGACTACCGTCTCCATGTACTTTGAGGGGATCTGCTCTGCTCCAATACAGAGGGATAGATATTCGCGTTTTGCTTGGGCAATTACTTAATGGGCAACATATTGCAGATATATGGGGTTTGACAGCAGAATTGGCCCAGCTAGAGGAGTGATAGTTATGTCAGGATTTATATCGGATACTCATTCCTCGTCACAGATCCAGCCCGGACACATATGAGGCAAGATGAGATATCGGTTGATCATGAAATACTGCATAGACCAATATACTGCTAGGTTACAGCTCCACAATCCATCCAGGATCGGACAATGTTCAGAGCTTACCAAGTGAGCACTGGTGCAATTTTTAAAAGGGCAATGGGCACAGGTTTGACGTTTCTCAATTCAGAGCTGCTCTGCACAATTTCCCCTAAGCATGGCATTTAAGGGGCAATTACACCACGGTTTGTTGACAGGGACACGGAGGTCCTAGTGGAGAAGAGGTACAGAAGATGACCATTTTATTCCCAGAGCAGGCCACACCACCAGACAAACCGAGCATGGTCTGAGCTCCCCACCCAGCTCAGTGCAGTATCTGTTGTCTGAAGAAATTTCCAGCAATACAGGACAAATATCAATAACATGCCCCCCTTCCCCCATAAGGATAAGGGTCACCATATTCTCTCTGCTCCCTCACACTCACTGTATATCTGTTATAGCACCTACTGCCGAACAAGGCTCACACTCCACCACTCTCACTACTGCATGCAGCACCTTCTCACCCTCTCACCTATGCAGTACCCCTACATGGTGATAAATTCTTCTGGAAAATACTGTAACTAGAATTCTCTGGATAATGTCATTTTTTACAATGTTCCAGATAGTTTCCCAAATAATTCCCAGGTTCAGGCAAATGTTTGTCCCCCAGTTTGTAACACATCAGTAGAAGGAGATATTTTTAATCCCTCAGGATGAAAGTATGTCACGAGACCATTCATCCTCTCAAAAATACTGCATCATTCAGACGAACATAGTATCTAAACACTTGAAGACTCACTCCATTTTGAAGACAGGCGCCACAATAGAGGTTCGCCGGTTTCACTGGAACATTCCTGTAATCCAGAGAATTATGGAAATATTTCGCACAGTGCCCCCAGTCACTTTGCAACCACTTTTAAAAGTCCAGCTATGAATTACTGATGACCTGTCTACCCTTATTCTTACCTGTGTGTTAGAAAAATCCTTTTGTTAGAGACAGTTTAAGAACTTTCATCTGACTACGGTTTTGTTTATATTATTGAATTACTTTGTGGCTCCGTATGTGGCTGAACACATGATCAGCTGAGAGTGATGCCATTCTCCCAGTTTCTCTGGCTCTGTCATTTCTGTTTGGGGATGTCACATTCCAGTGGGAAGCTTCCGACATGACCACCTTTTCTCTCAAATACGAAATCCTCTCACTCTGATGGACTGACCCTTGTGCTGCGACTGCCCCCATCTCCCTCACTTCTGCCCTCATACCTTCCCCTCCTTCCCAGAACAATGATAGATCTCCCCTTGTCCTCAATTCCTAATGCACTAGAATCCACTTTCACAGAATCATCCTCCGCTACTTCCACCACCTCCAGTCGAACAGCACCTTCAACACATCTTCCCCTCCCGTCCACTGTCAGCATTTCACAGCAACGATCTCCTTTCTGACACCCTCCATCACCTCGAACACTTCCCCCACTCCCTCATGGCACCTTCCCATGCAATTGCAGAAGCTGCAAAACTTGCCCATTCACCTCTTCCCTCTTCACTGTCTACGGCCCCAACACACCTCCCAGGTGAAGCAACATTTCACGTATACACTTTCAATCCAGTCTCCTGTCATTGCTGCTCAAAATGCAGTCTACCTTACACTTGGGAGACCAGAGACTGCTTTGAGGAACACTTCCACTCTAGGAATAACCCTGATGTTGTGATTGCTCCCCATTTCAATAAATACCTTTCCCTCAAGTTAATGAGAATTCTTTGAAGAGGTAACAAGCAGTTTAGGTCAAGGAGACACAATGGAGTTAACAATGTAGACAACCAGTATGCCTTTAATACGGTACCGCTCAGGAGGCTGCAGAGTAAGATAAAGACCCATGGTGTTCGCGGCCAAGTACCAACATTGATAAAAGTATGGCTATCTGGCGGGAGGCACAGTGGGGATAAAATGGTCCTTCTCAGGATGGCAGCTGGTGACTAGTAATGTTCCACAAGGGTCAGTGTTTGGAGCACGATATTTCACTTTGTAGGTTAATGATTTGGACGGCAGAACTGAGGGCATTCTGGCTACCTTTGCAGATGATGCAAAGATAGGTGGATGGGCAGGTAGTATTGAGGAGGCAGGGAGCCTGCAGGAAGATTTAGACAGTTTAGGAGAATGGGAAAAGGAGTAGTAGATGGAGAATGCGGGGTCATGCATTATGGTATGAAGAATGCAGGCATGGACTATTTACTAAATGGGAAGAAAATTCAGAAATCTGAATTCAAAGAGACTTGGGATTCCAAGTCCAGGATTTGTTGAAGATAAACTTGTAGGTTGAGTCATTAGTTCAGAAGGCAAATACGATGTTATCATTCATCTCGAGAGGACTACAATGTAAAGGTGGGGATTTTGAGGCTTTCTCAGTCTCTGGACAGACCACATTTCCAGGATTTACACTTCGTGATGAAGGGCTCGAATCCGCGATTTTCGTGCACTTCAGATGCTGCCTGACCAGCTGTGCTTTTCCATTCACACATACCCATGTCTGTGAGTAACTAAATGTGGGTGCAGTTCTGACAGTCTCTGTGGTGCTTAAAATGATACAATCTCTCCCGCAGCTGGCCGCTGCATCCAACTGCAGTGACAGTAGCAGAGTGTGATAACATACAATGATTCAGTCAGGGTGGGAGAGAGGGCAGCAGCTCACAGCACCATCAAAACACACACACACAAGCAGACACAGACACAATGCTGGTAGATGGAGGTTTGCAAATATACTTGGGATTGTCAGAATGGAAATGCTCACCTGTGTGTGAACCATTTTGTACGGAGATGAGAAGAATTTATTTCTCATTCTGTGTCTTGCAATGCTTAAAAAATGTGAGAAAGTATTGAAAAATCCTGACAAAGGCCTAGCAGTAATATCGCTCAATATTGATGAAACCGGTCTGTGTGTTCAAAGATATCATTCGAAAAACTAAACAGCAATGCAGTTTCAGAGAACGACAGTAAAGGATTTGTTATCTTATCAGAGAGTTAAAAAAAAATCTCTGCCACTGATGCAGTGGTGCGGGAAGGCCAGCAGAGGGTAGAATTGTATGAATCTAATCTTAAAACTCATTGGTTCTCACTGCTGCCTCACAGCACCAGGTACCCAGGTTCAATTTCACCCTCGGGAACTGACTGTGTGGAGTTTGCCCATTATCCTTGTGTCTGCATGGGTTTTCTCTGGATGCTCCAGTTTCCTCCCAAAGTCCAAAGATGTGCAGGTTAGGTGAATTGGCCAAGCTAAATTGCCCATAGTGCCCGGCGGTGTGTAGATTAGGGACATTAGTCATACATAAAAGTAGGATAGTAGAGGGATGGGTCTGGGTGTGTTACTCTTCGAAGGATCAGTTTCGATGTGTTGGGCCGAAGGTCCTGCTTCCACACTGTAGGGATTCCATGAACTCTATGAACAACAGGGACAGACAGAGAGAGAGGAGGAAGGAGACTGATTCCAATTTCAATGTATTTTCTTCAAAAACATTGCATGAAGATGCAGACAGAGGTGCACACAAACGTAGATACTGACACTAACACACATAACACATGCACACAGAGATACACACGTGTATATGGACATTTACACACAAACACCACGAACACAACCCCACGTGCAGGCACACACAATGTCTTTAATACATATATATATATATATATATATATATATATATATAAAATTCATAAGCGATCAATGGTCAGTTGAAGACAGGATAATGTGGTTGATAAACATTTCAGCCGTGATCAAATGCCATGGCAGAGTAGTTGGGCTGAATGGCCTTATTATGCTCCTGTGTCTCATGCTGATATGATCTTGTGGTGCCTGGGATTGTCTTCCCACAAGTTCAGTGCAGACCCAAATTGGTAAGTATGAGATTTAGGAGAGTTAATGGGAATATGAGTAGGTTTGTGGGATTCAATGGTCAATATTTGTTCCTAATTATAATCTCCTTGTATCTCAAAAGAGTGGTGATTGGTTTAAGGATAGCACATTTTGAGAATAAGCACCTTCCCATTTCAGACTGAGACAGGGATGCTCCTTTCTCTTTATGGTTGTGTGATCTGTGGTGTTCTCATGCCAAAGTAGCAATGAAGACTGGGTTACTGAAAACACTCAAGGTTGATTTCCATAGATCTTTGATGAACAAGAGAATCCAAGTTTAGTGGAACAGACTGGAGAGGGGTATTTAGTTACAATCACACTAGCAATGCACATTCTGAACGGTGCAGCAGGCTCGAGGGGCTGAATGGCCAGCTGCTGCTCCTAACCCATGTGTTGTTCTCTGAAGCACTCAGTAATATTACAGAGATAAAGGAAGTTCCCACTCAGCCAGTCAGTATCGTCATAATGAGACCATTCTGCCCTCTAAGGATTTATGCAGGAATAGATTGATGTAATTCAGCCTGCTAAGTACATCATACAATGACCTAAACCCGGACTTCAAACCCACCACAGCAGACGGTGGAACTTGAATTCAATAAAACATTTGGAATTAGCAATCTAATGAAATATTGATGGTGGTCAAAACTAAAAAGCCCTGGCTCACTAGTGTCCTTCAGAGAAGGAAATTTGCTATCTTCACTGGTCTGACTTACATGCGATTCCAGGCCATCAGCAATGATAGACTCTCAAATGCCCTTTGCAATGGCCAAGCCAGCTATTCAGGCATAATACTACAAGTTCTCACAGAAGTGAAACCAGACAGGCCTGAGTACTTGTAGCCGATAGTATGTCTAAGTGCATGGGTTTAGAAAGGCAGTTCCCCAACACCTTCTCAGGAGCAAATCGGAAATGGAAATAAATGCTGGCTTATTAATGAAGGAAAGATGTCCACACTCAGGAAAGAGAGGTGGAGAGGATAGAACTCACGTGAAACATTGACTTGGAAACATACCTACATGTGCATGATACACAGGAATATGCGAAAAGGTGAAAATTCATGAAAATAATCTCACATTTTAATTCTATCGCAGCTGATTATCAATAATCAATTTTTAATCCCTCTATTTCTCCATATACTCCAATCATTCCACCAACACACATTACACAATTTCCCAGGTGCTTTCAGATCTGATACATGGTTAGTGGATTTCAAATGCTAACTCTGTTTTTCTCTCGACAGAGGCTGCCAAAACTACTCTGTTTCCCTAGCACTCTGTTTCTTTTTGTTTCTGATCACCAGTAACTTATTTTGTTTGATTTAACTTTTTTTTTATTTTGAGGGACATTGGCCCATCGAATCCACACTGACCGTCTGCACAGCATTTCACCCAGAACCACCTCATATCCTACTTCTGCACTTGCATTTGTTAACCCGTTTTCTAGCATATACAAGCATTTTCCATAGCTAACACACCTAGCTGCACATGGTGGGTAATTTACCATGACCAATACACTGAATCAGTTTGGACTGTAGAAGTTTCCATGAGGAAACACTAGCAGACCCGTGGAGAATGTCAAAACTCAATACAGTGTAAACTGTGTTCCTGGGACTGTGAGACAGCTGTGTTCATCACTGAGATACCGTGCTGCCCTCCCTCTACCGCTCCCCCCCCAAACTAGGTCCCTGGTACTGTGAGACAGCCGTGCTAACCACTGAGACACCATGCCCCCTCCCCCTCCCTCCCCAATAAACCGGGCCACTGCTACTGTGAAACAGCCGTTCTAAACACTGAGACACCATGGTGGCCACCCCCTCTCCCCCAAACCGGATCCCTGGTACTGTGAAACAACCATGCTAACCACTGACACACCATACACCACCCCCCCCTCCCTCAAAACGGAGTCACTGTGCTTGGGAATACTGGGGAAAATGTAAATTTGAAATACAAACAGTAAACAGTGACAAAACACCACAGATGAGTCAGGATCTGGAGGTAGAAACAGAGGCAGCATATTGAGTCTGATATGATCCTCTTCTGAAAAAAACTCATATTGGACTGAAGAAGTTAAGTATGTTTTCTCTCTTCTCAGAATCTGCACATGTTTTCCTGCACTTTCAACTTAGTTACTCTTTTGGACTGTGGATATTTGTCTGACCTGAAAGGGAACAGTGAAGCTGACATTTCTGTTGACGCTTAAGTTACGGTTTTTGAATGAAAAATGAAAAACGATGTGCCTGACAGCTCCCCAAATACCGATAGTTTATTGTCATTGTCATAATGCATTATGGGAATGTTGAACTCTGTGGTTATGACATCACACGATCAATCCTCTGAAAGTAACTGATTGAAGTACTGATCCTAATTGTTAACAATGTCTTATCATGCTCCTATTGTCACTGGCATCATACTCATCCAGCAAAATCTTACCTTTCTGATAGTTTGCATATAACTATGAAAACATAAAATATCTTTGTATTTTTAACAAGACATATTCATCCGGGATTTAAAAGGCACCAGCAAGGGCAGACTTTATTTGTCATCCCCAATGGCTCTGGAATAAGCGACACAGAGTTGCCCTGTTTTACCTCTTCAATCCGAACTGAAGCAGATTCAGACAGAGCTGTTTGTAGGGCATTCCAAGCTTTTTTAACAAATACTTGTGAAGGAACAGGAAAATTAGTCCCTAGTCAGGATGACATGCAACTTGGAAGATACCTTTCAGAGACTGATTTTTCTCTTGTTCCCATTCCCAGAGCAGAATGTTCTTTCATTCCCATTAATCACAGTTTTGCTCAGGGTCCTTGATTCCACACTCAGTGAAGTCCTGCTTCGATTGAAAGGGAAGTCACTCTGATCTCACCTCGAATTACACGGAAATATCAGTTGAAAGAATAAGGAGCAAAAGACAAGAACACGGTTTGTTTGAACAATGTCCACGCAATATTCAAAAGAAAATTGTTACGTGGTCTTCTTTAATGCATTATATCTACATAACATCACTTTTCAAACAATATTCAGAATGGTGGATATTTGTTCTTTTTATTTGCTTCCCATTCAACGTAGAAATGACAACGTGAATTATCTTCTATACTGTATTTATATTCCAGAATTTAATTCAATCTTTATCATCATTGCTCTAGCTCTTTCAAACAAAATTAATGAATAAGCCTGTGTCCATCCTGCAGATGAAAGGGTTCTTTCAGCTCCGACTATTACAACGAATGTTGTAAAAAATAAATTACAGGCCCACGTGAAATGGAAATGCTGCAGGGCAAGGTGCCAAAAGTTAGTCCAAGGTTAATGATGTCCAAGCATTATGAATAATACATGCAGAGGGGCGGAGTATAAAAGCAGAATTCAACTCCATGTCCAAAATACTGTTTGAGGCTCCCTCACAAAAGACCATAACTGATTCACGCTGTAAATTCACCAAATTTGGAAAAAACAAGACACTGGAATTCCCAATTCTGAAACCACATTGGTAGAACAGGAAGAAAATCAAGTTTTTTTTTCTGAAATTCATAAATGGTGATGATAAGAATGTGGGAGATGGTGGGGGGTGGGTGATATTGGATGATGATAAACAATGTTGTAGATGACACGATGATTAGACAGTGGGTCACAATGAGGTAAAACTGAGTTATGTGAGCTGCTTCATTTTGGAAGATGTAACAAGACAAGAGAGAACTCAAACCATGAAGATAGGTTACATTTGCTTTTAGAGCAGAGAAGGGTGAGGGGTGAACCTGACAGAGGTGTACTATAGCATGAGAGGTATGGGACGAGTGAACAGACAACAGCTATTCCCCTTAGTCAAAGGGGAAATACGTTTGAAGTGAAAGAGAGGATACTAAGAGAGAGTTTGTGAAATCTGTTTTGAACCCAGAGCATAATATGTGTCAAAAATGCATTGTTTGGGAGGGTGGTTCAGGAAGGCAACCTCAGAAACTTTATATAGCACTTTTATCAGCACTGAGTGATGCAGACACGATGGGCGTTGTCTTTATTAAATGATTCCATGTGTTGGCATCCATGAAAGCTCTGATATATACTGAAGCAGCAGACAGTTGGACTTGTTGGCTTGTTCCATCCAACTGTGCTTAGTAAGTGACGAGATTACTAACAAGCATCATCCCATGGAGTATCAGCACTTACTCAACTTCGGACAGCCCAGCCATCTCTGAAATGATCCAGGATAATTCACATGCACAGTGCAAGAATTGCCCAACGACAGCATCAGCATTATTTCAGCTGTTTAACACAGTTATTTTAAATTCACCAAAAACACAGAAACAGACTTCATTTCATTATTATATAGACTTCTCGTGTAAGGTTGTTATTTCTCTGAAGACTAATGAATACCTTCCCATATATTTGTATTGACAAAGAGTCTGTTATCCTGCGAGCTGTTCCTCACAACGTGGCAGTTTGTTTAACACTCCATCCACCACCAGTAATATTTACTCCAAGTTAAACCGCCACATGAGATGCACTGCTGGTACTGTCTCTCAACAGCCACTTGGATGGACCAACATCAACTGGACTGGAAATTCTCAAGGGCAATTAATGCTGGTCTAGCGACGTTAAAATCCCAAATGAACTAAAAAGACAACCCGATTTTCTAATAATTATTAAACAATGAGGATATTTTATTGATCTGATGGGTTTGACGCTGTCATTGAAATTGTGTGATCGATTTCTGTGAAATAATTTCGTGCATATATTGAAAGAACAAAACAGCTCAGTACACAGATACACGGTAACGCAGCGTTTAAACGCAAAATGAAAGGGAATAGTAGGCTATAGGTCTTCAGGTAACTGGGAATAACATAGATTGGTGTTTTCTGGCTGATGTATTTGTTTTGGGCTGGAGGGTCGGTTTGTACGCTGTATGACTGTCACTTTAATTGTTGGAAACAGAGAATGTGGTCTCACTATTTCCATAGCTTGTGAGCATCAAATAGTGAGGAATACAATCTCCAAGGACACACAGGATTTGAAGCTATATCATTCTCCCTTCACTATCAAATTGTTAAGAACCCTATTTCTCCCTTTGTAACATTCCTGTTAGTGTTCCTGTGCCACAAGAACCCCTGGGGTTGATCACCATATTCTGATCAGAAATTAAACACAGGCAACAGAATGCTGGCCTTGCTAATGAAACGCACCTCATAAGAACAACTTAAAGGAATCTGCATTGTTAAAGTTATCCATTCGACCCAATCTGATTCCTAAAGCAGTTTCAAGCAAGGCTTTCCCTTTGTCCTATGCTCCTGATGTCTCTACAACATCATGAATCTTTCCTGAGTGCTTTTGAGTGCCGTTTAAATGTCACATATGGAAAGCTGTGCCCAATAATCTGAAAAGAAAAATCTTCATGTTCATGAGAAACGTGTCATTTTTTTTCAGTATCTGAAGACAACAAAAATGTAGAAACTAGCGTCAGGAATAAGGAATCTAAACAGCTCCGTCATGTGATAAGGTCGTGGATGATCTGATTGTGACCTCAATCACACATCACTCCTTTGCCCTGACAACGTTAGTGCGTCATTCTTAGTCAACAATCTGTTTTAGGATTATTCAATGTCTTATCCCTCAGTGCTATCTGGGAAGAGAGTTCCACAAAGGCACAACACTTTGAGAGGATTACATCAAATCACCATCTTCTTTACTGAGATATTCTTCCGTCCACTCATGGTAATCTCTCACACAAGCTGAAATATTGTTTCAGAATTCAATTTGTAACAACTACTTGGAATATTCTGGAGTTAAACAAGATCACATGTTGTTTGCCTAAACCCCAGCAGATCCAGGGCCAGTCAGTTCAAGATTTCCTCCTGAAATAAACGATCCTCACAAGAGTCAGCTGAATGAATCTTCTGTGTACAGCATTTCATATCATTGTGGTCATAGCACTTTCGATGTGGTTAAACCATTACCTTGTATATCTGTAGAAAATATTCCCTACTTTTAAATGTATTCTATTTCAGAAACTTTCAACATTTAACTGACCTCCCTAAAAAATGATGTGCACCGAAAGGTTTTATTTTGTAATTCAGGTTCCCAGTTCCTCGGTTCCTCTGTGCCTCAAGCCAATCTCTCCATTGAAATAATACCCTGCGTTTCCATTCAACCTTCAGTCAACTTTGAGCATAGACATATTTTCCAACTGTGCTCCATACACCAATATTTGGCTGTTCACTTGACCCATCTTAATTTCTTTATAGACTCATGTCGTCGTCATATCTTCATTCTCTCACATTTTCAAACATTTGTATTCTTTCATAAGACAGACAGAATATTTGGCCAAAGATATACGCTCTGGCGACATTTCAAAATACTTGACAATTAAATATTTTTACTCAATGACTTAGCTAGAAATTTGTGGTAATGCTGGAGTATTTTGCAGTCCCATCACTCAGTTCCCATTACTCGAAGTAGAGCCAGATGGTATGGAATATGTGTGGGCAGAATTGAGGAACCACAAAGGTGCAAAACCATAATTGGATTTATGTACAGGCCTAAGAATCGTAGGCAGGAGCTGGGACACAAGACAGAACAGGAGATGGCAAGAAAAAAAGCATGTGTAGGAAAGGCAAAGGTACAGTGATTTGGGGGATTTCAATATGCAGGTGGACTGGGAAAATCACTGGCAGTGGTTTGCAAGAAAAGGAATTTGTGGAATGTCTACGAGATGGATTTTTGGAGCACCTTATGTGCAGGCAACAAGGGAATGGGCAATACTGGAGTTAGTGTTGTGCAATGGGGCAGACTTGCGAAGGAAGCTTAAGGTGAAGGAACCCTTTGAAGGCAGTGATCATAATATGATTAAACCTACTCTTCAGTTTGAGAGGGAGAAGGTAGAACCGGAGTTAATATTACAGCTGAATAAAGGCACCTACCAAGACATGAGGGAGGAGCTAGGTAGAATTGACTGGGAGAGGAGCCGAGCAGGACAGACAGTGGAAGAGTTATGGCAGAAGTTTCTCGGAGCAATTTAGGAGTCACAGCAGAGATTCATCCCGAGGTAATAGATGCATTGTGCAGGGAGGATGAGGTATCCATGGATGACTGGGGAATGCATGGCTAGGGTCAAAGAAAAAGAGAAAGCAGATAACATGGCAAATGGCAGTGAGAAACCAGAGGATTGGGAAGCTTACAACGATGAAAAGAAGGCAACAAAATAAGAAATAAGGACGGAGAAGATTAAATACGAAGTTAAGCTATCCAGTGATAGAAAGGACGATTGTAAGAGTCTCTTTAGATATATTAAGGGCAAAAAAGAGAAGCAGAAATGGATACTGGGGCACTGAAAAATGACGCTGGAGAGATAGTAGTGTGGAACAAATAATAGATGAGAAACTGAATAATTATTTCACGTCAGATTTCACGGCAGATGACATGAAATATATCCCAAATATTCAAGAGAGTGAGGAGGCAGAGCTGATTAGGAGAAATTGCTCGAATAACTAAATGGATAAATAAACTGGATGGAGGCATTAATAGTGATCTTTCAGGAATCTCTAGAATCAGGGAGGGTCTCAGAAGACGAGAAAATTGCGAACGTGACACCCTGTCTTTTTAGTAGATATTTTTATTGAAAACAGAAGATTTTTGAAATATTTTACAAAATTACAAAAATAGTACAAACTCGTTTATTCTGCTTTACAATATAATAACAACCCCAATATAGAATTTGTAAAAACTACTAATCTATTCTACAAACTATCAAAACATGAAGTAGGATATCCTGCATTACTAACAATAGACAAAAGGAGTAAAGAAAATAAATAAATAAATAAATAGATACATATTCAAAGTAAATCTATATTAAGTCATAACAGAACCTATATTCGTACAGGATTCCTCCTCTCAGGGGCCCCTGATCCAGCCAGAACCGTCCCCACGGCTAAACAAAGGCTCTGAACAATGTGGCTGATATATCTGTGCAAATGTAGTTCAAAAATGCTCCCATATTCCATAAAATAATTAAATTTTTGGTGCACCATATTCATAAGTAAGTCAGGGGGATATATTCCATGACTATCCTGTGCCAATTTGAAACTCCTGCGGGACCTTCGGATACCAAATTCGTTAAAATATTTTTCCTCAATCAAAAGGGAAGGATAGTGAATGATTTCCTCCCGTGTACTTCCAAAAAGGGGAAATTTGGGGAGCCCCAAAGTAGAGACATTGGGTCCAACCCAATCTCTGTATCCAAACTCTTTGCCAGGGCATTCGCTACTCTGCCCCACTACCTGCAGATCTTATGGCAGGTCCACAGACTATGCGTGAGATTACCAACGACTATTTTGCATATGGGACACATTGGAGATGCTCCTACCTTGAACTTTGCAATCACTCAGGTGCCATCTGAGCCCGACGAATTATCTTTAATTGGATAGCCTGAGTTCTGTTACAGATAGAGATCTTCGTGGCGTTTTCCCAGATACCCTCCCACACGTCGAAGGAGATTTCTATCCCCAATTCTTGTCTTTAGGTTTTATATAACCGTTCCATGTCCTTCAATACCTTATTAAATAGTTAGTGGTAGAGAGTACTGGGCACGGGCGGACGCATCAGCCGAAGCACTATACTTTCCCTCTCCGATTTATAAGGATTAATTATCAATTTGCAAAAAGTCGCCTATTAGAAAATATTGAAAAAGATCTTTGCTATGCAGCCCAAAATTCTGATGCAGTTGTTCGAAGGACGTCATAACCTCCCCATCGAACAGATCTCCCAAACAGGAGATACTTTTGCACTTCCAGGTTCTGAATACCGCATCACTCAGCCCTGGCTGGAATCACAACGTTCCCACTATAGGAGTATAAGGGAGGTTTTTTGTAGTTTACCCGCATCCTGTCGCATTATCTTCCAGGCTTTGATTGTATTTAATACAATAGAATTTTTACAATGATCCGTAATAACTCTCATCTTGTCCAAAACTTGTAGATTGATGAGGGGATACTTTCCGAGGGAGGCTTCAATATGTAACCAGATTGACTGTGGTTCACAAGAGACCCAATCAGTTACATAGGATATTAGAGAGCTCAATTGGTACCTCCTGAAATCCAGAAAATCCAGCCAACCCCTTACTTGTGGAAGCTGCAGCTTTTCTAATTTAATAAGCGGCTGTCTATGAATCCAAATAAAGGAGTCGAGCCAACCATAAAGCTAACGCAGCGCCTGTCCCTGCAGCAGCAAGGGGAGCATTCTCATAGTGTATAAAAAGCGAGGTAGGATGGTCATGTTGACCAAAGCTATTCTACCTAGCCAGGATATCAGGAGATCTTCCCAGCGTTGAAGGTCCTATCTTATTTTCTCAAACAAATGTGTATAATTGGTTTTATATAGCTGACCAAATGCCGGAGTATTAAAAATACCAAAATTAAGAAAACCTCCCAGTGACCACGGAAAGGGGAAACGGGATTCATCCGGAAAATTGGATATACTGGCAAGACGTCCCAGTACCCTCTCCAGTCTTAATGCCAACATTTTTGTGAGAACTTTAAAATCCACATTAAACAAGGTATAGGTCTATACGAAGAACAGTCATCTGGGGCCTTTACCTTTTTTAAGAATGAGAGAAATATTTGCTTCTCTCAGAGAAGACGAGAGGCAGCCCTGACTATGTGAATAATTATACATATTTATAAGTGGCCTGGCCAACTCCCCAATAAATTCTTGATAGAACTCAACCTGGAATCCATCTGGTCTGGGCGCTTTGCCACCCTGGAGCTGCCTTATCGCCTCCTGTATTTCCTGGGTTGCCGGGGGGCATTCACGAACAACACCTGTTCCAAGGTTAGGCCTGGGAGGGCCATATTATTTTAAAAAAGATTATATTCGTCGTTCTATCCTCACAGATCTTTGAACTGTACAATTTGAAACAGAACTTTCTAAAGGCTGCATTGCTCATTTCACGATCACAAGTCAGGGTACCAGCACTCTTTCCAATAGACGTAATGGCTTGGGGAGCCTTTTTCTTTCATGCAAGGTATGCTAGATACCTGCCAGGCTTGTCACCGTATTCAAATAATCTCTGCTTCGCAAATAATATATCCCTCTTTGCTGTCTGAGTCAGTGTGGCATTCAAAGTTGGCCTAAGGGCTGTGATCAGCTGTAGTCTAGTAATGGAGGGTCTACCCACATACGCTGTCTCACCTGCCTTCAGGCGAGTCTCGATCAGATGCTTTTGTTCTCCCTTGTGTCTTTTCCGGGTCACAGAATATGACATGACCAAGCCTCGCACATTTGCCTTACCAGTCTCTCACATCACCGAAGGATTACCGGCCGTGTTTGAGCTGATATTCCAGAAGGTTTTTAATTCCTGAGAGAAATATGTTATGAACTTACTATCCTTCAATAGGAAAGGGTCCATACACCAATGTCGGGAAGCTATCTCGTCATCACTAGTCTTAGCCTCCATATGTAATGCGGCATGTTCTAAAATAGTTATATTACCTAGTTTACAAAACAATATTGAGTTCAAAAGGGTCGAGGGGGCAGGCGAATATCAATTCTGGTATGGCACTTGCGTGGGTTAGAATAAAAAGTAAAGTCTCTACCCTGAAGGCGAAGTCACGTCCACATACATACCAGCCTTACCTCCCTAATCAGATCCACCAACTGCCTAGATCTCAAAGATATGCCCACAGAGCTCTTAGGTATTCTGTCCACCTCGGGACGATGGTACAATTAAAATCTCCCCCTATAATTGTGTGGCGCACCCCAAGAGCAACCTACTTGTTGATCACTTCCATTACAAATTTAAATGGTGCACCGGCGGGCAATAGAGATTCAAATTCCCATATTCCTCTCCATATATTAGGGCTTTAATTAATATATACCATCCAGACTCATCTTTTATCTGGCTTCGCATTTGGAAGGGAAGATGCTTCCCAGTAAGACTGGCAACTCCCCTACTTTTTGAGCTGAAAGAGGAAAAGAACACCTGGCCGAATCCACCCTGTAGCAGACTCGAATGCTCCTTATCAAGTAGATATGTCTCCTGTAGAAGGGCGACATCCACCTTTTCTTTTTTTAAGACTTGATAATATTTTTTTCCTTTTGATTAATGAGTGGCTCCCCTTGACTTTGCAGGTGTACCACCTAAACGAATGACTAGCCACGATAGTCTAAGCAAGCCCGAGACCCCACAGGAGGGAGAACCCCACCCAAAAGACATTGGTTAAAAACCAAAAATGAATCACACATAAAATACTCTTTAAAAAAGCTAAATCAAAACAACTAAGAACTATTCCTAAAAACAAATAACACAAAACATATTTAAAAGAAAACTTTGCCCCTTGTTCACAAGGGGCATTACTACCTTCCAATAATCCCACCATAACATCTCCCAGCCAGAGGCATGCCCTCGGCTCAGGCATTACAAAGTAGAGTAAATAAATTCCAACACCTTATAAGACAGATGTTAGAAGTGTGCGAGCTAAACCACCATCACCTCGATACACTTAGCAAAACAACACAAGATGAAAATGTATAAAATTACAAAATTACAATCCCAGCAAGTAATAAGCAACCAAATAAAAATAAATAAACACTCAGCAAAGTCCCCCAATAATCAAATAAACCGCACGATAGATAAGAGTCCATAGAAAGGATAAGGAGCTAACACTCCCCCTCCCCCACCACCACGGAAAGATGGAGAAGAGAAAAAAGGAAGAAAGGAGGAGAAAAATAAAAAGAAAAGGGGGGCAAAATTAGGTCATTAACCATACAGTTCAAATCCTACAGTTTATTTGAGAACATTCAGGAATTCTTTTTCTTTTTTCGGTGATCTGATACAGAATCCTCCATGACTGTAGCATAGCCTTGCCGGATATCGCATAGAATATTGAATATTTAATCCCTCAGGCGCTTCTTCGCCTCATCAACTGCCTTCCTCTTGCGGACCACAGCCAGAGAACAACATTATCCTGGAGGCTTTATATATCATGCCATGGCGATCCTTACCCAACATTTGGTGGACTCAAGCAGCATCTGTTTTTCCCTCTAATGCTGAAGTTGAACTAGGACCGGGCAGAGGCGCTGGTCCAAGCCGGGCCGGCGCACAGCAACCCGGTGGGCCCGCTCAAGCGGCAACCAGCCCAGCTCCAACTCCAGTTTCAGCAGCTGTGGGAGCCATGGCTCCAGGAAATCAACAAACTGACGTTCCTCCTCCCATTCGGGAAGGCCCAGCAACCGAATATTTTTCCGATGACCTCGATTTTCGAGGTCATCAATATGATCATCTAAGGTCGGATCTCGATGTTCCAGAGCCCAGACCTGACCCATGGATGACTCATCTGTGGTCTGGGAGGCCGAGGCACATTGCCCCGCCCCACCCCTCCCCCGACACGCTGCCCGAGTTTCTCGACCTCTCCGTCATGTTTCTGCATCATGACCGAGATCGACTCCCACCTGAACAGTGTCTCTTCAATGGACTCATTAATCTTCTCTCAGAGTTTAAGAAATTCCGAGATTAGGCTTGCCCTTGCAGGTCACGCCCCGGGGTGGACGCAGGCGTCTCTGTTGCTAAGGGGTAGTGGGGGGAAGGTCCCTGCCTGGGCTCTGCCCGTTGTGAACTGTGAGAGACTTTACCTCTGGTCATTTCAAAAAGCGTCAGACTGCTAAAGTTTGATGTAGAATGGCTAGGGCTGCTGGGCAAAAGCTATTTTAGCAATTTAGCAGGTGAGGTGAGGGTGGGTACCTCAATTTGCCTGAGTTTTGGGCAGAGCTCTGCAGACTGAGACCTACTGGGCCGCCGCCATCTTGGATCTCACTAGCATCCTGTTTAAAAGGGGCATGAGGCAATAGACAGAAAATTAAAAACTGATTAGCCTAACCCTGGTCATGGGTACGTTCCTGGAATCCATTGTGATTGATGAGATTTCTGAATAATTGCCAGTGCCTGGTAAAGTACGACAAAGTCAGTATGGTTTCATCAACGGGAGGTCATGCTAATGAATTTGTTAGAATGCTTTGAGGATGTAACAAGCAGTTTAGACGAAGGAGAGCTAATGGATACTGTGTGTCTGGACTTCAAAAAGGATGTTGACAAGGTGCTTCACAGGAGATGGCTGAGTAAGACAAGGGCCCATGGTGTCAGAGACTAGGTACTAGTGTGTACAGAAGCTTGACTGTCTGGTAGAAGGTAGAGAGTGGGAATAAAAGGATCCTTCAAGGATAGCAGCCAATGACAACTGGTATTTTGCAAGGGAACCATAACTTTTTACTTTGTACATGAAGAATCTAGATGAAGAAACTGAGGGAAATACTGTGTTTGAAATCTTATATTCAGCAAAAGAACTGAGACATCTCTTATAAACAATGATATTTGTTTATTGAACACAATTAATATTAGAACAATAAAACGTACAATACCGTAATGAAAAACACTACAATCTATCTTATTGTTTAACTGAACTTTGGATGATCACATATCACCCCACTAGAAGTTGACCAGATTCCACGTGGTGAAGTCTTCTTGTTCTTCTGATGGTCTTGTAGGTGTCTTGTCTTTCAGTGGTTTTTCTCGAGCTACCACTCGCTAAGCAGTTTTACGTTGATTCTTATCCTCCCAAGTCTTCACGCCTTTTGGGAGGGTGTGAAGAATCTGCCAATGAAATGATCAGGTTCATTTACCCTGATTAATCAGATCCAACCTGGGGTTGTCACATTGATGGCCCAAAGGCGACATTCCATGGTCCCATTCAGGTCCAATTTCAGGTGTGTATTACAGGGTCTGGAGCTGTCAGGTTTGTTTGCAACCATTTGTGGGTAGCTGCAGCCTGTCTGCATTCTGTAGCATGTGGAAGAGCACAGAGACTTTGGTCAAGGCTAGGTTCTTCTTCCCAGCATGTTTTAATCATTGTTCATTTTTGTAACTCCATGGTAAATGTATTATTGTCCATCGTAAGATTATTATTTAAGGTGGCCTTAAATACAGTGATGGCACTTCTTTTGCAATGACTTGAATGGATGGACTTCTGTGGTTCTACAAGACTCTGGTCAGACAAAATTTGGTTTGTTGTGTACCGTTTTGGGCCCCATAACTCAGGAAGGATGTACCACCCCGGAGCATGTTCAGAGTAGCTTCATAAGAATGGTCCTAGTAATTACATGCTCAACATATGAGGTCTCTGGGTCGATAGGTGTTGCAGTTTATAAGGGTGAAAGGGGATCTAATAGAAGCATACAGAATACTGGTTGCCTGGTCAGAGTAGACATTCTGAAGATGCTTTCACATTGAGGAGAGAAAAGATCAAGGACATAGCCTGAGAGTCAAGAGATAATCTTTAGAATGGAGATAAGGAGGAACGTCTTCAGTCTGAGAGTGGAGAATCTATGGTAGAACGGCAGTTTCCTTCCCTAAAGGACATCAGTGAACCAGGTATGTTTTTCTTGGCAATCGATTCATAACCACCATCAGTCTCTTCATTCCAGATTTGAATTCAACCTCTGCCACTTGCTGTGGCAGGATTTGGACCCAGGTCACCAGAACATTATCTGGGTTTATCACATAAGAATTCAATGGTAATACCACGGGGCCACTGACTTGCCCAATCCTCCACAGTGTGACTAACATGTGCAGTATGACATGCACTGGGATGTGCCTTCATGTTATCCTTGACTTCCTTATCAAGGTATGGAAGATTTTTCTCCATTATGCAATTCCTCGTCAATCTATAGTATCTCCCTAATTGTTTGCCAAATTTCTTCAGCTGTCCTGCCTTTGACTGTTCTTTGCTCCCCCCAGACCATACAGCCTTCCTTCCTTAGGTCAGTGTAATTATCATTGCCTAACACTAAAACTCTCATGTATGACTCAGTCTTCACTCTTTCAATCTGAACGTGAAACTCCAGCATGTTGTGGTAACTTCTTCCAAGATAAAGCTCATCCACCAATCCTTCCTTGCCAAATAATATCAAATCTAAATTAGATTAGATGCCCTACAGTATGGAAACAGGCCCTTCGGCCCAACAAGTCCATACCGACCATCCAAAGAGTAACCCACTCAGTCCCATTTCCCTCTGAGTAATATACCTATCTCTATGGGCAATTTAGCATGGCCAATTCACCTGACCTGCACATCTTTGGACGGTGAGAGGAAACCCACGCAGACAGCGGGAAAATGTGCAAACTACACGCAGACAGTCCCCCGAGGCTGGAATCGAACCTGGGACCCTGGTGCTGTACTAACCACTGAGCCATCGTGCTGCCCCATTCTCTGGTTGTTTCCATATCGTCCTGCTCTCAGAAATACTCTCTCATACACTCTATATTCAAGGATATCACTGTCCAGTTGATTAATTGAGCCAATTTGCATGTTCAAGCCACCCATAGTTACTGTTGTGCCCTTTTTACAAACCCTCACTCTTTTCCACCTCAGAAGTACTTTGAGGGGACAGTGGCTGAAAATTACTCTTCCCAAGAGGTTTCTTCTCTTGCTTTTTATTTGCACTGAGACGGATTTCAAATATTGTTTTTGCACAAAATACTTTGAAAAGATCTGAGTTACCACTCACACGAATAAATGTTTATTTTCTTTTCACTAGCCACATATCACAGTAAATAGCGAGGAATTAATATGGCTAAAAGTGGTCATGAGATATCGTTAGCAAATAGGGTTGAGGAAAATTCCAAAGAGTTCTTTTCATAGATATGGAGCAAGAGGGTAACTAGAGAAATGTTTGGCACACACAAGGACAAAGGAAGAAAGGATTAAGAGAAATTGGGTGAGATTCTTAGCGAGTACTTTGCATCTGTATTCACCAAGGAGAGGGACATGACGGATGTTGAGGTGAGGGATAGATCCCCGAATACTCTGGATGAAGTCGACATAAAGAGGGAGGAAGTTTTGGATACTCTAAAAGGTATTAAAGTAGACAAGCCTCCAAGTCTGGATGGGTTCAACCACAGGTTACTGAGGGATGTGAGTGTGGAAATAACTGGGGCTTTAACATATATCTTTGCAGGATGATAGACCATGGGTGAGGTCCCGTAGGACTGGAGAATTGCTAATATTGTCCCCTTATTTATAAAGGATAGCGGGATAATCCAGGTAATTGCAGCCCGGCGAGCCTGACATCAGTGGTAGGGAAGTTGCTGGAGAAGGTACTGAGGGACTTGAGTAAGGTGTTTTATTAGGTTCCCCATGGTCGGCTGATGGAGACGGTGAAGTCGCATGGTGTCCAGGGAGTTCTATCTAGATGGATAGAGAACTGGCTGGTCAACAGGAGACAGAGAGTAATAGTGAAAGGGGATTTCTCAAAATGGTGACCTATGACCAGTGTTGTGCAACAGCGATGCGTGCTGGGACCACTGTTGTTTGTGATATATATCAATGATTTGGAAGAAGGTATCGGCTGCCTGATTAGCAAGTTTGCAGATGACACCAAGATTTTTGGAGTAACAGACAGTGAAGGGGACTGTCAGAGAATACAGCAGAATATAGATTGATTGGAGAGGTGGGCACTGAAATGGCAGATGGAGTTCAATCTGTGCAAATGTGAGATGATGCATTTTGAAAGATCCAGTTCAAGAGTGAACAATACAGTAAACGGAAATGTCCTAGGGAAAATTGACTTATAGCGAGATCTGAGTATTCAGGTCCATTGTTTCCTGAAGATGCCAACATAAGTCAGTAAATTGGTCAAGGCGGCATATGGCATGCTTTACTTCATTGGATCAGGTGTTGAGTACAAGCGCTGGCAGGACATGTTATAGTTGCATAGGACTGTGGTTTGGCCGCATTTGGAATACTGCATATAGTTCTGGTCACCACATTAACAAAAGGATGTGGATGTTTTGAATAGGGTACAGAGTAGGTTCACCAGGATTCTGCCTGGGATGGACGGTGCTGGTTATGAAGCAAGATTGAGTAGATTAGGACTATTTTCATGACAAAGTCGAAGGTTGAGGTCAACAAAATCAAGACAGATATACACAGGGTGGATAGCAAGAAGTTTTTCCCCCAGATTATGGAACTCAAATATTCGGGGTCATGAGTCAAAAGTGAGAGGAGAAAGGTTTGGGGCAGATATATGTGGGAAGTTTTTTACACAAAGGGCGGTGGCAGCCTGGAATGTGTGGCCAGCGGAGGTGGGTAGGGGCATGAACGAAATCGTTATCTAAGATGTATTTAGACAGAAATATAAATGGGCAGGGAGCAGAGGGATACAGGACCTTAGAAAATAGGTGGCAGGTTTAGACAATAGGAGGATCTGGATCAGCACAGGTTTGGAGGGCTGAAGGATCTGTTCCTGTGTTGAAATGTTCTTTGTTCTTTATCATTCATTCTAAAAATAGCAAGTTTTCAACTTATTGTATGCTACAATTTAATAATATAAACGATTTATTTATTTGATAATGCATGTCAAATTATTATCATTTCTAAATTACAGTCATAGGGTCAAAGAGATGTACAGCATGGAAACAGACCGTCCGGTCCAACTTGTCCATGCCAACCAGATATCCCAACCCAATCTATTCCCACCTGCTTGCACTCAGCCCATATCCCTCGAAACACTTTCTATTCATATACCCATCCAGACACCATCTCAATATTATAATTGTACTAACCACCACCACTTCCTCTGGCAGTTCATTCGAAGCATGTACAATCCTCTGAGTGAGAAAAAATGCCCCTTACATCTCTTTTACATTTTTTCCCTACCCAACCGTAACCTATGCCCTCTCGTTCTGGACTTCCCTATCCCAGAAGAAAAAGGCCTTGTCTATTTACCCTATCCATACCCCTCATAATTTTATAAACCGCTATAAGGTCACCTCTCAGTCTCCAACATTCCAGGGAAAACAGTCCCAGTCTGTTCAACCTCCAGCTATAGCTCACACCCCCCAACCTTGGCAACATGAATGTAAATCTTTTCTGAACCCTTTCAAGTTTCACCTGATTAATCAGATTCTGGGGATTTTTCCATCCTCATGCATTTCAAGACATCCAGCACTTCTTCCTCTGTAATATGGACATTTTTCAAGATATCACCATCTATTTCTCCATATATCTACATCTCCCATGTCCTTCTTATGAGTAAACACTGATGCAAAATACTCGTTTAGTATCTCTCCCATCACCTGTGACTCCACACAAAGGCACCTTGCTGATCTTTGAGGGCTCTATTCTCTCCCTGTTTATCCTTTTTATCTCATGTATTTGTAAAAACCTTTTGGATTCTCTTTACCTCTATTTGCCAAAGCTATCTCATGTTCCCCTTTTTGCCTTCCTGATTTCCCTCTTTAGTATACTCCTCCTGCCTTTATACTCTTCTAAGGATTCACTCAAACTATTCTGCCTGTATCTGTCATATCCTTCCTTCTTATTCTTAACCAGACCCTCAATTTCTTTTGACTTTCAGCACTCTCTATACCTACCAGCCTTTCCTTTCACTCTAACATGAATATACTGTCTCTGGACTCCGGCTATCTAATTTCTGAAGACTTCCCATTTTCTAGCCGTCTGCTTACTTGGGAATATTTGCCGCCCTCAGCTTTTGAAAGATCTTGCCTAATGCCGTCAAAATTGGCCTTTCTCCAATTTAGAACTTCAACTTTTAGATCTAGTCTATCCTTTTCCATCATTATTTTAAAACTAATACAATTGATGGCAAATAACTGAAGCTCACACATTTCAGATGAGAAATTAAATTTAAATGTGTCAGAGTTATAATTCTATTTGATTGTTCAATCATTTGCTCACTCTGAATATTAAATCATGTGGAGGTCAACCATTTTGCAAATGATAGGGTGACAATATATGCAGTTGAATACTGAGATTCAATGTGTAATTGTGATCACCAGCACAGTCAGACAACATGTCCTTTTTCGATACAAATAAAAATGTGATTCCTTACTTTTGTATCATAAAAGATTGTTTGGTGTTTATATTTTAATTCTATCAATATAAAATCAACTTCATTGTTTTCAGAGATGATGCAGTTATTGTTCATTGAATATTTGTAGCTCATACTTTATTATTGCCCACTTCATAAATATGGCAAACTCCTGATCATTGTTCAGGTCAGCAAACCCATCACTTTCCATCATGACCGACATTAATAGTGGATTCTAAAAGGCCTGAATTCAGGTACAGTGCTACTGGACCTCACAGCTGCATGTAGCGATGACAGAGAGCCTGTCCTGGTCCTGAATCTGTGAAGAGAGTTTCCAACCTGTGTCAGGGCAGTCATAGAAACATTCCCTCACAGAGAATCATTTGGAATCCACCTTGAGCAGGAGGAAACTAGCCAACAGGCTATCACTGCTCTCAGTGTAGGTACAAATGCTGTCTAAATTAGATACCAATGACTGACCAAGTACCAGGCCTTACAAGTTCATCATTAGTCAGAGCCTGGCCCATGGAGCAGATGTATGGACATGGAGTGTCAGAATCACAACGCACACATTACTTATGGTGATGACATCTGGCATGTCACCCAGACTCCGTACATCTGCACCGTGGGCCAGACACTGGGTGAAAACGTTCACATTTGACAGTCTATTGAAGCATTTTGTGTCTTACAGTGAACCCTCTGAAACAACAACCAATAAATGTACCTTCACATTCAACAGTATCAAAACAAAATTATACATGTCTGTGGATATTCAGATACTAATTCATGGGTCACCCAGCAGAATGTATCTGTAGAAACCAGGAGCAAACAGCAAGCCAACATCGTTTTAATAACTGAACTTGTGGATTTTGTCTGGTCTAGATAACCACACATATTGTGCTGACACTTAGGTGAATGTAACAATTACATCAAAAATGGAAGTCTTGGTCTAACGTCCCTACCCACCTTCCTGACCTCACACACCTCACTCCCTCACACACTCCATTCCCTCACTCCCTCACACATTCACTAACTGACGAAAATCCACAAGCTGAGTGAAATTTGCAACATAGAACAGTACAGCACAGTGCAGGCACTTAATCCCTCAATGTTTTGCCAGCCTTTTTTTCCCACTCTAAGATCAGACTAACCTATATAACCTTCAATGCACTAACTTTCGTGTGCCTATCCAAGAGTCTTCTTAAATATCCCTAATGGATCTGACTCTCCTACTACTACTGCTGGAGGAAAGCCCAAGCAGCTCAAACTTTCGTTGTAAGATATGCCCTCCAGTCCAGGAAGCACCCTGGTAAGTCTCCTCTGCACACTCTCTGAGGCTTCCACGTGTAGTTGAACCACAGCTTTATAGAACAAAGAAATAACTTCGCTGCTCATAATCTCTATCTCCCTGATAATGAAAGACAACACACCGTATTCCTTCTGAACAACCCTATCAACTTGGTGGCAACTTTGAGAGATCGATGGACAATGACCCCAAGATCCCTTTGTCACTCCGCACAGCCAAGAATTCTGCCTTCAACCCTGTATGCTTTATGCAAATGCAACCTTTTAAAATAAATTGCTTCACATTTTTTAAAGTTGAACTCTATCTGCCACTTGTCAGCCCAGCTCTGCATCCTGTCAATGTCCTGTTGCAAACTACAACAGCCCTCCACACTATCCACAACCCGACCACCCTTCGTGATATTGGCAAACTTACTAACCTACTTGTCCACTTCCTCATCAAAATCATTGATAAAAATCACAAAGAGCATAGGTTCCAGAGCCGATCCCTGTAGAACACCACTGGTCACTGAGCTCCAGGCTGAATACTTTCCAACTGCTTCCATCTTCTGTCTTCTGTGGGCCAGCCACGCCCGTATCCAGACAGCCAAATGTCTCTGCGCCCCATGCTTCTGTACCTTCTGAATGAGCCGACAATGGGGAACGCCTTGTTCACCACATCTACTGGTCTCGCTTCATCAATGTGCTTTTTCCATCTTCAAAGGTTTCAATAAGGTTTCTGAGGGATGACCTGCTCCTCACAAAGCTATGCTGACTATGTCTAATCAAACTATTGTTTTCTAAGTAATTGTAAATCCGGCCTCTCAGAAACGTCTGCAATACTTTGCCCACACTGATATAAGACTGACTGTTCAGTCATTCCCACAGTTATTCCTAATCCATTTGCTGAACAAGGGTGTATCATTTGTAACCTTCCAATCATCTGGCTGGCACTGCTCCAGTGGACTGTGAGGACGCAAAGATCATCACCAAAGGCACGCCAATCTCTCACGTCACTTCCTGGAGTAATCTAGGGTAACCCCATCTGGCCCAGGGGATTTACCTATCCTTATGTTTGTAATTCATTCAATCAGTGTATACTTCCCCTCATACTTTCTGCACCCTGTCCAACCAACTGGTTGACTGCTTTCCATTTCAGTGCAATACACAGTGCTGCCTCCCTGAGTAAGTACAGTTCACAACATTCTGGGAATCATGGAATGAAAAAATAAAGGAATGCACGAATGCCTTCCTGATGAAGAATTTATGACCGAAAGATCGACTCTCCTGCCCCTCGGATGCTGCCTGACGTGCTGTACTTTTCTAGCACCACACATTTTGACTCTGATCTCCATCAACTGCAGTCCTCACTTTCTCCACTACTAAGGGCTGTCCCCTCTGTACACTGAGTGGGGAATTAACCATCAGAAACTCATTGTATGTGGAGCTGACTGCTCAGTTCTGGCAAGTTGCATTTGATGAATATGTTTTTTTTAAAAAAAGAAGTTACAATTCCTCATATATTCATTTAGTGCCAGAGTTAGAGTTGTGGTTCATGGTTTGAGCAGCTTGATAACAAACAGGAAATGACTGAAGAACTCCGAGGTACAGGGTATTCCAGGAATTATATTCCAGCTTAGATTAATGCTGGGAGTATTATCAGACAGGCTGACAGGTGCGATAAGGGAATGAGTTGACATGTGGAGGTGTGACAGTTTTACCAACGCAGAGGCTCTTTTGAGGGAGGTTAGAGCTAACAACTCAATACTCTGTTGTACTGGAACTATAGACAGGACAAGGCAGGGTGTTAAAGAGGAGGTGATGTTGCTTTATTAATTATCAAGTCAGTTACTGCTGAAAGGATGGACAATAGCTTAGAAGGGTCTTCAAATGAGACTTTGTGGGTTGAGGTTTGAATCAAAATGATGACACACACACTGCTTTTTTCAGCACATTTTAGCTTACATGTGGAACTAGTTCCTTAGGTCCAACAGGTCCAGACAGACCCTCTGAAGAGCAATATTAAGACTGACAAGTTGCCAGGCCCGAATCAAATTTGTCCTCGGCTGCTTTGGAAACGAGAAATACAATTGCTTCGGAAACAAGAAATGCAATTGCTTCGCCACTTGCGAAGTTCTTTGCATCCTCGAACTCCACTGTAGTCGTACCTGAGGACTGGAGGGAGGCAAATGTAATTCCTCTCTTCACGAAAGGAAATAGGGAAATCCCCGACAATTACAGACCAGTAAGTCTCACGACTGTTGTCTGCAAGGTGTTAGAAAGTATTCTGAGGGATAAGATTTCTGACCATCGGGAAAAGCATGGCTTGATTAAATGCAGTCAACACAGCTTTGTGAGGGGCAGGTGATGATGAGGATCGAGCAGTGGATGTGGTGTGTATGGACTTCAGCAACGCATTTGATAAGGTTCCACATGGTAGGCTCATTCAGAAGGTCAGGAGGAATGGGACACCTGGGAACTTAGCTGTCTGGGTACAGAATTGGCTGGCCTACAGAAGACAACGAGTGGTTGTAGAAAGAAAATATTCTGCCTCAACGTCCGTGACGAGTGGTGTTCCACAGGGCACTGTCCTTGGGCCTCTACTGTTTGAAATTTTTATTAATGACTTGGATGAGGGGATTGAAGGATGGGTCAGCAAGTTTGCAGATGACACAAAGGTTGGAGGTTTCGTTGACACTACAGAGGGCTCTTGTAGGCTGCAGCATGACATTGACAGGATGCAGAGATGGGCTGAGAGGTGGAAGATGGAGTTCAACCTGGATAAATGCGAGGTGAAGCATTTTGGAAGTTCGAATTTGAAAGCTGAGTACAGGATTAAGGATAGGATTCTTGGCAGTGTGGAGGAACAGAGAGATCTTGGTGTGCAGGTACATAGATCCCTTAAAATGGCCACCCAAGTGGACAGGGTTGTTAAGAAAGCACATGGTGTTTTGGCTTTCATTAACAGGAGAATTGAGTTTCAGAGTTGTGAGATCTTGTTGCAGCTCTATAAAACATTGGTGAGACCGCACCTGGAATACTGCATCCATTTCTGATCGCGCTATTATAGGAAAAATGTGGATTCTTTGGAGACGGTTCAGAGGAGGTTTACCAGGATGCTGCCTGGACTGGAGGGCTTATCTTATGAAGAGAGGTTGACTGAGATCGGACTTTTTTCATTGGAGAAAGGGAGGAGAGGGGACCTAATTGAGATATACAAGATAATGAGAGGCACAGATAGAGTCGAAAGCCAGAGACTATTTCCCAGGACAGAAATGGCTAACACGAGGGGTCATAGTTTTAAGCTGGTTGGAGGAAAGTACAGAGGGGATGTCAGAGGCGGGATATTTACAGAGATTTGTGAGAGCATGGAATACGTTGCCAGCAGCAGTTGTGGAAGCAAGGTCATTGGGGACATTTAAGAGACTGCTGGACATGCATATGGTCACAGAAATTTGAGGGTGCAGACACAAGGATCAGTGGTCGGCACCACATCATGGGCTGAAGGGCCTGTTCTTTGCTGTACTGTTCTATGTTCTATGCTCTATTTCAAAGTCCTTGCACTTAATAATAAATTGCTCTTGGGTGTGGAACTGAGACCCATCATTTCAATGCTCCATACTGTGAGTTGTGCACTGTTTTCATCATATTGTTGTGAAAATGAACTGAATAAAGGGGGGATTTTGTGTTTATTGGACAATCTAAAAGTTCGTATTACGAAAGGATGTCGGACCTTCAGTAATAAGACTTTACTGTTAATGGTTAGAACAATGCTGCAAACATTTACACAGAGATTTCCAGATCAAGTCACACACAAGTACGTTTGGCTGTACTGATGCCGGTCATCAATGGAGCTGCACAAATCTGTTTGGATACTGACATTGTGGAGATAACATACACTGGATATGGTTTATGAGGGATTCAATATAAGATGCCATGTGCTGCAGGAGTCCATCACCTTTATAACACTTTCATTCAGGATTGGGTCCAAGGTACAGAACTACAGAGTTTAGGTCCCATACTGGAAGGGATATAATTCCAAGACATGGTTGTTTACAGGTCATTGTTATAAATGTTGAACTGCATTTTGACCAGAGCCATGTGGTAGTCCATTGACCAGTCTGAACCACACACATCTCCCTGTTGTTCAGGTATGTCTCTAACCAGTCTATTGTGAGGGATTGTGTGAGTAACTGCCCAGCTCCAGTTAGGAAGCTCTCTGGTCACAGTGAGTCAGGGGGAGTCTCAGATCCCAGTCCGGGAGCTCGGACACGGTCAGTCACGGTGCCCAGCACAGTGAGACAGGGGGAGTCTCAGATCCCAGTCCGGGAGCTCGGACACGGTCAGTCACGGTGCCCAGCACAGTGAGTCAGGGGGTGTCTCAGATCCCAGTCCAGGAGCTTGGACATGGTCAGTAACGGTGCCCAGCACAGTGAGTCAGGGGGAGTCTCAGATCCCAGTGCAGGAGCTTGGACCCGGTCAGTCACGGTGCCCAGCACAGTGAGTCAGGTGGAGACTCAGATCCCAGTCTGGGAGCTTGGACACGGTCAGTCAGCCTCTCGTGGTTGTTAGGGTCAGGATCCTTCCCCTGTGAGGGGGTGAGGAGATGAATGTTAGGCTGCCCCATATCCCTCTGCGTTCTTTGTGCCCTAGTGTGGGATGGTTCCTTCTGGAATGTGAGAATTACCAAGTAGGATTAGGGAAATGGAAGTGGTTGGTACAGCTGTTAGTGCTGGGACAGCTGGGAGAAAGGTGTCGAGGTGTTCTGAGTGAGGGAGTGGGCAGCACAGACACCAGGCAGAGTTGGGCAGAGGGGCAGAGAAGAGATTAAAGAGACTGAGAGAAGATGCTGCATTCAGTGAGAGTGGGAGAACGTGAGCCTTGGTGAGAGGTGGGTGCAGTAACAGAGATAGAGTGAGAGTGAGGTCACAAAGTGCAGATGGTGGCACTTACCCTGGTGCAGGGGAGAAGGTCACTGACCTTCTGCCTATACTGATAGATATTCACCCAGAAGGCTGGTACCTCACTGACCCAGGGATCAGCTTTGACCAAGCTGGCAGGGTCTGGTGTCATAGCTTCCCCTGTAATCCCTGGAGGAGGATAATGTCCCTCTCATGCACCATGTCATACACCAGGACAAGGGCCTTGCCCACATTTTGGGGCCCCAGTTTACCCCTTCTGCCATGTCCCGGCCAATTTCGACTTCACAATCCAAGAGTAAAATGACTTTTTAAAGATGGCTCCTGGAAACAGGGAGGCTGGTAAATTATTGGGTATCCAGGCAGAGGGCAATTCTTATGAAGAAGGGGAAAAATCATCACGTTAGTGTCAGATGAGAGGAAGACCACGCAGGCAGGGACGGTATAAGGCAGATTGGGGATGGTATCATGAGAAAATGCAATTCACCTTGTGGAGAGAAACACTCCATAAAACCCGATTAAAATGAGACTTGACCAAATCATAAGATGGGTTTGGCCTGTGTCTGTCTGAATCAAAATAGGGATGAAATAATGGGAGCAACAAACTTGGAAAGGAGAATTATACAGGAGATTCAATTCCTTAAAAAAGGGGTAACATAATGTTCCAGACTGTTAAAAGGTGCCGGGGAAAATCCCCTGCCTTATACTTACCTACATTATCAAATCCTCCCTGAATGCAGGGCTGGTGCCGGAGGACTGGACAACGGCTAACACTGCAACTTTGTTTAATGTGGAGCAAGGGACTAACTGAATAGGTCGAGGCTAGAATTCTGAGACAGTGGATAAACTGTCACTGAGGAAATCCCAGGGACTCCAGGACAGTCGGCCTTGATGTTTTCAAGGAAGATCGTGTGTCATTAATCTGACAGTGTCGGTTTGAAGCAGTTAGTTGTACCTGCATGTTACCTACTTGGATTTGACAAGAGATCCCATGGCAGACTGTTTAAAACCAGAAACTATGGGGACCAGATGAATGGAGCAAACAACCCAGAGAAATGCAAGGCAAGGCATTTGGGGACATCAACAAGAGAGAGGAATACACAATAAATGAGAGTATGGTCAGTGTGGGCAGATAAATGAAGGTAGCTGGACAGATCAATAATCTTTTTAATGCAGCAATTGGCATGATTTCCTCTGTCAGCCAAAATACAGAATTTCAGAGCAGGAAGCTTATGCAGGAAATGTATAAATAATGAGTTCAGTCACAGCTTGGGGACTGTATACAGTTCTGGTCATCCGATCACATGGAAGGATGGGATGGAATTGGACTGGAGAGGGTACAGAGGAGATCCGTTACCCTGTGACAGTGGAAGTGCAGTTATGGGGAAAGATAGGGGAATGGAGGATGCTGAGAGGAGATTTGATTGGGGTGCACATATTGTCAGGAGCCTGGGTAGAAAGGGAGAGAACATTTTGCTCTTGTTGTAGAATTGCATTACAAACGGTGAATATTAAATATAATTAATTGAAATATTAGCGAAGTACTGAGGAAGGTTGTTATTTCACCCAGAGTATGGTCGAGATCTGGGAGTCACGCATGGAAGTGGAGTAGAGGTAGAAACTGTCAAACAATTTTAAAAAGGTGCCGGGAGCTGAACTGGAAGGCCTATCGTCTCTGGGGAGAGAGAACTAGGGCTTTAAAAATAACATTATATCTTGTCCAATGTAGACAGTGTGCAGAGTGATTTCCTCTATACTGTACTATTTTATGAAGTTTTCAAGGGTTACCAATATCTGACAGGATCAATACGCAGGAATGAGGGGAGAAAACAGCGAGTAGCAGTGTGTGAATTGATTATCATCACAATAATACTGATCCCAATCTTTATACACAGTGTACTTCACTGAGTTAGCCTTTTTATCCTTCCTGTGTAAATGGTAAACCCCTTTGATATATTCAGTTCTCGGTCATTGTCACACTGGAGCCACATCTCCATTATGACAGCTCCATCTGACCTGGTTCATGCTATTTAAAACGACCATTTCATTGGCCTTGTTGAAACGTTAGGAAGGAATTCAGGGATGGCAGCAAGTACAAAGTCCAGGATAGCTGTAGGGTCCAGAGGTGGTTAGAGAGATAGGAAGTTGTGTGAAAGTTATGAGATATTGCAGGGATATGGGTTGTTCCGGAGGCTGAAGAAGATTACAAAGACAAGAATAGTTTTAGATTTCGGTTGAAGTGAAAATGAAGCCGGAGCAGCCAGATCAATTTTCTGGCTACGAGAGCCTTGTAGAGAGAAACCCTCCCCGACACCAGATGAAAATGTTACCTGGACAATTTATCAGATCATTTATTTATCTTTACCTCTCAGCTCCAGATATAAAAAAAATTCTGTCCACTGTGCCTACATACTGCCAGTCTCTGAAACATCCTACATGTTCCATGACCCTTCCCACTTCTGTAAACCCACTAGTTTCTACAAACATTCCTATTTGTGTAAAGGTCTCCATGCCCTATGAAGCTCTCTGTTTCGAAACCCCCTTCCTCCTTATGGAGAAGGTCACACACAAATGGCAGACCGAGTCTTTGGAACCAGTTAGTGATTAGTAAGAGACATTTTGGGTGGAGAACATTGAGACGGAGAGTTTGTAGAAAACAGGAAAAAAAGCCTGCAGGAGATTGATAACAGGAGGATCGACTGAAAGGTACAGGACAGCCATTGGGGAAATGTACAGAGACAGCATTGGTGAAACTGCAGGAGGTTTCAGAGACTAGGGGACTTGTAGGTGTTAATTAACCTTAGAGATACGTGGAGTGTTTTTACAGTGATTGGAACGAGGTCAGTCAGTTAAATCTCATTAATACGTGTTACCTGATTGGGACTGTTAACTGACTCTAATCAGGGAATCCTGGCTCAAAAATAAACAGAAGCATCAGGGGCTCTGTTAACTATAAGAGCCGGCTCTGAGCTAGCTTGGGTCAGTGCCATGGATCTGCATGAAGAAATAAAAGGTGATTTGGTAACAGGATACCAGCCTCTGTGGAGTTATTTCAGTCTTAACATCTGGTAGATATTACAGAGAGAGGGAGGGCTGGGAGAATTTCCACAGATCAGGACGGGTTTAGAATCTGGAGGTTGCAGAGACAGTGAGCTGTGTCGGGGCAGAAAGTGGTTACAGAATCAGGAGCATGGTTGGGACTAGAGGATGTTACACAGCTGGTTAGGCATTGGATTAGGGTACACAACAGGGAAAATTGTAGGAACTGGAACAAAGAAAATAGATTGGCAGTGTTGTCAGTGCTGGAGAACGTTGGAGATATAATGAACACTGTAGTGGCTGGAGTTTATGGAGATATTGCAATCTGTCAGGGTAGGAGGAGGTTAGTAAGGCTGATTGTTGTGTGGATTGGAGGAGATTGCAAAGATTAGGTTTATATGGATCAGATAGTTGCAGAGAAGGGGAGAGCTGTAAAGACTTGAGAAATATTTTATAGAGAGGAAAGGTTATTGGGGCTGGAGGAGATTTCAGAGAAAGAAGGTTTGTATAGCCTGTATGAGTTACAGAGATAAGGACGGCGACATTGGCTGATGGAGATTTAGAATGTATCATACAGGATCGACGAGGTTATAAAGACGGGATATTTATGGATTTGGAGGACTCTCAAGACATCACACGGAATGACACAGACGCCTTTTGGCACAGAAGGGTATCATTTGGTCGATCATGGCTACACCAGCTCTTCAACTGAACTCTTTGCTGAGTAATGATCTCCTCCTTCATTCACATCCTCACATTTGTTTTGTATCAAATATCATCTAATCGCCTCCTGAATGTGTCAGTCAAACATGCATCTACAACGCATCTAAGTGCATCTTAACTACTTGCGAAGATCTTTTTCCAGGTATAAATCCTCTTTCTAATTCCGACGCAGCCTTACTCCATCTTTTGATACGCTCGTTATGAGGGGCCCGCAGGAGGATTCCGGGACAGCTCTATGGTGGCTCTCAGTTTGCCCATAATTCCCCTCTGCTCTACCATCTCCCCTCTGAACCTCCAGCATTCTTCGTGGCTCTTAATTCGATTCTCCATCTGACACAAATTCTATTGTTATTCACACGAAGCATCATTGGGCTTGTTTATCCTGCTGTTCCTATTTGAGGGACCATTCCTCAACTGGACCCAAGCCATCTTGTCTTTGCAGGGAGCCCATAGTTCAGTTTGTCATTTTCTGACCAAATTGGTGTTCCGGTCAAACCTTCCCAGGTTCACTCTTGCCCCATTGAAGGCTGCTCTCAGTCAACTAATGTTTCTCACTCTCAGTTACTTATATCATTCTCTACCATCATCCTGAACTTTACAATAAAATGATCGCTGTGCCCCAAAATCTTCCCCTACTGACACTGGATCTACTTGCCCCATCTTTTTCCAAGGACTAGGTCCAACAGTACATGCTGTCTTGGGCTGGACACATACTCCTGCAGTAAGCGCTCCTCCATGTAATCTAGGAATACTCGAACCTCGTGACCCTGCAACACCAATAACACAGTTAATATCAGTTAATATTTATTCCCTCCGTCATTTTTTTTTGGTTTCTGACCGACAGACTGTACCTCACACTGTAATTGTATATTTTTTTGTTCTGTAGCTCCAGCCAAATTAATTGTGTCCTTGGATGGATCATCTTTGTCTTGGACTCCTAAACTAATGCTAATTTAAACCAGTACTTTTCCCTTCATCCTTTCCCTTCACTTCTATCATTTTGGAATTCTTTATCCCCAGCAATATTTGACACCCAGTCCTGCCATTCCTTGAGCCAGATTTAGACACACCAATCTGCATCTGTAACTCCACACACTCCGAGTATTAATGTCTATGCAGAGAACCTCAGATTAAGGCTTTCTTTCTTGCTCCATCTTCCACTGATAAACTTGTTGTTGTAAGTTAGTACCAAATGTATCTCCCAGTATTTTGAGAATCCTGGTAGGCTCCTCTAATATTCCTTTTTGGATCCTAAGCACAGGCCAAGTTATTTTCAATCCCTCCCAAAAAACCCCATAAGAAATTCAGTCCCGGCTCTGTCACGTTAGCCCATCCACCTTGCACAGTTGCTGCCTTCTTCAGAACCAGTCCCAATGTCCCAGGGATCTGAAGCCCTTCCTGCTGCACCATCGTTCCAGTCACACTCTCATCTACCTAAAACTCCGAGTTCTGTTCTCACTTTGACATGGCACTGGCAGTAACCAAGGGATTGCTACATTTGAGGTGCTGCTTGCTAACTATCCACCTAGCTCCCTAAATTCTGATTCCCAGACCACTTCACCCTTCCTACCCAGATCATTCCTATCAGCATGGACGTGACCTTGGACTGCTCACTGTATCCCAGATGAATGTCCTGCAGACACAGTGATATTCTTAACCCCACTATCCTGGAATTACAGAAACACTGACATCTTCTTCAATTTCCTGAATCTCCTGTTCCTATTGTTCCTCCTTCCTTCTCCCTCCGATCCTGGACAGTCAGGCTGCTTGTGGGGCCACAGACAATGGCTCCGACTGCCCTCCCTTGAGCAGCCTACACCTTCATCAGCTTCCAAATTGGGAAACTGAATTGGGAGGGAGATATCACGGTATTCCTGGATTCCCTGACTGTTTCTCTTCGATTGCCTAGTCCCCCATTCCCTTCCTTATTCCAGGCTGTCATGTCTGCAGGGTGATCTGCTCTCTGTGTGTGCTATCCCCATAACTCTCAGCATCACAGAGTCTCTAGAACTGTCTGATCTCCGAGACCCCGTGTTCATCTAGGACACGAGCAGGGGCTATGAATTCCCAATGTAACAGAACACAATTTCCATCTGACAAATATGTCTTGCCATGTCGTAAAATGCAACAGTCTAGAATAACTTAAATACTTACTTAGAATGAAGTTAACATCCGGGAAATAACAATATGGTTAAGTCCCTTATTCCACTGTGGCTTACTGAGGGTAATTGACTATATTAGCTCAGAATTTCACAGTCTCTCTTATTTCTGAGTTCAAACCTTACTTCAGAATTGGAAAATTAACTTTGCTGACTTACAGAAATTAACTGATAGTCGTTAATAACGGTGTATTTATCAGCCAATGAATTTACAGCCTTTTCTGTGATGGCTCTTGCACTTCTTCCAAACTCAGTGCAGGCAGGTCCCAGCAGCAGAAAGTTATAACTGTGACTCCCAGATACGTGTAATCCTCCAGCTCCCACTCCACTCTGCTCCCTCACAGGGTCACCGTCTCTGTGACTCCCAGATACGTGTAATCCTCCAGCTCCCACTCCACTCTGCTCCCTCACAGGGTCACCGTCTCTGTAACTCCCAGGTACGTGTAATCCTCCAGCTCCCACTCCACTTTGCTTCCTCACAGGGTTACAGTCTCTGTGACTCCCAGGGACGTGTAATCCTCCAGCTCCCACTCCACTCTGCTTCCTCACAGGGTCACCGTCTCTGTGACTCCCAGGTACGTGTAATCCTCCAGCTCCCACTCCACTTTGCTTCCTCACAGGGTCACCGTCTCTGTGACTCCCAGGGACGTGTAATCCTCCAGCTCCCACTCCACTCTGCTTCCTCACAGGGTCACCGTCTCTGTGACTCCCAGGTACGTGTAATCCTCCAGCTCCCACTCCACCCTGCTCCCTCACAGGGTCACCGTCTCTGTGACTCCCAGGGACGTGTAATCCTTTAGCTCCCACTCCACTCTGCTTCCTCACAGGGTCACCGTCTCTGTGACTCCCAGGTACGTGTAATCCTCCAGCTCCCACTCCACTCTGCTTCCTCACAGGTTCACCGTCTCTGTGACTCCCAGGTACGTGTAATCCTCCAGCTCCCACTCCACTCTGCTTCCTCACAGGGTTACTGCCTCTGTAACTCCCAGGTACGTGTATTCCTCCAGCTCCCACTCCACTCTGTTCCCTCACAGGGTCACTGTCTCTGTGACTCCCAGGGATGTGTAATCCTCCAGCTCCCACTCCACTCTGCTCCCTCACAGGGTCACTGTCTCTTTGACTCCCAGGGACATGTAATCCTCCAGCTCCAACTCCACTCTGCTCCCTCACAGGGTCACCATCTCTGTGACTCCCAGGGACATGTAATCCTCCAGCTCCCACTCCACTCTGCTCCCTCACAGTGTCACCGTCTCTGTGACTCCCAGGTCCGTGTAACCCTCCAGCACCCACTCCACTCTACTCCCTCACAGGGTCACTGTCTCTGTGACTACCAGGTGTGACTCGGCCTTGATCCTCCGTGCTGATTTACATCGTCCTGCTTTACTGCCTCTGGACCTCCCAGGTATTTTAGACTCAAGCTCGTGCTCCAAGTTGCTCCCTCACATGGTCACTCCCTCTGTGACTCTGTGCTGGTTTCAAGCCTCCTGCTCTGCTTTTTCTCCTACTCCAAGTCCCAGTCGGTCCCGACCCTCGCTACTGATTAATATTCTCCCGCTCTCTCTCAGGTTCTCTGTCCTTGTGACTCCCAGGTAATGGCAGGCCTCAAACCTCAGCTGAGATTTATAACGTCCCATTCCGCACTGCTGTCTTACAGAATTACTGTTGTGCCTGGAAAACAGTGGAAAAGAGGAGAATTAGACAGAGCAGGCGGTGTCACAGTGATTGAGCGAGCCATATGGAATGGAACACGTTATCTGGGGAGCTAGGCTGATCTGCAGCAACTGAAGAAGTTTGCTAGAAGATACACGAGCGTTGCATATACTGATGAAGGCAAAGGACATAGAGAGATAGTGGCTTATTCATGACGGAGTTTTGTACAGTCTATAGGGCTTTTTCTGAGTTGATTACAGAGGTGTGCAGTCTTCAACAAATGCAAATTGATAGCCAGCAAGTGTCGTATGGTACTGGAGACTGTTGGATGTTACAGAGTTGGAAGACTTGCAGTAACTTGGGGGTAATATAAACTTTTGGAGCACTGGTGGTGTTCAAGGACCCTCAGGACATGAGGAGGTGCAGACAATGGGAGCATTCCAAATATTGGGATTATAGGGGCTGGAAGTCCTGAGATGTATAAGGAGGAAGAAAATTGCCAATTTAGCACATGCAACCATTGTAATGACAGAGATTTAGGAAGGGAACCTGTGCTATCATTGATTACAGTTATATGGAAAGTTACAGAAGCTGAAAGGGTTACACATTTTAAAAGGGAGAGATTTTGGGTGATCAGAAGTTTAAACAAGAATAAATGAATTTCAGTGATCTCTCGCACAGATGGGAATGGAGGAGGTGAGATATTGTGAGGAACTGTCAGATTTATATGGCGGGGAGTATGTAGGATATGAAAGGGAGAGCTGCATTGTCTGTATGCAGTTGCAGATCAGGACAAGCACCTGCTGAATGGGACACAGGTAACAACAGTTCCAACGGCTGGTGCAGTGGCTGAGGAAGGCAGCTCACCACCACTTTCTCAGGGACAACTCCAAATCAACAATAAATGCTGGCTCAGTCAACAAAGCTCATGTTCATGATTGAATGAAGGAATATAAGATCTATAAGTAGTATTGTGGTCACTCATGCAGGCTACTTCAACAGTACTTCACAAACCCGGAACCACCACTATTCCCTGGAAGGGCAGGAGCTCCAGGTGCACAGGAACACCAACATTTCCAAGGTGCCCTCCAAGACATGCTCCATCCTCCCAGCACTGGGTCTGTCCCTACACCCAAAGGACTGCAATGGGTCAGGAAGGCAGCTCCCCACCACCTTCTCCAGGGAATTACAGATGGAAAGGTAATGGTGAAACTCTGCTGTTTACAGTCAGACAGAAAAATAAATCCAGCAGTGGGTGTGAAATGAAATTTCCGTTTCAGAACAACATGCTGAGCATGGATAGAGGATTTGTCTGATTGGCACCAGACAGAGAGTGTGAAGAAAGGGGTCTTTTTCACGATGGGAACTGGTGATGGGGGAGCTCCGCAGGTGTCAGTATTGGGATGACACTCTACACATTGTACATTAAGAGTCTGGACAAAGAATATGAAGCGTACGAGAAATGGGTTTCCAAGAAAGATGCCAGGGATGAATTTTGTGTCATATGAAGAGCAGGTGAAGTCTCTGGGTCTGCACTTGACGACGTTTAGGCAGCGGCGGCTGGAGAATCTTATTCAAACTTACAGAATACTGAGGGGTCTGGATGGAGTGGACAAGATATTTCCACGAACAAGCGAGACGAGGGGCCGAGGGCACAGCTTCAGAGTGAAGGGAGGGCCCTTCTGAATAGAGATGTGGAGGAATTTATTCATCAAGAGGGTGATGGATATGTTTAACTCACTGCATCATGGGGTTGTGGATGTTAAGTAATTCACTGTATCGAATTCAGAGATAGCTCGGTTCTTGATGAGTAAGGAGATCAACGGTTACCCGGAGTAAGTGAGAGACTGGGATTGAGAAACGATTCAGCCATAATCAAATAGTGGAATAGACCCGATGGACCGAATGGCCTAATTCTGCTCCTATACATGATGGTCTTATGGTCTGCGTTTTTTCCTTAGGTTTCCAAGTGTGTAGTTATCATTTATGACATATTGTTTACCATAAATTCCAGCACTTTCCTGATTATTGCTGTCACCTCTTGGTTTCAGATCAACTGCAGAAAGCTACATCACAGAGTAACTTGAGAATCATCGTGTATAAATCTCAGAAAGGTGGCATACAGGGCCAGCAGGACATAGAGAATGCAAATGGAATGTTGGCATTGATTTCAAAGGGAATGGAGAATAAAAATAGGGAAGGCTTGTAACAAGTATAGAGGACTCCAATCAGCCCACACTGAGAATACTGTGAACAGGCTTGGTCCCCTATCTGGAGGGAAAATGCCCTTGCATTGGAGGCAGCCCAGAGAAGGTTCACCAGGCTGGTCTTCAAAATGGAGGGATATTGATGAGAAGAGGTGGAGAAGGTTGAACTTGCAGTCGTTAAAATTTAGAAAATTAGGCAAATTTATTGATACACTGAAGATTCTTGTGCTCTTACAGATTAGGTAAAGAGACATTGTTTCACTGAGCAAGGATCTGTAACCGGAGATGAAGGGGAATACAGTTACCAGAGAAGCTAACAGAGAAAAGATGGGTTGTCGAGACTGGAGGATGTTACAGAGTTCGAGTGGTTTGAGACCTTTTTGTTGGTGGTTAGAAATCGGATAGGTTGTCGGGCTGAAAGATGTCAAGGAGATTTACAGGGTTATCAGTCCTGAAGGAATTACAGCGATAGCGAGGAATATAGGCACTAGAGATTTCACAGATAGCGGTGGTCGTTGCAGCTTCAGGAAATACAGAGACTGGGAGGGTTCTCGGGACTGGAGATTACACAGATATTGGTGATAGTTGGAGCTACAGAAGTTTAAGGAGAAAGAGAGGATTGTAGGCACTGATTGTAGACAGTTGGAGTGATACTTGGAGCTGGAGGAGTTTATAGAGCCCGGGAGGGTTGTTGGTGCTGGGAACTACACTGACATGGACAAAAGTTGGAGCTGCAGGAGAAAGGGAGATAGAGAGGGTTGAAGGGTCTGGATCAGTTCACACAGCCAGGGAGAAGTGTAGGGAATGGAGGAGCCAGAGATACTGAGGGTTGTAGGTCTGTAGAAGCTCAGAGAGCTACTGAGCGCTGTGAAGGCAGGTTTGCAGCATTCCCATCAGTTACACAGAGATGTGGGGTGCTGTTCTGGAGGAGGGTACAGAAATCAACAGGGTTGCAGATTATGGAAGATATTACAAAGACAGTGAGCTGTAGTATTTGAGGAGGTGACAGGGACAGGATGCGTTGAGGAGTTGGAGGCTGCTACTGGTGTTAAACATGCTGCAAGGGATCAATATCCTTACATCGATCAGAGGGATTGGAAGCTCTGGAGATAAAGAATGAGAAATGCAGTAACTGAAGAATATCACAGAGATGGGGAGGAACATATGAGGGGCATTAATCACTCAGATGTGAAAGCAGAAGGTATCATTGGTAGGTTTACAAAAGACGTGAAAGGTGAGGGTGTTGTCCACAGTGAGGGGGGTGGCCTCAGGCTGCAGTCTGAAGGTTGAGGCTGGGACAGAATTTCAGCAGAGTAATATCAATTGATAACCAGGTAAGAGCACAGCAGGCAATGAGGGAAAACTGATGAATTAAGCTGCATTTATTTTGATGTAAAATGCCAGACAGGTCAGGCAGATGAACGCACGGCATAGATGGGAACATGGGACTGAGAAATCACAGGAACTACAGAAACACAGCTGAGGAACGGACAGGACTCGCAGATCATTGTTCCAGACGACAGATTCAACAGGAAGGATAGAAGGGGAGGCAAGAGAGTAGGGGGAGTGGATCAGTGAAAACATCACTGCAGCACTGAGAGAGGATATTCCTGAGGATCGCCCAGTGAAGCTGTGTAATGGAACTGAGAAATAAGAATGAATAATCAGTTTGATATGACTGTACTGCAGGCCCACAGTAGTCAGCGGGAAATTGAGCAGCAAATATGTCGGAGATCTCAGATATCTGTAAGAATGATAGGGTTGTAATGGTCGGGGATTTAAACTGTCCAAACCTAGACTGGGACTGCCAGAGTGTTCACAGCTGGGATGGGAGGAATTTGTTCAGTGTGTTTAAGAAAACTCTCTCAATCAGTATGTAACTGGCCCGACTGAAGAAAGGGATAAAACATTACCTCCCTTCGGGAAACAAGGTAGAGAAAGGGGCTGAAGTGTTTGTGGGGGAGCACTTTTGCAAAGTCACCACAATTCTATTAGTTTGAAAATATCGATGGAAAAGGACAGGCCTGGTCTGCAAGTTAAAGATCAAAACTGGCCTTGCCCCAGTCTAGAAGGTATTAGGCGAGACTGTCAAAAAGTTGATTCGTGGAGGCTGTTTGCAAGTAAAGGAACGTCGGGCAAGTGGGATTCTTTCAAAAGAGAGATAAATTAAGATTTCAGGGCCAGCATATTCCTGTTAGTGTGAAGGACCATGCTGACTCAAGTGGGAAAAAATTGGATGACTGTGGATATTGAGGTTCTGGCAGAGACAAAAGGGGACACATGTCATATACAGCCATCTGGATTAAGTCAATCCCTTGAAGAACATTGTGGGTGTAGTATTACTCTAAATATGGAAACCATGAGGGCGTAAAGGGGAACTGACAGAGCTTTGGCAGAGAAGGTTCAGGAAAATCCAGAGAGATTCTACTAGTATATTAACAACAGAAGAATAACTCGGGACAGAATCTGACCCCTTAAAGATTAATGAAGCCAAAGGAAATGGGTGTGGTCCGAAACAAACACTTCACGACAGAAATTACTGTGGAAAACACACTGGAAAGCAGGGAAATACACAGTGATGTTTTCAAAAGAGTCCACATTGGAGAACAGGATGTGCTGAAGGTTTACAAACACATTAAAATTAGACAACTCCCTGGGAACTAATCAAGTATATCCCAGGACATTGAGGTAAGTTAGGGAAGAAACTTACAACGATTGTTATATCACTGACAGCCACGGGTGGTGAGCCCAGAGCCTGGAGGTTGCCTAATGTTGTGCCAGTATTTAGGAAAGGCTGCGATGGAAAGCTGGGGACATAAGCACAAATTAGCTTGATGTCAGTCGTGCAAATGTTGTTGGAAGCAATTCCACGGGACAGGACTTACATGCATTTGGAAAGGCAACGATTGATTAGGGATAGTCAGCATAGCTTTGTGCATACAAAGTCAAGTCTCTCAAACTTGATAGAGTTTGTTGAAGAGGTGACCAAGGAGATGGATGAAGGCAGAGCAGTGGACGTTGTCTATCCTGAATTCAGCAAGTTTAGCGTGGTGCACTGGTTAGTAAGGTTAGATCACATGGGATCAGGGCTAACGAGACAAACAGACACAAAATGGGCTTGACAGTAGATGACAGAGGATGGTGGGAGAGGGTTGTTGTGCAGACTGGGTGCCTCTGACCAGCGGTGTGCCATCAGCATTGGTGCTGGAGTCACGCATGTGTATTATTGACATAAACAAGAATATATGAATTCTTGTTACTAAGTTTGTGGATTGTAAAATAAGAGTTATAGTGGGCAGTGAATACAATTATCAAAGGTGATCTTAACCAATTGAGCCAGTGGGTTAAGAAATAAAAGATGGAGCTGAATTCAGGTATTTGATTTTGTTAAGACGAACAAGGGACGACTAATATTATTAATAGCAGAGCTCTGGACACTGTTGTCGAACGGAGAGAGACCAAGGGCTGCATTTACATTGTTCCTTCGAAGTGGCATCACAGGTGGACAGGAAGGAGAAAGCAGATTAGGCAGACTAGCCCTCATGGGTCAGAGCATTGAGTACATGAGTTGGTCCATCATGATCCGGCTGTATCAGACATTGCTGGGTCTCCAGTTGGAGTACTGTATAGAATTCTGATCATCCTGATTTAGGAAGCATATTCTGAAACTGCAAATGGAGGGAAGATTGATGAAGATGTTACTGATACTGCAGGGTTTGACAGAAACAGAGAGGCTGGATAAGCTGGAAAGCAACATGGGTGAAATTAGATAGATTTGGCAGATCAGGTTAAGGATAATCCAAAAAGATTCTACAGCATACAAGTACAAAAAAGCTACTAGAGAGACAATAAGGCCTCTCAAAGATCAATGAGGCAATCTATGCCTGGAAACACAGGAGATGGCCGCGACCTGAAATGAATATTTCACGTCAGAAAGTACTGTGGACAAAGATTATGAAACAAAAGAAAGAAACAGTGATGTCTTGAAAAGAGTCCCCATTACAGAAGAGGTGGTGATGGAGGTCTTAGAACACAAAGGTAGAGAAAGCCCCAGGTCCGGAACAAGTGTATCCCAGAACATTGAGGCAAAGTGGCAGTGGGGAATGTGGCAGAGATTTGTATCATTAGCCTTTGTATTTCCATTGGGTGTAGCTGGCTGAGGGGTGACCATATAAAAGTTTATAAAAACATGAGGGATATACATAGGGTGAATGGTGAAGGTCTCTACCCCAGGGTAGGGGAATCCATAACTAGAGGACATAAATATGAGGTGGGAGAGGAAATACTTAAAAACGACCAGAGGAGAACATTTCTACACAGAGAATTGTGCACATATTGAATGAGCTGCCACTGAAGTAGTAGAGAAAAGTACAATTCCATCATGGAAAAGACGTTTGTGCAGGTAAATGGAAAGGAGAAGGTTTCACGGGATAGGGACCAAAGGCAGGCAAATGCAACTCGTTCAGGAACTGTGGTCAGCATGGACTAGTTGGATCGAAGGAACCGTTTCTGATCTGCATGGTTCTTTCTCCAGTTATTGGAGGAGGAGACTACTACTGAGATAAGGCATGTTGGAGGCACTGAAGCAAGTTACAGCGATGGATATGGTAGTCTGGAATGCAGTATATTTCAAATGTGTGGAGGGACTATCAGGAAGGGAGAAGGTTACAGGAACAAGAACTGTTGTAGGAGTTACAAATTATTGAAGAGACTAGTCCATGAGACATGGTATATGTACAGTGTTGGAGAGAGACCACAGAACAGAAAGATCCCAGACAGCATTCCCACCCACTCATGGAAGCCTGCTTTCCCCTCTGTTATACTGATGTTCACTAAGACATCACAAGCCTGGATAGATAACTGTGACACTCCCGATGCTGTCTCAGTTCAACAAAACTTACAGTAGGGGTGGTGATAGTCCTGGGGTGTATCTGTACTGTGCTCCCCCTCCAACACTGTATCTAAGTCATGTCTTGTTAGCCGATGTTTGGAGCCCTCTCATTGCTCTCTGCTCTGTTCACTGTGAGAGATGTTACCTCACTGTTGGATTTATTGAAGGTTCTAGATCTCCCTGCCCTTTGTCTCTCTGGCTGACCAACCATCTTCAATGTGGTGATGGACGAAATACCCAGTAGTTGGGAAATCTATTTTTCCTGAATACCTGCAGGAGATAGAGAAATAGGCAGGATTGGAAATTAGACTGATGTAGTGAGGATTACAGATAGAGAATGGCAGTGAGTCCCACAGAGATCTGGAAAATCCCAGTCTCCATTCAGGGCCTGTGCTCTTGTGTCTCTCTGGAGTGGAGAATTCTGTTGGCTCAGGATCTGGAGAAGCTGTAAGAGTGAGAGACACTGACAAAGGCAGAAATTGGACCCCCACAATGAGGAATACTACATGGAGAGAAACTGAGTGCTATCACCAGAGTTCAGGAATGTATCAGGATCAAACAATCATGAAGGAAAAGCAGGTTTAGCTCCATGATGCACTGGTATCAGTGTTCAGGGGTGAATAGCCTGTGAGCAGGCGAGGTGAAGGCCTAGTGGTGTTATTGCTAGACCATGTATCCAAAACCTCAGCTAATGTTCAGGGGAGGTAGTCTGAACCCCACCATCTGAAAGGGTGGAATCTGAAATAAATTATTTTTAAAAAGTAATTGACAATCTATAAATACCATAACTGATGTACAATAGATCCAAATACTTCGCCTTTCAAGAAGGATATCTGCCCACCCTCACGTGGTCTGCATGACATCCACACAGCAAACGTTTACGTCTCAATTACCCTCTGAAATGTCCGAGCAAGTTACTCAGCTGAACGGCAGCTAGGGCTGGGCAAGAAAGGCTGGTTAGCCAGAGACATTCATATCCCATACTTGACTTTAAAAAAAAATCCATTTCAATGTCCCACTGAAACTGTGCTGGGGCTAGTGTCCTGGCCAATCATGTCAGTAGGTTAATGGACAGGACTTTAAACTGACAGAGAGGACGCAGGGACAGGGTTCAGGTGAAAGGAGCTTTCCAGATATAAAGAGAAAAGGTGACGCATCAGAACAGCATGGGGGATGCGGCTAAAGATAAGCAGAAAGGAACAGGATGGGACAGAGTTTAACTAAAACAATACATCAGCGAATCGATTTGTGACAGGAAATTGTGGGAAAGAATAAATTACGTATTTTTTGGAATGGACAAAGTCTCTTCAATAAGGTGGATGGATTTGTGACACAGAGGTGAAAGAGATTTAAACACAGAGATACGTGGTGACAGGACGAACAAAAGGTGAACAGGAATGTTCAATAGTTCACAAACTTGCAAAAACTCGGGCAAAATGGGTAACGCTAACAAAATTAGATACAAAAGGCATTACAGAAGAAGCATTTGGCCGCAGATCATGAAGTAGAGTCAGTCTGAATGTAAATTCTGGCTACTACTTGCCAAGGACACAAGCAGCAGAACAGTTTTTGCCACCGAACAGCATTCCATTGTTCATCACTGCATTACACAGAAACTCATTGGAATTTTTTAACAAAGGCATTGTGATAATTTTGGAAAACCTCAATATTTGTATAATCTGGGACAATCACACGGTCAACATTGATATTGGAAGAGGAGTTCGGTTAATTTTTTTCAGTGTTTCTTTGAAAAACACATTGTGCAACTGGCTAGGGACAAAACTATCGCATAGCGACCGTGTAATGAAACTTAGTGAATGAGTAATGTCACCGGGGGTGATCCTTCGGGAAATTGTGATAGAGTGCAGTTTAAAGAAATATAAAGTTTTAAAGTGAATCACAGAAAGGACAAGCTACAACTAGAAACAAAAACAGCCAATTACATGTTTGTGAGAGGAAAACTGACCAAGGTAGACAGGCGAAACAGACTGAAACCTGTGTCTGTAAGTAGACAGCAGAATATATTTGAAGGAACAGTGTAAAATACTCAACAGAAGGACATTCCACTTAAACAGTAAAAACCTCAGCAAGAAATCCCCACTGGTCCCGCACTCAGGACATAAGGGATCATACTAGATTTGGAGGCTGAGAAGATCACCATAAAGTACTTAAAATCCTGAAGTGAGAGTGTGTTTTTGGAGTAAATGTTAATGGTTTACAATGGGTCTGCTCGCAGGAGGAGGGCTGTGGGAAGGGGAACCACGGTCAGGGTTTAGTAACACGATAGGAACAGGGAGAGGTGAAGATGCTGGAGGTGGTGAGAGTGTTACAGGGAGTGGTCAGGGTCTGAACGGTGTTACAAAGCCAGTACAGATCATTGCAGCTGGAGGGGTTTGCAGAAGTAGGTAGGGACATAAGCATTTTTATTTATTCATTCATGGGATGTGGGTGTCACTGCCTGGACAAACATTCTTTGACCCCACTGCTAATTACCCAGAGGGTAGCTTAGAGTCAGCCATTTTGCTGTGGGTCTGGCGTCCAATGTTGACCAGACCAGGTTAGAATATTTAATGTACATCCTTAAAGGAAGTAAGTAAACTAGATGAGTTCTTCCCACTGATCAACAATGTTTTTATGGTGGTCTCATCAATGCCTTTTACAGGTAGAACATGACATCCCAACTCTTACGCTTAATGCTTTCCCCAGTGAAGGTAACCATCCGAAACGCCTGCTTCACCAGCCTGTCTATCTGTTACACCACACTCAAAAAACGGTGTACCAGCGTCCCTGGGTCGCTGACTGACAACACTACCCAGGGCCTGAACATTAACTGTACAAGTCCCACCCTGGTTTGTTTCACCAAGATGGTACACTTCACACTTATCTAATTAAACTCCATCTGCTCTTCTTCAGCTCACTATCCCAATAGTACTGTTAATCTTGTTGTATCATACAATCTTCTCCAATAACCAATTTTCCACCAATGTCAGTGTCACCCAAGAAGCTTACTTACCAGGAAACCAATATTCCCATCCAAACCATTTATCCAAATGACAAACAACAGGGGTCCCACTACACCGCTGGTCACATGCCTCCAGTCAGAAAAACATGTCTCCCACCACCCTCTGTCTCCTACCATCAAGCCAATTTTGTATCCAGTTCACGAGCTCCTCCAGAATGCCATATCCTTTTTACACTGATCTGAGCTTATTACCTTGTTTACCGCACAGAACATAGTACACAGAACAGTTCAGCCCAAGGCCCTTCGGCCATGACGCTATGCCAACTTTTTATCCGACTGTAAGATCAAACTAACCTACATACCCTTCATTTTACTATTATCCATGTGTCTATCCAAGAGTCTATTAAATGTCCCGAATGTATCTAATGTTACTACCACCATTGGCAGTCCATCCAACTACCTACCATTCTCTATCCTCTTATCCATCCTCCAATCACTTTAAAATTATGCCGCCTTATCATAGCCATTTATGCCATAGGAGAAAAAGTCTCTGACTATTCACTCTCTCTGTGCCTCTCATCACCTTGTTCACCTCTACCAAGTTACCCCACCCCTTTCTTCACTCCAATGAGAATAAAATTAGCTCCCTCAACCTTTCTTCATAAGAAACGCCCTCCATTCCAGGCTGCATCCTGGTAAATCTCGTGTGTACGCTCTCTAAAACTTGCACATCCTTCCTGTAAAAATGGGACCAGAATTGAACTCAATATTCCAAGTGTGGTCTCACCAGGTCGCTATAAAGAAGCAGTAAAACCGGACGGCTCTTAAAATCAATCCCCTTGCTAAGGAAAGCCAACACAACATATGCCTTTTTAACAACCCTACCAACGTGCGTGGCAACTTTGAGGGATCTATGGACACGGACCCCATGATCTCTCTGTTCCTCCACACTGCCAAGTATTCTGCCGTTCACCCTGTATTCTGTATTCAAGTTCAACCTTCCACAATGAATCACTTCACACTTTTCCAGAGTGGACTCCATCTGCCACTTCCAGCCCAGCTCTGCGTCCTGTCAATGTCCCATTGCAACCTACAACAGCCCTCCACATTCCTCACCACTCCACCAAACTTCATGTTATTGGCAAACTTACTAACCCACTCTCCAACGTATTGTCCAAGCCATTTATAAAAATCACAGAGAGCAGAGTCCCAGAGCTGATTGATACAGAACCCCACTGGTCACTGAGCTCCAGGCTCAATACTGTCCATCTGCTGCCACCCTCTGTCTTCTCTGGGTCATCCAATCCTGTATCCAGACCGACAGATTTCCCTGTATCCCAATCATCCTTCTTTTCTAAATGAGCCATTAAGTATTCTGTCATATCCTCAAAGAATTAAATAAGTTTTGTGAGGCATGACCTGACCCCTCAAAAACCCATGCTGACCATCTCTAATTCAACTGCGGTTTTACAAGTAGTCATAAATCCTGTCTTTCGTGTCTTCATCAATAATCTGCACACCACAGACATTAGACCAAGTCTGTAATTCCCAGGATTCTGCCTCCGTAATATGGTACAGACTCTACAAATCTTCTGTCCTCTGCCATGTTCCCCAGAAGTGCACTGGAGGGTGGTGGGGGTTACAGAGGTAGGGAGGTATATCAGGATACGAGGACATTAGGATGGTTGCAATACCAAAAGGAGGCTTCAGTAATTGTGAGGTTTAATGGTGATGAAGGCATTTGAGGAGGGAGGTAGGATTGTAGGGAAATGAGAGGTTTCATAGTTTAGGTGTTTTGCTAGGGCTGCAAGAGGTTACTCAGTTGGTGAGGTTTAAGCACTGGTGAATATTACATAAACATGTGATTTTGGTTGCAGTGGCAGGAAGAGGATGCAGGAAGCTGGAGAGTATGGGATCTGAACGAGGTTACACAAATGGGAAGAGTTGTCATGAGTGGAGGTGTTTACAGAGACAGCAATGGTCTGATCTAGAGCAGAGGACCCAGATTGGGAGGGACGTGGGGACTGGAGGTTGTTTCACAGGGAAGGAGGACCATAGACCCACAGGAGGTTACAAAATATGGATAGTTGTAGGGCTGACAGGTTCATGGAGTTGGGAATGTTGGGAGGGATAGAGAAGTTTACAGGGAAAAGGATGTTTCTAGGACAGGGCTGGATTACACAGACAGGGACTGTTTTAGGGAGCTGAGCAGATTACAGAGATAAAGAGGTTTGTATCATCTGGCGGAACAAACAGAGATATGGAGGGTCATCGTGACTGAAGATGTTTATAGATATAGGAAGGCATGGGTTAGTTAGACATGGAGGCTGTGAAATCTGGATTCGTTTTTGAGAGATTGAGGTAGCAAGTTTGGTTGGAGACAGTTTCACAGATAAGGGAGCATAGCACAAACAGAAGGAAGTTCCTGCGGTAGGGAGGGTTCAAGTGGAGAGTGATGTTTACGCAGACGGAGGGGAAGAGCTGGAGAAGGTTATGGAGATGGGTAGGTGGATGAAGATAAAGGAGGAGCTTAAATTGACAGGGTGGGTGATAGTGACGGGAGGATGTTATATAGTTAATGAGTCTTGTACGAACAGGACCGAGAGAAGCACAGGCATTGAGTGGGATTGACAGATCAGGAGTGTTGCAGGGACCTGAGAGCATAACACAGATAGGGATGGTGGTAGGGTCTCCACAGACTGATGGCGTTTTAGGGACTGGAAGAGGTTATGTCGACAGGGAGGGCTGTAAGACTGCAGGAGATTATGGAGAGTTGAAGAGTTAGAGCAGTTCACAGAGGAAGTGTTCTCCAACAGGAGTAGGTCACAGATAGTGAGGGTTGTGTGGCCTGAGAATGTTAAAGAGAGGGAGAGTTTTCAGGTCCGGAAGATATTACACTGACAGGAACAGTTGAAGAGACTAAAGCAAAAGTGCACGGAGAAGGTTACACAGATAGGGAGGTGAGTAGGACTGAAGGTGAATACACAGACATGGAGGGTTGTATTGTTAGACGGAGCTGAGAGGGATAGGGACTGGTGTAGGGATTTACACAGATGGGGAGATTGTGTTTTTGGACAAGGTTACACTGATGCAGACAGTGTTAGGGAGTGTTTAGTGGACTACAGAGGAGTTCAGAGAGAATATATGATGGGGAGTGGAGGAGATTACAGACACAGAGATGGCTGTCGGTTTGAAATTAGCTTTTACAGATCCTCAGTGCTGTAAGGCAAGGGAGGTTACAATAATAAGGGTTACCTACACTTCAGGACTTTTTTGATATAGAGAAAGTCTCAAAACGGGATTGTCAAAAGGAAGTATAGACAGTCCAGATGAGTTTACAGAGATATAAATGTTTTGGGGGGTTTCAGGATGGAACAGTGATTGGGAGTGATGTAACAAATGTCAACAGTTATCGGGAGGTTTCTAAAAGCAGGAAGAGGTGACAGTCTTATTGATCGTGCTAAGGACTGGAGAAGCTTACGTTGCCAATGAGTGTTTTAGAAACTGTTGGAGATTACATATAAGGAGAGTATTGGAGATGAGGCAAGGTTCAAGAGACAGGGATAGTTGACAGGACTGGACAATAACCTGAATAGAATCTCCACAGTGCGGAAAAAGGCCATTCGGCCCAACAAGTCCACACCAACCCCTCTAAAGAGCATCCTAACCAGACCCATCCCTCTCCCTGTCCAATAAACCCTGCATTCCTCATGGTGAACTCACATAAACCACACTTGCCTGAATACTACAGTCAACTTATGATGGCCAATCCACTTATCGTGCAAATGTTGGACTATGGCAGGAAACCAGAGCACCCGGAAGAAACCCACACATTCGGAGGGAGAACATGCAAAGTCCATACAGACAGTCGGCCAAGGCTGGAATTGAAGCCAGATTCCAGTCACAGTGAGGCTGATTATACAGAGCACTGCAGAGATTGGACTAGCTCACAAAGTTCACAAGGGTTTATTGGAACAGGAGGAAAATATAGTCAGGAACAGGAGAAGCTTATTTAGATGGTGTCCATGAGAGGGACTGGAGGAAGTTAACGCAATAGGGAGGGTTGTGCATTCTCTCGACAATTAGAGGTAGGGACAGTTGGGGAGACTGGATGAAGTTAGTCATACTCAGAGTTGTACACACACTGAGTAATGGCAGATGGAGTTCACTTCTGATCACTGTGAGGTAATGCACTGTGGGAAGTCTCATAAGCGAAGGATATACATCATGAAGGGTAGGTCCTCCTGGAGAACTGAGTAACACCGGGACCTTGGTGGGCAAGTCCCTGGATGTCTGAAGGTGTCAGCACAGGTTGACAAGGTGGGGAAGGCACCTGAACTGGGAGCAGGAGGGGGACCCACATCCTGATGGGGCGAATTGTTAGAGCTGCTTGAGAGGATATAATCTAATCTGGCAGGGTGTTGGACCGTAAACAGTCATAAGGCCAGAAAGAAGATTGAGGTTGGTGCACAAGTTAAAGACAGCATGTTTAGCAGACAAGGCAGGCAAGAACATAGCAGGAAATGGGGGAGGGGGAACTGATGATTAAACTGCATTTTTTTAATGCAAGGGGCCTGACAGCTAAGGAAGATGAACTCAGGGCATGGATTGGAACATGGGACTGGGATATTATAGTTATTACAGAAACAAAGCTGAGGGAGGGACAGGACTGGCAGTTCATTGTTTCAAGGTGGAGATGCTACAGGACGCACCGAAGGGGAGGCAAGAGAGGACGCGTGGTGATGGGTTTTCATTACATGAATCATTACATCAGTACCTAGAGAGGATATTCCTGTGGGATCACCCAGCGACGCTATGTTAGTGGAACTGAGAAATAAGAATGGGTCATCCCTCTGACACGATTGTCCTACTGACCCCGAATAATCAGTGGCAGACTGAGGAACAAACATATCAGGAGATCTCAAATATCAATCATAATAATAGGGCTGTTATGGTTGGGGTTTTTAAACTTTCCAAACCTAGACTGGGACTGCCAGTGTTCATTGTTTGGAAGAGAGGAATTTGGTAATTGTGTTCCAGAAAACTCGCAATCAATATGTAAATGGCCTGAAAAGAGAAAGGGGCAAAACCTGACCTCCCCTTGGGAAAGAAGGTAGGAAAGGGGACTGAGGTGTGAGTGGGAAAGCATTTTGCTAAAGTGACTCAAATCTATTAGTTTGAAAATAGCGATGGAAAAGGACAGGGCTGGTCCATAGGTTCAAGTTATAGAATGGGGCCAGACTAATGTTGATAATATTAGCCAGGAACACTCAAAATGTGATTGGCGAGTCTATTTGCAGGGAAAGGGAAGTCTGGCAAGTGAGTATATTTTAAAAGTGAGATAAACTGAGCGATCACCACCAGCATGTTCTTGTTTGCGTGGAGGTCAATGCTGACAGCATTTGGAAACATTGGCTGTCTATTGAGGGTCTGGTCAAGGAAAAGGGGGCACATGTCAGGTATAGCCAGCTGGATCAAGGGAATCCCTGAGGATCACAGGGACTTTAGGAATACACTTTGGGTAGAAATCAGGATTGCAGAAAGTTTACATGCAATAGCCTTGGCAGAGAATGATAAAGAGAATCCAAAAGTGATTGTATAAATATATTGAGTAAAAGAGTAACTCGAGACAAAATGCTGTCCCTTAAAGATCAATGAGACCACTGATGTGTGTAACAGCAGGCTATGTCAAAGACATTGACCACATTTTTTACTCCAGAACTTATTGTGGACAAAGACTGGGGAATTCAGGGAACAAGAGTAATACGTTAGACCACATTTGGAGTTCTCTGCAATTCCAGTATCCCCGCTAAAGGAAGGATGTTGTGAAAGTTGAAAGCACTCAGAAAAGATTGACAAGATGTTGCCAGGGTTGTTGTTGAATAAACTGGGATTATATTCTCTGGAGCATCGGAGACTGAAGGGTGACCTGACAGAGGTTTATATAAATATGAGGGATATGGATTGGGTAAACAGTCAAGGTCTTTTCCCAGGGGTTCGAGATCCACACCTAGAGAGCATAGGTTTAAGGTTAAAGGAGAAAGGTTTAAACGGCACTGAAGGGACAGCTTTTTTATGAACACAGTGGTGTGTGTATGTAATGACCTGAGAGAGAAAGTAGCAGATACTGATACTATGACAACATTTAAGAGTTATTTGGATGTGTATATGAATAATATCATAATAAGTACATGGGCCAAATTCTGGTAAATGGGATGGATTTATTTACATCTTCTGGTCAGCATCGACGAGTTGGACCGAAGGGTCTGTTTCAATGCTGTACATCTCTATCACTTGAAAAGAGTGCATGTTATAGAGGTTTTTAAAACACAAAGCTATGGAAAGCCCCAGGACCTGATTAAGTGTATCACAGAGCATTGTGGAGCACCAAGCAAAGGTTTTTGTACCATCGATAGCCATGTGTGATGTGCTGGAAAGGCTGGAGGGTGGCATAGTGGACAGTGAAGACGTTGTAATCGAGGATAAAGCGGATGGCCCTCAGGACAACTCCATACAACCCTGTCACGGTGGACGCTGCAAGACGTGTCAGATTGTGGATATAGATACCACTATTCCGCGTGGGAAAACCTCCCACCTTGTACATGGTAGGTACTCATGTGACTCAGCCCACATTATCTATCTTATACATTGCAGGCAAGGATGCCCGGAGGCATGGTACATTGGGGAAACCGAGCAAAGGCTACGAAAACGGATGAATGGGCACCGCACAACAATCAACAGACAGGAGGGTTCCCTCCCAGTTGGGGAACATTTCAGTGGTCCAGGACATTCAGCCTCGGACCTTCGGGTGACCATCCTCCAAGGTGGACTTCGGGACAGGCAGCAGAGAAAAGTGGCCGAGCAGAGGCTGATAGCTAAGTTCAGTACCCATAGGGAGGGCCTCAACCGGGACCTTGGGTTCATGTCACACTACAGGTGATCACCATTGCACTACACACACACACAGATATTCCTACACACATCCTGCACTCTCACATACACATGGACACTGGTACACACAGACGCGCACACAGACACCCACACACACCCTAAAAGACACACACACTCCCACATGCACCCCCTCACAGACTCAAGACACTCTGCACTCACTACAACACACTTTCCCACACTCACAACCCCCACCGACAGATAAAGACCCACATGCACACATATATTTTGTGGGGTGAATTTGTACTTGCAGGATTACATTGTACTTTGTTCAAAAACTACATGCATTCATGTAGAACTCTGAGCTTAAAAACTGCATGAATTTATGTCAAACTCTTCTCTCACTTTTTAGATTAGAATAAATCTAAATATCAGGGCCTAGACAGAGAACACAGGGGGCTAACACCTTAACATATTGTCTAGCTATCACCATTGTTAACAGCTAACCCGAGAATGCAACTTAAAAACAAATGTTTTGTGACTTACACATGAAAGAAGTGAAACTACCACTGTATTCTAACTGATGAAAGGCTTAACAGACAATCAATTTTTCAATGTATAATGTCAGTTACATCACACTGTAAATTTTTGCTATAGATTCTGTGTTACGATCGAGCTCTCCACTATCACCTGATGAAGGAGCGTCGCTCCGAAAGCTAGTGTGCTTCCAATTAAACCTGTTGGACTATAACCTGGTATTGTCTGATTTTTAACTCTCTTCAATAAGGTAGATGGATTTGTGACACTGAGATAAAAAAGATTTAGACACCAGAGAGACGTGGTTACAGGGCAAACAAAAGGTGGAACATAAATATTCAATGGATCACAACCTTGTGGAAACTCAGGCAAAATGGGTAACACTAACAATAATGGATAAGAAAGACAGTACAGAGAAATCATTTGACCTCAGATCATGAAGTAGAGTCAGTCTGAATGTAAATTCTGGCTACTACTTGCCAAGGACACAAGCAGCAGAACAGTTTTAGCCACCGAACAGCATTCCGTTGCTCCTCACTGCATTAAACAGGAACTCATTGGAATTATTTTTACAAACACTTTGTGATAACTTTGGGAAACCTCAATATTCCCATATTCTGGGACAGTCACACTTACAACAGTGAATTGGAAGAGTAGTTCAGAGAATATTTTTCAGTGTTTCTTTGAATATCAAATTGTGCAACTGGCTGCAGACATAACTATCTCAGAGTTACGTTTGTGTGATGGAACTTCGTGAATGACTAATGTCACCTGGAGAGATCCTTCGGGAAACTGTGATAAAGTGCAGTTTAAAGAAATATAAAGTTTTAAAATGAATCACAGAAAGGACATGCTACAACTAGAAACAAAAATAGTCAATGGCATGGGTTTGAGAGGAGAACTGACCAAGTTAAACGGGGGAAACAGATTGAAATCTGTGCCTATAAATGAACAGTGGAAAACATTTGAAAGGACAGTGCAAATCACTCAACAAAAGAACATTCCACTGAAACAGACAAAACCTCAGCAAGAAATTCCCACCGGCCCCTCACTCAGGACAAAATGTATCATATTAGATTATGAGGCTTAGAAGATCACCAAAAAGTACTTAAAATCCTGAAGTGACAGAGTGTTTTAGGAGTAAGAGTTAAAGGGATTGCAAAGGGTCTGATAGCAGACGTTGGGCAGTGGGAAGGGGAATCAGTGTCAGAGTTCAATGTCACAAAAGGAACAGGGAGAGGTGAAAGTGCCAGAGGTGGTAAGAGTGTTACTGAGAGTGGTCAGGGCCTGAACGATGTTTCAAAACCAGTACGGATTGCTTCAGCTGGAGGGGTTTGCAGAGGTAGGGAGGGACATATGCATTTTTATTTATTCATTCATGGGATGTGGGTGTCACTTTTAATTACCCAGAGGACAGCTCAGATTTGGCCATACTGCAGTGGGTCTGGAGTCACATGTTAGCCAGGCCAAGTTAGAATATCAGATGTTCTACACAAAAGAAGGTCAGTGAACCAGATGAGTTCTTCCCACTGATCAACAACGCTTTTATGGTGACCTGAACAATGTCTTGTACAGATACAACATGACATCCCAAATCCTACTCTCAATGCTCTCCCCAAAGGAGGTAACCATCCCAAACGCCAACTTCACCAGCCTGTCTACCTGTGACACCACTTTCAAAGAACTGCGTACCTGCATCCCTGGGTCACTGACTGACAACACTACCCAGGGCCCGAGCATTAACTGTACAAGTCCCACCCTGGTTTGTTTCACCAAAATGTAACACCTCACATTTATCTAATTAAACTCCATCTGCTATTCTTCAGCTCACTATCCCAGCAGTACTGTTCATCCTGTTGTATCACAGATAAACTTCATTACTGTCCTGTTTACCACCAATTTCAGTGTCACCCAAAAAACTTATTTAACTTACTTAACAATATTCCCATCCAAACCATTTATCCAAATGACAAACAACAGTGGACCCACTCCACCGCTGGTCACATCCCTCTAGTCAGAAAAACAACATGTCTCCCACCACCCTCTGTCTCCTACCATCAAGCCCAATTTTCTGTCCAGTTGACTAGCTCCTTCTGAACACCATAACCTTTTACACTGATCTGAGCTTATTACCCACTTTATCATACGACACGTAGAACACCGAACAGTACAGAACAAGACCCTTCGGCCATGATGATATGCCAATCTTTTATCCAACCATAAGACCAAAAATAAAAGTGGCAGATAGAGTTTAATTCAGATAAATGCGAGGTGCTGCATTTTGGGAAAGCAAATCTTAACAGGACTTATACAATTAATGGTAAGGTCCTAGGGAGTGCTGCTGAACCAAGAGACCTTGAGGTGCAGGTTCATAGCTCCTTGAAAGTGGAGTCGCAGATAGATATGATAGTGAAGAAGGCGTTTGTTATGCTTCCCTTTATTGGTCAGAGTATTGAGTCCAGGAGTTGGGAGGTCATGTTGCGACAGTACAACACATTGGTTAGGCCACTGTTGTAATATTGCGTGCAATATTGGTTTCCTTACTGTCGGAAAGATGTTGGGAAGCTTGAAAGGGTTCAGAAAAGTTTTACAAGGATGTTGTCAGGGCTGGAGGATTTGAGCTATCGGGAGAGGCTCAACAGGCTGGGGCTGTTTTCCTTGGAGCGTCGGAGGCTGAGGGGTGACCTTATAGAGGTTTACACAATTATGAGGGGCATGGATAGGGTAAATAGACAAAGTCTTTTCCCTGGATTTGGGGTGTCCAGAACTAGAGGGCATAGGTTATAGATGGAAGGGGAAAGATATAAAAAAGACCTAAGCGGAAACTTTTTCATATAGTGGGTGGTATGTGTATGGAATTGGCTGCCAGAGGAAGTGGTGGAGACTGGTACAACTGCAACATTTAAGAGGTATTTGGATGGGTATATGAATAGTAGGGGTTTGGAGGGATATGGACCGGGTGCTGGCAGGTGGGACTAGATTGGGTTGGGATGTCTGGTCAGCATGGACAGGTTGGACTGAAGTTTCTGTTTCCATGTTGTACATCTCTTCGACTCTAACTTCCATACCCTTCATTTTATTATCACCCATGTGCCTATCCAGAAGTATATTAAATGTCCCTAATACATCTAATTTTACCGCCACGCTGGCAGTGCATTCCACTCAGCCACCACTCTGTATGAAACGAACCTACCTCTGAAATCTTCCCTTAACCATCCACTAAACACCCGAAAATTATACCACCTTGTAATAACTATTTATATGATGGTAAAAAAATCTCTCTCTCTCTATTCACTCTATCTCTGACTTTCATCATCTTGTTCACCTCTGCCAAGTCACCCCTCACCCTTCTTCACTCCAATGAGAAAAGCCTTTGCTCCCTCAACCTTTCTTCATAAGACATGTTCTCCAGTACAGGCAGCATCCTGGTAAATCTCCTCTTTACCCTCTCTAAAGCTTCTACATCCTTCCTGCAATGAAGGGAACAAAACTGAACACAATATTCCAAGTGGGGTCTAATCAGGGCTCTGTACAGCTGCAGCATAACATCACGGCTTTAAAACTCAATCCCCAAACTAATGAAATCCCACACAATATATTGCTTCTTAACAAGCCAATCAACTTGGGTGGCTACTTTGAGGGATCTATGGACCTGGAACCCAAGATTCCTCTGCTCCTCCACACTGCCAAAGATCCTGCCTTTAACTCTGTATTCTCCATTCAAATTCAATCTTCAAAATGAATGAATTCACACTTTTCCCACATTGAACTCCATCTGCCACTTCTCAGCCCAACTCTGCATCCTGTCAATATTCCATTGCAACCTACAACAGCCCTCCACACTATCAACCACTCCACCAGCCTTTGTGTCATTGGGAAACTAACCCCTCTTTCAATCACACATCCAAGTCATTCATAAACTCACAAAGAGCAGAGGTCCTGTAACCTCTCCCTACAGAAAACCACTGGTCACTAAGCTCCAGGATGAATGCTTTCCATCTATCATCACCCTCTGTCTTCTGTGGGCCAGTAATCCTGTATCCAGACAGACAGGTTTCCCTGTACCCCATGCCTCTGTACTTTCTGAATGAGCCATAAAGATGTTTTGTCACATTCTCTAAAGATTCAATAAGACTTGTAAGGCATGACCTGCCCCTTACAAAACCATGCTGACTATCTCGAATCAAACTATGGTTTTCCAAGGAATAATAAATCCTGTCTCCCAGAGACCTCTCCAATAATCTGCACACCACAGACATAAGACTGACAGGTGTGCAATTCCCAGGATTATCCCTATTCCCTTTCCTGAACAAGGGAATAATATTTTCGTGCCTCCAATCATCTGGTCCAACTCCAGTGGACAGTGAGGGTGCAAAGGTCATCACCAGGTGCTCAGTAATCCAATCCATTGGTTCCTGTAGTAACTTTGGATGCATCCAGTCTGGTTCAGTGACTTATCTATCCTTATCTTTTACAAAATTCTCAGCACATCCTCCTTCTTAACATCCACCTGTTCACGTACATCAGCCTGTTTCACGCTGTCCTCACAAACGACAAGACCCTTCTCAGCAGTGAATACTCAGGCATAGTATTCATTAAGGATCTCCCCTACTTCCTGTGACTCCAGGCACAAGTTCCTCCCACTCTCCCAGATTGGCCTTATCCTCACTCTGGCCTTGCTCTTGTTCCTCGCATAAGTGGAGAATGCCTCACGGTTTTCCTTAATCCTTCCCAACAATGCTTTTTCACGTCTCCTTCTAGTTGCCCTCAGTCAATCTCTTGGTTCCTTCCTGGTACCTTCAGAGAATCCCTACTGTGTGGAAACAGGCCATTTGGCCCAACACCTCCATATCAATCCTCCAAACAGTATCCAACCCAGCCCCATTCCCCCACCCTATTGCTCTCCATTTGCCCTGACTAATGCGCCAAACCTACCCATCCCTGAACACTATGGGTAATTTAGCATGGCTAAGGCACCAAACTGGCACATCTTTGGGCTGTGGGGGGGAAACCGGAGCACCAGGAGGAAACCCACAGGGAGAATGCGCAAACTCCCCACAGTCAGTCGCCTGAGGCTGTAATCGAAATGGAGTCCGTGGTGCTATGAGGTAGCAGCGCTAACCACTGAGACACCGTGCCACCCAATGTAACTCTCTGGAGCCCTGTCTGATCCTTGCTTCCTCAACCTTAAGTAAACTTCCTTCTTCCTCTTGATTAGATGCTAAAGTTCACGTGGCCAATGTTGACTGCTCTGTCTTCATCTATCTCTTGGCCACCTCCTCGAAGAGTCAATCCGATTTGTGAAACATGCTTTCCCACTCACAAAGCCATGCTGACCATCTCGAATCAGCCCTTGCCTTTGTAAATGTAAGGATCTCTTTTCTCTCAGAATCTCCTCCAACAACTTCCCCATCACTGGTCTCACGGGGCTGTAATTTCCTGGCTTTTCCCTGCAGTCTTTCAGTGGTGGAACAGCATTAGCCAAACTCCAGTCTTCCAACATCTTACTGTGCCTGTTGATAATATACATATCTCTGTAAGGGACACTGCAATCTCTTCCCTAGCTTCCCACAATATTCTAGGATTGACCTAATGAGCTACTGAGGATTGATCTAGCTTTATTTGTTTTAAGATTCCAGCACTTTCTCTTCTCTGTTGAGGATTCTTTCCAAGACATCACTATTTATTTCCCCACGTTCCCGAGCTTCCATGTCTTTCTCCACAGTAAATACTGACAAGACTATTTTGTCTAATATCTCACCCATCTCCTCTGGTTCCACACATAGGTGACCTTATTGATCTTTAAGGGGTCCTATTCTCTCCCAAGTTACTCTTTAGCCTTTATTGAAACTTGCAAAAAGGCTTCTGATAATTCAAATATACCATATCCCCTATACCAGTACACCCCTCCTACACCCTTACAATTCTGCCATTTATATTCTCACCAACAAATTCAATCCAACAGTCTCGTTGCTGGATCAGTCGGCATGGAGACCACTGTCACACACTGTTACTGTACTGCCCTTGCCATAAGTACATTCAGTGTCCTGACTGTAACCATATTGACATTCCCATCACTGTTTGGTGCCTACAAAAGAATTCCTGATAACGGTTGCTGCTACTTGCTTATTCTCAGCTCTACTTTTCATATTCAGATCCACATGATTGTCTCATTAATGCATTAACCTCATCCTTCCTTCATAACTTGTTGGCTTTTTGCCTAGTCTGCATATTGGGACTAGATTGGGTTGGGATATCTGCACAGCGTGGGTGGGTTGGACCGAAGGGTCGGTTTCCATGCTGTACATCTCTATGACTCTTTGACTCTATGCAAATAACCCTTCAGTATTCACTTCCCAGTGATGGTGATTCTGCAGCTACATCTCCGGAATGACAGTTCCATCATATCTGATCACTGTCATTCCATCTGCCTTATGGCAAACGCAGGGAGTCACACCTCAGTAGTGGGGGTTTGAACAGATGGGTAGAGGTTACAGAGACAGGGAGGCTTACAGGGGCTCAAGGATGTTAGTTTAAACAGAGTTACATCTGGTTAAGAATGTCAGTGGGACAAAGGGGTTTGGGGATTGGAGGAATTTACAGAGAGAGAGGGAGCTGGATTAGATTCTGGAGATGGGGTAGGGATGGAGATAGGAAGAGGCAGGCAGACTGAGAGGCACAGACAAGGGGCTGTTTCATCTCGGAGAGTATTGTGTATACTATCAGAGATACGGAAGGTTGTCGTGACTGAAGACATTTACAGATATAAGAAGGCTTCTAGGCTCTGGAGGCTCCATAGATAGGAAGGCAATGGAGAATGCCAGGTTACTGGGTTGGAGACAGTTACACAGATGGGGAGGGTTGCACAAACTGAAACAGGTTCCCATGGTTGGGAGGGGTATGGTGTCGCGAATGAGGGTGAAATTTAACAAGATTAAGATCAAAGAATTGGAGAAGGATAAGGAGATTACAAATTTTTCACAGCTAAGGAAGGGTTGTAGGAGCTGGAGAAGATTATATAGGTAGGGACGGATGGAGAGGTTAAAGACAAATACATTGACATGGAAGGTGGTATTGGTGGGAGGAGCTTACAGGGATAGACAGGGCTGTCAGGGTTTACAGGGATGATGGGATTTAGTATCTACTGCAGAAGGTTAGGGATTAGGGTGTTAGGGACTGGAGAACGTGACAGAGACAGAGACAGAGACACAGAGAATGATGTGGACTAGAGGAGATTCCAAACAGAGGAAGGATTATCGGGAATGGAGAATATTACAGAGATCATTAACACAGCATGGTCCAGGATTGATGCCTGCGATCCCCTGTGCTGTCGCATTGAGGACCAATACAGAAGAGATGAAAGCAGGACCCTCACAAGATGGTGGGAATGAAGCCTAGAATGTTGCTGTTCCTTACCCAGCTCTGTGTCTGTATCCTGTCTTCCAGGTCTGAATATAGAAGTCTACTACCTCCACCCTGTGCTGTTCACTGTGAGCGATCTTACCAGCTGCAGAAATTACTGAAGGTTTCAGATCTCCCTCTCCATCTCTCTCTGGCTGACCAACTGTCTTCAATGAGGTGATGGATGAGACAGGAGTTAGGAACATCCTGATGACCTGCATGAGACAGAAATAGACAGAATGGGAAACTAGACTGATGCAATGAGGAGAACACATGCAGAGTGGCACTGTGTCCAGCAGAGATCTCGATAATCCCATTCTCCATCCCTTGCCTGTGCTGCTGCATCTCTCTGGAGTGGACAATTCTGTTGACTCAGGATCTCAGATCATCTGTAAGAGGGAGAAATGTTGACAGAGGCAGTAAATAGACCGACACAGCCAGGGATACCAGATAGAGAGATACTGAGTGATAGCACATTATTAGACACTGCATTAACAGGGAATTGTTTGAATCTGTAACAAAAGCACTGGGATAATTGTGAGGGGATTCAACCTTCGAATCTCATCATCTCTTTGGCAGTGGATCACAGATAAGGCTGACCCTCTCCCACTCTCAGTGGGGGTGGGGGAGTCTGGAGTTGGCTGTACAGACCGATGTGGCCTTCCACAGACTCTGTTACACTTGAGGCAGAAGGTGGACATGGAAAGGGGGTGGCTGGGGCGTTGATATGACAGCGCGCTCCTTGGCTGTTTTCTCCTGGATTCCCGTTTTCCCCACAGAAAGTCTCGAGGTGCTCGACACCTTCCCAATGCTCCTTCCCCACTTCAGACGGTCTTGGCCGATTTGATTAAGAGATGAAAAAGAACCGATCAATTCTGAAGTAACCAACATTTAGAAATGTGGAGGAGTGCAGTAGGAAGAGGAAACATTGTCAGTGATTAATAAGAGGAGTGGAACAGGGAGAATTGAAGGTGGTGAGAGTGTTACAGAGAGGGGCAAAGGCCTGAACAACATTACAAAGCCAGTACGGATTGCTGCAGCTAGAGCTGTTTGCAAAGGTAGGGATGGACATATGTATTTTCATTGATTCATTCACGGCCTAAGGATGTCACCGGTTGGACCAACATACATTACCCTTCTGCTAATTGCCCAGAGGCAGCTCAGAGTCAGCCATATTGCTGTGGGACTGGAGTCACATGTGAGCCAGACCAGGTAAGAATGTCAGATATCCCTCTCTAAAGGATATACGTGAACAAGTTGATTTTTTCCAGATAATCACCAATGCTTATACAGTGGCCTCACTAATATCCTGTACAGATACACCATGACATCCCAACTCCTACTCTCAATGCTCTGCCCAATGAAGGGTAACCATCCCAAACACCTACTTCACCAGCCTGTCCACCTGTGACGCTACTTTCAAAAAACTGTGTACCTGCATCCCTGAATCACTGATTGACAACAATACACAGGGCCCGAACATTAATTGTACAAGTCCAGCCTGGTCTGCTTTACCACAATACAACACTGTGCATTTCTCCACCTGTTATTCCTAACCTCACGGGTCCAGCAGTACTGTTGATTCCATTGTACTCTTCGATAACCCTCTTCACTGTCCACTTTCCCACCAATTTCAGTCTCACTCACAAACTTGCTAATCATGACTCCTGTACTATCATCCAAAATGTTTATATAAATGATGCACAACAGTGACCCAGCACCGAACCCTATAGCACACCGTTGGTCACAGGCCTGCAGTTTGAGCAGTAACCCTCTATAAACATGCTCTGTCTCCTAGCGTCAATCCTGTTTTGTATCCAGTTGGTGAGTGCTCCCTGATTATGTCTGATCTAAACTTACGATCCAGTCTGCCATGCAGAACCTAGTCAAAGGCCTTGATAAAGTTCATGTGGACATTGTGTACTGCTCTGCTTTGACCTCTCACTTGTCTATCTCCACACTCAGGTTTGAGGCATGATTTCCCGTGCACAAAGCCATGCTGATGATCATTAATCTGTCCTTACCTTTCCAAATGCACGATGATCGTTTCTGTCAGAATCTCCTCCAACAACTTATCACCCTGCCATCAGTCTCACTGGTCCGAAGTAGCTGTCGATGATACAAATATCTCTGGGAGGGGCCCTGCAATTTCCTCCCTCGCTTCTCACAAGGCGCTGGGATATATCTGACCATGTCCAAAGGTTTTATCTAACTTATTGCATTTTAAGACATCCAGCACCTCCTGTTCTCCAATGTGAACTCTTTTCAAGACATCCCTATGTATTTTCCCAAGTTTCCGAGCATCCATGTCTTTCACCACCATAAATCCAAAAACAAAATATTTGTTCAGTATCTCACCCATCAGCAGTGATTCCACACAGACAGCCTCATTGACCTTTCAGGGGCCCTATTCTCTCACGAGCTAAGTTTTAGCCCCTGTTGAAACTTGTCAAAATGCTTCTGAAATTTCAAATATCCCTCCACCGCAACTAGCCTCCCCCAACCTTATCTATTCTGCATTTAAGGTCACACCAAAATATAGAATCCAACAGATTTAAAAATATTCCCCTTTTATAAAATCATACAGCTCCCATTGTTTCTAAACATCCAGTTATCATTTATTGTCATATCCTTTAAAACACATTCCAGCACGTTCCCGACTTACTGTCAGGCTAACACCGTTTGGTTTCAGACTGACTGCACAAAGGATTTTGGGAATCCTTGTGCATCAATCTGAAACAGGTAGCTTAAAGGATCAGCAGGTCATAGAGAAGGCAAATCAAATGTTGTCATTTATTACAAAGGGAATGGAGTCTAAAAATAGGGGGGTCTTGCTAAAACGATGCAAGGTACAAGTCAGACCACACCTAGATTATAATGAATAGTATGTGTGCCCTAAGGAAAGACATTCTTGTGTTGGAGGCAGGCCAGGGAAGGTTCACTCGGCTGATCCTGGAGATGGCGGGATTTTCCAATGAGAAGAGGTGGAGTAGATTGCCCTTTAACTGAATGGGATTTTGAAGAATGGGAAAGAAATTTAAATGAAACATCCAGGATTCTGAGGGGCTTTGACAGGGTAGATGCCGTGAAGTTAGAAACTAGAACAGTACAACAGAGTAATAGGCCCTTCGGCCCACCATGACTGTACTGACCATGATGCTATTCTAAACTAATCCCATCTGCCTGCACATGGGCGATTTCCCTCTATTCTCGGCCTGTTCATGTTTCTGTCTACATGCCCTTCAAAACTTTGCTCTTATTTCCACCTCTCCCACCTCCTGAGCAGCTTCCACCCTCTCGGAAAAGACAACTGGTCTCATTCATCTCACTTAAAACTTCTCACTCTCACCTTAAACTGAGGCACCCTAGTATTTGATATTTCTACATTGGAGGGAGGATTCCAACTATCCACACTATTCACGTCTCTCCTAATGCTATATACCTGTACCAGGTCACCCCTCAGTCTCCGATACTCACGCAAAACAATCCAACTGCGTCCAACCTCCTTACAGTAAACACATTCTCATCCAGGCAACATTCTGCCAACCCTCTGTTGCACGCTCCCCAAAGCCTCCACATCCTTCCTATGGTGTGTCGATGAGAACGACACGCAACCTTCCAAACATGGCCGACTGAAGTTTCATTCAGTCACAACATGACATGCAAACGTCTGTACTCAATACTGTGACCAATGAAGGGAAACCTACCATACTCCTCCTTTACCACCACATCCTACTGTGTTGTTATTTTGAGGGAGCTATGGATTTGCTTCCAATGTCTCTCTGTTTATCAATGTTTCCAACTCGTCAATTAGTGCACTTCTCTCTTCCATTTGGCTTCATAATTGCATCACTTCACACCTGTCCCGATGAAATTCAATTTGCCACATCTCTGCCCAGCGTTCCAGCTGATCTAACTACTGCTGCAACCTTAAACACTCTTCCTCACTATCCACAATTCCCCTAACTATCCCTAATCATTACATGCCTTTCCAAATGTCGTCTGCAAAACTACCACTCAAACTGCTGACCTTTTCATTTGAATCACAGATATAAATTACACACAGACATCGCAGCACTGATCCTTGTGAAACAGCATTGGCCACAGATGTCCAATCAGAAATTGACCACTCCACATACCTCTGTCTACTATCACCAAGAAAATATTGCAACCAACTTAACAACGAGCATGGATTGTGATTTGATCTTCCAGATCCCCCTTGCTATTTGGAAGCTGTCCATTCAAAATGACTCTATATTTTGATTATCCGGATTAAATTGGCTGTCTCACTAATGTACTGACTGCGTCCTTTCTTCACAACAAAACAGGACCTTGTTTGGTTTTTTGCTGATCCTGCCGAAATCCCTACAACCGCTCAATAATCACATCCCAGCGATGGTCATTCTGCAGCCACCCCTCCACAATAACAGTTCGATCATATCTGTTCCCTTCAGTTAATGCTGTCATTCCATCTGCCTTGTTGCAAATGCATGGCGCGTGTCACCGAGTGAGGGCCTTTGAGGGATGGATCGAGGCCACAGAGTGGGATAGAAGTTTGGGGGCGCGACAATGTTGCAGGGTTAAACATAGTTATAGTTGCTACAGAATGTTCGCAGGAGAAAACATTTTATTGTTTGGAGGAGGTTAGAGAGATAAAGCGTCTTTGATGATATTCCAGAGAGAGTGATGTGTATAGGGTTGTGGATTGTTACATGGACTATGTTCATCAGGGTGGATAAACATTCACAGGATTCCAGGATGTCGTACATTTAACAACAGTTGTGGGATCTGGAGAATATCACAGTGAGAGGGAGGATGGTATGGACTGGAGAATATTACAGGGAAAGGGAGGGTGGTATGGACTGCAGAATGTTGCAAACACATGGAAGATGATATAGACTGGATAATGTTGCACGGATAGGGAGGAAGTTGTAGACTGGATAAAGTTAGGAGAGATGAGTTTATGCACTGGAAGGTATGTCAGAGAGAGAGAGTGGTGTGCATGCTGCAAGTTACGACAGGGATAGGGAAGCTTATAGATACTGGAGGAGAGAGTCATAGAGAGTCTTGTAAGAGACCAGATTCACTCATGAGCTAGGATGTACTGCAGTGAGCGGAGCCTTTTGCAGATATAAACGAGAATACAATGGCCACAAAGCAATCACACCAATACATGGGAATATAGGAACTGAAGGATGTGAAGAGATTACACAGACTAGGAGTGTTGTATGCAGTGGAGGAGATTAAACTGATAGAGATGGTTTTAGAGACTTAACAATGTTTTGAAATAATGGGAGTTGCAAAGGTAAGAGCAGGTTTCAACAATTCGGAGGATATAGACCTGAAGGAGCTTTGACAGAAAGCGAAGGTACAGTAAAGGGAATTGTAGTGGCTTCCCTTTCAGAAGCAATTCATAAGGACTCAAAACAGCCTGTTTGACATGTGCATTATCTCTCGAACATTCATCAGACGGCGCTGCAAATATTTCACTGGTTCTGCCTACCAGCTTAGACTGAATTGGCATTACCCAGAAGACCTCGGTCCACTCTACCCGTCTATGCAATTTTTCAAATGAAATACAGAGTTCCTTGACAGTAGAGTCACAGTTAGTTAGGATAGCGAAGAATGCGTTTGGTATACATTCTTTTATTGGTCAGAGTATTGAGTACAGGAGTTGGGAGGTCATGTTGTGGCTGTACAGGACAGTGGTGAGGCCACTTTTGGAATACTGCATGCAACTCTATTCTACTTCATATCGGAAGGATGTTGTGAAACTTGAAAGAGTTCAGAAAAGATTTACAAGAATGTTGCCAGGGCTGAGCTGTAGGGAGAGTTTGAACAGGTGATGGTTGTTTTTCCTGGAGAGTCGGAGAATGAGGGTGACCTTAAGGAGGTTTATAAAATCAAGAGGGGCATGGATAGGGTAAGTAGACAAAGTCTTTCTCCTGGGGTGTGCAAGTCCAGAATTATAGGGCGAGGTTTAGGGTAAGAATAGAAGGATATATAAGAGAACTAAGGGGCAACATTTTCACGTAGGGGATAGTGTATGTATGGAATGAGCTGCCAGAGGAAGTTGTGGAAGCTAGTACAACTGCAACAGTTAAAAGGCATCTGGATGGGTATATGAATAGGAACGGATTAGAGGGAGATGGGCCGGGAGCTAGCAGGTGGGACTACATTGGGTTGGGATATCTGATCTGCAGGATGGGACCATGACTGGGTTGTGGAACCTGGAGGATGTTATGATTTGAACCACAGGTAATGTTTGATTGGATCTTTCAGCCAATCTTACAGATGGTACAATTGCAACATTTAAGAAGCATTTGGATGGACATATGAATAGAAAGGGTTTGGAGGGAGACAGGCCAGGTACCTGCAGGTGGGACTAGATTGGGTTGGAATATCCTGTCGGCATGGCTGGGTTGGAATGAAGGGTCTGTTTCCATGCTGTACATCACTATGACTGTAAGATAGGGTGAATAGTCCAATCAAAAATTACCTGTGGTTCAAATCATAATATCCTCCATGTTCCACAAGCCATCCCCTGTCTCATCCTGCAGGTTCAATGAATCCTGGAACCTCTAACCTTCTCCAAGTCCCACGTCCCTTCCTACATTTGTACCATCCTCCAGGTTCTGCAGCCCTTCATACCTCGTAACATGACTCTCCAACTCCTCCTTCCTCTGCAATGTTCCCCAGAAGAGAACTGGAGGATGGTGGGGGTTACAGAGATATGCAGGGACATCAGGACGGGAGGATTTTGCAGATATTTGAAAAATAGGGACTTGAGGAGGTTTCACAGTTTATGTGTGTTGTAGGGACTGGAGGAACATACAAAGATAGGGATAGTTTTAGATTGGAGGATTCTGCAGAAAACCTTTACGTGGTTAAAGGCAGGATTCTTAGCAGCGTGCAGGAACAAAGGGATCCTGTGTCCCTCAGGTTCCCACCCAAGTTGACAGGCTGTTAAGAAGGCGGATGGTGTGTTGGCTTTCATTAGCAGGGGGATTGAATTTAAGAGATGTGAGATTTTGCTGCAGCTCTACAGAACCCCAGTTAGACCACACTTCGAATATTGTGAACAGTTCTGTTCGCTTCATTATAGGAAGGATGTGGAAGCTTTAAAGATAGTGCAGAGGAGATTTAGCAGGATGCTGCCTGGACTGGAGGGCATGTCCATAGAAGGTAGGTTGTGGAAGCTAGGGCTTTTCTGATCACAGCGAAGGAGGAAGAATGGTGACATGATAGAGGTATACAAGGGAATGAGAGGCAGAGATAGAGTGGATAACCAGAGACGACTTCCCATGGCGAAATGGCTATCACAAGGGGACATACGTTTAACGTAATTGGCGGAAGGTTTAGCTTAGATTTAAGAGGGATATGGGCCAGGTGCTGGCAGGTAGGACTAGATTGGGTTGGGATATCCTGTCGGCATGGAAGGGACTGGTACGTTATTTACACAGAGTGTGGTGGGTGCGTGGAATGTACTGCCAGCCATGGTAGTAGATTCAGACACATTACAGACATCTAAGCAACTCTTGGATAGGCACATCAATGATAGTAATATGTAAGTTATGTAGGTTTGTTTCATCTTCAGAGTAGGATAAAAGGTCAGCACAATATTGAGGGCGGAAGGGCTTGTACTGGAATGTGCTGTTCCATGTTCTAAATAGCAAGGGTTATGATGGCAGCAAGAGGTTTCGGGAAGCGGGAGAGGATGCGATCTGAATGAAGTGACACAAATAGGAGGCGTTGATAAAGTTGTATGAGGTAACAGAGACAGCAATGGTCTGATCTGGGGCAGATGACCAGACTGGGAGAATTGTGGGGACTGGAGGTGGTTTCACAGGGAGGGGGGAGCATAGAGCCACAGGAGGTTCCAGAAATGTGGAGAGCTACAGGGCTGACAGGAGTTCATGGAGATGGGGAGGTTGGGAGGAATGGAGCAGTTTACAGGGATAAGGATGTTGGTAGGATGGGGTGTTTTACACAGACAGGAATGTTTCAGGTGAATGGAGCGGAGTACAGAGAAAAAGTGGGTTGTACAGATTGGAAAAACAAATAGACGTATGGAGGGTAGTTGTGACTGAAAATGTTTATAGACACAGGAAGGCTTAGTTTCTGCAGGTTATTTAGATAAAGAGGGTGTGGAATCAGACAGATTCTCCAAGTGATAAAGACAGCAATTTTGGTTGGAGACAGTTTCACAGATTAGGGAGCATTAGTAACCTCCTCCAGTTTGGTCAGAGTGGGAAGGGTTGTAGGGGAGGGTGATGTTTACCCATGGAAGAGCTGGAGAAGATTGTGGAAATGAGTAGATGGATGGAGACACTGGAGGAGCTTACATTGACAGGGTGGGTGCTGACAATGAAAAGATATCACATCGATAGTGGGTCTTGTAGGAACTGTATTGAAAGAGTCACAGGCATTGGAATGACTTCTGCAGATTGGGAGTGTTACAGGGACTGAGAGGATTGGAGGGTCTCCACTGATTGATCGTGTCTTTAAGAATATGTAGATACGGAAATCTTAAACCCAATGCATGCAGTCTTCATTTCAAGACCAGAGCCTTATTATCCCTCATCAGCCAAGGATCCCTCACCCTGCCAGCTTTTCCCTTTATCCCAATGGGGCATCCTAGTCCTGGATTCTTGAGATCGCACTTTGAAAAGCCTCCCATTTGCCAGTTGTTCCTTTTCCTTCAAACAGACTCACCCAATCGATTAGAATCATAATGTGGAGGTGCTGGTGTCGGACTGGGGATGTACAAAGTTAAAAATCACCCGACACTCGGTTCCAGTCCAACCGGTTTATTTGAAAGCACTAGCTTTCAGAGCACTGCTTCTTCATCAGGTGGTTGTGGAGCACAATCCTATGGTACAGAATTTATAGCAACAGGATGGCAGTGTCATGGAATATAATATCAAACAAATTTAGTTTAAGCCTTTCATCTGTTTCAGTGATCACCAGCCCTTCCAAAGCGAGTTGGATTATAACTGGGCATTGTGCAATTTTAAATTCACGGCATTGACACTGGCCAGATCCTGCAGAATGGTCCCAAACCTGGCCCTGTTCCAGTTTTCCTCTTCAATCTGTGGACCTGCTGATCTTTCTCCATAACTATGTTAAAACGAAGACAGTTGTGGGCACTGGACCCAAAGTGCTCTCTGAATGACAGTTCAGTCACTTGCCCGACCTCGTTTTCTGAGGGGAGGTCCAGTGTTGCACCTGCCTGAGTAGAGTAGGGCCCTCTGCATATTGATTTAGGAACTTTCCTTGGACACATTTGAAAAATTGCCCTCCGGCCAGTTCTTTTTATACTAGAAGTGGCCCAGTTAGTACAGGGAATATGAAAATCTCCAGCCTGCACTCCTCTATTATTCCTATAGTTATCTGCAATCTCTCTACATAGTTGCTCCTCTGGTATCTGTTGGGTCCACAACAGTCTACAATACAGTCCCAACAAAGTGACCCCCTCCCCCGTTCTTCTATCTAACTTCTAACAATGTGGAATTTTAAATGAATTTCAATTTTTAAATCATATATTAACAATCCATAAATAAGTATTGATAAAAATCCAAACACTTGACCTTCAGAGAAAGACAACAGTTCACTCTCATGTGGTCTGCACGACATCCCCACAGCAAAGTGTTTGCCTCTCAATTACCCTGTGAAATGGGCGAGCCAGCTGCTTAGCTCAAGGGCAGCAAGGGATAGGCAATAAAGGCTAGTCAGCCAGAGACACCCACATCCCATACCTGATTTTTAAAAGAATCCATTCAGATTGGTCCCAGCACAGTTCCAGTGGAACAATGTCCTGGCCAATCACGTTGGTAGATTTATGGACAGGACTTTAAACTGACAGAGAGTATGCAGGGACAGGCTTCAGGTAAAAGGAGCTTTCCAAATCCAAACAGAAAACGTGAAGCATCAGAGCAGCGTGGGAATGTGACTGAAGACAACAGAAAGGAACAGGATGGGACAAAGTTTAACTAAAACTGTAGATCAGCAAATCCATTTGTGACAGGAAATTGTGGGAACGAGTAAATTATGTGTTTTTATGAATGGACAAAGTCTCTGCAACAAGGTAGATGGATTTGTGACACAGAGATAAAAGAGATTTAGACACCAGAGAGATGTGGTTACAGGGCGAACAAAAGGTGGAACGTAAATATTCAATGGTTCACAACCTTGTGCAAATTCAGGCAAAATGGACGACGCTAACAATAATGGGTAAGAAAGGCATTACAGAGAAAGCATTTGGCATCAGATCATGAAGTAGAGTCAGGCTGAATGTTAATTCTGGCTACAACTTGCCAAGGACACAAGCAGCAGAACAGTTTTCGACCACCCACCGAACAGCATTTCATGGCTCGTCACTGCAATAAATAGGAATTCATTGGAATGTTTAATACAGGCATGGGGAACATTTAGTGAAACATCAATATTCGCAAAGTCTGGGACAATCACACTGACAACAGTGATATTGGAAGAGGAGTTCAGAGAATTTTTTTCAGTGTTTCTGAGAATAACACATTGTGCAACTGGCGAGGGACGTAACTGTCTCAGAGCGACTGTTGTATGATAAAACATAGTGAATGAGTAATGTCACCTGGAGAGATCCTCTGGGAAATTGTGATAAAGTGCAATTTAAAGAAATATAAAGTTTTAAAGCGAATCACAGAAAGGATAACTAGAAACAAAAATAGCCAATTACGTGGGTTTGAGAGGAGAACTGACCAAGGGAAACAGACTAAACAGACTGAAATGTGTGTCTGTAAATGAACAGTGGAAAACATTTGAAGGAACAGTTTAAAACACTCAACAAAAGGACATTCCACTGAAACAGATAAAAACTCAGCAAGAAATCCCCACCAGTCCCTCACTCAGGACAAAATGGATCATATTATATTATGAGACTGAGAAGATCACCACAAAGTACTTAAAATCCTGAAGTAAGAGAGAGTTTTAGGAGTAAGTTTTAAAGGGATTGTTAGCAGGACGAGGGCAGTGGGAAGGGGAATCATTGTCAGGGTTTAATGACACGATAGGAACAGGGAGAGGTGAAGGTGCTGGAGGTGGTGAAAGTGTTACAGAGAGTGGTCAGGGCCTGAACGGTGTTACAAAGCCAGTACGGATTGCTGCAGCTCGAGGGGTTTGCAGAGGTAGGGAGGGACATATGTATTTTTATTTATTCATTCATGGGATGTGGGTGTCACTGCCTGGACCAGCATTCTTTGACCCCATGCTAAATTACCCAGAGATTGTTGGGGCCTTGGTGGATATATATAATACTTTGCTGGACACAGGTGAAGTGCTGAATGACTGGAGGATCGCGAATGTGGTTCATTTGTTCAAGAAGGGCAGCAGGGATAGGCCAGGTAATTACAGAGCAGACAGTCTGACAGCAGGGGAAGGGAAATTATTGGAAACAATTGTGAGGATGAATCAACACTTGCAAAGGTAAGGATCAACTCGGCTTAGTCATCACGGATTTGGCAGAGGAAGATACTGTCTGAGGAATTCAGTTCAGTTTTTTTGAAATGGTGCTTAATTATATTGATGAGGGCTGTGCAGATGATGTGGTTTACATGGACTTGAATAACTGGAAGGCTGGTCCAAAAGGACTGAGTTCCAAGGCAAGTTGGCAAATTGGATGCAAAATTGGTGGATAGAATGCTTTCACCAGTGGATGTATCACAGGAATCTGTGCAGGAACCATTGAACATTAATAACTCAGATGTGAAAGCAGAAGGTATCATTAGTTCATTTGCAGATGACATGAAAGGTGAGGGTGTTGTTCACAGTGAGGAGGATGGTCTCTGTCTGCAGTCCGACGTCGATCAGATGATAATCTAAGCAGAGTTTAGTTCTGATTGAAGTGAGGTAATACTCTGTGGGAGGTACAATAAGAGAAGTACAGACATAATAAACGGTAGGTCCTTGCAGAGTACTGAGGAATACAGGGACCTTGAAGGACAAGTCCATAGATCCCTGAAAGTGTCAGCACAGGGAGACAGGGTGGGAAAGGCACCTCAACTGGGAGCGGGAGAGGGACCCATATCCTGATGGGGTGAACTGCGAGAGCTGCTTGAGAGGATATAACCTAGTCTGGCAGGGTGTTGGACCTTAAACAGTCGTAAGGCCAGTAAGAAGATTGAGGCTGGTACACAAGTTAAAGACGGCAATTTCAGCAGACAAGGCAGGCAAGAGCATAGCAGGAAATGGGGGGAAACTGATGATTAAACTGCATTTATTTCAATGCAAGAGGCCTGACAGCTAAGGAAGATGAACTCAGGGCATGGATTGGAACATGGACCTGAGAGATTATAGTTATTACAGAAACACAGCTGAGGAAGGGGCAGGACTGGCAGTTCATTGTTTCAAGGTAGAGATGCTACACGAAGGGAAGGCAGGGGAGGACGTGTGGTGGTGGGTTTTGATTGCATGAATCATCACAGCAGTACTTAGAGAGGATATTCCTGTGGGATCTCCCAGTGAAGCTATGTTAGTGGAACAGAGGTATAAGAGTGAGTCATCACTTTGATACGATCGGACTGCTGACCCCAATTAATCTGTGGCAGACTGAGGAACAAATATGTCGGGACATCTTAAATATCAACCATAATAATAGGGCTGTTATGGTAGGGTTTTTGAACTTTCCAAACCTAGACTGGGACTGCCAGTGTTCAGTGTTTGCAAGGGAGGAGTTTGGTAATTGTCTTCCAGAAAACTGCCAATCAATATGTAAATGGCCTGAAAAGAGAAAGAGGCAAAACCTGACCTCCACTTGGGAATTAAGGTAGGGAAAGGGACTGAGGTGTGAGTGGGAAAGCATTTTGCCAAAGTGACCACAGTTCTAGTAGTTTGAAAACAGCTTTGGAAAAGGACAGGCCTGGTCCACAAGTGCAAGTTATAAAATGAAGATTGACCAATCTTGATTGTATTAGCCAGGAACTTACAAAATGTGATTGGGGAAGGGAATTATTTACAGGGAAAGGGAAGTTTGGCAAGTGAGAATATTTTAAAAGTGAGATAAACGGATCGATCATCGCCAGCATGTTCCTGTTTGTGTGCAGGTCAATGCTGACAGCATTCGCAAACACTGGCTGTATATTGAGGGTCTGGTCAAGGAAAAGAGGGCATATGTCAGGTATAGCCAGCTGGATCAAGGGACTCCCTGAGGATATACAGGGGCTGTAGGAATACACTTTGAGGAGAAAACAGGAATGGGGATAGGCTAAATGAAATAGCCTCAGCAGAGAAGGAAAGGAGAGTCCAAAAGTGATTGTATCAGTATATGAAGAGTGTATAAGTAACTCGGGACAAAATAGTGTCCATTAAAGATCAATGAGGCCATCGATGTGTGGAACTGCAGGATATTTGCTAAGATCCTAAACAATTTTTTTCATTCCAGAACTTACTGTGGAGAAAGACTGGGGAACTCAGGGAACAAGAGTAACACATTAGACCACAATTGGAGTTCTCTGCAATTGCAGTCTCTGCGCTACAGGAAGGATGTTGTGAAACTTGAAAGGGCTCAGAAAAGATTAACAAGATATTGCCCGGGTTGTTGCTGAATAAGCTGGGGTTACTGTCACTGGAGAATCGGAGACTAAGGGATGACCTTACAGAGGTTTATATAAACATGAGGGGCATGGATAGCGTAAGCATTCAAGGCCTTTTCCTAGAAGTTTGTGAGCCCAAAACTAGAGGGCATAGGTTTAAGGTTAGAGGTGAATGGTTTACAGAGGGACTCAAGGGAGAGCTTCTTCACACACATGGTGATGTGTGTATGGAATGAGCTGAGAGATAAAGTAATGGAGACTGATACCTTTTAAATGTTGTAATTGTATCTGGACGGGCATCTGAATAGTAAGGGTGTAGACGTATATGGGCCAAATGCTGGAAAAGGGAATGGATTTATTTCGATCTTCTGGTAAACCTGGACGAGTTGGGGACCGAACGGTCTGTTTCTACGCTGTATATCTCTATGACTTGAAAAGAGTGCACGTTATAAAAGAGGTGGTGCTGGAGGTTTTAAAACACAAAGCTGTGGCAATTTCCAGAACCTGATTAAGTGTATCACAGGACAATGTGGGATGCTAGGGAAGAAATTGTGGAGCCCCTAGCAAAGGTATGTGTACTACTGACAGCCATGTGTGATGGGCTGGCAGGCTGGAGGATGGCATCATGGACAATGAAGGAGGTTTTCTGAGATTACAAAGGGATCTTGATGAAGGGAGTGAATGGGCTGAAAAACTAGAGATGGAATTCAATCTGAATAAATACGAAGGAATGCATTTTGTAAAACAAACAAGGGTAGAGCTTATACAATTAATGTTAAGGCCTCGGTTAGTGTTTTAGAGCAGAGGGCACTCCGGGTTCAGGTACATAATTCTTGAAGTTTGCATCACAGGATGGATAAGACACTGCTTGCCATCCCTGACTATGGCTCAGTCCATTGAGTGTAGGATTTGGGACGTCATGTTGAGATTGCACAGACATTTGAGAGGCCTGTTCTGCAATACTCTGTCCAGTTCTGGGCACCCAGTTAACAGGGAGGATATCATAAAGCTGCAGGACATTCAGAAGAGATTTACCAGGACATTGTTGGGTATGGAAGGCTTGAGTTCTGAAAAATAGCTGGATAGGCTGAGTCTTTTTTTCACTAGAGCCTGGAGGTTGAGACATGACGCTTTAAAGGTTTATGAAAAACAAATGAGGTATATCGATCAATTTAATGGTAGTTGGCTTTTCCTCAGGATGGGGGAGTCTCAAGAGGAGGTTCCACATTTTTAAGGTTAGAGCAGAGAGATGTTCAAAATAAAAAGATATGGGGCAATTTGCTACACAGAGGGTGGTTTGAGTGTGGAATGAACCTCCTGAGAAAGGGGTTGATGTGGGTACAATTACAACATTTAAAAGATATTTGGAAAAACAGGAGAATAGGGAAGGGTTGGAGTGATATGGGCCAACTACAGGCAGCTGGGAAGAGTTTAGTTTTAGATTAGGGTGGGTATCAACTGAAGGGTCAGTTTCCACGCTGTATGGCTCTATGACAAGAATATGGTTTGATTCCATTATTGAAGAAAGGATCAGGGCTGGGTCCACTGATGTGCATCATCTACATAAACAATTTGGTTGAAAATATAGGAGTGATTGTGTGAAAGTTTGTTGATGATCAAATGAATGGTGTCGTGGGCAGTAAATACGGTTATCAAAGGGGATACTGACCAACTGGGCCAGTGGGCCAAGGAATGAAAGATGGAGTTTAATTCAGCTGTTGGATTTTGTTAAGACAAACCAGGGAGGACTAATACAGTTAATGGAAGGGCTCTGGGCAGGGTTGTCAAACAGAGAGAGAGAGAGAGAGAGAGAGAGAGAGAGAGAGAGAGAGAGAGAGAGAGAGAGAGAGAGAGAGAGAGAGAGAGAGAGAGAGAGAGAGAGAGAGAGATAAAGACCAGAGGGTGCAAGTTACATTGTTCCTCGGAAGTGGCATCACAGGTGGACAGGGTGGGGAAAGTGACATTTGGCACATTTGCTGACATTGGCCAGCACTTTGTTACATCCATTGGAGATATTTGTAACATTGTCCTAAATATTTCCCTTGGGCAGAGGAGGCCAAGGGGTGACTCTAAGAATGGTGAATAACCAAGAGTAGGTGAGTCCAAAACTAGAGGGTATAAACGGGAGGTGAGAGAGCAAAGATTTAAGGAGGGAGCTGAGGGGGAACATTATTCACAGATGATGGTGCATAGATGGAACAGACTGCCTCAGGCATATGGGAGAAACAAGAACAATTACAGCATGGAAAAGACATTTGGTCAGGTACATGGAGAGGAGAAGGTTTGAAGAGATAAGGGCCAAATGCAGGCAAATGAGACTCATTCAGTTTAGGTAACATGGGCAGCATTGAGGGGTTGGACCACAGGTTCTGTTTCCGTGCTGTATCACTCTGTATCCAGTTAAAGAGGATTAGTGTACCAAAATAAGGCATGTTGTAGACACTGAAGCAAGTTACAGCGATGGGGATGGTAGTCTGGAATGCAGTACATTTCAAATATGTGGAGGGAGTATCGGGAATGGAGCAGGTTACAGGGACAATTACTGTTATAGGAGTTAAAAATGACTAAAGACACTGGTGCACAAGCCATGCCACAGATACAGTGTTGCAGAGTAATGATTCTGAGTACAGTGTTGGAGGGAGAACACAGAACAGAAAGATCCCAGGCAGCATTCACAACCTCTCGTCGGAGGCCTGCTTTCCCCTCAGTTGTCCTGATGCTCATTAAGACAGCGCAGGACTGGATTGATAACTATGAACTCCCGATCCTGTCTCAGTGCAACATAAGTTAAAGTAGATGTGGTGATTGAGCATGGGGTGTGACTATAATGTGCTCCCCATCCAGCACTGTATCTATGTCATGTCTTGTTAGCGATGTTTGGAGCCCTCTCACTGCCCTCTGCTCTGTGCACTGTGAGTGATCTTACCTCACTGCAGGATTTATTGAAGGCTCCAGATCTCCCTGCCCTTTGTCTCTCTGGCAGACCAACCATCTTCAATGGGGTGATGGATGAGACACACAGCAGTTGGGAAGTCTATCGAGTTAACAACTTACTGAGTACCTACAGGAAGAGATGGACAGAATGGGAAATTAGACTGATGCAGTGAGGGTTACACAAGGAGAATGGAAATGAGCCCCACAGAAAATCCCAAACTCCATCCCTGGCCTGCGCTGTTGCGTCTCTCTGGAGTGGAGAATTCTGTTAGCTCAGGATCTGGAGTAGCTGCAATAGCGAGAGACACTGACAGAGGCAGCAATTAGACCCTCACAGTGAGGGATACCACATGAAGAGAGACTGAGTGATATCACCAGCGTGCTGAAAGACTTCTGGATCACACAGTCATGTTGGAAGAATGGGTTTAGCTTCGTTTATCAGTGCTCAGGGATGAGCAACCAGTGAGCAGGTGAAATGATGGTCTAGTAACATTATTGTTAGGGCATTTATCCATAACCTCAGCTAATGTTCAGGGGAGGCAGGTTTGAATCCCACCATAAGATATGGTGGAATATAAAATCAATAATTTTAAAAATAGCAATTCACAATCCATAAACAAATATGAAACCATTGCTGAAGAACAAAAAACTCAATCCCTTAGATTAGATTCCCTACAGTGTGGAAACAGGCCTTTCGACCCAACCAGTCCACGCCATCCCTCCAAAGAGTAACCCACTCAGACCCATCTCCCTCGACCTAATACACCTAATATAATGGGCAATTTAGGATGGCCAATTCGCCTGACCGGAGCATCCGGAAGCAATTCACGTAGACACGGGGAGAATGTGCAAATTCCATAGTCGCCCGCGGCTGGAATCGAACCTGGGACCCTGGTGCTGTGAGGCAGGAGTGCTAATCACTGAGCCAGCGTGCCGCCCACTTGTCCTTTCGAAAACGAGACCTGATCATCCTCACTTGGTCTGCACGACATACCCACAGCAAAGTGTTTGCCTCTCAATTGCCCTCCGAAATGGCCAAGCAAGCTACTCAGCTCACGGGCAGCTCGGGCTGGGCAATAAAGGCTGGTCAGCCAGAGACACCCACATCCCCTACCTGATTTATAAAAAAAATCCAATAGGATGGTCCCACTGGAACCGTGCTGGGACCAGTGTCCTGGCCATTCATGTCAGTAGGTTAATTGACAGGTCTTTAAACTGACAGAGAGGATGCAGGGACAGGGTCCAGGTGAAAGGAGCTTTCCAAATCCAAAGAGAAAAGGTGAAGCATCGGAACAGTATGGGGATGTGGCTGTAGGCAATCAGAAAGGAACAGGATGGGACAGCGATTAATTAAAAGTGTACATCAGTGAATAGGTTTGTGACAGGAAATTGTGGGAAAGAGTCAATTATGTTTTTTTTTTGAATGGACGAAGTCTTATCAATAAGGCAGATGGATTTGTGACACTGAGATAAAAGAGGTTTAGACACCAGAGAGATATGGTTACAGGGTGAACAAAAGGTGGACATAAATATTCAATGGATCACAATCTTGCAGAAACTCAGGCAAAATGGGTTACACGAAGAAAGGCATCACAGAGAAATCATTTGGCCTCAGATCATGAAGTCGAGTCAGTCTGAATGTAAATTCTGGCTATCACTTGCCAAGGACACAAGCGGCAGAACAGTTTTAGCCACCGAACAGCATTCCTTTGCTCATCACTGCATTAAACAGGAACTCATTGGAATTTTTTATACAAACACATTGTGATAATTTTGGGAAAAATCAATATTCACAAAATGTGGGACAGTCACACTGGCAAGAGTGATATTGGAAGAGGAGTTCAGAGAATTAGTTTTCAGTGTTTCTTTGAATCACAAATTGTACAACTGGCTAGGGACATAACTATCTCAGAGCGACCATTGTGTGATGAAACTTAGTGAATGAGGAATGTCACCTGGAGAGATCCTCTGCGAAATTGTGATAAAGTACAGTTTAAAGAAATATAAAGTTTTAAAGTGAATCACAGAAAGGACAAGCTACAACTAGAAACAAAAATAACCAATTACATGAGTTTGAGATGAGAACTGACCAAGGTAAACAGGCTAAAAAAACTGAAATATGTGCCTGTCAATGAACAGTGGAAAATATTTGAAGGAGCAGTGTAAAATACTCAACAAAAGGACATTCCACTGAAACAGACAAATCCTCAGCAAGAAATCCCCATTGGTCCCTCACTCAAGTAAAAAGGATCATATAAGATTATCGGGCTTGGAGGATCACCAAAAAGTACTTAAAATCCTGAAGTGAGAGAATATTTTAGGAGTGAGTTTTAAAGGGATTGTAAAGGGTCTGCTCGCAGGAGGAGGTCAGATGGAAGAGGGAATAACCGTCAAGGTTTTATGTCCCAAAACGAACTGGGAGAGCTGAAGGTGCTGGAGGAGGTGAGAGTGTTACAGAGATTGGTCATGGTCTGAACGGTGTTACAAAGCCAGTACAGATTGCTGCAGCTGGAGGGGTTTGCAGAGGTAGGGAGGGACATATGTATTTTTATTTATTCATTCATGGGATGAGGATGTCACTGATTGGACCAACATTCTTTGCCCCACTGCCCATTAACCAGAGTAGAGCACAGAGTCAGCCATATTGCTGTGGGTCTGGTGTCACGTGCAGGCCAGACCAGGTTGGAATGTCAGATGGTCTTCTCTAAAGGACGTAAGTGAACCAGGGATAGCTTTACAGCTGTGCTGAGGGATAATATTCCCAGAAATACATCCAGGGAAGTTATTTGGGTGGATCTGAGAAATAAGAAAGGGATGATCACCTTATTAGGATTGTATTACAGACGCCCCAATAATCAAAGGGAAATTGCCAAACAAACTTGTAAGGAGATCTCAGCTATCTGTAAGAATAATAGGGTAGTTATGGTAGAGGATTTTAACTTTCCAAACATTGACTGGGACTGCCATAGTGTTAAAGGTTAAGAAGGAGAGGAATTTCTTAAGTGTGTACAAGACAATTTTCTGATTCAGTATGTGGATGTACCTACTAGAGAAGGTGCAAAACTTCACCTACTGTTCGGAAATAAGGCAGGGCAGGAGAGTGAGCTGTCAGTGGGGGAGCACTTTGGGGACAGCGACCATAATTATATTTGTTTTAAAATAGTGATGGAAAAGGATAGACCAGATCTAAAAGTTGAAGTTCTAAATTGGAGAAAGGCCAATTTTGACGGTATTTGACAAGAACTTTTGAAAGCTGATTGGAGGCAGATGTTCGCAGGTAAAGGGACGGCTGGAAAATGGGAATCCTTCAGAAATGAGATAACAAGAGTCCAGAGAAAGTATATTCCTGTCAGGGTGAAAGGGAAGGCTGGTAAGTATTGGGAATTCTGGATGACTAAAGAAATTGAGTGTTTGGTTCAGAAAAAGAAGGAAGCATATGTCAGGTATAGACAGAATAAATCGCGTGAATCCTTAGAAGAGTATAAAGGAAGTAGGAGTGTACTTAAGAGGGAAATCAGGAGGGCAAAACGCGGACATGAGATAGGTCTGACAAATAGAATTAAGGAGAATGCAATGGGTTTTTACAAATATATTAAGGGAAATAGGGTAACTAGGGAGAGAATAGGGCCCCACAAAGATCAGTAAGGCAGCTTTTGTGTGGAGCCGCAGAAAATGGGGGAGATATTAAATGAATATTTTGCATCAGTATTTACTGTGGAAAAGGATATGGAAGATATAGACTGTAGGGCAATAGATGGTGACATCTTGCAAAACGTCCAGAGTACAGAGGAGGAAGTGCTGGATGTCTTGAAACAGTTAAAGGTGGATAAATCCCCAGGACCTGATCAGGTGTACCCTACAACTCTATGGGAAGCTAGAGAAGTGATTGCTTGGCCTCTTGCTGAGATATTTGTATCATCGATAGTCACAGGTGAGATGCCGGAAGACTGGAGTTTGGCAAACGTGGTGCCACTGTTTAAGAAGGGTGGTAAAGACAAGCCAGGGAACTATAGACCGGTGAGCCTGAACTCACTGGTGGGCAAGTTGTTGGAGGGAATCCTGATGGACAAGATGCACATGTATTTGTAAAGGCAAGAACTGATTAGGAATAGTCGACATGGCTTTATGCGTGGGAAATCATGTCTCACAAACTTGATTGAGTTTTTTGAAGAAGTAACAAAGAGGATTGAGGAGGGCAGAGTGACAGATGTGATCTATATGGACTTCAGAGAGGCATTCGACAAGGTTCCCCATGGGAGACTGATTAGCAAGGTTAGAACCTATGGAATACAGGGAGAACTAGCCATTTGGATACAGAACTGGCTCAAAGGTAAAAGACAGAGAGTGGTGGTGTCGGGTTGTTTTTCAGTCTGGAGGCCTATGACCAGTGCAGTGCCACAAGGGTCGGTGCTGGGCCCTCTACATTTTGTCATTTACATAAATGATTTGGATGCGAGCATAAGAGGTACAGTTAGTAAGTTTACAGATGACACCAAAATTGGAGGTGTAGTGGACAGCGAAGAGGGTTACAACAGGATCTGGACCAGATGGGCCAATGGGCTATCTGGCAGATGGAGTTTAATTCAGATAAATGTGATGTGCTGCATTTTGGGAAAGCAAATCTTAGCAGGACTTATACACGTAATGGTAAGGTCCTCGGGAGTGTTGCTGACCAAAGAGACTTTGGAGTGCAAGTTCATAGCTCCTTGAAAGTAGAGTCATAGGTAGGTAGGACAGTGAAGGCTGTATTTGATATGCTTTCCTTTATTGGTCAGAGTATTCCGTACAGGAGATGGGAGGTCATATTGCAGCTGTACAGGACATTGGTTTGGCCACTGTTGGAATATTTTGTGCAATTCTGGTCGCTCCCAATTTTCTCATGATCCTTGCCCAACATTGTTCCTACATCATGCCCTCAGGGTCTGAATTACAGTCCACTAACACCTCCCTGTGCTGTTTACTGTGAGTGATCTTACCGGCTGCAGGATTTACTGAAGGCTCCAGATCTCACTCTCCATCTCTCTGGCTGACCAACTGTCTTCAATGTGGTGATGGACGAGACAGGAATTGGGAATTCTGCTGCGTCCGGGACATCGGGACCTACAGGAGACAGAGAAGTAGACAGAATGGGAAATTAGACTAATGCAATGAAGGTTACACATGAAGAATTGCACTGAGTCCCACAGAGATCTGGAAATTCCCAGTCTCCATCCCTGGCCTGTGTGTTGCTTCCCTCTGGAGTGGAGAATGCTGTTGGCTTAGGATCTGGAGTAGCTGCCAGAGAGAGAGACACTGACAGAGGCAGCAATTAGACCCACACAGTGAGGGATATCACATGGAGAGAGAGAGAGTGATATCAGCAGAGTGCAGGAATGTATCAGGATCATACAATGGTATCATCAGAAGTGGTTCTGACCAGTGAGCACTGCTACCAGTACTCAGGGAGGACTGAGCTATTTTATTGGGATAGGCTCCTCTGGTACCAGGATTATGCAGTGTGCTATAAATGGACACAGATGAGGAGGGGGACAGGTCTGAGATGAATGGCAATTCCCAAGTCCAAAGAGAAAGGTTGAAATATTGGAACAACTTGGAGATGTGAATGAAGACCAAAAGAAAGAAACAGTAAGGGACTGAGTTTAATTAAAAACGACATTGTCAAACAGATTTGTGACAGGAAATCATTGGTTAAAATAAAGTAAATGCCAGTTCCACCCCTCTCAATTCCTCATACACCACAAGTGACATCACTTCCACCCCTCACATCATCGCTGATGTCACACACTCAGTGATTTCCACGCCCTCCCCACCACTGCCATGTTTGCCACCACTTCCGCCCCCACCAAAGCCACCCACCTGCATTCTGCTGACACCATCCCCAGGTCCCAGTGTCACCGTCCCTGCCCCCAGAACCCTGAGGGGAACACCACCCCTGCTCATGACTCCATCCCCATTCCCCCTAACACCACACCCACTCCAGTTACAGGCTCCGTCGCCTCCCCCAGCTCCACACCTACGCCTGGTCCCAGCTCCCAGTCCTGCCGAGTTTTGACCATTCCCCCGGACCTCCCCCTCACTGAGGACGAATGATCAGTCCTCAGCAAAGGTCTCACCTTTATCCCCCTCCGTCCACACATCAATGAATTTAATACACGCCGTGACATCGAACACTTCTTCCATCACCTCCGCCTCAGAGCTTACTTTTACAATGAAGACTCCCGCCTATTTTCTGAGGACCCCATTGCCGGCCTCCAATACACTCCATCCACCTGGACACCCCGCGCTGGCCGATTACCTGCCTTCGATTTCTTCATTTCCAACTTCCACCGAGACATTAACCGCCTCACCCTATCTACCCCCTCCCCCACTCCAACCTCTCACCCTCACAACGTGCAGCCCTCTACTTCCTCTGCTCCAATACCGACCTCACCATCAAACCAACAGATAAAGGGGGTGCAGTGGTAGTCTGGTGCACTGACCTCTACACCGCTGAAGCCATGATGCCAACTCAAAGACACCTCCTCCTACCACCCCCTCTCCCATGACCCACCTCCCATCACCAAACCGTCATCTCCCAGAGCAGACAGAACCTCATCACCTCAGGAGGAGATCTCCCACCCACAGCTTCCAACCTCATTGTCCGGGATCCCCCACTGCCCGGTTCTAACTCCTTCCCAAGATCCACAAGCCTGACCACCCTGGCCGACCCATTGTCTCAGCATGCTCCTACCCCACCGAACTCATGTCTGCCTACCTCGACATTGTCCTATCCCCCAGTCCAGGAACTACCCACATTCATTCGAGACACCACTCACACCCTCCACTCCTCCAAGACTTCCGTTTCCCTGGCCTTCAACGCCTCATCTTCATAATGGATATCCAATCCTTCTACACCTCCATCCACCATGACCAGGACCTCCAAGCCCTCCGGTTCTTCATCTCCCGACGTCCACAACAGTACCCTTCCACCAACACTCTCATTCGTTTGGCTGAACTTGTCCTCACCCTGAACAATTTTTCCTTCAAATCCTCCCACTTCCTCCAGACCAAAGGGGTAGCCATGGGCACACGTATGGGCCCCAGCTATGCCTGTCTCTTTGTTGGTTACGTAGAACAGTCCATCTTCCGTAGTTACAATGGCACCACTCCCCCCGTCTTCCTCCGCAACATTGATGACTGCATTGGCACCACCTCGTGCACCCTCGAGGAGTTTGAGCAATTCATCAACTTCACCAACACATTCCACCCTGACCTTATATTTACCTGGACCATCTCTGATACCTCCCTCCCCTTCCTGGACCTCTCCATCCCCATTAATGACAACCAACTTGACACCGACATTTTTTTACAAACCTACCGTCTCCCACAGCTACCTAGATTACACATGTTCCCACCCTACCGCCTGCAAAAATTCCCAACCCCTATTCCCAATTCCTCCGCCTCCACCGTACCTGCTCCCAGATGGGCCAGTTCCACCACAGAACACACCAGAGAGCCTCCTTCTTTAGAGATCGGAATTTCCCTTCCCACGTGGTAAAACATGCCCTCCAACGCATCTCGTCCACATCCTGCACCTCCACCTTCAGACCCCACCCCTCCAACCGTAACAAGGACAGAACCCCCCTGGTGGTCACTTTCCACCCTACCAACCTTCGCATGAACCAAATTATCCACCGCCATTTCCGCCACCTCTAAACGGACCCCACCACCAGGGATATATTTCCCTCCCCACTCCTCTCCACTCTCCGCAAAGACCATTCCCTCTGTGACTACCTGGTCAGTTCCATGCCCCCCAAAAACCCACCCTCCCTTCCTGGCACCTTCTCCTGCCACTGCAGGAATTGCAGAACCTGCGCCCACACCTCTCCCCTCACCACCATCCAAGGCTCCAAAGGAGCCTTCCACATCCAAAGTTTTACCTGCACATCCACCAATATCATTTATTGTATCCGTTGCTCCTGATGCGGTCTCGTCTACAGTGGGGAGACTGGACACTTCCGAGCAGAGCACTTTAGGGAACATCTCTGGTACACCCGCACCAAGCAACCCCACTGCCCTGTGACCCTTCATTTCAACTCCCCCTTCCACTCTGCCGAGGACATGCAGGTCCTGGGCTTCCTCCACCGCCACTTCCTCACCACCCAATGCCTGGAGGAAGAACGCCGCACCTTCTGCCTCGGAACACTTCAACCCCAGGGCATCAATGTGGACTTCACCAGTTTCCTCATTTCCCCTTCCCCCATCTCACCCCACCTCCAGCCTTCCAGCTCAGCCCCGCCCTCATGACCTGTCCTAATGGCCTATCTCCCTTCCCACCTATCCATTCCACCCTCCTCTCTGACCTATCACCCCTATCCCCACCCCCATTCACCCATTGTACTCTTTGCTACCTTCCCCCATCCTCCACTCTGACCTATCACCTTCTTCCCCAACCCATTCACCTATTGTCTTCTATTCTACTTTCTCCCCATTCCCCACCCCCCTCTCATTTATCTCCCCACTCTGCAGGCTCCCCGCCTCTATTCCTGATGAAGGGCTTTTGCCCGAAACATCGATTTTCCCCCTCCTCGGATGCTGCCTGACCTGCCGTGCTTTTCCAGCGCCACTCTAATCTAGACTCTGGTTTCCAGCATCTGCAGTCCTTATTTTTACCTTATTGGAGGAGGACACTACCGAGATAAGGCATGTTGGAGACACTGAACCAAGTTACAGGGATAGGGATGGTAGTCTGGAATGCAGTACATTTCAAATATGTGGAGGGACTATCGGGAAGGGAGGACGTTACAACGATAGGATCTGTTATAGGAATTAAAAATTATTGAATACACTGGACCACAAGACATGCCATAGATACACTGTTGCAGAGTAGTGAGTTTTAATATAACAGAACTTACATTGGGGTGGTGATTGAGCCTGGGGTGTGTGTGTGTACTGTGTTCCCCTCCAGCACTGTATCTATGTCATGTTGTGTTAACAGATGTTTGGAGCCCTCTCATTGTTCTTTGCTCTGTGCACTGTGGGTGACCTTACTTCACTACAGGATTTATTGAAGGCTCCAGAACTCCTTTCACTTTGTCTCTCTCTGGCAGACCAACTGCATTCAATGAGGTGATGGACGATCCACCCAGCAGCTGGGAAGGCTATTGAGTCAGGACTTTCCTGAGTACCTACAGGAGACAGAGAAATAGACAGAATGGGAAATTAAACAGATGCAGTGAGGGTTACACATGGAGAATGGCACTGAGTCCCACAGAGATCTGGAAAATGGAGCGATATTAAGTAATCGTTCCAGATTGCTGGAAGATGTCAGGATCACACAATTGTGTCTGGAGAATGGGTTTAGCTTCATGATGCCCTGGTATCAGTGCTCAGGGATGAGCACCCAGTGAGCAGGTGAAGTAATGGCCTAGTGGTATTATAGCGAGAGAATGTATCCAAAACCTCAGCTAATGTTCAGGGGAGGCAGGATTGAATCCCACCATCTGAAAAGGAGACATTTGAAATCAATAATTTTAAAAATAATAATTAACAATCCACTAATAAGTATGAAACCATTACTGATGTAGAACAAATCCAAACACTTGTCCTTTAGTGAAGGACATCTGCCCATCCTCACGTGGTCTGCACGACATCCCCACAGCAAAGGGTTTGCCTCTCAATTACCCTCTGAAATGGCCGAGCAAGTTACTCAGTTCAAGGACAGCTCAGGCTGGGCAAGAAAGGCTGGTCAGCCAGAGACACACACATCCCATACCTGATTTAAAAACAAAATCTATTAGGATGGTCCCCCTGGAACTGTGCGGGGACAAGTGTCCTGGCCAATCATGTCGGTAGGTTTATGGACAGGACATTAAACTGACAGAGAGGATGCAGGTGAAAGGAGCTTTCCAAATCCAAAGGGAAAAGGTGAAGCAATGGAACAGCATGGGAATGTGGCTAAAGACAAGCAGAAAGGAACAGGATGGGACAGAGTTTAACTAAAACTGTACATCAGCAAATAGATTTGTGAAAGAAAATTTTGGAAGAGAGTAGATTACGTTTTTTTTTGAATGGACAACGTTGCTGCAATAAGGTCGATGGATTTGTGACACAGAGATAAAAGAGATTTAGACACCATGGAGACATGGATACAGGGTGAACAAAAATATTCAGTGGTTCGTAAAATTGTGAAAACTCAGGCAAAATGGGCAATGCTAACAATAATGGATACCAAAGGCATTACAGAGAAATCATTTGGCCGCAGATCATGAAGTAGAGTCAGTCTGAATGTACATTCTGGCTCCGACTTGCCAAGGACACAAGCAGCAGAACAGTTTTAGCCACCAAACAGCATTTCATTGCTCATCACTGCATTAAACAGGAACTCATTGGAATTTTTTAACAAAGGTATTATGATCATTTTGGAAATCTTCAATATTTCTATAATCTGGGACAATCACAAGGTCAACATTGATATTGGAAGGAGTTCGGTTAATTTTTTTTTAAGTGTTTCTTTGAAAAACACATTGTGCAACTTTTAAGGGACATAACTATCGCAGAGCGACTGTGTAATGAAACTTAGTGAATGAGTAATGTCACCTGGAGAGATCCTCTGGGAAATTGTGATAAAGTGCAGTTTAAAGAAATATAAAGTTTTAAAGTGAATCACAGAAAGGACAAGCTACAACTAAAAACAAAAATAGCCAATGACATGAGTTGGAGAGGAGAACTGAACAAGGTAAACAGGCTAAACAGACTGAAGTATGTGCCTGTAAATGAACAGTGGAAAACATTTGAAGGGACAGTGCAAAATACTCAACAAAAGGACATTCCATTGAAACAGGAAAAACCTCAGCAAGAAATTCCTCACTCAGGACAAAAGGGATCATACGAGATTATGAGGCTGAGAAGATCACCAAAAAGTACGTAAAATCCTGAAGTGAGAGAGTGTTTTAGGAGTAAACGTTAATGGATTGCAATGGATCTGCTCACAGCAGGAGGGCTGTGGGAAGGGGAGCCACTGTCAGGGTTTAGTGACACAATAGGAACAGGGAGAGATGAAGGTGCTGGCGGTGGTGAGAGTGTCACAGAGAGTGGTCAGGGTGTTACAAAGCCAGTACGAATTGCTGCAGCTGGAGGTGTTTGCAGAGGTAGGTAGGGACATATGTATTTTTATTTATTCATTCATGGGATGTAGGTGTCACTGCCTGGAACAACATTCTTTGCCCCACTGCTAATTACCCAGAGGGCAGCTCAGAGTCAGCCATATTGCTGCGGATCTGGAGTCACATGGCGGCCAGACCAGGTTAGAATATTTGATGTCCTTCCCTGAAGGAGGTTAGTGAACTAGATGAGTTCTTCCTCCTGATCAACAATGTTTTAATGGTGGCCCCATCAATGTCTTTTACAGCCACAACATGACATCCCAACTCTTACTCCTAATGCTCTCCCCAATGAAGATAACCATCCCAAACGCCTGCTTCACCAGCCTGTCTACCTGGGACACCACATTCAAAGAACTGTGTACCTGGGTCAATGGGTCACTGATTGACAACACTACCCAGGGCCCGAACATTAACTGTACAAGTCCCGCCCTGGTTTGTTTCACCAAAATGGAACACCTCACGTTTATCTAATTAAACTCCATCTGCTATTCTTCAGCCCACTATCCCAGCAGTACTGTTCTTCCTGTTGTATCATAGATAACCTTCTTCACTGTCCACTTTCCCACCAATTTCAGTGTCACCCAAAACAATTACTTACCAGGAAACCAATATTCCCGTCCAAACCATTTATCCAAATGACAAATAACAGGGGACCCACTCCACCGCTGGTCACATGTCTCCAGTCAGAAAAACAACATGTCTCCCACCACCCTCTGTCGACAACCATCAAGTAAATTTTGTATCCAGTTCACTAGCTCCTCCTGAATGCCATGTCCTTTTACACTGATCTGAGCTTATTACCCAGTTTACCAGACAGAACACAGAACGCAGAACACAGAACAGTACAGCCCAAGACCCTTCGGCCATGATTTCATGCCAACCTTTTATCCAACTGTAAGATCAAAGTAACTACATACCCTTCATTTTACTATTATCCATGTGTCTGTCCAAGAGTCTTTTAAATGTTCCGAAAGTATCTAATTTTACTCTCACCATTGGCAGTCCATCCGACCACCTACCATTCTCTATCCTCTTATCCATCCTCCATTCACCTTAAAATTACACCCCCTTGTAATAGCTATTTATGCCATAGGAGGAAAAGTCTCTGACTATTCACTCACTCTGTGCCTCTCATCACCTTGTTCACCTCCACAAAGTCGCCCCGCCCCCTTCTCCAATGAAAAAAGCCTTAGCCCCCTCAACCTTTCTTCGTAAGAACTGCCCTCCATTACACGCAGCATCTTGGTAAATCTCCTGTGTACGCTCTCTAAAACGTGCACATCCTTCCTGTAAACAGGGGACCAGAACTGAACACAATATTCCAAGTGTGGTCTCACCAGGACGCTATAAAGATGTAGTAAAACCTCACGGCTCTTACAGTCAATCCCCTTCTAAGGGGAGCCAACACAACATATGCCTTTTTAACAACCCTACCAACGTGCGTGGCGATTTTGAGGGATCTATAGACACGGACCCCATGATCTCTGTTCCTCCACATTGCCAAGTATTCTGCCTTCCACCCTGTATTCTGAATTCAAATTCGACTTTCCAGAATGAATCACTTCACTCTTCTCCAGATTGGACTCCATCTGCCACTTCCAGCCCAGCTCTGCGTCCTGTCAATGTCCCATTGCAATCTCCAACAGCCCTCCACATTCCCCACCACTCCACAGACCTCCGTGTGATTGGCAAACTTACTAACCCACTCTCCAACATCCACATCCAAGTCATTTACAATAATCACAAAGAGCAGAGTCCCAGAGCCGATTGTAACAGAACACCACTGGTCACTGAGCTCCAGGCTCAATACTGTCCATCTGCTGCCACACTCTGTCTTCTCTAGGCCATCCAATCCTGTATCCAGACAGACAGATTTCCCTGTATCCCAATTTTCCTTCTTTTCTGAATGAGCCATCAACGTATTCTGCCATATCCTCAAAGAATTCAATAAGGTTTGTGAGGCATGACCTGACCCCTCACAAACCCATACTGACTGTGGCTAATTTAACTATGGTTTTCCAAAGGGGATGGACACGCTCGCGCACAGCGAGGGGGGGGGACACAGGCGCACAGCGAGGGGGGACACAGGCGCACAGCGAGGGGGGGACACAGGCGCACAGCGAGGGGGGGACACAGGCGCACAGCGAGGGGGGGGACACAGGCGCACAGCGAGGGGGGGGGACACAGGCGCACAGCGAGGGGGGGGACACAGGCGCACAGCGAGGGGGGGGGACACAGGCGCACAGCGAGGGGGGGGACACAGGCGCACAGCGAGGGGGGGACACAGGCGCACAGCGAGGGGGGGACACAGGCGCACAGCGGGGGGGGACACAGGCGCACAGCGAGGGGGGGACACAGGCGCACAGCGAGGGGGGAACACAGGCGCACAGCGAGGGGGGGACACAGGCGCACAGCGAGGGGGGGGACACAGGCGCACAGCGAGGGGGGGGACACAGGCGCACAGCGAGGGGGGGACACAGGCGCACAGGGAGGGGGGGGACACAGGCGCACAGCGAGGGGGGGGACACAGGCGCACAGCGAGGGGTGGACACAGTCGCACAGCGAGGGGGGGGACACAGGCGCACAGCGAGGGGGGGACACAGTCGCACAGCGAGGGGGGGACACAGGCGCACAGCGAGGGGGGGGACACAGGCGCACAGCGAGGGGGGGGACACAGGCGCACAGCGAGGGGGGGACACAGGCGCACAGCGAGGGGGGGGACACAGGCGCACAGCGAGGGGGGGACACAGGCGCACAGCGAGGGGGGGACACAGGCGCACAGCGAGGGGGGGACACAGGCGCACAGCGAGGGGGGGACACAGGCGCACAGCGAGGGGGGGGACACAGGCGCACAGCGAGGGGGGGGACACAGGCGCACAGCGAGGGGGGGGACACAGGCGCACAGCGAGGGGGGGACACAGGCGCACAGCGAGGGGGGGACACAGGCGCACAGCGAGGGGGGGACACAGGCGCACAGCGAGGGTGGGGACACAGGCGCACAGCGAGGGGGGGGACACAGGCGCACAGCGAGGGGGGGACACAGGCGCACAGCGAGGGGGGGGACACAGGCGCACAGCGAGGGGGGGGACACAGGCGCACAGCGAGGGGGGGACACAGGCGCACAGCGAGGGGGGGACACAGGCGCACAGCGAGGCGGGGGACACAGGCGCACAGCGAGGGGGGGACACAGGCGCACAGCGAGGGGGGGGACACCGACGACCCGAACTCGGGGCGTTCCGGGACGGGGTGCGCCGAGGAAGGTACCGCCGGTGACCCTGGGGGTGGGGTCGCCGGGGGTTCGAGGCCGGTTGGCGGCGCCGGACCAGCCCCCATCCTCTTGCTGGGGGAGGGGTCGGCGAGCGAGGGCGACCTCCCGGAGGAGGGTTCGGGGTCCGTGGCGGACACCGGGGACGACGCGGACTCTGTCTGCAGTGACGTTTTTGAGTCCCAGGTGCCCACCGCCGATCTCCCCCTCATCCCCCTCGAGGAACTCCGGGAATTTGTCGAGGAAACTCGAGGTCGCCGGGATAGAGCCCAACTGGCGCTCGACCGCTGGAGCTCTTTTGAGAGAGTTTATTGGTCGGCCCACGCTGCTCGCCAGGCGCCTGGGCTCGACGTCAACGAGCGAAAGCGAGTCAGGAACTTCCTGGGGGCACTCCTGGTGAGGGCGAGGGACTCCTGTGCCCCTCCCTCGTCCTCCCAGTAATTGTACTTGGTTTTTAACTGTACTGGTGGTGGTAGCACAATGCTTCCGACATGGAGACTACTATAGCCAGCCTCAACATCAACGGCAGCAGGGAGTCACAGCGCAGATTCCAGACCCTCTCGGTCCTTCGGGACGGGAGGTATGCGGTGTGCTTCCTGCAAGAAACCCACACTACCCCGGGAGACGAAGCCACCTGGCTCCTGGAGTGGCGAGGGGGGGTCTACATGAGTCACCTCACCCGCAGATCTGGCGGGGTGGCTATCCTGTTGGCCCCGCATTTTCAGCCCGAGATCTTGGGGGTCAGGGAGCCGGTGCCAGGCCGTTTGCTTCACCTGACGGTTCGGCTGGGGGGCGCGGTGCTTCACTTGGTGAACGTATACGCTCCCCTGGCCGGGCCGAGGCAAGCGAGCTTCTTTCAACAACTGTCCGCTCATCTGGCTTCCATCGACGAGAACCAGTGCGTCGTCCTCGGGGGAGATTTCAACTGCGTCCTCGAGGGCAGGGACCACGGCGGTACCCGCACTGGCTGCGCGTCGGGGAAGAGGTTGGGGGACTTGGTCAAGTCCTTCGACCTGGTGGACGTCTGGCGGACTCTCCATCCCGACTCCATCGCCTTCACCTTCGTGAGGCCTGGGGTCGGAGCGTCCAGAATCGACCGCCTGTACGTTTCGCGGGCGTACGCCTCCTGTTTTCCGAAGGCCTCCACGCGGCAGGTGTCGTGCACGGACCATCACCTGGTGTGGGCGGAACTCCTTCCGTTCGGCGCCAGGCTCGGCTCCGCGTACTGGCACTTTAACAACCTGCTGCTGGAGGACGAGCGGTTCCGGGACTCGTTTCGTCGTTTCTGGGCCGGCTGGAGAAGGAAGCGGGGAAGCTTCCCCTCCCTGAGGCTATGGTGGGACGTGGGCAAGGCTCACGTCCGCGTCTTCTGTCAGGAGTACGCGAGGGGGTCGACCGAGAGGCGGAAATCCAGGATCGTGGAGTTGGAGAGGGAGATGCTCGACCTGGAGTCACGCTTCGGTCAGCCCGACGCGGACCCGGCCCTGCGCGGGGTGTACGAAGAGAAGAAGGCCGCGCTCCGGGACCTGCAGCTCGTCGGGGCTCGGGGCGCGTACGTGAGGTCGCGTATCCAGCTCCTTCAGGACCTGGACCGCGGCTCCCCCTTCTTCTACTCGCTGGAAAAAAGGCGCGGCACCCGTCAGCAGCTCCTTGTGCTGCTGGCCGACGATGGGTCCCTCGTCTCGGATCCGGAGGGCGTCAGGGCCCACGTCCGAAACTATTACACGGCTCTGTTCTCTCCGGATCCGTCCAGCGAGGACGCTCGCAGAGTTCTGTGGGAGGACCTGCCGCAGCTCGGCCCGGAGGACGCCGGAAGGCTCGACGCTCCCGTCACTTTAGAGGAGCTGACCGGCGCCCTCGACCGGCTCTCGAGGGGCAAAACCCCGGGGCTGGACGGGCTGACTGTGGAGTTCTTCAGGGCGTTCTGGGACGTCCTGGGGAACGACTACGCACAGGTCCTGGGGGAGTGTCTAAATGCCGGACAGCTGCCCCTTTCTTGGCGCAGGGCGGTCATCGTCCTGCTGCCGAAGAAGGGGGACCTTCGTTCTTTGAAGAACTGGCGTCCGGTCTCCCTCCTCAGCACGGATTACAAGATTTTCGCCAGGGTTTTGTCTTCTCGCCTGGCTTCCGTGCTGGCCCACATGATTCACCCGGACCAGTCCTACACGGTCCCCGGCCGGAGGATACACGACAACGTCCACCTGGTCCGGGACCTGATCCATTTCTGCCGACGGGCTGGTCTGCCGAGCGCCTTCCTGTCTCTCGACCAGGAGAAGGCGGTCGACAGGGTCGATCACGAGTACCTGCTCGGGACTCTGCGGGCGTTCGGGTTCGGGACGCGGTTCGTCGCCCGGATCCGACTTTTGTACGCCGCCGCAGAGTGTCTGGTTAAAGTTAACGGGTCCCTGACGGCGCCCCTTCGCTTCGGGAGAGGAGTGCGTCAAGGCTGCCCCCTGTCCGGCCAGCTGTATTCCCTGTGCGTGGAGCCTTTCCTGCGCCTCTTGCGGAGGAGGTTGTCGGGGCTGGGTCTGCACGGCGCGGGCACGGGGGTGGTCCTCTCGGCCTACGCCGACGACGTGCTCCTCACTTTCACCGACCCGGCTGACCTGGGGAGGATGCGCGAGTGCCAGGCCGTGTACTCGGCGGCGTCTTCCGCCAGGATCAACTGGGCCAAGTGTTCCGGACTACTGGTCGGCCCGTGGCGGGTGGACTCTCTGCCGGAGGAGTTACGGGGGTTCAGCTGGAGTACCACCCATCTCCTCTACCTGGGGGTCTACCTCAGCCCGGCTGAGGAATCCTGGCCGGCCAACTGGCACGAGCTGGAGGCCAAAGTCTCGGCTCGCCTAGGCCGCTGGACAGGACTGCTCCGAGTGCTATCTTACAGGAGTCGAGTGCTGGTCATAAACCAGCTGGTGGCCGCCATGCTGTGGTACCGGCTGGTCACTTTGGTCCCTCCTCCTGGCTTTGTCGCTGACATCCAGAGAACGTTGGTCGACTTCTTCTGGGACAAAAAGATGCACTGGGTCGCCGCGCAGGTTCTGAGTCTCCCTATCGAGGAGGGCGGTCAGTCGCTGGTGTGCGTCCGCACCCAGGTCGCGACGTTCCGCCTTCAGACCTTGCGGCGATACCTTTACGTCGAGCCTCCTCCTAGGTGGTGCGCCCTGGCGACGTATTTTTTCCGCCAGGTGCGTAACCTCAACTACGACACGCAGCTCCTGTTCGTCGACCGTGACGGTTTGGAGGTCTCCCTCAAGGTGCTGCCTGTCTTTTACCAGGACCTGATCACTGTCTGGAACATGGTCGAATCGCGTCGCGCCTACCCTCCGGCTGGAGTAGCGGCTGTCGTCAGGGAGCCGTTGCTCAGGAATCTGCACCTCCGTACTCGCGGGTTCGAGTGGCTGTCGGAGGGGAGGGCCGTGGCGGCGAGGGCTACCAGGGTCGGGGACGTGCTGGGTGCCGGGGGCCTGGGCTGGACGCTGCCGCAGGACATAGCGAGCAGGGCAGCGGTAGACGTCCGGTACGTGGCCACCGCCATCCGACGCCTTAAAACGGCGGTGCTCGGACCCGACGTAGTGCACCGGTTGGAGGACGCTCAGGTGTGCGGTGGGATCCCGTCCGCGCTCACCCCGGCCCGGACGGAATTTCACATTGGCCCCAAGGTCCCGTACTTCCCGCGGGAGCCTGTGCCCCACAACCTGAGCCGCCTCCGGAATTTTAATTTTGTTGCTTTTAGGGACATAAAAAGGAGGGCCCTGTATCGACTGCTGCTGCACACCGTCCACCTCTTCTCCCTCATCCACCGTCCGGACACGCCTTGGCGTGCCCATTTGCCACCGGGCGGCGGAGATCCCCAGTGGAGGGCTCTCTACGCGGGAGTCCTCCCCCTTTCTCTCGGGGATCTGGGGTGGAGGGTGCTGCACGCAGCAGTCCCCTGCAACCGCAGATTGCGGTGGTTCACGGACTCCCAGCCCAACTGCTTGTTCTGTGGCGCTGTGGAGTCCGTGGACCATGTATACATTGGGTGTGGGCGTTTGCACTCCCTTTTTGATTTTCTCCAAAACCTTCTCCTCTGTTTCTGGCTGCACTTCAGTCCCACGCTCCTGATCTTCGGGCACCCGGTACGGAGGAGGGAGGGCAGGTCCGAGGACCTCCTCGTGGGTCTGCTCCTGGGCCTGGCCAAACTGGCCATCAACAGGTCCAGGCAGCGGGCCGTGGAGGGGGTCGTTCGGGCCGACTGCCTGCCCCTCTTCCGGGGTTACGTTAGAGCCCGGGTGTCCTTGGAGAAGGAGCACGCGGTGTCCACCGACACCCTGGAGTCGTTCAGGGAGAGGTGGGCGCCGCAGGGAGTGGAGTGCATCATTTCCCCCTCCAACTCTATTTTGATTTAGTCCCTACCCTCCCCTTCACTGTTTTGCTCACACAGCATTGCCCTGTGGTTTGAAGGGCAGTGCTTGTCACTGGCCACTCGGGTGTTTTTCCTATCTTCCTGGTGGTGGAAATCGAATAAAGATTCGTGCACTTTGTGTCTTTCACTGTGTTTCACACCTGCGCACACACAAAAAAAAAAGATAAAAAAATGAAGAAAAAAAAGATTAACAGAGGAGCTTCACAGAGCATTGCGCTTTGATGTGAAGGGCAGTGCCTCGAACAGGAGTGTCAGACATCCTGTTCACTCAGAGCTGGTCTGAGGAAGCTGGATGGTGACTTGATGACAGGACACCAACCTCTGAGGAGTTATTTCAGTGGCAATGAGAGGTAAACACAGTCCTGATAAAAAAAAAATACTTTGGCCCCCCTGGACCTGGCCAAACTGGCCATCAACAGGTCCAGGCAGCGGGCCGTGGACGGGGTCGTTAGGGCCGACTGCCTGACCCTCTTCCGGGGTTACGTTAGGGCCCGGGTGTCCTTGGAGAAGGAGCACGCGGTGTCCACCAACACCCTGGAGTTGTTCAGGGAGAGGTGGGCGCCGCAGGGAGTGGAGTGTATTATTTCCCCGTCCAACTCTATTTTGATTTAGTCCCTACCCTCCCCTCCATTGTTTTGCTCACACAGCATTGCCTTTTGATGTGAAGGGCAGTGCTTGTCACTGGCCACTCGGGTGTTTTTCCTATCTTCCTGGTGGTGGAAATTGAATCAAGATTCGTGCACTTTGTGTCTTTCACTGTGTTTTACACCTGCAAACACACACACCATGGGTGCTGGGGAATAAAAATAAGCACTACCGCACTTAGGCGGTAGTGTGGGGGTGAAAAAAAAACTTTGGCCCCGCCCTTTGAAAAAAAATAACCGAGGAAAAATAAAATACATTGGCCCCCCCTGGGCCTGGCCAAACTGGCCATCAACAGGTCCAGGCAGCGGGCCGTGGAGGGGGTCGTTAGGGCCGACTGCCTGACCCTCTTCTGGGGTTACGTTAGGGCCCGGGTGTCCTTGGAGAAGAAGCACGCGGTGTCCAACAACACCCTGGAGTTGTTCAGGGAGAGGTGGGCGCCGCAGGGAGTGGAGTGTATTATTTCCCCGTCCAACTCTATTTTGATTTAGTCCCTACCCTCCCCTCCACTGTTTTGCTCACACAGCATTGCCCTTTGATGTGAAGGGCAGTGCTTGTCACTGGACACTCGGGTGTTTTTCCTATCTTCCTGGTGGTGGAAATTGAATAAAGATTCGTGCACTTTGTGTCTTTTCACTGTGTCTCAAAACTGCACACACACACCATTGCTGCTGGGGAATGAATAAGCACTACTGCAGTTAGGCGGTAGTGTGGGGGGTGAAAGATAAAAAAAAGAGAGAAAAAAATATATAAACAGGAGTGATTGCCCAGAGAAAGAGAAAAAAAAAATACTTTGGCCCCGCTCCTCACTCACACTGGTTGGCGGACCGGCCGCTGGTTGGCGGACCGGCCGCTGCTCGGTCCTCCTGTTCCGCCCCTTCCTCCCAATTGCAGAGTTGATTCAGGCGTGACTCAGCAGTCTGAAGGTCAAGGGAAGTTAGAGTCGATGCCTTGTGATGTGGTGAAAATATCACGAATCTTGGATTGAGAGGCCTGAGTTCATTTCACAGTTTGTGCAGGTGTGTGTAACAACAACAACTTTATTAATTAAAAAACAAGGGAAGGCAGGAACAGAGTAAAAACAATAGAACATACAAACAATGTGGTGGGACTCTCAATGCTCTGGTGATTTTAATCTTTACCATGTGTTTCAGGGCCCCAGTGCATCCCAGTACAGACTGTGCCACTCCTCCTTGTGCACAGCCAGATACCACGATTATGGGGCAAAGTGATGTGGTGGGTACAGATTCTGGATTAGTGGCGCAGGAAGAGCACAGCAGTTCAGGCAGCATCCGAGGAGCAGTAAAATCGACGTTTCGGGCAGAAGCCCTTCATCAGGAATAAAGGCAGAGAGCCTGAAGCGTGGAGAGATAAGCTAGAGGAGGGTGAGGGTGGGGGTGGGGAGAAAGTAGGATAGAGTACAATAGGTGAGTGGGGGAGGGGATGAAGGTGATAGGTCGGGGGCGGGGGGAGGGTGGAGTGGATAGGTGGAAAAGAAGATAGGCAGGTAGGACAAGTCACAAGGACAGTGCTGAGCTGGAAGTTTGGAACTGTGGTGAGGTGGGGGAAGGGGAAATGAGGAAACTATTGAAGTCCACAGTGATGACCTGGGGTTGAAGTCTTCCTAGGCGAAAGATGAGGCTTTCTTCCTCCAGGCGTCTGGTGGTCAGGGACCGGCGGTGAAGGAGGCCCAGGATCTCCATGTCCTCGGCAGAGTGGGAGGGAGAGTTGAAATGTTGGGCCACAGGGCGGTGGGGTTGACTGGTGCAGGTGTCCTAGAGGTGTTCCCTAAAGCACTCTGCTCGGAGACGTCCAGTCTCCCTAACGTAGAGGAGACCACATCAGGAGCAATGGATATAATAAATGATATTAGTGGATGTGCAGGTAAAACTTTGATGGATGTGGAAGGCTCCTTTTGGGCCTTGGATAGAGGTGAGGGAGGAGGTGTGGGCGCAGGTTTTGCAATTCCTGCAGTGGAAGGGGAAGGTGCCAGGTTGGGAGGGTGGGTTGTAGGGGGGCCATGGAACTGACCAGGTAGTCGCGGAGGGAACAGTCTTTGCGGAAGGCGGAAAGGGGTAGGGGGAGAAATTTTTCCTGGTAATGGGGTCTTTTTGGAGGTGGCAGAAATGTCGGGGAATGATTTGGTTTATGCGAAGGTTTGTAGGGTGGAAGGTGAGCACCAGGGGCATTCTGTCCTTGTTATGGTTGGAGGGATAGGGTCTGAGGGCAGAGGTGCGGGATGTGGGTGAGATGCATTGGAGGGCATCTTTAACCACGTGGGAAGGGAAATTGCGGTCTCTAAAGAAGGAGGCCACCTTCTGTGTGCTGTGGTGGAACTGATCCTCCTGGGACCAGATATGGCGGAGGCGGAGGAATTGGGAATTTGGGATGTCATTTTTGCAAGAGGTAGGGTGGGAATAGGTGTAATCCAGGTAGCTGTGGGAGACGGTGGGTTTGTAAAAAATGTCAGTGTCAAGTCATTAATGGAGATGGAGAGGTCCAGGGAGGGGAGGGAGGTATCAAAGATGGTCCAGGTAAATTTAAGGTTAGGGTGGAATGTGTTGGTGAAGTTGATGAATCGCTCAACCTCCTCGCGGGAGCATGAGGTGGCGCCAATGCAGTCATCAATGTAGCGGAGGAAGAGGTGGGGAGTGGCGCCGGTGTAACTACGGAAGACGGACTGTTCTACGTAGCCAACAAAGCGACAGGCATAGCTGGGGCCCACACGGGTGCCCATGACTACCCCTTTGGTCTGGAGGAAGTGGAAGGATTCGAAGGAGAAATTGTTCAGGGTGAGGACCAGTTCGGCGAAATGAATGAGAGTGTTGGTTGAAGGGTACTGTTGGGGACATTGGGAGAGGAAAAAACGGAGGGCTTGGCGGCCCTGATCATGGCGGATGGAGGTGTAGAGAGATTAGATATCCATCGTGAAGATAAGGCGTTGGGGGCCGGGGAAGTATTGGAGGAGGTGGAGGGCGTGGGTGGTGTCTCGAACGTATGTGGGGAATTGCAGGACCAAGGAGGATAGGACAGTGTTGAGGTAAATAGAGATGAGTTCAGTGGGGCAGAAGTATGCTGAGACAATGGGTCAGCCAGGGTGGTCAGGCTTGTGGATCTTGGGAAGGAGGTAGAACTGGGCAGTGCAGAGTTCCCGAACTATGAGATTGGAAACTGTGGGTGGGAGATCTCCTGAGGTTATGAGGTTCTGTGTGGTCTGGGAGATGATGGTTTCGTTATGTGGGGTGGGGTCATGGTTGATGGGATGGTAGGAAGAGTTGTCCTTGAGTTGGGGTTTGGCTTCAGCGGTGTAGAGGTCAGTGCGCCAGACTACCACTGCACCCCCTTTATCTGCTGGCTTGATGGTGAGGTTGGGATTGGAGGGCTGCGCGTTGAGAGGGTGAGAGGTTAGAGTGGGGAAGGGGGTAAACAGGTCGAGGCGGTTAATGTCCCGGCGGCAGTTGGAAATGAAGAGGTCGAGGGCAGGTAATAGGCCAGCGTGGGGTGTCCAGGTGGATGCAGTGATTTGGAGGTGGGCGAAGGGGTCCTCGGAAGGTGGGCGGGAGTCCTGATTGTGAAAGTAAGCTCGGAGGCGGAGGCCCCGGAAGAAGTGTTCGATGTCACGGCGTGCATTAAATTCAGTGATGTGTGGACGGAGGGGAAAAAAAGTGATTCATTTGCTGAGGACTGATCGTTCATCCTCAGTGAGGGGAAGGTCTGGAGGGATGGTGAAAACCGGCAGAGCTGGGAGCTGGGAGCTGGTGTGGGTGTGGAGCTGGAAGTCGGGGCGGAGCCTGTAACTGGAGTGGGGGAATGGAGGCACTAGAAATATGGGCACCAGAACTGAACACAATATTCCAAGTGTGGCTGCACCAGCGTTTTGTATAGTTGCAGTATGGTATTTTAACTTTGGAACTCAATCCCTCCACGAATGAAACCTAACACACCGTTTGCCTTCTTAACAGCACTATCAACCTGGGTGGCAACTTTCAGGGATCTATGGACATGGACTCAAAGATCCCTCTGCACACCAACACTACCAAGAATCTTTCCATTGACCCAGTATTCAGCCTTCCTGTTATTCTTCTCAAAGTGTATCATCTCACATTTCGTTGCATTGAACTCTATTTGCCATCTCTCAGCCCAATTCTGCAGTTTAATCAAGTCCCCTTGCAATCTGTAACATTCTTCCACACTGTCCACTACTACACTGACTTTAGTGTCATCTACAAATTTCCTAATCCATTTACCTATACCTGCAGTGGTCCCAAAACAGATCCTTGTGGCACACCACTAGTAACCGGACTCCAGGCTGAATATTTTCCATCAACCACCACTTGCTGCCTTCTTACAGATAGCAAGTTTCTAATCCAAACTGCTAAATTATCCTCAATTATCCTCTGCATTTTCTCCAACAGCTTATCATGTGGAACCTTGTCAAAGGCTTTACTTTTGTCCATGTGTACCACGTCAAATGCCCTACCCTCAACTACAAGCTTGGTGACCTTCTCAAAAAACTCAATAAGGTTTGTGAGACATGACCTGCCCTTGACAAAACCAAGTTGACTATCTGAAATCAAATTGACGTTTGCCAGATGATTATAAATCTAATCTCTCATAATCCTTTCCTAAACCTTTCCTACAACAGAAGTAAGGCTCACTGGTCTATAATAACCTGGATTATCTCTACTGCCCTTCTTGAACAAGGGCACAACATTTGCAACCTTCCAGTACTCTGGTACCAATTCTGCAGACAATGACAACTCAAATATCCAAGCCAAAGGCTATGCTGCCTTCTCCCTAGCATCCCAGAGAATCCTTGGATAAATCCCATCCAGCCCAGGGGATTTGTCTATTTTCACTCCTTCCCGCATTGATAACACCTGTTCATAACTAACCTTGATAATTTCTAGTCTAATATCTCATACCTCATTCTCCTCCTCTACAATATTTCCTTTACCTGAGTGAAAACCGATGAGAAATGTTCATTTAGCATCTCTCTGATCTCCACATTGTCAACACTCATCTTCCCATTCTGTCTGTGATTGGCCCTATTCCTACTCTAATCATCTTTTTATTCCTCACATACCTATAGAAAGCTTTAGGGTTCTCCTTTATTCTATTTGTTAAATACTGCTCATGTAGTCTCTTTGCTCTTCTTAACTCTCTCTTTAAATCCTTCTTAGCTGATCTGTAATTCTCCATCGCCTCATCTGAACCATCTTGCCTCATCAACACCAAAGCCTCCTTCTTCTTCGTAACAAGAGATGCAGTTTCCGCAGTAAACCAAGGTTCCCTTACCTTATCTCTTCCTCCTGCCTGACAGGGACATACCTATCAAGGACACGCAATATCTGTTCCTTAAACCAGCTCCACATTTCCATTGTCTGAATTTCCTGCATTTTGCTACCCCATTCTGTGCATCTAATTCTTGCCTAATAGCATTATAATTGCCCTTGCCCCATCAATAACTCTTGACCTGTGGCATGTACTAATTCCTTTCCATCATTAACTGAATTATGGTCACTCTCTCCAAAGTGCTCACCTACAACGAAATCAAACACCTAGTATGGTTCATTACCAAGGACCAGATCCAATGTGGCCTCCCCTCTTGTCGGCCCTTCGACATACTGTGTAAGGAAGCCTTCCTGTACACATTGGATAAAACTGATCCACGCAACGGATTAGTTACAGCATTTCCAGTCAATTTTGGGGAAGTTAAAGTCCCCCAGAATGACCACCATGTTACTTTCACTCCTATCCAGAATAAGTTGCAAATCCTCTCTTCCACCTCCCTGGAACTCTGCAGAGGCCTATTTAAAAAATAAACTCCAAGCAGTGTGACCTCTCCTCTTCTGTTTCTAACCTCAGCCCACACTACCTCAGGAGACTAGTCCTCATCAAAAGCTCTCTCAGCCACCGTTATACACTCCTTGACTAACATGACATGCATGGGCCCATTGCAGAGCTTCTAACTCCATGAGGCAGCCATACTCTCTGACAGACAGACTCAGTCTGGAACCTCCTCTGTCCTTAAGACCTTATGCACTGCCTGTGCTCCTCCCTTTCCCCTTTGCACGTTCCCTTTCCAACCCACTCTACCTGCATCACTCCACGAATGGTGCTGTCAAGGGCAGAAGTCTGTGGAATACCCTCCCTTACCTTCTCTATCCTCCTTTAAGATGTATTTTAAAATCATTCTCTTTAATCAATGTTTTGATCATCCATGAAGCACCTTAAGAGATTTGCCATTGTAAAAGATTCCATTCAAGGCAAGTAGATGTTGTTATTGCTGTACATGCGGAGAAACAGGAATGATGCATTCAAAATTCTAACAAGAAAGTCACTGACAGATGTGGTGTGCAGGCCACCAAATAATAACATCACATTGGGATGGGCAATAAATAAAGAAATAACTATTGTTCGTAAAAATGGTCTGGCTATTATCATGGGTGATTGTAATCTACATGTAAATTGATCGAACCAGCTCAGTCAGAGTAGCCTTGAGTTTATTAAGTGTCTCCATGATCGTTTTCTTGAACAGTATGAAATGGAACTGACAAGGGAGCAATCTATCCAGCATCTGGCCCCGTGCAATAAGACAGGAATAATTAATGACCTCAGAGTTCGGGATCCTCTTGAAAGATGTGATCACTGTATGGTTGAATTTAGAATACATATGAAGATTGTGAAGATAAAATCTAATACCTGGGTGCTGTGCTTCAACACAGGGAACTACAATAGAATGAGGGAGAACCTGGATAAAGTAGACTGGAAACAAAGATTTTATGGTGGGACAGTTGATGAGCAATGGAAGATTTTCAAAGGCACTTTACAAAGTGCTCAGCAATGATATATTTCAGTGAAAAGGAAGGACTGTAAGAAAAGGTATACTCTGTGATGGGTATCTACGGAAAGTGATCAAATTGAAAGAGAAGGCATGCAAAGTGGCCAAAAACAGCCTGAAACTAGAACTGGAAAACTTTAAAGGTCAACAGAAAGCCACAGAAGAGCTATAAAGAAACGTAAGATAGAACATGAGAAAAATAAACTTGCGCAGACCATAAAGACAGATAGCAAAATTTTATATTGAATGAGAAAAGAGTGGCTAATGTAAATGTTGGTCCTTTGGAAAATGAGAAGGAACATTTAATTATGGGGTATCACAGTGGAGGACACGACTATCTTTGCCAATAATTAGCAAAGAGACAAAGATAAGTGAGGATTTGGAAACTATCATTATTACAGAACAGCTAGTGTTGGACTGTTGGAGGTAATTGAGCTAATGACAGAAAAGTCTTCAGACCCTGATGGGATGCATCCCAGGGTACTAAAGGAGATGCCAGGAGAAGTAGCAAATGCACTGGCAGTAATTTTCCAAAATTCACTTGACTCTGTGGCAGTCCCTGCAGATTGGATAGCAGCAAAAGTGACACCACTTTTTAAAATGGAGGTGGACAAAAGGTGGGGAATTATACACAAGTTAGCTTATTCTCTGTAGTGGGAAAGATGCTTGGGTCTATTATCAAGGAAGAAATAGCAGGGAATCTCAATTGAAATTGTCCCATTGGACAGACAGAGCATGGGTTCATGTAGGGCAGGTCATGCTTCACAAATCTTTAGGAATTCTATGAAGACATTTTGAGCAATGTGGACAACGGGGACCCAGTGGATGAAGTGTACCTGGATTTCTAAAACGTCTTCAAGGTACTGTGCAAGAGGCTGTGGCATAATATAAAGGTGCATGGCGATAGGAGTAGAGAATTAGCATGGATAGAAAATTGCTTCCTGTTAGTCAACCAAAGTGTGGGGATAAATAAGTACTATTCTGGCTGGTAATCAGTGATCAGTGACTAATAGTGTGCCTCAGGGATCAGTGTTGGGACTGCGATTATTTGGAATTGATACAGATGATTTGGAGTTGCTGACCACATGTAGGGTGTCAAAGTTTGCATATGACAGTAAGATGAGTAGCAGAACAAAGTGTGCGGAGGACTGTGAAACTTTGCAGAGGAGCATAGACACATTGAATAAGTGGGCAATGGTCGGGCATTTGGAATAGAATGTTCACAAATGTAAAGTCATACTGTTTGGTTGGAGTAACATTAAAAAAGAGATTATTACTTGAGTTTTAATAAGTTGCATCATTTGCTATGCAGGGGCACCTGACTATCCTTGTGCATGAAAGTTGGTTACCAGGTACAACAATCAATTCAGAAAGCAAATGGAATTTTAGCCTTCATTGCTGAAGGGATCGTGTTTAAAAGCAGAGGTTATGTTCCAGCTGTATTGGGTGCTGGTGAGGCCACACCTGGAGTACTGCATGCAGTTTTTGTCTCCTTACTTGCTCAAGGATGTACCAGCACTAGAGGGGGTGCCTATGAGGTTAACTAGGTTGATTTCGGAGTTGAGGGGTTTGGCTTAACAGAGACTGAGTAGATTGGGATTATATTCATTGGAAATCAGAAGAATGGGAAACATATAAAATAATAAATGGAATGTATAAAACAGAAGGAGAGAGAGTGTTTCCACTGGCAGATGAAGCCAGGACAAGAGAGCATCACCGCAAGATTAGAGGCAGCAAATTTAGGACTGAATTGAGAAGAACTTCTTGATCTCTATGGAATTCATTGCCCAGGGAAGTAGTTGATGCTAGTTCATTAAACGTTTTTAAAGCTAAGATAACTTTTTTAAAAAAGAATTAATTAATTAATTAAGGGATATGGTGAGAACGTTGGTAAATGGTTCTGCGTCCACGAAATGATCAGCCATGATCTTAATGAATGGCAGAGAAAGCTCAAAGGGCAGGACGGCCTTCTCCTGTTCCTAGTTCTTTTGTTGTTATATTTTGCATTCCTCCCACACTCTTGACTTTCAGGTGCTGGTGTTGGATTAGGATGGACAAAATTAAAATTCACAGAACACCATGTTATAGTCCAACAGGTTTATTTGGAAGCACTAGCTTTGCAGCTTCTTCAACAGGTGGTTGTGTGATTTTTAACTTTGTGTCTCACTCTTGTAACTGATAAACAGCAACAAAAGCCACGAAGCAGTGCGCATGCTCCAGGCAACAATGGGCCCCTGGTGGTTGATGTCAGCAGAAGGCCAATGGAAAGGCAGGGGCACAGCTGGAGGACCTGGCGGGGCATTTGGTCCTCCGACCAATCAGAGTACATGAGGGACGGGACTAGACTATACCACGTGATCATCCTTGCGGTGGGCGCGGATGTGCGGGACGTGTGGATGGAGAGCTGTTGGTAAGGAAAGAAATAAACAGCAGGAAGTTGGACAGAAATGGTTTTGGTATGGGCTGAGAGGTTTTACAAACATTTGGTGCACATCGGAAAATACAAATTTGAAACTTACAGTCCCGTTTTTTCAGTAAACTGGAAAATAACATCATCGTGTGATCGCCGCCATCTTTATTCGGGGCAAAGATTCACTGGACATGTGCGCGGCCGCCAGCTTTGTCAGGGGCAAAGTTCAGAGGTGTGTATGTGCAGCCCTCCCTGATAGAGAGTCATAGGGCAGGATTTACCCAGAGCACATTCAAACCCAGAGATATGGATGTTTTCTTTTCTGGATTTGTTTCTTCATCCATTTAAATGATGTGGATGTGAATAGAGCCGGTACGGTTTGTAAGTTTGCAGATGACACCAAAATTGGAGGTATTGTGGACAGTGATAAAGGTTGTCTCAGAATACAATGGGATATTGATCAGATGGGCCAATGGGCTGCGGAGTGGCGGATAGGGTTAAATTTAGATCAATGTGAGGTGCTGCACTTTAGAAAAGCAAATCAGAGCAGGACTCACACTGAATTGTAAGATCTTGGAGAGTCTTGCTGAACAAAGAGACCTTGGAGTGCATGTTCATAATTCCTTGAAAGTAGAGTCACAGGTAGATAGGACAGTGAAGAAATTGTTTGGAATTCTTCCTTCGTTGGTCAGAGCATCGAGTAAAGGAGCTGTACAGGACATTGGTTAGGTCACTTTTGTTACATTGTGTGCAATTCTGGTCTTCCTCTTATCAGAAAGAGGCACTGAAACGTGGAAGGTTTGAGAATTATTTTTTAAGGATGTTGCCAGGGTTGGAGGATTTGAGTTGCAGGGAGAGGGATAATAGGCTAGGGCCATTTTCCCTGGAGTGTCATAGGCTGAGGTGTGATGTTGAAGAGGATTATAAAATTGTGAGGGGCATGGATAGTGTAAATAGACAAGGTGTTTACCCTGGGGTGGTGGAGCCCAGAACTAGAGGAGAGAGGTTTAGGGTGAGAGGGGAAAATTCAAAAGGAGCCTGAAGGGCAACCAAAATTGTAACATTTAAAAGGCATTTGAATAGCAAGGGTTCAGAGGGATGTCGGTCAAGTGCTGGCAAATGGGAATAGTTTAGGTTAGAATATCTGGTTTGCACAGATGGGTGGGACTGAAGAGTCTGTTTTTGTGCTAGACATCTCTGACTGTGGGATCATAAAAGTGAACACTGCTCTGATTCACCTCTGGGCTCCTTGATGTCCACTTGTTCGTTATCTAGCTTCCTCAGTCTCACATGTGAGTATTTCTGCCATGTTTAGTATTTTACTACTACGTTCACAGACCTTTTTGTAAATGGATTGTCCATTGCTGCCCGTCTCCTGACCGTATGCTGCTCCATTATCAGGTTATCTTTTCCACAATATCTTTGGCAGTCAAGAATTCTTTTTTCCAAGAGTGAGTGGATTTTTCTTCCATTTCTGACAGTCAAATTCTGCACCATTTTCATTCCCTATAATTCATATTGCACTCCCTGAAACATCGTGTGTATTTCTCCTACAGATACCAGTGATCATTGCCAAAGCCCTGTTGCCTGTGGAGAGGGTGATGTTTGACTTCCTTGTACAGCTGCAGTTTGATTGGTGAAGGTGTTCCCACAACGTGGTTGGGTAAGATACATTACAGATTATTCACTCAGCGATAGTGAGAAGTAGCAGATATCTGTACAAATCAACATGTTTTTAATTTCACAAAAATATTGAGAACTTTTGACATAAGGCCACAGCTGGAGAATATTATGTCCAGTGACCAAAACCATTGCCAAATCAGCAATTTTTCAGGAATGCCTTAAAGGAAGAAAACAGATCTTACAGGGTGGGAATTGCAGACCATGTTGCCTTGGAATCTATAGAAACAGTGACACAGCTGAACTAAAAAATAAACACATCATTGGGAGACTAAACTAAAATGAGTTATTCAGATATGAAAGGGTGTGTGGTGCAGGAAGACAGGAATGATTACAGCCAGGAATTAAGTCAAGGGTGTGAAAGTAAATTGTTGTTGCTTATAAATGGGAACCTTTTGATGGATCAGCAATTTCTGGTACAAGTGAGCACTTGGGCGGTAGAGTTTTCAATAATCTGGAGATTATAGGGAGGGTGATTGTGGGATGCTGGCCAGGAGTGGGTTTAGATAATGAAATCTAGAGTTAACAAAATGAATGAATGAGAGTTTCAGCAAATGAGCTGAGACTGTGGTGAGGTCAGGTGATATCACTGAAGTCGAAATAGTGGTCTTGGAGTGCAACTGGGCTATCACCCTCACCTCACCTCTGGAATTCAGCTGTTTGCCAGTTTGTGAATCAAGTCTGTAACAAGACTAGGATCTGAGTGGCCCTGGCAGAACCCAAACTGGGTGTCACAGAAGGTTATTGCTGAGCAGCTGCTTGACAGCACTGTTGATGACACCTTCCATCACTTCACTGCTGAGTGAATGTCGACTGATGGAGGGAAATTGGCTGGGTTGGCTCTGTCCTGCGTTTTTGTGTTGAACATCCCTGGGAAATGTTCCACAATGTCAGTAGATGCCAATGCTGGAATTGTCTTGGTGTGCAGCAATTTCTGGAGCACAGCCATCAGTATTATTGCCACAATATTGGTAGGGCCGATAGCCTTTACACGACTTCTCCATTTCTTGATCTGATTTGAAATAAGTTTTCAACCAAATTGATTCACGTCTGTGATGTCAGGGACCAATGTAGAAGGCTCATCCACTTGGCACTGCTGGCTGAAGATTGCTGCAAATGCTGTTGTCTTGTCTCTTGCATGGATGTGTGAGACTCCTCCATCCGTAAGGGTGGGGATACCTGTGATGCTTCCTGCAGTGAGTTGTTTAATTGTCCATCACCATTCCTGACTAGGTGTGGCAGAAGTACAGAGCTCAGATCTGATCCATTGGTTGTTGGATCACATAGTTCTATTTGGTGTTGCTTGCGCTGTTCGGCATGTAGGTTGGGTAGCTTCACCAGGTTGGCACCACATTTTTAGGTATGCCTGGTATTGCTCCTGGCATGCCCTGCGGAACTCTCCATTGAATATCCCCTGGCTTGCTGTTAATGGTTGAGTGGGGGATATTCCAGGCCATGAGATTTCAGATTGGGCTGGAGTACAGTTCTGTTGCTGTTGTTGTCCCACAGTGAGGCTGAAGTTGCAGGGTCAAGAGGGCTGATTGTGTTGTATTTTCCAGTGCAATGGTAGATGTAATGTGGTCCATCCAGTTTCATTCCTTTGTTGAGACTGTGCAGTGATTAATACAATGAGTGATTTGGTGGGCCACTGTCAGGAATGCAACTTAAAAAAAAAGGTTTTGTGATTTACGCATGAAAGAAGTGAAACTATAATGGTATTCGAACAGATTAAAGACTCAACAGACAATCAAGGTATTTTTCAATGGATAATTTCAGTTACATCACACTAAATGTTTGCTATAAATTCTGTGCCTTAGAATTGTGCACTGCACAGTCACATGATGAAGGAGCGGTGCTCCGAAAGCTAGTGTGCTTCCAGTTAAACCTGTTGTACTATAACCTGGTGTTGTGTGATTCTTAACTTAGAATATTACAGCACTACTAACAGGGCAGCATGTAAACAGGCTCAGTCCAGTTAATCAATACATTTGGAAGGATTTCCTCCAAGTTTGATGACACAATATTCGTCAAAACCGTCAACTTCAACCTGCAATGTTGTTATTAACAAAAGCTTCAGGCTGACAAAAATCTCCCCACCCCACTGCAATGTGGTAACTGGGCCCGGCCCAGGAATTGGAACTGGGACATTTGTGGACTGTGATCTCAAAGGAAGGGAGCAAACACAATTCTGACAGATTAGTTCTCAGAGATGAGTAGCAAGTTTGAGTCAAGGCAGGTGGTATGCCTTCTTGCACTTAGCTTAATTGCATTTCTTATTTACAGTCGTGTTTTGCAAAGTATAAAGAAACGGTTTGTTTTCCATGGTTGGGGACTTTTAATCTAGTTGATCACAGTTGCTGCCTCTCGCTCCCCAAGTCAAATCATAGGATCAATAACAAAACAATAAACTGCAGGTGCTGGAGATCTGAACCCCAGAAACAAAGTGCTGGAGAACCTCAGCAGTTCTGAGGGCATTGGTGGAGAGAAAAATAACGTTACATTTCAATTTCAGTGACTCTTCGTCTGAACGGACAAATGGTCATGAGACTTGGAGCTTCCAATGTTTAATTCCCCTCAGAGATGCTGCTGGACCTGCGGTTCTCCAGCACTGTGCTTTCTATAGTGAACTTTATTTACAAAACAGATCGGAAAAATACTAATCTCCAAAAGTGAAAGGTTCATTGCAAACATGAGCATAGTTTCCACACTTGAGTTACACAAGCACGTCTCGGTTTAAAAACACGATTTAACTCTCAATAATATTCCATCTCAAAATTAACCAAGTTACACCAGTAATAAAGCTCATCCACCCAATGAGGCTCTTCAGCCCAACATCCTGCAGTGTTACACACAGCCACCTTTACCAAAGAATGATCACATGGCACAAAATTGAAGGACAAGAGCATGTCTCTTCAAAAGAGCTGAAGTCGAAGTCAAACTCATTTTTTGGAAGGATTTTTATTAAACCTGATTGAACATTTAAAACTCAGAGCATAATCGTTGCTTTTTTAAACAAAGTGTGCAGGAAACATCCCACATCTTGCTAAAGGTTCAGTTCGGTCTGATACACAGAGACAAAGGTCAAGCAAACATCACACTTTCCATTCACTTCTACAAAGGGCTGACATCACATTTCTTCAGGATTTAAAGTATTTTATAAATTGTTTGTAAAATTATTTGTCACGTTAAAGAACTGGACAATAAATGTCATTGTATGCAATAAGAGTGAAGCCTCTGACAGCAGATTTAGCTTTGGAGGGCAGTGTGTGTGCTTTCTAAATTCTGGGAACACTTTGGGAGACTGCTCCCAGATGGTGATAGTGAGCATATCTGGAATGCACTGTTTAGATTTAGGAATCTATGGGAGACAATCTGTGGTTCCAATAGTACTTGGCTTGTGTTGTTGGTGGACAGTAAGCAATTCATAAAGTTACTTATGTATTGTTGTGGACTCCCGGAATGGTATTCAAATCTGCCAAGTTGCCTTCAATAGTGTGAATGCATCTATTGTAAATATTTGGAATATTCCAGAACTGCCCAGGGCTTGGCAAATTCAGGGGGGACAAAAAATCACATGGAGTAATTTGAAATTAAGAATCCAAGAGGACTTAACCACTGAAGTATTCAATTCAAATAGTTAAATGGAGTGCTCACATTTAAAATACCTGTTATCCATAGGAATGGATGGACTAACAGAATTGGGATCAAATTCCTGGCTGGGAAGTGTGAAATGTGCTTTGATAAAGTCACCTGCATTTACCGACAATAATTTGACAAGCTCGGAAATTTAACAAAACAATTCGAGCTTCATTGCTGCTCCAGTCGGGTCACAAGCTCTGTGGAAAAAAAAATAACAATGTTCAGGTTTATTGTATACACTCTGAAACACGTGTTCCTTCTACAGATCCTTCCCCAATGAGCACAGTCCATCCAAATGATGTTCCTAACTTTGGCCAACTCATTTCTTTGCGAGCCTCTATAACCTGAAGACTGACCAGAAGCAATTACTCCACATATGTGGGAACATTACCGATGAGGATTTTTTTCCTTCAGAATTGACTTCCATATATTCAGTGCCCAGAAAAGATAAAAAGCTTGTTACCTTTTATGGAGCAATGATTTAGTGGGAGTAAAACACTAACCATTTCTTGCTTAACAATCAAACTACGTCAATTTTAAAAATGAACACTTCTCAACAGTTCACTAGATCCTAATGAAATATTTTGTGCGAAACAAATCACATGATACATAGTTAGTCAGATAATAAAACAAGTTTGTTCATTGAAGAACCCAGAGGAAAAGGTAATGAAATAATGTGAGTTTGATATACTTCAATCATCATTTCAAGTGCATTCTCTGCATAAATTCTCCTTTTCCTCCTCGAAGTATTCAACTTCTTGAATAATTGAGAGAATGAAGTCACAGTTGTACAACACAAAATCAGACCCTTCAGTCCAACTTGCCCATGCTGACCATTTATCCAAAATTAATCTAGTCCCATTTGCCAGCATTTGTTCCATATCCATCTTAAACCCTTTCTACTGATTCAGTTTATTTTACTTTATCAGCACTTGAAATACTGCCATTTTTTTTTCTCCCAACATTGGTTAAAGAAATTATAAGTTCACTCATCCAAGTTAACTTTGTCATCTTTCACAAAGAAAAAAGTGAGAACAACATATAGCTCAGTGCAAAACAAAATACTGCAGCTGCGCGATATCTGGGAACACTCCAAATGTGAGGCACTGATACTGCAAAAGTTTGTCAGCATGGTTTCAATGACTGACAATAATGCCTTAGCCTTCCCATAGTTAAGGTAAATGTGAGATACCTGAATTTCATGAATTGGTTCCTATTGCACTTTGATCAACAAAAAATATTCTTGGTTTAAACTTCTCAAAGGAGAAAGTGACGACCAAAGAAGCTGGATGTCAGAGTCGAAAAGTGTCATGCTGGAAAAGCACAGCAAGTCAGGCAGCATCCGAGAAGCAGGAGAGTTGATGCTTCAGGCTAAAGCCCTTCATCAGGAATCACAGGCTTCAGAAAAATAACTGGCATAGACTTATGCCAATACATATGTAGGAGGGTCAGATTAGAGACTAATTTCAGATTTGGTACCATTCAGTGCAACATTTTAGTATGATATTTACATATGTACCTAAAAGAGAAGTTGTCTAAAATTACAAGCTCTAGGATGATTATAGGATTAAACCTGGAAATAAAGCTGGTGACCCAGAATGGCAAAGTGAAGTCCCATCAGTATCGCCTTGGGTAGTGTCAAGTAAGAATTTGAGAGCAGAGTTGCCACTTTGGTGTAACCTGCAGTCTGGCCAAATTGCAGCAAAAATCTGTTCAATTTTATCTGCAAACGATTGAATGCAAAATCCTCCTTGCACAATAATGAGGCAGCATTTTGGGATGCCATTTTTAAAATATATTATTTTCAAAGTTACTCACCATTAAGAGTGATCACTTGGTGCTGTCTGCATAACAAAATACAAAAAGGAATTAACAGAAAAAACATTATAACCCAAATTCAGAGTCACTAATTCATTGATATTGCATGGGTCCAGCATTTATAAGTAATCAATTTTTAAAAATAAATACAGATACATTTACTAAGTATATTGGAGCACAGTCAAGTTTCTTACTGAACAGTGACAGGATTGGACAGAGTCCACATGGATTTAAGAAGGGAATCATACTTAGCAAATCTACTGAAAGAATCTACAGAGTCGAATATTAAAGTAAGAAATTGCAGGATATTTAGAAAAGCTTATCATTAAACATGGTAGACTGGGTTTTGTGAAAGAGAAACTATATTTGACAAATTTGTGACAGTTCATTGAGGAGATAACAAGCAGGGTGATAAAGGGCAATCCAATGATGTTCTGTATTTGGATTTTAAAAATGTAAATGATAAGGTGCTACATAAAAGTTAATTGCACAATTTAGGAGCTCATGCTATCGGTGAAATGTATTAGCATGGACTGAGGATTGGTTGACCACACTAGCTGTTGCTGAGTCCTCACTTGGAGCACTGGATACAGTGTTAGCTCCCATATTTAATAAAGGATAAACTAACATCGGAGACCATTCAAAAAAGATTCATGTAGTTGCTTTGAGGGCAAAAGGGTTGACCTATTAGGAATTGATAAGCAGGGGTGATCTTATGGAAACAAGATTCTGAGGAGCTTGACAGAGTAGATGTTGACTAGATCTTCTAGCACCAGTGAAGTCTCAAACCAGGGGACATTACATAAGGGAACATTCATTTTAGAAAAAGTAAAGAATTATTTTCTCTCAGTGAATGGCTAGAATTTTCTCGCACAAACCATTTGTGAAAGTTAAATGTGGGAGGGGAATAGTTGGGTTACTCTTTGGAGGGTTGTTCTGGCTTGTTGGGTTGAAGGGCCTGTTTCCACATAGTAGGGAATCTGTGATTCTGTCTCAAATTATTTTAAAAGAGGGCAGATAGATTTTTGAAATATTGAGCAGTTGAGGGCTATGCGGATCAACCATAAAAGAGGTGTTGAGGTCTGGATTGGCCAAGCCATGATCTGATCGAATGGGGGGACAAGCTGAAGGCGATGAATGCCCTACTCCTGCTCCGATTCCTTGAGGATCCGTTTCATGTTTTTTTGTTTCCAAAGAAGAGCGTGATACAATGTGCTAAAGATCTCAAAATGGGGTGTTGATGTACTGATTCAGTTGGCATTGATTCATCAATCACAGCTATACAGTCATGAGTGGGAAGGCAATTCCCTCCAAGAATAAAGGAAATCTACTGCAGAGCTCACACAAAGGGAATTCTTACCCTCAGTAAACTATCCCATCACATTACCCAACATATCAGCAAAAGCAGGCCGCACTGCGCATGCTCTAGCCAACAAAGTGACCCGCGGGTGATTGATGTCAGCACCGGACCAATGAAAGGACGGTGGGCGGATCTGGAGGACCTCGCGGGTTGTTGGTCCTCCAACCAATCAAAGTAAATGAAGGGCGGAGCTAAACTAAATCATGTGATCACCCTCGCGCGCGGCGCAGTGTCGCCGGAATGAATGCTCGGGAAGTTATGGGGAGAAAGGATACGGTAACGAAAGAAATAAACAGGGAAACGGGAGAAAAACTGTGTTGCTATGAGCGGAGAGGTTATACAAACAAATTGTGCATGTCGGAAGACACAAATTTGAACGTCCCAGTCCCGTGTTTGCAGTAAATTAGGAATGGCCTCAGCGCGGCTGCAGACCTGAGTGAGCGCCGCCATCTTTATTCGGGACAACGATTCACTGGACACGTGCGCGGCCGCCATCTTTGTAGGGGGCAAGGTGCAGCCAGGCGCATGTGCAGCCTTTCTCTATTTTAGACTCATTATGATCAAAGCAGCCAATACTGCTCTGATTCACCTCTGGGCTCCCTCATAACCACTTTGTCAATATCTAGCTTCCTCAGTCTCGAACCATAGGTGTATTTTTGGTCTGTTTACTATTGTATTATTACTTTTATAGACCCTTTGTCAATGAGTTTTTCACTGCGGCCCAGCCCCTGACCATGTACTGCTCTATTATCAGATTACTTTTTTGATGAATATTTATGACAGTCAAGAATTCTTTTTTCCAACAAGCAAGTGTATTTTCCTTCCATTCCTGACGATCAAATTCTGTACCATTTTCATTCCCTGTAATCCATTTTGCACTCCCTGAAACATCAACCGTGTTCCTCCTTGCACAGATACCAGTGATTAATGGCAAAGCCCTGTTGACTTTGGAGAGGGTGATGTTTGACTTTCTTGTATAGCTGCAGTTTGTGTGGTGAAGGTGCTCCTGCAATGTGGTTGGGTAAGTGGCATTATAGATTATTCATTCAGCAACAGTGATAATTTGATAATAATGTCCAAATCCACAACAGTTTGTATTTTTATTATCATGCTTATAATTTCTCAAAAATACTACTGAGAGTTTTAGACATAAGGCCAGAGATCGAGATATTAGGTCAGGTGACCAAAAGCATTGCCAAAAAGCAGGTTTTGAAGGATGTCTAAAAGGTGGAAAGCAGACCTGTGAGGTTTTGGCTGCGAAGTTCAGACCAAGCTGCTGCAGCAACTGTCGAAACAGCCACACAGGTGAAGTAATGAATTAACAAATGGTTGGGAGTCTCGAAGAAAATGGGTTGTCGAGGTCTCAATGTGTGTGGTGCAGGGAGCTAGGGATTATCACAGCCAGGAATTAAATCAAGTGTGAGAATTTTAAATTGAGGGATATTGGCTAGGTGCTGGCAGGTGAGACTAGATTGGGTTGGGTTATCTGGTTGGCATGGACGGGTTGGACCGAAGGATCTGTTTCCTTGCTGTACATCTTTATGGCTGTATGTTGATTATAATTAGCAGCCTTTTGACGAATCAACAAGCAGAGATTTAGACTTTCTTGAGATTACAGGGAGGATGAATGTGGCAAGCTGGCCCTGAGTGTGTTTGGAAAATGAAGTCTGGAGATAACTCAAGGTGGATGAAAGTGTATGAGCTGAGACAAGGGTGGAATCAGCTAGAAATAGTGGTCTTGGAGTGGGACTGAGTTATCACACTCACCTCACCTCGCCTCTGGGATTCAGTTAGTTGCTTGATTGTGAATCAGGGCGGTAACACAATCGGGAGCTGAGTGGCTCTGGTGGAGCCTAAAATGAGCGTCGCTGAGCTGACTGTTGCTGAGCAGCTGCTGCTTGGTAGCCCTGTTGATGACTACTTCCATCACTTTACTGCTAATCGAGTGTTGACTGATCGATGGAAATTGGCTGGGTTGGATTGCCCTGTATTTTTGTATTGAACATCCCTGGGCAATGTTCCACATTGTCGGTAGATGCCAGTGCTGGAGTGGTACTTGGATTGGTGGGTGGCAAGTTCTGGAGCACAAACCATCAGTATTATTGCCAGAATATTGGCAGGGCCCGTAGCCTTTGCAATACTTAACCATTTCTTGATGTTATTCAAACTCAGCTGAACTGCTTTAAAACTCACATCTGTGATGTTGGAAACCACTGGAGAAGGCTGAGATGGATCATCCCACTTTGCACTTCTGGCTGCAGATTGCTGCAAATGCTGTCATCTTATCTGGTGCATGGGTGTGTGAGGCCCCTCCATCAGTAAGGGTGGGGATATCTGTGATGCTTCCTGCAGTGAGTTGTTTAATTGTCCATCACCATTCACAACTGGGTGTGACAGAACTGCAGAGCTCCGATCTGCTCCATTGGATGTAGGATCACTTAGCTCTGTTGCTTGCTGCTGATGTTGTTTGATATGCAGATAGTCCTCTTTGGTCGTTTCACCCAGTTGGCACTTCATTTTTACGTCTGCCTGGTGCTGCTCGTGGCATGTCCTCCTTTACGGTCCATTGTGATGGGTGAGTTCGGGATGTACAAACCCATGAGATTACAGATTGTGCTGGAGAACAGTTCTGCTGCTGTTGATGTCCCACAGTGCCTCAGAGATACCCAGTTTGAGATCCTACATCTCTTCAAACTCTGTCCCATTTAGAACGGTGATAGTGTCACTCAACACGATGGAGATTTTTCTCAACTTTAAGGCAAGACTTTGTCTCCAAAAGGAATGTGTGATGGTTGGTCTTACTGATACTGTCATAGACAGATGTATCTGCCGCTGGTCAATTCATAACAATGAGATCAAGTATGTTTTTCCCTCTTGCTGGTTACCTCACCACCCACTGCAGACTCAGTTGAGCAGCTATACCCTTTAGGACCTGGCCAGCTCAGTCAGTAACTCTATTGTAGAGCTAGTCTCGATTGTGGACATTGAAAACCTGTACCCAGAGTACATTTGACACCATTTTATTGCCTCGGTGCTTCCTCCAAATGTTATTCAACATGAAGGAGGAGTGATTCATCAGCCAAGGGGGACGGGACGTGATAATCAGCAGGAGCCATGAGACTTCCTGGTCTCCGGAGCCAATGCTGTGTACTCCCAGGGCAAATCCTCCCTGTCTGTACACCTATGCCTGGTCTGTCCTGCTGGTGGGACAGGACATATCCAGAGATTTCAGGAGAAGGTGAAGATTGCAGATGCTGGAGATCAGAGTCAAGAGTCTGGGACTGGAAAAACACAGCAGGTCAGGCTGATGAAGGGCTTAGTCTCGAAACATCGATTCTCCTTCTCCTCGGATGCTCCCTGACTGTTGTGCTTTTCCAGCACCACATTCTCGATATCTAGGGATGGTGAAGGTGGTGTCTGGTCATTGTTTGTAAGGGATGATTCCGTGGGTATGACTTTGTCAGGCTGTTCCTTGACGAGTCTGTGAGACAGCTCTGCACATTTTGGCACCAAAAACCATATGTTAGTGAGGAGGACGTTGCACCATCGAGAGGGCTGATTCTGTGGTTGTAATTTCTGGTGCCTTGTTCATTGCCAACTGGTCCATCCAGTTTCATTCCTGTTTTGAGACTTTGCAGTGATCAGTACAGTTAGTAGCTGGCTGGGCCGCTGTCAGGTTAGCAGGATTTTTTTCGCCATTGACAATGGTTTCATGGAGATCACCAGATTCCTAATACGTTGTCTTTTTTTCTTGAATTCAGATTCTGGGTAAAAGCTAAATACATCAGGTTTGTTCACTCATTTTAAATATCACTAACCCTGGTTTTGTTTCTTTGTAAAACACTGTCCATCATCCTGTGTCCTCCATCCTCCCCTCCAACAACGAGTGAGGCGCACATGGAGTTTCTCTGTCACTAAGACTGAGATGATCCGATCTGCTGTTTCTCTCCCTCCCACTAGCCCACTGAGCCAAACTGCCTCACGTGGTGTTTTTGTCCTAAATTTACATCTTTCTCCAGTGTCTTATCAAGCCTTATCAGAGCTCCCCTTGACCCCTTACCCTAATCTCGCGAAACTCACTTTCCAACTCTCTTTCCTCCACTGCCGCCTCATCACTCCCCCTCGCCAATTCATGGATATTGTTCCTTGTTCTGTCTGTTGGTATTTTTTTGGTTATGTCCTTCTCTCCCATTCTGTGAAAAACTAGTATTTGACCTCACGGTTGTTGGAAAATCCTGCTCCATCTCCACTCTCCTTTTCCTTTCTGAATTCCTTGCATTTGGTGTCCCTCAACGATCTATCCTTGGTCTCTCCTGTATCTCACGTACATAGTGCCAGGAGGTGATATCATCCAAAAACACTGTGTTAGGTTTGACATGTACACTGACGATGCCCAGCTCTCCCTCCCCATCATCGCTCTCCATTACTCCACTGTTACTCAGTTATCAAACTGCTTACCACACTCCTATTACTCGATTAGCTGCAGTTTCCTCCAATGAAACATTGTCACGGTTAAACCCATTGCCTTACCTTTACCTTTCTGCTGAGCCCCTCCCTCCCACTGGGAAATCTCAGAAGCAGAACGACACTCTTCACAATATTGCTGTTATATCTGACCCCAAGGTGACCTTCTGATCAGACTTCCACACAATCACAACACCAGGAAATCCAATCTCTTATACGTTGCTTTTCTCCACCTCACCCCAGCTCCATTGCTACTGAAACCCCTTACCCGCGTCTGTGTTCCCTTATACTTGAATCCAAAACAGAACCCTTGATTCCGTGACTCAGAATCTGGTTTCAGACTCCCTTGTCAGTATTTACCCTCAGACACATCCTCTCAGTATTTATCCTGTCAAACCCCGTAAGAATCCCATCTGTCTCAATGAGATCACCTCTCTTTCTCCAAAATCCAGTGAGTAGAGTCCCAACCTTTTCAGCCTTTATCTAAAAGATAATCCCTCCAAACCAGGGATCATCTCATTGAATCTTCCCTGAAATGCCTCCAATAAAGTGGCACATTTCCTCCTCTAAAGGGACCAAAACTGCTCTCATTCCTGCAGATATGGTGGTCTCACCAGCACTTCCACAAGTTAGTCTCAGGTATATACTCCAAACTCTCGTACTGAAAACTTTTGAAACAAAACATTTGATTCCCCTTCCTGATTCCCTGATGTAACTGTGTGGTAGCTTTCTGTGTTTCCTGAACAATTACCCCTGGTCCCTTTGTGGTGCAGCTATCTACAGTTTCCACCATTTAAATAGTACTTTGTTCTTTTATTATCTCCTCCAAAATGAGCAATTTCCCATTTTTCCCAAGTTACACCCCATCTGGCAACTTGCTGCCCCCTTCCCCTGTGCATCTCTCTCTTTTCATAATCCTCTTAGACCTTTAAGTTATGCCTTTTCTAGGAGATATCACCCCCCCCCCCCCCCCGCTTCCCATTCTTCCAAGCATTTACTGGGAGCACTGGGCAGTGGGAAGCAGGCAGAGTTGTTATCTTTTTAGGGATACACTTTGGAGTGATTGAGAAGATCTTCCTACCCATTGGTCAGAATGGAGACAACTTGCCCATCGTTAGGCATTAGCCTTTCACACCCATGTCTTATTGATGAGGCAGAGCGGCAGCACGGAATGAAAGAAAAGAAAGGAATTCTTGTTCCCCATATCTCACTGACGCTTGGATCATTTTCTCCAATGTGTCAAAGAACTGCTGTGTTCAGTCACATGAGATCTCAAGTTGGAATCTCCTAGAAACCCACAGATTTCCCCTGAGTTGACTGCTGATGTCGTCAAGGGTAATATGTACAGTAATTCTGGGCCACAAGGAGGGGATGGTGTGAGTTTCTAACTTGAACTGACAGTGATAGATTTTATAAACTTGTATTACGGGATATTACAAGTGGACATTCAGATGGTAATCTCAGTAAATATTCTGCTAAACTCTAATTGAATTACTCAGTATATCAGGATCTGGATATTCGCATTGTGTGTGTGAGTATTGTGTTCCAGACCAATCCCATTTGCTGCCTAAAAATTCTCCTTTGAATCATCGCATTCTCTCAAAAGGTCTCCCCAAACCTTCAATGTGTCATGTAATCCTTTTATGATGACCTGATGAGTGTAAGGTTTATTATTCGAATGTGTAATTTTTGAATAAGGATGTCTCAGAGAGGGAGCAGAATATTCTTAAAGGGGAGAATAACCATTTTGAGGGGAGGCTGTTGTTTATTGGTATCAATCACATAGGAATAGAAGAGTTCACATTATTGGATCATTGGAATCTCTTGTGGGGTAGAATTGCCCTCCATCAGAAGGATGGATTGTACTGGCACTGGAAGGGAACAGTTGCTCGTGCTATTCAGGAGACATTAAACCAGTGAAGGAATGTGGGTAAACCCAGACAGAGAGTGAGGGAAGAGCTCAGTCTGACGCTGGTACAGTTCAGATGTCAAACAGTCAAGGCAGACAAGGGCAAGGCACAGAATGAGCAGTTACACTGCATTTATTTCAATGCAGGAGGCCCAATAGGTCGGGCAGAGGAGCTCAGGGTATGGTTTTGAACAGTGCACTGGGATATTATAGCAATTACAGAGGCATGACGTAATGATGGATCGGACCAGCAGCTTAATGTTCCAGTGTATAGATGCTATAGCAAAGATAGAAAGGGGGCAACAGAGCAGGGGGAGTGGTATTTTTGATTAGGGATAACATTACAGCTGGGCTTCAAGAGGGTATTCCTGGGAGTACATCCAGGCAGGTTATACAGGTGGAACTGAGAAATAAGAAAGGGATGATCTCCTTATTGGGATGGTAATGTTGACCCCCCCCCCCCCCCCCCAGCTCTTCCCCAATAGTCAGCAGGGAGTTGAAAAGCAAATTTACTGAGAGATCACTTATCTGTAAGAACAGTATGGTTGTGTACAAGACTTGACCTTCTTTGTTATTCATTCACAGGATGAGGGTGTCACTGGCTGGGCCCAAAGGGCAGTAAAGAGTCAACTACATTGCTGTGAGGCTGGAGTCACATGTAGGCCAGACTAGGTAAGGATGGCAGATTTCTTCCCTGAAGGATATTCGCGAATCTGATGAGGATTCTTTTCGCAATAATCAACAATGGATTCATGGTCTTTAATAGATTCTTAATTCCACATTTTTATTGAATTCACATTCCACTGTCTGCCATGACGGGACCCAAACCCTGGGCCCCAGAACGTTATCTGGGTGTCTGGATTATCCATCTAGTGATAATCTCACTAGGCCATTTGGCAGGGTGAGTGACTGAGGTATCCGTGGGGCAGCACATCAGCACCAAAGATCCCATGGTCTCTGCGGAAGATAGAAAGGGTTGGAAAGGGAGATATATACCTAGTGGTGGGGTCTGACTGTAGGTAGCGGACATAGCAGAGGTTAATGGAGATTAGTGGGTGGCAGGTGTGGACCGGGAGATTATATTCTTATTGTGGTTGGAGGGGTGGCGGGGGGGAAGGTGAAGGTACAGGAAGTGGAGGATATGCGTTGAAGTGCATTGTTGATCAAGTAAGAGTTAAATCCGGTCCTTGAAAGAGGAAACTTTCTGGGATGTCCTGGAGTGGAATTGCTTCTCCTATGAGCAGATATGGCAGAGGCGGAGGAATTGGGAGTACAGGTTCACGTTTTGACAGGAATATACTTGAGGGTAATCAGGAGAGCAAAAAGGGGACTTGAAATGACTCTAGGAAATATTTTCAGGAGAATCCAAAGAGATTCTACAAATACATTAAGGATAAAATAATAACCAGACAGAGAATATGACCCCTTAAAGATCAACAAGGCCATCTATGTAACAACAGGAGGTGGGAGAAATACTCTGCTATTCTATTCTAGAGAGTTTGGAGAAATAAACAGTGATAACTTGAAAAGTGTCTATATTACAGAGGAGGAACTACTGGATGTCTTAAACAGTAGCAAGGTGGATAAATCCCTGGGACCTAATCAAGTGTATCCCAGAAATTTGTGGAAAGCTAGGAAGGTTATGGCAGTGCCCCTCCCTGAGGTATTTATATTATTGTTTGTGACAGGTGAGGTGCTGGAAGATGGGTGCCATTATTTAAAAAAGGTGGTAAGGAAAGGCCAGGGAACAAGAGAACAGTCAACCTAACGTCAGTGGTAGGTAAGTTGTTGGAAGGGATTCTGAGGGACAGGATTTACATAAATTTGGAAAGACGAGGATTGATTAGGGCTAGTTAACATGGCTTTGTGTGTGGGAAATTCTCTCTCTCTAACTTGATTGAGTTTTTTTTTGAAGATGTGACAAAGATGATTGATAAGGCAGATTGTGGACGTTGTCTATGTGGACACTGAATGACGTTCCACAAAGCAGACTGGTTAGCAAAGTTAGATAACATGAAATGTTGGGAGAACTAGCCATTTGGATACAAAACTGGCTTGAAGTTAGGAGGCAGAGGGTGGTGATGGAGGGTTTATTTGTGGACTGGAGGCCTGTGAGCAGCATTGTCCTGCTGGAATGGATATTGGGTCCTTAAATAAATGACTTGGATGTGAATATATGAGATATGGTCAGTGGGTTTACAGAAGACACCAAAATTGGAGGTGTAGTGGACAATGAAGAAGGTTAGTTCAGAATGCCAGATGAGTCACTGGAGTGAGGAATGGCAGACTGGCTTCAATTTAGACAAATGTAAGCTGTTGGATTTTGGAAAGGCAAATCAGAGCAGGACTTATACACTTAATGGTAAAGTCCTTGGGAATGTTGCTGAACATAGAGACCATGGAGTGCAGGTTCATTGTTCCTTGAAAGTAGAGTCAAAGGTAGGCAGACTAGTGAAGGTGGTGTTTGGTATGCTTATATTTATTGGTCAATACATTGAGTACAGAAGCTGGGACATCAAATTGTGGCTGGACAGGACATTGATTAAACCATTTCAGGAATTATGTTTTGAGTTCGAAATTCCCTGTTCTGGAAAGGAAGTTGTGAATCTTGAAAGAGTTCAGACAAGATTTTCAAAGACTTTGCTAGGGTTGGAGGATTTGGGCTACAGGGAGAGGCTGAATAGGCTAGGGGTTAATTTCCCTGGAGAGTCAAAGACTGAGAGGTGACTTCATGGAGATTTATAAAATCATAAGGGGCAAGGATAAGGTGAGCAGCCAGGGTCTTTTCCCCCCAGTTAGTTGGGTTCAAAACATGATCACATGGGCTTAAATTGAGAGGGCAAAGATTAAAAACGGATCTAAGGGGCAAAGTTTTCAAGCTGTGTGTGGTGTATGTGTGGAATGAGCTGCCAGATGAAGGAGTGGAGGCTGATACAATTACAACATTGAAAGGCATCCGACTGGGTAGGTGAATAGGAGGAGTTTCCAATGATACAGACCAATAGCTGGCAAATGGGGCTCCGTTTGTTGAGGATTCCTAGTTGTCATGGACAAATTGGACCAAAGGTCTGTTTCTGTGCTGTACATCTCTATGACACTAATAAATGAAAAGAAGATGTGTTCCTCTTTTGTGGAGAGCTAGCAGAAGCACAGATAATTGTCCTTGGAGCTGAGAAGGTTAAGCAGTGATTTTGACCAGGTGCAAATTTGTTTCTAGGATATCTAATCTGCAGTGAGAGGGGAATTGTTAACAATGTCACAATGTTAGTAACTATTTTCAGGTAATTGGCAAATAATGTGAATATGTGAACATTATTTTATTCAGTAAGTTCTGAGTATCTGGAACAGTCTGAATGGCAGCTTGACACAGACTCAGCAGTTATTCATAAAAAGTAAAATTCTAAATCTGTTTCAGGGCAGATGTGGGGGGCTATGGGCAAATGGGAAGGGAATTGGGACAGATTTGCAGCATCTCCAGAGGGAGAGGGTACATCCCAAATGGGCTGAATAGCCCCAGCCCCTGTGCTCTGTGATATTGCCCCATTGACTGTGAATGTTGAAGCTCATCCCAGGGCAGAGAGAGGGAGGATCCCACCACTCACCTCACAATGGGCCCCGATGATTGATGTCAGCGCAGGCCAATAGGGGGCAGAGGGCAGTACTGAAGGACCCGGTCGTACCAGTTTGTCCTCCAACCAATCGGAGTGAATGAGGGCATCCTCAAGGCTGGAACTAAAGAAAGGCACATACCGCAGAGATCTGAGAAACTGGAGGACATGAGATAGGGAGCGTTCTGTGGCTGGTGAGGAATTATATAAATAAGGAAGAATTGTGAGGCTGGATGAGGTGACAGTGATCGGGAGAGTTGAGGATGGAGGAATTTAGAGTTAGTGAGGATTAGAGTCATAATGTTATACAGCAAGGAAACAGGCCCTGTGGTCCAACCAGTCCATGCCGACCATAATTCCAAACTGACCTAATTGTACCTGCCTCCGCTTGGTCCACATCCATCCCAATATTTCCTATTTATGTACTTATCTGAATGTCTTTTAAATATTGTGATTGTATTCACAGCTACCACTTCCTCTGGAAGTTCATTTCACACATATTTTTTTTTTAAAACCCTAATGTCTTTTCTCAAATCTTTTTAATTTCTTCTCAAAATGAATGCACCGGAGTTTTGAATCTCCCTCTCCCCCAGCTATTCACCTTATCTACACTCTTTCTGATTTTGTAAACCTCTAATAAGGTCACCCCTCAACCTTGTGCATGCCAGTGAAAAATGTTCCCAGCATATCCAGCCTCTCCTTAGAACACAATCCCTCCATTCATGGCAACCTGCTGGTAAATCTCTTCTGAACCTGCTCCAATTTAATAATATCCCTCCTATAACAGCACAACCAGAACTGGACAGAGTATTCCAGAAGAGGCCTCCCCAACGTCCTGTACATCCTCAACATAACGTCCCAACTCCTGTACTCAAAGGTCTGAGCAATGAAGGTAAGTGTGCTAAGCACCTTCTTAACCACCCTGTCTACATGTAACACACACTTCAAAGATCTGAAGCCCTCGGTCTCTTTGTTCCCATATCACTACTCAAGGCCCTACTTTTATTGAGTGTAAGTCCTACCCTCGTTTGTTTTGTCAGGATGTAATATTTTGCATTTATTCCAATCCAAAAAAATTTCAGTATAAAGGCAGTAGGAGTAAAATTAAGAGGGGAGTCAGGAGGCAAAAAGGGGGCGTGAGATAGCTTTGGCAAATAAGGTTAAGGATAATCCAAAGGGCTTTTGTAAATACATGAGGAACAAAAGGCTAACTAGGGAGAAAATAGAGACCCTCAAAGATCAGCAAGGCAGCTATTGTGTGGAGCTGCAGGCGATGGGCGAGATACGGAGACAAGTATTTTGCATTAGTGTTTACTGTGAAGAAGTACATGGGAGATATAGAATGTGGGGAAATAAATGGTGACAATTTGAAAAATGTCCATATTACAGAGGAGGAGGTGCTGGATGAGTGGCTAAGGAGCTGGTGCAGGGGAAAAGGGTTCACGTTTTTTGGATCATTGTGATCTCCTCCGGAGTAGAGTTGACCTGCATAAGAAGGATGGATTGTACCTGAATTGGAAGGTGTCTAATATCTAGGCAGGGAGACTTGCTGGTGATACTCGGGAGGCATTAAACCAGTGAGGGAGTGGGTGTAAACCCAAGAGGATAGTGAGGAAAGAGATATGTCTGAGGCTGGTACAGTTCAGAAGTCAAATAGTCAAGGCTGGCAAGGGCAAGGCACGGAATGAAGTCGGACTGAGCAGTTGCACTGCATTTACTTCAATAGAAGAGGCCTGACAGGGAAGGCAGATGAGCTCAGGGTATGGATTTGAACATGGCACTGGGATATTTTAGCAATTACAGAGGCATCACTCAGGGATGGATAGGACTGGCAGCTTAATGATCCAGGGTATAGATACTATAGGAAGAATAGAAAGGGGGACAAGAGAGGAGGGGGAGTGGCATTTTTGATTCGGGATAGCATTATGTTTTTGCTTAGGGAAGATATTCCTGGGAGTACGACCAGTGAAGTTATTTAGGTGGAACTGGGAAATAAGAAAGGGATAATCACCTTATTGGGATTTCCTGCAAGGATTTCGTCCGGGTGCTCTGGTTTTCTCCCACGGTCCAAAGATGTGCAGGTTGGGTTGATTATCCAGGCTGAATTGCCCACAGTGTTCAGGGATGTACAGGTTGGGTGGATTGTCCAGGTTGAATTGCCCACAGTGTTCAGGGATGTGTAGTTTGGCTGGCCCTGGGAAATGCAATGTTATAGGGGGAGGTTAGGAGGCTCTCTAGGTCAGTATCAATGTGATGGGCTGAATGACCTGCTTCCACACTGTTGGGAGTCTCTGATAATTCTACTAGTTTTAAAATAGTTACAGAAAATAATATACCAGATCTAAAAGTTAAGGTTCTGAATTGGACAAAGGCCAATTTTGATGGCACAAGGCAAGAACTTTCATCTAGCCCCTCAAACCTGCTCTACCATTCAATAAGATCAGGCCTGATCTTTTCATGGCCTCAGCTCCACATTCCTGCTCTCTCACCATAACCCTTAATTCTTTTCCTGTTCACAAATCTACATTTTGCCTTAAAGGCATTCAAGTTGATAACGTCAAATGATGCACTCGGCAGGGAATTCCACAGATGCACAACCTTTTAGCTGTAGAAGCTCCTCCTGAACTCAGTCCTAAATCTGTTCTCCCTTATTTTGAGGTAATGCTCTGTAGTTTGACCCGCCCCCAGTGGAAATAGCCTCCCTGATTCTGTCTTATCTACTCCCTTCATAATTTTATTGTTTCCTCTCCAACCTCTCATTCTTCTAAATTACAATGATTATAGAACCAGTTTTCTCAATCTCTCCACATACACCAACCCTCAACTCCCAACTCAAACTAGTGAACCTCCTCTTTACTCCCTCCAGTGCCAGTACATCCTTCCTGAAGTAAGGAGACCAAACCTGTACATAGTACTCCAGGTGTGGCCTCCCCAGCACCCTGTAGAGCTGCAGCATAACCATCCCTCTAGCAATGAAGGACAATATTCCCTTCACTGCCTTAATTACCTGCTGCACCTGCAAACCAACTTCCTGTGATTCATGTACAAGGAAACCCAGCACCCTCTGTACAGCAGCATGGTGCACGTTTTCACCATTTCATCATCCAGTTTGCTGTTAGTCCAACCAAAATGGATGACCTCACATATCCCAACATTGAACTCCATCTGCCAGATCCTTACCCACTCACTTAACTGATCTGTATCCCTGTGCAGACTGACAGTGGCCTCTGCAGACATTGCTCTACCTCATCTTTGTATCAAATATGAACTCTGACACCGTACACTTGGTCCTCAACTCCAAAACATTTGTGTAAATTGCAAACAGTTGTCGTGCCAACATTAATCCAAGCACCCGTTTATTCCCATTCTTTATTTTTTGTTGGTTAACTGATCCAGTATCAATGATAATACATTACCCACAATGCCATGCATCTTTACATTATTCATCAGCCTTTTGTGTGGCAACGTATCGAATACCTTCTGGAAATCCAGGTACACCACATCCCCCGAGTCCGCCTTGTCCAACGCACTCGTCGTATCCTCCAATACTTCCAGTAAATGCGTTAAACGTGACTTGCCTTTCATGAATCCATGTTGTGTCTGCACAATGAGACAATTTCGACCCAGATATCTCACCACTACTTCCTTGAGAGATTCAAGCATTTTCCCCACGACAGAAGTTCAGCTAACGGGTCCTTTTTGAAAAATAGTGGCACCACATTTGCAGCTTCCAGTCTGTCAAAACCATCCCAGAATCCAACAAATGGTAGGGAATTATCACGAGGTCTATTTGTTACTCCCCCCACCCCCCCACCATCTCTTTTAGTCCCTGGGATGCATTCCATCAGAGCCTAGTTACCCATCTACCTTTAGGCTGTTGTCTTTCCCAACATTATCTCTTTACTGAGAATGATTGCTTCTGTATCCTCATCTGCCATTGCCTCCATAGGCCTGCGACAATGAGAGTACACAGTCAGTATGTTCCTGTTAAGGTCAAGGCTGGTAGGTGTAAAGAATGCTGCCAGACGAAAGATACTGTGGGCCTGGTCAAGAAAATGAAGGAGGCATATGGCAGGTACGGAGAGCTATGTTTGTGTGAATCCCTAGAGGAGTATAGGGGCAGTAGGAGTATACTCGAGGTAAACCAGGAGGGCAAAAAGGGGACATGAGATAGCTTTAGGAAATAGGCTTAAGGAGAATCCAGCGAGATTGTACAAATACACTAAGGACAAAGGAGTAACCAGGCAGAGAATAGGTCCCCACAAAAATCATCAAGGCTGTCTGTGGAACCGCAGAGGGTGAGAGCAATTCTGTTTGAGCGGAGAGGTTTTACAAACAAAATGTGCACGTCGGAAAACACAAATTTGAACGTCCCAGTCTCGTGTTTACAGTAAACGGGGAATTGCCTCAATGTGGCTGCAGGTATGAGTGTGCGCCGCCATCTTTATTCGGGGCAAGAATTCTCTGTACACATGTGGAGCCACCAGCTTTGTAGGGGGCAAGGTGCAGCCAGGCGCATGTGCAGCCTTTCTCTGGTACAGAGTCATTGGGCAGGATTTACACAGAGCACATTCAAACTCAGAGTAATGGATGTTCATTTCTGGATTTGTTTCGTCACTCATTTAAATAATTTGGTATCGTAAATGAGTTTGCAGGTCATACAAAATTGGAGGGGTTTGGATAATGAAGAAGGTTACATCAGATTACAATAAGATATTGATCAGATGGGGTTTAATTGAGGTAAATGTGATGTGCTGCATTTTGGAAAAGCAAATCAGGGCAGGACTTGTACACTGAATGGCAAGGCCCTGAAGACGTTTGTGCAACAAAGAGACCTTGGACTGCAGGTTCATAGTCCTTGCAAGTCAAGTTGCAGGCAGATAGGATGATGAAGAAGGTGTTCAGTATGTTTTCCTTTATTGGTTTGAGCATTGAGTATCGGATGTGGGAGGTCATGTTGCTGTACAGGACATTCGTTAGGCCACTTTTGGAATAGTGTGTGCAGTTCAGGCCTGCCTCCTATCAGAAGGGTGCTGTGAAAATTGAAAGGTTTCAAAAAAGACTTACAAGGATGTTGTTAGGGTTGGAGGATTTCAGTTGTAGGGTGAGGCATAAAAGGCAAAGATGCTCCGGTGTTAGAATCATGAAAGTGTTGGCCCCTTAACAGTGCATCAATGAATATTCATGGGCTATGCATATACCTACATGAACACAGGCCACTCACAATATGAACACCTATCTCCCTCTCTGTGCCGACATTCCTTGTCTATGTGCCCTTTCCTGCTTCCCTTGTAACATTGTGGGTCTGATTACCCTCCCTGTACTGCAGCTATTCCCCTGTGTTTCTCCGTTTGCCTCAGCTCTCATGGCCCAATTCAGAATGTGGTTAGAATTATCTCCCACTGGGAGTCCCATGTTTATAATTACTGTTAAATAGGGTCCCATGTTATCTTTTAAATACATCAAACCTATTTCATCATCACAGTTTGGGGTTTGGTAATCCCCCGTGGCCCTTACACACATCAGGCTTCCTTTCTGTATGATCCTCAATATGACCCTTTTGTCCCTAAGTCACCAAAGTTATTTCAGCCCATTCAGCCTGTCCCCTCCCCAGTGTGTCCCTGTACTATCTGTAAATGCCTGGAGCCACTGATCGGCTGTGTCTTGGGGGAACCGACTCTCACCCTCACCCTCTCATTGCAGGGACAGATTCTGCTGTACACGTCAGGGCATCTTGGCCCGACGGAGGGTCCGTACGTCACCTTCAGTGAGACTGTGTACCTCTACTAATTCATCCATATTCTCCCAATAAGGCCCATTATTACCATTTCTCTATCAGGCTGGTGTTCATTCACCAACATCTGTCATTCAGCGGGTGAACGGTTCAGGTTTGGTTTCTGTCAGTTCCCCTTGTTGCTCCCTACTGTCTAAGTTGAGCTTTGATGCACAGTGGCGCCGTAGACAAGGCCTTTTGGGCCTTATAGGGTGGTGGGTGATCCCACCCATTGCCGTCCCTCTGTCCATACGTGGCTGCTTCACAATCTAACCCATTCTAGTCAGTGTCACCATCCTCTCTGCCTTCTGAGGAGAGCGGGGCACTGGTACCTCCCCCACTGTAACTACCACCTGGCCCTTTGGCTTTAAGGCCTCACGTCTGAGAGCCACCACCTTCACTTGTTCCTGTTTCCCATAATAATGTAACACATCCTGACATTCCTGGAATAAAACAGAGCAAAATGTGAATTTGGTTTTATTGAAATATTAATAATTTGACATTCACTTTGACATATCTATAGAGATGAAAATTGTACTGTGATTATTTCAGTGAATTTAACGTGATCATACAATGAAAATAACTCTGATAATCAACGACAATGAATGAACTGAATAATATGTAATTATTTGTACCAGTTCTTGCATTGAAAATTCAATTTTATTTTAATGCTTGTCACCCATTACACCGTGGGCATTGTTATTAGGGAATAAAGTAATGGAAGGATATCAGGGAAAATAAATAGACTTTAATTTTAGCTTCACTGCAATAATGAACCAAAACAATATTTGGAAATATGGTTAAACTAATAAAAAAGTTTCCAGTGTCATTATTGATATGAAAACTATTTTAGTTTGCAAGTTGTTTTGCTCTAAGAATAATTGGAAATGAATTATGATTATGAATTGTCCATTTAAAATATATTTTGAAGAGAATAGTCAGATATATTTTTTGGAGGAAACTTGGGTAAGGAAATAAGTATGTATGGATTAGTATTAATAGTTTTAAAATGTTTGTAAGTTGACTAGAATTATTTGATCGAGAGAGGCTGCATGATTATTAAGACTAACTCACCTTTTTCATTGCATTGTTGGTTTCACTAGAATCTGTTGTGGTCTAAACTCTTGTTGTGTGCAATGGACTGTCACTAATAGCTTAATTAACCTGCGAGTCTCAGATCAGGTTTCCTTTGTCTGTAAGTCACTCTGTAATTGCGCGACATACCTGCTTTTCTGAGGGGAAACAGAGATGTTTTTCAAAGAAAATAAGTGTCAGTTCTCACTGAGAATGGTTACTACCACACACCATAACAGGGACGTGTTTTTCTGAAGAATTTCATTGTCTATCTATAAACCGATGGTACCTGTGTTTGTCAGTTTGTGGAGGATTCAGCACATTTGTTTTGAGCTAGTTTTATACAAGCAGTTGGTTCATTCTGTCTTTGCCAAGAATGTTATTTACTTTCTCCTTTTACTGTGATTTTGCAGGTTAGAATATTCTGAGAGTCAGTAATATTCAATAACTGAACGTTGAATGATTTTGACTCTGACAGAGCAGTGGCCTTGTTTTCAGCTCATTATTCACTTTCCATTTCCTGGTTTTGTTGAATGTTACAGAAACAGGCTCTGAGCAATGTTTCCATTCACTTGTGTTGGAGTCACTGACAGCCACGTGGTCACTCAGTTTCAGGTTGATGGATCAGTTTCTCTGTCCTATTCGATGGTGGTCTCCTGCTCAGTTTCCGATGGATCACCTGAGCGTCAGTCCATCAGCTGCTGAAACCCTCCATCCAGATTTTGTTCCCTCTCACCGTGACTAATCCAATACAGTCCCAGCTTGTCTCCCACATTATCCTCCACATACTCATGATCACCTCAGATTCTACTGTCTGTGTCCTTAAAGCAAGTCACGTAAGACATCTACCTCCATTTTAACCTCATCTACATTATGTTCAGAAATATGATTTCAAAATGTGGTTCACTGCTTTTAAACCTACCCATGCCTTCACCCTGTCCTCCCAGTGTAGTACCACACCTCCCTGAGGTAGCTGCACTTATCCAATCCCAGCTGCATGAGAGTTTCTTGTTTTCATCTCCTCCCTGTTGGTGGCTTTAGTTTCAGCTGCTTTGAACCTAAGCTTGGTAATTCTCTTCCCCCAATCCCTTCAACTCTCCTCCATTCTATCAGCACTCCTTTATTTAATCCAGTTTCATCAAGGTTTTGTTTTCCACTCGTAAAATTGTCCCTTTGTAGCTCGGTAACAGCCTCGTGTTAACATTACTGAACTGTTAATCCAGATACCCAGCGAATATTCTGGGGACCCTGATTCAAATCGTATTACAGCAAATGTGGACTTTGAATTTAAAAATCATCTAAAATTATGGGTCTGTTGATGACCATGAAACTATTATTGATTGTCAGGAAAAACCCATCTGTGTCACTGATGTCCTTTAGGGAAGGAATCTGCCATCCTTACCTGGTCTGGCCCACATGTGACTCCTGACCCACAGCAATATTGTTGACTCTTAACTGCTATCTGGGTAATAAATGTTGCCCTAGCCAGTGGCGCCTACATCCAGTGAATGAATTTTAAACAAAGCTCTCAGTTCTGTGATCATGTGAGAAAGAAGCAGAAGGTGACCATTATGCCCCTTGAGCCTGCTCCACCATTCAAGAAGACCAAGCCTGATCTGTTCGTGATTTTTATTCCATCTTGCCCTAATGCCCCTTAACACGAATCTATTAACCGGTGTCTTAAAAATACTCAGTGAACCCACCTTCTGGGGCAGAGAGTTCCAAAGTTGCACAGCCTTCTGAGAGGAAAAACATTCATTATCTATGTCCTGAAAGGGTGAAGCCAATTTTAAAGCAGTTCCCTCTAGTTCAGGAATGACCCACAAGAGGAAATATCCTTTCCACATCCACCTTATCAAACCATGCAGGATCTTATATACTTCAGTCATGTCACCCCTCATTCCAACTGAAAGAAAACCAGCCTGTCCAACCAACCCACATTTTATTTCTGTCATGCTGGTATGAGTGGGGTTGAAATGTTGACTAATGTTTATTATGCAGTGAATGTGTTGCTTCACTGTGTGGGTTTCAAAAATCAACATGAACCATACTAGCTTTCCTGTCTAACCGTATTACGTATAGCTTACATCACTGGAGTGTTTCCATGCCTCCCTACGTTGTCTAATTAAAAGGAAGGAGAGATAGATTGAGAGAAGTCATTTGAAAATTTGTTGTCGCCAAAAAAATATTTGGTCTTTTTGTAGAGATTGCATTATAATTGAAATAACCAGTTCGTTAAATATTACTGACAAAATAGTACCAACTATTTACCAATGACTGAGGCCAGGATTAATAGCCAGTTATTTCCCTTCTTTTTCCTTACTCCCTTCTTGTGGTTGGGGTTTATATTAGCAATGTTCCTGTCCTCTGGGACAGTCCCTGACTCCAGTGATACCGGAAAGCTCACAATTAAAGCCTCCATTATCCCTTCAGCTATTACCTTCTGGGGCGTGGTCCATCTGTCCAGGTAATAGATCTATTTTCAAATTCTTCAATTTTTTAGCATTTTCTCCTTGGTGACTCTTAAATGCTCTCTGGGTAATACATTTTGCCCTAGCCAGTGGCACCTACATCTAGTGAATGAATTTGAAACAAAGCTCTCAATCCTGGGATCATGTGAGAAAGAAGAAGGTGACCATTCGACCCCTCGAGTCTGCTCCACCATTCAATAAGACCAAGCCTGATCTGTTCGTGATTTGTATTCCACACTCATCTCTGTTCCACCGCCACCCGCCCCACCCCCCACCCCCGCCACCCCGACTGTCCCTTGAAGTTTTGGGATAGTATTTGTGTCTTCCACCATGAAGACTGATGCAAAGTACTTATTCAGTTCCTTATCCATTTCTTTGTTCCCCATTACTATTCTTCCAGCCTCCATTTCCAGCAGCACAATGTCCATTTTCGCCTCTCTTTTGAACTTTATGTAACTAAAGAAACTCCGGTAATCATGTTTTTAATATTACACACTCGCTTTCTCTCATGCTTAATCTTCTTTCTCCTTATGTTTTTTCTTCATTGTTCTCCATTGTTCTTTTTTGGCTTCCCATTTCACTGACTTCCCACTGCCCTTTGCCATGTGATATGTTACTTGTATGCTTTCCCAGACTTCCCGAGTCAACCATGGTTGCCTCACCCTCCCTGATCCATGCTGCTTTTTCCTCGGGATGAATTTTTACTGTGTCACCCGGACACTCCCAGAAACCCGAGCCATCACTGTTCCACTCTCTTTCCTGCTTGACTCCTCTCTCAGTCAATTCTCTCCAGCTTCTCCCTCATGTCTCTGTAGCTGCCTTTATTCAGCTGGAATACAGTTACATCTGATTCCATCTTCTCCCTCTCAAACTGCCGCGTAAATTCTATCATATTATGGTCCCTGCCTCCTCAGTGTTCATTCACGTTAACCTCCCTTATCAAGTCTGCCTCATTGCACAACACTAAATCCAGAATTGCCTGTTACCTAGTGGGCTCCACTGCAACCTTCTTCAAAAAGCCATGTTGTAGAGATTCCACAAATTCATTTTCTTGCAATCCACTATCATCCTGATTTTCCCAGTCCCCCTGCATATTGAAATCCCCCCGATCACTGTAACCTTACCTTCCTTACATGCTTTTCCTATCTCCTCATGTAACTTATGCCCAAATCCTGACTATTGTTTGGAGCTCTGCAGATAACTCCCATTATTTTTTTTTAACCTTTGCGGTTCCTCATCTCCACCCACACAGATTCTACATCATCTGAGCCGATGTCATTTATTGCTCTTGACTTAATTCCATTTCTTACTGTTCACTAACCCCAGCCTCTCTGCCCACCTGCCTGCCTTTTCATTTGGATGTGCATTCTTGGATATTTAGCTCACAGAAAGCTTCAGCCTTATCTTTTGCACTGTTGTGTTCAGCTCTTCCATCATTGATGATGGGAATATTTGTAGAACCTCCTTTTCCGGTGAGTTGTTCAATTGTCCACCACCATTCTCGACTGGATGTGGAATGAATGTAGAGTTTAGATCTGATCTGTTGGTTGCTGCATCGCTCAGCTCTATCTGTAGGTGGGACCTGTCTCCAAAAGGACTGTGCAGTGGTAATCGACACTGACATGGACTGTCTCATTTTCTTCTTCAATCCAATCAAGCGAGCTATTGCATTTTATTCCCTCCGTTTTCCGATCTTAATAAATATCCAATCAATTTCAGAGCAAAATGCTTTCAAAATATTGAATCAATTTATTTGTTTAGATACTAGCACTAATTATCAAGTCATTGCCTTGACAATAATTGCATAATAATTTAAATTAGTTTTGCTAACAGGTATATTGTGGTTCATATATCAATTTAATTTATTGACTCTTAGGACAAATAGTATAACATTTTCTTTTTTCAGAATTCTAACAACAATTATTAAGTCATCAGCATTACAATAATTACACAAAGCTTTAACTTATTCTGGCTAAAAATTACAGTGAATTTCATATTTGAAAATAATCTAGTGTTCCCTTGTACTAATACAGTAATATAAAAATCCATTTTCTTTCAGATCATCACACATACAAAAGAATCAATGATTTCTGATACAACACTCGTTGTAAAAATCTGACTTTTTTCTCATTAAGAGTCATCGAGTCATAGAGGCATACAACATGGAAACAGACCCTTCACTCCAACCCATCCATGCCGACCACATTTCCCAACACAATCTAATCCCACCATATCCCTCCAAACTCTTCCTATTCATATACCAATCCAAATGCCTCTTAAATGTTGCTATTGTACCAGCCTTCACCACTTCCTCTGGCAGCTCATTCTATACACTTACGACCCTCTGTGTGAAAAAGTTGCCCTGTAGGTCTCTTTTATATCTTCCCATCTCAACGTAAACCTACCATCTTTAGTTCTAGACTCCCCGACCCCAGAGAAAAGACTTTGCCTATTTACCCTATCCATGCCCCTCAAAAGTTTGTAAATCTCTATATGGTCACCCCTCAGCCTCCAATGCTCCAGGGAAAACAGCCCCAGACTGTTCAGCCTCTCCCTGTAGTTCAAATCCTCCAACCCTGGCAACATCCTTGTAAGTCTTTTCTGAACCCTTTCAAGATTCACAACTTCTTACCGGTAGGTAGGAGGCCAGAATTGCACGAAATATTCCAACAGTGGCCTAACCACTGTCCTGTACAGCCCAAAACATGACCTTCTGACTTCTGTACTCAATACTCTGACCAATAAAGGAAAGCATACCAAACGCCGCCTTCACTATCCTATCGACCTGCGACTTCACTTTCAAGGAGCTATGAACCTGCACTCCAAGGTCTCTTTGTTCAGCAACACTCACAAGGACCTTACCACTAAGTGTATAAGTCCTGCTAAGATTTGTTTTCCCAAAATGCAGCACCTCGCATTTAACTGAATTAAACTCCATCTGCTACTTCTCAGCCCATTGGTCCATCTGGTCCAGATCCTGTTGTAATGTGAGGTAGCCCTCTTTGCTCTCCAGTGCACCTCCAATTTTGGTGTCATCTGCAAACTTACTAACTATACCTCTTATGCTCGCATCCAAGTCATTTATTTCAATGTCAAAATGTAGAGGACCCATCACCGATCCTTGTGGCACTCCACTGGTCACAGACATCCAGTCTGAAAAACAACCCTCCACCACCACCCTCTGTCTTCTACCTTTGAGCCAGTTCTGTATCCAAATGGCTAGTTCTCCCCATATTCCGTGAGATCTAACCTTACTAATTAGTTTCCTATGGGAAGAACGCCTTACTGAAGTCCATAAAAATCGCATCTACTGCTCTGCCAAAATCAAACCTCTTTGTTACTTCCTCAAAAAACTCAAGCAAGTTTGTGAGATATGATTTCCCACGCACAAAGCCATGATGACTATCCATAATCAGTGCTTGGCTTTCCAAACACATGTACGTCCGGTCTCTCAGGATTTGTTCCAACAACTTGCCCACCACCGAGGTCAGGCTCACTGGTCTATTGTTCACTAGCTTGTCCTTACTGCCCTTCTTGCCCTAACGTTGGCACCACATTAGCCAAAGTCCAGTCTTCCGGTGCCTCACCTGTGACTATCGATGATACAAATATCTCAGCAAGAGGCCCAACAATCACTTCTCTAGTTTCCCGCAGAGTTCTTGGGTATACCTGATCAGGTCCTGGGGATTTATCCACCTTTACCCATTTCAAGACATCCAGGATTTCCTTATCTGTAATCTGGACATTGTGCAAGAAATCACCATCTATTTCCCGACAATCTATATCCCTTCCATATCCTTTTCCACATTAAATACTGATGCAAAATACTCATTTAGTATCTCCCCCATTTTCTGCGGCTCCACGCAAAGGACGCCATTTGAATGACCTCGGTAACTTCAAATTTATTAATTTTGAAAACCTTAATTACTTTTCCCTGCAATAATTCCTGTTTATGTCCACACATAGCTCAGTCAAATAGCAAGGTGAGATTTATCATTATTCTAATGTTCGCTAATAGAGCTTTGAAAATCTATTTGTTGCTAATATGTAATAACTGTTCAGTTCAGTACATAGAACATCGAACAGTACAACACAGTACAGGACATTTGGTCCATGTGCTAACCTTTTATCCTCTTCTAAGATCAAACTAACCTATATTCCCTTCATTTTGCTATCATTCATGTACGTAGCCATGAGTTACTTAGATACACTTACTGTATCTGACTCTACTACCACTGCTGGGAGTAAATTCCGCACACTCATCAGCCTCTAATAGGAACCTACCTCTGACATCTCCACTCAGCATGCCTCCATTCACCTTGAAATTATGCCCTCTTATGATAGTCATTTCCACCTGGGAAAAAGAGTCTCTGGTTGTTCACTCTATCTAAGCCTCTCATCACTCTATCTAAGCCTGTCTGTCAAGTTGCCTCTCATCCTTCTTTGCTCCAATGAGAAAAGCCCTAGCTCCTTCAACCTTTCATCAGAAGACGTGCCCTCTACTTCAGGCAGGATCCTGGTAAACCTCCTCTGCACCCTCTCAAACGCTTCCACACCCTTCTTGCAATGAGGTGACCAGAACTGAACACAATATTCCAAATATGATTGAATCAGGGCTTTATAAACCTGCATCATAACCTCGCAGGTCTGAAATGCTTCCCCCACTAATGAAATCCAAAACACCATGTGCCTTCTTACCTACCCTGTCACCTTGGGTGGCAACTTTGAGGGATCTATGGACATGGACTCCAAGATCCCTCTGTTCCTCCACACTGCCAAAAATCCTACATTTCACTCAATAGTCTGCATTCAAATTCAAAATTCAAAAATGAATCTCTTCGCACTTTTCCAGGTTGAACTCAATCTCCTACTTCTCAGCTCAGATCAATGTCAATGTCCCGTTGAAATCTTGAAACACAGTTTAAAAGACAAATCAAATGAGTCCTAGATGAGTGTTCGCTACAAATAAACCAATGGAAGCTACGTAGAATTCAGGAAGAGCTGACCTATTTGAATGATTAAACAATTCCTTCTAGAAAACACTAACTAAATCTTTCTTACAATTCAGTAATCCTGCAACTAGATTATACTTCTCAGTTTACATATCTTAATGAATATCTAATGAATGTCTGTGTTAACTGCTGGAAAATGTTTAATCATTTCATTAGTTAAAACGCCACCGTTAATTATCACATCGCTGTCACAATAAGTGAACTCGATTTTAATTATTGACTGAGGTCAAGTGACCTGTGGCCCGAAATTGAATGTTTGAAATTCACCAACAGCCAGAGAAATCTGATCGAAAAGAAACCTGCTCAAATGAAATCAAACAGAGCCAGCATCATTCAGCTCCAGAAAAAAGATCACAAAAGTTCCGGGGATCCAGTGACAACCAGCCTGAGAGTTGTGTATTGGAGAGGTTGAACCAGATTTTCTGGCACCTTGGCTTCCAGCCAGTTCCTGAGCATAACACGCCTCTCATGGGAAGGAAAACAGTGAAGGATGTTTGTACCAACCCACTGGATGGATCAAATACAGCTCATGATCATCCTCAAAATTTTGTCACAAGATTATTAATCATTTGCCAAATCATGCAAAATAGCCCAATGCTACTGAAATCAAATTATTCTTAATCACTGCACATAAAACCAAACGATGGTCTTCAAGGTCACCTAATCACTGTTCACTGAATATCTCTTTGTAATAATCTTATTTTTCCCAGGATGAATAACCACAACAAACATCACCATAACACCCCATCCAAAGATATGCAATAGGCACCTTCTTATAATTTACACACATCTTTCTCTGACCAATAATCACCCTTCATCATTAATAGATGAGCAAGCTAATACTGACATTTATTGAGATGAAGAAATTCCTGAATATTACTAAGGTTTGTGATAGGTTTCTCGACTATTCATCACAGCAAAAGTGTAATTATGGCTCACTGTATTTGTAGCTGCAAGCATTTGCGCATAACCGATTATACATTTTTTCAGAGAAATTTTGAAAATAATTGTGCGACAAATACTGTTGCCTATTTTTTGCTGTGATACCCACATTCCTTATCTATTTATTCTCTTCCCAACTCTGACTCAAATTTGTAAATATTGATGATATGAAAAATTGCATGAAATTATTTTTCTTTTTGGGAAGAAATGTAAAGCAAGAAATTCTTGAATAACTTAGAGTTATGAATGACAAAACAATGATGATTAATAATCACTGAATGTCTAATATGTTTTTTGTCAATCCACCAAAAAAGCAATTTAATCTTCAAGTCTCTGATCTCAATAAAAAGTCTAATCAACATTTGAGCAAAATAATTTTAAAATATCGAATCATTTAATTTGCCAGAGTACTAAAATTAATTGTAAATTCATTGTCATTCCATTAACCAGACGGTAATTCAGTTAAATCTTCGTGACAAGCATCGTGAGATTCCCATTTTAGTTTAATATGTTATTTCTTACAATGAAAAATGTAGTCATTCTATCCAGGTTAAAACATCCACAAACCAACCAATGAAACAACCAAGCATTCATAGTACATATGTTATTTCTTCTTGATGTGAAAACACAAAGTAATCATGGAATTAATATGAAACCTTAAGTCATGTCAGATTGCTATTCTACCCTAATAATTACTGTTCATGTCTACACTTTACACAGTAAAATCAGATTTCTCACCAATTTAATGTTTGACATTAACTGTTTTTCAGACTAATTGTTGCTTATATCCAATATTTAATAATAGTTCAATCCAGTACATTCATCCCAAAGTGTAGTATCATGTTTCCATACATCGACTTGTGTAAACACATTGCACTGTAGAGTTTTGCAATCATAGCAAATGCTGATTTTTATTGTAATACTGCAATGCTAGCTGATTTTTAGTTCAATAATGGAATTCGTGTTGACGTTTATTTTAATCCTGTTTCATTTGCTTTGATTATATTTCAATTCGATACGAACATGCATTTTAATTTAAATGATCACACTAAAAGCTACATTGTGTTTCTTGCTAAAAAATTTTTTAAAGTTCCCATACCACTTTGTTTTGTGAGAAATGAAGTTACCTACATCTCTTGTTCAGGTCAACAAACACAATAACTTTTGAATTCTTGAAAGTTGTACCCTTTTTTAAAAAAAACAGGAAAGTATCTTTTCGCTGATATATCACGTCAAGAGATTTTTTGCTTTTTCAGATCATGTGCCCTGCAGAAGTGTTTTTATGTTCAATTTGTTACAACCAACAGCTGTTTTGGAACTGTTGATTTTGTTTTCATTTTTATTACAACATTACTTATTAATGTTCAATAATCACAAAATCATGCAAATTCCTTTTTTCTATCAAAGGTCATTGACTATATCTTGTGGTCACTCAGATATTCACTTCCTTTACCTATAATTTTCTTCCTAATTCAGATACTAATGTTTGAACATTGATCAGGATAAAATTACATAAATTAAAAATACATGTTTCTACAATGAATTGAATTGAATGAAATGCATTACTGTTTTTTTTTGCGAGAAATCAAGTTACCTACATCTCTTGTTCAGGTCAACAAACACAATAACTTTTGAATTGTATTGTCTGCATTTTTCATCAAAAATAAATTATTTTCAATAATTACTGAATGGCTCATTTATTGTTCCCAGTCCATCAATCTCGCTAGTATATTTCAGTTTTCAGTTTACTGAACATAATGAACGTCTAATCAACATCAGAGCAAAGTGTTTTTAAAATATTGAATTGATTTATTTGTTCAGATTACAGCATTTATTTTGAATTCATTAGCCTTATAATAATTGCAGAATAATTTGTTTGTGTTTCTAACGTGATCCACATTTTAATTTAATGCATTGTTTAATTTAATCCACTGTAACAATATTGTTGTTTTCAGGTCAACTATCCCACAATGGAACCAGTGATTTTGCATCCAACATATTTTGAAAGTATCTGACTTTTACTGATTTGAATGATCGCATTAATCTCAGCCTTAGAAATTCAGGGAACTGCAATTGCATTTCAAAGCAATAATTCCTGTTCATGTCTACACATTGCACAGTCACATAGCAAAATTAAATTGCTCCTTCTTCTAAATGCGTAGATAGATTTTCAAAATTCTAATATCTAATAATTGTTCAGTTCAGTAAGGGGTATAAATGTGCAATAATGGCTCAGTGCAAGAACTGTTGTGAAGATATTGCAGTGTACAATCTCACAATCATTGTAAAGATTAATTTTTACTTTAACCATGGAAACATAGTTGAATTGATTTAATTATATTTCACTTCAATGTTCACATTCATTGTGTTTTTAATCACAATAAGAGTGAACTATTTTACATGACAAAATTTAAATTCATTCCTTATTTTTCTGTACACAGAACAGAATTAACACCCGCTCGTTGTCTCCTTTACCAATCACAGTCAACTTTGAATTGTAGAATGGTAGATTGACACAGCACAGAAACAGCCCATTCAGCCCAAATTGGCATGCTGGCCAGGTTTCCTAAACTAAACTCGTCCCATTTTCCTGTGTTTGTTCCATACCCCTCTGGGTTTCTATCCATGTAACTGTCCAAAAGTCTTTTAGATGTTGTAATTGTACCAGCCGCTGCCCCTTCCTTTCACAGCTCACCCCATATGTGCCAAACATATTGTACGAATAAAATTGCCCGTCAGATCCTTCTTAGATCTTTCCCCTCTCAATTTAAATATTATTTACACTGTAGAATCTTTAATACTGCAAAGTTGAGAGGTATTTAGAAGCAGCATAATCCCATTTATATTTTAATTTGTGACCTAAAGCCAATAAATTGCAGATATTGTGATCATAGCAATGAACAACAGATACAAGTTGAGGAAATGTTGGATTGAAAAGCAATTCAATAAACACCTAGATATGTTCTAACCAACTCTCAGAGGTGCTTTGACACATCTCTGTTGAAGGTGGGAATTGAACCCATGCCTCCTGGTGTATTAGTACAGACATTACCAGAGCGCTCAATAATGTTCCCATGCAGGATGTGCAGGACTATAATCATATACTTATTATATGATTATGGGAAACTGCTCAGATATTTATTGTGATAATTGGACTAGGATTGTATTAGACAGTTCAGTGTGTAATGGACCAATTAAAATAATTAGTAATTTCTAATAATGATGGAACGAAGCGACATTGTTCTCAATGAAATAAAAATGTCATGATAGTCAAATAATTCAATATGTTTGAAACAATTATTCATATACAGAAATGAAAATTAAACTGTTTTATAATGCATATGAATTGGAAATAAAGAATTACTCATTCAATGTGTCTACTCAGCGAAAGACAACTTCCCTCATTTTCGCAAAATTGTGATTTCTAAGAATTCAAGTTTTACTGTAATAGAACAAACATCTTGGGTGTAGGTTTGCTCGCTGATTTGTAGGTTTGATATCCAGACGTTTCATTACCTGCATAGGTAACATCATCAGTGTAATAAAAAACATTTCGACTGGGACAACACATCTATCCTGGGATAGGCTAAGCAAAGACATGCCAGAGAATTTCTCGAGGCCTGACACTCCAACCACAACGCCATAAACAAGCACATAGATCTAGATTCCATCTATCAACCCCGCAGAAAACGAACAGGAAATGACATTACCACAAAACCCAGGAACACCATCCAGGAGAAAGATATAAATAGAAAGCAGGAGACAACAGCTTCGCTTCGTTTTGGAGGTCGCCACTGTTGATGTTACCTGGGCAGGTAATGAAACATTTGGATATCAAACCTACAGCTCAGCGAGCAAACTTACACCCTAAACCTCAACCTGAGCTACAAACCTTCACAAACCTTGCGAGAACAAACATTTGTTAATTCTGTTTTGCGTACAGAAGAAATACATGAAATTGAAATGATATTTAACATGAAAACAGTTAGCTCTTATTATAATAATCAGAAAACAGAAATGTTGGCATTGAAATGAAAAACAATCAAGACAAGAATGCAAAAAACGGTGGATACTGGAAATCAGAAACAAAATCAGAAATTGCTGGAAAATAGCTCAGCAGATCTGGCAGCATTTGTGAAGAGAAATCAGAGTTAATGCTTTGGGTCCAGTGACCCGTCTTCAGAATGCATTTTTGCTCACAGCCAGTTCAATCCAACTAAGCTTCCACACTTCAAATTATTTTTGGTAAGATTAAGAGATTGTAGAGTGCAATAAGTTTTGCATCAGTTGATGTACTGAGCCATAATTCCTCATCTAAAGCTGGAGATATTAGATTTCAACAATGATTACCGGTTTGATAATTGCAATAATTAGTTTTAAAATGGCTGGTAACAAATTTAAGAATGATGAGAAAACCCTTATTGCAATGTAATTGTGCAATATGTTGGAAAGAACTGGAATATTTATGTGAAAAATAGTTAGCCACTTCTTAAATGATAAGGGTGATTAATCTTCCTTCCATTAATATGAGAATTCAAATGAAAGAAAACGAGATAGTTATTATGAGTTTTGGATGAGAAACCATTGGTGGATTGCAGGTCTGTTGACCTGAAAAGAAAGTTAATATTTCATTATGATACTGGCAATAAGAAATAATGGATTAAACTGAAATGTGAATCGTATGGTGCTCATTACTAAGATTAAAATGCATTATGGTGTGATAATTGAAATGGCAATAAACTAACAATTAATGTTAGAACTCAACACTTAAAATGATTCAATATTTTCAAAGCTTTTTTTTTACTAGGTTTTCATTCAGATCAGTAAACTGAGAATTAAAATATTGGGTTAATTTAAAAACAGAAATTACACCTTTAGAGATTATTCATCAGCATTGCTCTGTCATTGAAAAACTGCATTTATTCAATAATTCTGCATTTCCTTCATTTTCCGTCTTTTTTTCCACAGGGATCTGTACTGAAACTTTTCTGTTTGTGATACAAATGTATATAAGTGACATGGATTAAAATCGAATTGAGTGAGTTAATAGGTTTGCAGGCATTACAAAGTTCAGTGGAGTTGTGGATTATGTAGAAGGTTGTCAAGGAATGCTGCAGGATAAAAGATAAATTGCAGATATGGGCAGAGAAATTAAAGTTGAAGTTTAATCCATATAAGTGTGAGGTGTTTCACTTTGGTAGATCTAATACTAAGGAAAAGTACATAATGGCAGGACCCTGAACAGCTTTGTTGTTCAAAGTGATCTTGGCGTTCAAGACCATGGCTCCCTGAAAATGACCATGCAAGTAGATAGGGTGGTAAGGAAGGCAAATGGCATGCTTGTCTTTATTGGTCAGGGAACTGGTTACAAGAGTCAGGAAGTCATGTTGTAACCAAAGTCATTTTATAAGACTTTGTTTAAGGCATATTTAAACGATTGTATTCATTTCTGTTCGCCACATTACAAGACGGGTATGGAGGCTTTGGAGAAGGTACAGAGAGCAGTTACCAGGATGCTGTCTGGATTTGGAGAGGCGAGAAAAACTCATTCTGCTTTTTTTGTGGAGTGGCAGAGGCTGGGGGAAGACTTTATGTAAGTCTATACAATCATGAGATACATAGATAGGTTTGACACTCAATGTTTTTGCCAGAGTTGAAACGTCAAAGCTATGTGACTTGCGTTGAAGGTTAGGGGAGACAGTTCAAGGAGCAACTTTTTTTTTACACGGGAGTGGGGGGTAAGGTGTCTGGAATGAACTTCCAGAGATGGTGGGGGAGGCAGATGCATTAAGGCTCTTTAATGTTCATTTCGATAATTTGGAAGGATATGGACCAAGGGTAGGCCGAAGCGGTGAGTTTCTTTTGGATTATGTTCAGCACAACATTATGGGCCAAATGACCTATTCCTGTGCTGCACAGATCATTGAGAGAAAACTAATGTCTCACTCATATGACATTTAATCTAATCAATATTAATCACTGGTGTCAGAAATAGGAATAAAGTAAGTAGAGAATGAACTTAACTATAATCAAAAGGTATAGTCAATGACATTTACAGAGGTAATTTTTTAAATATTTGTTCTGAATTGTCAGATTAAGAATTTTGGTGGAGATGTATTGAAATGTTTACCGTTACAGATGTGCTGAGCCAAAATTACCCTTTTGTATACTGAAGATTGAACTAAAAACATGTTAGAAAACTTGGAAATATTCAGTAAGGTGAGATTCGCATCACAGTTTAATCCATTATTTCTTAGTGCTGATACTGCAATAAACAAAACCGTTCAGGTCTACACCAAAAAGCATTGCTTTTCCATCCAATGCTCATTGGAAATATTTGAATGCTAATCATTTCTACAATCAAAGTAATCATAAACTGATCAATTATGAGATATCTGATGGCATTTCTCCAATAATTACTGTTTATTTCGACACATTGCTCATTCAAATAGCAATGTGAGATTTCTCAATAATATTCAGTTCACTGAGAGTATAATAATAACTTTGTTATTGCTAATATCTAACCATTGCCTAATCCAAATGTTGTATGAAATTGGAATTATGGCTCAGTACATCAACTGATGGAAATAAATTGCAGTGTTCACTCTCCCAATTATTGTGAATATCAATGTGTATTTTAATTTGGTTTGATTATATTGTTCTTCAACGCCAAGATTTATTGTATTTCTGTTCACAGTAAGATTTAAATACTTTAAAGCTAAAAAAAAATTCAAATTTGTGACATTTTGTGTAAACAAGAAAAAAGGATTTTACAGGTGTTTGCTCTTTCCTTTATCAATCAGAGTGAATATGGAATTGTTGGAAATTGTACGTTTGTGGAAGGAGGGGAAGTTCTCTGCAGCTGAATAGTCACAGTGAATAACATTTTCTTCAGATTCCGTCCTACTGCTAAATGTTCTAATTACCTTTCTATTATAAGAAAAAACACTTTAAACATTTACAGCAGTTGTATTTTTATGAATTTACAATAAGTGCATGATGTGTCTATTTATCTTTCTCTCAATTATCATAATATTAATTTTTAAGTAAGAGCATATGTGATTAGTTCCATCATTATTGTGAATCGCCATTTTATTCTCAGTCCATTACACAGAAACAGTCTAATTAATTCCCAGCACAATTATCAGAATGAACACTGGTTCATTTGCATTTGAGTAAAAACAATCGATTATAATCCCACCCTTCCTTGCTGGGAAGATAATGAAAGGCAGTTGTGGAGCTCTAGTCGTGTCTCTCTCCTACGAGACTCAGAGGTGTGAGTTCATCTTTAACAGAGATGCATCAGAGCACCTTAGAATGGACATTAGAATATAACTAAGCGGAGTTTGCATTGCTTTTAAATCCAGTTTTGGATCTGCTTCTGTCTGTTGTTCTTTCGAGTAATCTCACAATCTGCAATCTTTTATCTGCAGGTTATTAATAAAAGTATGTGTCACATTGCATTGTCTCTAAATTTTAAGTTTGAGGACTTTGTAGTTTTCAAAATTTAATATATCTAAAAATGAAATTCATTTGTTTTTAAAATCAAAATACCTTGCTCCATCCAAATATTATGCATATGGCGGACAACAGAATTTTAATTCCAATCAGATCATGAATGCCCAAATATTGTTTATTCTGTGAACTTAATTCTGCAGAAAAGATTCAATAAATATTTAGCATATCAGTATTGTATATTTGAACACCTCACATATACTTATCCTTATTCTCTAGTCCAAGCAAGATGAAAAAAACTTAGATTTTCTTTCTTCAGTAAAATGAAGCAAATGCCACTTGCTATTACCCTTCAGTTCTTCAGGTTACCTTTATTGTACAATAAAATATTGTAAGTAATCTCATTATTGCTATGTCTTTTATTAAGATAAATTTCTACTTAATGTTCAATTGATGAACTGCCTGAGAGTTCGGTTTATTTTTCCAATGGCCGAGCCATATGGAATGTAAAGATGAAGTGCTTTGAAAATCGATTTTCCATATATCTCACTTATCACATGTGGTTTTTCAGTTTGTTTCACGAAGTTAAAAATCACACAACACCTGGTTATAGTCCATCAGGTTTATTTGGAAGCATTGGTTTACCCGGCCCTGTCTGTGAATCAGATCACCCGATACAGAGGCAGCACCTTGAAAACTAGTGCTTCCAAACAAACCTGTTGGACTATAACCTGGTGTCGTGTGATTTTGAACTTTGTCCAGCCCATGTCCAACTCCGGCATCTCCAAATCATTGTTGCACAACGGAATCCTCGTAATTTTTAAAAGAAAATATTACATTAGTTAAGACCTTTAACACACGATTATTAATCCCTTCCGTTATTAGTAAAATATCTCAATGTAATTGAAAAATAATGCTCACCGACACGTCGCACAACGTCTTCCTGGTCATCTAATTACTGCTCAGGAGAAAAACCTGAGGAAGTATCTTATTGTTCCTGAGAACAAGAACCACAGTAAATATTTGGTGAACAATTCCACTCAATAAATGCACTTGATTTCTTACATCTGAGTTCAGTAATTGCGCACAAAATATTTCACTAACACCAATAACCATGCTTTATTACAAATGACCGAGGATGCGAACATCAACATACGGAGCAGATTTCCAATCAGGCTGAAGTATCGCAAAATAAAATCACTTAATTTTGGCTTAGTACAACTGTAGGTGAAACATTTTGAGCTCGCACATTAAAAATCTTTATCTGCTTATTCAGAGAAAATACTGAAAAGTGTCACTGTAAAATTAATTTATTTTGACTTTCACTCCTCATTTTCTTCTCATTTTCTTCCTAGTTCTGATACAAATGTCGAAATAAATTACGATAATAAAAGTTTAGGAATAATAAGAGTGTTCTTTGCAAGAACGATATGAAGATGTTCACGGTCGTCGAATTACTGTTGAGTAGAATATTTTACATAAGGGCCTTATTGCGACGAGCCAATGCTTTTTGTGACTTTTTTTTGTGTCTGGTATTTTTGTGACTCGTGTTTTTGTGTTCAAGTTAGTAAATATCTAAAAGTCAAACCTTCAAAACCATTGAGGGACAAAGAAATGATTAGAGCAGAATCGCTGACACTCCGAGAACCTGTTTTACAAAATATTTTGAAAGGCACACTTGGTGACATACAAGGAATCAATTTCACAAGTATAGAAATAGCCTGTGGCTAGATAAAGTTGTAGGGGTGGGGTGGAGTCGGTTGGAAGCCGCGGGGAAACAATGTCTCAGTTGGTCGACTTTTAAAGTATAGAAATTTCGTGAACATGCACAGCTAAATAAGATTTTGTTTCAAATACCCTGGATTTGGAAACATTTGGCATATTATGCCACCTGAAACATTGCAAATGGAACTCAGTGGATTTTTTTATTGTAAAGGAAAGATATTACATAATGAACAGTAAGTGATCTGTTACTTGGAGATCGACTTCCTGCTTTAATCACGTGGCTAAAAGATGTGATCACCATGATGTTTGGTCCATTTAATGCTAAAGCACGAGCAACAAAACTGTTGGTTTTTCTTTTGGACTTTAATCGTCTTTTTTGCTAAGCAGTATTTTCTTTCAGCTGAAATAAATTCGGAACAAATTTGCATCTATCATTAATCGTTCCAATGAGATAAATCCAATTCACTTGCGATTATTACAATGAACAGTGTGACTTTCAGTTTAATTAATAAAATGAAACGAACAAAACAGCGCTTCTTGCGATTTAACCCAATTCAGTTAAGCCATATGAGAACGGCTATGGAACCACAACATTGCCTTTATATCCCTCTCCATGGCTACTTCTTCACGTGAGAGAGAACGTGACTGAAGAAATTATGAGTCAAGGCAAGATGTGGGTGTGAATATGACGGGAAATGGTTGTTCGCTGTTTCATTTTGACACAGTTCTGTTTCTGAATGATTCAATGACAGATGTTCATTCCGACGAGCATGGCTACTTCTTGGATTTTGCTGTGATTGTAATTCTGGTGAAAGCAGAAACACAATGGTGTGGATTCGATTTAGCTCTAGACATTTCTTATCCACGACTTTCACCACATGTAACCTTGATGAGGTCACATGTCACCCCTTTCCAAAACATACTGAGGAGACTGAGAGATGACGGTTGTGGGTTATTACACTACCGTGCTCTGCATTCACGGGTTTGAGTCACGCTTTGGTTGCAAATTCCACAAACCACTCCTGCATTTTTACTTTGCATCTCACACCTCTGGTATACACTGGATCGAGAATTTTGTCCTTTCCCTTCACTGCACAGGAAATTCACGAATAATAAACACCACATTAAAGTTGAAATAAAGAATGAGAGCAGATGTTCTATTCAGTTGTAAATTAAATTGGTGTAATGAGAAGGAACACATTTTTTCTTTATGCCCCTCATTCCATCTTGTCTTTCTATGAATTTACATCGACAGACAGAGAAATAGCGTGCAAGTGATCGGGAGCAGAAGTTTATACAGTGGGATTGTTCATGATTAATTTAATCTAACAGTCCACACAATGATTTGGTCAGTATTTCAAACAGTCACTCGGAATTGGAACCGCAGAAAACTGCTCCAATGAAACGAACCTTTCATTCTTTCACGTGCAGCGTGATGACTGACTTGCTAACTGTACAATGTCGATCAATTTTCTTCAGCAATCACAGCTTCTGTAAACAGCCACCTGTGCTGTGTAGAGTGTCATTTGTTGCCCCCAGGTCACAGCACATTTCTTCTTCATGAGCTTACGAGCTTCGTTCCTGATCTGTTTGATAAACCTTTTCTATCACTTCATCCCATCCACTCACAATTCTCGACTTATGAATAAATTTGGCGTCAGACCAAATGTTAAACAAAGTGGACATATGCCATTCAGCTCATAAAGTCTACCCCACCATACAATGAACTCATGGTTAATCTGATAATCTTCAATTCCATTCTGCTCACTTACCTCGACAAACTTCATCATCTTTCTGATTAGTTACCTGACACAGTTTGAAAATACCCAACAACTTAGCCTCTACTTCGGTTGCCAAACAAAAACCACAGATTCTCTGAGCATGGAAATTACTCCTCATTTCTGAATTAAATGGGCGATATCTCATTCTGAGATTATGTCCTTTGATGCTTTCCTCAGAGCAAAGGGCAAGGCACCTGCCTGTATCTACCCTGTCTAGATCCCACGGTTTTGTTTCAAGAGAATAATCCCAGCCTGACCAATCTTTCCACGAAGCTCCTTTTTTTCCAAAGTTGACAACATCCTCGTAAATATCTGCTGTCCCTTACAGCACGGGAACTGGAACTTGAAATCAGATAGCGATTGGAATCGGATTGGTTCACACATGGACCAAATACAGTCATGATAACTTTGACAAATGAGAATCTAATCATATTTCTATTGACATTCAATGGCTTCATTGTAACTGAAGTGCTCCGTCTAATCGCCCTTATAGCTAATATTTAGGAGAAATGGAACCTGACCGCCCATATAAAGAAGTTGACTACAAAAAAAATGTCCGTCAGTCGACTTCGTTTGAATATTAACACAACTCATGTCTCCGTGAAGCCTGCATCATCTTTAAGGCACACATTAGATGTGTAACAGAACTCACTCCATTTGCCTGGATGTGTGCAGCTTCCATACCACTGAAGGAACTGGACATCCTCCACGACAATGCAGTCACTTAACTGTACCACGTTCAATACCTCAATGTTTATTACCCTCACCGCTAAGGCACAGTTGCAATAGAGTGCACCACCTACAAGATGCGGTGGAGAAAGTCATCTAGGCTGTGTTGACAGAACATTCAAAGCTCAAAAACTGAACCGACTATAAGGACAAGGCTGAAGATGCACTGAAGTGCTACCATTTGCAAGTTAACCTCCAAGGCACATACCGGCATGATTTGGAGATGTATCAGTGGTAAATTCACTGAGTGTTGAAGCGGTCTTGATGGTCAAAGTGGTATACTTCAGCCCTCCATTCTTTATCTTACAATTTTTTAAAATGCTGATTATTGCATTGACCAGACTTGTGCTCATTCTTATAGTTGTTCTCTAAACTGGCAGTTGCTAAAGATCAAATATCATCCACAGTCTGACGTCAACAACAGAAAATGTCCAAAGATACTCTCGACCAACTGAGCTCCCTGTCCAAAAACCTTCAGTGAAAAGTGAATATCCAGTCCAAGATCTCTTTGTTGCTGTTTGTTCTGTTCACCACTCAGACTCCTCACTGTTATTGTTCCAACTTCCCAAATTCGTTACCAATTACTGGTCTGGATTCAATTCAATTCGCCGATTATATTTTCCACCTGATTGATACATCTCTGCAGGCCCTGACATTATTCATCATAGTCAAATACATGACCAATTGTTGCATCCTCCGCAAACTTCTAAATCATGACTCCTACAACTAAGTCTGAATCGTTGATCTACATCAGGAAACAGTGGAACTCCACTGGAAATAGGCATCCAAACATGGTTCATTGCTGGATGTGATGAACACCTGCAATAACAGCACAATCGGACCCCTGATGTCATTTGTAAACATGCTGGTGACGCCGCCAGTTGGCCTCCTGAGTGATCCCTTCTCACATATGGGTGTGGTGAATGACCTGTCCACATGGTGCCTGGGAACGTCGGTTTACACTTCAGCGGGTAATTGAATCCTTTCCTGAAGTCCACCTATGGGCCTGACTTCTTGGCGGTGTGTGCATCCATGTGTCCATTTAGCTTGAACAATCAGTTGAATTTGAGTCCACGCAGAGATGACTTCCAATTTTCTCCGTCATCCGTGTATTTTTTTTATTCTTCTTTATTCTCCCACGGAGTGTGGCCATCATGGTCTGAAGATTATTTATTGTTTGTTCTTAATTCACCTTGAACTGAGTCAGAGTGATTCTATGGGTGAACAGCACTGTTGTGAGTCTGAAGTCATGTGTTGGCAGGTTTCGTTAAGGACGGCAAATTCCCCTTTAAAGGGACAAGAATGAATGGGTTTTCAGCAAATTAAAACTTTTTGCCTCTGTTTCTCTGATCGGGGTTAATATTCCAGATTTTATTCATCGATGCAAATACCAGCATCTGTCATGTTCCAGTCTCCAAGGGTTGCTAGCCCACTATATCGCCACTAAATTTGCATTTGACACGAAGATTGGTGAGTAGCAGAATGCATAGGGGTCAGTCAAAGAATGAAGAAGAATATAGATAGACAGGAGAGTTGAGCGGAGAAGTGGTAGACGGAGTACAATCGAGGCAAATGTGAAGTGTTGCATTTTAGGAAGCCTAATTCTAGAACCAACTACACTATAAACGGAACAGCCTTGGAGCAATTTGATGAGCAGAGAGATCTGGGAGTTCAGGTCCTTTGTACAATGACGATGGCGGCACAGTTGGATAGAGCGGTCAAGAAAGCATATGGCATGCTTGTCGTCATAGGACCGGGCTTTGAGTGTAAGATTTGGCAGGTCATGCTAAAATTGTACAAGGTTTTGGTTCGGCCACGTTTAGAATACTGTGCACAGTTCTGGTCGTCAAGTGACCAAAAGGAAGTGGACGTTTAGGAGAGGGTGCAGAGAAGGTTTACGAGGATGTTGCTGGTATGGAAGATGCTTGTTGTAAGGAGAGGTGAAGACGTTTATGATTGTTTTCAGTAGATAAAACGAGATTGAGGGGTCCTGATTGAGGTCTACAAAATCTTGAAGGATACAGAACGGGTGTAGAGAGATATGCTTTTTTTCCCAGGGATTCAATAATAAGAGGTCACGCATTCAAGTTGAGAGGTGAAACGTTTAAGGAGGATAGGTGTAGGAAGTATTTTGCACAGAGGATGGTCGGTGCCTGGAACGCGTTGCTAGCAGAAGTAGTAGAGGCAGGCACGATCTTTTCATTCAAGGTGCGCCTTGATACATGCGGGAGTAAGTGGGGAGCAGGTAGAAACAGATGCTAAGGAATTTGGTGATAGGTTTAGATAGTTGATTTGATTCAGCCCAGGCTTGGAGGCCCAAAGGGCCTGTTCCTGGGCAATAAATGTGTGTTCTTTGTTCTTGTTTGTTCACTACACTGCCATCTCAATGCTACATTGCTCCATCTCAGAGAATGACATTGGCAATTCCAATCATCTCAGATGGAGTGAGAATATGATATTTGGCTGTGTCGGAATGAAACTGATGTACGCTGAACTGGAGTTTTTTTTACCGGGAGCAAGAGGATGATGTGATCAAAAAACAGTTCTTACATTCAAAATAACAAATCAGTGCATTGTTAAGGAAAATTGCACTGAATGCTTGCAATACATGGACCTCTCGCTTAAGGCAGCAGCACGCTTCCACTGAGCCAATCTGCAGTGCGGGTTAATGCCACTGTTGTACACTAATAATCTAATAACTGGAGACAAATATGCCCTTCCTCCCCGCTTTTGACCAGGAGAACTCCCAGCCTCCGAATTTCCTGCGCCTCTGTACCATCATAGAAGGACAATGTGCTCACCGATCGCATTACTGGTGTGATAGAGTAGCTTCACGTGCTCATTTCCATCCCAATTTCCAGTTTGATCTTTGCAACTGCACCACTGATTCTGAGTGGAGGAACTGGGGTTATGTGGTCCACTGCAGAAATGGGTACTTCCTTGTGTGGGGAAGCTCGTGAGGGAACAAATGTGAAACCTCATTGCTGTTGAAACATACATTTTAACAATACCCTGCAGTATCCCTTGAGAATTTGATGTTTTCTAAAAATCTATCACCTTCAGTCTTCAATATGCAGTATTCGATGGAACTTCATCAGCCTCTTGAAACATGCAATTTGAATATACAGCCAATTCTTAGTTACCACATGTCTATTATTCCTCGCCAAATAGTCCTGTTGTGTCTCTGCATTCTTCCTAACATGTCCTATGTCACTTTAGTTGCTGATCTTTTCAAACACGCATCTCTGCATGGCCCAGGGATCGTATAATGTTCAGTGTTGTGCGTTGTGGCCGCAGTAACCTCGTTAGAATCCGAGTTACGGCATGTAACGTTCTCCCCTTTTTATTTCCTTGTGGTACATGCCAACGATACACAGAAATGAATTAATTGATTTTAAATGAAAACTTTCTCATATATTATGATTTTTCATCAAACCCCTCTCTCACACTCTCTGTGAGATAAATATCAGAATTCAGACTCACCCATTCTTGGAGACTTCTCTCCCTCCCACAATCACTGACCTCCTTTAAATTCCCCCTCCCATTTCCCTTAAAATCATTTTCACATTGAACCCTGTTCAGTCTGTGCTGTTGCGCTCATTGTTGCTGGGTGAACGTGCCACAATCATACCATTGCGACCTTCAGACCAGTCAAGCCATTTCGATACTGTGGTTTTGAGATCAATGGTCAAGGAACAGCTTTTAATGACATGGATCAGATATTATTGGAACTTCACGCTCAGGAAAAGAACACAGGGCAGCACTGAGGAAGAGAAACGTTTTTTCAAAAAGACCTTTTTCTGCGGACTTCCACATCATTTATTTCACTTGCTCATTCGGCTCTATCTAGATTATTTTGTGCAGTTCTGCAATCACATTAGCATTGGAAATGATGCAGGGGTGAATTACCAGGATATTGGCTGGGTAGAAGAGTTTCTGTTATGAAGAGAGATTGGATAGACTGGATAGACTTAGAGCAGAAGAGATCGAGAGGAGACATGACTGAGATATACAAAATAATCAGTGATACGGATGGCGTGGACTGAAATAAAGGTTTCCCTATAATGGAGAGATCACTCACGGAGTAATAGATTTAAGAACAGAGGAGGAAAGATTTGAGTGAATGCGCAGACAAACGTTTTGAAACGGCGAGTGGTTGAAATCTGGAACTCAGTGCATGCAAAGTTTGGAGGGGCAGAAATCCTCATAACTTTCAGAAGTATTCAGATGTGAATATTTGATGACAAGACATACAAGGCTGTCGGTCAAGTGATTTAATAAAAAGAGTTCAGATAGTTAATCGATTATTGATTTCCAGTACTAATACATAGGCTTCTTTTTTGCATTGAGCTCGAGGGTAATACCACTGCCTGTCACCGCGTGAGATTGGGTTTAATTCACATCCAGTACGGGCGCTTACAGATTGGGAGGGCTAAGAGGCCAAAAAACCGCATCCGATTCCAGACTGATGTGACTGACTGTGTGGAATTTGCATGCTCCTTTTCTCTCTCTTCCGTGTGGGTTTCCTCTGGCTGCTCTGATTCCTTCTTACTGTCCAAAGGTGTTGTGCGAGATAAGTGGCTATCCAGCCCCATCTACGGCACTTTTTATTTCCCTTCCCAGGAACAAAGACAAGGAGGAGTCTGTCCAAAACTTTTTCATTCAACTTTGCAAAGTCGGGTGCTGTTCCCAAAGGTACACACACACAAGCATAGTAATCTCCACGCATTATATACATGTATATGTGGGCTGGGTCTACTACTGCTGCCTTGACCAACGAGTGCTAGGATTCCCCACTGTTTTCCTTATTTGGGTTCTGGTGCCTGCGATTATTTTGTTATTCACTTGGCCAATCAGTGTTCGAGCTTCCCGTTCTTCCCTTATATGGATGATGTTGTACAACTGTGGTTAAGGGCGGTCTCTCAACTATCGAGGAAAGCTGTTACAACTGTTTCATTCATATAAACGTGGGGGAGCTCCGGCAACAGTTTCGAGTGTCCGCTTGTGTTTACTATGAGGTAGAAAAGACTAAAAGGCAGCTAACCGTATAAAACTTACACTACCCCCGACAAATCCCCATTGTCTTTTATTACGGCCTGTAATTTTTCAACTGTAAGTTTCTTCTCCAGGGCATTTAATAACTCCCGAGCTTGTTCATCAAACTGCCCTTCTCTAATACTACCCCCGCCCAAGAGGGATTCACGTTGTTCCATCTCGAGATTTATTCGTTCAACCTGCCCATAGGATACATCCTTCTTAGTAAGGGCGGTTTCGATCAGTCGTTGAGTTAATCCCCGGACACAGGGAATAACGCAACACCCAAGGGCAGTGAGTTCTCCTGCCACCACTATACATGAGATAAGAAAGGGAACGACCACCCCCGTCCATTTACCGAACCAAGCTTCCAACCAGTCCGTGAGGCCAGAGTTGATGCCCGAGTTTTCGGCCAGTTCGTCCGCCAATGTGGTGAGTCCATCCAGGGCGCGGGTGATGGCCCCATCAGGGGCTGTGTTGTTGGGGATGAAAGTGCAGCACTGAGTGCCTATCATGACACAAACACCCCCCTTCTCTGCCACCATCATGTCTAAGGCCAACCTATTTTCCCACGCCATCCTACTAGTGGCGTCCAGTTGTTCTGCTATTCCTTTCACTGTCCTTGTCCAGGGGATACGCCCAGAAGGCATCTTTTAAGTCGATAACACTAAACCAGCCGTGGTCCGGGGGGATTCGCCCCAGAATAGCGTATGGGTTCGGTACCACAGGGTGCCGTACTTGGACAATTTTATTTACTTCCCTTAGGTCTTGGACCATTCGGTAGCTCCCATCCGACTTCCGGACCGGCAGGATGGGGCAATTGTATCGTGACATACAGGGCTCTACCAATCCATCTTTTATTAGGTCTTCCATAACTGACTTCAGGCCCTGCCTCCCTTCCCAAGAGATGGGGTATTGGCGCACTCTGACGTCGGGGCTCTGGGGCTTTAATTTTACCTCCACAGGTCGAATTGCGAGTCCTCCCCGGTTCCCTTTGGCGACCCAAACCCTAGGGTCTATCTCTGTCAATCGGGACTCACTAAGGTATGACATGGTAACGGCTAATTCTTCCTCTTCTCCCACTTCTATTCGCAATCCGAAACGGACTATCAAATCCCGTCCCAACAACCCATAGGGAAGATGGGGGAGGTGAAGGAGTTCCACCTGGAGCTCCTCCTCCTCCAGCCGCAAGGGTTGTGGTTCGAATATTTTCGCATTAAAAACCCCACCCTTAACTCCTGAAATGTTTAATGTTTTAGCTTGGAAGCCAACCCCCCTCGGATGGAGGGGAATTGAGGACCTGCCAGCGCCTGTGTCAACTAAGAAGGTAACATCTTGTCGAAATGGGCCCACCTGTAAATTTACCAGGGGTTCTTGGTAGGCCCGTGTTCTGATCCTCCCCTGACTTCCCTAATCCATTTGTTCACACTCTATTTCATACATCCCTTCTCTTTCCCTTTTAAACTCGGGACAATCCCTTTTGAAGTGTCCCAGTTTCCCGCAATGGTAACATCCGGCCTTCTGAGGGCGCTCAATTCCATAAGATCCTCCTCTCTCACTTCTTCCCCGTCTCGCTTCTCTCCCTCTCCAACTTTTCTTCGACGTTCCTCTTTCCACCCCATAACCTCCCTCCCCCATTCCGGTGGACTTACAAGCTTCCCGTATGGCTGCCACCATCATTTTTGTCTTATGTTTCTCCCTTATTACATCCCTCTGAACGTACACCTTCTGTGCTTCCCGTAATAATTCTGCAACATCCTTTTCAGCCCAATCCTCCACTTTTTGTAATTTCTTCTGAATGTCAGGCCATGACTTAGTCACAAAGTGCACCTTAAGCATGCTCTTGCCTATTTCCCATCGGGGTCTAAACCTGAATACTTTCGCATGGACTCCCGCAAACGGTCTAAAAACTCACTCGGGGATTCATCCTTTTTCTGTCCAACTTCAAATGCTTTTGCTAAATTCCGCTGTTTGGGCACGCAGGTTTGGATCCCCCTGATTATAAGGCTTCTGAGATCTGTCATATTGGCCCGTCCCCCTGCGTCGTTATGATCCCACCGGGGGTCCTCTAAGGGATACTTCTGCTCTCCACGCTGAGGGCCGTCCTGATGCTCCCTATCCCAAATGGCCATTGCACTATTCCGGATTATAACAATTTCATCGTAATTAAATAGTATTCTCATCATGGCCTGCAGTTCAGCCCATGTGTATATACTGGGCCCCAGAAATTGGGCCAGTTGTATTCCCACACTGACGGGGTCGTCCAGTAGACGGGGTAGTTCATTACGGAGTTGCCGGATATCCCCAGAATTTAAAGGTTGTACTACGAACCCGGTCCGTTCATTCCCAAACGGCACCTCTCGTAAGGGGTTCAGCTGTTCAATATTGTCACTCCTCCCAGCTCTCAATCCCTCTTCTCGACCTCTCCGCATCTCGAGTCGGACTGATTTCCTCGTGCCTGGGGTGAGTTCTGCGCCCCCTCCTGTGCCCCCCCCCCCCCCCCAGCAGTCCCTTCCTCACTGGTCGTAGCCTGCTGGGACTCGGAATTATCCGTCGCAGGAGGGAGGTCCGCGCTGGACGCCTGGTCGTGCGCGGGTGGTATATACGGGGGCGGGGAAGACGGTGGAAAACCGTCGGTGAGGATGTCCCAAGACCTCTGGGGCTTCCTCGGGTCTGTTTGGGGAATCAGAGGATAGAGACGCGTGGGATTCTCGCCGTCGCCCGCCAACCAGGCGGCAGCATATTTGCTCTCCTCTGGGTCAAACGGGTGTTTTCTGTTAATATATACATTTAGGATTTGACACACCCAGTCTTCATCAGACCCATACTCGGGCCAAACTACCGAGGGGGCGCGGATAGGTTCTTTGGTCCATATAAAACAACAATATTTTAGCATGGTCTCTTTCTTTAAGTCCTTCGTTCTACTACTGTCCGCCCATAGACTTAAATTCCGACCTAATGGACTATCGGGGGGTATTTCTTTCCCATTTGCAGTCTTCCCTGACTTTCCCTTAGAAGTCTGATTTCCCATGATTTATCTTCGGTCCTGGTCTTAAACGCCCAAAGCGTTTTCACAGATGACCGTCAAAACCACAATTTCCCGTGGTTTATCTTCAGTCCTGGTCTTAAACGCCCAAAGCGTTTTCACAGATGACCGTCAAAACCACGCGGCCAACAAGGAAGAACAAAAGAATCTCTTACCTTGATCCGTGCACGGAGTTGTCTGGCCTTTTTAAATGTGTGTACCCCCGTGTATAAACACTAACCGGTCGTCCCAGCACTCGTCCGTGTGTTCCTTTTCCAGGATTCAAAATTATTTTTAAATGAGCCGGGTCACATCCTCTCTTGGCCGACGGCCGACGGACCAAGCTGATCAGTGAGAAGTATAAATATATACTAGACGCGTCTTTGTTGTAATCAGGCTTGATGCGTGAGCCGAAGAGACTGCCCCCCCGGCAATAATTATTTCATCCCGGAGGAGCCCCCAATTGTGCGAGATAAGTGGCTGTCCAGCCCCATCTACGGCACTTTTTATTTCCCTTCCCAGGAACAAAGACACGGAGGAGTCTGTCCAAAACTTTTTCATTCAACTTTGCAAAGTCGGGTGTTGTTCCCAAAGGTACACACACCCAAGCATAGTAATCTCCACGCATTATATGCATGTATATGTGGGCTGGGTCTACTACTGCTGCCTTGACCAACGAGTGCTCGGATTCCCCACTGTTTTCCTTATTTGGGTTCTGGTGCCTGCGATTATTTTGTTATTCATTTGGCCAATCAGTGTTTGAGCTTCCCGTTCTTCCCTTATGTGGATGATGTTGTACAACTGTGGTTTAGGGCGGTCTCTCAACTATCGAGGAAAGCTGATACAACTGTTTCATTCATATAAACGTGGGGGAGGTCCGGCAACAGTTTCGAGTGTCTGCTTGTGTTTACTATGAGATAGAAAAGACTAAAAGGCAGCTAACCGTTTAAAAATTACACTACCCCCTACAGTGTGCACGTCAGGTAGATGGCAAACAAAAACTGAATAATTATAAAGTTATAATATGTATAATCAAAGACAAAATCAAAAACAAAAGTAGGAATTGCAGCTCAGGGAAAACAGAATGGCCATTTGAGGTCAACATTCCTTGGAACAGTTTTTGATTCGCAATGTTAACTCTGATTTCTCTCCACCGACGCTGCCTGAACCGCTGAACTTTTGAACTAATTTCTATTTTTGTAGGTGGATCAACAATGCGGGGTTAGAAAGATCGGGTGGGGGGGTGTAAATCTCTTTGGCGGCACAGAGCAGACTCAATTGGCCAAATGTTTTCTGTATGCATTGTGTCTAATTCCATTAACTCTCATTCTATAAGTTTTTGTCCGTTTTTTAGTCTGTGGTATTTCACATCTCCCCTGAAATGTGGTTTGCAGAACAGGACAATCGACGTTTCGGGCATAAGCCACCGCCAAACCGTTACCACCCGCTGCCTGGAAGAGGAACGCCTCATATTCTTCCTTGGGACCCTGCAACCATACGGGATAAATGTGGATTTAAAAAATCTTCTTCAATTCCCCTTCCCCCACATTATCACAGTCCGAAGCATCCAACTCAGCACCAACTCCGGACCTATTAATCTTTCCCCCCTCTGACCTGTCACTTTCTCCCCCGCCTCCATCCAATTATCGCTTTCCCAGCTACCTTCCCCCCAACCCCAACTGCCGCCCATTTATCTCTCTGCCCCCACCTATACGTCTCATTCCTGATGAAAGACATATGCCAGAAGCGTCGGTTCTCCTGCTCCTCGGATGCTGCCTGACCTGCTGTAGTTTTCCAGCCCGACAATCTCGTCATGGCGAAGATAAATTAGCTTAGCTTAGGCTCTGTATCTGAGAGCGGAGAAGAGTGAGTGAGGGAGGGCTGAAGGTGTACAGTAAGGGGATAGATACGTGTTATATGAATAAATTTCTTATGGCAAGTGTTTACAACCATAGATCTATGTTAAACGCAAGGGGGAGGATAATCAGAGGAGATATAGGAAGAACATTTTCATTTGTATAATTGGAACTCACTGTTTGAACGTGTGGTAAAGCTATGAGTAATCAAAACACTTCAGGAGTATTTAGCCGAATACTTGAGAAGCTGGGGCACACATGGATAAGAACCAGGTCCTTGAAAGTGGGGCGAAGACAAACAGATATCTGATCAAAGATCCGAACACTGTACGGCAAATACCGAGCATGAAAGCATGGGAAGGGTAAAAGCATGAATTCTGCTGTCGATCTGTTACAAGGGGTCTGTGGAATGCTACACGAGTAAAAAGGTCACTGTGGTAGGATGGGGCCACTGTGGCCTGATGGGATAAGCAGAGTGGAATGCTCCTCCACCAATTAGCAGAGTCAGACTGGGGTTGAACGGTTACTGTGACAGGCTGAGATCATAGCAATTAGTACCGTCAGCCTTGCCAGCTAAATATCATCATTGCAGTTTGGGACAAGTCGTCACAATAAATATTTAGGGCTTGACTTTAAATATTTAATTGATAGTTAGTAGAGTTAGCCTGCTTGAAACCCTTTTGGCAGAAAAAAGACATCAAATATCTAATCAGCTTGGGACAGGAAAACATTGCGGTAAATGGGGTAGCTAAAAATCTAATCATAACATGTTATTCTGGGCTGTAAGATCATTGCAACAGAGCTGGCAGTAAAATACATAATCGTGACAATAGAAAAACCCTATTGGCAGAAGTAGAGCGATAATGGTTTATTGTATACCTGGAGAGAAATAATTCTGACGATCACAGTTGGGCATCCTAGTAAGCTAATAGAAATATAATTTTAAAAAGGGTATAAAGAGCCACGGATCCTGAGTTTCGGGGTCGTTCAAGAATTTGCTTTCTGAGTGTCATGGCTTTTTGTCTGCTAATAAAAGATCTACTCCTTGAAGAACTCCTCGCATCTCCTGGAAATTTATTATATTTTCTCCACGACAACCACAACTTTGGGTACTGTAAAATTGTGGCTAGCGCGGCTCGGTGGTGCAATGAAAAGCGCGTTAGATTTCTACAGCAATGTTAACATTGTTATACAATGTTTGTTGTTTTGACGTCCACCAGAATCGGAGTTCAGATTTCAGCTGAATCAATTAGTATTCTGCTGATTCATCGTTAGTTCCCGTCCTCTGGAGTTCTCGAAATTGCTGTTTACCACAGAAAATTCCTTACCCCCTTGTTGGTGAGTTTTGACGGAATCATATCATTTGAAGCATGATCAGACCAGAATCAACTGCTAACCCAGGAAACCTACAAACTTCGTGCAGAAACCCACTGTCTCTCAACGCATTCCCCTCCAATAGTTGCACAGGCATTATCGATTGCTTAAAAGTCTTTTTCTCTTTGGGCGACAGGCTGTTGTGGATGGACCGGGAAAAGATATTGATGTATTTGGTCAGTCATGACAATGTCAAATGGCGGTGTAGGACCGGTGTTTGGAATAGCGTCCTCCTGTTGCTCTCTGTCACTGCTGTTTCTGACAGAGGGTTTTCAACAATAACATATTGAAATGTGAATCTACACCACGGAGTATCAAGGTCCTCCCAGTCAGAATGGAAAGGAGCTGTTATTAAAACTCTGTGCTTCTTTCACTCCGAAACAGCAGAAATAGCCTTAGTTAACCAACAAACTCACCTGATTTCTGGGTACCACGTCTGGCGCCGTTCTGGCTCGTTTGTCTCGGTTGTGACATTGCTTCAGACAGGTGACATATGTGCGAGAGCTCTCGCGTTCACATTGCGGATGACCCTTGGAATTTTGCACACTACTTCATTTTTGACTGTGAAGATATGATTTCGATGAGATCGGTTTCAGATAAAGATTCCAAAGCTTGAAAACATACACAAGCAAGTTCAAGAACCGCTTCTTCTCGGCCGTTGCTGCTCTGAGAAATGGATTGTCGAACTTGAAATAATGCTGATCTTGCCAATGTGGATTTTGCTGAGCACACGACCGATACGGAGTAACCTGAATTCCTAAGTCTGGCCAAATTTTGCTTTTCTCACGCTGTGATCTGCATGTCCTTGATTACTCTGATCCGCCTTTACCTTTCGCAAACAACGCTTTCCACTGTACTTAGGTCCATGTGACAATCAATCAATCAAAACACAGTCATTTCCTCATTTCGTGGAGCCAGCAGAGCGCAGGTGGGCTGCATGGCCTCAGTCTGCAGTGTGGCACATTTTGTGATTCTGATTGAAATTGCAAATAAAACAGCAGAATTGGGCAAGTTACACGGTGGTTATATTGACACAGCCGGGACACATCTGTGCCACAGTGTATCACACAATAACAGTGAAGATATTTTAACGTCATCCTCGTAGGTACATGCTACAAAAACCTGAAGACTACGGGAAACCGCTGTGGTCAGCGATAACAGAGCGGAGAGAGGGATCGTGGTGGGCGCATAATCCAGAAATTAATGAATGAAAAGCATCCTCTGCTCGATGACTATTCCAGCTTTCAGTGTGTGTACTACCACTGCCAGTGTTTCGCTATAACAGTGCTCCGTTCTTCGCATTACATATTGATGAGCCATATGCGTCCTGTCACTCAATGGCATCTGAAAGAGATACACCCGCCACATTTATACATTTGAGGAAACACACGTTTGAAGTTATGGAAGATTTTTTTTGCTGTTCTCTGTCGGTCTGTTATAACCTGATTCGCAAAGTCACTTGACTGAGTTGGGAATACACTGGCGAAGTTGAGAGAAATCAGTTGTGGTGTGGACCGTGCCCCTGACTCCTTGCAGTTATTCCCCACGCTGTGTCACACAGCAGGGTGCTCTGGTGAAATGAACAGCCGTGAATGACATGTGGTTCAGTCTGTCGGAGACAGCATTTCGAGTCAGATACAGTTCCTTATTATTAGGACAAGCAGCACTGATGATAAATAACCTCAGAGAGAAGCAAGCGATAGAGATTTGCCATGGACTCGATGGGCTGAACGGCTTCTGTCGGTACGTGAATGACGTCACACATCTCAGCCATCCCTCTCCCTGTCTCTGTGACAGAGGCGCTGAGGGTGAAATAATGGCTCATTTTTAATCCTCCCTTCCGCTTTGGACTGCCTGCAGCCCCGCAGCTCCTGGCTGTGTGGATGTTTCTCAGTGAGTGAGGGTTTCATTCGGAGTAGCTTCATCTGGGACAGTTGGGACTCAGATGTTAACTGATGCCCGATTGCAGCAAAGAAACCGACGGCTCTGAAACAAAAGCCTTTCCGCTGGATTGTTCTGTGAAGATTGATTCTGAACATCAAATGGGCAGCACAAAAATGCACTGATTTGAACTTTACTGAAGTTGCTAATTTCCAGCGGCGCTCGTGTAGCTGGCTGTGCCCGTGAGAGGAAGCTTCCGAGCATATCCGGACTTACATCATCTCATAATGCCTGAAAGTGGAGGAAAATGGCTGAATACTCTGCCAATAGAGACAGCTCAGTCCCCGAGGATGGGATAAACAGCACCGTCCCGCGTGGGGACATTCTGCAGATCAGACACAGTCCACTTTATCATTCAGATCATACCAGAGTGAGAGCGCTCGAGAAGGCCAATCGGTCACTCGTACCTGTGCCAACTCGGAAGTTGCAAAAGATTGGTGAAAGTGGAAAGTGGATTTGTTCACGTTTCAAGTGTTTCCGTGAAGCAGGAAGCAGAAGAAGACACACAGTGAAGCGATTGAGATCTGACTACAGGAGCAGCAAAGAAGTTGTACAGCGCAGAGGAGAGCTTTGAAGTATTGAATTCTGGTTGATAGGATGATCATGCTTTCACTAGGCCACGCTGCTACAGAAGAAACTATGTCAGTGTCTCTCAACGTTGTGATGTCACAGGCAAAATCGCCGTTAGACTGCAGCAAATTCCTTTTTCCAATGTGAGGGCAGTCCATTTGTAAAGGTTTAGCTTATATATCGAATAAATTCACATTTCTAATTCCACTGCACCTCAGTGTGTTGTACTGTCTCTTTTCCACTTTACCTGTCATTGTGCCTGTACTGAAGTTGATTTTCTCCTGCTGCGAGTCTTTTACAGTCTGGGTGATGTGGGACAGTTGTACTGACCCATCTTCTGACAGAATGTTCCACTTCACTTCAGCCCGCCCTAACTTCGCTATCTGATACCATTACCGTTCTTTAGATGTTAAGCGCTCATCGCAGATCCAGCCTGCCCTCACCCAAAATAAATGGAAAACTCAGTCACACTGTGATCACTGCAATCGAGGGATGTATTCACTCTAAGGTCATTGATAATTCCAAGGATACAGTTCGGACTGCAGATGCTGGAGATGATAGAGTGATATTGGAAAAGCACAGCGGATCAGTCAGCATTCGAGGAGCAGGAGAATTCAGGTTTCAGGCCTAAGCCCTTCATCTGGAATAAAGCTTGTGAGTCGGTGCTGAGAGATAAATGGAAATGGTGTGGGGTTAAGGGGAAATAGATGGATGAATAGGAGGGAGAAGAAAATAGGTCAGAAATAGCAGTGATGGAATGGGTCGAGAGGGCGTTGGCGAGTTGAAGGCTTGTGCTTGGGGGAGGGGAAATGTGGTAACTCTTAAAATTCACATTTACCCCGTGTGGTGTTAAGTCCCAAGCTGGAATGGGTGGCATCCCTCCTCCAGGCGTTGTGTGGTAACGGTTTGGCAGTGAAGGAGGTCCAGGACCTGTATGTCTTTGATGGGGTAGGAGAGGGAGTTGAAGTGGTCAGCCACGGGACGGTGAAGTTAGTGGGTGCGGGTGTCCCAGAGATATTCTCTGAAATGACCTGCAAGAAGATGTCCTGTCTCCCTGATGTAGAGGAGACCACACTAGGCGCAACGGATTCAGTAGATGACATTGGTAGCTGTACAGGTGAATTTCTAATGGATGTGGAATGATCAATTTGGGCCTTGGCTGAGGTGAGGGGAGTGGTGTGGGTGCTTGTTTCACCCGTCCTTTGGTGGCAGTGAAAGGTGCCAGGAGAGGGTTGTGGGCTGGTGGGTGGATGTGTGGACCTGAAGAGGAGGACATGGAGGGAATGGTCTTTCCGGAATGTTGGCAGTGCTGGGCAGCGAAATATATCTCTGGTGATGGAGTCTGATTGGAGGTGGCATCAGTGGCAAAATATGATGCGTTATGCGGAGTTTGATGGGGTGTAAGTTGAGCATCAGGTGCTTCTCTCTTTGTTGCGTTGAGAGGGGTGGCTTCAAGGGTGGTGTTATGTGAAATGGAGGTGATGAACTCGAGGGCGCTGTCAACCACGTGGGAAAGCAATTTGTGATCGTGGAAGAAGGAGACCAACTGGCTCTTTCTGAGGTGTAATTGGTCATCCTAGGAACAGATGCGCTGGAGGTGGAGGAATTGGGAATAAAGAATGGCGTTCTTACACGAGATAGGGTTGGAGGAGATGTAGTCGAGATACCTGTGGGAGTCGGTGGGCTTGTAGTACATGTCTGTAATTAGTCAGTCGCCAGAGTCGGTGATGGAGAGATCCAGGAAGGTGAGGGAAGTTGCCAAGCTGATCCGGATAAATTTGAGGTCGGAGTGGAAGGTGTTGGTAAAGTTGGTGAGCTATTCAACCTCCTCGTTGGAGCACCAAGTGGCCCCAAACATTCATCAATGTAGCTGAGGAACAGGTGGAGGATGGTACCTGTGTAATTGCGAAAGATGGACATTTCCGTGTATCTGACAAACAGACAGGCATAGCTAGGTCCTATGCGGGTGCCGATGGCTGCAAGATTCGATGGAGGGAGTGGGAGAATTGGAAAGAGAAGTTGTTGATTGTGAGGACCAGTTCAGCCAGGTGGATGAGGATGTCGGTGGAAAGGTACTGTTTGGGATGGTGTGAGAATAAGAAAAGGAAGGCTTCCAGAATTCTGACATGACATATGGATTTGTATAGGGACTGGATGTCCATGGTGAAGGTGACGCGTTGGGGGCCAGGGAAACGAAATCCTTGGAGGAGGTGAAGTGCATGGGGGTGTCACGAATGTAAGTGGGCATTTCCTGAACTAGGGAGAGAGGATTGTGGAGAGGTAGGAAGAGATGATTCGGATGGGACAGGCTCAGGATGAGACAATAGGTCGACTGGGGCAGTCAGGTTTGTGAATCTTAGGAAGAAGGTAGTATCGGGGAGTGCGTGGTTCACGGACAATGAGGTTGAAGGTTGGGGATGGGAGATGCCCAGAGGTGATGAGATTGTGGATGGTCTGGGAAAATGATGGTTTGGTGAGGGGAGGAGAGTTTGTGATCGTGGTCCGTAGGAGGAGGTGTCTGCGAGTTGGCACCTGGCTACAGCTTTGTTCCTCTGCCCGACTCACAAGCCTAATTCCTGATGAATGGCTTATGCCGAAATCGTCCATTCTCCTGCTCCTCGGATGTTGCCTAACCTGCTGTCCTTTTCCAGTACAACACTCTCCACTCATTCATTATTACTGTCTCATTTCACACTACCAGGTCCACGCTGTTTGTTTGATTCTAATGAGCACTGTTCTCATGGACTGCGACAAAATCTGCCAATCTGAAACAAAAACAGAAATTGCTGTAAAATCACAGGTGTGCTGGCAGCATCTGTGCAGATGAATCACAGTTAACGTTTCACATCCATTGGGTCCGTCTGTCCACAGATGCTGCCAGACGTCCTGAAATATTCCAGAAACGACTGTTTTTGTTTGATTTTCAACATCAGCAATTTTTTCATTTTTGTTTTCTTATTTTCTGCCAATATGATTTGGCTAAAGATTACGTTAAATGTTTTAAATATGACTACGATGGAATGGCCAGGTTCCACCAGCCGGCTCCTTTTATTTGGTTCACGTGACCAATGCCTTTCCACTTGGTCACCGCGCCCTCGAGCTGCACTGCATATAAATTGACAAAATTGTGGCATTCTCTCGGATTGGTAATCAGGAGCGAGATTGATTGAAATTTTTGAAAACTTAAGATAAACTGATAAAATACGGGATATAAAACGGGAAACTGAATGGGAAAGAGAGAACAGCGCATAATAATTTTTCACAAAACTGAAATGTAATGGCTCAAGATTCAGAAAGTGCTTCCATCCACAGACATACCACAATATGGAATGTAATGTTTGGGACAATCAATGCAAGCAGATTGCAAAATCTTCGTTTTCAAGTCTTGCTGCAACTGTGTTGGTTATAATGAACGCACACATGGGTTTCAGTGCTGTAATGATCTCCTAAAATGGAAAAGGAAATCCTTGCCTTCGAGGATATGTGGGGAATGTTCACTGATTCATCCCAGTAATGGCAGGACTGTCCTCTGGAAGCGTATGAGTAGAATCTTTCAATGTTCCAGGGAGTTTCGAATGAGTGGTGAAGGGAATGTCTCCATTCACAAATTAATCATTCAGTAGAATTCATACAGGGACCCATGAAATGATGAACAAATTGAACAAGAACATGGACATACGATACACAATAGGTACCACCATTACTCTGTGAAAACTGTTGATTTCAGATCCACGGTGGCCTTTGGTGATGGCATTTCCTGTCCAGAACCAGTCTCCACTGGAATGACGGGAGACACACTATGAAGGATTTGAACTTCAGTCGCCTTTTAGAAATAGCTGGGACTGACTCAGGACACGGGGATTTAGAGATGTTGTCCTTACAAACCTTTCAGACATTCCGAGGAAGAATAAAGGAAGTGATAGATAATTTTCGTCTCCATGGAGACGATGTTCATGAACTGGATAGATAGTAATTTACCTTATTGGAGTTTATAAATAGAGGCGTCATATTTAAAAAGCAAAAATTTCATAGTGTAACGGTAAAATCGTTTGATCACACTCAGTGGGAACATTGTGTGTAATCCTTGTCCTCATTCTCCACCAAAAACATGTGAAGAAGTTAGAAAGAGCACAGACGCTGTTTCCTGGATAGCAAGATATTAGAAAGCCAAGTGTCGTTGTTCACTGAGACATAAAAATATCAGAAATGATACAAGCGGGATGATAGAAAGAATGAAGGGGTTTATTCACTAGATTTGGAAATGCTGGAGCAGAAACACGCAAGTTTGATGTAAACAAATGAGATTTTCACATAACGCGAGGTTTGAATTAATAAATTGGGGACATTCCCTCTTTCCAGTCAATCAATAAGTTTCGTTAGAGCTTGAAAACCATTCGTGAATGATGAAGAAAAGTTTGGATGAGAGTGTCTTCCACTCAATAGAGTTATTTAAATCGTGAACGACTTTCCAAAAATAAAACGTAGAAGCTGACTTCAGAGTATTTTAAAAGATACACGAACAAACGTACAAGGAGAGAATTTATCATTGAGTGAAAGTCAGGGTGGTTGCGTAGCAATTTCGAATTTGGTTGACTTCAGACACAAAGACATTTCATGAACCCGTACAACTGAATAAGACTCAGTGTAACATGTTCATGGATTGGTAAGTTGTGGCGTATTATTCAAGGTGAAACTCTGTAGATGGAGCTGATGTCATAAAATAATGGCAGACGGAAGTGATATCCTAATGAGTAGAAATTGAATCGTCACTTGGAGACGCAACACCTACGTTAAAGACTTGACCACATTCACATGATGTTATTTATATTTCGTACATTCTTAACTCCACCCAAGAAATCCACCAAGAAGACTCTGTCCTTTTGTATTGTTAACCCTCTGTACTTCTCTGCAGCATGCCACTGAAGATAAAATATGCTCAGACCAAAATTCAGTTCAATACAAAATTCAAACGGTCCTATGTGATTTCTGTTTTTATTATTGCAATAACCTTTGTGAGTTTGTAACAAACTGTGTAACATGAAACCAGTTCAACATCTATATTCCCGGAATTTAACGCAGTGCACATGGGAAACGGTATCCATCTGCTGAAAAATCACCTTCGGATCTCTCTCCACATACGTCTCTTCACGTTTTAGATATTTTCAGTATGTTTGTAGATCAAGGAGTCATTATCCAGAAAAGGTTGTTTCTCAATCCACAAACACGGGTATTTTCTCATAAACTTAGCTTTGCTCAATATCACCTTCTGTCCGTACTCCTCAACACAACGACAAATTGAAGCTGCTCCATGTGAGGCTCAAAATTCAAACTTCGGCACAGCACAGCCCACTATACTGAAACCGAGATACTGTGCACTGGTCACCTTCAGCACAGGAGCAACACATTAATGCTTACCTCAACAATCCTGGTTTTACCTTAACGTTTGGGAAACCGAGTTTCTCTGATTCCATGGCTAGTAACGGGGATTATATGATCATCTTCACCAGTGGTTCTGTCCCCGAGTGAGGAAAGTGGTGAGGTCCTCATTGTAAAGATGTCGATTGATGAAATATACAATTCCATGTTTTGCCTTCACGAACTCATGAGCTTTTTAATTTGGTTTGCATCTGTAGAAATCTTAAAATCTTCATCTTGAACGGACTCAATGACAGATCTCCATTGTGTCTCTGGCATCAATTTTCAAAGTGTAAACCCCCTCTGAATTATTCCACCGCAGTCCGCTGTTTGGGAAGTGTTCCTGTTTTGGGAAATGCACTTCCCCGTGTGTCACGTGCTGCACCCATCATGCGCTCTGGCACTGCACTCATTTTCCTTCTGACACTTGCTCACTGTGTTGCTGTGATCATACAGTGACTTGGTATCACACGGCCCAGGAAAATGATACAGATCAAGGTTTTTGCATTGTTGAGTTCAGTTGTCAGTTTAGCCATATTTTGGATTTTGAAATTGTCTGTTCTGTACACAAGTGGGTGTCAAAAACATCTGAGCGGAAATTAGGTCTTCCGAATAATGACATTGGGCACTATGCACTCTCCTCCAGTCTGGAAAACAATTCCTCACAGGCAATTTAATAGACAATAGACAGCAGGTGCAGGAGTAGGCCATTCTGCCCTTCGAGCCAGCACCACCATTCATTATGATCATGGCTGAACATCCTCAATCTGTATCCTGTTCCTGCCTTATCCCCATAACCCTTGATTCCACTATCCTTAAGAGCTCTATCCAACTCTTTATTGAAAGAACACCTCCTGCTGTCTCGGGTTCTTCATTCCGTTGACTTCAAATCTTCACATATTCATTTCCTCATTTTTGTTCAGATCACTGTGTGCATAGTGTGGCAGTGGGAGTGCACTTGCCCCACAACCCAGGGGTCAGACCATCATCTTGGAACCGTACTGTGTTATTTCTCATTTCACCAACACCAGGGAGAAATGTCTGCTGCTCTGCATAATTTATGCATTTCAATTATTGATAAGGTCATAGCCTACACTATGTCTATGACGAGGTGGCCGAGAGGTTAAGGCGATGGACTGCTAATCCATTGTGCTTTGCACGCGTGGGTTCGAATCCCACTCTCGTCGCTGCTATCAATGGCTTTCAATGGTGCTGTTGTCAGATGATTGAAACTGGAAGTCCAATTGTCAGTTTGTATGTATTGACGCGATTGCAAAACCTCATCGAATAGTTGGTGCCTTTTAACTAAACAGCATTGAAATGGAGGTTGCTTTGGGATAATGAAACGAAACGCGATTTTCTTTTTCAAGTCAAGTTGCTGAGAACGTTTTTTCGTATGAAAGACATCCAGGAAAATCAAATACCGAGAGCTGCGAAGTGCATGTTTATGCAAAGGGATTCTTAATGAATGTTTTGTTAGATGAAATATGAAGGACGTTGAGGAGAAGTAATGCATCCTGGTGAGAAGAGCACACCGAGACAGCACAAAATAATGGAGATATTTCAAAAGGAGCAGGGCGTGGGTTTAGGGGCACTGAGAACTGGGTGTAAATGCACAGTGGAGAATTGCCAATGTGGGTGCCGTGCATGGGCACGGAGAGACTTACACATTGGTCTCGTCCTCGCCCCTTGCTCTCGCCATTGATGAATGCTGGAAATAAGGCACAGATAAACACAAGATGTAGGAAACAAGCTCCCTCTCGTTATGCACACACTGGATGCATCACATTGAACCATGAACAACTGGAGAAATCAGCATGTTACCTGTAGGGAGTGAAACTAAACCGTGGATCAATAACCGCAGATTCATGCAACATAAACATGAAAAATGATTTAAAATGTAGGGTGTAGGTTTGCTCGCTGAGCTGTAGCTTTGATATTCAGACGTTTCATTACTTGGCTAGATAACATCAAGATCAGTGGCGACTTCCAAGTGAAGTGAAGCTGTCGTCTCCTGCTTTCTATTTATATCTTTCTCCTCGATGGGGTTCCTGGGGTTTGTGGTGATGTCATTTCCTGTTCGTCTTCTGAGGGGTTGACAGATGGCATGTAGATCTATGTATTTATTTATGGCATTGTGGTTGGAGTGCCAGGCCTCTAGGAATTCTATGGGGTGTCTTTGCTTAGCCTGTCCCAGGATAGATGTGTTGTCCCAGTCGAAATGCTGATATTTTTAATCCGTGTGTAGGGCTACGAGGGAGAGAAGGCCGTGTCTTTTTGTGGCCAGCTGGTGTTCGTATATCCTGGTGGCTAACTTTCTTCCTGTTTGTCTTACGTAGTGTTTGTGGCAGTCCTTGCATGGAATTTTGTAGATGACGTTGTTTTTGTCCATGGGTTGTACTGGGTCTTTTAAGTTTGTTAGTTTTTGTTTGAGAGTCTTGGTCGGTTTGTGTGCTACTGAGATTCCGAGGGGTCTTAGCAGTCTGGCTGTCATTTCTGAAACTTCTTTGATGTATGGTAAGGTGGTTAGGGTTTCTGGCTGTGTTTGGTCTGCTTGTCGTGGTTTGTTCTTGAGGAATCTGCGCACTGTATTTTTTGAGTATCTGTTCTTCTCGAATACGTTGTATAGGTGGTTCGCCTGTGTCTTCAGAAGTTCGTCTGTGCTGCAGTGTGTGGTGGCTCGTTGGAATAGTGTTCTTATACAGCTTCGTTTGTGTGTGTTGGGATGGTTGCTGGTGTAGTTAAGTATTTGCTCAGTGTTTGTCGGTTTTCTGTATACGCAGGTTTGTAGTTCTCCGTTGTCCTTTCTTTCTACTGTGACGTTCAGGGATGCGAGTTTGTTGTCGGTTTCTTCCTCCTTGGTGAACTTTATACCTGTGAGGGTGTTGTTGATGATGTAAAATGTCTTATTACCTTGTTTCGTTTTGGGTACCGTCGACACCACGAACGGTTGGTTAAAGTTCAGATGATCTTACAAAAGATTGCGCATATTGACACACACACCAAGTTTCTGCAGAAAAACACCCACCTGATGAAGGAGCGGCTCTCCTAAAGCTAGTGCTTCCAAATAAACTCGCTGGACTCTGCCCTGATATTGTGTAATTTTTAACTTTGTCGACTCAACTCAAACACTGGCACTTCCATATCATAGACAACACCAGTCATGACCCACCGTTGTCAGAGAAGGCAATCCTGGAATAGCCCAATACATTGCTCATAGGCACGTTTCGTTTTCAGAAACCAGGCCACTCAGTTAAAGCGCTGAATATTAAACACTAGACCACCAGGGATGAGGGCAGAAGCAGTTGCACCGTTTCTTTATAACACAGTTTTTGAAATTATGTCACTGCAGATATGTTTCCCCTCAAAAATGAGTGAATTACCGTGTGTTTAGAGCACGGAAATGGGTCCCTTCATCTCATTTCCCAGCACTTGGTCTGTAAAACTGTAAGGTCTGACGTTTCACCTGAATGCTAATTTCTCTGGAAAGTTTTAATCTCGTAAAACATAATAAATGGGATTAAAGTTTGATATGGGAACTGAACCCCATTTTTACCCATAGACTGAAGCACGCAGACACATTTCCCCAAGTGTGACACAGGCCTCGCGAGAAAACAAGCAGAAAGTAAGATTTCACCGACTGGTCTGATGTTGTCCCATTTCAGAGTTCAACACCAATGTCTGGTTACAGCAAAGAAAGGAAGCATTCAGCCCCTCCCATCCCAGTGTGCTTTGCCCATTGTTTCCCCATGACTCTGTAGTTTATACTGCCTCACCTCGTTCTTGCTGCCAAACTTGATCACTGCTCACACCCGCTATTTCCTGTCCAGCCGAACGGTTTGCCTCAAGTTCTTGGAATGAAAAACAGGAATGGCCTATTTCAAGCACTTTTCTAGTTTTCACGGACATTGATATCACCACTGAGCAAGCACATTGCCAGCTCAGAGAGAAGGTCTCATCCTTTAGAAACTGAAATACAAAGATGATTGGATATCCTCAGTATTGTAAACAAACCAATAAGACCGGAATAGGGCCGAGGGGATCACGCACAGAAGGAATGGAGAATAGAATGGCGAATCTCATGGTGTCCTGGGTGATTTTAACAGAAATCTTCCCTGGTAGTATAGTGATGAGGATTCAGTGATTTCACTGTCATGGCTTGTTAAAGGTTAACGTTTACAGTAATCAATATGAAATACTGCCTGATATTTCGAAGCAGAATGATGTTGTGCAGCAGACAGAATCGTTTCCCTGCGTGACCTAATAAGAGAGCTCAGAAGAGCCAGGAGGAGACATTAGAGATTGTTGGCGGATAGGATCAGGGTTAACCCTAAGGCTTTCCATAGGTATGTCAAGAATAAAAGAATGGCGAGAGTTAAATTAGGGCCAATCAAGAATAATAGTGGGAAGTTGTGTTTGGAGTCAGAGGAGACATGGGAAACACTAAATAAATATTTGTGGACAGTGTTCACTATAGAAAATAAAAATGTTGGCGAGGAAGATATAGAGATACTTGCATCTAGACTCGAAGAGATTGAGGTTCACAAGGAAGAGGTATTAGAAATACTGCAGAGTGTGAAAATAGACAAGTCCTCTGGGCCGGATGGGATCTATTCTAGGATCCTCTGGGAAGCAAAGGAAGAGATTGCCGAGCCTGTGCCATTGATCTAGGAATCTTTATTGTCTACAGGAATAGTGCCTGAGGACTGGAGGATAGCAAATGTGGTTCCCTTGTCAAGAAGGGTAGTGGAGACAACCCTGGTAATTACAGACCAGTGAGTCTCACTTCAGTTGTTGGTAAAGCGTTGGAAAAGGTTCTAAGAGATAGGATTTATAATCATCTAGAAAAGAATAATCTGATCAGGGACAGTCAGCACGGCTTTGGAAAGGGAAGGTCGTGCCTAACGAATCTTATGGGTTTTTTGACAACGTGACCAAGCAGGTGGATGAGAGTAAGCAGGTTGATGTGCTGTACATGGATTTCAGCAAGGTTTTCGATAAGGTTCCCTACAGTCGGCTATTATACAAAATACGGAGGAATGGAATTGTGGGAGACATAGCAGGTTGGATCAGTAATTGACTTGCTGAAAGAAAACAGAGTGTTGTAGTTGATGCAATATGTTCATCTTGGTGTCCAGTTACTAGCGGGATTCCGCAAGGGTCGATGTTGGGTCCAGGGCTATTCGTCATTTTTATAAATGACCTGGATGAGGGCTTAGAAGGGTGGGTTAGTAAATTTGCGGGCAACACTATGGTCGGTGGAGTTGTGCACAGTGACGAAGGATGTCGTAGGTTGCAGAGAGACATAGATAGGATGCAGAGCTGGGCTGAGTGGTGGCAAATGGAGTTGAATGTGGACAGGTGTGAGGTGATATACTTTGGACGGAGTAATCGGAATGCAAAGTACTGGGCTAATGGTAAGATTCTTGGTAGTGCAGATGAGCAGAGAGATCTCGGTGTCCATGTACACAGATCCCTGAAAGTTCCCACCAGATTGACAGGGTTGTTAAGAAGGAAAACAGTGATTTGGCCTTTATTAATAGAGGGATTGAGTTCTGGAATCAGAAGGTTATGCTGCAGCTGTACAAAGATCTGGTACGGCCACATTTGAAGTGTTGTCAACAGTTCTGGTCACCGCATTATAAGAAGGATGTTGACGCTTTGGAAAGGGTGCAGAGGGAATTTTCTAGCATGTTGCCTGATATCGAAGGAACGTATTACGAGGAAAGACTGAGGGCCTTGAGGCTGTCCTTGTTGGAGAGAAGACTGAAAGGTGACTAAAAAGAGGCATACAAGATAATCAGAGGTTAAGATAGGGTGGACAGGGAGAGTCTTTTTCCAAGTATGCGGACGGCAAACACGAGGGTCATATCTTTAAAGTGAGGGGAGGTAGGTACAAGACAGAAGTCAGAGGTAGTTTCTTTACTCAGAGAGTAGTTAGGGCATGGAATGCTTTGCCTGTAACGGTGGTAGATTCGCCAAGATTAAGTGCATTTAAGTCGTCATTGGAGAGGCATATGGACGTACATGGAATAGTGTTGATGGGATGAGCTTCAGATTCGTATGACAGGGCGGCACAACATCGAGGGCCGAAGGGCCTGTACTACGCTCTAATGTTCTATATGCTGCAGATCCACATCAGCAATGTCATCTGCAATTGCCTGACGTTCAATCAGTTTAAAACAAGAACGGAGGGGGCGTCAGGGAAACGGAAGGGGAATAGTGGTTTGTGAGAGTTAACAACATGCCTCGTGGAGCCAGGTTCAATGTAGATAATGAATATCGCTTTTCCTGTTTACCTTGGTATACTGATCACTTCGGATCAATTACCCAATATTGTCTGCCCTTTGTGTGCTGTTCTTTGTATATTTCACCTCGGTTCAGTGCTCCGGGGGAACACGCTTTTTTAAATTTTAAACATTTTACTCAGGTCGGTTTTGCAGCTTCATATTAAGGCCAACAATTTTAGGAACAGATAAACACCATTCAGACCATCAAGTCTGTTCCACTATTGAATGGTTTCGTATCTGATCTGATAACCTTGAAATGCACTTTCTTGGCTTTCGCCATAACGCTTGATGTCTTTGCTGTTTGAAGATCTGCCGATCTCAGCTTCATTACACCTAATGACACTTCCTCAACAGCCTTCTGCTACAAGAAAGTCCACTGATACAGAACTGTCTGAGAGAATAAATGCTTCTTCGTCTCTATTTTAATTGTGAGATCCGCATTCTAATACGAAGTTAAAAATCGCACAACACCAGGTCATAGTCCAACTGGTTTAATGGAAGCAATAGCGTTTGGAGGGCTGCTCCTTCATCAGGTGGCTGTGGAGTACACAGTGGTAAGATACAGAATTTATAGCTAAAGGTTACAGTGTAATGTCACTGAAATTATACATTGGAAAAATACCTTGCTTGCTTGTTAAGTCTTCCATCTGTTAGAATGACTATGTTAGGTTCATTTCTTTCTTATGTAAATCGAAAAAATTTCTTTTGACAGTAACATTCTCAGGTGGACTTTACCAATTAGTGTTAGCACAGGTAATATGTTGAAGGTGTGAGACCCTGTGTGCTGCGTCCATGCCATAATGTTTAGACTGACGCTAATCTAAAAAAAAACAACACGCTGCAGGCAAGGATGCCTTAAGACATGGTACATTGGTGAAGCTGAGCAGAGGCGACAACAACGGAATGGGCGCTGCACATCAATCAACAGACAGGTGTGCCCCTTCCCAGTTGGAGAGCACTTCAGTGATCCAGGACATTCGACCTTTGATCTTCGGGTGACAATCCTCCAAGGCGGTCTTCGGAACAGGCAGCAGCTAAAAGTGCCCCCGCAGAGACTGATAACTAAATTCCGTACCCGTGATCATTGGGTTCATGTCACAGTACAGGTGATCCCATTGCCCTATCTACAAACAGAGTCCCTCCTACACACACACACACACACACACACACACACGCACACACACACACACACACAGACACGCACACACACAGACACGCAGACACATACACACACACACATATACGTCTGTGTGGTGAATTTGTACTTGCAGAGTTACATTGTACTTTGCTCAAAAACTGGATGAATTCATGTCAGTCTCTGGTAACTCATTTTCATAAATTAGAATCAGTCTAAACATTATGGAACAGACAGCAGCACAGGGGGGCAGACACCAGTTGTTAAACTTCACCTGAGAATGAAACTTTAAAATAAAAAAGTTTTGCACTTTACATATGAAAGAAGTGATGCTAACATGGTCATTCTAACAGATCGGAGACTTAGCAAACAATCAAGGTTTTTTCAATGTACAATTTCAGTTACATCACACTGTAAACATATGCTATAAATTCTGTGACTTACAACTGTGGATTCCACAATCACCTGATGAATGAGCAGTGGTCCGAAAGCTAGTACTTCCAATTAAACCTGTTGGACTATAACCTGGTGTTGTGTAATTTTCAAATTTGCATACCCCAGTCCAAAACCGGCATCTCCAAGTCATTCGATCCGAGGTGCTCTGGTCACAGAACCAAACTTTCTGCATCCAACTTATTAAATCCTTGAAAATACCTTTATGTTTCAATAAGGATCATTTTGTAGTACTGAGTCTCAGCAGGCAAAGGCAACTGACTTCAGCGTTTCTTCCCATTTGATTTCATCTCCTGTCTGAAATTCTCGCTGACTCCGCCAGAACTTCTACCTTTGCTGTTTTGTAATGTCAGGAACTCATGTTCTATTTAAGATTTCCAGAAGGAACAACAAATATTTTTTTTTCCCTGACTGGAAATCAACATTGGGAAATAGCAGTGAGACAGCTGCATTTCAGCACGTTCGCACCAAGGACGACATATGCAATGCTTGGAACTTTTCTTGATGACTTTGTTTTTGCCTATTTTGTTCAGTTGAAAAATGACAGTTTTTGAGTTTCTAAAAGCATGGCCAATGGTCCTTCAGCCTATTGCATTATTATCAGTTATCAAACATCTGGCTTGGAAACACAGTTTCCAGTACGTGACTCATCGCCTGGTGTGTTCTAACATTTCAAGTCTTAGTTAAATTGTTATGCAATTTCTTAAGGGCTTGAGTGGAACAAAAACCATCTCTGTGAACTAACAGTTCGGAAAGACAAACTCTTTCTCAGAGCAATTTGTCAGTTTTCCTCAAGATGCTGCGGAAAATGTTTCTGCGCTCACATCTGAATTGGTTTACCCTGTTTCTTCCTCAGCTTCCTCCTTCTTTCTATTAAATGGTTTAGACTCCAGTACAGACACAAGGTGTAAGTTGCGGAAGTCACGTGTTTGCACTTTCATTGACACTCTGTCTGGCCGGGAGCTGCAGACCTTCCCCACACTGATTCAGACAGCACTGTCCTTCCTGTGACATTTCCCATGGAGAATGGAAGGACAAGCATTAATAACCCGCACTTGGAAACGGAGCGACAGTTTTAAAATATTTACAGTGGCCCAGCGAGGAATTGAGCTCCTAACTCCCGCATAACATACGGCGACACTAACCACTATACTAGCAAGGAGAACAGTTTCAAAGGAGACACTTCAGCCCATTGTGGTTGCATTTGTCAAAAGCAACTGCTTAACGACACAAATGGTTTCGCCCATAACCTTAGAGGTATTGGCAGAACATATTTACATCTGAATATTCCTTCAGGTTATAAGGGTTTCTGCCTCTCTGACCCGAACAGACAGTGTGTTCCAAATTCGAACACCCGCCGGCCTATACCGCTTTTCTACACATACTTAAACGTTTCTGTCTTTCTCATTAAATTTCTGGTCCCCTGTGATCGTTCTTTTCATCGATGGGAAACGCTTCTTTCAGTCTACCTTATCTATACCCCTCACAATCTCCTCTGCACGGTGACAAACAACCCCAGATTGTCCTGTCTCCCTTCATGACTGAAACTCTTCAGCCTAGACACTATCCGAGTCAATCTCTCCTGCAACTTTCCCAGTGCGATCTCATCCCTGGACAATTCTAGCACTGAGCCGAATGAACATATTTCCATTCTGTAACAGCATCGGGGGTGGCTCTGAGCTTTTATTGCCTTCCGGAATGGAGCAACGTGGACGCCAGACCAGATAAAGACGCTAGTTTCCTTCCCTCATTGACGTCAGTGAAACAGATGGGTTTTTCAGACAACGTATTCTTAATTCTAGGCAATTATTGCATTCATATACTATCATCGTCGTGGTGTGGTGGGAATCCAACGCGTCTCCACAGAACATTACCTGGCTTTGATGTGTTAAAAATCCAGTGATTCTACCAGTAGGCTATCGCAGAAAGCCCTCATGGGGGATCTTTAGCAATAGAGTTTCTTTTCCCCGGTTATTCCCTATCCCTTTTATTGAGCCTCACGCTCCAATAATCTCTGGTCCATGTCAGTAAAAGCTGCTAAAAGAGAATTGATCTCACAGCCACGATATCCAAATGGATCGAATGATTTGAAGGTGCCAATGAAGAGATTGGGGCAACAGTGAGTGCAATGGCACAGACCGGATGGCATCAACGTGCAAGTGTATGTTAGATTGTGCAATGTCTCAGTGAAATGGGACGACGGACGGAAAAGAGAGTTAGGGAGAGTGCGAGGGAGAGACATCTTCGAGAACCTTTGGGTTTAAATCCTGATACATGAAACGCAGAAATATCAGAGAACAAAATTCGATGGAAAACAAATCATCACCTCGGAGAATATTATTTTGTAAAAACGTTTAATTTCTGCCCGTGTTTTACCAAAATTAAAACTTTGAGAGAACTGACCGCAATGATGTGGATTCGAGCAGAGGTCGCTGCAATCACAACGCAGAATACGAACTACTAAACGGTTACAGCACTCCATAGACCACACCTGTAAACTGCAACCAGGATGGTAGCAGAGGAAATGTCAGGAAGAATGTACAGTATCAGGACTTAGCGACAGGCATGTGGGAACGCAGAATGAACCGAACCTTTAACTTTAGCGTCCCCAGAGACTGTGGAGATTCCATGAATGAGAGTACAGGAGAATGGGATTAATGAAACTCTCCAAAGAGTTTGGGAGAGTGCAGAATATTGTTGAAACGTATGCTTCAATAGCATTATAGTTGAACATCGGCTACTTCATCACTTTGCCCACACAAGGCGGTACCAACTGCTGCATGCAATCACACATCATTCCAGTTCCAGAACCGGAATCAGAGAAACTGTGTGAAGCATGCACGAAGATCCAATTGGAAACTGTGAGGGAATGACAGGAGAGAGGAGCATGTATTTCCGAGGTTAGGGACAGCTTCTGGTCAAAAGCGGGGCGGAAGGGAATACTTGCCCCCATTTATAATATTATGACCATAAACAGTCCATGTTGCAGAGACAGCCGATTGGCGCATCTAAAGCGTGTGGAGACTTTATCTTTGGGGTGGCAAGGTTCGAAATTTAATTTTCCTGTTTGGATCAGTGGTTTTGACAATGGCATCTGCTTTTGTTCGCATCAGCTCAGAATCAGCTTCTTGTACCCAATAAATACTGCAACCTGGAGAATGTGGTGTTGTGGTTATATAATAAATTCGTCATCCTTGGGGACTCAGACACGGAACTGGTAATGTTAAAGTTCGATGAATAAAACCTGGAATGGAAGCCTGATCTCAGGAACAGAGAACATGCCTTTAATTTCCTGCAATCCCATTCATGCATGTCACTTATACAGGGGATGATACCATCTTTACCCAATCCTGCCTACTTGTGTCTCCAGGACCTGAACAAAATAGCTGTCCCTTATCTGAGAATGAAGACCGTGTGGGAAAGCAGGTGATTAGGCCCTTCCAGTCGACACCATCCCATGAAGCACATCTTATCAGACCTCCACTGCATACCTATTCCCTTCCCCTTCATTTCCCATGGCTGATCCCAGACATGCACACCTTCAGACTGCCGGAGGAAACTCACACAAGCAAAGAGAGAATATGCAAACTGCACACAGTCATACCAGACTGGGATAGAATCCATGTCTCTCGTGCAGCGAGACAGCAGCGAATCAGGATGAACAACAAATGCTGTCCTGACCAGCGACATCCACACCCTGTGGGTATATCGGGAAGAATACAAACATATTCACAATATAGACAACGGGACTTGCTTCTGCATGGACATGATTTGAACCAATCGTTTATCCTGGGTAGATACAAAGACACCGATATCACAGAGAAACCAGGGCAATGCGGGATTCAATTACCTGCTGCAGTTGAAACACATTTACTCAGCCAAACTGGGGACAGACTATTCAACAGTCCCGTGTGTTGGGAGGGCTCAATGAGCAATAAAATCTCCAGAGTAACCAGAAAGATTACATATCCCAGAAGGAGATCAATTAAACTGTCAATGCTGCTGTTAATCCCAACCAGCTTCCGGTTTCATAGCGTCAAAGTCAAAGACTCACGCAGCATGAAAACAGGCCTTTCACTCCTACCAGCTCATACTGTACATAATGCCAAACTAAACGAGTCGCATCTGACTGCTCCTGTAATTACTGAGGGCTAGTAATGCCTTTGTGATATTATTACTGCATTGTTAATATGAATGTTCAGATATAATTCTGTGGACACAGGTTCAAACCCTGGCATGGCAGATGCTGGAATTTTATTTAAATAAATACCGAGAGTCTAATGTTGATGTTGAATCAGAAGATCTGATTCACTAATGCCTGATAGGGAAGGAAACTGCCATACCTATCTGGTCTGGCTGGTATTTGACTCCAGATCCATAATATCGTGGTTGATTCTGAACTTCTCTCTGGGCAATAAATTATGTACTAGGTATGAATGAATAGCTTTTGTTAATCCCACTGAAACTTTCCAATTCATTTATCAATCCAAATATCCTGTAAATATTGTAAATGTACTTTCATTCATCACTGCCTCAGGAAGTGAATTGCACACATAAACCATCCTCTGTTCAAAAAAAGCCTCTCATGTCTTATTTTAAATCCCTCTTTTCACTTTAAACATTTGCACTCTCGTCTTGAAGTGCCACTCCTTGGAGAAAAGACAGTTACAGTTAACTCTAGCCAAACTCTCAATTACTTATAAATTTCTATCAGGTCGCCTTTCAAACTCCAGTGCTCGAGTGAAAGTAGTCTCAGCCTATCCAGCCTTTCGTTATAACAAAAACCTTCCCCACTAGCCATATGCTGGTGTACCTGTTCTAAACCTACTCCAGCTGAATAATTTCCTTGCTATTACTGGGCGGCAAGAACTGGGCGGCAAGAACTGGACACAGTATTCCAGAAGACTCATCACCCAATGTCCTATTCAACTTCAACATAACGTACCAACTCCTACCCTCAAAGGACTGAACAACGAAGGCAAGATGACTTTTTTTAAACCATTCTGTCGATATATGAAGCAAACTAAAATGAATTATGTACTTGCATTCCTGGCTTCCGTGTTCCACAACACGATGCAACGCCCGATCATTAATTGTATAAGCCCTACTAAAATTTGATGTAGCAAAATGCAATACCTTTCATTTATCCAGATTGAACTTCATGTGACATTCTTCAGCCCAAAGACGCAATGGATTAAGATCCTTCTGGAATCTTAGATCACCTTCTTTACAGTCTCCAATTCTGCTGTCCTCTGCAAGCTTATGAACCATGGCTTCTATGAGTTCTATTGTTTTCTCATATTAGTCAACGATTTTTAATTATTTGTCGTGGCCATCATTTAGCAGTTTGCAAATCATGTGGCAATTACTCATGTCGTTAACCATGAGGAAGAAAGCCATAGACTGCAGGGAGAATGGAAACAATTTGCAAGAAAACGTGCTGAAAGGAATTCAATCCAGTGAAGTGGGTGATAATGAATTTGGGGAGGAACAATGATAAAAGTGTGACTGTTAACAGGTCAAAAGAGAAATTGGAGTAGGCATTCACGAATGTTTGAAGGTGATTGGACAAGGGATCAAGTGGTCTCGATGGGTTGGAGATACTTTCTGGTCTTGACCGCAGGTGGGAATAGAAGAGCAGGGAAATGATGCTGGAACTTCAGCAACGGCCTATTCAAGATCAATGGACAGGGGAATCGGATGGACGGAAGTGCGTACTGCAGGTGCTGGAAATCAGAATCAAGATGAGAGTGGTGCTGAAGAAGCACAGCAGGTCAGGCAGCATCCGAGTTGCAGAAAAAAATAACGTTTCGGCAAACGCCCTTCATCATGAAAAAAACTGGGAGCCTCGTGGGTGGAGCGATAAACGGGAGGACTGGGTCTGGGAAGAATTTTGCTGAGAGTGCAAGAGGTGGATAGAGATGTGGTTAAAGGTGTTAGATCGGAGAAGAGGGTGGAGCGGATCGGTGGAAAGGAAGATGGACAAGTGGGACAGGTCAGTAGGATGGTGGCAAGTTAGAAAGTTGGAACTCGGATAAGGTGGCCGTGGAGAGATGAGGAAACTGGTGAAGACCATGTTAATGCCCTGGGGTTGAGGGTCCCGAGGTGGAAGATCTAGCGTCTGGTGGTGAGAATATGGCAGTGGAGGAGACCCAGGAACTGCATGTCCTTGGGTGAGTCGGTGGACGTGGTAATTGATGTTTTTGGTCATGGGGCGTTGGAGTTGAATGTTGCGGGTTCCCTGGAAATGTTCTCTGAAGCGGTCTCCGAGAATGTGTCTGTTAGCGCCAATGTAGAAGAGACAGCATCGCGAGCAACAGATGCAATAAATGACATGTGTGGAAGTGCACACGGACATTTGATGGATTTGGAAGGCTCATTGGAGCCTTGGAAGGATGTGAGAGGGAAGATATGGGTGCAGGTTTTGCAATTCCTGTGGTGGCATTGGAAGGTGCCGTGAGGGGAGGGTGGGTTTTTGGAGGGCGTGGACTTGACTAGGTAGTCGTGGAGGAAAGAGTCTTTGTGAAAAGTGGATAGGGGTGGGGATGGAAATATAAATTTCCCTGTCACTGCAGGAATTGCAAAACCTGCACCCACATCTACCTCCTCACCTCTGTCCAAGGCTCTAATGGAGGCTTTCACATCCATCAAAGTTTCTCCTGCACTTCCACACATGCCATTTCTTGTATATATTCCGCCCGATACGGTCTTCTCTAAGTTGGAGAGAGGAGATGTGTTCTGATACAACACTTCAGAGAATATCTCCAGGATACCCGCAAGAATCAACCCCAGTGCCCCATGGCCAAACATTTCAACTCCTCCTCCCATTCTCCCGAGAACATGAAGGTCCTGGGCCTCCTGTATCGCCACTGCGTCACGACCCGATGCCTGGAGGAAGAAAGCCACATCATCTGCCTCGGGACCCTTCAACCCCATGGCATCAATTTGGACTTCACCCATTGCCTCATTTCCCCTCCCCCTACCTTACCCCAGTTCCCAACTTCCAGCTCAACACCGTCCGCCTGACTTGTCCCACCTGTGCATCTTCATTCCCACCGATCCACTCCACCTACTTCTCTCACATATCATGTTCACCCCCTGCCTGTATCCACATACAGCACTCTCAGCTACCTTTTCCGCAGCCCCACCCGATTCCCATTTCTCTCTCCATCACATGTGCTCCCAGTCTCATTCCTGATGAAGGGCTTTTGTCTGAAACGTCCATTTTTCCTCCTGCTCAGATGCTGCCGGACCTGCTGTACTTCTCTAACACCACTCTAATCTTGAGGGGAGTCAGTTGATTGAGAGGATTTTAAGATTTTTTCTATTGTTGACCACAGGCTGTGGATGATAGTAGAACTTTAGCAACCACCAGTTTAGGAACCGCGAAAGGACTGGGCACAAGTCTGGTCACCGCATACATCAACATTTTTCTTAAAAGTGTAAGATAAAAGATGGAAGGCTGAAATATGCAACTTTGCCCATCAAGGCCGTATCACTAATGAGTTTTTCACTGATTTCTTTCCAAGTCAGGGTGCTATGGGCCTTGGAGGGAAACTTGAAAATGGTGGCGTTTCGTTGCATCTTCCAACCTTGTCTTTATAGTCAGTACAGTTGTTGAGCTTTGAACGCTGTCAAACATGCCCGAATTACTTACTCCAGTGCATCTTATCGTTGGTGCACCTTTCTGCAATTGTGCCTTAGCGGTGAAGGGAATGAATATTGCAGGTGTTGAAGAGGGTACACTCAAGTGACTGCATTGTCGTGAACGGTGTCCAGTTCCTTAAGTGTTATTGAAGTTACACCCATCCAGGCAAATGGAGAGAGTTATATTTCACGTCTCATTTGTGCCTTGCAAACGATGTAGGATCCACGGAATGAATGAGTTGAGTTTCTAATAAAAAATGTCTCAAGAACATGTTGTTGTTGTCACAGTGTTTATGTAGCCAGTTTCTATAAGTCTTTCCCCCGAAATAATAGCTCTGTGGACAATTACACGGGGTAATTTGTTTACAGTAAAGTTATTGAAAGTCAATGAGATATGATTAGATTCTCATTTGTCAGAGTGATCATTACTCTATTTCGTCCTTGTGTGGACCAATCTGATTCCAGTCGCTGTCTGATTTCAAGATCCAATTCCCGTCTGTGCTTGAAATTTCAACCGTTTCTTCGCATAAATATCTCCACCTGCCGTAATAATATGTAAGGACTCTAGAGGGGACAGCAGAGATTTACGGACATGTTGCCAACACTGGAGAAAATGTAGCTTCTTGGAATGATTGGTTAGGCTGGGATTATTCTCCTTCAAACAAAGGAGAGGGAGGGGAGCTCTACAATCACATAATAACATTTATAAACGTTCAATATTCATTGACAGGGTATTTACGGGCTGGTGTTTCACCCTCTGGTATGAGGAGAGCACCAGAGAACATGAACTCAGAATTAGATATTGCCGATTTAATTCAGAAATGAGGGGGAATTTCTTTGCTCAGGGGCTAATGAATCGGTAGAACTCCTTGCCGAAATTGTTGTTGAGGCTGAGTTGGTTTGTATTGTCAAACTGAGCAAGACAGATATTTAACCAGAAAGGCGATGAAGCTTTGTCGAGGCAATGCTGGAGAATGGAGTTGAGGATTATCAGAGCAGCCATTAGTTCGTTGAATGGTGGAGCAGACTCGATGGGCTGAATGGCCGACTTCCAATCCTACATCATTTGGTCTAACGCCTTATTTTATTGATATCTTTAGAATTCTGAAAGGATGGGATGAAGTGATAGTAAAGGTTTCTCAAACTGATCAGACAGATCAGGAACTAAGCTCATAAGTTCATGAATAAGAAAGGTGCTGTGGCCTGGATACAGCAAGTGGCACTGGGCACACCGCAGATGGGTATGTGCAGATGTTGTGATTGCTAAAGTAAATTGTTAGATCTAATATTGTTGCCAACTTGGTGATCACGCTGGATGATGGATCGTGGTATGATTCACACAGCAAAAGGTTGTGAAAGAATGAAAGATTCGTTTCATTGGAAAACCTTTCTGCGGTTCCAATTCAATTGACTGTTTAAAATACTGATCAGAACTTTGTGTGGAGTATTACATTAAAATTCACAATCCCACTGGACAAACTATTGAACCCGATCTCTCCTTATTTGTTCCCCTTTCATTCAATGAAAATTCATAGAAAATCAAGATGGAATGAAAGGAGAATAGAAACGTTTGACCTGCTTTTCATTATCCCAATGTAACTTACAACATAACCAAATTGCTCTACTTCGACTTTGATGAGGTATGGATTTATCACAATTCTCCGGTGCAATGAAGGGCAAGAGGAAGATTCTCCGTCCAAAGTATCCTAAAGATGCGAGGCACAAAGGGAAACCACAGCTGCGTTTCATAGAAGTAACAGCCAGAGTAGGATTCAAATCCACACCAGCACAATGGAAGAGCAAACCGTCACCTGAAACCCTGGTAGACTTCAGCCCAATGCAAAGGGGTTCACATATGACCCCGTCAAGATCACATATGGTGCACCGAGCAGATACGAAATTCCCTGAGCGGAATCGATTTCACACCATTATGTTTCTGCTTTCAGCGGAATAATAATACCAGCAAAATCCAAGGGATTGACCTCGTCCTTGGAAGGAATACCTTGTCCTTGATTTATTTCGAGTCGGAACTCTCTCAGAATGACCCAGCAAACATGAAATTCCCGTTATATGCACACGCACATTTCGTCTTGACGCATAATTTCTTCAGACAGTTTCTCTCTCTCGTGAAGAAGTATATATGGAGAGAGAAGTGAAGGTGATGTTTTAGCTCGATGGTCTTCCTCATATGGCTGAACCTGAACTGGGTAAAATTCCCAGAAATGCAGTGTTGTTCGTTTCATTTTATTAATTTTGCTGCAACCTCACTCTGTCCATTCCAATGATCGGAAGTGAATTGGCTTTATGTGATTGGAACGTAAAATGTTGCATTCAATTTTGCTCCGAATTTATTTCAGCTTAAAGAAAATACTGATGAGAAAAACAGATGGTTAAACTACAAAACAAGGTGCCAGTTTTGATGCTCAGTTACTTTGGCAGATTTTAGTGGGTGTCAAATGAACCCAACATCATGGTGATTGTCCTCCCACCTTTAAGGCATGCGATTAAAGCAGGAAATCGATCTCTAAGAGATGGGTCAATTCCTATTCAATATGGAATAGCTTTCCTTGACAATATACCAAATCTGCTCAGTTCCATTTATAATGCTTCATGTGGAAAATTAATAGCAATCTTTCAAAACTTTGAGGTTTTTTTTGCTGAATCTTACTCAGCTGCAGACGTTTCCGATATTTCTTTGCATCTGAAGTCGTCCAAATTAGATATTGTTTCCTCGTATCTTCTACCCCCCACACCCCACTTTTACTCTTTTACCTGGCCACAGGCTGTCTCTCTCCTGGTGAAACTCACTGCTTGTGTGTCTCTAAATGTGCCTTTCCAAATATTTTGGAAACGGATTCTCTGAGTGACAGAAATTCTGCTCCCATCATTTATTTGTGCTACATCGATGGTTTTGAAAGCCTGACGTTCAGAAATATACGAACTTGAAAGAGTGAATTTACCACATATTTACTCACTCCAAGCCTCAAATACTCTGGAAATCTTCCATTCGGTTTTCCTTGGTTCAGTGTCAAATTTTCCAAAAAAAAAATAAAATTCCATCCCCACTAAACGCCGTCAGCATCGTCTCTAATGTCATAACGGGCCAGTAAACGCTGACAGTGTCCTCTCTGATAGAATCACAGATTCCCCCTGCAATGCAGAAAGTGCAGTTCAGCCAATCGAGTCTGTCGGGAGACTCTGAACAGCATCTCAACCAGACCAAGCTCCCGTCTCTATCCCCGCAGGCCTCTGGCTTGTGATTTCAAATAAACCTGTTGGAATAAAACCTAGCAACGTGTGACTGCTGACATTATCACTGCGTTACCCATGGCTAATTCACTTAACTTACTGAATTCATTCCCTGGACACATCAGCGCAATTTAACATGACCAATCTACCAAACCTACAGACTTAACAGCAGTTCAAACCAATGAGCAAATGAACCATCACATTGAACACAATCTGTATCATTTACACACTGGTAACTCAGCCGAGTGAAAGCAAGCTGCGCCCATCAACCTGAATTCAATGCATACAAGCGCGGTCCTGCGCTGGACAACCTCAGTAGCTCTGTTAGAAATGTTTCTGCACTCAGGTCTGAATGGGTTTGCTCTTTTCTTCCTCAGATTCCTGCTTTAAATAAACATATCAATCAGGAACAACTCTATATAATGATTTTCATTGCAACACAAACACAATGTGCAGTTTGCTGAAGTTACGTGTTTGCACTGTCACTGACACTCTCTCTCCCCAGGAGCTGCAGACCTTCCCCACGCTGATTCAGACAGCACTGTCCTTCCTGAGTCATGTCCCATCGAGAATGCAAGGCCAGGCATTAAAAACCTTCACTGGGGAAGAGAGCGACAGGTTTAAAACCTTTACGATGCCCCCAGCGGAGAATTGAGCCCTGTGACAGGAGGGGCCACTAACCACGATACTGTGGAGGACAACAACATCGAAGGACGTCCTTCAGCCTGTTGTGGCTGCACTTGTCAAACACAACTGCTTAACGACCTGAATCAAGTATTCCATCGTTTAGTCCATAATCTTACATGTTTTGGCATCACAAATTAACATCTCAATTTTGTTTTAAGGTTAGAATAATTTCCGCCTCTCTGACCCTTTCCTCAAATCTGCTCAAACCTTTCTGCCTTTTCCCGAAATCTCTTGGCCCCAGTGTTCAATCTCTCCATCAATAAAAAACGCTTCTTTCAGTCTATCCTGTCCATATCCCTCAGTATTTAGTACATCTCAGTCATGTCTTCTCCAATCTCCTCTGCTCGGTGACAAACATCCCCAGTCTGTCCAATCTCTCCTCACAACTGAAACTCTTCAGCCCAGACAATATCCCAGTGAATCTCTCCTGCAACGTTCCCAGAGCGATCACATCCATGCAGTACTCTGAATTGCAGAACTGCACACAGTAATCTAGCTAGGGCCGAATGAACTTTTTTTCTATTCTGTTACAGTATGAGGGCGTCGCTGGCTCGGCAGTATTGATTGGTATCCCTAATTGCAGAGCGGGCATTTCAAACTCAACCATATTGTAGTGAGTGTGGAGTCACATGGAGGCCGGAGCAGGTAAGAATGGCAGTTACATTCCTTAAATGACGTCAGATGGTTTTGGTATTTTCAACAATTGGCCGTGGATTTATAGGAGTTATTAGATTCGTAATTCCAGATATTTATTGAATTCTACCACCGAGCATGGTCGGAGTCAAACCCCAGTCCGTGGTGTCTGAATAAACAGACCAGTGTTCTCTGGTAATCGTGCTCGGGCATTGCAGAAAATCAGTGAATCTGATCTTATCCAATGAAGTCGCTTTTCCCCGATACTGTCCAGTGCCATTTTCCTGACCCTGACCGCCCCCCCCCCCAATAATATCTGGTCCATATCAGTAAAAGCTGCTACATGAGGATTGATCTCACAACAGTGGTAACCAAATGGATCAAATGGTCTGCAGGTCCCGATGGTGGGGTTGGGGCACGTTCACCCAGCAACAGTGACCCCAGCCACAGACTGATCGGTATCAATGGGAGAGTCTGTATTAGATTCTGCAATGCCTTAGTGAAGTAGGAAATGACTCCGCAAACACATAAGGAAAGAGCAGCGCTCCGAAAGCTAGTGCTTCAATTAAACCTGTAAGATCATAACCTGGTGTTGGGTCATTTTTAACTTTGTACTCCATAGTTCAACACCGGCATCTTCAAATTAATGAAATGGGTGTATGGGATGGAAAGTTCGGTTAGTGATCGTAGGAGGGAAGAAATCTCTGAGAACGGGTGGATTTGAACTCTGACAGATGAAACACAGAGATGTGAGCGAGCAGAGCTTGAAGGAAAAAAACATCACCTTGGAGAAAATCAAAACTTTAAGACAACTGACTCCTTTGTGTTTCATGAAACACTGGGACATACAGAGCAATTGCTGCCGTGAGTGGGATTCGAACCGAGGTTGCAGCGGCCACAATACAGAGTACTAACTACTATACGATCACAGCAAGCCACAGACGAACACAGCAAATTCGCAGAATAAGTACAGTGTCATAAGGAATGTTAGGCAGAGCACCAAATGCACTCCCTCGCTGTCTGTGAGCGTGTCCCTCCCTCGCTGTGTGTGTGCGTGTCCCCCCCTCGCGTTCTCAGAGACTTCTTCCCTCCTGCGATCCCATCCCCCCATTTCTCTTTTAGATTATGTGCAATTATGGATAGCAATCAATACTGCCGAGCCAGCGACGCCCTCATACTGTAACAGAATAGGAAAAAAAATCTTCATTTGGCCCTAGCTAGATTACTGTGTGCAGTTCTGCAATTCAGAGTACTGCATGGATGTGATCGCACTGGGAACGGTGCAGTAGAGATTCACTGGTATATTGTCTGGGCTGAAGAGATTCAGTTGTGAGGAGAGATTGGACAGACTGGGGTTGTTTGTCGCCGAGCAGAGGAGATTGGAGAAGACATGACTGAGATGTACTAAATGCTGAGGGATATGGATAGGATAGACTGAAAGAAGCCTTTGTTATTGATGGAGGGATGGGACGCTGGGGCCAAGAGATTTCGGGAAAAGGCAGAAAGGTTAGAGTAGATTTGAGGAAAGGGTCAGAGAAGCGGAAATCACTCTAACCTTAAAAAAAATTGAGATGTTAATTTGCGATGCCAAAACCTGTAAGATTTTGGGCTAAACGATGGAACTTGATTCAGATCGTTAAGCAGTTGTGTTTGACAAGTGCGACCACAACAGGCTGAAGGGCCTCCTTCGATGTTGTTGTCCTCCACAGTATCGTGGTTAGTGTCCCCCCCTGTAACAGGGGTAAATTCTCCGCTGGGGGCATCGTAAATGTTTTAAACCTGCCGCTCTGTTCCCCAGTGAAGGTTATTCATGGTTGGCATTCCATTCTCGATGGGACATGTCACAGGAAGGACAGTGCTATCTGAATCAGCTGGGGAAGGACTGCAGCTCCTGGGAAGACAAAGTGTAAGTGAAAGTGCAAACACGTAACTTCAGCAAACTGCACATTGTGATTGTGTAGCAATGAAAACCATTATATAGAGTTGGTCCTGACTGATATGTTTATTTAAAGCAGGAATCTGAGGAAGAAAATAGAATAAACCCATTCAGATCTGAGCACAGAGACATTTCCAGCAGAACTACTGAGGTTGTACAGCGTAGAACCGCGTTTTGATGCATTGAATTCGGGTTGGTGGGCGCAGCTTGCTTTCACTAGGCGGAGTTGCCAGTGTGTAAATGATACAGATAGTGTTCAATGTGATGGTACATTTGTTCAGTTGTTCGCACTGCTCTTAAGTGTATAGGTTAGGTGGATTTGCCATGTTAAATTGCGCTGATATGTCCAGGGAGTGAATTCAGTAAGTTGAGTGAATGAGCCATGGGTAACGCAGTGATAAGGTCAGCAGTCACACGATGCCAGGTTTTATTCCAGCAGGTTTATTTGATATCACAAGCCAGAGGCCTGTGGAGGTAGAGACGGGAGTTAGGTCTGGTTGAGATGGTGTTCAGAGTCTCCCGACAGACCTGATTGACTGAACTGTACTTTCTGAATTGGAGGGAATCGGAGATTCTATCAGAGAGGACACTGCCACATTTACTGGGCTGCTAAGACATTGGAGACGATGCTGACGGCATTTAGTGGAGATGGAGTTTTATTTATTTGTGTTTTGGAAAATTTGAAACTAAACCAAGAAAAACCGAATGGAAGTTTTCCAGAGTTTTTGAGGTTTGGAGAGAGTAAATATGTGGCAAATTCACTCTTTCAAGATCATAAATTTCTGAAAGTCAAGATTTCAAAACCATCGATTTGGGACAAAGAAATAATGGGAACAGAATTTCTTTCACTCAGACAATCCGTTTCCAAAATATTTTGAAAGGCACATTTAGAGACACAGAAGCAGTGAGTTTCACCAGGAGAGAGATAGCCTGTGGCCAGGTAAAAGTGTAAAGGAGGGTGTGGGGGTAGAAGATGCGAGGAAACAATATCTAATTTGGACGACTTCAGATGCAAAGAAATACCGGAAACGTCTGCAGCTGAGTAAGATTCAGCAACAAAAACTCATAGTTTTGAAAGATTTCTATTAATATTCCACATGAAGCATTATAAATGGATCTGAGCAGATTTTGTCTATTGTCAAGGGCAGCTATTCCATAATGAATAGGAAGTGACCCGTCTCTTGGAGATCGATTTCCTGTTTTAATCCCATGCCATAAACATGGGAGGACGATCGCCATGATGTTGGATTCATTTGATACCCATTGAAATCTGCCAAAGTAACTGAGCATCAAAACTGCCATCTTGTTTTGTAGTACAACCTTCTGCTTTTCTCATCAGTATTTTCTTTAAGCTGAAATAAATTCGGAGCAAAATTGAATGCAACATTTAACGTGGAGAAACTTGCTCTTGCCCTTCATTGCACCGGAGATTTGTGATAAATCGATACCTCATCAAAGTCGAAGTAAAGCAATTTGATTCTGTTCTAAGTTACATTGGGATAATGAAAAGGAGTGCAAACGTTTCTTTTCTCCTTTCATTACATCTTGACTTTCTATGAATTTACATCGAATGAAAGGTGAACAAATAAGGAGAGATCGGGTGCAATAGTTTATCCAGTGGGATTGTGAATTTTAATGTAACACTCCACACAAAGTTCTGATCAGTATTTTTAACAGTCAATTGAATTGGAACCGCAGAAAACTTTTCAAATGAAACGAATCTTTCATTCTTTCACAACCTTTTGCTGTGTGAATCATACCGCGATCCATCACCCAGCGTGATCACCAAGTTGGCAACAATATTAGATCTAACAATTTTCTTTAGCAATCACAACATCTGCACATACCCATCCTCGGTGTGCCCAGTGCCATTTGTTGTATCCAGGCCACAGCACATTTCCTGTTCATGAAATAATGAGCTTAGTTCCTGATCTGTCTGATCAGTTTGAGAAACCGTTTCGATTACTTCATTCCATCCCCTCAGAATTCTAAAGGTATCAATAAAATAAGGCGTTAGACCAAATGATGTTGGAATGGAAGTCGGCCATTCAGCCCATCGAGTCTGCTCCACCATTGAACGAACTCATGGCTGATCTGATAATCCTCAACTCCATTCTCCAGCATTGCCTCGACAAAGCTTCATCGTCTTTCTGCTTAAATATCTGTCTGGCACAGTTTAAAAATACGCAACAACGCAGCCTCAGCAACAATTTTGGCATGAAGTTCCACCGATCTAGTGGCCCATGAGCAAAGAAATTACTCCTCATTTCTTAATTAAATAGGCAATATCTAATTCTGAGTTCATGTCCTCTGGTGCTCTCCTCATACCAGAGGGTGAACCACCTGCCCGTAACTACCCTGTCAAGATCCCATGAATATTGAGCGCTTATAAATTTTATTATGTGATTATAGAGCTCCCCTCCCTCTCCTTTGTTTCAAGAAGAATAATCCCAGCCTAACCAATCATTCCAAGAAGCTCCATTTTCTCCAGTGTTGACAACATGTTCATTAATCTCTTCTGTCCCCTCTAGCGTCCTTATATATTATTAAGGCAGGTGGAGACATTTATGCGAAGAAACGGTTGAAATTTCGAGCACAGAGGGGAATTGGATCTTGAAATCAGACAGCGACTGGAATCAGATTGGTCCACACAAGGACGAAATAGAGTAATGATCACTCTGACAAATGAGAATCTAATCATATCTCATTGACATTCAATAACTTTACTGTAAACAAATTACCCCGTGTAATTGTCCACAGAGCTATTATTTCGGGGAAAAACCTTATAGAAATTGGCTACATAAACACTTTGACAACAATAACATGTTCTTGAGACATTTTTTGATTATAAACTCAACTCATTGTTCTGTGAATCCTACATCGTTTGCAAGGCACAAATGAGACGTGGAATATAACTCTCTCCATTTGCCTGGATGGGTGTAACTTCAATAACACTTAAGGAACTGGACACCGTCCACGACAATGCAGTCACTTGAATGTACCCTCTTCAATACCTGCAATATTCATTCCCTTCACCACTAAGGCACAATTGCAGCAGAGTGCACCAACTATAAGATGCACAGGAGTAAGTCATTCGGGCATTTTTGACAACCTTCAAAGCTCAACAGCTGTACTGACTATAAGGACAAGGTTGGAAGATGCAACGAAACGCCACCATTTTCAAGTTACCTTCCAAGGCCCATAGCACCCTGACTTGGAAAGGAATCAGTGAGAAACTCATTGGTGAAACGGTCTTGATGGGTAAAGGTGCATACTACAGCCTTCCATCTTTTATCTGACAATTTTAAGAATAATGTTGATTTATGCCATGACCAGACTTGTGCTCAGTACTTTAGCTGTTCCCTAAACTGGTGGTTGCTAAAGTTCTGCTATCATCCACAGCCTGTGGTCAACAATGGAAAATATCCAGAAACCCACTCAATCAACAGACTCCCTTTCAGATTAGAGTGGTGTTGGAGAAGCACAGCAGGTCCGGCACCATCTGAGGAGCAGGAAAAATGGACGTTTCAGGCAAAAGCCATTCATCAGGAATGAGACTGGGAGCACATGGGATGGAGAGATAAATGGGAAGGGGGTGGGGCTGGGGAGAAGGTAGCTGAGAGTGATGTAAGTGGATACAGGCGGGGGGTGAACATGATATGTGAGAGAAGTAGGTGGAGTGGATAGGTGGGAATGAAGATGCACAGGTGGGACAAGTCAGGCGGACGGTGTTGAGCTGGGAGGTGGGAACTGGTGTAAGGTAGGGGGAGGGGAAATGAGGCAACGGGTGAAGTCCAAATTGATGCCATGGGGTTGAAGGGTCCCGAGCCAGATGATGAGGCTTTCTTCCTCCAGGCATCGGGTCGTGATGCAGTGGCGATATAGGAGGCCCAGGACCTGCATGTCCTCGGGAGAGTGGGAGGGTGAGTTGAAATGTTTGGCCATGGGGCACTGGGGTCGATTCTTGTACGTATCCTGGAGATATTCTCTGAAATGCTGTGTGAGAACACATCTCCTCTCTCCAACTGAGAGGAGACGACATCGGGAGGTACGTATACAAGAAATTACATGTGTGGAAGTGCAGGAGAAACTTTGATGGATGTGGAAGCCTCCATTAGAGCCTTGGACAGAGGTGAGGAGGTAGATGTGTGTGCAGGTTTTGCAATTCCTGCAGTGACAGGGAAATTTATATTTCCCTCCCCACCCCTATCCACTTTTCACAAAGACTGTTTCCACCACGACTACCTCGTCAATTCCACGCCCTCCAAAGACCCACCCTCCCCTCACGGCACCTTCCCCTGCCACCACAGGAAATGCAAAACCTGCACCCACATCTTCCCTCTCACATCCTTCCAAGGCTCCAATGAGCCTTCCACATCCATTAAATGTGCATGTGCACTTCCACACATGTCATTTATTGCATCTGTTGCTCGCGATGCGGTCTCCTCTACATTGGGGCCAACAGACACATTCTCGGAGACCGCTTCAGAGAACATTTCCAGGGCACCCACAACATTCAACTCCAACGCCCCATGACCAAAAACATCAATTAGCTCACCCTCCCCTTCCGACTCTCCCAAGGACATGCAGTTCCTGGGTCTCCTCCACCCCCATTCCCTCACCATCAGACGCCAGAACTTCCACTTCGGGACCCTCAACCCCAGGGCATTAACGTGGTCTTCACCAGTTTCCTCATCTCCCCACGGCCACCTTATCCGAGTTCCAACTTTCTAGCTTGGCACCAGCCTACTGACCTGTCCCACCTGTGTATCTTCCTTTCCACCTATCCGCACCACCCTCTTCTCCGACCTATCACCTTTAACCACATCTCTATCCACCTCTTGCACTCTCAACTAAATCCTTCCCAGACCCAGTCCTCCTGTTTATCTCTCCACCCACGAGGCTCCCAGCTTTATTCCTGATGAAGGGCATTTGCCCGAAACGTTATTTTTTTCTGCAACTCGGATGCTGCCTGACCTGCTGTGCTTCTTCAGCACCACTCTAATCTTGATTCTGATTTCCAGCACCTGCAGTACGCACTTCCGTCCATCCGATTCCCCTGTCCATTGATCTTGAATAGGCCGTTGGTGAAGTTCCAGCATCATTTCCCTGCTCTTATATTCCCAACTACGGTCAAGACCAGAAAGTATCTCCAACCCCTCGAGACTACTTGATCCCTTGTCCAATCACCTTCAAACATTCGTGAATGTCTACTCCAATTTCTCTTTTATTACTTTAAACCACTCGGTATTCACACTTTACTCATTGTGCGTCCTCAAATTCATTATCACCCACTTCACTGGATTGAATTCCTTTCAGCACATTTTCTTGCCAATTGTTTCCAATCTCCCTGCAGTCTATGGCTTTCTTCCTCATGGTTAACGACATGACTAATTGTTACCTGATTTGTAAGCTGCTAAATGATGGCCACGACAAATAAATATAAATCATTGACCTATATGAGAAAACAATATAACTCATAGAAGCCATGGTTCTTAAGCTTGCAGAGCACAGCAGAGTTGGAGACTGTAAAGAAGGTGATCTAAGATTCCAGAAGGATCTTAATCCATTGCGTCTTTGGGCTGAAAAATGTCACATGAAGTTCAATATGGATAAATGGAAGGTATTGCATTTTGCTACATCAAATATTAGTATGCTTATACAATTAATGAACGGGCGTTGCATCGTGTTGTGGAACACGGAGGCCAGGAATGCAAGTACATAATTCATTCCAGTTTGCTTCATATATCGACAGAATGGTTAAAAAAATGTCATCTTGCTTTCGTTGTTCAGTCCTTTGAGCGTAGGAGTTGGTACGTTATGTTGAAGTTGAATAGGACATTGGGTGATGCGTCTTCTGGAAAACTGCGTCCAGTTCTTGCCGCCCAGTAATAGCAAGGAAATTATTCAGCTGGAGTAGGTTTAGAACAGGGATACCAGCGTATGGCCAGTGGGGAAGGTTTGTGTTATAACGAAAGGCTGGATAGACTGAGAATATTTTCACTCGAGCACTGGAGTTTGAAAGGCGACCTGATAGAAAATTATAAATTATTGAGAGTTCGGCTGGAGTTAACTGTAACTGTCTTTTCTCCAAGGAGGGGGACTTCAAGACGAGAGGGCAAATGTTTAAAGTGAAAAGAGGGATTTAAAATAAGACATGAGAGGCTTTTTTTGAACAGAGGATGGTTTATGTGTGCAATTCACTTCCTGAGGCAGTGATGAATGAAAGTACATTTACAATATTTACAGGATATTTGGATCGATAAATGAATTGGAAAGTATCAGTGGAATTAACAAAAGCTATTAATTCATGTCTGGTACATAATTTATTGCCCAGAGCGAAGATCAGAATCAACCACGATATTATGGATCTGGAGTCACATAGCAGCCAGACCAGATAGGTATGGCAGTTTCCTTCCCTATCAGGCATTAATGAATCAGATCTACTGATTAAACATCATCATTAGACTCTAGGTATTTATTTAAATAAAATTCCAGCATCTGCCATGCCAGGGTTTGAACCCGTGTCCACAGAATTATATCTGGACATTCATATTAACAATGCAGTAATAATATCACAAGGGCATTATTAACCCTCAGCAGTTACAAGAGCCGTCAGATGCGACTCGTTTAGTTTGTCATTATGTTCAGTATGAGCTGGTAGGAGTGAAAGGCCTGTTTTCATGCTGTTTGAGTCTATGACTTTGACGCTATGAAACTGGCAGCTGGTTGGGATTAACAGCAGCATTGACAGTTTAATTGATCTCCTTCAAGTATATGTCATCGTGCTGGTTACTCTAGAGGTTCTTCTGCTCATTGATCCCTTCCCACACACGGGATTGTTGAATAGTCTGTCCCCAGTTTGACTGAGGAGATGAGTTTCCACTTCAGCATGTAATTGAATCCCGCATTGCCCTGGTTTCTCTGTGATATCGGTGTCCTTGTATCTAGCCAGGATGAACGATTGGTTCAAATCATGTCCATGCAGACGCAAGTTCCGTTGTCCATGTTGTGAATATGTTTTTATTCTTCCTGATATACCCACAGGGTGTGGATGTCGCTGGTCAGGACAGCATTTGTTGTTCTTCCTGATTCGCTGCTGCCTTGCTGCACGAGAGACATGGATTCGATCCCAGTCTTGTGTGACTGTGTGCAGTTTGCACATTCTCTCTTTGCTTGTTTGAGTTTCCTCCCACAGTCTGAAGGTGTGCAGGTGACTGGGATCAGCCATGGGAAATGAAGGGGAACGGAATAGGTATGGAGTGTGGGTCTAATAGGATGTGCTTCAGAGGGATGGTGTCGACTGGAAGGGCCGAATGGCCTGCTTTCCCATACGGTCGTCATTCTCGGATAAAGGGTCAGCTATTTTGTTCAGGTCCTGGAGACACAAGTAGGCAGGATTGGGTAAAGATGGTAGCATCCCCTGTAAAAGCGACATGCATGAATGGGATTGCAGGAAATTAAAGACATGTCCACTGTTCCTGAGATCAGGCTTTCATTCCAGGTTTTATTCATCGAACTTTAACATTACCAGGAAGCTGAGGAAGAAACAGGGTAAACCAATTCAGATGTCAGCGCAGAAACATTTACCACAGCATCATGAGGAAAACTGACAAATTGCTCCGAGAAAGAGTTTGTCTTTCCGAACTGTTAGTTCACAGAGATGTTTTTTGTTCCACTCAAGCCCTTAAGAAATTGAATAACAATTAAACGAAGACTTGAAATGTAAGAACACACCAGGCGATGAGTCACGTCTGGAAACTGTGTTTACAAGCCAGATGTTTGATAACTGGTGATGATGCAATAGGCTGAAGGACCATTGGCCATGCTTTTAAAAACTCAAAAACTTTTGTCATTTTTCAACTGAACAAAATAGGCAAAAACAAAGTCATCAAGAAAAGTTCCGAGCATTGCATATGTCGTCCTTGGTGCGAACGTGCTGAAATGCAGCTGTCTCACTGCTATTTCCCAATGTTGATTTCCAGTCAGGGCAAAAAAAATATTGTTGTTCCTTATGGAAATCTTAAATTGAACATGACTTCCTGACATCACAGAACAACAAAGGTAGCAGTTCTGTCAGAGTCAGTGAGAATTTCATATCGGAGATGAAATCAAATGGGAAGAAACGCTGAAGTCAGTTGCCTTTGCCTGCTGAGACTCAGTACTACAAAATGATCCTTATGGAAACATAGAGGTATTTTCGAGGATTTAATAAATTGAATGCAGAAAGTTTGGTTCTGTGACTAGAGCACCTCGTATCGAATGACTTGGAGATGCCGGGTTTGGACTGGGGTATGCAAATTTCATTATCATACAACCCCAGGTTATAGTTCAACAGGTTTAATTGGAAGTACTAGCTTTCGGACCACTGCTCATTCATCAGGTGATTGTGGAGTCCACAGTTGTAAGTCACTGAATTTATAGTATATGTTTACAGTGTGATGTAACTGAAATTGTACATTGAAAAATACCTTGATTGTTTGCTAAGTCTCCGATCTGTTAGAATGTCCATGTTAGCTTCACTTCTTTCATATGTAAAGTGCAAAACTTTTTTATTTGAAAGTTTCATTCTCAGGTGAAGTTCAACAACTGGTGTCTGCCCCCATGTGCTGCTGTCTGTTCCATAATGTTTCGACTGATTCTAATTTATAAAAATGAGTTACCAGAGTCTTACATGGATTCATGCAGTTTTTTTAGCAAAGTACAATGTAACTCTGCAAGTACAAATTCACCCCACAGACGTAAGTGTGTGTGTGTGTGTGTGTGTGTGTGTGTGTGTGTGTGTGTGTGTGTGTGTGTGTGTGTGTGTAGGAGGGTCTCTGTTTGTAGATAGGGCAATGAGATAACCTGTACTGCGACATGAACCCAATGACCATGGGTACCGAATTTAGCTGTCAGTCTCTGTGGGGGCACTTTTAGCTGCTGCCTGTTCCGAAGCCCGCCTTGGAGGATTGTCACCCGAAGATCCGAGGTCGAATGTCCTGGATCACTGAAGTGGTCTCCAACTGGGAAGGGGTACACCTGTCTGTTGATTGATGTGCAGCGCCCATTCCGTTGTTGTAGCCTCTGCTCAGCTTCACCACTGTACCATGTCTTAAGGCATTCTTGCCTGCAGCGTGTTGGTTTTTGTTTAGATGAGCGTCAGTCTAAACATTATGGCATGGACGCAGCACACAGGGACTCACACCTTCAACACATTATCTGTGCTGACACTAATTGGTAAAGTCCACCTGAGAATGTAAGTGTCAAAAGAAAGTTTTTCGATTTACATAGGAAAGAAATGAACCTAACATAGTCATTCTAACAGATGGAAGACTTAACAAGCAATCAAGATATTTTTCCAATGTATAATTTCAGTGACATTACACTGTAACCTTTCGCTATGAATTCTGTACCTTACCACTGTGTACTCCACAGCCAACTGATGAAGGGGCAGCTCTCCAAACGCTATTGCTTCCATTAAATCTGTTGGTGTTGTGCGATTTTTAACTTCGTATTAGAATGCGGATCTCACAATTAAAATAGAGATGAAGAAGCATTTATTCTCTCAGACAGTTCCGTATCAGTGGACTTTCTTGGAGCAGAAGGCTGTTGAGGAAGTGTCATTAGGTGTAATGAGGCTGAGATCGGTAGATCTTCAAACAGCAAAGACATCAAGCATTCTGGTGAAAGGCAAGAAAGTGCAGTTCAAGGTTATCAGATCAGATATGAAACCATTCAATAGTGGAACAGACTTGGTGGACTGAATGGTGACTATTTGTTCCTAAAATTGTTGGCCTTAATATGAAGCTGCAAAACAGACCTGAGTAAAACGTGCCAAATTTTAAAAAAGCGTGGTCCCCCAGAGCACTGAACCGAGGTGAAATGTTCAAAGAACAGCACACAAAGGGCAGACAATATTGGGTAATTGATCCGAAGTGATCAATATACCAAGGTAAACAGGAAAACCGATATTCAGTATCTACATTGAACCTGGCTCCACGAGGCATGTAGTTAACTCTCACAAACCACTATTCCCCTTCCGTTTTCCTGACTCCCCCTCCGTTCTTGTTTTAAACTGATTGAACGTCAGGCAATTGCCGATGACATTGCTGATGTGGAACTGAAGCATATAGAACATAGAACATGAGAGTGCAGTACAGGCCCTTTGGCCATCGATGTTGCGCAGCCCTGTCATACTAATCTGAAGCCCATCCCATCTACACTCTTCCATGTACATCCATATGCCTCTCCAATGATGACTTAAATGCACTTAATCTTGGCGAATCTACCACCGCTACAGGCAAAGCATTCCATGTCATAACTACTCTCTGAGTAAAGAAACTACCTCTGACACCTGTCTTATACCTTTCTCCCCTCACTTTAAAGTTGTGACCCTCGTGTTTGCCGTCCCCAAACTTGGAAAAAGACTCTCCCTGTCTACCCTATCTAAACCTCTGATTATCTTGTATGTCTCTATTAAGTCACCTCTCAATCTTCTCTCCAACGAGGACAGCCTCAAGGCCCTCAGTCTTTCCTCATAATACATTCTTTCCATACCAGGCAACATGCTAGAAAATCCCCTCTGCACTCTTTCCAAAGCGTCAACATCCTTCTTATAATGCGGGACCAGAACTGTTGACAATACTTCAAATGTGGCAGTACCAGATCTTTGTACAGCTGCAGCATAACCTTCTGATTCCAGAACTCAGTCCCTCTATTAATAAAAGCCAAAACACTGTTTTCCTTCTTAACAACACTGTCAATCTGGGTGGCAACTTTCAGGGATGTGTGTACATGGACACCGAGATCTCTCTGCTCATCTGCACTCCCAAGAATCTTACCATTAGCCCAGTACTTTGCATTCTGATTACTCCGTCCAAAGTGTATCACCTCACACTTGTCCACATTAAACTCAATTTGCCACCTCTCAGCCCAGCTCTGCATCCTATCTATGTCTCTCTGCAACCTACTACATCCTTCGTCACTATCCACAACTCCACCGACCATAGTCTTGCCCGCAAATTTACTAACCCACCCTTCTAAGCCCTCATCCAGGTCATTTATAAAAATGACGAATAGCCCTGGACCCAACATCGACCCTTGCGGAATCCCGCTCGTAAGTGGACACCAAGATGAACATGTTGCATCAACTACAACACTCTGTTTTCTTTGAGCGAGCCAATTACTGATTCAAACTGCTATGTCTCCCACAATCCCATTCCTCCACATTTTGTATAATAGCCTACTGTGGGAATCTTATCGAACACCTTGCTGAAATCCATATACAGAACATCAACCTGCTTACTCTCATCTACCTGTTTGGTCACTTTGTCAAAAAACTCATAAGATTCGTGAGGCACGACCTTTACAAAACCATGCTGACTGTACCTGACCAGATTATTCTTTTCTAGATGATTATAAATCCTATCTCTTATAATCATTTCCAACGCTTTACCAACAACTGAAGTGAGACTCACTGGTCTGTAATTACCAGGGTTGTCTCTACTACCCTTCTTGAACAAGGGAACCACATTTGCAATCCTCCAGTCCTCAGGCACTATTCCTGTAGATAATGATGATTTCTGGATCAATGGCACTGGCTCGGCAATCTCTTTATTTGCTTCCCAGAGGATTCTAGGATAGATCCCATCTGGCCCAGAGGACTTGTCTATTTTCACACTCTACAGTATTTCTTATACCTCTTCCTTGTGAACCTCAATCTCTTCGAGTCGAGATGCAAGTATCTCTGTATCTTCCTCGCCAACATTTTCATTTTATATAGTGAACACTGTCGAAAAATATTTATTTAGTGTTTCCCATGTCTCCTCTGACTCCAAACACAACTTCCCACTATTATTCTTGATTGGCCCTAATTTAACTCTCGCCATTCTTTTATTCCTGAAATACCTATGGAAAGCCTTAGGGTTAACCCTGATCCTATCCGCCAACAACCTCTAATGTCTCCTCCTGGCTCTCATGTCTCCTCCTGGCTCTTCTGAGCTCTCTTATTAGGTCATGCAGGGAAACGATTCCTTCTGCTGCACAACATCATTCTGCTTCGAAATATCAGGCAGTATTTCATATTGATTACTGTAAACGTTAACATTTAACAAGCCATGACAGTGAAATCACTGAATCCTCATCACTATACTACCAGGGAAGATTTCTGTCAACATCACCCTGGACACCATGAGATTCGCCATTCTATTCTCCCATCCTTCTGTGCGTGATCTCCTCGGCCCTATTCCGGTGTTGTTGGTTGGTTTACAATACTGAGGCTGTCCAATCATCTTTGCATTTCAGTTTCTAAAGGATGAGACCTTCTCTCTGAGCTGGCAATGTGCTTGCTCAGTGGTGATAAAACTGTCCTTGTAAAGTAGAAAAGTGCTTGAAATAGGCCATTCCTGTTTTTCATTCCAAGAACTTGAGGCAAACCGTTTGGCAGGACAGGAAATAGCGGGCGTGAGCAGTGATCAAGTTTGGCAGCAAGAACGAGGTGAGGCAGTATAAACTACAGAGTCATGGGGAAACAATGGGCAAAGAACACTGGGACGGGAGCGGATGAATGCTTCCTTTCTTTGCTGTAACCAGACATTGGTGTTGAACTCTGAAATGGGACAACATCAGACAAGTCGGTGAAATCTTAAATTCTGCTTGTTTTCTCCCGAGGCCTGTGACACACTTGGGGAAATGTGTCTGCGTGCTTCAGTCTATGGGTAAAAATGGGGTTCAGTTCCCATCTCAAACTTTAATCCCACTTATTGTGTTTTACGAGATTAAAACGTTCCAGAGAAATTTGCCCTCAGGTGAAACGTCAGAGCATACATGGTTACAGACCAAGTGTTGGGAAACGAGATGAAGGGACCCAGATCTGTGCTGTAAACACGCGATAATTCAATCATTTTTGAGGGGAAACATATCTGCAGTGACATTATTCCAAAAATGTGTTATGAAGAAACGGTGCAACGGCTTCTGCCCTCATCCCTGGTGGTCTAGTGGTTAGTATTCAGCGCTTTAACTGAGTGGCCTGCGTTTCATTACCGTTCAGAAAATCAGGACTTCTTGTTCCTGATGCAGAGTGCGCAGCTCTACCAGGAACCTGTTTCATGCCTTAGATCAGTCAATACCCCAGCTCTTCAAAGAAGGGATTAGTGCCTTCCCTCTCTCTCCACAGTCGGACAGTTCATCCTCCATTCTCCTTTGATTCCACTTCCCAAAGAATTTCAAAATATTGTCAAAACTGAGTCTCAGCTATTTCTTTTCTGTGCTTTTCAGACACAGGAGCTGCAGCGATTGAGCGCGTTGGTTTCTGAAAACGAAACGTACCCATGAGCAATGTATTGGGCTATTCCAGGATTGCCTTCTCTGACAACAGTGGGACATGACTGATGTTGTCGATGATGTGGAAGTGCCAGTGTTTGAGTTGAGTAGACAAAGTTAAAAATTACACAATATCAGGGCAGAGTCCAGCGAGTTTATTTGGAAGCACTAGATTTCGGAGAGCCGCTCCTTCATCACGTGGGTGTTTTTCTGCAGAAACTTGGTGTATGTGTCAATATGCACGATCTTTTGGAAGATCATCTGGACTTTAACCGATCCGTTCGTGGTGTCGACGGTACCCATGATTTGGAGGTGTTGGTGTTGGACTGGGGTGGATACATTTAATAATCACACAAAGCCATTTTAGATTCCAACAGTTGACAAATACCTGATGAAGAAGCAGTGAATGGAACACTAGTGCTTCCAAATATGTCTGTTCGATACCATCTGGTGCTGTGTGATTTTTACTCTGATAGCATTTGGTAATGTTTAACTGATCGAAGACTGTGAAAGAATTTTCGCTCGTGAAGATGAAAATTTCAAATATTATCAACCTCAGCATTACAAAAGTGATTAGGTTGGATTTGTGATGAATCTCCACAATGCGCTTGCGCAAAGTAAAATTCGAACTTACAACTGCCTGATCCGAAGCCAGCTATACGAATGGTCGTACCACTGGCCAGATTCACAGCTGAGATTTTACACGCTGCAGATCTGTGGTGTTAACAAGGACATGAGCAATAGCAGGAACAGTCCCAAGGTGAACAAAGAACAAAGATAATCACCATCATTGATTCACTTCAAATTGTCCTCAAAACAACGACCATTCACAATCTGATCAGCCAATCAATGAGGTCACTGCTGATCTTGGAAATTGCAAGTGACTTTGAAGCGTTTTCACCACAATTGGAGGTAAACTCCAGCCTAATCATAACAGCGCATATTCCCATTAATTTTCAGCTTTAGATGACGTTAATGACCTGTCCGTATTTTGAAGGAAATGAGTGAAAATGTCCTTCCGGTAATGTATTCGAGTGCAGAGTCGGCCAGAAAAGAAAAGACAAAGACATGAAACATCACTCCCATTTCTCTCTGTACCAATGCGTTTTCCTGAGTTGAATATTTTCAGGACTTGTCTTTACTATCTAAAGAATTAATTATTTTCCCGGGAAAGATTCTTCATAAATCAATTAACATCTGAGGTGTTGAAACATATTTTACTTCAGATTAAAGCAGTTGAATAACTTTTCCCCCAGCCTAATGTCCTAATCCTCCCTCCTCTTCCATGTCAATACAAGCTTTGCCAGGTGATGTTGGAGCTCCCAACCTGACGTTCCAATGCTCCTTGCTGCTCCATGTCAATAGAAGCGGCTCCACTTGAATTTGGAGCTCCCATTCTGATGTCCCAATGCTCCCAGCTGCTACATGTCATTAAACGCTGGTCCTTGTGAGCTTGGAGCTCCCAGTCTGATATCCCAATGTTCCCTCCTCCATGTCAATAGAAGAAGTCCAGTTGAGGTTGGATCTATCACTCTGATGTCCCAATGCTCCCTGATGCTACATGTCATTAAAAGCTGATCCAGGTGAGAGTGGAGTTCACATATGGATCTTGCAAAGCTCCCTGCTCCATGCTAACTGAAGCTGCTCCAAATGAGGATGGATCTTGCATTCGGATGTGCCAATGATCCATGCTGCTCCATGTCAACAGAAGCTGCTCCAGGTGTGGTTGGAACGCACAGACGGATGTCACAATGCTCCCTGGTCCACGTCAAAAGACGCTGCTCCAGATGAAGTGGGAGTTCACATCCCTGGCAGCTCACATACATCTATACCATCATAGAAATACTGCCCACTGAACATTTCCACGACTGGAGCCATTGGTGGAATATCCGGATCATGAGAACCTAATATTATTTTTAGTCACCACCGAATCATTATTTCCAAAAGTCATTCTTTCTTAAACCTTATTTAGCATGTGCATACTGCAGTCAAGCCAAAGTAAGATAATGGTGCTAATTGATGTAAGCTGAATAAAAATTACAACCTATTTTTCATGTTGAGTAACTGCGACTTAGCAAGGACAATGTTTATATTGAAATCACACTTTTATTCCAGGTGAGAGAATGTGGTTTGCATTATTTAAAATGAACTTGTTCACTGTTTAAGATGATCAAATAGATCTCAATTTCAAAACAAAATTGGTAACGTTGTCATCCATCTTGAAATGTGGTGTCTTCTTCTTTCAACCAGACGGTTATTATAACGAAAAGTCTATTAATGATATGCGTATAAAGACACTTTAAATCGCAAGATTTGTGAAGATGTGTAGCTCAGGTTGAGGTTTAGGGTGTAGGTTTGCTTGCTGAGCTGTAGGTTTGATATCCAGACGTTTCATTATCTGGCTCCGTAACAGCATCAGTGGCGACCTCCAAGTGAAGCGAAGCTGTTGTCTCTTGCTTTCTATTTGTATCTTTCTCCTGGATGGGGTTCCTGGGGTTTGTGGTGATGTCATTTCCTTTTCGTTTTCTGCGGGGTTGATGGCATTTAGATCCATGTGTTTGTTTATGGCGTTGTGGTTGGAGTGCCAGGCCTCTGGGAATTCTCTGGCATGTCTTTGCTTAGACTGTCCCAGGATCAATGTGTTGCCCAAGTCGAACCGGACTACCAAAAATCCATAAACGAGGAGCCCCCCTCAGACCCATAGTCTCTTTACCCAGAACACCAACTTACAGACGGGCCAAAGAACTATACACAAGACTGAAATGCCTCATAGAAGAGTCACAGTACTCTATCCACTCCACCCAGGAATTCGTAAAAATCATCAAAAAACCCAAAATACAGGAAGAAGAAGCAATGATCTCATTCGACATAACAGCACTGTTCACCTCCATCAACATCGGCCTGGCAAACGAAACACTTACCAAACTTTTAAAGAGACCATCACAGACACACCAACAACCATCAATCACATTACCAACGAAAACATAATGAAGCTCGTGGACCTGTACCTCACCACCGACTTCACTTTCAACAACATATCTACAAACAAACCAACGGCACACCCATTAGATCTCCGGTATCAGGATTCATTGCAGAGGCGGTAATGCAAAGACGAGAACAAACAGCCCTACCAACAATCAAACCAAAAATCTGGGTCCGCTATGTAGATGACCTTTGTCATCACAAAACAAAACAAGATAGTAAAGACATTTAACATCATCAACAACACCCTCACAGGCATAAAGTTCACCAAGAAGGAAGAAACCGGAAACAATCTCGCACTCTTGGACATCACAGTAGAAAGAAAGGACAATGGAGAACGACAAACCTGCGTATACAGAAAACCGACAAACACTGACCAAATACTTAACTACTTCAGCAACCACCCCAACACATACAAACAAAGCTGTGTCAGAACACTATTCCAACGAGCCACCACACAGTGCAGCACAGACGAATTTCGGAAAACAGAGGAGAACCACCTCGACAACGTAATCGAGAAGAACAGATACTCAAAAAATACAGTCCGCAGATTCCTCAAGAACAAACCACGACAAGCAGACCAAACACAGTCAGAAACCCTAACCACCTTACCATACATCAAAGAAGTTTCAGAAATGACAGCCAGACTACTAAGACCCCTCGGAATCCAAGTAGTACACAAACCCATCAACACTCCCAAACAAAAACTAACAAACTTAAAAGACACAGTTCAACCCGTGGACAAAAACAACGTCAACTACAAAGTTCCATGCAAGGACTGCCACCAACACTACGTAAGACAAACAGGAAGAAAGTTAGCCACCAGGATACACGAACACCAGCTAGCCACAAAAAGACAGGACCTTCTCTCCTTCGTAGTCCTACATACGGATTAAAAATATCACTATTTCGACTGGGACAACACATCTATCCTGGAACAGGCTAAGCAAAGACACGCCAGAGGATTCCTAGAGGCCTGGCACTCCAACCACAATGCCACAAACAAACACTTAGATCGAGATGCCATCTATCAACCCCTCAGAAGACGAACAGGAAATGACATCACCACAAACCCCAGGAACCCCATCGAGGAGAAAGATATAAATAGAAAGCAGGAGACGACAGCTTCGCTTCACTTGGAGGTCGCCACTGATGATGATGTTACCTAGCCAAGTAAAGAAACGTCTGGATATCAAAGCTACAGCTCAGCGAGCAAACCTACACCCTACATTTTAAATCATTTTTCATGTTTATGTTGCATGAATCTGCGGTTATTGATCCACAGTTTAGTTTCACTCCTGAAAGGTAACATGCTGATTTCTCCAGTTGTTCATAGTTCAATGTAATGCATCCAGTGTGTGTATAACGTGAGGGAGATTGCTTCTCACATCTTGTGTTTATCTGTGCCTTATGTCCAGCCTTCATTAACGGCGAGAGCAAGGGGCGAAGGCGAGACCAATGTGTAAGTCTCTCCGTGCCCATGCACGGCACCCACATTGGCAATTCTCCACTGTGCATTTACAGCCAGTTCTCAGTGCCCCTAAACCCACGCCATGCCCATTTTGAAATATCTCCATTATTTTGTGCTGTCTCGCTGTGCTCTTCTCACCAGGATGAATTACTTCCACTCAACCTCCTCCAGATTTCATCTGACAAAACATTCATTAAAATCCCTTTGCATGACATGCACTTCACAGCTCTCGTTATTTGATTTTCCTGGATGTCTTTCATACGAAAAAATGTTCACAGCAACTTGACTTGAAAAAGAAAATCGCGCTCCTTTTCATTATCCCAATGCAACCGACATTGCAATGTAGTTTATTCAACAGGCTCAAACTATTCTTTGAGATTTTTGTCATAGCGTCAATGCAGATAAAAAAAACTATTAGAATCCCAGTTTCCATACGACAGCCGTGATCCTCTGAAAACAGCACCATTGAAAGCCGTTGATGACAGCGACGACAGTGGGATTCGAACCCACGCGTGCAGAGCACAATGGATTAGCAGTCCATCGCCGTAACCTCTCGGCCACCTCGTCACAGATGCACGCAAAGCTATGACCTTATGAATAATTGAATTTCGTAAATCATGCAGAGCAGCAGATATTTCTCCCTGGTGTTGCTTTATGAGAAATAAAACAGTACGGTTCCAAGACTATGGTCTGACCCCTGGGTTGTGGGGCAAGTGCACTCCCACTGTCACACTATGCACATAATGATCTGAACAAATGTGAGGAAATGAATATGTAACAAGGTCTGTTGAATTCTGTGAAGATTTGAAGTCAATGGAATGAAGAACCCGAGACAGCAGGAGGTTTTCTTTCAATAAAGAGTTGAATAGAACTCTGAAGGATCGTGGAGTCAAGGGTTATAGGACTAAGGCAGGAACAGGATACAGATTGAGGATGTTAAGCCATGATCATAATGAATGGTGGTGCTGGCTCGAAGGGCAGAATCACCTACTCCTGCACCTGCTGTCTATTGTTTATTAAATTGCCTGTGAGGAATTGTTTTCCAGACTGGAGGAGAGTGCATAGTGCCCAATGTCATTATTCGGAACACCGAACTTCCGCTCAGATGTTTTTGACACGCACTTGTGTACAGGACAGACAATTTCAAAATCCAAAATAAGGCTAAACTGACAATTGAACTCAACAATGCAAAAACCTTGATCTGTATCATTTTCCTGGGCCGTGCGACACCAAGTCACTGTATGATCACAGCAGCACAGTGAGCAAGTGTCAGAAGGAAAATGAGTGCAGTGCCAGAGCGCATACTGGGAGCAGCAGGTGACAGACGGGGATGTGCATATCACACAACAGGAACACTTCCCAAACAGCGGAATGCGGTGGAAGGATTCAGAGGGAGTTTACACTATGAAATTCGATGCCAGAGACACAATGGAGATCTGTCATTGAGTCTGTTCAAGATAAAGATTTTAAGATTTCTACAGATGCAAAACAATATAAAAAGCTCATGGGTTAGTGAAGGCAAAAGATGAAATTGTACATTTCATCAATCTACCCATCTTTACAATGAGGACCTCACCACTTTCCTCACACGGGGACAGAACCACTGGTGAAGATGATCATATAATCCCCGTTGCTAGCCATGGAATCAGAGAAAGTGGGTTTCCCAAAGGTTAAGGTAAAACCAGGAACGTGGAGGTAAGCATTAATGTGTTGCTCCTGTGCTGAAAGTGACCAATGAACGGTAACTCTGTTCCAGTATCGTGGGGTGTGCTGTGCCGAAGTTGTAATTTTGAGCCTCAAATGGAGCAACTTCAATTTATCGTCGGGTTGAGGGATACAGACAGAAGGTGATATTGAGCAAAGCCAAGTTTATGGGAAAATACCCGTGTTTGTGGATTAAGAAACGACCTTTTCTGGATAATGACTTTTTGATCAACAAACATCCTGCAAGTACCTAAAACGTGAACAGACATGTGTGGAGAGAGAGCCGAAGGTGATTTTTCAGCAGATGGATAACGTTTCCCAAGTGCGCTGCGTTAAATTCCGGAAAAAATAGATGTTGAACTGGTTTCATGTTACACAGTTTTTTTGCAAACTCACAAAGGTTATTGCAATAATAAAAACAGAAATCACATAGGACCGTTTGAATATTGTATTGAACTGAATTTTGGTCTGAGCATATTTCATCTTAAATGGCGTGCTGCAGAGAAGTACAGAGGGTTAACAATACAAAAGGACAGAGTCTTCTTGGTGGATTTCTTGGGTGGAGTGAAAAATGTACGAAATGTGCATAACATCATGTGAATGTGGTCAAATCTTTAAAGTAGGTGTTGCGTCTCCAAGTGACGATTCAATTCCTACTCATTAGGATATAACTTCTGTCTGCTGTTATTTTACGACATCAGATCCATTTACAGAGTTTCTCCTTGAATAATACGCCACACCTTACCAATCCATGAACTTGTTATACTCAGTCATATTCAGTTGTACGTGTTCATCAAATGTCTTTGTATCTGAAGTGAACAAATTCGAAATTGTTACGCAATCACACTGACTTTCACTCAATGATAAATTCTCTCCTTGTACGTTTGTTAGTGTATCTTTTAAAACACTCTGAAGTCAGCTTCTACGTTTTACTTCTGGAAAGTCGTTCACGATTTAAATAACTCTATTGAGGGGAAGAAACTCTCATCCAAACTTTTCTCAATCATTCACTAATGGTTTTCAAGCTCGAACGAAAGTTATTGATTCACTGGAAAGAGGGAATGTCCCCAATTTATTAATTCAAACCTCGCGTTATGTGAAAATCTCATTTGTTTACATCAAACTTGCGTGTTTCTGCTCCAGCATTTCCAAATCTCGTGAATAAACTCCTTCATTTTTTCTTTAATCCCGTTTATATCCTTTCTGATAATTTTATGTCTCAGAAAACAACATCACTTAGCTTTGTAATATCTTGCTATCCAGGAAACAGTGTCTGTGCCCTTTCTAACTTCTTGACATGTTTTTGGTGGATAATGAGGACAAGGATTGCACACAATGTTCCCACTGAGTATGACCAAAAGATTTTGCAGTTACACTATGAACTCTTTGCTTTTTAAATATGACGCCTCTATTTATAAACTCCAATAAGGTAAATTACTAAACATCCAGTTCATGAACATCGTCTCCATGGAGACGAAAATTTTCTATCACTTCCTTTATTCTTCCACGGAATGTCTGAAAGGTTTGTAAGGCCAACATCTCTAAATCTCCGTGTCCGGAGTCAGTCTCAGCTATTTCTAAAGGCGACTGAAGTTCAAATACTTCATAGTGTGTCTCCCGTCATTCCTGTGCAGACTGGTTCTGGACAGTAAATGCCATCACCAAAGGCCACCGTGGATCTGAAATCAACAGTTTTCACATAGTAATGGTCGTGGCTATTGTGTGTCGTATGTCCATGTTCTTGTTCAATTTGTTCATCATTTCATGGGTCCCTGTATTGAATTCTACTGAATGATTAATTTGTGAATGGAGACATTCCCTTCACCACTCATTCGAAACTCCATGGAACAGTGAAAGATTTAACTCATACGCTTCCTGGGGACAGTCCTGCCATTACTGGGATGAATCAGTGAACATTCCCCACGTATCCTCGAAGGCAAGGATTTCCTTTTCCATTTTAGGACACCATTACAGCACTGAGTCTCATGTGTGTGTTCATTATAACCGAAACAGTTGCAGCAAGACTTTAAAACTAAGATTTTGCAATCTGTTGAAATTGGTTGTCCCAAAAATTACATTTCATATTATGGTATGTTTTCAGATGAAGGCACTTTCTTTATCTTGAGCAATTATATTTCAGTTTTGTCAAGAAATTATCATGCGCTGTTCTCTCTTTCCCTTTTAGTTTACCGTTTTATATCCCGTATTTTATCTGTTTATCCTAAGTTTTCAATAATTTCAATCAATCTCGCTCCTGATTACCAATGCCACAATGTTGTCAATTTATATGCAGTGCAGCTGTAGGGCGCAGTGACCAAGTGGAAAGGCATTGGTCACGTGAACCAAATAAAAGGAGCCGGCTGGTGGAATCTGGCCGTTCCATCACAGTCATATTTAAAACATTTAACGTAATCTTTAGCCAAATAATACTTGCAGTAAATAAGAAAACAAAAATGAAAAAAATGCTGACGTTGAAAATCAAACAAAAACAGTCGTTTCTGGAATATTTCAGGACGTCTGGCAGCATCTGTGGACAGACGGACCCAATGGATGTGAAACGTTAACTGTGATTCATCTGCACAGATGCTGCCAGCACACCTGTGAATTTACAGAGATTTCTGTTTTTGTTTTAGATTGGCAGATTTTGTCGCAGTTCATGAGAACAGTGCTCATTAGAATCAAACAGACAGCATGGACCTGGGAGTGTGAAATGAGACAGTAATAATGAATGAGTGGAGAGTGTTGTACTGGAAAAGGACAGCAGGTTAGGCAACATCTGAGGAGCAGGAGAATGGACGATTTAGGCATAAGCCATTCATCAGGAATTAGGCTTGTGAGTCGGGCAGAGGAACAAAGCTGAAGCCAGGTGCCAACTCGCAGGCACCTCCTCCTACAGACGACGATGACAAACTCTCCTCCCCTCACCACACCATCATCTCCCAGACAAACCACAATCTCATCACCTCTGGGCATCTCCCATCCACAACCTTCAACCTCATTGTCCGTGAACCGCACACTCCCCGATTCTACCTCCTTCCTAAGATTCACAAACCTGACTGCCCCAGTCGACCTATTGTCTCATCCTGAGCCTGTCCCATCCGAATCATCTCTTCCTACCTCGACACAATCCTCTCTCCACAGTTCAGGAAATGCCCACTTACATTCGTGACACCCCCATGCACTTCACCTCCTCCAAGAATTTCGTTTTCCCGGCCCTCAACGCATCATCTTCACCATTGACATCCAGTCCCTGTACAAATCCATCTGCCATGACAGAAGTCTACAAGCCTTCCATATCTTAATCTCACACCATCCCAACTAGTACCTTTCCACCGACATCCTCATCCACCTGGCTGAACTGGTTCTCACAATCAACAACTTCTCTTTCCAATTCCCCTACTTCCTCCATCAAAACTGGTAGCCATGGGCACCCGCATAGGACCTAGCTATGCCTGTCTGTTTGTCAGATACACGGAACTGTCCATCTTTCGCAATTACACAGGCACCATCCTCCACCTGTTTCTCCGCTACGTTGATGAATGTTTGGGGCCACTTGGTGCTCCAACGAGGTGGTTGAATTACTCAACAACTTTACCAACACCTTCCACTCCGACCTCAAATTTATCCGGATCATCTTGGCAACTTCCCTCACCTTCCTGGACCTCTCCATCACCGACTCTGGCGACTGACTATTTACAGACATAGACTACAAGCCCACCGACTCCCACATGTATCTAGACTACATCTCCTCCAACCCTATCTCGTGTAAGAACGCCATTCCTTATTCCCAATTCCTCCACCTCCAGCACATCTGATCCCAGGATGACCAATTACACCTCAGAAAAAGCCAGTTGGTCTTCTTCCACGATCACAACTTGCTTTCCCACGTGGTTGACAGCACATCCATTTCACATACCACCACCCTTGAAGCCACGCCTCTCAACGCAACAAGGACAGAACCACCTGGTGCTCACCTTATACCCCATCAAACTCCACATAAACGCATCATATTCTGCCACTGATGCCACCTCCAAACAGACACCACCATCAGAGATATATTTCGCTGCCCAGCCCTGCCAACATTCTGTAAAGACCATTCCCTCCATGACCTCCTCTTCAGGTCCACACATCCCCCCACCAGCCCATAACCCTCTCCTGGCACCTTTCACTGCCATCAAAGGACGGGTGAAACTAGCACCCACACCACTCCCCTCACCTCAGCCAAGGCCCGAATGGATCATTCCACATCCATTAGAAATTCACCTTTACAGCTACCAATGTCATCTACTGAATCCGTTGCACACAGTGTGGTCTCCTCTACATCAGGGAGACAGGAAACCTTCATGCAGATCATTTCAGAGAACATCTCTGGGACACCCGCACCCACCAACTTCACCATCCCGTGGTTGAACACTTCAACTCCCCCTCCTACCCCAACAAAAACATACAGGTCTTGGACCTCCTCCACTGCCAAACCATTAGCATTCAACGCTTGGAGGAGGGACGTCACACATTCCGGCTTGGGACCCTAACACCACACGGGATAAATGTGAATTTGAACAGTTACCTCATTTCCCCTCCCCCAAGCACAAGCCTTCAACATCGCCAACGCCCTCTCGACCCATTCCATCACTGCTATTTCTGACCTATTTTCTTCTCCCTCCTATTCATCCATCTATTTCCCCTCAACCCCACACCATTTCCACTTATCTCTCAGCCCGACTCACAAGCTTTATTCCAAATGAAGTGCTTAAGCCTGAAACCTGAATTCTTCTGCTCCTCGGATGCTACCTGATCTGCTGTGCTTTTCCAGCATCACACTACCAACTCTGATCTCCAGCATCTGCAGTCCTAACTTTATCCTTGGAATTATCAATGACCTTAGAGTGAATATATCCCTCGATGCAGTGATCACAGTGTGACTGAGTTTTCCATTTATTTTGGGTGAGGGCAGGCTGGATCTGAGACGAGAGCTTAACGTCTAAACAACGGTAATGGTATCAGATAGCGAAGTTAGGGCGGGCTGAAGTGAAGTGGAACATTCTGTCAGAAGATGTGTCAGTACAACTGTCCCACATCACCCAGACTGTAAAAGACACGCAGAAAGAGAAAATCAACTTCAGTGCAGGCACAATGACAGGTAAAGTGGAAAGGAGACAATACAACACACTGAGGTGCAGTGGAATTATATATGTAAAAGGATTCGATATATAAGCTACACCTTTACATATGGACTGCTCTCACGTTTGAAAAAAGGAATTTCCTGCAGTATAACGGCGATATCTGCCTGTGACATCACAATGTTGAGAGACACTGACATAGTTTCTTCTGTAGCAGCGTGGCCTAGTAAAACCATGATCGTCCCATTAGCCAGAATTCAATACTTCAAAGCTCTCCTCTGCGCTGTACAACTTATTTGCTGCTCCTTTAGTCAGATCTCAATCGCTTCACTGTGTATCTTCTTCTGCTTCCTGCTTCACGGAAACACTTGAAACGTGAACAAATCCACTTTCCACTCTCACCAATCTTTTGCAACTCCCGAGTTGACACAGGTACGAGTGACCGATTGGCATTCTCGAGCGTTCTCACTCTGGTATGATCTGAATGATAAAGTGGACTGTGTCTGATCTGCAGAATGTCCCCACGCGGGACAGTGCTGTTTATCCCTTCCTTGGGGACTGAGCTGTCTCTATTGGCAGAGTATTCAGTCATTTCCCTCCACTTTCAGGCATTATGAGAGGATGTAAGTGCCGATATGTTCTGAAGCTTCCTCTCACGGGCACAGACAGGTGCAAGAGCACCGCTGGAACTTAGCAACTTTGATTGTGAACTTCCTCCAAATATAATTTATTTAAGAGAGAGAGAAAGGTGCTGAGCTGGTGGGAAAGACAGAAATGGGCTGTGGACTCTCTTCCCTCAGTAGAATTCCAGTAAGTGCATTTTTGTGCTGCCCATTTGATATTTGGGATTCAGGGACATATTTCCCGATTGCTGGGCTAGAGTTCTGGCCACATTAATAAACATGAATTTAAGTGATTTTGTATCTTATTATGCATTCTTATCATTTTACAATTTAAACTGAAATACAATTTACTTATGTTTAACATTCTTATATTTTTAGTATTCATGAAAACTGTGCAACGTCCTCGGATGTAAGAATGGTGAAGATTGATGATGAGTGCAGTATGTTTCATGTTTCTGTATAAACTTCAGAAGGAGGTTAGTGAAGTGTATTTGAATCAAATTCTCTGCCGAACTGAAGCCAACCGAATGCAAAGCCCTGTGACAGTGATAATGTAACATTGTCTGTAAACAGGGAAGTGACCCACGGAAATGCAGCTTTCAATCAAGTCTAATTTGCAAAACATTTTTCTCTGTCCCCTTCCTGAGCCTGGTGTTCCAATAGTCACAGGTCAGTTGCTCCTCCTCTGCCTTAACTTTAATTTCAGGATTGCAACAAAAGTAGAACAGGTTGCTCGAAGGTCCCAGAGGTATGAATAGCGCACGTTACAGGTTGGCGCTCTGCTGCTCCCGTGGAACAATCCATCATCACTTAACATCGTGTGAAATGCTGCAGCTGTATTTTCAATTATTATCTGAAGCTGCTTTTCCTGATGTTGATCAGGGATCATTGGTGTAACAGACTGAAGTGAATTTGAAAAATAACCTCTAATAAAGCAGCATTTATTGTAAACCTCCAGTTTCTGATTTGTGGGATTATACTGTATTTGGGAAATGTGTCAATTATCAGCAGGAAAGCTGTCCATATTCCACAGGCGATTATCCATCTGTGGATCAAGAAACAGAGGTAATGTTTTAGCATGATGACATTTTTCAAATCTTTGACCCTCCACTATATACCATTCTTGGAAAGGCTGTTAAACTCGTTTCATATTATCCCATTTCTTACAAACTCGCACAGCCCATTAAACTGTCCGAAAGGAATTAGATTTATCTCTTTGGGTAGATTGAATGTTGTTCGTGAATCTGGGAAAGTCAGAACAAATTGTTTTGCTGTTGTGCAGAACAGAGCGTTCATACAGGAATAAGGACGAGTCTTTTTGAGGGTTTTTCTGTGCGGAGATCAGTGAGTATTAAATGGATTCCGTTCCGTTCCTGGTCATTGTGAAAGTTGTATTCATTTTTAATTTCTTCTCAACGTGTGCTGAAGTAACACAGTGAGGAATCAATTAATATGATAAGACATACATAAGGGGGCGTGTTAAATCTGAGGTTATGAGATCAGGGTCGTTTGAATAAATTAGACCAGAGATTGTTCAAATCTCAGTCTCATGAGATTGACAGAGAGCGATGTTGAGCGTAATAGACTGTCTTGGCAAAACCCAGTGCTATGAAGTCGTGGGATATGTACTTTAAAGGGTGCTGAAATTTATGGCTAGCACAAGGAGTCCAGAACAAGGTAACAACACAACATTTAGTCGAGAAAACTAACAGCTTTGTTAGATGGATAAAAAAAAATCGAGTTCGCCTAATCAGTTTAAATTATGCCCCAATCAAGGTTTAACAATATTAAAATCAGTGAAACGATCCGACTGTTTGTGGAACAAATATCAGACATGTTGAACAGTTAACCAGAGTGGCAAAAAACAGCAAAGCGAGCAGCTAAAAGTCCAACAGATGTCGGATGCTAGTAAGATCTACGAGAGGTGACTATCTGGAGAAAGAGATTACATAGAAAAAAGCATCGACACTGACCTGGAGAGAAAATCTACAGAGGAAGATACAACGAGAAGATTCGACAACTGGCTGGTTCTTATATTTGAATATTTTTGTAAATATTAATGGGGTCCGGGTTGGGGAAGGCTCTTCAGACCAGTATTGTAGAGCAGAAGATTAAAGACAGGTTTAGAGAAAGGAGTGTAAATAGTTGTAAGTTAATAACTTTCTGTAAAATGAGGAAAGTGTGTCCAGCAGGCTAAGACAAAAGGTAGGGGGGAGGGACTTGGGGTACGGGCGTTGGAAATGCAATAGGTCGAAGGAGGTCAAGGTGATGGTGATAGGTCAGAGTGGGGTGGGGGCGGAGAGGTCAAGAAGAAGATTGCAGGTTTGGAAGGCGGTCCTGAGTTCGAGGGATTTGACTGAGACAAAGTGGGGGAGGGGAAATGAGGAAACTGGAGAAATCTGAGTTCATCACTTGTGGTTGCAGGGTTCCGAGGCTGAAGATTAGGCGCTCTTCTTCCAAACGTCGTGTTGCTATGATCTGGGGATGGAGGAGTCAAAGGACCTGCATGTTCTTGGTGGAGTGGGAGGGGGAGTTGAAGTGTTGAGCCATGGGGTGGTGGGGTTGGTTGGTCCGGGTGTCCCAGAGGTGTCCTCTGAAACGTTCCGCATGTAGGCGGCCTGTCTCCCCAATATAGAGGAGGCCACATCGGGTGCAGAGGAGTTACATTAGCAGAGGAGTTTACTCCGTTATGTAATACCAGTTTCTGTGGTTGCTGTGTTGTTTCGCTCATTTGTGTATTTTGCCTCATTAACGATTTTGAAGTTGTCCCCTCGACGCAAAAGTTCCGTGCTTTTGCACCATTCTACAAAAGATGCAGTGTATCTAATCAACAGGGCTCCCTACAATAACACCCCACGCAGATTCAATCTATTTATCCATTGGAAGCAGCACTGCGCACTCTCCTCGAATTTGGAAAACAATTCCCTCTAAGATAATGTAACATTCCCGCATTCAAGGGGATTTCATTCCATCCCCTTCAATTCCTCATAGAATCCGATTCAACAAGTTTTGTCACTGTGTCATTTATTTGTTTGTGTTCAAATCATGTGAGCAAAGGGTCACAGTTGGAGAGTGCTGGTCCCATAAAACAGAGGACAGACCATACTCTGTGCACTGTACTCTGCTATTCATCATTTCACTAACAGCAGGTATCTATGCTCTGCAAAGTTTTCATGCCTGTTTTAAGAAGCAAAATAAACAGTTCCTGGTTCCTAATTTTGTTGTCACACAGACCAAGATTGTAAATGATGGAAATGTGCACTGGTCGAGACTGTCTGCTCTCCTAAATCCCTTTTCTCCCCAGCAGGTGGTAAGATGCTGGTCTGAATTGCTTTCTTCTGTTCCCTGTCACTCTGGGGTGATGTGAGCTGTGAAAAAAAAACTCCTCCCTAAGCTGGGGGTAACGTGGTAAAGTTTATGCACATCAGGTGCAATGTGCCGGAGCGATAGGACTCGCTGCAGTAACATCCCATGTTGAGTCAGACAGCAGAGCCCTCGTTGTGAATTCGAGAAGTACACAGACACTGTTTCCGATTACTAGGAGAGATTCTCTCTTTCCCAGCATTTCTGCACTTTTCTATCTGTCTCAGATGGAATTATTTGGACAAGGTTCTGAAAAGAATATGAGTTCCTGTGCATGCAAGATTTCCCTTTTGTACAGCTTTCCAGAATTTCCATAACTCAAAATCTCCCACGAGCCCCCTACCCCGCTGCAGAAGCCGGTGTTTGATAGGGAGCTGAAGAGCGCATTCATCTTGCTCTCCCACAACACTGATTGCCAATAGAAGATGGGTTTGTCCAGCTGCCAGCGGGGGAAGGGCTGGCGCAGCCTCATCGGAAATGGTAGGCAGAAGGGCAAGGAGCTATTGTTAAAAACTCAGTGCTGCCTTCATTCCGAAACAAAAGAAAAAGCATTTTTTAAACAAAGAGACTCACCTGATTTATAGATCACGCTTAAGGTGCGGTTATGGCTCGTTGGTCTTGGGTGTGATATATCGAGTGGGTGATGTACGTGCGAGAAGTGACACTTGAGCCCTGAAGCTTTGCATCCGTTCCCATTTTTGACTCAGAAAGTATGAGTTCGATGAGATCGAGTTCAGATCAAGATACTGAATCTTCAAGACACACACCAGCTGCTTCTTGTCGGCGGTTAGTAGACGGGGGAATGGATTCTCGAACTCCAAATGATGCTGATCCTGTTAATGTGGATCTTGCTGAGCGCATGTCCTGTGCGGAATAACCTGAATACCTTGTTTTTCTCATGCTGTGTTCTACATGTCCTTGATTATAATGATCTGCCTTTACCAATTGCAAAGGTTTTCACTGCACTCAGGTGCATGTGACAATCAATCAAATAAAATCAATCAAACGAACGACACAGACATTTCCTTATTGTTTGGTGCCAGCACAGCGAAGGTGGGCTGTATGGCCTCACTTTGCACTATTTCGTGATTCTGAGTGAAATCCCAGTTAAACCAACAGAATGTGGGAAGTTGCTCACAGGTTATGTTGACACAGCCGGGACACATCTGCGCCATAGTGTATCACACGATAATAGTGAAGTCCTTCTTGAAATCATCCTCTGAGGCACATGGCACATGCCAGATTAAAAACTGAAGATCGCGGGAAACTGCTGTAGGAAGCGATAACAGAGCAACCCAGCGGGAGCATACTGGGCTCATAACCCAGAAATTAATGGACGGAAAACATCCTCTGCTCGTTGACAATTCCAGGTTTCAGTGTGTGTACTGCCCCGCCAGTGTTCCTCGATAATATAGCTTCATTCAACGTATTGCATGTTGTTTCAATTTCCACTTCCTTTCTCTCAATGTATCTGAAATGAATATCTCATGCTGATACACCTGCCAAATTTACACAGGTGAGGAAACCCGCTTGTGAATGTCTGGAAACTCTTTTCCTGTTCTCTATCTGTCTTCTCTGATTTGATTAGCAATATTACTTGCCAGATCTGGGAATAAACTGGTGTAGGTAAGACATATCAGTTGCAGAGTGCTCTGTGCACATGACGCTCTGCATTTATTCCCCAAGCTGTTTCACACAGCAATGTCCTCCCTGTGAAATGAAAAGCCATGAATGGCAATTGGATCATCTTGTTGGAGACAGCATTACGACACATACACAGTTTCGCATTATTAGGACATACATCACCAATTATGAATAACCACAGAGATTTACAACTGACGCAGAGTCGCAGTGGACTCGATGGGCTGAACGGCTTCTGCCGTCGCGTGAGTGACGCCACTCATTGATGCTGTCCCTCCTCCTGTTTCTGGGACAGAGTGGCTGAGGGTGAAACATTGTCTCATCTTTAATCCTCCTTCCGCGTCAGATTATCTGCAGCCTGCGGTTCAGGGCTGTGGGAATGGCTCTCAGTGAGTGAGGGTTTTACTCGGATTCTCTTCATCTCGGACAGTTGGGGCTCAGATGCTAAATGCTGCCAGATTGCAGCAAAGAAACAGATGTCGATATTAGAAAAACTTCTCTGCAGGATTGCTGTGTGAAGATGGATTCTGAACACCAAACAGTGTGCACATAAATGCCCTCATATGAATTTACCTGAAGGAAGAGTATCCGGAGTACATTTCTATATGTCCCACTATCACAACATCTTTGTCGCTCTCTCAGATAAATGATATTGGGAGGAAGTTCCCAATCAAACTTGCTGATTTCCAACACTTGAGGGACCTGGTTGTGCCGATGTGAGAGAGCTTTAGAGCGTATTCGCGCTTGCCTCCCCTCACACTACCTGCAGGTGGATGGAAATAGATGAATAATCTGCCGATTGACACAGCTCAGTCCAAGCGGAAGTGATAAACAGCAAAGTCCCGTGAACAAGAAGAGGGAATGAGTAGGTGATATTCTTGAAACTCTTTGCTGCTTCAAAATCGGAGAGCAAAGTGGGATGTAGTTGGATCTGAGTGACTCTCAGATGGTTTAGTGTTGGAAATGCAAGAGTGTTTGGGGTATGATCTTCGCTTCATAGCTTGTGTTCATACTGGCATGTGAGAATTCGTACTTCAAGTCGCCTTCGAGCCTTGGTTTTTTGATTTCACTTTTGCCCAGTCGCCCTATCAACTGTTAGTGCAAAGTGCAAATTATGACGTTGCACCCCTTAAAATAACTTTGTGTTTTGGGGTCAGAAGTGTCATTGTAGTGGGCATGACATAGTACCATATGTGGTGAAAGCGAAACAAATGTTACAGGATGTTCACACACGCAATCCCACTCTGAATAAATCCACCGTGTGGATGTTCGAACAGTTCTGAATGTTGACCTTTAGGAAATGGGAAGGTGAAATGATTGGAAACCGAGCTGGAGAGCTTGATGGGAATGGTGTGGTGTATGAGGAATGGCAAAAATAAAGTCATTTGGAAAGTTGGGACGGTTCTCTTTGGAGAGCAGAAAAACCTTTCCAAGACATGTGTGGATTAGACAGACGAAATTAGGAAGGGAGAATGCTCCACACGCCTGAAGGGATCGAGAACGATTCGGTAGAGTTTAAAAGTCATTAGTAAAAGAATCAAAATGTACATATGGAGTGGTTAGGGTCATTAAACCACTACCTGACATTGACAAAGACACACTTTCAATCAAGTTATTTAAAAACTAATTCGATGTTTATGTTAAAAGTAAAAGTGTGCAGAGTTTCAGGGAGAAGCCAAGAGAAATATACCAACAGAGAAGCGCATTTGTCTCTGTGTAGAGCCGGTACAGCTAATGTGCTTTGTGACACATTTGTGATTTTGAGTGGAATCACAATTCGACCAACAGAATGCAGGGAGTTAGATAACGGTAATATTGGCAAATCTACAGAACAGAATATTACCCAGCACATACATGTCACAGGGAGGATGAAAATCCTGCAGGGTGTCCTGGGGATCAGGCAGTGTGCAGTTCACTATTCAGATTATACCAGAGTGAGAGCCAGAGAAGGCAAATTGGTTAATTGTACGTTTTGGCAGCACGGGAGTTACGACCAATGATTGGAAGTGGAAATACTGGTGATTTGTTCACATTTGAAGTGTTTCCGGGAAGCAGGGAACTGAGGAAGACACATGGTAAAGCTATTGAGATCTGACTACAGGAGCAGCAAATACGTTGGACATCACAGAGGAGATCTTTGAAGTCTTGAATTCTGGTAGATGGGCCGAGCGTGCTTTCACAAGGCCACACTGTTACAAAAGGTAATGTGTCCTTGCCTCTTGGCCTTGCGTTGGAGCAATTCAAATACCACCGTTACACTGCAGGAAATTCCATTTTCCAACGAGAGGGCAGTCGGCATTTAACAAAGAATATATTGCGAAACCTTTCACAGAACTTGTTACATTCTATCTTAGTATCTTGCTTTGTTTCCTTCCACTTGACCTGTCATTGTGCTGCACTGAAGGTGTTTTGCTTCTTCTGCGTGCCTTTTACAGTCTGAGTGACATGATGAAGCTGTACTGCCCCATCTTCTGATGCAATTTTCCACTTCAATTCAGCTCACCTTAACTTCACACTCTGATACCATTCACCTTGCTTCGGTTTAAAGCGCTCATCTTAGACCCAACCTGTCCTCCTCCAAAATAAATACGAAACTCAGCCACACTGTCATCACTGCAAACCAGCGACACCTTCATTCTGAGGCCAATCATAACTGCGGTCTCATTTCACATTATCAGCTTCCGTGCTCTCTGGTTGCTTCTAGGAATCACTAATATTATGCTGCAACATCCGCCAATATGAAATAAAAACAGACGGATTCAGGAAATTTTATCATCCACAAACAAATGACAATAAGGAATGTAACTGTTGGGACAAACGTTAATGCAAGCAGATTGCAAAATTTTAGTCTGAAAATCTTGCTGCAATTGTTTTGCTTTTCATGAGCACACACATTGAGTTCAGTGCAGAACCGATCCCCAATTCCGAGAAGGGAATCCTTGGCTTTGACGATGCGTTGAGAATGTTCACTGGATTCATCCCAATAATGGGTGGACTGTCCTCCGGGAGCGTATGAGTATGATTTTAGATCCACGGTGGTCTTTTGTGACAGGTATTTCATGTCCACAACCAGTCTGCACAGAAAACGACTGCAGCCCCACTATGACGTGATTGAATCTCAGTTACCTTTAGAAAAAGCTGACACTCACTCAGGTCAAGGGGATTGAGGGATGCTGGCCTTAAAACCCTTTTCCCAAAATACTTGGAAGTACAAAGGAAGTTTTCATGGGGAGGTTGTTTATGATCTGGTTAGATAATAATGAACGTTGTTTGAATTTATGAATAGGGAAATTGTGTTATAAAGCATAATGTAACTGTAAAATCTAAAGGTCAAACTCAGTGCACACATTATTTGTAATCCTTGTGCTCACTCTCCAACAAAAAATGGAAAGACATTAGAAAGGGCACAGCCACAATTTCCTGTATAGAAAGGCATGAGGAAACTCAGGGTTGAGTTTTACTGAGGCATAAAAACATTAGAAATGATACAAACCGGTTTTATGTGGATCTAGAGCAGAAGAAACTCTGATCCAAGTTTTTCTGGATCATTGACCAATGGTTTTGAATCTGAGACTCTATTTATGGATTTACTCGAAGAGGGAATACCACTGATTTAGTCACTTCAAACCTTATGTTACGTGAAAGATCTCTTTCGTTGAAAAATTATTTTCGGTTCTCTATCCACACATGTTGTCACGTTTTAAAATTTTGCAGCATGGTTGTTGGTAATGAATCATTTTCCAGAAAAGGTCGTTTCTCAATTCAAACAAACTGGTACTTTCCAATCAACTTGGCTTTGACCATCGCCTTCCATCCTGAAACTTCAATACAATAACAAATTGAAGCAGCTCCATGTGAGAGTCAAATTTAAAATCTCCACTCAACACAGCGTACTACATTGGCACAGAGATACCATCCACTGATTAACTGCTGCACTGGATCCACGCATTAATGCTTACTGCCACATTGCATGATTGTATCAAAACGGATGGGAAAACGAGTATCACTGATTCCACGGCTGGTACCTGGAATTATATGATCGCCTTTACCACGGGTTCCAACGTTCTATGAGGAAATTGATGAGCTACTCATTGCTAAGATGAGTTAATTAATTATTAATATAATTGCAATATTTCCATCCTCTAACCCCTGGACTTTTCTAGTTTGAATTTAATTCATAGAAATCCTTTAATTTTAATTTTGAACTGATTCAATTATTGATCTCCACAGTGCCTGCGGATTCAGTTATAACATTTCATAATATTCTGAGTTCTTCCATCTCAGCCCACTGTTTGAGAAGTTTTCCCGTTGTGGGAAATTCACTTCCCTGTGTATCTGCTGCTGCTCCCAGCATGCCCTGTGGTACTACACACATTTTCCCTCTGCCATTTGCTCACTGTGTTGCTGTGATCTTTACCCAACCCAGGAAAAGAACACAGGCCAAGGTTGAGCAAAATGAACTTTACTGGTAAAGAGTCTCTCCTGTCATTTTTTTGCGTTGTTCAATTCAATTTTCAGTTAGTCTTATTTAAGATTTTGAAATTGTTTGCTCTGCGCATAAGTGCGATTGGTCAAAAACAACTGTCCAGAAGAGAGGGAGTGCTAGTTCTGCAACTAAGCACTGAGGACTGTCCTCGAGTGGGGAAAACAATTCTTCAGAGACAGTGTTACATCGCCCCCGTCATGTGATTTTTCATTTCATCAGCTCCAATTCTTGATTGAATTCAATTCAACAGATCTTGTTAATTAGTCATTTCTTTATTTCTGTGCAGATCATGTGAGCAGAATGCCACATTGGGAATGCGCTTGCCCCATCGAGCAGAGGTGAGGCCATTCTTTGCGAACTGGACTATGCTATTTATCATTTCACCAACAGCAGGGAGAAGAATCCGCTTCTATGCCCAATTTTCTCAATTCAGTTAAACATATGGTCAGATGTGCAGAGCATGTGTGACGAGGTGTCTGAGATGTTAAAGTGATTGATTCTCTGCAGGCGTGGGATTGAATCGCATTCTCGTCGCTTATGGAGTGCAGTCGTTCATGACATTGCTTTTGTTTGAGTCTCGGCTAAATTGGAGGTCAAAACTGGATTAGTGGTGCTGGAAGAGCACAGCAGTTCAGACAGCAATCAACGAGCAGCAAAATCGACGTTTCGGGCAAAAGCCTTATTCCTGTTGAAGGGCTTTTGCCCGAAACTTCGATTTCGCTGCTCGTTGATTGCTGTCTGAACTGCTGTGCTCTTCCAGCACCACTAATCTAGTAAATTGGATTAGTGGTGCTAATTAGTCAGTTTACTGCCATCGATGATGCCGTCAAGTCTCCATTAATTAGTCGAATCTTTCCCTTAAATGATATTGAAATGCAGACTGACTTCGGATAATGAAAAGGAACACGGGTTTACTTTCGAAGACAAGTTATTGTGAGCTTTTATCCAATGAATGAGATCCAGGAAAAGCAAATAACGAGAGATGGCAAGAGCATGTTTATCCAATGGATTGGTAATGAGTATTTTGTCAGATGAAACCTGTAGCAGAGTGGGTAGAAGTAATTCATCTTAGTGACAAAAGCTCAGACAGACAGCAGAAAATAATGGAGATATTTCAAAAGCGGCAGAGGAAGGGTTCAGGGACACCGAGTACTGGCTGTAAATGCACAGCAGAGAACTTGGCAATGTCGGTACTGTGCATGGGCATGGACACAGTTACACATTGGTCTCTCCCTTTCTCGTTGCTCTTGCCAGTGATGAATGCTGAACATGAGACGCAGACAAAGACAAGAAGTGGGAAGCCAGCTCCCTCTCTTTATGAACAATTGGAGCAGACATCATGTTAACTGCAGGGACTGACCAAAACTGTGGATCAATAACCCCTGACTAATGTAGAACAAACATGTGAAATTATTTAAATTTCATTTACTCTCTTGTCATTAATAGGTAGTTAGTTCTAACACTGGTGTTGCCAAGAGAAGACAACGCCTCATTTCATGTTGGATAACAACATTATCAAACATCTTTCCAATTGAGATCTATTGTGATCATTTTACACATTTAACAAGTTCAATTTAATGAATACAAAACTCATTCCCTCACAGAAAACAAAACTGCTGATTTCCTCAAATTCGTCATCCTTGCTAAATAGCAGTTACTCAGCATGAAACATATGATGTAATATTTATTGAAAATCCACTATTTACCACTATTACATTATGTCCCGTTGGGTGCAACAGGCACATGCTAAACAAGGCATTGGAAAGAAAGTCTTTCACAAAGTATACTTGGGTGGTTATTAAAAATAAGGTAAGGTTCTCATGTTGCGGAAAATACCTGTATTTGGATACAACTTTAATAGTCCAACTACTCTGTGCCCCCCCCCCCCACCAGATTTGCAACCAGTGAGCGCACGTTACTTCTATGATCGTATAGAGGCGCATGAGATGCCGGGTCTTCAGCTCAAATAGCAACTTGAGTGGCTTCTATTGACATGGAGCAGCAGGGATAATTGGGGGATCAGACGGTGTGCTCCAACGGGACCTGGAGAAGCTTGTATTGACATGGAGCAGGGAACATTGGGACATCAGGTTGGGAGCTCCAAATTCACCTGGAGCAACTTCTATTGACATTGCGCAGCAGGGAGAATTGGCACATCAACCTCGGATCACCAAACTTACCTGGAGCAGCTTAGATTGACATGGAACAGGGAGCATTGGAACATCAGGCTGGGAGCCCAAAACTCACCTGGAATAGTTTTGATTGACATCGATCTGGGAACATCGGGACATCAGGCTGGGATCTCCAACTTTACCGAGTGCACCTCGAAATCATGCAGCTCATGGTTATTTTATGAAATCAAAACCGAACATACATTCTTACACACATACATGTACATTTGCAGCTGAAAAGCGGCTCAGAAGATAGATTCAGATAACCATTGATTTATGTCTAGATTAATGGGCTATCCTTATCTGCTGCGAAATTGATATTGTAGCCAGAAATTCCCAGCAGCTGTGCAAGCAGGAGAGGGATTACGTAATCCTTTCCCTGGGAACGTGCTTCTGTTACTTTGCAGGTGCAAATGCGAAAACGTCTGAAAGCATCCAGCAAGGTCACATCGCACAGAGGGCTAAAGAGATGTGCTGAGGTTTTTTGACTCTCGGTTATGTAAATTCGAATGCCTGCGCTGCCATTATAGTGGATCAACTGGAATATTACAGCATGTTGAAATGTGGGTCAAAGTTAAAAAGTTGGGGTTTGCTTCTCAAAGACTTGACAGTGGGAGGTGCGAATATAGACTCAAGCAAAGGAGTCAGTGCCTGTGCTGACATAACAGTGTTCGCCTCCCGTACGAAAAATCGCGGGCACAAGCAGCTCGACAGCAGCTGTTTCATTTCAGAAAAGTTGAGTTTTCACTGGAGCCGAAAGCAGACTCTTATACCATCGCTGTTATGAAACAAAGTCCTGCGGTGACTCAACTCGTCGTTATTTGGTGTTTTGGCGAATGGGAAAATGTTTGCGATGTCGTGTGTTCCATCATTTCCGTCCTCGAGACAGAAGGGAAAGATAATCTAATCAATTGATGAAATTCACTTTTTATGGCCCATTCTCATTATGTTCCTTCTTCCTTTCTTTCCAGCACTTTCTGGGAAGTGGTAGTGCACTAAATCTGAGGTAGGACTGAACGCGCAGTTTGGAATTGCCCTGCTGTTAAGTCGCTGGATTTCCCGATTCTCGTCTCAATAGGAGCGAGGCTTCGAGTGCCCCCACTGCCATGCCTGCCAATCACCTCTAACACTGCAGCTTGTTAAAATGCTGTATCGATCTCTACTATATTGATGTTCAAAACAAACGAAAAGTGGGTTTGCTTCCCGGGAATTTAACAGTGGCGTGGGATAGTGCTGAATATTTCAAAGTGTCTCTGCTGTAATGGTCGTGTTCGCTTCCCGTGTGGAATATCGCAAGCAGCTGTGTTGTTGCTTTCCGTTCCAGAAAAGTTGAGCTTTTACTGGAACCGAATGGAGACTGTTATTTCATCGCTGTTGCGAAACAAAGTCCCGGGGGGACTCAACTCGTCGTTATTTGGTTTTCTGGCGAATGGGAAATTCGTTCCAATGAATGTCGATGTCATATGTTATTGAATTTCTCCCATTTCCGTCATTTCCGTCCTGGAGACATCGGAAGGGAAAGGTAATCTAATCGAGACTGTGATTGGTGAAATTAACTTTTTATGGCCCATTCATATTATGTTCTTTCTTTCTCTCTTTTCAGCATTGTCTGGGAAGTGGTGGTGCACTCAGGCTCCAGTATGTTTGAAAGAGTAGTTTGGAATTGCCCTGTTGTTAGTTGTGAGATTACTTTATGGCTCATGCCCTCGGACTGTCTCACAATTAGCATCCATGCTCGCCCTGTCTGAAAAGGGATTTGGTATGCCAGTTTTGTTTGGGTTCCATGTTAAATGCTTTCTGTTTTGCGAATCGCTCAGTACAGTACTAGTTAACAGGGTTTCTGAGGTAACTTCCAGCTGCAAAAATCCTCAACTGAGAATCTGGGAAACTCTCACGGAGTATGGTCAGTCGGAGCAAAGTTAAGGAAGTCGTTCGTTTCTGCGGTGTTTCACAATGCTCCCTTTGCTGTGAGCAGTCGAACAGACTAAATGATTTTGCCACAGACTGCGACGGCAAACTCCGCTAAAAAGTAATCCTTTAAAGCAGGTGCAAGCAACACATCGTTATTGGGGTACACTGCGTGGAAACAGATACTTCGGTGTATCTCGTCCATGCTCACCACGTAGCCAAATTTAAACAAGTCCTATTAAACAACGAGCTATTGGAAACAGAAAGGTGAAACGTAGAATGGCTTCAACTTTCAGTGCTGGCTGCCACTGAACCGCAGCAGGGCTGACTGAGGCATGTTTCTGTAGTGTAGTGGTCCTCACGTTTGCCTTGCATGCGAAAGGTCACCAGCTCGAATCTGAGCAGAAACTGCTTTGCTCTTCAAAGGCAGCCTTTTACATGGACAAGAACGGAGCTTTCTTGCTTGCTTTCCCATCTGCAAACCTGCATTCGAGTTTGCTTGAACAAATCTGCTCTCGTCGTGAAATTTAATGAAATTCCATTTACTTACAGTGAAAAGCATTGTAAAGTGTTTCTCCAAGCTAGTTCTGATCATATGCTATTCTGTTTGAGAGTGTAGTTACCCCCTTCTGATCCTTCCACGAAAAGCAGTACCTCATTTGCATTCCTTGCGCAGCCGGCCCGGTTCAAAGACAGGGAAGAAGCTGATGCGCTGGTGTCACAGCGCACCACGGATTCCTGAATCTGTCTGTCTGTCAAATGTACCCCAAAGTCGTCTCTGAAAGACCTCATTTGGAAGGTATCTGTCGTTATTGAACGTGCGAGGATTGGCACCAGAGGTCCTGCGGGCAGCATGGTAGCACAGTGGTTAGCACTGCTGCGGCACAGTGGTTAGCACTGCTGCCTCCCGCCTCGGGCGACTGACTGTGTGGAGTTTGCACGTTCTCCCCGTGTCTGCGTGGGTTTGCTCCGGTTTCCTCCCACAGTCCAAAGATGTGCAGGTCAGGTGAATTGGCCATGCTAAATTGCCCGTAGTGTTAGGTAAAGGGTAGATGTAGATGTAGATGTAGATGTAGGTGTATGGGTGGGTTACGCTTTGGCGGGGCGGTGTGGACTTGTTGGGCCGAAGGGCCTGTTTTCACACTGTAAGTAATCTAATCTAATCATGTTTCGGAGCAGTTTGCACATTAGTGGCTCATTCAATCAGCAACAGCAATGAAAGAAATTACATTCTCAGAGGAACCTTTGGACTTGTGCTTTCATAGCGTCGCTAGTATTAAGGTGCGCCCCGAGATCTAAGCCACGTTGGAACTGAAACGGAGGAATCGACAGAGAGACTACAGAATGACATCGCATCCATTTGGTTTTCTTTAAATCACTGACGAGCAGGAAAATGTAAACGGGGAGGGGGAGTGGGGAAGTGAGGCAGTTGCAGCTCTGGAGAAAGTCCTTCTTTGTGATTCACTCAGCAACCAGAGACGTGAAGGTGACTCAGGCGTGAAATCTTTTCACGTGCAGTTAGCACACTTCCGGAGTGGGGGTGGGGTGAGGTAATTACCTTTTGACTTCTGTTACTATGTTCAGAAACTGCCTTTTAGATTGAGATGAACACAAACTGCACTTCTAAAAAGCACCATGTAATTTATTAAAATTTATTGAGTCGCTTTTCATCGATTCCCAGACAGGTTTCCAACTCAGTTGGTATCCATGTGGCTGATGTCCAGGAGTGAACATCTCTGCAGCAAATTGCACGGTTACGGTAAAAGGCAAGGAAAGTGGCATCTCGAACTGGCCCCGAGCTCAGAGCATCCTGACAATGTGATCTGTCGTTCTCGGATTATAATGCGACCTCCGGTTTTAGGGTGGAACATTCTTTGGGACCCTTATTCTGCAAAACAGACACAGTGACTGAAACTATGCTGCACGGTATGATGTGGAACACGGCCTGCTCAGCTTTGTGCATTTCCCCTGTAGTCCGGTGTGTTTCGTGTTCCGTGTAAACGTGAAAGTCGTACTGTTTCGAGCAATGGGTGAAATCATTTAGCAAAGCAAGAATCGAAATTGCAATAATGTCAAGCAGCTCATGGTTATTTGACCAAATCACAAGCGAACATATATTCTCACGCACTCACAGATATATTTGTAGCTGAAAAGAGTCTGAGAAGATAGACTCAGCTTACCATTGATTTTTGTCTAGATTCATGGGCTATCATTATCTGCAGCGAAATTGACATTGTATCCGGGCACATCCCAGCAGCTGTGCGAGTCGGAGAGGGATCATGGAACCCTTTGCATCTGTTGTTAGGCAGGAGTACAAGTAGAGATGTCGGGCGTGTCTGGTCGTGTGGCCGAGCTGTCTAAGTTGCTCAATCCAGGTTCCTCGCTCCAAAAGGGCGTGGGTTTGAATCCCACTGCTGCCTTTTCTGCTGACCAACTCCAACGACGCCGCTTGTTGAAATGTTGCTTTGGTCCCCACTGTTTTGATGCTGAAAACAAAAGAAAAATGGGCTTCCTTCAAGGGGAATTCCCTGTTGTGTGGGACAGTGCTGAATATTTCAAAGTGTCTCTGCTGTCATGATCGTGTTCGCCTCCCGTGCGTAAAATCGCCAACAGCTCTGCTGTTCCAGGCAAGTTGAGTTTTTACTGGAACCGAATGGAGACTGTTATTTCATCACTGTTGCGAAACAAAGTCCTGCGTTGACTCGACTCGTCATTATTTGGTTTTCTGGCCAATGGGAAAATCGTTCCAATGAATTTAGATGTCATATTTATTGAATTTCTCCCATTTCATTCATTTCCGTCCTGGAGACATCGGAAGGGAAAGGTAATCTAATCGGGACTGTGATTGGTGAAATTCACTTTTTATGGCCCATTCTTATTATGTTCTTTGTTTCTCTCTTTTCAACATTGTCTGGGAAGTGGTGGTGCACTAAGGCTGCAGTATGTTTGAAAGAATAGTTTGGAATTGCCCTGTTGTTAGTTGTGAGATTACTTTATAACTCATAGTCCATCTCGAGCTTATAGCCAATAGGAAGTTCGGTCCCACTTTAGGAACGTCGTCTGGATGTGAATGTGAATGAAAAGAGAAATTGCTTGAGAAACTCAGCAGGTTTGGCAGATTCTGCGGAGTTAAAGCAATGTTAACGCTTCAGATCCAGTAATCCTTCATCGTAACTGAAAGTAGCTAGGAAAAGGTGCAGATGGGGTGGGGGGGGGGGGGGGTTTGGGGGGACGAGGCTTCACACTGCTGCAATAGGTGGAGATGGAGCCTGGAAAGAGACAGAAGAGCAGGCAGACAGATAAAGGGGACCGATAATTGTGAGGCAGGGAGAAAGGAAAAGCTGATCACGGGGCGACAGATGAAAATGGAATTGGCTGTACCTCCATTTTGACAGAGCGGCGAGGAGAGAAGGTGGAGTGAAGAAAGGGCTGCTGGCAAAGTAAGGGCTTAAATTTTAATTGGGCAATGGCTGCACCCGAGATACTACACGTGTAGTATCGCCCTCCCACACATCCCCCCACCCCCCCCACCTCGAACTGGAAGAAAAAGATTCTGTAAGATAAAGCTTTCATTTTTCTTTATCTTTCTTTTTCATATATTCAAGTGCATTGTTTGGGTTGAGTTATTTGATATGAAGCTAAGCCTACAATGTCAGGGGACCTCAGAACGATGCCCTGTGCCTCTTGCTTGATATGGGAGCTCAGGGACGTCTCTGATGTTCCTGAAGCTTACACTTCCAAGAAGTATGTCCAGCTGCAGCTCTTGTTTGACCGTATAACGGCTCTGGAGCTGCGGATGGACTCACTGTGGAGGATCCGCGATGCTGTGGAGGTCGTGGATAGCATGTTTAGTGAACTGGTCACACGCAGGTTAGGATTGCCGAGGGAGACAATGAATGGGGGGCCAAAAGGCATAGAAAGAGTAGTAAGGAAGTGCAGGTGTCCCCTGAGCTCATCTCCCTCCAAAACAAGTATACCATTTTGGAAACTATAGGGAGATGGCCGACCAGGCAGTTGCCAGCGTCACGGCACTGGTGGGCACTGCTGGTCAGAATGGCGTGAAAAAGACTCATGGGTTCATAGTAATAGGGGATTCTCTTGTGAGTGGAGTAGATCGGCGGTTCTGTGGCCGAACACGGGACTCCTGGATGGTATGTTGCCTCCCAGGTGCTCGGGTTAGGGATGTCACCGATTGGCTGCAGAGCATTCTAAAAGGAGAGGGTGAACAGCCAGTTGTCTTGGTGCATACAAGCACCAATGATATAAGTAAAAAACAACATGAGGTCCCAAAAGCAGAATTCAGGGAGCTACGAGAGAAGTTAAAGGGAAGGACCTCGAAGGTAGTGATCTCGGGATTACTATCAGTGCCACATGCTAGCCAGCGTAGAAATGAAAAAAAAATAGGCAAGATGAACACGTGGATGGAGGGATGGGTAGGAAGGAGGGTTTCAGATTTGTTGGACATTGGGACCGGTTCTGAGGAAGATGGGACGATTACAAAATGGTCTACGTCTGAACCGGAGTGGAACCAATGTCCTTGCGAGAGGTTTTGCTACTGCTGTTGGGGAGATTTTAAACTAATGTGACAGGCGGCTGGGAACCAGAAGAGAAAACAAGTAGGAAATAAGGTGGAGACTGTGGATGGTAAGAATAATGAAGACAGCATTAATAAAGGGAAGAGTAGGCAGAGACCAGATGAATGCAAAACAACTGGTGGCCTGAAATGCATATACTTTAATTCAAGGAATATAGTGTATAAAGCAGATGAACTTAAGGTTTTGGATTGGAGCCTGGGAGTATGACTTTATTGTGATCACAGAGACTTTTTTGAAGGAGGGGCATGATTGGCATGTTCCAGGATATAGATGCTTCAGACAAGACAGTGAGGGAAGTCATAGTGGGGGTAGGGTGGAGTTGCATTGTTGATCAGGGATGATACCACGGCAGTGCTGAAGGAGAACACTATGGAGGGCTTGAGTAGTGAGGCAACACGGGTGGAGCTGAGAAATAAGAAGGGTGCTGTTACATTGTTGGGGCTGTATTACAGGCCTCCCAACAGTGAGAATGAGGTAGAAAACAAATAGGTAAACAGATTATGGAACGATGTAGAGGCAGTAGGCTAGTAGTGATGGGAGATTTTAAGTTTCCCAACATTGACTGGGATACACTTCGCGTCAGAGGTCTGGATGGTGTAGAATATGTACAAAGCATCCAGGAGAGTTTCCTAGAGCAGTATGTCAATAGTCCAATGAGGGAAGGGGTCATATTGGACCTGGTACTGGGCAACAAGACAGGCCAAGTGGTTTAAGTTGTGGTGGTGGATTTCTTTGGGAACAGTGACCACAATTCTGTAAGTTTTAGAATACTCGTAGACAAAGATGAGAGTGGTCCTAAGGGATGAGTACTAAACTGGGCCAAGGCCAATTATATCAAAATTAGGCAGGAGCTGGGAAATATGGATTGGACACAGCTATTTGAAGAGAAGTCCACATTTGAGATGTGGAAGGCTTTCAAAGAGAGGTTAAAGATAGTGCAGGATAGGCATGTCCTGTTGAAGGCAAAGGATAGGAAGGGCAAGATTGGTGAACCGGAGATGACAGGAGAAATTGTACGACTAGCCAAGAGGAAAAGAGAAGCGTATATAAGGTCTAGGAGCTAAGAACAGACGGGCCCTGGAAGAATATCGGAAGAGTATGGCCAGTCTTAAACAAGGAATCAAGAGGGATAAAAGGGAACTGAACCCTCACCTTTCTCAGGTTATAATGTGTTCATATTCCAGAATATACAAAGCGAGGGATGTCGTTAGATGAAGGGAGGGCTGTTGATGTCATATACATGGTGTTTAATAAGGCATTTGATAAGGTTTCTCATGGCAAACTAATAGAGAAAGTGAAATCACATGGTGTTCAGGGTGGGCTAGCTCGGTGGATAAAGAACTGGTTGAGCAACGGGAGATAGAGAGTAGCAGTTGAAGGGAGTTTCCCGAAATGGAGAAAGGTGACCAGTGATGTTCCACAGGGTTCAGTGTTGCGGCCACTGTTGTTTGTAATTTACATAAATGATCTGGAAGAGGGCACTATTGGTATGATCAGCAAGTTTGCAAATGGCACGAAGATTGGTGGAGTAGCGGAAAGCATAAGAGAATGTCAAAGAATGCAGGAGAATATAGACAGACTGGAGAGTTGGGCAGAAAAGTGGCAGATAGAGTTCAATCCAGTGGCGATGCATTTAGGCAAGACTAATTCTAGAATGAATTATACAATGAATGGAAGAGCCTTAGGAAAAGTTGATGAACAGAGAGATTTGGGAGTTCAGGTCCATTGTACCCTGAAGGTTTCTGCACAGGTGGATAGAGTGGTCAAGAAAGCATATGGTATGTTTGCCTTCATCGGACGGGGTATTGAGTATAAGAACTGGCAAGTCATGTTAAAATTGTACAAGACATTGGTTCGGCCACATTTAGAATACAGTGTACTGTTCTGGGCTCCACATTACCAAAAGGATGTGGATGCTTTGGAGAGGGTGCAGAGAAGGTTTACGAGGATGTTGCCTGATACGGAGGATGCAAGCTATGAAGGGAGGTTGAGTAGGTTAGGTTTATTTTCATAAGAAAAAAGGAGATGGGGGGGCTGATTGACGTTTACAAATTCATGCAGGATGTAGACAGGGTGGATAGAGATAGGCTTTTACCCAGAGTGAAGGATTCCAACATAAGAGCTCGCGCGTAGAAGGTGAGAGGTGAAAAGTTTAATGGGGATACACATGGCAAGTACCTCACACAGATGGTGGTGAGTGTCTGGAATGCATTGCCAGCAGAGATGGTAGAGACAGGCACGGTACATTCATTTAAGATGCATCTGGACAGATGCATGAGTAGGTGGGGAGCGGAGGGATACAGATGCTTATCAATTGGGCGACAGGTTTAGAGAGTAGATTTGTATTGACTCAGGCTTGCAGGGCCGAAAGGCCTGTTCCTGGGCTGTAAATTTTCTTTGTTCTTTGACTATGAAATGTGTCTGCAAGAAGTTAAAAATCATACTACACCAGGTTATAGTCCAACAGAATTGTTTGGAAGCACTAGCTTTTGAAGTGCTGCTCCTTTATCACAACCACCTGATCAGGAACAGTGCTTCGAAAGCTAGTGCTTCCAAATAAACCTGTTGGACTATAACCTGGTGTTGTGTGATTTTTAACTTTGTACACCCCAGTCCAACACCAGCATCTCCAAATCATAACTATCATCTCTCCACAATGCCTTACCCTCTACTCCTCACCATCAAACTCCTCTCCCATCCTTCTCTCTCACAGGGAGCTCCACTTCAATCAATCTCTCTCCAACTCAATTTCTGACCCGTCTTCCTCCCAGTCACATACATTGTCGCTGGGCTCTCCTCAAAGTGTTGGCACATCAGTTCTACACTGAACAATTTTCACCACCCTTTATGCTTTTCAAAAGGATGAACACTGGGATTGGCCTCGGTCCGAGGAGAAGGGTGACATTTGGGATAGATTCTGTCCCCCATGAAGAACCTCCTGTGTATCTCACCGGTTTCAATAAACTCGAAACTTCCTCAGAATAGATGTCTAGAACATTACTCCCTAGTTACCCCCACATCCTGAGTCAGTGCAAGAGGAAGAATTTTACTCGAACCTTTTTTAGGGCGGCATGGTGACTCGGTAGTCAGCACTGCTGCCTCACAGCACCAGGTCCCAGGTTTGACTCCAGCCTCGATCGACTGTGTGGAGTTTGCACATTCTCCCAGTGTCTGTGTGGTTTTACTTCGGGTGCTCCTGTTTCCTCCCTCAGTCCAAAGATGTGCGGGTCAGAATAATTGGCCAGGCTAAATTGCCTGTAGTATTCGGTGCATTAGTCAGAGGGAAATGAGACTGGGTGGATTACTCTCCGGAGGGTCGGTGTGGACTTGTTGGGCTGAAGGCCCTGTTTCCACACTGTAGGGAATCTAATCTCATATCCAAAAAAATCCTTTCCAACTTCTGCATGATCAGATTGTTGATGGTGTTTTCAAAGCTTTGTTTTCTCTTTATAAAGTCCAGCTGTTTTGATCATCTCTTTGATCACATTCATTCCCAGACAGGTCAGCCCGAGACATGGTCAGTGCAGTGACCTAGCCTTCCCTGTGTTTCCTGACACAGCCTCGTGTCTCAGTTGAAGCCAGTTCACAAACCAGTTGTGATGTCTGAACTCTCTCTGTGATGTACACGGTGAGGTCACACTTGTTCTGTGAGGTCACACTTTGACCTGTCCAGCTCACGTTGCCTCACTGCGATCAAACAGGGAGTAAGCCGGGGAGGACTGAAACCCTCACCTTTCTCAGTTTACAATGCGTTCATATTCCAGAATATACAAAGCAGTTGTAGACATAGACATTCGGGTGTACGGATGATGCTCAATGACACGGAATCAGAGACACACAGATACAGTTTGAGACTGCCCAGGAAATGTCTCAGAGCTGACTCTGAGACAAACGCGATCTGTACAGCAGCAGCTGGGGATGAATCATTCTTTGTTCCCTGCAGTGTACTGGGCATGCTCAGTGAAGAAACCAAAAAACACCTGACTGATGATGGAGCAGATTGAAGGGAGATGGAGGGGTGAGACCAGGAAGGGTATGGGTCTGGGCCCACTATTCAGAGAGGTGTGGGTTTCACTCCTTGTCTGTCATATCCTCTTGCCTCACTGTCTACATCAGTCTGCAGCCTTGTCCACTGTGGTATTTCAAAATATCAGTCATATAATTCCGAATTGTCTTCAGGCTTCACTCCTCTACCACTCATTTAGGCTGCGCTTTCAGACGCCCACGTTACTTTCTTTCTCTTATCCTCCAGCCATTTAGTTGTTGACACTCTACTCCTCCTTCAACTAAAGGGTTCAGTTACCTTCACTTAGATCTATGCCCCGGTCCTTAATCCCACCCCCCCCCACCCCCACCATGGGAAATGTTCTCTTCCTGTATACCCTATGGCCATCATAGTTTTATACATCTCAGTCATGTCTTCTCTCCATCAGCTCTGCTTTAATGAAAACAATCCCAGTCTGTCCAAACTGTCTACAGAACTAAAACTCTCCAAGCCCAGGGAACATCCTGGTCAATTTCCTCTGCACCCTCCCCAATGCACTCACATCCCTTCGAGCATGTACAGAACTCTGTTGGCCTATATTTCAGTGAGTTTGAGAATGGTCATGTCGAGCCTTAGACGTCGCTGGTAGCATCGTGGACAGATCTAGAGTGTTCTGTTTTGGATGGAATTCGATTGATCAGAATGTTGAGCTTGACACAAAACACACTTAATTCTTACAGCACAATTAAAATACAAACAATGAAAAAAACAACTTAAACCTGTCGGAATACAGAACAAAATAATATATTATTTAATTCTACACATTAGCTGTTCCAATACAGCCACATAATATGAACAGATCCTTAGTAAAGGCAAATTCACCAAAACAGATATCCCTCAATTCCTATCTCCTCTAATCCAAAAGATGGGAACACCAAAACAAACAATCTCACAGCAGAGAGAGAGTTCAGGCGTTTTTCCGACAGCAGAGAGAGGTGACAGCTGTGACTAATAGCTTCAACACCAAATAATGCAACTTCAGTAACTGAGAGCAGCACCGAGCCCCTGGATCGGTAAGAGCCAGACTCCACTTCCTCATGCTGCTTTGGTCGTATTTTAAGAAAACGCAAAGTTATTTACTCTGCTTTCAATGGAGCATACACCTTAGCACTAAGTTGATAACATCCCTTATCACAGCTCCTTAAAGGGACAAGGTATCAGTCTGCTCTCCTCCGAGTCAGTGGTACCGACACAGTGGGGTCAGCCTTCCCTCCCTGTGGTCAGTGACACAGACACAGTGGGGTCAGCCTTCCCTCCCTGGGGTCAGTAACACAGAGACAGTGGGGTCAGCCTTCCCTCCATGGAGTCAGTGATACCGACACAGTGGGGTCAGCCTTCCCTCCCTGGGGTCAGTGACACGGTCACAGTGGGGTCAGCCTTCTCTCCCTGGGGTCAGTGACACAGACACAGTGGGGTCAGCCTTCCCTCCCTGGGGTCGGTGACACAGACACAGTGGGGTCAGTCTGCTCCCCCTGGGTCAGTGACAGAGACACAGTGAGGTCAGTCTGCTCTCCCCTGGGTAAGTGACACAGACACAGTGGGGTCAGCCTTCCCTCCCTGGGGTCAGTGACACAGACACAGTGGGGTCAGTCTGCTCCCCCTGGGTCAGTGACAGAAACAGTGGGGTCAGTCTGCTCCCCTACATCAGTGACCCTGACACAGTAGGGTCAGTAGCTCCCCCTACATCAGTGACCCTGACACAGTGGGGTCAGTCTGCTACCCCTACATCAGTGACCCTGACACAGTGGGGTCAGTCAGCTCTCCACTTGATCACTTTCAACTGGAAGGAAAAGGGCAGTAGATACATGGAAATACCACCCCCTACAAGTCCCCCTCCAGACCACTCTCAATTCTGACTTGGAAACACATCGCTGTTCCTTTAGTGTCATTGGGTCAAAGTCCTGGAATTCCCTCCCTAAGGGGCACATTGTGGGTCTACCTACATCACAAGGAGTGCACTGAGTTCAAGAAGACAGCTCACCATCACCTTCTGAAGGGCCAACTAGGGACGGGCAAAAAACACTGGCCCAGCTAGTTCTGCCCATATTCCACGGGTCAATGAAAAATATTCCACAGTCTGGGAACAATGGGACCGATCCTTTGGCTTCAATGAGGAGTTTTATTTATTCAGAACGCGATGAATTTGTGTAGCCAGAGGATTTACTGTGTTCCTGATCTTCCCTCTGAACATAGAAAATGTTGCTGCATAAATAATCTGTTTGTACAACAACGTTACCTCTGCAGCATGTAACCAACAATACTGAACACTAACAGAAACGGTGGGTAATCATCAGGATTGATGCCTCACTTGACATAATATCAGAAATCTACAACATTGATTAAACACGGGAGGGTGAAGCTCCCAGAGATGGTGAAGAGCAGAATCACAGCATTCCTTCTGCTCTCCATCTCTGGGTCTCTGCGGGTCTCTCCTTTGCTCTCACCCTTCAGCATTTTAGTGATCAACTGGTCACTAAAATAAAACATCGCACATCACAGCACAGTACAGACCCTTCGGCCCTCGATGTTGCACTGACCTTTTGAACAATCTGAAGCCCATCGATCTGACACTATTCCATTTTCATCCATATGTTTATCCAATCACCATTCAAATATCCTTAAAGTTGGTGATTCTCTAACTGTTGTAGGCAGGGTGTTCCATCCCCCAACTATTCTGACATCTGTTCGATATCTATCATCCCTCAATTTAAAGCTCTGTCCCCTCGTGCAAACCATCACCATCCGAGGGAAAAGGATCTCACTGTCCACCCTATTGATCCCTTGATTATCTTGTATGTCTCAATTAAGTCGCCTCTCAGCCTTCTCTCTCGGATTGTGACAGAGGGATACCGAAGGAATCGCACAATTCAAATGGCTGCTCTGTCTTGGAGAGAGGTAGAGAGACAACTGATGGTGAGTTTAAACAAAGTACCACCTCACCTCTCTACATCTCACATCAGCCATCCAGCCAACTGTGCCAACTGAGCCCCTGCAGCACTGGCGGCTGGAGACTGGTTTGTGGTTTATTGTGATACCAACATCCAATGTTGGATTTGGTGCTTGGCAATGAACCAGCCAGGTGTCCGATCTCTCTGTAGGAGAGCATTTTGGTGACAATGGTCATAATTCCATGACCTTCACTGTACACATGGAGAGGGATAGGAGCAGATGGTATGGGAAAGTATTTACTTTGGGGAGGGGGAATTACAATGCTATTAGGCAGGAACTGGGGCATCTAAATTGGGAACAGATGTTCTCAGGGAAATGCACGACCGAAATGTGGAGGTTGTTTGGGAGGACAAGTTTGTCCCACTGACGCAAGGAAGGGATGGTGGGGTGAAAGAACCTTAGGTGACAAGGGATGTGGAACATCTAGTCAACAGGAAGAAGGAAGCATACTTAAGTTTGGGGGGCAAGCTTCAGACAGGGCTCCAGAGGGTTACAAGGTAGCCAGGAAGGAACTGAAGAATAGACTTAGGACATCTAGGAAGGGGCATGTAAAGGATTTAGGAGGCGGGATGAAGGAAAACCCCAAGGTATTCTACACTGATGTGAGGAACAAGAGGATGGTCAGAGTGAGGGTAGGGCCAATCAGGGACAGTGGAGGGAACTTGTGCCTGGAGTCGGAGGAGGAGGTAGTGTTGGTCCTCAATGAATACTTTGCTTCATTATTCACTACTGAGAGGAAACTTGATGTTTGTGAGGACAGCATAAAACAGGCTGACATGCTCAAACAGGTTGGTGTTAAAAAGGAGGTTGCGCTGAAAGTTTTAAGGGTAGTGAACTCCCCTGGGCAGGAAGGAATATTTGCAAGGATACTACAGGAAGCGAGGGAAGAGATTGCTGTACCTTTGACAATGATCTTTGTGTCCTCATTGTCCACTGGAGTAGTGTCAAATAATTGGAGGGTGGCAAATATTATTCCCTTATTCATGATAGGGAATAGGGTAATCTTAGGAAGTACAGACCAGTCAGTTTTACTTATGTGTTGGGCAAATTATTGGAGAGGATTCTGAGACACAGGATTTATGATTAATTGCAAAACCATAGCTTTGTTAGTGATAGTCAGCATGGCTTTGTGAGGGCAGGTCATGCCTCACAAACCTTATTGAATCCTTTCAGGATGTGACAAAATGCTCTGAGGAAGGTAGAGCAGTGGATGTGGTGCACATGGATTTTAGCAAGACATTTGATAAAGTTGCCCATGGGAGGCTCATTCAGAAAGTAAGGAGGCAAGGGATACTGGGAAATGTGGCTGTCTGGACACAGAGTAGGCTTGTCCATAGAAGACAGAGGCTTGTAGTAGATGGGAAGTATTCAGCCTGGAGCTTGGTGAACAGTGATGTTCCGCAGGGATCCTTTCTGGGACCTCTGCTCTCTGTGTATTTTTATAAATGACCTGCATGAGGAAGTAAGTTTGCCAATGACATGAAGGTTGGTGGAGTGGTGGATAGTGTGGAGGACTGCCCTAGGTTGCAACAGGACATTGACAGGGTGCAGAACTGGGCTGATGAATATCAGATGGAGTTCACCCTGGAAAAGATGAAGTGATTCATTTTGGAAGGTTAAATTGAAATGCAGAATGCAGGGTTAAAGGCAGCATTCTTGGCAGTGTGGAGGAACACAGGGATCTTGGGGTCCATGCCTATTGATCCCTCAAAGATACCCATCGCCACCCAAATTTGTTGAGGCAACTTATAGCGTGTTTGCTTTCATTAACAGAGGGATGGAGTCGAAGAGCAGCGAGGTAATGCTACAACTCTATAGAGCCCTGCTTAGACCACACTTGGAATGTTGTGTTCAGTTCTGGTTGCCTCATTATAGAAAGGATGTGGGAGCTTTAGAGAGGGCGTTGCCTGCACTGGAGGGCATGTCTTATGAAGGAAGGTTGAGGGATCGAGTGTATTTCTCACTGGAGTGAAGAAGGATGAGAGCTGACATGATGGGGGTGTACAAGGTGATGAGAGACACAGATAGAGGGAATAGACAGAGATTTTTTCCCTGGGTGGAAATGGTCATCACCGGCTGGGGAGGGGGGGGGGGGGCGGTAACGTTTTAGAGTGATTAGAGGAACTTTTAGGGGAGATGTCAGATGTCGGTTCTTAACACAGACAATGGTGGATGTGTGGAGTACACTACCAGCAGTGGCAACAGAGTCAGATAGATTAGGGACAATTAGAACATAGAACATAAACATGATAGCGCAGTACAGCATTGGGCCCTTGATGTTGTGCCGACCTGTGTAACTAATCTGAAGCCCATTTATCCTATACAATTCCATTTTTGTCCATATGATTATCCAATGACCATTTAAATGCCCTGAAAGTCAGTGTCTACGACAGTTGCAGGCAGTGCGTTCCATTCCCCTAATACACTGTGTGTAAAGAAACTACCTCTAACATCTGTCCTATATCTATCATCCCTAAATTTAAAGCTATGTCTCCTCGAGCTAACCATCACCATCCGAGGAAAAAGCTCTCACTGTCCATCCTATCTAATTCTGTGATTATCTGTATCTCAGAATTACGTCATCTCTCAGCCTTCTTTTCTCGAATGAAAAGAGCCTCAACCTTATCAAACTGGGTGGCAACTTTCATCGATCTATGTACCTGGACGCTGAGATCTCTCTACTTATCTACACTACCAAGAACCTTACCATTAGCCCAGTACTCTGTATTCTTATTCCTACTTCCAAAGTGAATCACCTCACACTTTTCCACATTAAGTTCCATTTGCCACCTCTCAGCCCAGCTCTGCAGCTTATCTATGCCCCTCTGTAGACTGCAACATCCTTCAGCACTATCCACAAATCCACTGACCTTACTGTCTTCCACAAATGTACTAATCCATCCTTCTACACCCTCATCTAGGTCACGGATAAAAATGACAAACAGCAGTGGACCCAAAACAAATCCTTGTGATACACCACTAGTAACGAACTCCAGGGTGAACATTTCCCACCAGTCCCCACCCTCTGTCTTCTTTCAACGAGCCACCTTCTGATCCAAACTGCTGAAGCAAACTCAATCCCATGTCTCTGTATTTTGTGCATTTAAGCAACTCTTGGATCGGCACATAGAAGAGAGAACAATAGATTCAGATAAATGGTCGGCACAACATCGAAGGCTGAAGGGTCTGTACTATGTTAACAGCACAGGTTCAATCCCCACACTGGCTGAGATCATCATGAAGGCCCTACCTTCCCAACCTCACCGTTCCCCTGAGGCACGGTGACCCTCAGGTTAAACTCACGGCCAGTCGTTTCTCACTATTGAGAGAGCAGCCCTATGGTCCACTGGGACTATGGCGATTTTACTGAAGGAATCTATACCCAAGTCAGGATGGTGAGTGGCTTGGAAGGGAACATGCAGGTTATGGTGTTTCTCATCCATCTACTGCCTTTGTCTTTAGGAAGGTATGGTCATAGATGTTGAAGATGATGTCTACGGAACATTGGTGAGTCTCTGCAGTGTGGATTGTCAATGATACTCAGAGCTGCCAATGAGCACCGGTGGTGGATAGACAATGATTGTAGATGTGGTGCTGATCAAACTGGGTACTTCATCATAAAAGAGAAAATGTTGGAGAAACTCAGCAGGCCTGCTGTAACTGTGAAGAGAGTAAGGCCTGGTGAAGAGAGAAAGAGAATGAATGTTTCTAGTCCGACATGATTCTTGATCAGCCTTTTCTGAAGAAGGGTGATATTGGACTCAAAAGTTTAACTTTATGAATCTCTCCAAAGATGTTGCAAGATTTGCTGAATTTCTCCAGCACTTTCTGATTTCATTTCGGATTTTGAGTGTGTGCAACATTGTGCTTTTATGTGGCTGCCTGGTTATGCTGGGATCCCATTTCTTGAGGAATCTTGGAGATATTTCCATCCAGGCAAGTGGGGAGTATTCCATCACACTCCTGACGTGTGCCTTGGAGATGGTGGAGAGGCTTTTAGAGCCATGAGGTACATCCCTCACTGCAGTGTTCCTGCCACCTGAGCTGCTCTTATAGCCACAGTACATGCATTGTAAACCCATTTTATTTTCAGCTCAATGGGAACTCCCAGCTTGTTGATTGTAGGGGATTCAGCCACAGCAAAACCTTGAATGTCAAAAATCGTTATCAATGTAATCTCTTCTTAGAGGTGATAATTGCTTTGCATTTGTGTGGCACGAATGTTAAATGCCATTTGTCAGCCCAGGCCTGGAACATAGAACATTGAAGATTACAGCACAGTACAGGCCCTTCGGCCTTCGATGTTGTGCCGACCTGTGAAACTAATCTCACGCCCATCTAACCTACACCATTCCATTATCGTCCTTATGTTTATCCAATGACCATTTAAATGTTCTTAAAGTTAGCAAGTCTACTACTGTTGCAGGCGGGGCATTCCATTCCCCGACTACTCTCTGAGTAAGGAAGCTACCTCTGACAGTAAAGCTCTGTCGCTTCGTACCAGCCATCTCCATTCAAGGAAATGGGCTCTCACTGTCCACCCTATCTACTCCTCTGATCATCTTGTATGTCTCTATGTCGTCACCTCTCAACCTTCTTCTCTCTAAGAAAAACAAGTCTCTCAGCTTTCCTTCATAAGACCACCTCTCCGTACCAGGCAACATCCTGATAAATCTTCTCTGCATCCTTTCCAATGTTTCCACATCCTACTTTTAATATGGCGACCAGAACTGTACGCAATATGCCAAGTGCAGCCACACCAGATTTTTCTACAGCTGCAACATGACTTCTTGGCTCTGAAACTCAATCCCTCTCCTGATAAAAGCTAACACACTGTGCGCTTTCTTAACAACCCTATCAAACTGAGTGGCAACTTTCAGGGATCTATGTGCATGGACACCGAGATCTCTATGCTCACCGCACCACCAAGGATCTTGCCTTTAACCCAGTATTCCGTATTCCTGATCCTCCTTCCAAAGTGAATCTCCCCATACTTTTATGCATTAATCTCCATTTTCCACTTCTCAGCCCAGCTCTGCAGCTTATCTTTGTCCCTTTGTAACCTGCAGCATCTTTCTGCACTGTCCACAACTCCACTTACCTGGTGTCATCCGCAAATGTAATGAACCCATCCTTCCACATCCTCATCCCAGTCATTTATAAAAATGACAAACACCAGTGAACGAAAAACAGATCCTTGCGGTGCACCACTAGTAACTGAACTGCAGGATAAACAGTTCCCATCAACAACCACCCTTACAGCTCGCCAATTTCTGACGCAAGAAGCTAAATCACCCTCAATCCCATGTCTCCGTGCCTCCGTATTTTGTGCAATAGCTGATCATGGAGACCCTTATCAAAAGCCTGACTGAAACCAATATACACCACATTGACCAACTAATCTGCTGCTTGGTTTGTGAGGCACGATCTACCCTTCACAAAACCATGTGGACGAACCTTAATCGACTTCATCCTTTCTGGATGATTGAAGGATGATTCTAAATCTGAACTCATGAATTTTTCCAAATCTTTATCCACAATCAAAGTAAGGCTCACTGTTCTATAATTACCAGGGTTGTCTCTACTCCCCTTCTTGAACAAGGGGACAACTTTTACTGTCCTCCAGTCTTCTGGCACCATTCCTGTAGACAATGATGACGTAAAGATCGAAGTCTCTGCAATCTCCTCCCTGGCTTCCCAGAGAATCCTAGGATAAATCCCCTTCACCTCAGGGGACCTATCTATTTTCACACTTTCCAGAATTGCTAACATTTCCTCCTAATGAACCTTAATACCGTCTTGTCTAATAATATGGATCTCAGTATTCTCCTCGACAATATTGTCTTTTTCCAGTGTGACTACGAATGCGAAATATTCATTTAGCGCCTCTCCTTTCTCATCAGACCTCACACACAACTTCCCATTATTGTCCTTGACTGGTCCTAATCTTATTTTCGTCACTGTTTTTATTCCTGGTATACTGATAGAAAGCTTTAAGGTTTTAATTGATGCGACCTGCCAAAGACTTCTCATGTCCCCTCCTGGCCCTTCTTTGCTTTCTCTTTTGGTCCTTCCTGGCAAATTTGTAACTCTCAAGCACCTAACTGAATCTTCATGTCTCATCTTTACATAAGCTTCCTTCTTCCTCTTAACAACAGATACAACTTCTTTACTAAACCATGGTTCCCTTGTTCCACCACCTCCTCGCTCCCTGACAGGTACATACTTATCAAGGACATGTAGTAGCTGATCCTTGAAAAAGCTCCACGTTTCAATTGTGCCCATCCTCTGCAGTTTCCTTTCCATCCTCTGCATCCTAAATCTTGCCAAATCACAGCATAATTGCCTTTCCCCCAACTATATCACTTTCCCTGCGATATATCCCTGTCCCTTTCCATCACTAAAGCAAATGTAACTATCACCACAGTGCTCACCTACCTGCAAATCTCACACCTGCCTGGGTTCATGACCCAGTACCAAATCCAATGTGGCCTCGTCCCTTGTTGGCCTGTCTATATACTGTGTCAGGAAATGCTCATACAAACGTTGGACAAAATCTGACCGATCTAAAGTACTCGAACTACAATGTTTCCAGTCAATATGTGGAAAGTTAAAGGTCCCCAGAACCACGACCCTGTTACTTTCTCTCCTCTCCAGAGTCATCTTTGCAAACCTTTCCTCTACATCTCTGCAAGCCTACAGAAAACTCCCAACAGCATGACCTCTGCTTTCCTTTTTCTTACCTCAGCCCATTCTACCTCAGTGGACCAGTCCTCATCAAATGTCCTTTCTGCAACCATAACACTGTCCTTGACTAACAGTGCCACACCTCCCACTCTTTTACCACCTTCCCTCTTCTTAATGAAACATCTAAACCCAGGAACATGTAATAACCATTCCTGTCCCTGCTCGATCCAGGTCTCTGAAATGGCCACAATATCGAAGTCCCAGCCCATGCTGCAAGGTCACCCACCTTATTCTGGATGCTCCTGGCGTTGAAGTAGACACACTTGAAACCAACTTCCTGTCAGCCGCTGCACTCCCGTGACCTTGAAACCCTATTTAGGACCTCATTGTTCTCAATCTCCTGTCCACTGATGCTGCAATTCAGGTTCCCATCTCCTCCTGAATTAGTTTAAACCCTCCCAAAGAGCATAAACTAACCTGCCCCCAGGTTAGAGTACCTCTCTGGTTCAGGTGTAGATAATCCTGTTTGTAGAAGACCCACCTACCCCAGAATAAGCACAAATTATCCAGGTATCTAAATCCCTCCCTCCTGCACCATCCATGTAGCCACATGTTCATCTCTTCTCTCTCCCTATTCCTTGACAGCTTGTGACACAGGTAACAAACTAGAGTTGACATCTCTGTTTGTTCCAGCTCTAAACTTCCACCCTAACTCCCTGAATAGCTGCTTTAAAACCCTATCCCTTGTCCTACCCATGTTATTGGTGCCTCTGTCTGTGGACCATGAGTTGGGGCTGTTCCCCTTCCTACTCAACGATTCCGAAAATACGATCTGAGACATCATGAACCCTGGCACTTGGGAGGCAGCACATCAACCCTGATTCTCTCTCATTCCCACAGAATCTCCTATCTGTCCCCTCACAGTGAAGTCCCCAATGACTAATGCTCTGCTCCCCTTTCACTTCAAACAACAAAGAACCAAGAAAATTTACAGCCCAAGAACAGGCCCTTCGTCCCTCCAAGCCTGAGCCAACTCGAACCTGCTGTCTAAACCTGTCGCCCAGTGCCGAAGCTTCTGTATCCCCCTGCTCCCCACCTACTCATGCATCTGTCCAGTCGCATCTTAAATGAATCTAACATATCTGCCTCTACTACCTCTGCTGGCAATGCATTCCAGACAACTACCATCTTCCGTGTAAAGTACTTGCCGTGTGTATCCCCCCTTAAACTTTTCACCTTTCACCTTGAAAGCGTGACCTCTCATTACTGAATCCTTCACCCTGGTAAAAAAAAGGTTATCTTTATCTGCCCTGTCTATACCCTTCATACCCTCAATCAGGTCCCCCCTCAATCTTCTGTTTCTCTAATCCTTCCTTTCTGAGCAACATGGACAGATTCTGTGCCAGAAACCTGTGCCACATTGCTTACCCCTCGTAAGTTGTCCCTCCCCAGCAGTCACCAAAACAGTATGCTTGTTATTGAGGGGAACGGCCACAGGGGAACTCTGCATTGTCTGCCTGTTTCTTTCTGTCTCCTGACTGTAATCCACCTTTCCCCTGTACCTGAGGTGTGACTCCCTCCCTGTAACTCCTCTCAATTACTCCTCAGCCTCGCGAATGGTCCGAAGTTCATCCAGCTCTGGCCCCAGTTCCCTAACGCCGTTTCCGAGGAGCTAAAGTTTCCAGGATCTTGCTACAGAGCCACATGGAGTGCTTCAGTATCTGAGGAGGGAAGAATGCTGCTAAACATTATGTGAGTTTCAGCGAACCCTCGGGCTTATGACATTCTGACTGAGGGAAGGTCAGTTATACAGTTACTAAAGATAGTTAGGGTTAGGACACAATCTTGAGGACCTCCTGCTGTGAGGGCCTGGAGCTTAGATGGCTGACCTCCACCAACCACACCAATTGCTGTGGGTCTGGAGTCACATGTAGCCCAGACAAGACAAGGACAGCCCTAATCCTTAAATGGTATTAGAGAACCAGATGGGTTTTATCAACAATTGACAAGGGTTTTATGGAGAGATAAGTGAGAGGAGTGTGGGGTGGGGAGAAAGTAGCACAGAGTACAAAAGGTGAGTGGGGGAGGGGATGACGGTGATAGGTCGGGGGCGGGGGCAGGGTGGAGTGGATCGGTGGAAAAGAAGATAGGCAGGTAGGACAAATCATGGGGACAGTGCTGAGCTGGAAGTTCGTAACTGGGGTGAGGTGGGGGTATTTGAAATGAGGAAAATGTTGGAGTCCACATTGATGCCCTGGGGTTGAAGTGTTCCGAGGCAGAAGATGGGGCGTTCTTCCTCCAGGCGTCTGGTCGTGAGGGAGCGGTGGTGAAGGATGCCCAGGACCTCCATGTCCTCGGCAGAGTAGGAGGGTGAGTTGAAATGTTGGGACACAGGATGGTGTCGTTGATTGGTGTGGGTGTCCCAGAGAGGTTCCCTAAAGCACTCTGCTAGGAGGCGTCCAGTATCCCCAATGTAGAGGAGACCGCATCAGGAGCAACGGATACAATAAATGATATTGGTGGATTTGCAGTAAAACTTTGATGGATGTGGAAGGCTCCTTAAGGACCTTGGAAGGAGGTTCAGCAACAAACCCATGAGTGTATAACTCCTGCTCTGATTTGTCTTTTCTAAATATAGCACCTCACATTTATCTAAATTAAACTCCAACTGCCACTCCTTGGCCTACTGACCAATCTGAACAAGATCCTGTGTACTCTGAGGTAACCTCCAATTTTGGTGTCATCTGCAAACTTGCGAACTATACCTGCTATTTTCACATCCAAATCATTTATGGAAATGAAAACATGCCTTACAGTTTGGAATGCCCAACAAGTCCACACCGACCCTCCGAAGAGCAACCCATCCAGACGCATTCCCCTACATTTACCCCTTTACCCAACACTACGGGCAATTTAGCGTGGCCAATTCACCTAAACTGCACACCTTTGGACTGTGGGAGGAAACCGGAGCACCCGGAGGAAACCCACGTAAACACGGGGAGAATGTGCAAACTCCACACAGACAGTTGCCTGAGGCAGGAATTGAACGCGGGTCTCTGGTGCTGGTGGCAGCATGCTAACCATTGTGCCACCGTGCCACCCCAACTTGCTTCTCACTTTACTTGCTTCTCACTGATTTCTAGGGCACATCTGATCAGGTCCTGGGATTTATCTATCTTTATGTATTTTGAGATGTCCACTGTAACATGATGAAAAGCAATGGACCCAGCACTGATCCTTGTGGCACACTATGGATCACAGGCCTCCAGTCTGAAAAGCAACCCTCGATCAACAACCTCTGTCTGCTATCTTTGAGCCAGTTCTGCATTCAAATAGCTAGTTCTCCCTGCATTCCATGATCTCTAATCTTGTTCACCAGTCCACCGTGAAGACCCTTGTTGAATGCCTTACTGAAGTTCATGTAGATCACAGCAACTGCTCTGCCCTCATCAATCCTCTTCACACGCACAGAGTCATGCCGAATATCCCTAAACAGTCCTTGCCTTTCCAAATAGATGTAAACCCTATCCCTTAGTATTACCTCCATCAAGTTTTCCACCATCAATCAGGCTCACTGGTGTATCGCTCCCTGGCTTTTCCTTACCACCTTTCTTAAATAGTGGCACCCTGTTAGCCAACTTTCAGTCTTCCAGCGCCTCACCTGTGACTATCAATGATACAAATATCTCAGCAAGTGGCTCAACAATCACTTTACTTGCTTCTCACTGATTTCTAGGGTACACCTGTTCAGGTCCTGGGATTTATCTATCTTTATGCATTTTGAAATGTCCACTGTAACATGATCATTTTTAAAGATGTCATCATCTGTATCCCCACATTCTATATCTTACATGACCTTCGCCACAGTAAACACTGATGAAACATATTTGTTTAGTATCTCCCCATCTCCTGTGGTTCCACATATAGGCTGCCTTGCTGATCTTTGAGGGGCACTGTTCTCTCCCCAGTTAATCTTTTGTCCTGAATATATTTATTGAATTTGTTTGGATTCTCCTTACCCCGATTTGCCAGTGCTATCTCATGTTCCATTTTTGCCTTCCTGATTCTCCTCTTATGTATATTCCTACTGCATTTATACTTTTTTCAGGATTCACTTGATTTCTGCTGTCTATACCTGATATATGCTTCCTTCTTTTTCTCAAATACAACCTCAATTTCTCAAGTCATCCAGTATTCACTGCACCTACCAGACTTGCCTTTCACCCGAACACACTGTCTCTGGACTCTCATTATCTCATGTTTGAAGGCTTCCCATTGTCCAGCCTTGAGTAGCTTTGAGTGTGAGTTTCCAGATAAAAACTCGATTGAGCGAAGGGCCATCTCTATCCTATATGATGTCATCATTCTACGGTTATGAACTGAAGGATCTGATCATTTCTGTCTTTGTTTTGAGAAAATGAGTGGAAGTTCAAGCTGTAGGTGTGGTCAGTGTCAGATTCAGGTTCTGTATTAGAGTGCTCATTCACAGAGAGAACTTCCCAAATCAGTTGTATAAACAAGGAAAGCTGTGGGATAACAGTGTGCAGGAGAACAGTTCTCAAAAACTTCAACAGCATGAGGCATTGAACGACTGAATAACCTCAGCAGAACGAAGGTCATCACTGAAAAGAGGATGAAAAGGTCTTTTGATATTGATAGGATTGATTGATAGTGAGTGAAATATTGCAAGTATTGTTACTTGAAAACATGAATATTTGAGACTTAACAGGACCAGGTCAATCCAGCCTTTGGGGTATTCAAACTTAGCTGTAAATCTCAATGCTATCATCATTAAAATAAACCTGCTGTCGTAACTTGTTTGTTCAAAATGCATTAAAGAATTTAAAGATATAATCACGGTTTCCCAGTGGAGATACCACACAATATAAAATAAATTCTCTGGAACTGTGTCAACTCCATCTCTGAGAGAATTCTCCCATCCCAGCAGCAGGAAGGGAAAGGTTGTGTCATAAACAACGAAATGCATCTTCTCAGGGAAAGGATCGAGACAGTGTACGAGACCATCCTTGTTGCTGTTGGTGTTCCTGGTAAGTGTTGGAACAACTTATATAAACCACTGCATTGAATCATCCTTATTTCTACAGGTAACTGATAAATTATTATATTTCCATTTAGCAAGGCAAATTCTGAGGTCAGACGTTAGTGTCCTCACTGACTGAGTTTAAAGTGAATAGTTTGTCAGTTTGGAGGCTACTCAGTAATGTGCAGCATTGTTCGTTTCCCTATACTGTGCAGAATGGGTTAACACTGAGGCCATATTGATGGACTTTGGCTGAGCACCAGCCCCGGCTGGTCGAGAAAGGATTTAGGAAGACCATCCTCTCTCTCTGTGGTAGTTCACAGCCTGCTATCGGTCAGATGGGTTTTGTAACAACCCACCTCGCAGTGACACCTGGTGTTTCCCATTCCTTGATGGAAAGGGATTGTGTTGGTGGATCTTGCTCAGGCAGCTCGTTCCAAATGGGAGTTCAGATACAGCAGGGTAATGGGTGGGTTCAGCAGGATATTAGGAATTAGGAAATAATGGGGACTGCTTTTAGGGCGATGTGCTGGAAAAGGCACAGCAGGCAAGATTACATCTGAGGAGCAGGCAAAATCGACGGCTGCTGACCCAAACACATCCTGGGTATATGAGTGTGTTTCTGTGAGTAATCTGCTGCACATGTTCTTCCCTGTGTCCTCTAAAAGAGCAAATGATTCATTGAGAGAGATTTTTTAAACATCATATAACATGGAACAACAATAATCTTTGTGTCATTACTTACAGTCTGGGCTCACGCACAGAGAATGTTTCATTAGTGACTTCAAATCTACTTTTTCCTTTCCCTTACAGTTAGTCTCGTGGTGATTGTAATCTTAGTTCGGGGCAAATGTGATCTTTCTGTGTGCAGCATTCGCTACCTGGTGGCCATGACAACGTCAGATCTACTGTTCATTGTTTTTTATATCATCCTTCGCCGATTTCGAAAATATTGTTATCCACTGTGCTTCCTGCAAATCACTCCTGTTTGTGGTGCTATCTATGCCCTCAACCGCTTGACCATTCATTGATCTGCATGGTTCACCATTGCTTTTTCATTTGATCGATTTGTTGCCATTTGTTTTCATGGGATGAAAACTAAGTATTGAACAGGGAAAACTGCAAGAATGGTTCTAGCAATAACCTGCATCTTCATTTGTTTAAAGAACATGCCCAACTCCTTTGTGTATTACCCCAGAAAGATTATCAACAATGTTCCATGGTACTGTTATGTCAGGTCTGGTTATCATTATGGCCCTCGGTGGATAGGTTTTAAATATTTTCAGACTTTTTTAACACCAATGTTCCCATTCACTTTTATTCTCTTTATCAACATTCTGACTGTCAGACATATCTTTGAGGCTATTCAGGTGCGGAAGGAACTGAGAGGTCAGAGAAAAACAGAGAATGAAGCAGAGGTAGAGAGCAGGAAGAATTTTGTGATTTTACTCTTTGCCATATCTGCCAGCTTCATACTTCTCTGGTTGTTGCATATTTTATATTTCTTTAATGCTGGCTATTCCTTGGATTCTGTTTCTTTTCGTCTCTTTGTTCAGATTGGATATATGCTGAGGAACTTAAGTTGCTGCACAAATGGCCTTATTTATGTGGTGACACAGAAACATTTCAGAGACCAGTTAAAGTATGCCATGACATATCCAGTTCGAACAATAAATCAATTGGTGAATCAATCCAAGTAACTGAGAGCCAACATTAGGTGCAGCAGAGAACGGAACGAGGTGTCCACGTGAGGAATGGACTGAAAGGAGAAGGAGGAGCAGCAACATGATAACACTCCTTTCCTCATGGGCAAGGAATGACTCCATCTGAGGAGCAAAATGAAAGAGACTGGAGGTGTAAAGCCAGTGTAAAGTGCTGTGAGTAATCAGCAACAATTAGTCGGAAGTGCGACAACAAAAGCAAATCCAAAAGAAGAATTACATATTCATCCCAAGTAATCCGTTCTCGGTGAGTGAAGTGGGTAGAAAAATAAATGATGTGGAGGTAGGTGTAATCGTTCACTGCAGGCCAGAGAGGGAAATGCAACGACAGGCCCCTGTCCATTCTTCCTCACTGAATTCTCTGACCCACACATCTAGACAATTTTTTTAAACAACGAGAAGTTTTCTTTTGAAAAAGAAATTAAATAGTGTAAAGATTCTGTGTCTTTATTTACACCTTTATTTTCAACAATAAATTCCTCGTGTTGGTTCCTGGCAATCGCACTTTTAGATTTTCTCATTGCCAAAGAGCAAAGGAATTGGGTCAGTTTGTGAATACATGTGACTTTCATTCTAAAACAATAAAATGCAAAGCAGGAGAAGGGGAAGGCAGTCTGGACTGAACTATATCTGATATCATTCAGTTTCTTTATTTGCTCCTTTCCATGTACCACCTGATGCGTTTCTGGGGCAATCCAAGCCTATCCAGAGGGATTTCTGGACTCCTTCTCTGCACCCACCCAATGATCCAGCTCCCTCTCCGATTTCAGATGCTACTTCAAATTTACCTCTCCATATAAGCTATCATCACCTGATCCAATATCACCTTCAGTGAATCAACATGAACTCTGTTTGATTTGACATGATAAAGATCTTTTTTAACTATGTTTGGAGACTGTGTTATGGTAAAGTGCACGGTGAGGGTGCTATCGTGGTCAGTGTAGCTGTCTCCCAAACAGGTGACCTGGTTTAGATTCCTGACAATTGCAAGTTGAGATTTGTCATATTAGATTAGATTACTTACAGTGTGGAAACAGGCCTTTCGGCCCAACAAGTCCACACCGACCCGCCGAAGCGCAACCCACCCATACCCCTACATCTACCCCTTACCTAACACGACGGGCAATTTAGCATGGCCAATTCACCTGACCTGCACATCTTTGGACTGTGGGAGGAAACCCACGCAGACACGGGGAGAACGTGCAAACTCCACACAGTCAGTCGCCTGAGGTGGAAATTGAACCCAGGTCTCTGGCGCTGTGAGGCAGCAGTGCTAACCACTGTACTACCGTGCCGCCCAAATTGATCATTAGGAAACCACAAAGACAAAAGGAATTTGATCAGTTTGAAAATACATATGTTTTTAATTCCAAGACAATAAAATGCAAAGCAGGAGTAGACAAAGGCAGACTGGATGAAACTGTTTACCTGCTGCATTCTCTCACATCTCCTCATTCCCTCACTCCCTCCCCCCTCTAATCCCACTGAGATGACTCTGGCTGTGCTCCATCCCTGAGGGAGGTATGCCCTGGGTAGAGGCAGTTGACTGGATGTGCTGGGACTTGGGCAGAGAGAGTGCTTTCAGTGAGAGACTTGGGGATATTTCAAACAGATTGTGGCAGCCAGTTTCCCTTCAAAGAACAAAAACATTTACAGCCCAGGAACAGGTCCTTCGACCCTCCAAGCCTGAGCCGATCCAAAGCCTCTGTCTAAACCTGTCGCACATTTCCTAAGCATCTGTCTCCCTCTGCTCCCCACCTACTCATGCATCTGTCCAGACGCATCTTCAATAGAAATACTGTGCCTGCCTCTACTACCTCTGCTGACAACGTGTTCCAGGCACCCACCACTCTCTGTGGGAAGTCCTTGCCACGTGTATCCCCATTTGACTTTTCACCTCTCACCTTGAAAGCATGACTTCTTATTATTGAATCCTTCACTCTGGGAAAAAGCTTATCTCTGTCTACCCTGTCTATACCCTTCATAACTTTGAAGACCTCATAGGTCTCCTCTCAATCTCCTTTTTTCCAATGGAAACTATCCTAACCTACTCAGCTTTCACTGTGTGCACTGAGCAGGGGGTGAGTTTCAGTGAGCAGGGTTTCTGTCTGTCTCTGTGTGTGAGAGTGTGGGGAATGGTTGAATCTCAAGAGCGAGCCCCTGGAGCAGACTCTGTCCTGAATGGGAGAGAAAGAGTGTGACAGACCATCGCGAGAGCTGAGACCAACAGGAATAGTGAATATCAATTGTTAAATCTCACCATATCTTTCCTTAGCACGTGCTTATATCTGTCTGATTTTTCCTCTTTTCTCTCCCTATCTCTCTCTTTGCCTCTGTCTGTATCACACTACATCTCTCTCTCCCTCTCAACCTTTCTCTCTCTCTCCCTCTTACTGACAGCCTCTTCTTTTGTATTTTTCTCTCCTGCCTGTTTTTCCCACCTTTATATGTGTTCGTTCCCATTCTCTTGCTCTTTCTTCTTCTCTCATTTTTCTCTCTCTTCCCTTCTCTTCCTTTCCTTCCCTGGTTCTGTTGTTCAATCCTGAGATTGAATCTGCATCCCCCCTTCAATATTGGACAACCTCCCACCCACTGCAAATTTAGACTCGTCCCCCTCCATGGCCCCTGTCCCCCTCCATGGCCCCGTCCCCTCCATGGCTCCTGTCAAATTGCCTCCCTTGTGCTGCTTCATCAATCCTGATCTGTCCCTCTGTAGTTCCTCCATTAAGCACTCTCTGCTTATAAAAGCCCCTCGGTATCTCCATCCATCAACAATACCCTTCCACGTGCTGTATCCTAGCCCATGAGCTGGAGTGCAAAGTGAGCGTGTGCAGAGACTAACGTGTGTTTTGACTGTGTACCGTACTGTCATGGAGTCACCGAGTCATACAGCACGGAGACAGACCTTTTGGACCAACCAGGGCACACCGACCATGTTCCAAAACTAAACTATTCCCACCTGCCTGCGCTGGGCCCATATCCCTCCAAACCTTTCCTATTCATGAACGTATCCAAATTTATTTTAAACATTGGAAATGTACCTACATCCACCATTCCACATCCAAAATTCATAAACATTGCACCTCATGTCCTTTTTCAATCTTTCTCCTCTCACCTTAAAAATATACCCCCCAGGTTTGAACTCCCTTATCGTTCATCTTATCTATGCCCCACATGATAGTTTAAACATCAATAAGGTCACCCCAATGCAACAGCCCATGTCTATATCTCAAACCCTCCATTCCTGACAACATCTCGGTAAATCTTTACTGAACCGTCTCCAGTTTAATAATATCCTTCCTATAACAGGGCGATGAGAATTGCACACATTAATCCAGAAGAGGCCTCATCACTGTCCTGTCCAAGTTTAATATAATGTCAGAACTCCTATACTCAGAGGCCTAAGCAATGAATGCAAGCATGCTCAACACCTTCTTAACTACCCTGTCTAACTGGGATGCAAATTCCAAAGAATTATCTCCTGAACGCTGAGGTCTCTCTCTGCTCTCCCATGCTACCCAGGGCCCTACCGTTAAGTCCTGACCTTGTTTGTATTAACACAATGCAATACCTCACATTTATCCAAATTAAACTCCATCTGCCACTCCTCAGCCCATTGACCTAGTTGATCAAGAGCTCTTTGTAATCAAGGGTCACATTCTTCCCTGTCTATTTACCATTTTGGTGTCATCCACAAACTTACTAAACATGCCTCCTATATTCTCATCCAAATCCTTTGTATAAATGACAAACAGAAGTGGAGCCAGTAACGATCCCTGTGGAACACCGCTGGTCACTGGCCTCCAGTCTGAAAAACTGATCAACCATCTTCTGCCATAAAGCCAATTATGTATTCAGTTGGCAATCCCACCCTGAATCCTATGTGATCTAACTTTACCAATTAGTTGACCATGCAGAGCCTCATCAATGGCTTTACTGAAGGTCAAGCAAACATCATCTAACACTCTGTCCTCATCAATCATTTTGGTTACTTCCAAAAACAAACCCAATCAAAGGTGAGATATGATTTTGATCACACTAAATCAGACTGACCATCTCTAATCAATCCTTTCCTCTCGAACCTCTGTAAATCCTATCATTCAGGATCATCTCTAAAAACATACCCACCACCGAGGACAGACTCACAGGTCGATAGTTCCCAGGCTTCTCCTCACATCCCTTCTTAAACATATTAAACGCATCCCAGTCCTCCAGTTCTTACCCCATGGTTTACCCCATGGTTAATTTCTCACTAAATTCCCACAACGTACTGGGACACAGTTGATCAGGTTTATCTATCTTTATGTTTTTTTTAAGACCTCCAGCACTTACTCTTCTGTCCTGTGAACTGTTTCCAAAACATCAATGTTTATATCCCTGATTTCTCCAGCCTCTATTTCTTTCCCAAAAATAAAAATGGATCCAAAATATATTTTTATATCCCTCCCATCTCTTGAGGTTCAACAAAGACAACCTTGTTGGTCTTTAAGGGGACCTACTCTCTCTCCAGTTGCTCCCTCACTCAATGTATTTATGGAACCCCTTTGGATAATTTTTACCCTACCTGCCAAGGCTATCTCCGATCCCCTCTTTGCCTTCCTCATTTCCTTCTGAAGAATGTCCCTACCCTCTTTACTGTCTTCAACACATTCAATTGATCCCAATTGTCTCTCTAAGAGATGTTTATTTTTTATTCTTGACTTGAACTTCAACATCTTTATTTATCCATTGTTCCCTAACCTTACCAGCCTTGCCTTTCACTCTAACAGGAACAGAATGCTTCTGAACTCTTGTTGTCACACTTTGGAAGGCCTTCCACTTGTCAGTTTTCCTTTTACCTGCGATCATTCTGCTCCAATCATCTGTTGAAACTTTTTGTTTTATACCCTTTCATACCCATTTGCCTCACTCCAATTAAGAACTTTATCTTTTATCCTTTTACACAACTATTTTAAAGTTACTGGCAGTACAATCACTTGTCCAAAAGTGTTCCCTAACTCACACTTCAGTCACTTGCCCTGCCTTATTTCCCAAGAGAAGGTATGATCTGTAATAGCAATAATATCCCAGACCCATGTGCCCTTCCATGCTGAGTTCATCAGCTTTTCCATAAGACCTCGTGTATTGAAATTAATGCAGTTTAAGTGTTCAGTGTCCCTTTGTTCTCTGACTTGTTCTTGACTGTCCTTTCTAAAGAACGTGCTGTTTTCTGATTCAGAATCAATGTCATCTTTCTTTCTATTTTCACTGTTGTTCAGAAAGCCCCGCCCCACTCCTCTCAAATCTTACAATCTCCTGATATAGAGCGAGGAAATCTTCCCACTAGGATATTGGTCTAGTTCAGGTGAAACCCATCCTTTTAGACAGGTCTTTTCTGTCCCAGAAGAAATCCCAATGCTCCAAGAAAGTGACACCATGCACATTGCAGCACCTCGTCAACCATTGATTTATCTGCCCTGTCCTTTTATTCCTTCCCTCATTAGAACTTGGCACCAGATGTAAACCAGAGACGATTACTTTTCACATTCTCTCCCTAAGCTATTACAGGCACTTTGTAAAGCTTTAACATTTTCTCTAGCTATGTCATTCCTATCTATGTGTACAATAATTTCCAGCTTCTCACTCTCCATTTTGACAATCTGCTTCAAACATTTTGAGACATCCTTCACCCTGGCACCAGAAAAGCAACGTATTATCCTCGATTCACTCTCACTACCGCATAATCTCCTGCCAGTGCCCCTGGCAGGATAGTTCCCAAAAAATATTATTCTTTTAAATCCTAACAAATCCGTTTCACATAAAATTCATTGTTACTACCCAAGAGCGGATGACCACTTAACCAAATTGGAATATCTGTTTGAGAGAGGAATAACCACAGGAGACCTCAAAACCACCTTCAAACCTTTCCCGACAGACAGTTATCGATCTGAATGATCTTGCTGTGCAATCACTTCACTAAATCTATTTGTCATCGCACTCAATATTGCTTGCAGGCCGTCAGTATCATTCATGCTACAAAGAAGGAGTTTTCATCAGCACGTTATATACTAAATTAAATGATCAGATTTATTATGAAGCATGCAAAAAAATTCAGCATAAATATTATAAAGAAATCAAACACTTAACTGAACAAATGAAAAGAAAACAACTCCACCTCAAATAATCCAACATTCAGCTTTCACTGTCCGGATACAAAATCCTCTCCCAAGCTGTCCCTCCGCAGGCCTCTCTCCAAGCTGCGTATATAAGCATTCGGTCCTTCTTCATGTTTCTTTTAACTTAATATTTTTTCTTCAAAACTCAACCACTACTGACTGCAGGCTCACCAGTCTATAGTTCCCTGGATTTTCCTTACCACCTGTTTAATATAATGGCACCATGTCAGGAAGAGACTTTTCCCCTTTCTCCTTCCTTTCTCCTCCTTTCCATCTCCATTTCTGGTGATAGGGTCAACATGGGCATCTACTTCATACTGACTGACTCCCATAGTTACCTGGTCTACACCTCCTCCATCCTCCCACTCCTGTAAAAATACCTTGCCTTATTCCCAATTCCTCTGCCTCCGCCACATCTGCTCCCTGGAGGACGAATTCCACCATCGAACATCCCAGATGGCCTCCTTCTGCAAGGACCACAGATTCCCCTCATACATGGTCGATGATACCCTCCAGTGCATCTCCTCTGCTTCCCACACCTCCGCCCTTGAAGCCCATCTCTCCAATCACAACGAGGAGAGAACAGCGGGCAGCGGTGTTTTTTTTCACTCTCTTCACAGAAAGAGCGGGAGCAGCAGGGGGAAGTGACGACGACCAGAGAGGCAGCCGGGAAGGAAAGCAGTGAGTATAAATACTCACCCTTCGACGCTAACGGTCATTTTGATTGCGAGCAGCAGCTAAGGTAAGACTGTTTGTTTTAAAAGTACTTACCGGTAGCGGGCAGCGGTGTTTTTATTCACTCTCTTCACAGAAAGAGCGGGAGCAGCAGGGGGAAGTGACGACGACCAGAGAGGCAGCCGAGACCCGGAAGCAGGTAGAGCGTAAGCTTACCTGGGTAGGTTTGTTTCCCCTTTAAAAGCGAGCAGCTAGGGAGCTAGGTTGGAAGCTCAGAGTTAGAACGAACAGAGTTGTTGTCTCTGGTTTGTTACCCGTGCCACGTGATAGAGAGTCGAGGAATAGGGAGAGAGAAGAGTTAAATGCGTGGCTACAGGGATGGTGCAGGAGGGAGGGATTTCGGTAATTGGATAACTGGGGTTCTTTCTGGGGAAGGTGGGACCTCTATAAACAGGATGGTCTGCACCTGAACCTGAGGGGCACCAGTATCCTTGGGGGGAGGTTTGCTAGTGCTCTTGGGGGGGGTTTAAACTAACTCTGCAGGGGCATGGGAACCCAGACTGTAGCTTTAGGGTGCAGGACCTGGAGTGTAGGGAGGTTAGGAATATGGCATCATTCTTAAAAGAGGGTGCCTGTAAACAGAAGAGTGGCTTGAAGTGTGTATATTTTAATGCCAGAAGTATACAAAATAAGGTAGGTGAACTCGCAGCGTGGGTTGGTACCTGGGACTTCGATGTTGTGGCTATTACGGAGACATGGCTAGATCAGGGACAGGATTGGCTGTTGCAGGTTGTAGGGTTTAAATGTTTTAGTAGGGTCAGAGGTGGGGGCAAAAGAGGGTGTGTGTGGCTTTGCTTGTCAAAGATAGTATTACAGCGGTGGAAAGGAAGATGGACGAAGATTTGCCATCTGAGGTAGTTTGGGTTGAGGTTAGGAATAGGAGAGGTGAGGTCACCCTGTTAGGAGTCTTTTACAGGCCTCCTAATAGTCCTAGAATCGTTGAAGAAAGGATTGCGAAGATGATTCAGGAGAAGAGTGACAGTAATAGGGTGATTGTTATGGGAGATTTTAACTTTCCTGATATTGATTGGGAAAGCTATAGCTCAAGTTCGTTAGATGGGTCAGTGTTTGTGCAATGTGTGCAGGAGAGTTTCCTGACACAATATGTAGATAAGCCAACAAGAGGTGAGGCCATACTGGATTTGGTTCTGGGTAACGAACCAGGCCAGGTATTAGAACTAGAGGTCGGTGAGCACTTTGGGGACAGTGACCACAATTCGTTGATTTTTACTCTAGTGATGGAGAGGGATAAGTGTGTACTACAGAGCAAGAGTTATAGCTGGGGGCAGGGAAATTATGATGCGTTGAGGCATGACTTAGGATGTGTGGATTGGAAAAGTAGATTCCAAGGCAAGAGCGTAATTGATATGTGGAACTTGTTCAAGGAGCAACTATTGAGTGTCCTTGATAAGTACGTACCTATCAGGCAGGGAGGAAAGGGTCGTGTGAGGGAGCCGTGGTTTAATAAGGAGTTGGAATCCCTTGTTAAATGGAAGAGGGCGGCCTTTGTAAAGATGAGGCGTGAAGGTTCAATAGGGGCAATTGAGAGTTATAAGGTAGCCCGGAAGGACCTGAAGAGAGAGCTAAGAGCAGCAAGGAGGGGACATGAAAGGTCCTTAGTTGGTAGGATTAGGGAAAACCCTAAGGCTTTCTATAGGTATGTTAGGAATAAAAGAATGACTAGGGAAGGAATAGGTTCAATCAAGGATAGTAATGGGAAGTTGCGTGTGGAGGCTGAAGAGATTGGGGAGGCGCTGAATGAATACTTTTCGTCAGTATTCACTCAGGAACAGGACATTGTTGTCGATATGAATACTGAGGCACGAATAAGTAGAATGGATGGCTTTGAGATATGTAGAGAAGAGGTGTTGGAAATTCTGGCAAGGGTGAAAATAGATAAGTCCCCTGGGCCTGATGGCATTTATCCTAGGATTCTCTGGGTAGCAAGGGAGGAGATTGCAGAGCCATTGGCCTTGATTTTTGTGTCCTCTTTGTCGACAGGAGTAGTGCCAGAGGACTGGAGGCTAGCAAACGTGGTTCCCTTGTTCAAGAAGGGGAGTAGGGATAATCCTAGTAACTATAGGCCAGTGAGTCTCACTTCTGTTGTGGGCAAAGTCTTAGAGAGAATTGTAAGGGATAGGATTTATGCACATCTGGATAAGAATGATGTGTTCAAGGATTGTCAGCATGGTTTTGTGAAGGGCAGGTCGTGCCTCACAAACCTTATTGACTTCTTTGAGAAGGTGACTAAGGAGGTAGATGAGGGGAAAGCGGTAGATGTGGTATATATGGATTTTAGTAAGGCGTTTGATAAGGTCCCCCATGGTAGGCTTCTGCAGAAAATACAGAGATATGGCATTGAGGCTGAGTTGGAGGTTTGGATTAGGAATTGGCTGGCTGGAAGAAGACAGAGGGTAGTAGTTGATGGCAAAGGTTCATCTTGGAGTGCCGTCACTAGCGGTGTTCCGCAAGGATCTGTTTTGGGACCATTGCTGTTTGTCATTTTTATAAATGACCTGGAGGAAGGGTTAGAAGGTAGGGTGAGCAAGTTTGCCGATGATACGAAAGTCGGAGGAGTTGTAGACAGTGAGGAAGGATGTGGCAGGTTACAGCGGGATATAGAGAAGCTGCAGAGCTGGGCAGAAAGGTGGCAAATGGAGTTCAATGTAGCTAAGTGTGAAGTGATTCACTTTGGTAAGAGTAATAAAAAGATGGATTACTGGGCTAATGGTAGACTACTTGGTAGTGTGGAAGAGCAGAGGGATCTTGGTGTCCATGTACACAGATCTCTGAAAGTTGCCACCCAGGTAAATAGTGCAGTGAAGAAGGCATATGGCGTACTGGCTTTTATTGGTAGAGGAATTGAGTTCCTGAGTCCTGAGGTCATGCTGCAGTTGTATAAGACTCTGGTGCGGCCGCATCTGGAATATTGTGTGCAGTTTTGGTCGCCATACTGTAGGAAGGATGTGGAGGCACGGGAACGGGTGCAGAGGAAGTTTACCAGGATGTTGCCTGGTATGGTAGGAAAATCCTATGAGGAAAGGCTGAGGCACTTGGGGTTGTTTTCATTGGAGGAAAGAAGGTTTAGGGGTGATTTGATAGAGGTGTACAAGATGATTAGGGGGTTAGATAGGGTTGACAGTGAGAGCCTTTTTCCACGTATGGAGTCAGCTATTACAAGGGGGCATAGCTTTAAATTAAGGGGGGTAGATATAGGACTGATGTTAGGGGTAGGTTCTTCACTCAGCGAGTCGTAAGTTCATGGAATGCCCTGCCAGTAGCAGTAGTGGACTCTCCCTCTTTATGGGTATTTAAGCGGGCATTGGATAGGTATATGGAGGATAGTGGGTTAGTGTAGGTTAGGTGGGCTTTGATCGGCGCAACATCGAGGGCTGAAGGGCCTGTACTGCGCTGTATTCTTCTATGTTCTATGTTCTAACACACCAGTCCTCACCTCCAACTCCACCACCTTTCGGATAAAACAAGTCATCCACTGCCATTTCTGCCCCCTCCAAACAGACCCCACTACCAGACATATATTTTCCTCCCCACCCCAATCAGTGTTCTGCAGAGACCATTCCCTCTGCGAATCCATTGTTTGGGCCACCCACTTCCCCTTCCACCGCAAACCAAGCCACCCTCCACTCCTGGCACCTTCCCCTGCCATCGCAAGAGGTGCAAACCTGTCCCCACACCACTTCTCACTTCCATCCATGGCCCCAAAGGATCCTTGCACATCTGGCAGAGATTTACCTGTGCTTCCACACACACCATCTACTCTGTCCGTTGTACTCGGTGTGGTCTCCTCTACACTGGGGACACAGGACACGTATTTGCGGACTGTTGCAGAGATCATTTTTAGATTAGATTACTGACAGTGTGGAAACAGGCCCTTCGGCCCAACAAGTCCACACCAACCCTCCAAAGTGTAACCCTCCCAGACCCCGTTTCTTCAAAGACTTTGTCTATCTTCAGTTTCCTTCTGGGACACAGTCACTAAACAGCCCCAACACTCTGTGGCCGAACACTTTAACTCCCCCTCCCATTCCGCCAAGGACATTCAAGTCCTGGCCTCCTCTACCGCCAAACTCTAACCACCTGATGCCTGGAGGAAGAACGCCTCATCATCCTCCTTGGGACCCTCCAACCACACGGGATCAATTTAGATTTCACCAGTTTCCTCATTTCCCATCCCCCACCTTATCTCAGACCCAACCATCCAACTCAGCACACCGTCTTGAACTGCCCTACCTGTCCATCTTCTTTCCTACCTGTCTCCTTCACCCACCTTTCTGACCTAACATCATCACCACCACCTCCATCTAACTATTACATTCCCAGCTACCTTCCCCGCAGACCCAGCCCCCTCCCATTTATCACTCAGCCCCTTGCACCCCCCATTCCTGATGAAAAGCTTATGCTTGAAACATCGACACTCCTGCTTCTCAGATGCTGCCTGGCTGGCTGTGCTTTTCCAGCACTATGACTTTCAAATCTGATCTCCAGCATCTGCAAACCTCACTATCTCCAAGAGCATGACTCTGCCCAGCAGCATGTCCCAATGCATATATCATCACCACTATCGACAAGTGGAAAGGGGGAAGGAGAGCACTGTCTCTCTATCGCTGACCCAGGGGAGAGCAGACTGACCCCGCTGTGTCTCTGTCACTGACCCAGGGGAGAGCAGACTGACCCCACTGTGTCTCTGTCACTGACCCAGGGGAGAGCAAACTGACCCCAGTGTGCGTCTGTCACTGCATTCGGTACGTGGGTGTATCTACTTAAAAAGGAGCAAAATTTGAACTTCTCTTGGGAAATAAGGGAGGGATGGGGAGCACTTTGGAGTCAGAGATCATAACTCTATTTGTTTTAAAATTGTGATGGAAAAGGATAGATTGGATCTAAAAGTTAATGTTCTAAATTGGATAAGGCCCATTTTGATGATATGACGCAATATTTTTCAAAAATTGGTTGTGGCAGATGTTCACAGGTAAAGGGATATTTGGAAAATGGGAAGTCTTTGAAAATGAGATACTGAGAGTTCAGGGACAGTATTTCCTGTTAGGGTGAAGGGTAAGGATTGTAAGTGTAGGGAATGCTGGATGATCAGGAATAATAACCTGCTGCCCTATCTGTATAACCTTCTCCAGGATCTGCACTCCTCCACATTTCTGTGGCATCACCATGTCCCAAAACTCCGCCCTATCATTATAACCACCTCCAGACCCTACCCTCCTTCCCTATCTCTGCATTCTCCTCCTACACCTCCATCCCTTCCTCTCTCTGTATCCTCCAGCCTCTTCACCACAAACTATCTCTGGCATGTCCAGTGAACTTGTAGGAGACACGTGACGTGCACAAAGATTGCTCGTCAGTGACAGACTCTTTGTTTCATGCGAAGTTCTCAGGATCTGAGAGGAAGGGTCCATTACACCAACAGCCAGATGACATTTCCCTGTGTCTTCCCATTGAAACTGGGCTGGAACAGAATTTCTGTAAATCCAATCAATTGGTCGCTTGACTCCAGGTCCGTTTGCTGAAGCAAGATCCTTTAAAACTGAGAGTTAATGATGAGAACACAGATTCATTCAGAATCTGAGAGTAAATGTGCATCCTGTAAACAGTGAAGGGGGACATGACAGAGTACCTCACTTTCTTATCTCTGTCACCTTTCTCTTTTGTTTTTTTGTTTTTAGATGACAGTTTTTGAGGATCATTTACACCTCAATGTTTTGTTTCTTCTCTTCTCCCATTCTCCCGCCTCACCTCCATCCCGTTCCTTGCACCATTTTGGTTAATATTGTTACTCTGTCATTTCAGCCTCTCCTGCCCTCCAGTCCATCACTGCCTTTCCCTTCTGTTGTTCTTCCCACCTTCCAGCTGATACACAAGTAACAATGCAGGTAGTTACCTCTCACACACGCTCACATTATCACTGACAGAGATACAGAGACACAGAAGGGTCATCACTCCCACAGGCTCAGACAGTGACAGTGTTCAGTCCCACTCTGATCCCACCTTCCAGTGACATTTTAATTTGAACACTCAAACAGAACAAGGGCGAAAGAAATGATTTGTATTTCTCTCCAAACTGGTCTGTAAGTAAATACCAATTCTAATAATACGTTATGGAGATTTATAATTTGAAAAGCTGTATACTCCAGATACTGTGAACATTAAATAAAAAGAGACTCCTGGAAATACTCAGTCACTTTCTCTGATGAAAAGTCATTGACAAGAAACGTTCATTCTGTTTCTCTCTCTACAAATGCTCTCTGATCTATAACGTATTTGCAAAACTTTCTGTTTTACATCATGTAGGTTCCCTTCATGTGCAGAAGGCACACAAGTTATTCAATTCAAATGGATACTCCCATTAGAGGTCAGGTTCTTTATAATTGATATACCATATCGAAAATTATTTGTACACTGCAATATTAGAGATTCAATTACAATCACAAATAGGGATAAGTATTAAATATATGAACATTATCCATTAGGCTTGTAAAGCATAACAGAGGCCTGAATGCAGAGTGAATCTCACTTTCATTTACAATATCAAAGACTCAGAAAATGATTCTACAAATCAAACGTACAGATTGTAATGTAGAAAGACTCCATACACTTTAACCTGTCGACCAGTCTATCATTTTCTATAGCCATTTTAAAACTAATCGAATAGCAGTTAGTGCTCCCCCACTAATAACTCTGTCACTTGTCCTGCTTTATTTCCTGAGATAAGGTTGGGTTTCGCCCCTTGACATGGAGGGCTGCCTTCATATTAATTGAGAAAGTTTTCCTGACTACACCTAGTGAGTTCTCCAATCCATTCCCAGTCTATATTTGGAATGTTAAAATCCTCTTTTCTTGTAACCCTATCAGTCTTAAAGCCTTTGGCGAGCTCCCTTCATATTTTACCCCCAATTTCCTGCTGAGTATTGGGGGAGCGGGGCTGGAATATAATCCCAACAAAGTGATCACACCCTTCATTTTTCTCAGTTCCATCCATACAACTTCACTGGATGATCCATCAGGAATATCCTTTCTAAATACTGCCATGACGTTTTCCCTTATCAAAAACACCACTCCCCTCCTCTCTTGCCTCTCCTTCTCTCCTTATAATAAACACACCTTCAGTGCAGGTTTGCATCTGAACACAGACCTTGTGATTCAGAGGTAGGGACACTGTCACTGCACCACAAAAGCCCTCACCAATCAGAATTAAACCACAGAAAACATTCATAACACCTCACATAATAAGAGACATCAATGTTCGAGTGTCTGTGTAATAGCGACCACTGGAACAAAACATAGCATCTTCCATCACAAAGTGCAGGGAGCAACTCTCACCCAGGTTTACAAAGCTTCAATAGTTTAATTCACTTATCAGGAATACTAACATGGCCAGTATCATTTTGAATAATTTATTGATAATTCCAAATGTTTTCAGCGTTGAGGTATCTGTGTTTTCATGCTGCAGTCAATTTCTCTCCATCCAACACTGATGTCTCACGTTTCCCAGCCCTTTAACCTATACCATGGAGGATCACCTCGGGATTGTGAGGTGCCATCACTCTTCAAATTAGTGTTTCATTCAAATGGGAACAAACAGATCATGACAACGCACATTAAGTGCTCACGTAAATATACATATATTTCTAAAGCTGAAAATGTGTTGCTGGAAAAGCGCAGCAGGTCAGGCAGCATCCAAGGAACAGGAGAATCGACGTTTTGGGCATGAGCCCAAATGTTGCCCCTTCGATCTCATTTATAACTTTCCCCTCTCACCCTCAACCTTTCCCCTCTAGCTCTGGAGGGGAATTAAGTTTTAAAGACTGGACAATTCTGATCAACGTAATTAATGAAATGAGAACTTTCATTCCACAAGCAATGTTGTTTTCCAATCAAACACTCCCATCTCTAAATCTCATTGCGTTCGAAAGGTATCCTTCTCTCAAGAATGCACACTCAATAACTCGTTCTCTCAGTGAGCTGGATAGTTGGTTTACAATGGAGAGGCACACCAACTGCATTGGCCTTATTCCCACATTAGCTGATGATACCATGAAGGACTCTTCTTCTTAGCCTGGCCTGAGCTGTGGTGACCCCGAGGTGACACTCAGCACCAGTTGCCCCTCTCCGATGAGGGAGTGGTGTGTGACCATGGCCTTGGAGAAAAAGAGATGATACCAGAGGGTGGTGTGAGTATGACTGGTCTTATTGTTAAAGCTGTGTTTGACTGAGTGTGACATCAAGGAGCCAGAGCAAAACTGGAGCCAATGGAAATCGAGGAAAACTCTCTGATGGTTGGACTTGGACCTGGCACAAAGGATGAAGGTTGTGATTGTTGGCGGGCATTGATCACAATGAAAGAACATTTCTGTTGGATTTCCTCAGGAGAATGTCCTTGGCCCAACAACCTTCAATAGTTTATAAATGTACATCCCTCCATCCTAAGGATGTTAGCCAATGTTTGCACAATGTTCAACAGCATGTGAGATTACTCAGATACTGAAGCAGCCCTTGCCAAGTGCAGTAAAACCTGGATAGTATCCAGGACTAGGAAGAAAAGTGACAAAGAACATTCGTGCAACATAAATGTCAGACACTGATTATCTCCAACAACAGAGAATCAAACCATCATCCTTTGATATTCAATGGGGTTACCGTTGTTGAATCCTCACCTGTTAACACCTTGGGTTCACCATTAGACCCGAAACTGAATTGTACTAGCGATATAAATACAGTAACAACAGAGCAGTTCAGAGGCTCGGAATATTGCCGTGAATAACTCACCTCCTGATCCCCCACAGACAGTCCACCATCTACAATACACCAGTCAGGATTGTGATGGAATACTCCCTACAGGCCTGGATGGGGGCAGCTCCGACAGTATTTCAGAAGCTTGGCACCAGCCGGGATAAAAGAGTCCACTTGATTACCACGACATTCACAAACATCCATGTTATTTTCCCCACTGACCCTCAGGAGCAGCAATGTGCACCAGCGACAAGGTGCCCTGCAGAAATTCACAGAAGCTCCTTAGACAGCACTTTTCAAACCCACAGCACATTCTCAACAACCACTAGGGATGAGCAATAATTGCCGGCCCAACCAGCGATGCCCAGGAATGGATTAGAATTCATTTAAAATGTTACACAATCACAACCAATGGGGGGCACTGGGTTTTAGGTTTTCTGGGTGTAAGATGGTTGGGTCCAGGCAGTAACCTGTTTGTTGTGAAGACCTGAAGAGAAATGCTGTCTGGAACAATCTGTCAGTTTTTCAGAGGCATGGCCAACATACATAGCATCACACAGACACTGACCTTCATATACCAGATTACTCACACGGGAGAGAGGTGGAATCAATTTACAATGTATTAGTAGCTGGACTGAAGAATGTTTGGAAACACCATTAAAAATATTGTCATGAAAACAATTTGGCAAGGAAGTTATTTCCAAATGAGATATTTTCAAAGTGTTTGAACCTCATGATAATTTGGTCTGGGTGTGATAAACAGGCACGTTTGTGCTCTATGTTTTCAACAGATTTCAGTCTGAAAATTGAAGCAAACAAATGGGTGGACCTGTGTGTATTGGACAATTAAAGTGGACGCAGTTAGTATTGAAGAATAATCATTGGACATGAAAGGTTATCTCTGATTTCTCTTCACAAAGCTGCTGAGCTTTTCCAGCAAATATTGTTTTTTTTCTGATTTAAAGCATCTGCAGGTTTTTTTGGATATGGTCTTAAGATTTATGACCTTTAATAATTTGACATTGCTATTGAAGGTCAGGACAATCTTGAAATCAATGACATTCTGACTTGTCTCACACACAACGATGTTGGCTCGGATTAGGCCGGATATCAATTCTATTTGAACACTGCCGGTGTGGAGCTGACATACAGTGGATATGGTTGATGAGGGATTCAATGTAAGCCCCATGTGCTGCAGTATTCCATCACCTTTGTAACACCTTCATGAAGGATCTTGTCCAGGGTGCAGAATTACAGAGCCTTTATTGGTCAGAACATTGAGTGTAGGAGTGTGGCTGTACATGACATCCGTTAGGCCACTTTTAGAATACTATATTCAATTCTGGTCTCCCTGCTATAGGAAGGATGTTGTTAAACTTGTAATGTTGCGGAAGAAATGTATAAGAATGTCACTGAGGTTCAGGGTTTGATCTATTGGAGGCTGAGAAGTGACCTGTTGCTGAACAAAGAGACCTTGGAGTGCAGGTTCATAGCTCTCTGAAAGTGGAGTCGCAGTTAGATAGGATAGTGAGGAAAACGTTTAGTATACTTTCCTTTATTGGTCAGAGTATTGAATACATGGGTTGGGAGGTCATGTTGCAGCTGAACAGGACATTGGTGAGTGTTGGAATACTGCGTACAATTCTGGTTTCCTTCCTATCGGAAAGAAGTTGTGAAACTTGAAAGGGTTGGGAAAATAATCACAAGGATATTACCAGGTTTGGAAGCTTTGAGCTATAGTGAAAGGCTGAACAGGCTAGGGCTGTTTTCCCTTGAGCATTGGAGGCTGAGGTGTGACCTTCTAGAGATTTATAAAATCATGAGAGGCATGGATAGGATAAATAGACAAAGTATTTTTCCTGGGATGGGGGCGTCCAGAGCTAGAGGGGAAAGGTTGAGGGTGAGAGGGGAAAGATATAAATGAGATCGAAGGGGCAACATTTTCACGCAGAGCTGGAGTGAACTGCCAGGGAAAATGGTGGAGACCAGCACAATCGCAACTTTTAACAGGCATCTGGATGGGTATATGTATATGAAGGGTTTGGAAGGATATGGGTTTTGTGCTGGCAGGTGGGACGAGATTAGGTTGGGATATCGGCAGTGTGAGGGAGAGAGAGAGTGGGAGCGGGCAGTGTGAGGGAGAGAGAGTGGGAGCAGGTGTTGTGAGGTAGAGAGAGAGTTGAAGCGGGCAGTGTGAGGGAGAGAGAGTGGGAGCGGGCAGTGTGAGGGAGAGAGAGTGGGAGCAGGTGTTGTGAGGTAGAGAGAGAGTTGAAGCGGGCAGTGTGAGGGAGAGAGAGTGGGAGCAGGCAGTGTGAGGAAGAGAGGGTGGGTGCGGGCAATGTGAGGGATAGAGAGAGTGGGAGCGGGCAGTGTGAGGGAGAGAGAGTTGGAGAGGGCAGTGTGAGGGAGAGAGAGTGGGAGCGGATAGTGTGAGGGAGAGAGAGTGCGACCGGGCAGTTTGAGGGAGAGAGAGTGGGAGCGGGCAGTGTGAGGGAGAGAGAGAGTGGGAGCGGGCAGTGTGAGGGAGAGAGAGTTGGAGCAGGCAGTGCAACGGAGAGAGAGTGGGAGCAGGCAGTATGAGGAAGAGAGAGAGTGGGTGCGGGCAATGTGACGGAGAGAGAGAGTGGGAGCGTGCAGAGTGAGGGAGAGAGAGTGGGAGCGGGCAGTGTGAGGAATAGAGAGAGTGGGAGCGGGCAGTATGAGGGAGAGAGAGAGGGAGCTGGTAGTGTGACGTAGAGAGACAGTTGGAGCGTACAGTGTGAGGGAGATAGAGTGCGGATGGGCAGTTTGAGGGAGAGAGTGGGAGCGGGCACTGTGAGGGACATAGGGTGGGACCCGGCAGTGTGAGTTGGAGAAAGTTGATGCGGGCAGTGTGAGGGAGAGAGAGAATTGGACCCAACAGTGTGAGGGGAGGGATAGAGAGGGTGGGAGCGGGCAGTGAGAGGGAAAGAGAGTGGGAGCAGGCAGTGTGAGGAAGAGCGAGAGTGGGAGCGGGCAGTGTGAGGGAGAGAGAGTTGGAGAGGGCAGTGTCAGGGAGAGAGAGAGTGGGAGCGGGCAGTGTGAGGGAGAGAGTTGGAGCAGGCAATGTGAGGGAGAGAGATTGGAAGCAGGCAGTGTAAGGAAGAGATAGAGTGGGTGCGGGCAATATGAGGGGGGAGAGAGAGTGGGAGCGGGCAGTGTGACGGAGAGAGAGTGGGAGTGGGCAGAGTGAGGGATAGAGAGTGGGAGCGGGCAGTGTGAGGGAGAGAGAGAGAGTGGGAGCGGGCATTGTTAGGGAGAGAGAGCGAGTGGGAGCGGGCAGTGTGAGGGAGAGAGAGTTGGAGAGGGCAGTGTGAGGGAGAGAGAGAGTGGGAGCGGGCAGTGTGAGGGAGAGAGAGTTGGAGCAGGCAGTGCAAGGGAGAGAGAGTCGGAGCAGGCAGTGTGAGGAAGAGAGAGAGTGGGTGCAGGCAGTGTGACGGAGAGAGAGTGGGAGCGGGCAGAGTGAGGGAGAGAGAGTGGGAGCGGACAGTGTGAGGGAGAGAGAGAGAGTGGGAGCGGGCATTGTTAGGGAGAGAGAGCGAGTGAGAGCTGACAGTGTGAGGGAAAGAGAGAGAGGGAGCGGGCAGTGTGAGGAATAGAGAGAGTGGGAGCGGGCAGTGTGAGGGAGAGAGAGTGGGAGCAGGTAGTGTGAGGTAGAGGGAGAGTTGGAGAGGGCAGTGTGAGGGAGAGAGAGAGGCAGCGGGCAGTGTGAGGGAGAGAGAAGGGGACCCGGCAGTATGAGGGGGAGACAGAGTGCGAGCGGGCAGTGTGAGGGAGAGAGAGTGGGAGCGGGTAGTGTGAGGGAGAGAGAGTGCGACCGGGCAGTTTGAGGGAGAGAGAGTGGGAGCGGGCAGTGTAAGGGAGAGAGATTTGGAGCAGGCACTGCGAGGAGAGAGAGTGGGAGCAGGCAGTGTGAGGAAGAGAGAGAGTGGGAGCGGCAGTGTGACGGAGAGAGAGTGGGAGCGGGCAGTGTGAGGGAGAGAGAGTGGGAGCAGGCAGTGTGAGGAAGAGAGAGAGTGGGAGCGGCAGTGTGACGGAGAGAGAGTGGGAGCGGGCAGTGTGAGGGAGAGAGAGTGGGAGCGGGCAATGTGAGGGAGAGAGAGAGTGGGTGCGGGCAATGTGAGGGAGAGAGAGAGTGGGTGCGGGCAATGTGAGGGAGAGAGAGTGGGAGCAGGTAGTGTGAGGTAGAGAGAGAGTTGGAGCGGGCAGTGTGAGGGAGAGAGAGGCAGCGGGCAGTGTGAGGGAGAGAGAAGGGGACCCGGCAGTATGAGGGGGAGAGAGAGTGGGAGCAGGTAGTGTGAGGGAGAGAGAGGGGGAGCGGGTAGTGTGAGGGAGAGAGAGTGCGACCGGGCAGTTTGAGGGAGAGAGAGAGGGTGCGGGCAATGTGAGGGAGAGAGAGAGTGGGAGCGGGCAGTGTGAGGGAGAGAGAGTGGGAGCAGGTAGTGTGAGGTAGAGAGAGAGTTGGAGCGGGCACTGTGAGGGAGACAGAAGGGGACCCGGCAGTAATAGGGGGAGAGAGAGTGGGAGCAGGAAGTGTGAGGGAGAGAGTGTGGGAGCGGGTAGTGTGAGGGAGAGAGAGAGTGGGTGCAGGCAGTGTGACGGAGAGAGAGTGGGAGCGGGCAGAGTGAGGGAGAGAGAGTGGGAGCGGACAGTGTGAGGGAGAGAGAGAGAGTGGGAGCGGGCATTGTTAGGGAGAGAGAGCGAGTGAGAGCTGACAGTGTGAGGGAAAGAGAGAGAGGGAGCGGGCAGTGTGAGGAATAGAGAGAGTGGGAGCGGGCAGTGTGAGGGAGAGAGAGTGGGAGCAGGTAGTGTGAGGTAGAGGGAGAGTTGGAGAGGGCAGTGTGAGGGAGAGAGAGAGGCAGCGGGCAGTGTGAGGGAGAGAGAAGGGGACCCGGCAGTATGAGGGGGAGACAGAGTGCGAGCGGGAAGTGTGAGGGAGAGAGAGTGGGAGCGGGTAGTGTGAGGGAGAGAGAGTGCGACCGGGCAGTTTGAGGGAGAGAGAGTGGGAGCGGGCAGTGTAAGGGAGAGAGATTTGGAGCAGGCACTGCGAGGAGAGAGAGTGGGAGCAGGCAGTGTGAGGAAGAGAGAGAGTGGGAGCGGCAGTGTGACGGAGAGAGAGTGGGAGCGGGAAGTGTGAGGGAGAGAGAGTGGGAGCAGGCAGTGTGAGGAAGAGAGAGAGTGGGTGCGGGCAGTGTGACGGCGAGAGATTTGGAGCGGGCAGAGTGAGGGAGAGAGAGTGGGAGCGGGCAATGTGAGGGAGAGAGAGAGTGGGTGCGGGCAATGTGAGGGAGAGAGAGAGTGGGTGCGGGCAATGTGAGGGAGAGAGAGTGGGAGCAGGTAGTGTGAGGTAGAGAGAGAGTTGGAGCGGGCAGTGTGAGGGAGAGAGAGGCAGCGGGCAGTGTGAGGGAGAGAGAAGGGGACCCGGCAGTATGAGGGGGAGAGAGAGTGGGAGCAGGTAGTGTGAGGGAGAGAGAGGGGGAGCGGGTAGTGTGAGGGAGAGAGAGTGCGACCGGGCAGTTTGAGGGAGAGAGAGAGGGTGCGGGCAATGTGAGGGAGAGAGAGAGTGGGAGCGGGCAGTGTGAGGGAGAGAGAGTGGGAGCAGGTAGTGTGAGGTAGAGAGAGAGTTGGAGCGGGCACTGTGAGGGAGACAGAAGGGGACCCGGCAGTAATAGGGGGAGAGAGAGTGGGAGCAGGAAGTGTGAGGGAGAGAGTGTGGGAGCGGGTAGTGTGAGGGAGAGAGAGAGCGACCGGGCAGTTTGAGGGAGAGAGAGTCGGAGCGGGCAGTGTGAGGAAGAGAGAGAGTGGGAGCGGGCAGTGTGACGGAGAGAGAGTGGGAGCGGGCAGTGTGAGGGAGAGAGAGTGGGAGCGGGCTGTGTGAGGTTGAGAGAGTGGGAGCGTGCAGAGTGAAGGAGAGAGAGAGTGGGAGTGGGCAGTATGAGGGAGAGAGAGTTGGAGCAGGCAGTGCAAGGGAGAGAGAGTCGGAGCAGGCAGTGTGAGGAAGAGAGAGAGTGGGTGCAGGCAGTGTGACGGAGAGAGAGTGGGAGCGGGCAGAGTGAGGGAGAGAGAGTGGGAGCGGGCAGTGTGAGGGAGAGAGAGAGAGTGGGAGCGGGCATTGTTAGGGAGAGAGAGCGAGTGAGAGCTGACTGTGTGAGGGAAAGAGAGAGAGGGAGCGGGCAGTGTGAGGAATAGAGAGAGTGGAAGCGGGCAGTGTGAGGGAGAGAGAGTGGGAGCAGGTAGTGTGAGGTAGAGAGAGAGTTGGAGAGGGCAGTGTGAGGGAGAGAGAGAGGCAGCGGGCAGTGTGAGGGAGAGAGAAGGGGACCCGGCAGTATGAGGGGGTGACAGAGTGCGAGCGGGCAGTGTGAGGGAGAGAGAGTGGGAGCGGGTAGTGTGAGGGAGAGAGAGTGCGACCGGGCAGTTTGAGGGAGAGAGAGTGGGAGCGGGCAGTGTGAGGGAGAGAGTGGGAGCGGGCAGTGTAAGGGAGAGAGATTTGGAGCAGGCACTGCGAGGAGAGAGAGTGGGAGCAGGCAGTGTGAGGAAGAGAGAGAGTGGGAGCGGCAGTGTGACGGAGAGAGAGTGGGAGCGGGCAGTGTGAGGGAGAGAGAGTGGGAGCAGGCAGTGTGAGGAAGAGAGAGAGTGGGTGCGGGCAGTGTGACGGCGAGAGATTTGGAGCGGGCAGAGTGAGGGAGAGAGAGTGGTAGCGGGCAATGTGAGGGAGAGAGAGAGTGGGTGCGGGCAATGTGAGGGAGAGAGAGAGTGGGTGCGGGTAATGTGAGGGAGAGAGAGTGGGAGCATGTAGTGTGAGGTAGAGAGAGAGTTGGAGCGGGCAGTGTGAGGGAGAGAGAGGCAGCGGGCAGTGTGAGGGAGAGAGAAGGGGACCCGGCAGTATGAGGGGGAGAGAGAGTGGGAGCAGGTAGTGTGAGGGAGAGAGAGGGGGAGCGGGTAGTGTGAGGGAGAGAGAGTGCGACCGGGCAGTTTGAGGGAGAGAGAGAGGGTGCGGGCAATGTGAGGGAGAGAGAGAGTGGGAGCGGGCAGTGTGAGGGAGAGAGAGTGGGAGCAGGTAGTGTGAGGTAGAGAGAGAGTTGGAGCGGGCACTGTGAGGGAGAGAGAAGGGGACCCGGCAGTATAAGGGGGAGAGAGAGTGGGAGCAGGAAGTGTGAGGGAGAAAGTGTGGGAGCGGGTAGTGTGAGGGAGAGAGAGAGCGACCGGGCAGTTTGAGGGAGAGAGAGTCGGAGCGGGCAGTGTGAGGAAGAGAGAGAGTGGGAGCGGGCAGTGTGACGGAGAGAGAGTGGGAGCGGGCAGTGTGAGGGAGAGAAAGTGGGAGCGGGCTGTGTGAGGTTGAGAGAGTGGGAGCGTGCAGTGTGAAGGAGAGAGAGAGTGGGAGTGGGCAGTATGAGGGAGAGAGAGTGGGAGCGGTCAGTGTGAGGGAGAGAGAGTGGGAGCGGGCAGTGTGAGGGAGAGAGGGTGGGACCAGTCCGAGTGAGGTAGAGAGAGAGAGGGAGCGGGCAGAGTGAGGGAGAAAGAGAAAGGGAGTGGGCAGTGTGAGGGATAGAGAGCGAGTGGGAACGGCAGTGTGAAGGAGAGAGAGCGAGTCGGAGTGGACAGTGAGAGGGAGAGAGGAGGGACAGGCAGTGTGTGGGAGAGATAGTGGGAGCGGGCAGTGTGAGGGAGAGAGAGTGGGAGCGGGAAGTGTGAGGGAGAGAGAGAGTGGGAATGGGCAGTGTGACGGGGAGACAGAATTGGAGAGGGCAGTGTGAGGGAAGAGAGTGGGAGCAGGCAGTGTGAGGGAGAGAGAGTGGGAGCGGGCAGTGTGAGGGAGAGAGAGTGGGAGCGGGCAATGTGAGCGTGAGAGAGAGGGAGTGGGCAATTTGACGCAGAGAGAGTGGGAACAGGCAGAGTGAGGAAGAGAGAGTGGGATTGGGCAGGGTGAGGGAGAGAGAGTGGGATTGGGCATTGTGAGGGAGAGAGAGAGTGGGAGCGGGCAGTGTTCGGGAGAGAGAGTGGGAGTGGGGAGTGTGAGGGAGCGAGAGTGTGGGAGCGGGCAGTGTGAGGGAGAGAGAGTGGGAGCAGGTAGTGTGAGGTAGAGAGACAGTTGAAGCGGGTAGTGGGAGGGAGAGAGAGAGGGAGGGGGCAGTGTGAGGGAGAGAGAGAGTGGGAGCGGGCAGTGTGAGGGAGAGAGAGAGTGGGAGCGGGCAGTGTGAGGGAGAGAGAGTTGAAGCAGGCAGTGCGAGGGAGAGAGAGTGGGAGCAGGCAGTTTGAGGAAGAGAGAGAGTGTGTGCGGGCAGTGTGAAGGAGAGACAGAGTGGGAGCGGGCAGTGTGAGGGAAGAGAGAGAGTGGGAGCGGGCAGTGTTACGGAGAGAGAGAGTGGGAGCTGGCAGTGTGAGGGGAAGAGAGAGGGAGGGGGCAGTGTGAGGGAGAGAGAGAGTGGGAGCGGGCATTGTGAGGGAGAGAGAGTGGGAGCCGGCAGTGTGAGGAAGAGAGAGAGTGGGTGCAGGCAGTGTGAAGGAGAGAGTGTGGAAGCAGGTAGTGTGACGCAGAGAGAGAGTTGGAGCAGGCAGTGTGAGGGAGAGAGAGAGGCAGCGGACAGTGTGAGGGAGAGAGAGAGTGGGAGTGGGTAGTGTGAGAGAGAGAGAGTGTGCGACCGGGCAGTTTGAGGGAGAGAGAGTGGGAGCGGGAAGTGTGAGGGAGAGAGAGTTGGAGAGGGCAGTGTGAGGTAGAGAGAGTTGGAGCAGGCAGTGCGAGGGAGAGAGAGTGGGAGCAGGCAGTGTGAGGAAGAGAGAGAGAGGGTGCGGGCAATGTGACAGAGAGAGAGTGGGAGCGGGCAGTGTGAGAGAGAGAGAGTGGGAGCAGACAGTGTGAGGGAGAGAGAGTGGGAGCAGACAGTGTGAGGGGAGAGAGTGGGAGCGGGCAATTTGAAGAAGAGAGAGTGTGGGTGCGGTCAGTGTGACGGAGAGAGAGTGGGAGCGGGCAGAGTGAGGGAGAGAGAGAGGGAGCAGACAGTGTGAGGGTAGAGAGTGGGAGCAGGCAGTGTGAGGAAGAGAGAGAGTGGGTGCGGGCAGTGTGACGGAGAGAGAGTGGGAGCGGGCAGTGTGAGGGAGAGAGAGAGGGAACGGGGAGTGTGAGGAATAGAGAGAGTTGGAGCGGACAGTGTGAGGGAGAGAGAGTGCGAGTGGGCAGTTTTAGGGAGAGAGTGGGAGCAGGCACTTTGAGGGATTGAGGGTGGGAACCGTCAGTGTGAGTTGGAGAAAGTTCGTGCGGGCAGTGTGAGGGGGAGAGAGTTTGGGACCCGCAAGTGTGAGGGAGAGAGAGAGTGGGAGCGGGCAGTGAGAGGGAGCGAGAGGGGGAGGGGGCAGTGTGAGGGAGAGAGAGAGTGGAAGCCGGTAGTGTGAGTGAGAGAAAATGGGAGCAGGCAGTGTGAGGGAGAGAGAGTGGGAGCGGGCAGTGTGAGGGAGAGAGGGTGGGAGTGGGAAGGGTGAGGGAGAGAGAGAGTGGGAATGGGCAGTGTGACGGGGAGAGAGAGTTGGAGAGGGCAGTGTGAGGGAAGGGAGAGTGAGAGCTGGCAGTGTGAGGGAGAGAGAGAGTGGGAGCGGGCAGTGTTAGGGAGAGAGAGTGGGAGCGGGCAGTGTGAGGGAGAGAGAGTGGGATTGGGCAGGGTGAGGGAGAGAGAGTGGGAATGGGCAGTGTGAGGAAGAGAGAGTGGGATTGGGCAGGGTGAGGGAGAGAGAGTGGGATTGGGCAGTGTCAGGGAGAGAGAGAGTGGGAGTGGGCAGTGTGAGGGAGAAAGGGTCTGAACCGGCAGTGTGAGGGAGAGAGAGTGGGAGCGGGCAGTGTGAGGGAGAGAGAGAGTGGGAGCGGGCAGTGTTAGGGAGAGAGAGTGGGAGTGGGGAGTGTGAGGGAGAGAGTGAGTGGGAGCGGGCAGTGTGAGGGAGAGAGAGTGGGAGCAGGTAGTGTGAGGTAGAGAGAGAGTTGAAGCGGGCAGTGGGAGGGAGAGAGAGAGAGGGAGGGGGCAGAGTGAGGGAGAGAGAGAGTGGGAGCGGGCAGTGTGAGGGAGAGAGAGAGTGGGAGCGGGCAGTGTGAGGGAGAGAGCGTTTAAGCAGGCAGTGCGAGGGAGAGAGAGTGGGAGCAGGCAGTGTGAGGGAAGAGAGAGAGTGGGAGCGGGCAGTGTTACGGAGAGAGAGAGTGGGAGCTGGCTGTGTGAGGGGGAGAGAGAGGGAGGGGGCAGTGTGAGGGTGAGAGAGAGTGGGAGCGGGCATTGTGAGGGAGAGAGAGTGGGAGCCGGCAGTGTGAGGAAGAGAGAGAGTGGGTGCAGGCATTGTGAAGGAGAGAGTGTGGAAGCAGGTAGTGTGACGCAGAGAGAGAGTTGGAGCAGGCAGTGTGAGGGAGAGAGAGTGTGCGACCGGGCAGTTTGAGGGAGAGACAGTGGGAGCGGGAAGTGTGAGGGAGAGAGAGTTGGAGAGGGCATTGTGAGGTAGACAGAGTTGGAGCAGTCAGTGTGAGGAAGAGAGAGAGTGGGTGCGGGCAGTGTGACGGAGAGAGTGGGAGCGGGCAGTGTGAGGGAGAGAGAGAGGGAACGGTGAGTGTGAGGAATAGAGAGAGTTGGAGCGGGCAGTGTGAGGGAGAGAGAGAATGGGACGCGGCAGTGTGAAGGAGTGAGAGAGTTTGGAGCGGGCAGTGTGAGGGAGAGAGAGTGCGAGTGGGCAGTTTCAGGGAGAGAGTGGGAGCAGGCACTTTGAGGGATTGAGGGTGGGAACCGTCAGTGTGAGTTGGAGAAAGTTCGTGCGGTCAGTGTGAGGGGGAGAGAGTTTGGGACCCGCAAGTGTGAGGGAGAGAGAGAGTGGGAGCGGGCAGTGAGAGGGAGCGAGAGGGGGAGGGGGCAGTGTGAGGGAGAGAGAGAGTGGAAGCCGGTAGTGTGAGTGAGAGAAAGTGGGAGCAGGCAGTGTGAGGGATAGAGAGTGGGAGCGGGCAGTGTGAGGGAGAGAGGGTGGGAGTGGGAAGGGTGAGGGAGAGAGAGTGGGATTGGGCAGTGTGACGGGGAGAGAGAGTTGGAGAGGGCAGTGTGAGGGAAGGGAGAGTGAGAGCTGGCAGTGTGAGGGAGAGAGAGAGTGGGAGCGGGCTGTGTTAGGGAGAGAGAGTGGGAGCGGGCAGTGTGAGGGAGAGAGAGTGGGATTGGGCAGGGTGAGGGAGAGAGAGTGGGAATGGGCAGTGTGTGGAAGAGAGAGTGGGATTGGGCAGGGTGAGGGAGAGAGAGTGGGATTGGGCAGTGTCAGGGAGAGAGAGAGTGGGAGTGGGCAGTATGAGGGAGAGAGAGTGGGAGCGGGCAGTGTGAGGGAGAGAGAGAGGGAACGGGGAGTGTGAGGAATAGAGAGAGTTGGAGCGGACAGTGTGAGGGAGAGAGAGAATGGGACGCGGCAGTATGAAGGAGTGAGAGAGTTTGGAGCGGGCAGTGTGAGGGAAGAGAGAGTGGGAGCTGGCAGTGTGAGGGAGAGAGAGTGGGAGCGGCCAATGTGAGGGTGAGAGAGTGGGAGTGAGCAATTTGACGCAGAGAGAGTGGGAACAGGCAGAGTGAGGAAGAGAGAGTGGGATTGGGCAGGGTGAGGGAGAGAGAGTGGGATTGGGCAGTGTCAGGGAGAGAGAGAGTGGGAGTGGGCAGTGTGAGGGAGAATGGGTCTGAACCGGCAGTGTGAGGGAGAGAGAGTGGGAGCGGGCAGTGTGAGGGAGAGAGAGAGTGGGAGCGGGCAGTGTTAGGGAGAGAGAGTGGGAGTGGGGAGTGTGACGGAGAGAGTGAGTGGGAGCGGGCAGTGTGAGGGAGAGAGAGTGGGAGCAGGTAGTGTGAGGTAGAGAGAGAGTTGAAGCGGGCAGTGGGAGGGAGAGAGAGAGAGGGAGGGGGCAGAGTGAGGGAGAGAGAGAGTGGGAGCGGGCAGTGTGACGCAGAGAGAGAGTTGGAGCAGGCAGTGTGAGGGAGAGAGAGAGGCAGCGGGCAGTGTGAGGGAGAGAGAGTGTGGGAGCGGGTAGTGTGAGAGAGAGAGAGTGTGCCACCGGGCAGTTTGAGGGAGAGACATTGGGAGCGGGAAGTGTGAGGGAGAGAGAGTTGGAGAGGGCATTGTGAGGTAGACAGAGTTGGAGCAGGCAGTGTGAGGAAGAGAGAGAGTGGGTGCGGGCAGTGTGACGGAGAGAGAGTGGGAGCGGGCAGTGTGAGGGAGAGAGAGAGGGAACGGGGAGTGTGAGGAATAGAGAGAGTTGGAGCGGGCAGTGTGAGGGAGAGAGAGAATGGGACGCGGCAGTGTGAAGGAGTGAGAGAGTTTGGAGCGGGCAGTGTGAGGGAGAGAGAGTGCGTGTGGGCAGTTTCAGGGAGAGAGTGGGAGCAGGCACTTTGAGGGATTGAGGGTGGGAACCGTCAGTGTGAGTTGGAGAAAGTTCGTGCGGTCAGTGTGAGGGGGAGAGAGTTTGGGACCCGCAAGTGTGAGGGAGAGAGAGAGTGGGAGCGGGCAGTGAGAGGGAGCGAGAGGGGGAGGGGGCAGTGTGAGGGAGAGAGAGAGTGGAAGCCGGTAGTGTGAGTGAGAGAAAGTGGGAGCAGGCAGTGTGAGGGAGAGAGAGTGGGAGCGGGCAGTGTGAGGGAGAGAGGGTGGGAGTGGGAAGGGTGAGAGAGAGAGAGAGTGGGAATGGGCAGTGTGACGGAGAGAGAGTGGGAGCTGGCAGTGTGAGGGAGAGAGAGAGGGAACGGGGAGTGTGAGGAATAGAGAGAGTTGGAGCGGACAGTGTGAGGGAGAGAGAGAATGGGACGCGGCAGTATATAAGAGTGAGAGAGTTTGGAGCGGGCAGTGTGAGGGAAGAGAGAGTGGGAGCTGGCAGTGTGAGGGAGAGAGAGTGGGAGCGGCCAATGTGAGGGTGAGAGAGTGGGAGTGGGCAATTTGACGCAGAGAGAGTGGAAACAGGCAGAGTGAGGAAGAGAGAGTGGGATTGGGCAGTGTGAGGGAGAGAGAGTGGGATTGGGCAGTGTCAGGGAGAGAGAGAGTGGGAATGGGCAGTGTGAGGGAGAAAGAGTCTGAACCGGGAGCTTGAGGGAGATAGAGTGGGAGCGGGCAGTGTGAGGGAGAGAGAGAGTGGGAGCGGGCAGTGTTAGGGAGAGAGAGTGGGAGTGGGGTGTGTGAGGGAGAGAGAGAGTGGGAGCGGGCACTGTGAGGGAGAGAGAGTGGGAGCAGGTAGTGTGAGGTAGAGAGAGAGTTGAAGCGGGCAGTGGGAGGGAGAGAGAGAGAGGGAGGGGGCAGAGTGAGGGAGAGAGAGAGTGGGAGCGGGCAGTGTGAGGGAGAGAGAGAGTGGGAGCGGGCAGTGTGAGGGAGAGAGAGTTTAAGCAGGCAGTGCGAGGGAGAGAGAGTGGGAGCAGGCAGTGTGAGGGAAGAGAGAGAATGGGAGCGGGCAGTGTTCAGGAGAGAGAGAGTGGGAGCTGGCAGTGTGAAGGGGAGAGAGAGGGGGGTGCAGTGTGAGGGAGAGAGAGAGAGGGAGCGGGCATTGTGAGGGAGAGAGAGTGGGAGCCGGCAGTGTGAGGAAGAGAGAGAGTGGGTGCAGGCAGTGTGAAGGAGAGAGTGTGGAAGCAGGTAGTGTGACGCAGAGAGAGAGTTGGAGCAGGCAGTGTGAGGGAGAGAGAGAGGCAGCGGACAGTGTGAGGGAGAGAGAGAGTGGGAGTGGGTAGTGTGAGAGAGAGAGAGAGAGTGTGCGACCGGGCAGTTTGAGGGAGAGAGAGTGGGAGCGGGAAGTGTGAGGGAGAGAGAGTTGGAGAGGGCAGTGTGAGGTAGAGAGAGTTGGAGCAGGCAGTGCGAGGGAGAGAGAGTGGGAGCAGGCAGTGTGAGGAAGAGAGAGAGTGGGTGCGGGCAATGTGACAGAGAGAGAGTGGGAGCGGCCAGTTTGAAGAAGAGAGAGCGTGGGTGCGGGCAGTGTGACGGAGAGAGAGTGGGAGCGGGCAGAGTGAGGGAGAGAGAGTGGGAGCAGACAGTGTGAGGGTAGAGAGTGGGAGCAGGCAGTGTGAGGAAGAGAGAGAGTGGGTGCGGGCAGTGTGACGGAGAGAGAGTGGGAGCGGGCAGTGTGAGGGAGAGAGAGAGGGAACGGGGAGTGTGAGGAATAGAGAGAGTTGGAGCGGACAGTGTGAGGGAGAGAGAGAATGGGACGCGGCAGTATGAAGGAGTGAGAGAGTTTGGAGCGGGCAGTATGAGGGAGAGAGAGTGCGAGTGAGCAGTTTCAGGGAGAGAGTGGGAGCAGGCACTTTGAGGGATTGAGGGTGGGAACCGCCAGTGTGTGTTGGAGAAAGTTCGTGCGGGCAGTGTGAGGGGGAGAGAGTTTGGGACCCGCAAGTGTGAGGGAGAGACAGAGTGGAAGCTTGTAGTGTGAGTGAGAGAAAGTGGGAGCAGGCAGTGTGAGGGAGAGAGAGTGGGAGCGGGCAGTGTGAGGGAGAGAGAGTGGGAGCGGGCAGTGTGAGGGAGAGAGAGTGGGAGCAGGCAGTGTGAGGAAGAGAGAGAGTGGGTGCGGGCAGTGTGACGGCGAGAGATTTGGAGCGGGCAGAGTGAGGGAGAGAGAGTGGGAGCGGGCAATGTGAGGGAGAGAGAGAGTGGGTGCTGGCAATGTGAGGGAGAGAGAGAGTGGGTGCGGGCAATGTGAGGGAGAGAGAGTGGGAGCAGGTAGTGTGAGGTAGAGAGAGAGTTGGAGCGGGCAGTGTGAGGGAGAGAGAGGCAGCGGGCAGTGTGAGGGAGAGAGAAGGGGACCCGGCAGTATGAGGGGGAGAGAGAGTGGGAGCAGGTAGTGTGAGGTAGAGAGAGAGTTGGAGAGGGCAGTGTGAGGGAGAGAGAGAGGCAGCGGGCAGTGTGAGGGAGAGAGAAGGGGACCCGGCAGTATGAGGGGGAGACAGAGTGCGAGCGGGCAGTGTGAGGGAGAGAGAGTGGGAGCGGGTAGTGTGAGGGAGAGAGTGGGAGCGGGCAGTGTAAGGGAGAGAGATTTGGAGCAGGCACTGCGAGGAGAGAGAGTGGGAGCAGGCAGTGTGAGGAAGAGAGAGAGTGGGAGCGGCAGTGTGACGGAGAGAGAGTGGGAGCGGGCAGTGTGAGGGAGAGAGAGTGGGAGCAGGCAGTGTGAGGAAGAGAGAGAGTGGGTGCGGGCAGTGTGACGGCGAGAGATTTGGAGCGGGCAGAGTGAGGGAGAGAGAGTGGGAGCGGGCAATGTGAGGGAGAGAGAGAGTGGGTGCGGGCAATGTGAGGGAGAGAGAGAGTGGGTGCGGGTAATGTGAGGGAGAGAGAGTGGGAGCATGTAGTGTGAGGTAGAGAGAGAGTTGGAGCGGGCAGTGTGAGGGAGAGAGAGGCAGCGGGCAGTGTGAGGGAGAGAGAAGGGGACCCGGCAGTATGAGGGGGAGAGAGAGTGGGAGCAGGTAATGTGAGGGAGAGAGAGGGGGAGCGGGTAGTGTGAGGGAGAGAGAGTGCGACCGGGCAGTTTGAGGGAGAGAGAGAGGGCGCGGGCAATGTGAGGGAGAGAGAGAGTGGGAGCGGGCAGTGTGAGGGAGAGAGAGTGGGAGCAGGTAGTGTGAGGTAGAGAGAGAGTTGGAGCGGGCACTGTGAGGGAGAGAGAAGGGGACCCGGCAGTATAAGGGGGAGAGAGAGTGGGAGCAGGAAGTGTGAGGGAGAGAGTGTGGGAGCGGGTAGTGTGAGGGAGAGAGAGAGCGACCGGGCAGTTTGAGGGAGAGAGAGTCGGAGCGGGCAGTGTGAGGAAGAGAGAGAGTGGGAGCGGGCAGTGTGACGGAGAGAGAGTGGGAGCGGGCAGTGTGAGGGAGAGAAAGTGGGAGCGGGCTGTGTGAGGTTGAGAGAGTGGGAGCGTGCAGTGTGAAGGAGAGAGAGAGTGGGAGTGGGCAGTATGAGGGAGAGAGAGTGGGAGCGGTCAGTGTGAGGGAGAGAGAGTGGGAGCGGGCAGTGTGAGGGAGAGAGGGTGGGACCAGTCCGAGTGAGGTAGAGAGAGAGAGGGAGCGGGCAGCGTGAGGGAGAAAGAGAAAGGGAGTGGGCAGTGTGAGGGATAGAGAGCGAGTGGGAACGGCAGTGTGAAGGAGAGAGAGCGAGTCGGAGTGGACAGTGAGAGGGAGAGAGGAGGGACAGGCAGTGTGTGGGAGAGATAGTGGGAGCGGGCAGTGTGAGGGAGAGAGAGTGGGAGCGGGAAGTGTGAGGGAGAGAGAGAGTGGGAATGGGCAGTGTGACGGGGAGACAGAGTTGGAGAGGGCAGTGTGAGGGAAGAGAGTGGGAGCAAGCAGTGTGAGGGAGAGAGAGTGGGAGCGGGCAGTGTGAGGGAGAGAGAGTGGGAGCGGGCAATGTGAGCGTGAGAGAGAGGGAGTGGGCAATTTGACGCAGAGAGAGTGGGAACAGGCAGAGTTAGGAAGAGAGAGTGGGATTGGGCAGGGTGAGGGAGAGAGAGTGGGATTGGGCATTGTGAGGGAGAGAGAGAGTGGGAGCGGGCAGTGTTCGGGAGAGAGAGTGGGAGTGGGGAGTGTGAGGGAGAGAGAGTGTGGGAGCGGGCAGTGTGAGGGAGAGAGAGTGGGAGCAGGTAGTGTGAGGTAGAGAGAGAGTTGAAGCGGGTAGTGGGAGGGAGAGAGAGAGGGAGGGGGCAGTGTGAGGGAGAGAGAGAGTGGGAGCGGGCAGTGTGAGGGAGAGAGAGAGTGAGAGCGGGCAGTGTGAGGGAGAGAGAGTTGAAGCAGGCAGTGCGAGGGAGAGAGAGTGGGAGCAGGCAGTGTGAGGAAGAGAGAGAGTGTGTGCGGGCAGTGTGAAGGAGAGACAGAGTGGGAGCGGGCAGTGTGAGGGAAGAGAGAGAGTGGGAGCGGGCAGTGTTCAGGAGAGAGAGAGTGGGAGCTGGCAGTGTGAGGGGAAGAGAGAGGGAGGGGGCAGTGTGAGGGAGAGAGAGAGTGGGAGCGGGCATTGTGAGGGAGAGAGAGTGGGAGCCGGCAGTGTGAGGAAGAGAGAGAGTGGGTGCAGGCAGTGTGAAGGAGAGAGTGTGGAAGCAGGTAGTGTGACGCAGAGAGAGAGTTGGAGCAGGCAGTGTGAGGGAGAGAGAGAGGCAGCGGACAGTGTGAGGGAGAGAGAGAGTGGGAGTGGGTAGTGTGAGAGAGAGAGAGTGTGCGACCGGGCAGTTTGAGGGAGAGAGAGTGGGAGCGGGAAGTGTGAGGGAGAGAGAATTGGAGAGGGCAGTGTGAGGTAGAGAGAGTTGGAGCAGGCAGTGCGAGGGAGAGAGAGTGGGAGCAGGCAGTGTGAGGAAGAGAGAGAGTGGGTGCGGGCAATGTGACAGAGAGAGAGTGGGAGCGGGCAGTGTGAGAGAGAGAGAGTGGGAGCAGACAGTGTGAGGGAGAGAGAGTGGGAGCAGACAGTGTGAGGGGAGAGAGTGGTAGCGGGCAATTTGAAGAAGAGAGAGTGTGGGTGCGGTCAGTGTGACGGAGAGAGAGTGGGAGCGGGCAGAGTGAGGGAGAGAGAGTGGGAGCAGACAGTGTGAGGGTAGAGAGTGGGAGCAGGCAGTGTGAGGAAGAGAGAGAGTGGGTGCGGGCAGTGTGACGGAGAGAGAGTGGGAGCGGGCAGTGTGAGGGAGAGAGAGAGGGAACGGGGAGTGTGAGGAATAGAGAGAGTTGGAGCGGACAGTGTGAGGGAGAGAGAGTGCGAGTGGGCAGTTTTAGGGAGAGATGGGAGCAGGCACTTTGAGGGATTGAGGGTGGGAACCGTCAGTGTGAGTTGGAGAAAGTTCGTGCGGGCAGTGTGAGGGGGAGAGAGTTTGGGACCCGCAAGTGTGAGGGAGAGAGAGAGTGGGAGCGGGCAGTGAGAGGGAGCGAGAGGGGGAGGGGGCAGTGTGAGGGAGAGAGAGAGTGGAAGCCGGTAGTGTGAGTGAGAGAAAATGGGAGCAGGCAGTGTGAGGGAAGGGAGAGTGGGAGCGGGCAGTGTGAGGGAGAGAGGGTGGGAGTGGGAAGGCTGAGGGAGAGAGAGAGTGGGAATGGGCAGTGTGACGGGGAGAGAGAGTTGGAGAGGGCAGTGTGAGGGAAGGGACAGTGAGAGCTGGCAGTGTGAGGGAGAGAGAGAGTGGGAGCGGGCAGTGTTAGGGAGAGAGAGTGGGAGCGGGCAGTGTGAGGGAGAGAGAGTGGGATTGGGCAGGGTGAGGGAGAGAGAGTGGGAATGGGCAGTGTGAGGAAGAGAGAGTGGGATTGGGCAGGGTGAGGGAGAGAGAGTGGGATTGGGCAGTGTCAGGGAGAGAGAGAGTGGGAGTGGGCAGTGTGAGGGAGAAAGGGTCTGAACCGGCAGTGTGAGGGAGAGAGAGTGGGAGCGGGCAGTGTGAGGGAGAGAGAGAGTGGGAGCGGGCAGTGTTAGGGAGAGAGCGTGGGAGTGGGGAGTGTGAGGGAGAGAGTGAGTGGGAGCGGGCAGTGTGAGGGAGAGAGAGTGGGAGCAGGTAGTGTGAGGTAGAGAGAGAGTTGAAGCGGGCAGTGGGAGGGAGAGAGAGAGAGGGAGGGGGCAGAGTGAGGGAGAGAGAGAGTGGGAGCGGGCAGTGTGAGGGAGAGAGAGAGTGGGAGCGGGCAGTGTGAGGGAGAGAGCGTTTAAGCAGGCAGTGCGAGGGAGAGAGAGTGGGAGCAGGCAGTGTGAGGGAAGAGAGAGAGTGGGAGCGGGCAGTGTTACGGAGAGAGAGAGTGGGAGCTGGCTGTGTGAGGGGGAGAGAGAGGGAGGGGGAAGTGTGAGGGAGAGAGAGAGTGGGAGCGGGCATTGTGAGGGAGAGAGAGTGGGAGCCGGCAGTGTGAGGAAGAGAGAGAGTGGGAGCAGGTTGTGTGAGGTAGAGAGAGAGTTGAAGCGGGTAGTGGGAGGGAGAGAGAGAGGGAGGGGGCAGTGTGAGGGAGAGAGAGAGTGGGAGCGGGCAGTGTGAGGGAGAGAGAGAGTGGGAGCGGGCAGTGTGAGGGAGAGAGAGTTGAAGCAGGCAGTGCGAGGGAGAGAGAGTGGGAGCAGGCAGTGTGAGGAAGAGAGAGAGTGTGTGCGGGCAGTGTGAAGGAGAGACAGAGTGGGAGCGGGCAGTGTGAGGGAAGAGAGAGAGTGGGAGCGGGCAGTGTTCAGGAGAGAGAGAGTGGGAGCTGGCAGTGTGAGGGGAAGAGAGAGGGAGGGGGCAGTGTGAGGGAGAGAGAGAGTGGGAGCGGGCATTGTGAGGGAGAGAGAGTGGGAGCCGGCAGTGTGAGGAAGAGAGAGAGTGGGTGCAGGCAGTGTGAAGGAGAGAGTGTGGAAGCAGGTAGTGTGACGCAGAGAGAGAGTTGGAGCAGGCAGTGTGAGGGAGAGAGAGAGGCAGCGGACAGTGTGAGGGAGAGAGAGAGTGGGAGTGGGTAGTGTGAGAGAGAGAGAGTGTGCGACCGGGCAGTTTGAGGGAGAGAGAGTGGGAGCGGGAAGTGTGAGGGAGAGAGAGTTGGAGAGGGCAGTGTGAGGTAGAGAGAGTTGGAGCAGGCAGTGCGAGGGAGAGAGAGTGGGAGCAGGCAGTGTGAGGAAGAGAGAGAGTGGGTGCGGGCAATGTGACAGAGAGAGAGTGGGAGCGGGCAGTGTGAGAGAGAGAGAGTGGGAGCAGACAGTGTGAGGGAGAGAGAGTGGGAGCAGACAGTGTGAGGGGAGAGAGTGGTAGCGGGCAATTTGAAGAAGAGAGAGTGTGGGTGCGGTCAGTGTGACGGAGAGAGAGTGGGAGCGGGCAGAGTGAGGGAGAGAGAGTGGGAGCAGACAGTGTGAGGGTAGAGAGTGGGAGCAGGCAGTGTGAGGAAGAGAGAGAGTGGGTGCGGGCAGTGTGACGGAGAGAGAGTGGGAGCGGGCAGTGTGAGGGAGAGAGAGAGGGAACGGGGAGTGTGAGGAATAGAGAGAGTTGGAGCGGACAGTGTGAGGGAGAGAGAGTGCGAGTGGGCAGTTTTAGGGAGAGATGGGAGCAGGCACTTTGAGGGATTGAGGGTGGGAACCGTCAGTGTGAGTTGGAGAAAGTTCGTGCGGGCAGTGTGAGGGGGAGAGAGTTTGGGACCCGCAAGTGTGAGGGAGAGAGAGAGTGGGAGCGGGCAGTGAGAGGGAGCGAGAGGGGGAGGGGGCAGTGTGAGGGAGAGAGAGAGTGGAAGCCGGTAGTGTGAGTGAGAGAAAATGGGAGCAGGCAGTGTGAGGGAAGGGAGAGTGGGAGCGGGCAGTGTGAGGGAGAGAGGGTGGGAGTGGGAAGGCTGAGGGAGAGAGAGAGTGGGAATGGGCAGTGTGACGGGGAGAGAGAGTTGGAGAGGGCAGTGTGAGGGAAGGGACAGTGAGAGCTGGCAGTGTGAGGGAGAGAGAGAGTGGGAGCGGGCTGTGTTAGGGAGAGAGAGTGGGAGCGGGCAGTGTGAGGGAGAGAGAGTGGGATTGGGCAGGGTGAGGGAGAGAGAGTGGGAATGGGCAGTGTGAGGAAGAGAGAGTGGGATTGGGCAGGGTGAGGGAGAGAGAGTGGGATTGGGCAGTGTCAGGGAGAGAGAGAGTGGGAGTGGGCAGTGTGAGGGAGAGAGAGTGGGAGCGGGCAGTGTGAGGGAGAGAGAGAGGGAACGGGGAGTGTGAGGAATAGAGAGAGTTGGAGCGGACAGTGTGAGGGAGAGAGAGAATGGGACGCGGCAGTATGAAGGAGTGAGAGAGTTTGGAGCGGGCAGTGTGAGGGAAGATAGAGTGGGAGCTGGCAGTGTGAGGGAGAGAGAGTGGGAGCGGCCAATGTGAGGGTGAGAGAGTGGGAGTGGGCAATTTGACGCAGAGAGAGTGGGAACAGGCAGAGTGAGGAAGAGAGAGTGGGATTGGGCAGGGTGAGGGAGAGAGAGTGGGATTGGGCATTGTCAGGGAGAGAGAGAGTGGGAGTGGGCAGTGTGAGGGAGAATGGGTCTGAACCGGCAGTGTCAGGGAGAGAGAGTGGGAGCGGGCAGTGTGAGGGAGAGAGAGAGTGGGAGCGGGCAGTGTTAGGGAGAGAGAGTGGGAGTGGGGAGTGTGACGGAGAGTGTGAGTGGGAGCGGGCAGTGTGAGGGAGAGAGAGTGGGAGCAGGTAGTGTGAGGTAGAGAGAGAGTTGAAGCGGGCAGTGGGAGGGAGAGAGAGAGAGGGAGGTGGCAGAGTGAGGGAGAGAGAGAGTGGGAGCGGGCAGTGTGACGCAGAGAGAGAGTTGGAGCAGTCAGTGTGAGGGAGAGAGAGAGGCAGCGGGCAGTGTGAGGGAGAGAGAGTGTGGGAGCGGGTAGTGTGAGAGAGAGAGAGTGTGCCACCGGGCAGTTTGAGGGAGAGACAGTGGGAGCGGGAAGTGTGAGGGAGAGAGAGTTGGAGAGGGCATTGTGAGGTAGACAGAGTTGGAGCAGGCAGTGTGAGGAAGAGAGAGAGTGGGTGCGGGCAGTGTGACGGAGAGAGAGTGGGAGCGGGCAGTGTGAGGGAGAGAGAGAGGGAACGGGGAGTGTGAGGAATAGAGAGAGTTGGAGCGGGCAGTGTGAGGGAGAGAGAGAATGGGACGCGGCAGTGTGAAGGAGTGAGTGAGTTTGGAGCGGGCAGTGTGAGGGAGAGAGAGTGCGTGTGGGCAGTTTCAGGGAGAGAGTGGGAGCAGGCACTTTGAGGGATTGAGGGTGGGAACCGTCAGTGTGAGTTGGAGAAAGTTCGTGCGGTCAGTGTGAGGGGGAGAGAGTTTGGGACCCGCAAGTGTGAGGGAGAGAGAGAGTGGGAGCGGGCAGTGAGAGGGAGCGAGAGGGGGAGGGGGCAGTGTGAGGGAGAGAGGGTGGGAGTGGGAAGGGTGAGGGAGAGAGAGTGGGAGCGGGCAGTGTGAGGGAGAGAGGGTGGGAGTGGGAAGGGTGAGGGAGAGAGAGAGTGGGAATGGGCAGTGTGACGGAGAGAGAGTGGGAGCTGGCAGTGTGAGGGAGAGAGAGAGGGAACGGGGAGAGTGAGGAATAGAGAGAGTTGGAGCGGACAGTGTGAGGGAGAGAGAGAATGGGACGCGGCAGTATGAAAGAGTGAGAGAGTTTGGAGCGGGCAGTGTGAGGGAAGAGAGAGTGGGAGCTGGCAGTGTGAGGGAGAGAGAGTGGGAGCGGCCAATGTGAGGGTGAGAGAGTGGGAGTGGGCAATTTGACGCAGAGAGAGTGGAAACAGGCAGAGTGAGGAAGAGAGAGTGGGATTGGGCAGTGTGAGGGAGAGAGAGTGCGATTGGGCAGTGTCAGGGAGAGAGAGAGTGGGAATGGGCAGTGTGAGGGAGAAAGAGTCTGAACCGGGAGCTTGAGGGAGATAGAGTGGGAGCGGGCAGTGTGAGGGAGAGAGAGAGTGGGAGCGGGCAGTGTTAGGGAGAGAGAGTGGGAGTGGGGTGTGTGAGGGAGAGAGAGAGTGGGAGCGGGCACTGTGAGGGAGAGAGAGTGGGAGCAGGTAGTGTGAGGTAGAGAGAGAGTTGAAGCGGGCAGTGGGAGGGAGAGAGAGAGAGGGAGGGGGCAGAGTGAGGGAGAGAGAGAGTGGGAGCGGGCAGTGTGAGGGAGAGAGAGAGTGGGAGCGGGCAGTGTGAGGGAGAGAGAGTTTAAGCAGGCAGTGCGAGGGAGAGAGAGTGGGAGCAGGCAGTGTGAGGGAAGAGAGAGAATGGGAGCGGGCAGTGTTCAGGAGAGAGAGAGTGGGAGCTGGCAGTGTGAAGGGGAGAGAGAGGGGGGTGCAGTGTGAGGGAGAGAGAGAGTGGGAGCGGGCATTGTGAGGGAGAGAGAGTGGGAGCCGGCAGTGTGAGGAAGAGAGAGAGTGGGTGCAGGCAGTGTGAAGGAGAGAGAGAGGCAGCGGACAGTGTGAGGGAGAGAGAGAGTGGGAGCGGGAAGTGTGAGGTAGACAGAGTTGGAGAGGGCAGTGTGAGGTAGAGAGAGTTGGAGCAGGCAGTGCGAGGGAGAGAGAGTGGGAGCAGGCAGTGTGAGGAAGAGAGAGAGTGGGTGCGGGCAATGTGACAGAGAGAGAGTGGGAGCGGCCAGTTTGAAGAAGAGAGAGTGTGGGTGCGGGCAGTGTGACGGAGAGAGAGTGGGAGCGGGCAGAGTTAGGGAGAGAGAGTGGGAGCAGACAGTGTGAGGGTAGAGAGTGGGAGCAGGCAGTGTGAGGAAGAGAGAGAGTGGGTGCGGGCAGTGTGACGGAGAGAGAGTGGGAGCGGGCAGTGTGAGGGAGAGAGAGAGGGAACGGGGAGTGTGAGGAATAGAGAGAGTTGGAGCGGACAGTGTGAGGGAGAGAGAGAATGGGACGCGGCAGGATGAAGGAGTGAGAGAGTTTGGAGCGGGCAGTGTGAGGGAGAGAGAGTGCGAGTGGGCAGTTTCAGGGAGAGAGTGGGAGCAGGCACTTTGAGGGATTGAGGGTGGGAACCGCCAGTGTGAGTTGGAGAAAGTTCGTGCGGGCAGTGTGAGGGGGAGAGAGTTTGGGACCCGCAAGTGTCAGGGAGAGACAGAGTGGAAGCTGGTCGTGTGAGTGAGAGAAAGTGGGAGCAGGCAGTGTGAGGGAGGGAGAGTGGGAGCGGGCAGTGTGAGGGAGAGAGAGTGGGAGCGGGAAGGGTGAGGGAGAGAGAGAGTGGGTATGGGCAGTGTGACGGGGAGAGAGAGTTGGAGAGGGCAGTGTGAGGGAAGAGAGAGTGGGAGCTGGCAGTGTGAGGGAGAGAGAGTGGGAGCGGCCAATGTGAGGGTGAGAGAGTGGGAGTGGGCAATTTGACGCCGAGAGAGTGGGAACAGGCAGAGTGAGGAAGAGAGAGTGGGATTGGGCAGTGTCAGGGAGAGAGAGAGTGGGAGTGGGCAGTGTGAGAGAGAAAGAGTCTGAACCGGCAGTGTGAGGGAGAGAGAGTGGGAGCGGGCAGTGTGAGAGAGACAGAGAGTGGGAGCGGGCAGTGTTAGGGAGAGAGAGAGTGGAAACGGCCAGTGTGAGGGAGAGAGATTGGGAGCAGGTAGCGTGAGGTAGAGTGAGAGTTGAAGCGGGCAGTGGGAGGGAGAGAGAGAGGCAGCGGGCAGAGTGCGGTAGAGAGAATGGGACCCGGCAGTGTGAGGGAGTGAGAGAGTGGGAGCGGGCAGTGTGAGGGAGAGAGAGTTGGAGAGGGCAGTGTGACGGAGAGAGAGTTGCAGCAGGCAGTGCGAGGGAGAGAGAGTGGGAGCGGGCAGTGTGAGGGTGAGAGAGTTGGAGAGGGCAGTGTGACGGAGAGAGAGTTGCAGCAGGCAGTGCGAGGGAGAGAGAGTGGGAGCAGGCAGTGTGAGGAAGAGAGAGAGTGGGTGCGGGCAGTGTGAAGGAGAGAGAGAAAGGGAGCGGGCAGTGTGAAGGAGAGAGAGAGTGTGGGAGCCGGCAGTGTTACGGAGAGAGAAAGTGGGAGCTGGCATTGTGAGGGAGAGAGAGAGAGTGTGGGAGTGGGCAGTGTTACGGAGAGAGAGTGGGACCTGGCAGTGTGAGGGAGAGAGAGAGGGAGGGGGCAGTGTGAGGAAGAGAGAGAGTGGGAGCGGGCAGTGTGAGGGAGAGAGAGTGGGAGCGGGCAGTGTGAGGTAGAGAGAGAGTGGGTGCGGGCAGTGTGAAGGAGAGAGAGAAAGGGAGCGGGCAGTGTGAAGGAGAGAGAGATTGTGGGAGCGGGCAGTGTTACGGAGAGAGAAAGTGGGAGCTGGCAGTGTGAGGGAGAGAGAGAGTGTGGGAGTGGGCAGTGTTACGGAGAGAGAGTGGGAGCTGGCAGTGTGAGGGAGAGAGAGAGGGAGGGGGCAGTGTGAGGGAGAGAGAGAGTGGGAGCGGGCAGTGTGAGGGAGAGAGAGTGGGAGCGGGCAGTGTGAGGTAGAGAGAGAGTGGGTGCGGGCAGTGTGAGGGAGAGAGAGTGGGAGCAGGTAGTGTGAGGTAGAGAGAGTTGGAGTGGGCAGTGTGAGGGAGAGAGAGTGGGAGCGGGCAGTGTGAGGAAGAGAGAGAGTGGGTATGGGCAATGTGACGGAGAGAGAGTGGGAGCGGGCAGTGTGACGGAGAGAGAGTGCGACTGGGCAGTTTGAGGGAGAGAGATTGGGAGCGGGCAGTGTGAGGGAGAGAGAGTTGGAGCAGGCAGTGCGAGGGAGAGAGAGTGGGAGCGGGCAGTGTTTTGTAGAGAGTGGGAGCAGACAGTGTGAGGAAGAGAGAGTGTGGGTGTGGGCAATGTGACGGAGAGAGAGTGGGAGCGGGCAGTGTGAGGGAGAGAGAGTTGGAGTGGGCAGTGTGAGGGAGTGAGAGTGGGAGCGGGCAGTGTGAGGAAGAGAGAGTGGGAGCGGGCAGTGTCAGGTAGAGAGAGTGGGAGCGGGCCGAGTGAGGGAGAGAGAGTGGGAGTGGACAGTGTGAGGGTAGAGAGTGGGAGCAGGCAGTGTGAGGACGAGGGAGAGAGGGTGCAGGCAGTGTGAGGGAGAGAGAGTGGGAGTGGTCAGTGTGAGGGAGAGAGAGTGGAAGCGGGCAGGGTTAGGGCGAGAGAGCGAGTGGGAGCTGGCAGTGTGAGGGAGAGAGAGAGGGAGCGGGCAATGTGAGGAATTGAGAGAGTGGGAGCGGGCAGTGCGAGGGAGAGAGAGTGGGAGCAGGTAGTGTCACGTCGAGAGAGAGTTGGAGCGAACAGTGTGAGGGAGAGTGAGAGGCAGCGGGCAATGTGAGGGACAGAGAGAATGGCACCCGGCAGTGTGAAGGAGTGAGAGAGTTTGGAGCGGGCAGTGTGAGGGAGAGAGAGTGCGAGTGGGCAGTTTGAGAGAGAGAGTGGGAGCAGGCACTGTGAGGGATTGAGGGTGGGAACCAGCAGTGTGAGTTGGAGAAAGTTCGTGCGGGCAGTGTGAGGGAGAGTGAGAATGGGAACCGCAAGTGTGAGGGAGAGAGAGTGGGAGCGGGCAGTGAGAGGGACAGAGAGGGGGACCGGGCATTGTGAAGGAGAGAGAGAGATGGAGTGAGCAGTTTCAGGAAGAGAGAGTGGGAGTGGGCAATGTGAGGGAGAGAGTGGGAGCAGGTAGTGTGAGGGAGGGAGTGTACGAACGGGCAGTGTGAGGGTGAGAGAGGAGGAGAAGTCAGTGTGCGGAAGAGAGAGATTAGGAGCGGGCAGTGTGAATGAGAGAATGGCAGTGGGCAGTGTGAGGGAGAGAGTGTGGGAGCCGGCAGTATGAGAAAGAGAGTTGGAGCCGGCAGTGTGTGAGAGAGTGTTAACCGGCAGTTTGAGGGAGAGAGAGAGTGGGAGCCGGCAGTGTGAGGGAGAGAGAGAATGGAAGTGGGCAATGTGAGGGAAAGAGAGAGAGTGGGAGCTGGCAGGGAATGGGAGAGAGAGAGTGGGAGCTGGCAGTGAGAGGGAGAGAGAGAGTGGGAGCGGGCAGTGTGAGGGAGAGAGAGTGGGAGCGGGCAGAGTGAGGGAGATAGAGCAGGGCCGGGCAGTGTGAGAGAGAGAGAGTGGGAGCGGGCAGTGTGAGGGAGTGAGAGAGTGGGAGTGGACAGTGTGAGGGAGAGAGAGTGGGAGCGGGGTGTGTGAGGGAGAGAGAGAGGGAGAGGTCAGTGTGTGAGAGAGTGAGTGGGAGAGCGCAATGTGAGGGAGAGAATGTGGGAGCAGGCAGTGTGAGGAAGAGAGAGTGGGAGCGGGCAGTTTGAGGGAGAGTGAGTGGGACCGGGCAGTGTGAGTGAGAGAGAGAGGGAGTGGGCAATGTGAGGGAGAGAGAGTGGGAGCGGGCAATGTGAGGGTGAGAGTGGGAGCAGGTAGTGTGAGGGAGACAGTGTAGGAATGGGCAGTGTGAGGGAGAGGGGGGAGAAGTCAGTGTGAGGAAGAGAGAGATTAGGAGCGGGCAGTGTGAATGAGAGAATGGCAGTGGGCAGTGTGAGGGAGAGAGTGTGGGAGCCGGCAGTATGAGAAAGAGAGTGGGAGCCGGCAGTGTGTGAGAGAGAGAGTGTTAACCGGCAGTTTGAGGGAGAGAGAGAGTGGAAGTGGGCAATGTGAGGGAAAGAGAGAGAATGGGAGCTGGCAGTGAGAGGGAGAGAGAGAGTGGGAGTGGGCAGTGTGAGGGAGAGAGAGTGGGAGCGGGCAGTGTGAGGGAGAGAGAGAGGGAGAAGTCAGTGTGTGAGAGAGTGAGTGGGAGTGCGCAATGTGAGGGAGAGAATGTGGGAGCAGGCAGTGTGAGGGAGAGAGAGTGGGAGCGGGCAATGTGAGGGAGAGTGAGTGGGAGTGGGCAGTGTGAGTGAGAGAGAGTGGGTGTGCGCAATGTGAGGGAGAGAATGTGGGAGCAGGATAATGTGCGTGAGAGTGAGTGGGAGCGCGCAGTGTGAGGGAAACAGAGAGTTGGAGCCGTGAGAGTGTAGGACAGACAGTGAGAGCCAGCAGTATGAGTGATAGAGAGAGTGGATGCGAACATTGTGAGGGATCAGAGTGGGAGCGAGTAGTTTGAGGGAGAGAGAGTGAGAACATGCCATTTGAGGCAGAGAGTGTGGGAGCCGGCAGTGTGAGGGAGAGACAGAGTGGGAGCGCGCAGTGTAAGGGAGAGAAAGAGTGGGAGCAGGCAGTGTAAGGGAGAGAAAGAGTGGGAGCGGGAAGTGTGAGGGACAGAGAGAGTGGGAGCGGGCAGTGTGAGGGAGAGCGATTGGGAGCCGGCAGTGTGGAGGAGAGTGAGATTGCGAGCGAGCAGTGCGAGGGAGGCAGAGTGGGAGCGGGAAGTTTGAGGGAGAGAGAGAGAATGTGTACCAGCAATGTGAGGGAGAGAGAGTTTGCGCCGGCAGTGTGAAGGAGAGAGAGAGATTGGGAGCGGGCAGATATGAGGGAGAGAGAGAGTCGAAGCAGGCAGTGTGAGGGAGAGTGTGATTGGGTGTCGACAGTGTGTGGGAGAGAGAGAGTGGGAGCGAGCACTATGAGGGAGAGAGAGTGGGAGTGGGCAGTGTGAGGGAGACAGATTGGGAGCGGTCAGTGTGAAGGAAAGAGAGTGTTTGAGCCAGGAGTGTGTGGGAGAGACAGTGGGAGCCGGCAATGTGAGGGAGAGAGAGAGAGAGAGAGAGAGAGAGAGCGGGCCGTGTGAGGGTGAGAGTGTGGGAGCTTGCAGTGTAAGCAGAGAGAGTGGGCGTGTGCAGTGTGAGGAAGATGAAGAGAGAGTGGGAGCGGGCAGTGTGAGGGGGAGAGAATGGGAGCCGGCAGTGTGATTGAGAGAAAGAGTGGAAGCGGGCAGCGTGAGGGAGAAAGAGTGGGAGCCGACAGTGTGAAGGAGAGTGAGATTGCGAGAGTGAAGTGCGAGGGAGGCAGAGTGGAAGCGGGCAGTGTGAGGGAGAGAGAGGGAGTGGTCAGTATGAGGGAAACACAGAGTTGGAGCCGGGAGTGGGTAGGAGAGACAGTGAGAGCCAGCAGTGTGAGGGATGGAGACAGTGGATGCGAACAGTGTGAGGGATCAGAGTGGGAGCGAGCAGTTTGAGGGACAGAGAGTGAATGGGAGCCGGCAGTGTGAATAGAGGGAGAGTGGGAGCAAGCAGTTTGAGGGAGAGAGAATGGGAGTGGGCAGTGTGAGAGAGGGAAAGTGGGAGCGGGCAGTGTGAGGGAGACAGAGTGAGAGTGGGCAGGGTGAGGGAGAGAGAGAGGGAACGGGGAGTGTGAGGAATAGAGAGAGTTGGAGCGGGCAGTGTGAGGGAGAGAGAGAATGGGACGCGGCAGTGTGAAGGAGTGAGAGAGTTTGGAGCGGGCAGTGTGAGGGAGAGAGAGTGCGTGTGGGCAGTTTCAGGGAGAGAGTGGGAGCAGGCACTTTGAGGGATTGAGGGTGGGAACCGTCAGTGTGAGTTGGAGAAAGTTCGTGCGGTCAGTGTGAGGGGGAGAGAGTTTGGGACCCGCAAGTGTGAGGGAGAGAGAGAGTGGGAGCGGGCAGTGAGAGGGAGCGAGAGGGGGAGGGGGCAGTGTGAGGGAGAGAGAGAGTGGAAGCCGGTAGTGTGAGTGAGAGAAAGTGGGAGCAGGCAGTGCGAGGGAGAGAGAGTGGGAGCGGGCAGTGTGAGGGAGAGAGGGTGGGAGTGGGAAGGGTGAGGGAGAGAGAGAGTGGGAATGGGCAGTGTGACGGAGAGAGAGTGGGAGCTGGCAGTGTGAGGGAGAGAGAGAGGGAACGGGGAGTGTGAGGAATAGAGAGAGTTGGAGCGGACAGTGTGAGGGAGAGAGAGAATGGGACGCGGCAGTATGAAGGAATGAGAGAATTTGGAGCGGGCAGTGTGAGGGAAGAGAGAGTGGGAGCTGGCAGTGTGAGGGAGAGAGAGTGGGAGCGGCCAATGTGAGGGTGAGAGAGTGGGAGTGGGCAATTTGACGCAGAGAGAGTGGGAACAGGCAGAGTGAGGAAGAGAGAGTGGGATTGTGCAGTGTGAGGGAGAGAGAGTGGGATTGGGCAGTGTCAGGGAGAGAGAGAGTGGGAATGGGCAGTGTGAGGGAGAAAGAGTCTGAACCGGGAGCTTGAGGGAGATAGAGTGGGAGCGGGCAGTGTGAGGGAGAGAGAGAGTGGGAGCGGGCAGTGTTAGGGAGAGAGAGTGGGAGTGGGGTGTGTGAGGGAGAGAGAGAGTGGGAGCGGGCACTGTGAGGGAGAGAGAGTGGGAGCAGGTAGTGTGAGGTAGAGAGAGAGTTGAAGCGGGCAGTGGGAGGGAGAGAGAGAGAGGGAGGGGGCAGAGTGAGGGAGAGAGAGAGTGGGAGCGGGCAGTGTGAGGGAGAGAGAGAGTGGGAGCGGGCAGTGTGAGGGAGAGAGAGTTTAAGCAGGCAGTGCGAGGGAGAGAGAGTGGGAGCAGGCAGTGTGAGGGAAGAGAGAGAATGGGAGCGGGCAGTGTTCAGGAGAGAGAGAGTGGGAGCTGGCAGTGTGAAGGGGAGAGAGAGGGGGGTGCAGTGTGAGGGAGAGAGAGAGTGGGAGCGGGCATTGTGAGGGAGAGAGAGTGGGAGCCGGCAGTGTGAGGAAGAGAGAGAGTGGGTGCAGGCAGTGTGAAGGAGAGAGTGTGGAAGCAGGTAGTGTGACGCAGAGAGAGAGTTGGAGCAGGCAGTGTGAGGGAGAGAGAGAGGCAGCGGACAGTGTGAGGGAGAGAGAGAGTGGGAGTGGGTAGTGTGAGAGAGAGAGAGAGAGTGTGCGACCGGGCAGTTTGAGGGAGAGAGAGTGGGAGCGGGAAGTGTGAGGGAGAGAGAGTTGGAGAGGGCAGTGTGAGGTAGAGAGAGTTGGAGCAGGCAGTGCGAGGGAGAGAGAGTGGGAGCAGGCAGTGTGAGGAAGAGAGAGAGTGGGTGCGGGCAATGTGACAGAGAGAGAGTGGGAGCGGCCAGTTTGAAGAAGAGAGAGTGTGGGTGCGGGCAGTGTGACGGAGAGAGAGTTGGAGCGGGCAGAGTGAGGGAGAGAGAGTGGGAGCAGACAGTGTGAGGGTAGAGAGTGGGAGCAGGCAGTGTGAGGAAGAGAGAGAGTGGGTGCGGGCAGTGTGACGGAGAGAGAGTGGGAGCGGGCAGTGTGAGGGAGAGAGAGAGGGAACGGGGAGTGTGAGGAATAGAGAGAGTTGGAGCGGACAGTGTGAGGGAGAGAGAGAATGGGACGCGGCAGTATGAAGGAGTGAGAGAGTTTGGAGCGGGCAGTGTGAGGGAGAGAGAGTGCGAGTGGGCAGTTTCAGGGAGAGAGTGGGAGCAGGCACTTTGAGGGATTGAGGGTGGGAACCGCCAGTGTGAGTTGGAGAAAGTTCGTGCGGGCAGTGTGAGGGGGAGAGAGTTTGGGACCCGCAAGTGTCAGGGAGAGACAGAGTGGAAGCTGGTCGTGTGAGTGAGAGAAAGTGGGAGCAGGCAGTGTGAGGGAGAGAGAGTGGGAGCGGGCAGTGTGAGGGAGAGAGAGTGGGAGCGGGAAGGGTGAGGGAGAGAGAGAGTGGGTATGGGCAGTGTGACGGGGAGAGAGAGTTGGAGAGGGCAGTGTGAGGGAAGAGAGAGTGGGAGCTGGCAGTGTGAGGGAGAGAGAGTGGGAGCGGCCAATGTGAGGGTGAGAGAGTGGGAGTGGGCAATTTGACGCCGAGAGAGTGGGAACAGGCAGAGTGAGGAAGAGAGAGTGGGATTGGGCAGTGTCAGGGAGAGAGAGAGTGGGAGTGGGCAGTGTGAGAGAGAAAGAGTCTGAACCGGCAGTGTGAGGGAGAGAGAGTGGGAGCGGGCAGTGTGAGAGAGACAGAGAGTGGGAGCGGGCAGTGTTAGGGAGAGAGAGAGTGGAAACGGCCAGTGTGAGGGAGAGAGATTGGGAGCAGGTAGCGTGAGGTAGAGTGAGATTTGAAGCGGGCAGTGGGAGGGAGAGAGAGAGGCAGCGGGCAGAGTGCGGTAGAGAGAATGGGACCCGGCAGTGTGAGGGAGTGAGAGAGTGGGAGCGGGCAGTGTGAGGGAGAGAGAGTTGGAGAGGGCAGTGAGAGGGAGAGAGAGAGTGGGAGCGGGCAGTGTGACGGAGAGAGAGTTGCAGCAGGCAGTGCGAGGGAGAGAGAGTGGGAGCAGGCAGTGTGAGGAAGAGAGAGAGTGGGTGCGGGCAGTGTGAAGGAGAGAGAGAAAGGGAGCGGGCAGTGTGAAGGAGAGAGAGAGTGTGGGAGCCGGCAGTGTTACGGAGAGAGAAAGTGGGAGCTGGCATTGTGAGGGAGAGAGAGAGAGTGTGGGAGTGGGCAGTGTTACGGAGAGAGAGTGGGAGCTGGCAGTGTGAGGGAGAGAGAGAGGGAGGGGGCAGTGTGAGGAAGAGAGAGAGTGGGAGCGGGCAGTGTGAGGGAGAGAGAGTGGGAGCGGGCAGTGTGAGGTAGAGAGAGAGTGGGTGCGGGCAGTGTGAAGGAGAGAGAGAAAGGGAGCGGGCAGTGTGAAGGAGAGAGAGAGTGTGGGAGCGGGCAGTGTTACGGAGAGAGAAAGTGGGAGCTGGCAGTGTGAGGGAGAGAGAGAGTGTGGGAGTGGGCAGTGTTACGGAGAGAGAGTGGGAGCTGGCAGTGTGAGGGAGAGAGAGAGGGAGGGGGCAGTGTGAGGGAGAGAGAGAGTGGGAGCGGGCAGTGTGAGGGAGAGAGAGTGGGAGCGGGCAGTGTGAGGTAGAGAGAGAGTGGGTGCGGGCAGTGTGAGGGAGAGAGAGTGGGAGCAGGTAGTATGAGGTAGAGAGAGTTGGAGTGGGCAGTGTGAGGGAGAGAGAGTGGGAGCGGGCAGTGTGAGGAAGAGAGAGAGTGGGTATGGGCAATGTGACGGAGAGAGAGTGGGAGCGGGCAGTGTGACGGAGAGAGAGTGCGACTGGGCAGTTTGAGGGAGAGAGATTGGGAGCGGGCAGTGTGAGGGAGAGAGAGTTGGAGCAGGCAGTGCGCGGGAGAGAGAGTGGGAGCGGGCAGTATGAGGAAGAGAGAGTGTGAGCGGGCAGTGTGAGGGAGAGACAGTGGGAGCGGGCAGTGTTTTGTAGAGAGTGGGAGCAGACAGTGTGAGGAAGAGAGAGTGTGGGTGTGGGCAATGTGACGGAGAGAGAGTGGGAGCGGGCAGTGTGAGGGAGAGAGAGTTGGAGTGGGCAGTGTGAGGGAGTGAGAGTGGGAGCGGGCAGTGTGAGGAAGAGAGAGTGGGAGCGGGCAGTGTCAGGTAGAGAGAGTGGGAGCGGGCCGAGTGAGGGAGAGAGAGTGGGAGTGGACAGTGTGAGGGTAGAGAGTGGGAGCAGGCAGTGTGAAGACGAGGGAGAGAGGGTGCAGGCAGTGTGAGGGAGAGAGAGTGGGAGTGGTCAGTGTGAGGGAGAGAGAGTGGAAGCGGGCAGGGTTAGGGAGAGAGAGCGAGTGGGAGCTGGCAGTGTGAGGGAGAGAGAGAGGGAGCGGGCAATGTGAGGAATTGTGAGACTGGGAGCGGGCAGTGCGAGGGAGAGAGAGTGGGAGCAGGTAGTGTCACGTCGAGAGAGAGTTGGAGCGAACAGTGTGAGGGAGAGTGAGAGGCAGCGGGCAATGTGAGGGACAGAGAGAATGGCACCCGGCAGTGTGAAGGAGTGAGAGAGTTTGGAGCGGGCAGTGTGAGGGAGAGAGAGTGCGAGTGGGCAGTTTGAGAGAGAGAGTGGGAGCAGGCACTGTGAGGGATTGAGGGTGGGAACCAGCAGTGTGAGTTGGAGAAAGTTCGTGCGGGCAGTGTGAGGGAGAGTGAGAATGGGAACCGCAAGTGTGAGGGAGAGAGAGTGGGAGCGGGCAGTGAGAGGGACAGAGAGGGGGACCGGGCATTGTGAAGGAGAGAGAGAGATGGAGTGAGCAGTTTGAGGAAGAGAGAGTGGGAGCGGGCAATGTGAGGGAGAGAGTGGGAGCAGGTAGTGTGAGGGAGGGAGTGTACGAACGGGCAGTGTGAGGGTGAGAGAGGAGGAGAAGTCAGTGTGCGGAAGAGAGAGATTAGGAGCGGGCAGTGTGAATGAGAGAATGGCAGTGGGCAGTGTGAGGGAGAGAGTGTGGGAGCCGGCAGTATGAGAAAGAGAGTGGGAGCCGGCAGTGTGTGAGAGAGTGTTAACCGGCAGTTTGAGGGAGAGAGAGAGTGGGAGCCGGCAGTGTGAGGGAGAGAGAGAATGGAAGTGGGCAATGTGAGGGAAAGAGAGAGAGTGGGAGCTGGCAGGGAATGGGAGAGAGAGAGTGGGAGCTGGCAGTGAGAGGGAGAGAGAGAGTGGGAGCGGGCAGTGTGAGGGAGAGAGAGTGGGAGCGGGCAGAGTGAGGGAGATAGAGCAGGGCCGGGCAGTGTGAGGGAGAGAGAGTGGGAGCGGGCAGTGTGAGGGAGTGAGAGAGTGGGAGTGGACAGTGTGAGGGAGAGAGAGTGGGAGCGGGCAGTGTGAGGGAGAGAGAGAGGGAGAGGTCAGTGTGTGAGAGAGTGAGTGGGAGAGCGCAATGTGAGGGAGAGAATGTGGGAGCAGTCAGTGTGAGGAAGAGAGAGTGGGAGCGGGCAGTTAGAGGGAGAGTGAGTGGGACCGGGCAGTGTGAGTGAGAGAGAGAGGGAGTGGGCAATGTGAGGGAGAGAGAGTGGGAGCGGGCAATGTGAGGGTGAGAGTGGGAGCAGGTAGTGTGAGGGAGACAGTGTAGGAATGGGCAGTGTGAGGGAGAGGGGGGAGAAGTCAGTGTGAGGAAGAGAGAGATTAGGAGCGGGCAGTGTGAATGAGAGAATGGCAGTGGGCAGTGTGAGGGAGAGAGTGTGGGAGCCGGCAGTATGAGAAAGAGAGTGGGAGCCGGCAGTGTGTGAGAGAGAGAGTGTTAACCGGCAGTTTGAGGGAGAGAGAGAGTGGGAGCCGGCAGTGTGTGTGAGAGAGAGTGTTAACCGGCAGTTTGAGGGAGAGAGAGAGTGGAAGTGGGCAATGTGAGGGAAAGAGAGAGAATGGGAGCTGGCAGTGAGAGGGAGAGAGAGAGTGGGAGTGGGCAGTGTGAGGGAGAGAGAGTGGGAGCGGGCAGTGTGAGGGAGAGAGAGAGGGAGAAGTCAGTGTGTGAGAGAGTGAGTGGGAGTGCGCAATGTGAGGGAGAGAATGTGGGAGCAGGCAGTGTGAGGGAGAGAGAGTGGGAGCGGGCAATGTGAGGGAGAGTGAGTGGGAGTGGGCAGTGTGAGTGAGAGAGAGTGGGTGTGCGCAATGTGAGGGAGAGAATGTGGGAGCAGGATAATGTGCGTGAGAGTGAGTGGGAGCGCGCAGTGTGAGGGAAACAGAGAGTTGGAGCCGTGAGAGTGTAGGACAGACAGTGAGAGCCAGCAGTATGAGTGATAGAGAGAGTGGATGCGAACATTGTGAGGGATCAGAGTGGGAGCGAGTAGTTTGAGGGAGAGAGAGTGAGAACATGCCATTTGAGGCAGAGAGTGTGGGAGCCGGCAGTGTGAGGGAGAGACAGAGTGGGAGCGCGCAGTGTAAGGGAGAGAAAGAGTGGGAGCAGGCAGTGTAAGGGAGAGAAAGAGTGGGAGCGGGAAGTGTGAGGGACAGAGAGAGTGGGAGCGGGCAGTGTGAGGGAGAGCGATTGGGAGCCGGCAGTGTGGAGGAGAGTGAGATTGCGAGCGAGCTGTGCGAGGGAGGCAGAGTGGGAGCGGGAAGTTTGAGGGAGAGAGAGAGAATGTGTACCAGCAATGTGAGGGAGAGAGAGTTTGCGCCGGCAGTGTGAAGGAGAGAGAGAGATTGGGAGCGGGCAGATATGAGGGAGAGAGAGAGTCGAAGCAGGCAGTGTGAGGGAGAGTGTGATTGGGTGTCGACAGTGTGTGGGAGAGAGAGAGTGGGAGCGAGCACTATGAGGGAGAGAGAGTGGGAGTGGGCAGTGTGAGGGAGACAGATTGGGAGCGGTCAGTGTGAAGGAAAGAGAGTGTTTGAGCCAGGAGTGTGTGGGAGAGACAGTGGGAGCCGGCAATGTGAGGGAGAGAGAGAGAGAGAGAGAGAGAGAGAGCGGGCCGTGTGAGGGTGAGAGTGTGGGAGCTTGCAGTGTAAGCAGAGAGAGTGGGCGTGTGCAGTGTGAGGAAGATGAAGAGAGAGTGGGAGCGGGCAGTGTGAGGGGGAGAGAATGGGAGCCGGCAGTGTGATTGAGAGAAAGAGTGGAAGCGGGCAGCGTGAGGGAGAAAGAGTGGGAGCCGACAGTGTGAAGGAGAGTGAGATTGCGAGAGTGAAGTGCGAGGGAGGCAGAGTGGAAGCGGGCAGTGTGAGGGAGAGAGAGGGAGTGGTCAGTATGAGGGAAACACAGAGTTGGAGCCGGGAGTGGGTAGGAGAGACAGTGAGAGCCAGCAGTGTGAGGGATGGAGACAGTGGATGCGAACAGTGTGAGGGATCAGAGTGGGAGCGAGCAGTTTGAGGGACAGAGAGTGAATGGGAGCCGGCAGTGTGAAGAGAGGGAGAGTGGGAGCAAGCAGTTTGAGGGAGAGAGAATGGGAGTGGGCAGTGTGAGAGAGGGAAAGTGGGAGCGGGCAGTGTGAGGGAGACAGAGTGAGAGTGGACAGGGTGAGGGAGAGAGAGAGCGAGTGGGCATTGTGAGGGAGAGAGAGTGGGAGCGGGCATTGTGAGGGAGAGAGAGTGAGAGCTGGCAGTGTGAGGGGAAGAGATTAAGAGCAGGCAGTATGAGGGAGAAAGAGAATGGGAGTGGGCAGTGTGAGGGTGGAAGAGTGGGAGCGGACAGTGTGAGGGAGACAGAATGGCAGCGGGCAGTGTGAATGAGAGAGAGTGGGAGATGGCAGTGTGTGGGAGAGGGAGAGTGCGAGCCGGCAGTTTGAGGGAAAGAGAGTGGGAGCCGGCAGTTTGAAGGAGAGAGAGTGTGGCAGCGGCCAGTTTGAGGGAGAGAGATTGGGAGCGGGCAGTGGGAGGGAGAGCGAGTGGCAGCCGGCAGTGTGAATGAGATTGGGATAGGGAGTGGGCAGTGCGAGGGAGGCAGAGAGGGAGCGGACAGCGTGAGGGAGAGAAAGAGTGGGAGCGGGCAGCGTGAGGGAGAAAAAAAGTGCGAGCTGGCAGTGTGAGGGAGAGAATGTCGGAGCGGGCAGTGTCATGGAGGGAGAGAGTGGTAGCCGTCAGTGTGAGGGAAAGAGCGATTGGGAGCCGGCAGTGTGAGGGAGAGGCTGAGGCAGCGGGCTGTCTGAGAAAGGGAGAGAGGGGGATGGGGCAGTATGAGCGAGAGAGAATGGGAGCGGGCAGTGTGAGGGGCAGAGAGAGTGGGAGCGGGCAGGTTGAGGGGTAGAGAAATTGGGAGCCGTCAGTGTGAGGGGGACAGAGAATGGGTGCCGGCAGTGTGAAGGAGAGGGAGAGTGGGAGCGGGCAGTTTGAGGGAGAGAGATTGGAAGCGGGCAGTGTGAGGGAGAGTGGATGGGAGCCGGCAGAGTGAAGGAGAGAGAGAGTGGAAGCGGGCAGATTGAGGGAGAGAGAGTGGGAGCGGGCAGTGTGAGGGAGAAATAGAGAGTGGGACTGGGCAGAGTGAGGGAGAGAGATTGGGAGCGCGCAGTGTTAGGGAGAGAGAGAGTGGGAGTGGGCAGTGTGAGGGAGAGAGAGTGGGAGGCGGCAGTGTGAAGGAGAGTGAGATTGAGAGCGGGCAGTGTGAGTGAGGCAGAGTGGGAGCGGACAGTTTGAGAGAGAGGAAGTGGGAGTGGACAGTGTGAGGGAGGGAGAGAGAGTGGGTGCCGGCAGTCTGAAGGAGAGAGACAACGTGGAAGCGGGCAGTTCTGAGGGAGAAAGAGAGTCGGAGCGGACAGTGTGAGGGAGAAAGACAGTCGGAGCGGGCAGTGTGAGGGAGAGAGAGAGTGGACGCCAGTCAGTGTGAAGGAGAGAGAGAAAGTTTTAGCGGGAAGTTGTGAGGGAGAGAAAGAGTGGGAGCCGGCAGTGTGAGGGAGAGAGAGTGGGAGCAGGCCATTTGATGGAGAGAGTGTGGGAGCCGGCCGTGTGAGGGAGAGAGAGATTGGGTGCCGCAAGTGTGAAGGAGAGAGAGGGTGTGCGCCAGCAGTTTGAAGGAGAGAGAGAGTGGGCGCCGGCAGTGTGAGGGAGACAGAGAATGGGAGCGGGCACTATGAGGGAGAGGGGGTTGGAGCGGCATTGTCAGGGAGAGAGTGGGAGGCAGCAGTGTAAGGGAGAGAGAGTCATAGCGGACAGTGTCAGGGAGAGAGTTTGGGAGCCGGCAGTGTGAGGGAGAGCGTGTGTCAGCGGGCAGTGTCAGGGACGGAGAGATTTGGATCCGGCAGTGTGAGGGAGAGAGTGGGAGCCGTCAGTGTGATGGAGAGAGAGAGTGGAAGCGGGCAGTGTGAGGGAGAGAGAGAGTGGGAGTGGGCACTGTGAGGGAGAGAGAGAGTGCGAGTGCGCAGTGTGAGGAAGAGAGAGTGGAAGCCAGCAGTGTGAGGGAAAGAGAGTGGGAGCGGGCCAAGTGAGAAAGCGAGTGGTAGCTGGCAGTGTGATGGAAAGGGTGTGAAAGTGGGCAGTGTGAGGGAGAGAGAGAGAGGGAGCAGCCAGTGAGAGGGAGAGATAGTGGGAGGAGGCCATTTGAGGGAGAGAGTGTGCGAGCCACAAGTGTGAGGGAGAGAGAGAGTGGGTGCCGGTAGTGTGAGGGAGTGAGAGGGTGGGAGCGCACAGTTTGAGGGATAGAAAGAGTGGAAGCTGGCAGTGTGAGGGAGAGAGAGAGTGGGAGCCGGCAGTGTGAGGGAGAGAGAGATTGAGAGCGGGCAGTGTGAGGGAGAGAGAGTGGAAGCGGGCAATGTTCGGGGGAGAGAGAGTGGGAGAGGGCAGTGTTAGGGAAAGAGAGTGGGAGCAGGCATTGTGAGGGAGAGAGAGTGAGTGCGGGCAGTGAGAGATAGTGGGAGCGGGCAGTTTGAGGGGTAGAGAGATTGGGAGCCGGCATTGTGAGGGAGAGAGAGAATTGGAGACGGCAGTGTGAAGGAGAGGGAGAGTGGGAGCGGGCAGTGTGAGTCAGTGTGAGAGTGGGAGCGGGCAGTGTGAGGGAGAGACAGATTGGAAGCGGTCAGTGTGAGGGAGAGTGAGTTGGAGTCGGCCGTGTGAAGGAGAGAGAGAGTGGAAGCGGATAGTTTGAGGGAGAAAGAACGGGAGCGGGCAGTGTGAAGGAGAAAGAGAGAGTGGGAGCGGGCAGTGTGAGGGAGAGCGAGTGGGAGCCGGCAGTGTGAAGGAGAGTGAGATTGAGAGTGGGCAGTGCAAGTGAGGCAGAGTGGGAGCGGGCAGTTTTAGAGAGAGAGAGTGGGAGTGCGCAGTGTGAGGGAAAGAGAGTGGGAGCGGGCAGAGTGAGAAAGAGAGTGGTAGCTGGCAGTGTGATGGAAAGGGTTTGAAAGTGGGCAGTGTGAGGGAGAGAGAGAGGGAGCAGCCAGTGAGAGGGAGAGATCGTAGGAGCAGGCCATTTGAGGGAGACAGTGGGCGAGCCGGCAGTGAGAGGGAGAGAGAGAGTGGGTGCCGGCAGTGTGAGGGAGCGAGAGGGTGGGAGTGCACAGTTTGAGGGATAGAAAGAGTGGAAGCCGGCAGTGTGAGGGAGAGAGAGAGTGGGAGCCGACAGTGTGAGGGAGAGAGAGTCGGAGCGGGCAGTGTCAGGGAGAGATATTGGGAGCCGTCAGTGTGACGGAGAGAGAGATTGAGAGCGGGCAGTGTGAGGGAGAGAGTGTGGAAGGGGGCAATGTTAGGGGGGGAGAGAGTGGGAGCGGGCAGTGTGAGGGAAAGAGAGTGAGTGTGGGCAGTGTGAGGGGGATAGTGTGGGAGTGGGCAATATGAGGGTGGGTGAGTGAGAGTGGGCAGAGCGAGAGAGAGTGGCAGCGGTCAGTGTGAGGGAGACAGATAGCGGGAGCGGGCAGTTTGAGGGGTAGAGAGATTGGGAGCCGGCAGTGTGAGGGAGAGAGAGAATTGGAGATGGCAGTGTGAGGGACAGAGAGATTGGAAGCGGTCAGTCTGAGGGAGAGTGAATTGGATCCGGCCGTGTGAAGGAGAGAGAGAGTGGAAGCGGACAGTTTGAGGGAGAAAGAGTGGGAGCGGGCAGTGTGAAGGAGAAAGAGAGAGTGGGACTGGGCAGAGTGAGCGAGAGAGTGGGAGCGCGCAGTGTGAGGGAGAGAGAGAGTGGGAGCGGGCAGTGTGAGGGAGAGCGAGTGGGAGCTGGCAGTGTGAAGGAGAGTGAGATTGAGAGCGGGCAGTGCGAGTGAGGCAGAGTGGGAGCGGGCAGTTTGAGAGAGAGAGAGTGGGAGTGGGCAGTGTGAGGGAGGGAGAGAGAGTGGGTGCCGGCAGTGTGAAGGAGAAAGAAAAAGTGGGAGCGGGCAGTTGTGAGGGAGAGAAAGAGTGGGAGCCAGCAGTGTGAGGGAGAAAGAGAGTCGGAGATGGCAGTGTGAGGGAGAGAGAGAGTGGACGCCGGTAGTGTGAAGGAGAGAGGGAAAGTGGGAGGGGGCAGTTGTGAAGGAGAGAAAGAGTGGGAGCCGGCAGTGTGAGGGAGAAAGAGAGTCGGGAGCGGGCAGTGTGAGGGAGAGAGAGAGTGGGAGCCGGCAGTACGAGGGAGAGAGAGTGGGTGCAGGGCATTTGAGGGAGAGAGTGTGCGAGCCGGCAGTTTGAGGGAGAGAGACGGTGTGCGCCGGCATTGTGAAGGAGAGAGAGAGTGGGCGCCGGCAGTGTAAGGGAGAGAGAGATTGGGAGCGTGCACCGTGATGGAGAGAAAGAGTGGGAGCGGGCAGTGTGAGGGAGAGAGTGTGGGAGCGGGAATTGTGAGGGAGAGAGAGTGAGAGCGGGCAGTGTGATGGGGAGAGAGTGCGAGTGGGCAGTGTGGGGGAGGGAGAGTGGGAGCAGGCAGTGTGAGGGAGAAAGAGTGGGAGCGTCGTTGTGAAGGAGGGAGAGTGAGAGTGGGCAATGTGAAGTGGAGAGAGTGGGTACGGCAGTGTCGGGGAGAGAAAGTGGGAGCGGGTAGAGTGAGGGAGAGAGTGAGCCAGTATTCCAAGATTGTGGAACAGGCATCTTTGTACCCTTTTGCTCCAGGCTGGCCATATTCCTTTCTCTCTCTCTCCTTGTAGTATATATTTTCCTTCATTTCTGGAGAGACAACAGTGTTGATGCATTGTGGGAAGTGTGCCAGTGGCCGTGGGTCCTGAATGCTGTCTGATGACCATCTGGGGTGTGGATGTGGCTGTGGGCCTGAGCCTAACATGGTCAGAGCAAGCCCGGAGTGCGACTATTTGGTGCAGCCATTTTGGCGTGAGCGATTTGGTGCGGCCTGTTTGGCGCAGCCCATTTTGCTGCAGACCCATTCAGGCAAAGAACTGTTTTGGTGCAGATATACGGTTTCCAGCAGTTTGTAGTTATTATTAAAATAAAATATAACCTATTAAAGAAGGTAGGAAGAGATACCGTCATTTCAAAGATAAATGTATGAGCTGCTGAAACTGTAGAGGGAAGTTTACAAGTGATTAACGAGTGCCTAGAATATATGTCGGAAGCTTGCCAAGGAATGATGCCTAACAACAAAGCACTGTAGACAATGATTAGTTGGACAAGGAAAGAAATTGCTGCTTCCCCAGTAATTCCAAGAAATTTAGAAGAACTTGTAATTCTAGATAGCTTTAACACATATTCTGTTCATCAATATAATGAAGAACAATTTTTACTAGCCAACAGCAGTAGCACCACCTGCAGAATTCTTATATTTGGAAGAAAAAGGAATGTAGCGTTTCTGAAACAATCAAAATAGTTACATGTTGGTGGAACATTCAAAATTTCCCCAGCTCGATTTTCACAAGGGGAAATGTATTTTAGGGGAAATACATAAAGGTGAGTTCCCATTGTTGTGTGCTTTACTCCCAAATAAGTTACAAACAACAGATGATAAATTATTTGAAATGGTTCTGGAAATACAGCCTGAATACCACCCTGACATTATCAACTGTGACTTTGAAGTTGCAAATTTCAAAAGTTTACAGCAGCATTTTTCTCCTGCAGAAATCCGGGGATGTTTTTTTTCACCTGGCTCAAAATATGAGAAAACATCTTGCCAGTTTGGGACACTTGAGTAAGTATAACAATGACCTGGAGTTTTCTTTGAGAGCTAAAATGATCATTGGTCTTGCATTTATCCCGATTGAAAACATTGAACATTTGAGTGATGCGCTTCCAGATGAATTGCAACCACTGCTGGACTGGTTCAAGGATAACTATGTAGGTAGAAGATTACGCAGAGGAAATGGTCGGTGTCCACCGCTTTTTCCAGTTGGAATGTGGAATGTATATGAAAAAACTTTAAGCAATGTGGACAGAACAAACAATCATGCAGAAGCTGCCTGCAGGAGATGACAATGCGAACTTGGAGTGAAACATCAAGTTATTAGGAAATTTATTGACAGTTTACAAAAAGTTCAGAGAGGAAGGGACATTTACTATGAGCATCTCGTAGCAGGGCACGATATTCCATTGAAATTAAAGAAATTCAGGGAAGCAGATGCTAGAATACAAACACTCATAAGAAGATTTAGTGAGAGAAATGATGTTGAGTATTTACGAGGGATTGCCCATACTTTTGAATAAACATCATATTTTACATTTTTTGTAATTAACTTGTTTCTTTCATATTTTTTCTTTTTAACATTTTTACGAAAGAGAATAAGCATTATTTTTATTTTTATTGCTTTCATTAATGCTTTAACTAAACCTGAAAAGGAATAAATATGAGCTGCGCTGAAAAAGTTCTGCGCCTAAATGGGTCTGCAGCAAAATGGGCTGCACCAAACAGGCCGCGCCAAATCGCTTGAAACCAAAATGGCTGCACCAAAAGGTCCTAAACCTGAGCTAGCCTGAAGTGTTGATGGGGGAGATACCCCTCACCCCTACCCCCAGCATCTGCAGCATCGAGAGCAGGGAGATGGAGGTTTCGCAAACAGCGGGTTTAAGCAAAGGGGATCCAGCCTTCACAGGGAGTGCACTTCAGAAACACTGTGAAACTTTTACTGTTATTACTTTATGTTGCACTTAACACTATAAAGGACTGTAATGTTAACATTTAACTTTATTTCTTGATTTTTCTACTTATGCTAAGAAACACAGTAATGCTTTCCCTCTCACTTAGTTGTTGTATTACCCTGTGTGATGACATTGTGCACATTTCATTGTACTCTGTACCCCTGAACTTGAGAACACGGGGTTCTCAAGTTTACATCTGATTCTAAATACCAAACACCTTCTTCACTCCCCTGTCCGCCCATGACTCAATTTTCAAACATCTATGAACCACCACTCCAAGGTCTCTTTGTTTAGTAACACTCCCCAGGACCTTTCCGTTAAGTGCATATGTCCCACCCTGAGTTGCCTTTCAAAATGCAGCACCTCACTTTTCTCGAAATTAAACTCCATCTACCATTCCTCAGCCCAGTAACACATCTGATCATGGTACAGTGGTACTCTGTGGGAATTTTTGCTGTCCACTACGTATACAATTTTGGTGTCATCTGCAAAATTACTGAGTCTACCTCCAATGTTCACATTCAAATCGTTTATATAAATGACAAGAAGCGATGACCCAGCATCAATCACTGTGTCCCACCGTTGGTTACAGGTCTCCAGTCTGGAAAGCAACATCCATCACCACCCTCTGTCTCCTTCCTTTTAATTCCAAATGGCTCGTTCTCCTTGCGTTTCATGTGACCTCATCTTGCTCATAAATCTATCATGTGTTGAATGTTTTCTATTGTGTTGAATCATCTATTGTGTTGAATGCCTGACTGAAGTACTTATCGATCACTTTCATCACACTGCCTTCATAAAATCCTGATTTGGCGGTGCCGGTGTTGGACTGGGGTGAGCAAAGTTAAAAATCACAGCACCAGGTGATAGTCCAACAGGTTTATTTGGAAGCACTAGCTTTTGGAGCGCTGCTCATTCATCAGGTGATCGTGGAATATAAGATCATAAGACACAGAATTTATTGCAAAAGTTTACAGTGTGATGAAACTGAGATTATATATTGAAAATGACCTGGATTGTTTGTTATGTCTCTCATCTTTTAGAAAGACGATGTTGTTTTCAATAGTTTCATATGTAAATCCCAGAACGTTTTCATTAAAGTTACATTCTCAAGTGAACTTTACCAGTAGATGCCATGTCAGCTCAGGTAATGCATTGAATGTGTGAGGTACCCTGTGTGAGGCTGTCTGTACCCCGATGTTCAGACTGATTCTTTTTCTGAAAAAAAAGGATTTTTAGAATTTCGCATGGTTTTTGAGCAAAATAAAATGTAATTCTGCATGCACAAATTCACCCCACAAACTTATGCGTGTGTGTGCATGTATGTGCGCACAGTGGGGAGGAGGGGTGTTTGAGTGTCTGTGAGAGAGAGTGCGCATGTGTCTGAGTGCAAGTGTTAAATATGTATAAGTCGATGAGAGGGTGTGTGTCTGTGTGAGTGTGGATGTGTATGTATGCGTGCATGAGAGAGAGCTTGTGTGTGAGAGAGGGCCTGCGTGAGTGTATGAGTCGGTAGGAGTGTATGTTTGTGAGAGAGGGTGTGTAGTGCAGTGGAGTCACCTGGAGTGTGACATGACCCCAAAGTCTCAGTTGAGGCCATCCCCATGAGTACCAAACTTGGCTACCAGCCCCTGCTCGCCCACTTTGTGTTGTAGCATGTCCCAAAGTCCATCTTGGAGGATGGTCAGCCAAAGGTCTGAGGGTCGAATGTCCTGGACCACTGAAGTGTTCTCCGACTGGGAAGGAACACTCCTGTCTATTGATTGTTGTGTGGTTTCTATTCATCCATTGCCATAGCCTCGGCTCGGTCTTGCCAATGTACCATGCCTCGGGGCACCTTTGCCTTCAGCGGAGGAGATACACCACGTTGGCCGAGTCACATGATTACCTGCCATGTACCTGGTGGGTGGTGTCCCACAGGTAATGGTGGTATCCGTTTCAACACTCTGATACATCTTACAGTGTTCACTGTGACAAGATTGTAGGGTGTTGTCTTGAAATCCGGGCAGTTTGCTGCAAACAATGATTTGTTTGAGATTTAGTGTTTGTTTAAAGGTGAGCAGTGGAGATGTGGGGAAGGTCTTGATGAGGTGCTCATCCTCACTGATGATGTGTTGCAGGCTGCGAAGAACATGGTGTAGTCTTTCAGCTCCCGGGAAGTACTGGAAAATGAAGTGTACCCTGTCGGTTATAGATTATGTCTGTCTCCTGAGGAAGTCATTACGGTTTCTTGCTGTGGCAGGTCAGAACTGGCGGGTGATGAGTTGAGCATCATACCCTTTTATGAGGGCATCCTTGAGTACTTCTGAACAGATCCTGTGTGTGCAGGTAGGGGTTGTTCAGAGGGGATGGCTGTTTTAATGTGTTTCGGGTGGAAGCTAGAAAAATGTAGCATTTGGAGGTTATCCATGGGTTTGCAGTACAGTGAGGTGCTGAGGTGTCCATTCTTGATGGAGACTCTTGTGTCCAAGAATGAGACAGATCCTAAAGAGTAGTCTGTGGAGGGTTCGATGATGGATGAAATCACTGATATCACTGTGTAATTGTTTCAGTGACTCCTCACCATTGGGGCAGTGGAAGGAAATGTCGGCAATATACCTGCTGTATAGTGTTGGTTGGAGGTCCTATGTAGAGAAGTCTTGTTCAAAGCTGAACTCAAAGACGCCCTCATATGAACGTGATACGATGCTCAATTCATCGACCACCAGTTGCAATGTGCCGCAGCGAGAATCTGTAATGACCTCCTCAGGAGACAGACACTGGCTGCAACCGACAAAGTACCCTTCATTGCCAAGTACTTCCCAGGAGCCAAAAGACTACACCATGTTCTTCCCAGCCTGCAACACATTATCAATGAGGATGAGCACCTCGCCAAGACCTTCCCCAGAACTTCACCATTAACGTCTCCAAATTCCCAATCTTCATGTCTTTCTCCACGGTAAACACAGATGAGAAATATTCATTGAGAACCTCACCCATCTCCTGTGGTTCTATACATACATGTCTCCAGTTATTCTTTCTCCTTTTTACTGAAAGAATCTCTTTGGAGGTTTTGGTGGTTGTTTAAAGATGATAAGTGGAGGTGTATATTAACTGTGACCTCACCAGCATCCTATATAGCTGCAACAGAATCTCACTGCTTTTAAACTCAATCCCTTTAGCAATGAAGGACAAAATTCCATTTGCCTTATTAATAACCTGTTCCAATTGCAGACCAATCTTCTGTGATTCATGCACAAGGACACCCAGTTCCCTCTGCACAGCAACATGCTGCGAATTTTTAACTATTCAAGTGTGGTGACCTCTCAGTCTGACATGGAGATCTCTCAGCCCACCATGGAGATTTCTTAGCTCAGCGTGGTAATCTCTCGGACAGCGTGGTGATCTCACAATACGGCGTGGTAATCTCTCAACCCAGCATGGACATCTCTCAGACTGGCATGTTGATCTCTCAGCCCAGAAGGGTGATCTGTCAGCCCAGTGTGGTAATCTGTCAGCCCAGCATGGGGATCTCTCAGACTGGCACGGCGATCTCTTGGCCCAGCATGGTGATCCCTTGTCCTGGTGTGGCATCACTCGGCCTGGCACGGTGATCTCTTGGGGGCATGGTGCTTTTTCGGGCTGGCATGGAAATCGCTCAGTCCGGTGCGGTGATCTCTCAGCCTGGTGTGGTAATCTGTTAGCCTGGCCTGGGGATCGCTTAGTTTGGCACAGAGCTCTCTCTGTCTGGCATAGCCATCACTCAGTCTGGTGTGGTGATCTCTCAGCCTGATCTCTCAGCCCAGCATCGTGATCACTTAGCCCGGTCTGAGGATGTCTTAGCCCAGCATGGTCTTATCTCAGCCCGGCACACCAATCTCTGCATGGTATGGTGATCACTCAGCCCAACCCACGGATCTCTAGGCCCAGTGTGACTATCTCTCGGCCCAGTATAACTAATTCTCAGTCAGGTGTGGCGATCTCTCAGCCTTACACGATGATCTCTCAGCCCAGCATGTGGAGTCATTCGGCCAGCTGTGGCCTTAGCGTGGGCCTCTGATCTCACCGAGGCTAAGCACTTAAGAAAGGCTGTAATGTTTGAACTTGCACATTATTTATTTATTTTCCATTGAAAACTGGGAAGGTCTGCAACGTGTAGCTTTTAACCTCACTTCATTTTTAAAAAAAAATCATTCTGTTGGACTTGAGCATCACTGGCTGGCCAGCCTTGATAGCCCATCCCTATTTGCCCCTTGAGAAGGTGGTGGTGAGCTGTCTTCTTGAATCGCTGCAGTCCACTTGCTGTGGGTTGACCCACAATGCTGGGAGGGAGGGAATTCCAGGATTCTGACCCAATGACTCTGAAGGAATGGCGGTATATTTCCAAGTCAGGGTCGTGAGTGGCTTGAAGGGAAACTTGCTGGTGATGGTCCCAGGTACTTTCTGGCCTTATCCTTCTTAATGGAAGCAGTCATGGATTTGGAAGGTGCTGCCTAAAGGTCTTTGGTGAATTGCTGCGGAGCATCTTGGAGGTCGACACACTGCTGCTACTAAGCACCGGTGGTGGAGCGATTGAATGTTTGTAAATGTGGTACCAATCAAGCGTGTTGTTTGGTTCTGGATCGTGTCAAGCTTCTTGAGTGTTGTTGGAGCTGCACCCATCCAGGCAAGTGGGAAGGATTCCATCACGATCCTGACATCACAAATTTTATGCAGCACTATTATTACTGTAAAAATAAAAAAAGGTTAATTTTTAAGTTTGTTCTTTCATTTCTTTCCAAATTCTTCATAATATTCTGTGCCAAGGTATTTGTCCCTAAGATAGTGTATGGTGACATTTTACACTTCTCACTGTAATCCTGTACCTTTGTACTGAGTGCACGTGACAATAAAATCAAAACCAAATTACAGACAAAAGTAAGAAGAGTTGGAATAACTATTGGAAAACTTAGCAGGATAAAGGGTTATTTATCTCACAAACAGCAACTGCTCCAATAGCATCACATCCCATAAAAACATCCTTGGCGCAGGCAAATTCAGCAAAATAGATTGTCTCACATGCAATTCTGGACAAGAACTGTAATAGCGTTGTTCAAAATTACATTTGCGTTCAGTGTTCTGGAAACAGTTCAATATTTATTTATCCTTTTAAATCTTTCCTATTCATGTCCCTGTCCAAATGTCTCCGAAATGTTGTAATTGTACCTGCCTGAACCACTTTCTCTGGCAGCCCATTCCATACAAACACCCCCTCTGCATGAAAATGTTGCTCCTCAGGTCCCTTTTAAATCTTTCCCCTCTCACCTTCAACCTGTGCCATCTGGTTTTGGACTCCCCTGCCCTGGGGAAAAGACCCGGGTTATTCATCTTGTCTCTGGCCCTTAAGATTTTATAAAGCTCTATACAAGAAGCTGTGTAAAAGATGCCACATAAGATATTGTTGCATTTTGCCAGTGATGATATATAAGCCAGAAGATGAAAGCCTGATTACCAGGAAATAGAGAATCAGTATAAAGGCTTCCGTTTCAGACTGGTAACTAATGGAGGGTCACATGGATCAATGCTGTGACCTCAACTAATTACAATCACATTAAACTGCTGGGTTGAGGAAATGGGAAGGAAAAGGAACTGGAGTATAATGTGGCTGTGGCATGAGATTGTTTGATTGACAGGAATAACAGAGAGCAGGACATTATTTAAAAGGAGACAGACTACAGAATTCTGTAGGAGGGGGATCTGCCTGTTCTTGTACAGGAATCTAAAAGAGTAGTATACAGGTACGTCAAAGAATTAGGAAGTCAGATGGAATATTGACCTTTAATGTAAGGGAGTAATGTACAAAAGAATGGAAGTCTTACAACTGCACAGTCACTGGTCAGACCACACATCGAGTATTACGTTCAATTTCAGTTTCCATTATCAAAAGGATTTACTTGCATTGGAAACAGTTCAGAGAAGTCTCAGTTCCTGGGAGGAAGGGATCCTTGTTTCAGAAACCCAGTGACACTGGGTTGGAGACGTTAACTCTCTTACCCCTCTACAGATGCTGCCTGACCTGCTGCGGTTCTCCAGTGATTTCTTTCTTGTGCTTTCCAACAAGTTTCTATATTGAATAGTAAATATCCCGAAATGAAGTACATACTGGAATCTAATCAAGGGATTTGGAGTATTAATCTGACTGGAAAGACACTGGAATTTTGAAGAAGTGATTGCATAGCTATTTTTATCTCACCAGTATCCAGGGTAGGGGTCTTTTCAAAGTAAAACTCAGTAATGAAACTTTCATGTGCGCAAGTCTGTGAAAGCCACATCTGGGACTGTACTCTCCAAGGTGGATCTGTTTCTGAGTGACCTGGAGTTGTTTCCTTTTTACTGCCTTTTCATAGCATCCCTGTTGCAGTGTTTTAAATGCAGGAAGAGCGCACTGAACAGAGATGAACAAAGAACAATAGAGCGCAGGAACAGGCCCTTCGGCCCTCCAAGCCTGTGCTGACACATTCTACCCTTCCATACTAAAACCATCTTCATTTCCAGGATCCATATCCCTCTATTCCCTTCCTATTTGTGTATTTTTCCAGGTATTCCCTTGAATGCTGCTAATGTGTCTGCTTCTATCACTTCGTCTGGCAGTACATTGCAGGCCCTCACTACCCTTTGTGTGAAAAACGGGCCTTGCTCATCTCTTTTAAACTTCCCTCCTTGTGGTCTGAACCTGTGCCTTTCGTAATTGACTCCTCCTCCCTTGGAAAAAGTCTCATATTTCCACTTCACCCAATGCCAATCACAATCTTATAAACTGCTACTGGGTCAGCCCTCAATGTCCTGCATTCCAGTGAAAACAAATCCAATCCATCTAACCTTTCTTCAAAATTCCCCATACCAAGGCAAAACCCTGGGAAACCTGTTCTGTACCCCCTTTAAAGCATCTATATCCTTCTAGTAGTGTGGTGATCAGAACTGGACACGATATTCCAAGTGCAGTCTAACTGAAATTCTCTTTTTCCACAGCATCACTTTCCAAACATAGAAATCATAGAATGCCTACAGTGTGGAAACAGGGCATTTGGCCCAACAATCCATACCAATCCTGTGAAGTGTATCCCACCCTGACGACAAGTGTGGTGTTGGAAAAGTACTGCTGGTCAGGCAGCATACAAGGAGAAGGAGAGTAGCTCTACACTAGAAATGAGGGGATGGCCAAGGGAGAGATAAATGAGAGAGATCTCAGGCTGGGGGCAAGGTTGCTGGGAATATGATAGGTCGATGGAGGAGAGAGGCAATGGTGATAGGTCAGAAACGAGGGTGGAGTGGGATAGGTGGGAAGGAAGATGGACAGGTAGGACAGTTCAAGAGGGGTGTGCCAAGTGGGAATGTTGTAGCTGGGATAAGGTGGTGGGGGGAATGAACAAACCGAGAAAGTCTACATTGATCCTGTGTGGTTGGAGGGGCCCAAGGTAGAAGATGAGGTTTTCTACCTCAAGGTGGTTATAGTTTTGGAAACTCCCCTTCACTACTCTGCCAAGGACATGCCAGTACTGGACCTCCTCCACCGCCAAACTCCAGCCACCCGACATCTGGAGGATGAATACTTAATCTTCCGCCTTGGGACTATCCAATCACATGGGATCAATGTCGATTCCACCAGCTTCTTCATTTCACCTCCTCCCTCCTTATCACAGATCCAAACATACAACCAGGCACCACCCTCTGGAACTGTCCGACAGGTCCATCTTCCTTCCCACCTATTTGCTCCACCCTCCTCCATCTGCCTATCGCATTCCCAGACACCTCCCATTTAAGTCTCAGCCCTCTTGGGCCATCCTCCCATTCCTCGTGAAGAGCCTATACTTGACATGTTGGATCTGCCTAACCGGCTGTGCTTTTCCAGCACCACACGTTTTGACTCTGATCTCCAGCGTCTGCAGTCCTCACTTTCTCTTGAGGAATGGAAAAGACGGGCAGTTCAATGTTCTGTTTTAGGGTTTTTTCAGAAGGATATAAAGAGAGGCAAGAAAGGAGGAGTGTTGCATTTTTGATTAATGAAAATATTACGACTCTAATTTGAGAAAATGTTTCTGAGGGACCATTTCATGAAAATATACAAGTTGAGGTTAGATATAAGAAAGGGATGATCGCCTTGATGGGATTGTATTATCGGCTCCCTAATAGTCAGAGGGCAATTGAGAAGCAAATATGTAGAGAGATCTTAAATGTGTGTCAGAATAATAAGTTTGGTAAAGTAAGGGATTTAAATTTTCTAAACATTGTTTCAGTTTGCCAGAGTGTTAAAAAGTTTTGATGGTGAAAATTTCCTTTTGCAAGATAAAAATGTTCCTACTAGAGAAGGATCAAAACCAAACTTCTCTTGGGAAATAAGACTGACCAAGTGACTGAGTGTTAGTCAGGGAACACTTTGGGAGCAGTGATCATAAAACTATCAGTTTTAAAATAGTTATGGAAAGGCACAGGTTTTCCATGAAAGTTAAAGTTTTAATTAGAGCAAGGCAAATTTTAAAAGTATGAAACAAGAACTTTCAGAAGTTGATTGGAGTAGACTGGTCACAGGTAAAAGGAACGAGGAGGAAGTGAGGATGGTAATGCTGGAGATCAGAGTCACGAGTGTGGTGTTGGAAAAGCACAGCAGGTTTCCTACTTGTGGGATGCTGCCTGACTTGCTGCGCTTTTCCAGCACCACACTCTCTTCTCTGTTCGCAGGTAAAAGGATGACTGACAAGTGGGAAGTCTTCAAAAGTGCGATAACAAGAGTCCAGAAACATTCTGTTCCTGTTAGAGTGAAAGGCAAGGCTGGTAAGATTTGCGAACAATGGATGAATAAAGATGTTGAAGTTCAAGTCAAGAATAAAAAAAGACTATCAGAGAGACAATTGGGATGAACTGAATGTCTTGAAGAGTATAAAGAGTGAAGAGACATCCTTAAGAAGGAAATGAGGAAGGCAATGAGGGGATAGGAGATAGCCTTGGCAGGTAAGGTAAAGATAATCTGAAGAGGTTCTATAAATACATTAAGAATGAGGGAGCAACTGGAGAGAGATAGGACCCCTTAAAGATCAACGAGGTTGTCTTTGTGTTGAACCCCAAGAAATGGGAGGGATATAAATGAATAATTCTGTTTTACTGTTGGGAAGGAATTGGATGCGAGAGAAATCAGGGAAATAAATACTGATGTTTTGGGAAAAGTTTACACTACAGAAGAGGAAGTGCTGGACATCTTAAAAAACATAAAAGTATGTAAACTTCCAGGACCTGATCAAGTGTCCCAGGACACTGTGGAAAGTTAGGGAGAAAATTTTAGGGCCCTAGCAGAAATATTTGTAACTTCAATAAACGCAGGTGAAGAATTGGAGGACTAGGGTGTGGCTAATATGCCATTGTTTAAGAAGGGATGTGAGGAGAAGCCTGGGAACGATCAACCCGTGAGTCTCGCTTCGGTGGTGGGCACGTTTTTTGGAGTTGATTCTGAAAGATAGAATTTACACAGGGTGGAGAGGAAAGAACTGATTAGAGATGGTCAGTATGGTTTTGTGTGAGGCAAATCATGTCTGACACACTTAGTTAGGTTTGTTTTTTGGAAGTAACAAAAAACAATGAGGACAGAGTGGTAGATGGTGTTTGCTTGGCCTTTAGCAAAGACTTTGACAAGGTTTTGCATGTTAGACTAAATAGTAAAGCTAGATCACATGGGATTCAGGGTGGGCTTGCCAATTGGATATGTAATTGGCTTGATGGTAGAAGACAGCAGGTAATGGTGGATCATTATTTTTCAGACTGGAAGCCTGTGACCAGCGATGTTCCACAGGAAGCGGTACTGGCTCCACTTCTGTTAATCATTGAAATGAACGATTTAGATTAGAATATGCGAGGCATGGTTAGTAAGTTTGTGGATCACACCAAAATTGGTGAAAATGACAGTGCAGAATGTTACCCGAGGTTACAAGGAGATCTTGAACAATTTATCTAAAGGGCTGAGGGATGGCAGATGGAATTTAATTTGGATATAGGTGAGGTATTGCATTGTGGTAATACAACCAAAGACAGGACTTATTGGTAGAGCCCTGGGTAGTGTTGCAGAGTGGAAAAACCTCGGGGATCAGGGACATATTCCTTTGAAGTTTGCATCACAGGTAGACAGGGTAGCTAAGGAGATATTTAGCACACTTGCCTTCATTGCACAGACCTTGGAGTAGAGGAGTAATGTCAGAACTGACCTTATATTGAAGTTCTACAAGGCATTGGTGAGGCCGCTTCTGGCTTATTGTATGCAATTCTCATCACCGTGTGATAGGAAGGATTTCTTTAAACTAGAGAGGGTTCAGTAAAGATTTACCAAGATGTTGTCAGGAATGGAGGGTTTCAGATATAAAAATGGACTGGAAAGGTGAGGACGTTTTCACTGTTGTGTTGGTGGTTGAGGAATGACCTTATTGATGGTTAAAAAACCTTGATGTGCATAGATAAGGAGAATGACAACGGTCTTTTCCCTCCACCAAAGGGGGATATTTTTAAGGTGAGAGGAGAAAGATTTAAAAACGACATGAGGGGCAAAATCTTTAGTAGTTTCGGTTTAGAATGAACTGCCAGAGGAAGTGATGGATGCAGGTACAGTTTCAACATTTAAAATAAGTTCATGAATAGGAAAGGTTTGGAGGGATATGGGCCAAGCACAGCCAGGTGGGGATAGTTTAGTTTTGGAACATGGTCGGTGTGGCCTGGTTGGTCCGAAGGGTCTGTCTCTGTGCTGTATGACTCTATGACTCCATGACATTATCGTTAGCAATCAAAAGACACATTAATTTCTGCACACGCTCACTTTGTCCTCCAGACCAGAGGCAGAGCACAGCACGGGGCAAGTGTATTGTTGATGGATGGAGATACTGAGGGGCTTTTATATGCAATGGGTATGTAATGGAGGAACTACAGAGGGACAGTTCCGGATAGATGGAACTGCACAGTGGAGGGCAATAAGACAGGGGCCAAATTTTCATTGGGGGTGGGTGGCGAGGGTTGTCAACAATTGAAGGGGGGTTGGTGTGCAGATTCAGGATTGAAATACAGAAATCAAGAAGAGAGGGAAAGTCAGAGAGAGAATGAGAGAAGAAGAAAGAAAGCAAGTAAGTGGGAAAGAACAGAGACAAAGGAAGAAGGAAGAGAGAAAAAGAAAAAAAAGAGAGTCTGTTGGGAGAGAGAGAGAGATAAAGATAATGTGAGAGAGAAAGGTTGAGAGGGAGAGAGAGCAATGGAATAATGCAGACAATGAGTGCGAATCAGAGGCAAAGAGGGAGGAAAAAGAGGAAAACTCAGACAGGTACAACCAGAAGAGAAGGCAAGATATCGCGAGATTAAAGAGGTGATATTCACCATTCCAGTTGGTCTGAGCTCTGTTGATGTTCTCTCACACTTCCTCTCTCCCATTTGGGACATACTCTGCTCCAGGGGCTTGCGTTAGTAGGGGCTTGTTCTGGGAGGGGATGAGGTTAAAGGGTCAAAACTGGGATTGAGATTCAAACACTGCCCACACTCTCACACCACAGACAGACAGAAGCACACCGATACTCTCCCCAGCTCAGTGCACACGGTGAAAGGGACAATGGCGGCCAGAACCTGTTTGAAACATCCGCAGGTCTCTCACTCAGAGCCAACATTCTGCCAAAGTCCCAGGTTCCTCTACCCACGGCATCGCACCACCAGGGATGGAGCACAGCCAGAGCCATCTCAGTGGGATAAGAGGAGGAAGGGAGGGAGGGAGGGAGGAGGTGTGAGAGAATGCAGCAGGTAAACACTTTCATCCAGTCTTCCTTTGTCTACTCCTGCTTTGCATTGTATTGTCTTGGAATGAAAGCCAAGTATTTTAAACATGATTCAATTCTTTTTTTTCTTTGGGGTTTCCAATGATTATTGTAAAAAATCTCAATTTGAGATTGCCAGAAATCTAACCCAGGTCATCGGCTTGGAAAACATCTAAACTCACCATGATAGCACCATCACCGTGCACTTTACCACAACACAGTCCCCAAAGATATTTAAAAAGACCTTTATGATGACTAATTAAACAGGGTTAATGTTGATTCACTGAATGTGATATTGGGTCAGGTGACAATAACTTATATGAAGAGGTCGATTTGAAGGAACATTGAAATCGGAGAGGGAGCTGGGTCATTGGGTGGGTCCAGGAAGAGAGTCCAGAAATCCTCTGGTTGGGCTTGGAATCCCCCGGCAATGCATCAGCTGGTTCATGGAAAGGAACAAATAAAGAAACAGAATGATATCAGAGAAATAGTTAAGTACAGAACGCCTTTTGCCTTCTCCTGCTTCCAGGATTGGTAAAAATTTACGCGGAGGTACAGAACGTTCAGGAAGTGAGAAGGGCAGCAGGATTAGCAGAAGTACGTGTTGGTGCATAAGACAACCTTCTGGCCAGAATTTCCTCCAGTGAGGGATAGAAGTTGGGGGAATAGAAGATCCTACACTACGAAACGCAGAGTAGAGAGCTCACTGGTATGATTTTCCCACAGGATAAAGAATCCCAAGACCGTGGACAGGAAATGAAAGGCCTCAGGTGTTTTCACTGTAATGGAGTGGGACACAGAAAATGACAGTGCCAGTGTGTTCTGATCTCTACAAAAAGTTCACCTCTATGCGTAAAGGTAACTCAGAAAGAACAGGGGAAGTAGGACAAGAAGTTATAATTTTGTGAGATACACGATCTAACCAGTCCCTGATAATAATGGATGAGCGAATATGCAATTTTTCTGACTTGTTACCCGAGAGTTTGGTAATTTGTGGGATAGATGGACAGAAATTTTGTGTTTCCTGAATAAGATCAGGTTGGAATGCCAACCCAAGGTTGGGGACGTTACAGTGGGAGTGATTGACACAGTGTCTGTTCCAGGAATTCAGTTTGTTCTTGGGAATGATTTGGCAGGATCCAAGGTGGGATTGACACCCTTTGTTGTGGAGAAGCCCAAGGAAGACCAAGAAACTGAGGAGTAAAAGCAGAAATATCCTGGAATTTTGTCAGTATATGTGGTAAACAGATCCCACTCTCATAAAACACAGCACAAAGCAAAAAGTAAAGAGAAAGATGAAGGAGTTGAGGTTCAGTTAGCGGATACCCTGCTTGATGTAATGGTGGAGGAAAAACCTGACCAGGCAGAGCGTTAGACAGACGTGATTACTCCTGAAAGATGAAGAGACTTGCAATAGCAAGACAAGATGATAAAACGTATGTATGTGGATGCATACTCTGAAAGGGAGGCAGAGAATATTCCGGAGGGGTATTGTCTGAAAGATAGAATCCTCAGACAGAAATGGCAGTTTAGTGCACAGGAGAAATATGCCGAAGTGCACCAGATTGTGTTGACCGTAGCGTACAGACAGGAGATGTTACGGGTAGCACATGAACGACCTTTAGGGGGTCATGTAGAGGTACGAAAGGCTCAGGCTAAGGCCTGGAATGCACAAGGATATGGTTAACTTTGGCCATACCTGTCATACATGCCAAATTGTAGGTAAGCCACAGGCAGTAATGATATCAATTGTTGCCAATTCCCACATTTGAAGAAGCTTTCACGTGGTTTAGTATCGATTGTGTCGGTCCCCTCCCAAGAACTAAAAATGGGAACCAGTAGATGTTAACCAAAATGGATGTGTCTCCCAGATTTCCAGGGGCAATTCCATTACAGAGTGTCAAGGCAAAAAGGGTAGTAGGGGAGTTAGTATCTTTCTTCAGTATGGGCTACCCTGATAGATTCAGTCCAAGGGTCACATTTTACTGCTAGGCTGTTTAAGGACGTTATGGATAGCTTTGGTATACAGCACTTTAATCCCAGTGAATATCATCATGAATCCCAGGGAGCTTTAGAAAGGTGGTATCAGACCTTGAAGACCATGTTGAGAGCGTACTGTCAGGATTACCTGCATGATGGTATAAAGGTATCCTATTCGTGTTGTTTGCCATTAGAACTGCTCCAAATGAATCTATTCAGTTCACTCCCTTTGAGTTAATATTCAGTCATGAAATGAGAGGCCCTTTGAAATTAATTAAAGAAAATTTGACAGGACCAAAGTCGGAGATCTCACACTTAGATTATGTATCAGGGACGAGAGAAGAGATGAAATTGAGTAGGTGAGGTAGCTAATCAGCACGTAAAAGGGGCACATTGTAGAATGAAGCAGGTGGCAGATAAAGGCTCTGAGGCTCGGACGTTTTCCCAAGGGGATGACATGTTATTATTATTTCCCAAGGCCAACGCCAACTCACATCCAATTCCCAGATTGGAGGACTGCATCGAGAAAGTCAGACAAACCAGTTACATCACCAATTAAAGCATGGTCACTGGCAGGTACATTTATCAGAGTTGGTGAAAGAAATTTCGGTGCTTGTAACACAGATGGGCTAAATCAGTTTAAAGTGATGCCCTTTGGAATGAAGAATGTGCCCACCACATTCTAAAGACTCAAGAACAGCGTTAAGGCTACGTTCACAAACTGTGCAGTCTATTTGGATGATGTAGTGATCGTTAGTAATTCCTGGAAAGATCACATGGTACAGTTGGTAGAGCTCTTTGAATGACATTGTGAAAGATGTTTTGAAATTTGAAATGGTTGAGTGAAGATTTACAAGGATGTTGCCAGGGTTGGAGGGTTTGAGCTGTAGGGAGAGTTTGATTATGATGGGGCTGTTTTCCGAAGAACGTCGGAGGCTGAGGGATAATATTATCGAGGTTTATACAATCAGGAGGGGCATGGATAGGATCAATAGACAAAGTCTTTTCACTATAATTGGGGTGTCTAGAACTAGAGGGCACAGGTTTAGGGTGAGAAAGGAAAGATAAAGAAGAGACCTAAGTGACAACTTTTTCACACAGAGGGTGGCAAGTGTATGGAATGAACTGCCAGAGGAAGTGGTGGAGGCTTGTACAATTGCAGCATTTAAAAGGCATCTGGATGGGTATATGAAGGAATTGGAGGGATATGGGACAGATGCAGGTGAGACTAGATTGGGTTGGGATATCAGGTCAGCATGGATGAGTTGGACCAAAGGGCCTATTTCCGTGGCGACCATCTCTATGACTCTGTGACTTACGAGAGGAAAAACTCGTGACAGACTGAAATAAAATGAAACTTGTGAAAGCAGAGGTGAAATTCTTTTGATGTAACATTGGTCAAGAAAGGTTGATCCCACAGAATGCAAAGACAAAGGCCATCGAGGAATTTCCACAACCAACCTTGAAGAAAGAGATGCTCTGATTCTTTGGACTCAATGGATTGTATCGGAAGTTTGTTCCAAACTTTAGCAGTGTAGTGGCACTGTTAACTGATTTACTGATGAAGAACACAAAGTTTCAGTGGGCAGAACCATGCCAGGAGACATTCGACCATTTCAAATCGATATGAACCACCAAACCAGTTTTAGCTACACCAAATGTCTCAAAACCTTTTAAAGTCACCATCGATGCTAGTGACAGTGGAGTTGGAGCTGCACTCCTCCAGGAAGATGACGATGGGATTGAACTGTCAGTTTGTTACTTTTCAACATCCATCAGAGAAAACAATCCACAATCGAAAAGGAACTATTGAGTTTGGTACTGGCCTTCCAACATGTTAATGTGGATGTCATGAACAATGTGTTGGAGACGGCTGTATACACTGACCACAATCCACTCACATTCTTGGAATGTTTTAATGACAGGAATCTGAGACTATTTCATTGGAGTCTCATGTTACAGACTTTCAATTTAAAAATCATACAGGTTGCGATTGGAAGAATGGAATCACAGATGCGTTATTGTGGATTTAACTGATAGAGTTTAGATGTCATTTGTCTTTATTTAATGTTTGATATATATACGTATATGGGAATAAATTAAGGTGAACTGATATAAAAGTTATCTGTTTGTTCGGGTAATGTGTTTAAATGCTAGAAAAAGAAATGAAGCAACCTTTTCATTCTGATGGTTCATTTTTTCTTAAGGGGGAGGAGGTGTTATGAAGATGTGGGTGTACTTTAAGAGAGTTAAAAGCAGCAGAACATCCAGACACAGCACCAAGTGTTCTCAGTAAGGGTTTATAGTGGAATAAGAGGGTGATATTTTCTGGGTCTGTTAATTGTGAAGGAGCAAAAATGGCCTTTGCAGTGATATGTACTTCTTGTCAATTGTGGGAGTTTAAAGAGAGTTTAAAAGTTACTGCGGATTATATCTGCCATAAATGATGTTGGATGCAAATCTTACGAGATCGAATGGATCGGTTGAGAGACAGATAGAAGCGATGAGGAGTTTGCAACAGCAACAGTATGTGATAGATGGCATTATAGGAAGGGGGGAAGTCTCAGATACAGTCACATAGATGGGTTAACTCCAGGAATGGTGCGAGAGGTCGGCACCTAGGGCAGGAGTCTTTTGTGGATATACCCATTTCAAACAGGTATGCTGTTTTGGAAAATGTAGGGGGTGATGGATTCTCAGGGGAATGTAGAACAGTCAAGTTTCTGGTATTGAGACTGGCTCTAATGCAATGAGGGGTACATCAGCTTCCAAGAGATCAATTGTGTTAGGGGATTCTGTCGTCAGACAGACGTTTCTGTGGCCAGCAGAGAAAAAGCAGAACGTTGTGTTGTTTCCCTGGTGCTTGGATCAAGAATATCTCAGAGACAGTGCAAAATGTTCTCACGGGGGAGAGGAGCCAGCAAGAGGTCATTGTTCACATTGGAACCAATGACTTTGGAAGGCAAGAGGTTGAGACTGTGAAGGGAGATTACAGAGAATTAGGCAGAAATTTTAAAAAAAGTGATCCTAAAGGGTAGTAACATCTGGATTACTCCCAGTGCTACGAGTTAGTGAGGGCAGGAATAGGAGGACAGAGTAGATGAATGCATGGCTGAGGAGCTGGTGTATGGGAGAAGGATTCACATGTTTGGATCATTGGAATCTCTTTTGGGGTAGAAGTGACCTGTACAAGAAGGACGGTTTGCACCCAAATTGGAACGGGACTAATATACTGGCAGGGAAATTTGCTTGAACTGCTCTGGAGGATTTAAACTAGTAAGGTGGGGGGGGGGGGGCGGTGGGGGGGACCCAAGGAGATAGTGAGGAAAGAGATAGATCTGAGTCGGGTACAGCTGAGAACATAAGTGAGTCAAACAGTCAGGGCAGGCAGTGACAAGGTAGGATTAATAAATTAAACTGCATTTATTTCAACGCAAGGGTCCTAACAGGGAAGGCAGATGAACTCAGGGCATGGTTAGGAACATGGGACTGGGATATCATAGCAATTACAGAAACATGGCTCAGGGATGGGCAGGAATGGAAGCTTAATGTTCCAGGATACAAATGCTACAGGAAAGATAGAAAGGGAAGCAAGGGTGGGGGGGGGGGGTGGCATTTTTGATAGGGGATAGCATTACAGCTGTGCTGAGAGAGGACATTCCCAGAAATACATCCAGAGAAGTTATTTGGTGGAATTGAGAAATAAGAAAGGGGTGATCTCCTTATTATGTTTGTGTTATAGACCCCCCCCCCCCCCAATAGTCAGAGGGAAATTGAGAAACAATTGTAAGGAGATCTCAGCTATCTGTAAGAATAATAGGGTGGTTATGGTCGGGGATTTTAACTTTCCAAACATCGACTGGGACTCCCATTTTGTTAAAGGTTTAGATGGAGTGGAATTTCTGAAGTGTGTACAAGACAATTTTCTGATTCAGTGTGCGGATGTACCTACTCGAGAAGGTGCAAAACTTGACCTCCTCTTGGGAAATAAGGCAGGGCAGGTGATTGAGGTGTCAGTGGGGGAGCACTTTGGGGCTAGCAACCATAATTCTATTCGGTTTAAAATAATAATGGAAAAGGATAGACCACATCTAAAAGTTAAAGTTCTAAATTGGAGAAAGGCCAATTTTGATGGTATTAGGCAAGAACTTTCAAAAGCTGATTAGAGCCAGATGTTCGTATTTAAAGGAACAGCCTGAAAATGGGAAGCCTTCAGAAATGAGATAACAAGTTTCCAGAGAAAGTATATTCTTGTCAGTGTAAAAGGGCAGGCTGATCTGTATAGGGAATGCTGGTAGATGACAGAAATAAAGGGTTTGGTTAAGAAAAAGAAGGAAGCATATGTCAGGTATAGACAGGATAGATTGAGTGAATCCTTAGATTATAAAGGAAGTCGGAGTATACTTAAGAGGGAAATCAGGAGGGCAAAAGGGAGACATGAGATAGCTTTGGCAAATAGAATCAAGGAGAATCCAACGGGTTTTTACAAATATATTAAGGACAAAAGGGTAACTAGGGAGAGAATTAGGCCCCTCGAAGATCAGTAAGGCGGTCTCTGTGTGGAGCCACAGAAAATGGGGGAGATATTACATGAATATTTTGCATCAGTATTTACTGTGGAATAAGATATGGAAGATATAGACTGTCGGGAAATAGATGGTGACATCTTGCAAAATGTCCAGATTATAGAGGAGGAAGTGCTGGATGTCTTAACGGTTAAAAGTGGGTAAATCCCCTGGACCTGATCAGGTGTACCCGAGAACTCTGTGGAAAGCTAGAGAAGTGATTGCTGGGCCTCTTGCTGAGATATTTGTATAATCGATAGTCACAGGTGAGGTGCTGGAAGACTGGAGGTTGGCAAACGTGGTGCCACTGTTGAGGAAGGGTGGTAAAGACAAGCCAGGGAACTATAGACCAGTGAGCCTGACCTCAGTGGTGGGCAAGTTGTTGGAGAGAATCCTGAGGGACAGGATGTACATGTATTTGGAAAAGCAAGGACTGATTCAGGATAGTCAGCATGGCTTTGTGCGTGGCAAATCATGTCTCACAAACTTGATTGAGTTTTTTGAAGAAGTAACTAAGAAGATTGATGAGGGAAGAGCGGTAGATGTGATCTATATGGACTTCAGTAAGGCGTTCGACAAGGTTCCCCATGGGAGACTGATTAGGAAGGTGAACTCTCATGGAATACAGGGAGAACCAGCAATATTGATACAGAACTAGCTCAAAGGTAGAAGACAGAGGGTGGTGGTGGAGGGTTGTTTTTCAGACTGGAGGCCTGTGACCAGTGGAGTGCCACAAGGATCAGTGCTGGGTGCTCCACTTTTTATCATTTACTTAAATGTTTTGGATGTGAGCATAAGAGGTACAATTAGTAAGTTTACAGATGACACCAAAATTGGAAGTATCATGGAGAGCGAAAAGGGTTACCTCAGATTACAACAGGATCTGGAGCAGATGGGTCAATGGGCTGAGAAGTGGCAGATGCAGTTTAATTCAGATAAATGCGAAGTGCCACATTTTGGGAAAGTAAATCTTAGCAGGACTTATACACTTAATGGTAAGGTCCTAGGGAGTGTTGCTGAACAAAGAACCCTTGGAGTGCAGGTTCATACCTCCTTGAAAGTGGAGGCGCAGGTAAGTAGGACCGTGAAGACGACGTTTGGTATGCTTTCCTTTATTGGACGGTGTATTGAGTAAAGGAGTTGGGAGGTCATGTTGCGACTGTACAGGACATTAGTTCTGCCACTGTTGGAATAATGCTTGCAATTCTGGTCTCCTTCCTATCGGAAAGATATTGTGAAACTTGAAAGGGTTCAGAAATGAATTACAAGGATGGCGCCACGTTGGAGGATCTGAGCTACAGGGAGAGGCTGAACAGGCTGGAGTAGTTTTCCCTGGAGGGTCGGATGCTGAGGAGTGACCTTATACAGGTTTACAAAATTATGAGGGGCATGAATAGGATAAATTGACAAAGTCTTTTCCCTGGGGTCGGGGAGTCCTGAACTAGAGAGCATAGGTTTAGGGTGAGAGGATAACGATATAAAAGAGACCTAAGGGACAACTTTCTCGCGCAGAGGGTGGGACGTGTATGGAATGAGCTGACAGAGGATGTGGTGGACGCTGGTACAATTGCAACATTTATAAGGCATTTGGATGAGTATAAAATAGGAAGGGTTTGGAGGGATAGGGGCTGGGTGCTGGCAGGTGGGACGAGATTGGGTTGGGATATCTGGTCGGCATGGACAAGTTGGACCTAGGGTTGTGTTTCCCTGCTGTACATCTCTATGACTCTATGGGTTCTTATGAATTGGTCCCAAAAGCGTACACACAGCAATTCAGAAACATAAAGAAGGAACCACATCAAACTTAAGTTGAGTTTGAAAGAATGAAACATAATCATTTTGATAGATGGATGTGAGCCTTAGAGATAGATAAGACCTATGAGTCTCCGAGAGATTATTCTGCTGGAGGAGTTTAAAAACTCACTTTCAGAGATGGTCAGAATTCATGTGGAGGAACAGAAAGTTCAGGAAGTGAGAAGTCCAGCAGGATTAGCACATGAATATATATTGCTGTGTAAGAGAAGCTTCCGGGCAGAATTTCGCCCTGTGTGGGATCGAAGTTGGAAAAAGGGGCGCTCCAACACAAGGAAACTAAAAGTGGAGAACACGTAAATATTTACCACGGGTTAGAAAACAAGTCCAAGAGGCTGGAAAGGAGGTGAAAGGCCTCAGGTTTTCCCACAGTCGGAAATTGACACATGTAAAGTCACAGTGCTGGTTATTGAAGAAAGGCATTGTGGGAAATGATGTGGTAAAAGGAGCTGAGCCAGTGGCCTTAGTGAAGGCAGTAAAGGAGACCCCAAGAAGAGCCAAGGAGCTGCAGGAGCGTGCACAGCCGAAGCAGGGGCTGGGTATGGGGTTAGTATCTAATCTTTACAAAGAATTAATCTCTGTGGGTAAAGTTTACTCAGCAAGAACAGGGGGAGAATGACAAGAAGTTATAATTTTGAGAAATACACAATCTAACCAGTTTCTAATGGTAAAAGATGAGCGAATTTGCACTCTTCCTGACCTGTTACCCAAGAGTTTGGTAATCTGTGGGATAGACAGAAAGAAATTTAACATTCCCTTATGAAAGATCAGGTTGCAGTGCCAACTCAAGGCTGGGAGAGTAACAGTCCTGCTCCTCGGATGTAGCCTGACCTGCTGTGTTTTTCCAGCACAACTGTCTAATCTAGACTCTGGTTTCCAGCATCTGCAGTTCTTGGTTTTACCTGAGAGAGTAACAGTCAGAGTTTCACAGAGTGTTGGTTCCAGGAATTCAGTTTGCTCTTCTGACTAATTTGGCAGAATCCAAGGTGGTAGTGAAATCCCTTCTTGTGTTGAAGCCCAAGGAACATCAAGAGACTGAGGAGTTAAAAGAAAACTATGCTGGTATTTTCCCAGATTGTGTAGTAACAAGATCCCACTAACATAAGTCACAGCAAGAAGCAAAAACTGAAGAAAAAGATGAAGGAGTTGAGGTTCAGTTGCTGGATACCCTGTTTGACGTAATGGTGCAGAAAGCCCTGAAAAGACAGAAAGTCATACAGAAGCGTTTGGTCCTGAAAGGTTATGGGACTTGCAACAGCAAGACAAGGCAATAAAAGATATATGTGTGGATGTGTACTCTGAAAAGGAGGCAGAGTGTATTCTGAGGGTTATTACCTGAAAGATAAAATCCGAAGATGGAAATGGAGACCACGGCAGGTTAGTGCAGAGGCGAAATGGGCCAAAGTGCACCAGGTTGTGTTGCCGGTACCATACAGACAGGAAGTGTTACGGTGAGCACATGAACTGCCTGTAGGAGGTCACCAAGGGGTAAGAAAGATTCAAGCTAAGGTACAAAAACATTTTTATTGGCCTGGAATGCACAACAATGTGGTTAACGTTTGCTGTATGTGTCATACATGCCAAATGGTAGGTAATCCCCAGGCGGTAACAAAACCAGCCCCTCTGTTGCCAATTCCCTTTCGCGTGGGTTTTAATTGATTGTATAGGTCCCCTCCCGAAAACTAAAAGTGAGAACCAGTACATGTTAACCATAATAGATGTGTCAACCAGCTTTCTGGAGACAATTCCATTACGGAATATCAAGGCAAAAAAGGTGGGAGACGAGTTAGTAGCTTTGTTAACACGGTATGGGCTACCCAGAGAGATTCAGTTGGATCAAGGGTCACATTTTACTGCTAGGGTGTTTAAGGAAGATACAGATCGCTTCGGAATACAGCATTTTAAATACAGTGAACATCATCCTGAATCCCATGGAGCTTTAGAAAGTGGTATCAGACCTTGAAGAACATATTGACAACATACTGTCAGGATTACCCAAATGACTGGTGTAAAGGTGTCCCATTCATATTGTTTGCCCCAAATAAATCTACTCATTTTACTCCCTTCGAGTTATTATTCGACACGAAGTGAGAGGCTGTTTGAAATTAATCAAAGAGAAATTTCCAGGATCAAAGTCGGAGATCTCACACTTAAATTACGTATCAGAGGTGATGGAGACACTAAATCGAGTCGATGATTTAGCTAACGAGCACTTAAAGAGGGCACAGCGTAGAATGAAGCAGGTGGCAGATTAAAAACTCGGAAACTCAGACGTTTTCCCGAGGGGATGATGTGTTAGTATTGTCACAAGCAATAAGCGATCCCTTCAAAGCGAGGTTTAGGGGACCTATCAGATTGAGAAAAAGTTGAGTCAGATGATCTATCTAGTAAAGATGGCAGATAGAAGAAAAACTGTACTGGGGATTTCATGTGAACATGTTGAAACCTCATTATGCTCGAGAGAAAGAACGGGAGAAATGGGTGTTAGTTACTGCCCCACAGAGCGAGGAATCAAATCCGGATATTTTGAATTTTGATGTGCCTCAAAATATGTTAAAAAATGAACAAGTCCTTGAGAAGTTGTACAGGTTAGTGAGCTGTCGGTCTCAGGAACATAGAACGCAGTTGGAAGGTTTGTTACTGCAGTTTGAAGACATATGTAGGAATCAGATGGGGAGGGCTAATACTGTTGTACATGAAGTGGACATAGGGAATACTGTTCTGATAAAACAACTTAATTTTTTCAAAGCCAGACAGGTCCAGATGGAGGTGGAGGCCATGCTTGACAAGGACAGCATTGAACCGAGCCAGAGCGAGTGGAATTTTCCAATCGTCTCAGTTCCCAGACCAAGCAGGCTCAATGATTTTTTGTGTATTATCAGAAGGTGAAGAACGTGACAAAATCGGATTCCTATCAGACAAGCCAGTTACACCACAAAGCTAGACTTACTGCGTGGTTATCTTTGTCAGAGATGGTGATAGAAATTTCAGTGTTTGTAACCCCAGAAGGGCTACATCAACTCATGGCGATGCCTTTTGGAATGAACAATGCACCCACCACATTCCAACGACTCTTGAACAAAGTTGTGGCTGGGTTAACAGACTGTGCAGTCTATGTGGACGATGTAGTGATCTTTAGTAAGTCCTGGAAAAGACACATGGTACAGTTGGCAGAACTCTGAATGACGACGAAAAACAAAACTGGCAACAAACTTCAACAAAACTGAATTTGCGAAAGCAGAGGTGATATTCTTGGGATGTAACATCAGTCATGGAAGTTTGGCCCCATGGAATGCAAAGATGTAGGCCATCAAGGAATTTCCACAACCAAACTCGAACAAAGAGGTGCAACAATTCTTGGGACTAAGCGGATTCTATCAGAAGTATGTTCCGAACTTCAGCAGTTTAGTGGCACTGTTTTCCGATTTGCTGAAAAATAACACAACGTTTTGGTGGACAGAACAATGCCAGGAGGCATTCGGCCATTACAAAGCGATATTAACCATCACAACAGTTTTAACGACACCAAACGTTTCAAAACTTTTCAAAGTTGCCATTGGTGCTTGTGACACAGGAGTTGGAGCTGTACTGCTACAGGAAGATAAGGATGGTATTGAACTGCCAGGTGGTTACTTTTCAAAGAACCACAACGCCCACCAGAGAAAAATCTCTATGTTCAAAAAAGAACGATTGAGTTTGGTACTGGCCTTACGACATTTTAATGTGGATATCACAAACAATGTGTCAGAGATGGTTGTGCACATGGATCACAGTCCTCTTTCATTCTTGGAAAGCTTTAAAGATAAGAATAAGAGACTATTTCATTGGAGTCTTATGTGGCAGACTTTTAATTAAAAAATCGTACATGTTGCGGGTCACAAGAATGTAATCACAGATGCGGTATCACGCATTTAACTAATAATCTATTTGTGTCCATTCAATGTTTTGTATATATATGGGATGAAGTTAATATGAACTTCGGTTAAAATCATATGTATGTCATGGTAATGTGGTTCGGAAATACAGAAAGAAAAGAAGCCATTTTTCTTTTGATGGTTCATTTTCTCCTTAAGGGGGGAGGTGTTATGAAGATGGAGGTGTGTCCTGTACATTTAAAAGAGAGAGGAAACTAGCAAGGCCTGACTGAAAGCACAGAGTGTCCTCAACAATTTAAAAATGTAACACTTGGTTGAAACAAATAGCTGCAGTTGCACTGCCATGGAACAAAAACAATTTCAAATTCGGCCAATCAGTTTAAATTCTGCCCCAGTTACCAAAATCCAATCGAATTTGAATTCAGTGTTTTGATAACATCACACCAATGAAATGATCCGATGTTTTGGGGGATAGAACAGACATTTTGAACATTTAGGAGGAGCACTGCCATAAACCCCAACAAGAATAGTTAGGGAGAAAGGCAGGAGGTTATGTGGGAACGAGAGAGACTCACGGTTGGAGTGTAACCTCCCAGGTGCCAGGGCTCATGATAGCTCAGATCATATTTTCAGAATCATCGAATTATAGAATTCCTACAGTGTGGAATCAGGCCCTTCTGTCCATCAAGTCCACATTGATCCTCCGAAGAGTTCCCCACCCAGACCTATTCCCTAACCTTATTATCCTATATTTACCCTTGACTAATGCTCCTAACCTACACATCCCTGAAATCTATGGCAAAATTAGCATGGACAATTCACCGAACCCGCACATGTTTGGATTGTGGGAGGAAACTGGAGCACCTGCTGGAAACCCATGTAGACACATAGAGAATGTACAAACTCCACACAGACCGTCGCCCAAGGCTGGAATCGAACATGGGCCCTGAGTGCTGTGAGGTGATAGCGCTAACCACGAAGTCAGTGTGCCACTCATAAGGACCCCTTGAGGGTGATGGGGAGCAGTCCCAGGGTGTGGTCCACATAGGCACTAACAACCTGGGTAGGGAAAGGGGTGGGGACTTATGGCAGAAATTCAGGAAGCTAGGGTGGAAGCTTGGAGCTAGAACTAACAGAGTTGTTATCTCTGGTTTGTTGCCCGTGCCAAGTGCTGGCAAGGCAGGGTATAGGGAGAGACAGGAGTTGAACACGTGGCTACATGGATGATTCAGGAGGCAGGGTTTCAGACACCTAGATAATTGGGGCTCAATCTGGGGTAGGTGGGACCTATACAAACATTGGTCTACTCCTGAACCAGGAGGGTTCCAGTATCCTTGGTGGGGAACTTTAATATTGCTCTTCAGGGAAGTTGAAACTAATTCAGCAAGGATATGGGAACCGAAATTGTAGTTACAGTGTCCAGGAGGGTGAGAATAGTGAGGTCAGAAATATGGTTTCAAAGTCGCAAGAGTGCACCAGCCAGCAGGAAAATGGTTTCAATGTCAGGAGCATCCGGAATAAGGTGGGTGAACTTGCAGGTTGGGTTGGTACAGGGACTTCGATGTTGTGGCCGTTTCGGAGACATGGATAGAACCGGCACAGGAATGGTTGTTGCAGGTTCTGGGGTTCAGGTGTTTCAGTAACAACAGGGAAGATGGTAACAGAGGGGAAGGTGTGGCAATTTTAGTCAAGGACAGTATTATGTTGGCAGTAAGGACATTTGAGGACTCATCTACTGAGGTAGAATGGGCTGAGGTTAGAAACAGGAAAGGAGAGGTCACCCTGTTGGGCGTTGTCTATGGGCCTCCGAATGGTTCCAGAGATGTCAAGGAAAGGAAAGGAAAGATGTCGAGGAAAGAAGGATACAGTGTGTAATGTTTTATTGGTAGAGGGATTGGGTTTTGGAGCCAGAAGGTTATGTTGCAGCTGTCCAAAACTCTGGTGCGACTACAATTAGAGTATTGTTTACAGTTCTGGTCACTGCATTGTAGGAAGGATGTGAAACCTTTGGAAAGGCTTCAGAGAAGATTTACTACGATTACCTGCGATGGAGGGAATGTCTTAGGAGGAAAGGCTGAGGGACTTGAGGCTGTTTTCTTTTTTTAAAATAGATACTTTTATTAGAAATGTAACATTTTTACAAGTTTACAAAAATAAACAAAACTCTCAAGTACAAACATTGATATACAGTAAAATCTTAAATAAATAATAACCAAAATTTAACAAAAGAAAAATACTGAGAAAGAAACAAAAACAAAACTCAACTAACTACAACTAACCAGAGTGTATATTTAAGGCTCTTACATTATTTAAATAAGAGAAAGAGAAAAAAAAAACAAAATAACAGCAGATTACATAGAAATTGAGTAGTGATATACATGCTCGGAATGTGTTAACATCAAATGTAACAAAACCTGTATTTGTGTGGGATTCCTCTCCCAAGGGGCCCCGGACCAGCCAGGTTCGTAATCTCAATTAAATAAAAGCCCTTGTTAGGATAGCCAAAATATCTGTATTTCTATAATTCAAGAAGGGCTGCCATATTTTATAAAATATTTCGGTCTTTCGGTGCACCATATTTGTAAGGAAGTCAAGGGGAATACATTTCATAATTAACCTGTGCCAATTTGAAAGTCCAGGGGGGCCCTCAGAAAGAGAGAATAGAAAATAGTCTCTTCCCGTGCAAATCCAGGGAGGGAAAGTTTGAAAAGTCCAAAAGGAGAAATACAACATCCACTTCAATTTTCTTTCCTAAAATTTCTGTCAGGATACTTGGTACTTTAGTCCAGTATCAACGGATCTTATGACAGGTCCATCGGCAATCTACAAGAGTGCCCACCTCTATTTTACATTTGGGACACATTGGAGATGCTCCTGCCTTAAATTTTGCCAATCGATCTGGTGCGATATGAGCCCTATGAAGTATCTTCAGCTGAATAGCGTGCGTTCTGTTACAGATGGTGATTCTTCTGGCATTTTCCCAAATGTCATTCCATGTTTCTATAGAGATTTCTAGTCCCAATTCCTGATCCCATGTTCTAAGCAGATTGTCCATATCTCCCGATACTTCATCATGCAGTAAATGATAAATAGTACTGATGCAGGATACCCCCCCCCATTGGTATCCTCTATGGTACTCTACATTCTCTATCTGATTTATATTGGTACTCTACATTCTCTATCTGATTTATAAAGACTATCTAATAACTTAGTCTTCTGTATATAGTCTCGAATTTGGAAGTATCGATAAAGGTCTCCATTAAGTAATCCGAATTTCTGATGCAGCTGTTCAAAAGACATCAGGACCCCATCCTTAAATAGGTCCCCTAGACATGAGATACCCCTAGATCTCGAGAGTTTAAACGTGGCATCTGTAAACCCCGATTGGAATCCCCATGCTCCCACTATCGTGCGTAGGGGGATGTTTTATGTGAGTTGCCCTAATTTTGCCGCATTATATTCCAAGCTTTAATTGTGTTTAGTATTATTGGGTTTTTACAGTGATCCATAATGATTTTCCTCTTGTCTGAAAATAAAAGGTTAATAAGTGGGCATTTTATTTGAGAAGCCTTGATAACCAGCCAGATTGATTGTGGATCAGACAAGACCCAATCAGCTATGTAACGTAATAGGGAACTTAACTGATATTTCCTAAAATCTGGGAAGCCCAATCCTCCCCTTGCCTGTGGCAGCTGTAGCTTCTTCAGCTTAATGGGGGGCCGTCTATGATTCCAGATAAAGGAACCCAACCAGCCATATAATTTATGTAGTGCCAACCTTGGCAGCATCACCGGAAGCATTCTCAAAAGGATAAAGGAGACGGAGCAGGACATTCATTTTAATTAATGCTATTCTACCCAGCCAGGAAATTGGAATGTCTCCCCATCGCTGGAGGTCCTGCCTTATCCTTTCCAGTGAATGCACAAAGTTAGCCTTGTATAACTGACCAAATACTGGGGTAATAAAAATGCCTAAATATAAGAAGCCCTCCAGGGACCAACGAAAGGGAAAATGGGATCCGTCCATTAAGTGGGGTATCATAGCAAGGCCACCCATTGGCATAGCTTCCGATTTTGAAAAATTAATTTTATAGCCTGAGAGTGCACTAAATGTATTAATAACTTGGATTCTGCGAGGTACAGGCATCAGAGGATTACTGAAGAATAGAAGAACATCATCTGTATAAAGGGTAATTTTTTGTTTACCTGTACCAATCCTTGGGGCCGTTATATTAAGTTCAGCTCGTATAGCTTCTGCTCGTGGTTCAATTATTAGCGTAAATAACAATGGCAAGAGAGGACATTCCTGACAGCAGCCCCTACCCACACTGAAGCTATCCGAACCTAATCCATTGGTAGCCACAACTGCTGTGGGGCCACTATACAATGTTGAGACCCATTTGGTAAAAACCTTTCCAACGCCAATCCGTTCCAATGTGTAAAACAAATATGACCATTCAACCCTATCGAATGCCTTTTCCACGTCTAATGAAACTACTACTCCTGGTATCTTTCCCTGATGACAGGCTTGAATCTTATTCAAAACCCTTCTAATATTATTGGATGATCTACGGCCCTTAATAAACCTCATCTGATCTTCCTTTATGATATGTGGCAGTACCCTTTCTAGTCTCAATGCTAACGTTTTAGAAAGGATTTTAAAATCTACATTTAGCAAGGATATTGGTCGGTATGACATGCAATCTTCTGGATCCTTTCCTTTTTTAAGGATAAGAGAGATATTTGCCTCTTTCAGCAAAGGCGGGAGGCAGCCCTGACTGTATGCCTATTTATTCATGTCCATAAGTGGACCAGCCAATATTCCTGTAACTTCTTTATACAATTCAGCTTGAAAGCCATCTGGGCCAGGTGCCTTACTGCTCTGAAGTTGCCTGATTGTGTCAAGTATTTCTTGGACTGTTAGGGGAGCATTTAAGACCGATACCTGTTCAAGAGTTAGACCCGGAAAGGTCACATTTTTAAAAAATGATTGCATCCTCCTAGTCCTGGTTCACAATCCTGCGATTTATATAACTCAGAATAAAATTTTCTAAAAATTTCGTTAATCTATTTTTGATCATGAGTCAAAATACCCAGATTTTCCTTGATAGATGTGATAGTTTGAGGGGCCTTCTTTTTCTTTGCAAGAAATGCTAATTATCTACCCGGTTTGTCGCCAAATTCATATAACCTTTGTTATGCAAATAATATTTCCCTCTTAGCCATTTGGGTAAGTGTGGTATTTAGAGCTGTCCTAAGGGCCGTAATCCTTTGCAATTTGATAATAGAAGGTCTATTAGTGTATGCTATTTCAGCTTCTTTTAAGCGGGCTTCGAGCAGATACTGTTGTTCTCCCTTTATTTTTTTCTGGGTCGCTGAGTATGAGAAGATCAAACCTCGCACGTAAGCTTTGATGGTCTCCTACATCATTGATGAGTTGCTAGCCGTACCTAAATTAATTTCATAAAAAGTCTTAAATTCTTGGGAGAAGTACTTTACAAATGTACTATCTTTCGTCAGGAAGGGGTCCATACGCCAATGCCGAGGGGATGTCCCATTGTTCCTCGCCTTAGTTTCCATATATACAGCAGCGTGGTCGGAAATTGCTATACTACCTATTTTACAGGATGATATGGAATTTAAAAAAATCGAGGGGGCAAAAAATATATCAATTCTGGTATGACATTTATGTGGATTGGAGTAAAAAGAAAAATCTGCCCTGTGGATGAAGCCTTCTCCATACATCTACTAATCCTAATTCTTTGTTCGGATTCACCAATTGTCTAGATCTGGGAGATACTCCTACAGTACTCTTGGGAACCCTATCTATTTCCAGAACCATAGTACAATTAAAGTCTCCCCCTATAATTGCATGACGGGCACCGAGAGTCATCAATTTTGAGAGGGCTTCCGTTATAAATTTAAAGAATGTGCTGGGGCACAATACAAATTTAAAATACCATATTCCTCTCCATTTATAAGGTCTTTAATCAGAATATATCGTCCATATTCGTCTTTTATCTGATTTAGGATTTTGAAAGGGAAATTCTTCCCAATAAGAATAACAACTCCCCTGAATTTTGAGCTAAAAGAAGAAAAAAAGGCTTGATCCAATCCACCCTGTCGTAATTTCAAGTGTTCTTTATCCAACAGGTATGTCTCCTGTAGGAGAGCTATATCAACCCTTTCGTTCTCGAAATTTGATAATATTTTCTTCCTTTTGACTGCTGAATTACACCCCTTGACATTCCAGGTGCACCACTTAACTGACTGATCAACCATAATCGTCCGGACAAATCCGAGACCCCTCGGGAGGGGAAACCCTATCCAGAACATCCCGAGCAGAGAGCATATAAAATTCACAAAAGTAAAGGCTCTCTAATACACTCACAACAGTATAATAAAAAACTATTTCTAAATACTAAAAAGTATAAAACGTATTTAAATGGAGATTTTCCCCCTTTTCCCCAGGGGGTATCACTTCCTTTCCAAAGGTCCATCGTATCCTCTCCCAACCAGTGCCCCACCCTTGACCCAAACATTCCTCAATAGGATGAAGAAAATTCAAATATACTACAGAGCTAGAGTTAACAGTGAGCACCCTACCCACCACCCCCCCCGACCCCGCCAACACCTGGATATATTTGGTAATGTTAATACCATATATAAACATATATAGATTAGATTACTTACAGTGTGGAAACAGGCCCTTCGGCCGAACAAGTCCACACCGCCCCTCCGAAGCGTAACCCACCCATACCCCTACATCTACATCTACATCTACATTTACCCCTTACCTAACACTATGGGCAAATTAGCATTGCCAATTCACCTGGCCTGCACATCTTTGGACTGTGGGAGGAAACCGGAGCACCCGGAGGAAACCCACGCAGGCACGGGGAGAACGTGCAAACTCCACACAGTCAGTCGCCTGAGGCAGGAACTGAACCCGGGTCTCAGGCGCTGTGAGGCAGCAGTGCTAACCACTGTGCCACCGTGCCGCCCAACAGTATATAAAGGGTGGAATTTATATATTTATATAATTATAAAATTACAACCTCAACAAGTAATAATTAAATATAATAATACAAAATAACAAGGGAAAACAACCCCGCTCCTAGAGACAGAGGTAAAATAGAATAAGGTAACCACCTCCCCCCACCAACATTAACTAGACCCCCCGGCCTATATTTATATAGAATAATTTAAAAAATCCAAGGGGGGGGGAGAGAAAATCGTTAAGTAGAGAACAAGTAAATAAATCCCTCTCCCCACAAGATAATATTGAACAGTTAGTTAAAAAAGGGGATCTAAACCGGAGTGGGGGGAAGGAAAACCAACATCAATTATCTCTTACAATTTATCTAAGAGAGTCCAAAAATTTCTTAGCCTTTTCCGGTGATCCGAAGTTATAAATGGATCCTTCATGGTTTAAGTATAGCGTCGCAGGGTAGCAAACGGAGTGCTGAATTTTTAAGTCCCTTAAACACATCTTCGCCTCATCGAATGCCTTCCTCTTTTGGACCAGAGCTGGGGAAAAGTCCTGGAATAACATGATCTTGGATCTTTTATAAATCATGGCTTGGGGATCTTTTCCAAGATTTCTAGAGGCTTCGAGGAGTATCTGCCTCTCCTTATAGCTCTGCAGCCGGATCAGGAAGGGGCGGGGGCACTGGTTCAAGCCAGGCCTGGGTATTGCAACCCGGTAGGCCCATTCCACCCTTGCCTGGCCTGATCCAGCCTCCAGATTTAACAGTTGTGGAAGCCACTGTTCAAGGAACCTTGTAAGCTGGCCGCCTTCTTCCCGTTCGGGAAGGCCCAGCAAACGAATATTTTTTCGACAACCTCGATTGTCGAGGTCGTCAATGTGGTTCGAGAGTCCGGACCCGATCCACGGCCGATTGCGCTGGAGTTTCGGAGTTTGAGGCCTTTAGCTCCGCCCCTCCGACTCGCGCTCGATTTCCTTAATGTCTCGGTTGTGCTTCTGCACCGCGGCCGATGGTGAGTCCCATCGACTTCGGGATTCTTCAATAAAATCGTCGATCTTCGCATCCAGTTCAGAGATGATTTCCACAAGGCTCCCCACCGTGGGTAAGTCCCCCCGGGTGGCTGCGGATGCCTCTGCTGCAGCTGGAGAGGGTGGGGGAGTGGTTCGTGCTTGCTGAGAGCTGCGAGCTCCCTTCCCTCTAGTCATTTTTACTGAAGATTAAATTGGTTAAATACTAAACAGGTAAGGAAATTTACAGCTATTTTAAATCATTTGGTGAGTGTGGTGGGCGTAGGTGACGCACTTTGCCCAAGTCGTAGGAGGAGCACTGTAGACTCACACTTGTTGGGTCGTAGCCTTCTTGGATCACCCCTCTGGACCATCTCTGACACCTGCATCCCCTTCCTGGACCTCTCCATCTCCATTAATGACGACCGACTTGACACTGACATTTTTTACAAACCCACTGACTCCCACAGCTACCTGGATTACACCTCTTCCCACCCTACCTCCTGTAAAAATGCCATCCCATAATCCTAATTCCTGCGCCTCCACTGTATCTGCTCCCAGGAGTAGCAGTTCCACCAGAGAACGCACCAGATGGCCTCCTTCTTTCGAGACCATAGTTTCCCTTCCCACGTGGTTAAAGATGCCCTGCAACGCATCTCATCCACATCCCGCACCTCCTCCCTCAGACCCCATCCCTCCAACCGTAACAAGGACACAACAACCCCCCCCCCCACCCCACCCCGGTGCTCACTTTCCACCCTACCAACCTTCGCATAAACCAAAACATCTGACGACATTTCGGCCACTTCCAAACAGTCCCACCACCAGGGATATATTTCCCTTCCCACCCCTTTCCACCTTCCGCAAAGCCACTCCATCTGTGACTACCTGGTCAGGCCCATGCCCCCCCAACTACCCACCCTCCCATCCTGGCACCTTCCCCTGCCACCGAAGGAATTGAAAAATCTGCGCCCACACCTCCTCCCTCACTTCCATCTAAGGCCCCAAAGGATTCTTCCACATCCATCAAAGTTTACCTGCACATCCAACAATATCATTTATTGTATCCATTGCTCCTGATGCAGTCTCCTCTACATGGGTGAGACTGGACGCATCCTAGCAGAGCGCTTTAGGGAACATCTCTGGGACACGCGCACCAATCAACCAGTTTCTTCATTTCCCCTCCCCCGACCTTACCCCAGCTCCAGCCTTCCACCTCAGCACTGTCTCCATGACCTGTCCTACCTGCCAATCTCCCTTTCCACCTATCCACTCCACCCTCTTCTCTGACCTATAAACTCCATCACCACTCCTTCACCCATTGTACTCATTGCTACCCTCCCCCACCCTTCTCTTTCACCTATCACTTCCATCCCCACCCCCACTCACCTATTGTACACTATGCTACGTTCTCCCTACCCTCAGCCTCCTCTCATTTACATCTCCACTCTGCAGGCACCGTGCCTGTATTCCTAATGAAGGGCTTTTGCCCGAAACATTGATTTCCCTGATCCTCAGATGCTGCCTGAACTGCTGTGCTTTTCCAGCACCACTCTAATCTAGAATCTGGTTTCCAGCATCTGCAGTCCTTGTTTTTACCTCGTATTTGCTTACCAGGCATTCTGGTCAGTGAAGGCTGTGCGGTGTCATGCCTGCAAGGAATTAGGACTACTTTGGAGGAACTGGTTTGCCTTGAAGAACGCTGCCAACACCCAAGCGACCAATGATGAAGCTTTGAGTGAGCAGATGGTGCCTCCATTTGCAGTGCCCTCTGTGTGTGGAGGGAGAAAAGAGTCCCTCCCCGACTCAGTCTTTTGGTTGTTGCAGATGACATATTCATAGCTAGCCTCAACGTCAAAGGCAGCAGGAAGGCCGAGTACAGATATCATATCCTTCGCTTCTCTGCGAATGAATCTACACAGTGAGCCTCCGACGAGAAACCCTGACTGTATCTGGAGACAAATCTCCATGGCTCCTGGTGTGGCAGGGAAGGGTCTTCCTGAGTCACTGGCCTCCAATTCTGGAGGGCTGGCTATCTTGTTGGCCTCTTTTCCCAGCTGGAGAGCTTGAGGGTCAGTCAGAAAAACCATCTGCTCCAACTCACGGTTCATTTCAGATGCTCAATGATTCACTTCATGAAGGTATCTGCACCTTAGATGGTGCATGAGCATCTGGGACAAGGAAGCATCTAGTTTTCTTCCCTCCATCGGTGAGGGGGAACCCATCCTTTTCAGGGGACATTTAAATTGCAATCTCAGCAGGAGGGGCCGTGGAGATACCCAGAAGAGCTCAGCAGCGGTGGGAAAGTTGAGAGACTTGGTAGATGCCTGGCGAAATGTCCACCCTGATTCCATTGCTATCAACTCTGTGAGGTCTGGGGTTGGACTGTCCAGGACTGGCCGTCTCTATATTTTCAGGGCGTAGACCTTCTATGTTCTGAAGGCCTCGAGGTGTCAGGAGCTGATGTCCGATGCCAACCTGGTGTGAGTGGAGCTCGTTCCGTTTTTTGCCAGGGTGAGGCCGGGTATTAATACTTCAATACCCTGCTGTTGGAGAACAAGCTGTTCTGGGACTTGCTTCACTACTTCAGGACTGTCTGGAGAGGGAAGCAGGGGGAGCTTCCCCTCCGTGAGGGATGTCAGCAAGACTCACACATCCATGTCTTCTGTCAGGGGTACATATGGGTGTCGATGAAAAGGTGGAAATCCAGGATCATGGAGTTGGAGAAGGAGGTGCTTGATCCCGAGTTATGTTGCGGTCAGCCTGACGTGGACCTGGCCCTATGGGACGGTACATGAAGAGCAGAAGGCTGCGCCCCAGAGTCTGGATCCCTTTGGGTCCTGGACTGTGTACATGTGATCGTGAGTCCAGTTCCATTGGGATCTTGACAGCGGCTCCGATTTCTTCTACTCAGTGGAACAAAGCCACGGACTCCACCAGCAGCTCGTTGTGCTGCTAACTGACGACGATCCCTTGTGTCAGATTGAGGTGGTACCAGGGCCCAAGTCAGGGTTAATTTCTGCTCTGTTGTCTCCGGATCTGTCCAGTAAGTAAGCTGACAAGGTTCTGTGGGACGACCTGCCGCAGGTCAGCTGTAACTGTGCTGAGAAGCTCAATGCCCCTCAGAGCTTGGAGGAACTGACTTGTTGGCCGAAGGGCCTGCTTCCACACTGTAAGTAATCTAAGTAAACTAACTGGTGCCCTCCACACTTTTCCAGCAGCAGGACCCAGGAGCTGCCTGTGAAGTTCCTCAGGGCATTCTGCGATGTCCTGTGGGGTGGGGTGGAGGTGACTATGTGTGAGTCCTGGAGGAATGGTCCTTTTTTTGTGAAGGGTCATCACCAGTCTGTTATCTAAGAAGGGGATCTCTGTTTGTTAATTATCTGGATCATCCATAATAACATCCACTTGGGAGAGAATGATCGACTATTCCCAAAGGATTGGCCAGTTACGTGCCTTTCTTTCCTTTGATCAGGGAAAGATGTATAACAGAGTGGATCGAGAGTATCTGCTCAGGACACTGTGAGCTTTTGTGTTTGGAATGTGCAGGTCACTCAGACCTGACTCTGTACACTGCTGCAGAGTGTCCAGTAAAGGTTCACAGGTCCTCGAAGGCAGCCTTGTGCTTTGGGAGAGCAGTGGGTCAGGCCTGTCCCGTGTATGGGCCGGTTTTCCTCTCTCTGCATGGTCCCACTCCTGTATATTTTGCATTAAGCTGCTTTCTTTTATGGCTCTGCATGGGATGGGGCTCGAGCTGGGTTTTCTCAGTGTACACTGATGACTCACTCCTCATGTTCACAGAGCTGCGAAGAATGGGAAAGTGCGAGGTCCACTCAGCAATGTCCTCTGCAAGGATCACCTGGAGCAAGGTACATGGACAATTTGGTCGGACTGAGGCAAGTGGACGCCCTGCCAGATGAGCTCCGGTGCTTCACGGGGAATACCACTCACCTCCTCGACCTGGGAGTCTATCTTTGGCCAGCTGAGGAATCCTGGCTAGCAAATCGACCCATGTTGGAGACCCAGGTAACCACTCGCCCAGCACAGAAGACAGGACTGCTCTGAATGTTGTCCTACAGGACATGAGTAATGGCCAAAAACCAGCTGGTGGCTGCTATGTTGGCTACCGGCTGGTCACATTGGTCCCAACCCCTAGCTTTGTCACCCCCCCCCCCCCCCATCCAGATAAAACTCATTGGCGTTTTTCTGGGCCTAGAGGGTAACACCGGGTCACTGCTGCAGTTCTGAGTCTCCTGCTTGAGGAGGGTGGTCAAGCGCTGGTGTGACTTTGTACCCATAACTTTCCACCTTCATACCCTGCACCGATACCTTCACATCGAGCCTCCTTCAAGGTGGTGGGCCATGATCATGTATTTCTTCTGTCAGTTGTCCGGCCTCTGTGAGGACATGTAGTTCCTTTCTGAGCAGTGGTCCCAGACTCGGCTCTTGTTCCAGGAATTGCCTGTCGTCTACCTGGACCTGATCACAGTCTGGGATACAGTTGGCTCACACTGGAGCTCTCCCTCTATGGAAGTATTGGCTCTCATCAGGGAACCGCTGCTCGGGAACAGGTTCCTCCTTGAACATGGATTGTGCTGGCTGAGGAAGGAAAGAACTTGGGATGCAGGGTTGGATGGTAGAGGAGCAAGCCTGTTAATGCCGGCACAGTTGACTGCAAAGGCATCAGTCCATCTCCAGTTCACAGTCGGAGCTTTCCTTAACCTCCAGACAAGGCACCCGGCCGTGACACCTCATACACGCTCGAGGTGACTTAGGTATGTGGTGGACTTCCTGAAGAACTTCTAACTTCCTGTCCATCCAGAATTCAAGATTGGGCCCATTCCATGGACCCTCCCTTGCACCGAGGTGCCCCACTATCTGAGCAGTCTCTGGGATATCGTCCTTTAACTACCTTTGTTATCCATCGTGAGTCACCTTTTCCGTTTGCTGTTTGCACTTTGGAGGGGTCTATGTATATTCTATACCTTACCAAGACTGGTACACAGGGAAATCTGGAGGCTCGTGAGCCCACAAGATCCTGTTCCCCAGGCATGGAAGGAGGTGACTCACTCCTGATCTGCATGTTACCCTGGCAGAGAAAGATAATTGGCTTCTTCCAAACAGAACTATATGAATGAGTTGCAGGAGTGGGCCAATCAATAAAATCATGGCTGATCTGATTGTGGCTCATCATTCGAGTTTACAGAGTTTCCTCTCCCTACAGCTTTTGCTTTGTTGGTTACGTTACAGATCCAGATGCTGTAACTACAGTCACCATGACTTATCTGGAGAGGGTCACTAAATTCTCTGGTCTTCCTGAAGGTCTACTGCAGCTTTGGAGTGGCATGGTGGCTTAGTGGTAGTGCTGCTTTTACCCAGCACCCAGCACCCAGCACCCAGCACCCAGCACCCAGCACCCAGTCCACCCTTGGGGACTGTCTGGGTGGATTTCCTAAAACAGTCCAAAGATATGCAAGTTAAGTGGATTGACAATACTATATTGCTTATTGTGTCCAGGGATGTGCAGACTCAGTGGGTTTGCCATGGGACATGCAGGGTTACAGGTTTGGGGGTGGTGGCCTATTCTTCAGAGGGTCAGTGTGGACTTGATGGACTGAATGTCCTGCTTCCACACTGAAGGGATTTTATGATTTGAGAACACAACCTTGAGGAAAGTATAGTTAAATCAAATACCTCTCAACTCAAAGTTAGAAGCCTGGTCTAAATCAATAACAGTCGAGGGGAATCCTCATGTTACTAAACACATGATCAGCAGAGAGTTACTAACACAGGCGTTCCATGGACAGGCACAGAACTAGTTTCAAAGACGTGTCTCAAAGCTGCTGAAATCCCCTTGGCGATCTGGATCCAGAATTGGCTGGCCCATGGAAGATGGAGGCTGGTGGTAAATGGGAAGTATTCAGCCTGGAGCTTGGTGAACAATGGTGTTCCATAGGGATCCGGTTTTTTTAGATTAGATTACTTACAGTGTAGAAACAAGCCCTTCGGCCCAACAAGTCAACACCGCCCCGCCGAAGCGCAACCCACCCATACCCCTACATCTACCTCTTACCTAAGACTACGGGCAATTTAGCATGGCCAATTCACCTGACCTGCACATCTTTGGACTGTGAGAGGCAACCGGAGCACCCGGAGGAAACCCACGCAGACACGGGGAGAACGTGCAAACTCCACACAGTCAGTCGCCTGAGGCGGGAATTGAACCTGGGTCTCTGGCGCTGTGAGGCAGCAGTGCTAACCACTGTGCCACGTTCTGAGACCTTTACTCTTTGTGACTTTTATAAATGATCTGGATGAGGAAGTGGAAGGGTGGATTAGCAAGTTTGCTGATGACATGAAGGTTGGTGGAGTGGTGAACAGTATGGAGGGCTGTGGTAGGTTGCAATGGGGCATTACCAGGATGCAGAGTTGGGCTGATAAGTGGCAGATGGAGTTCAACCTGGAAAAGTGTGAAATGATTCCTTATGGAAGTCAAATTTGAATATAGAATACAGGGTTAAAGGCAGGATTCTTGGCAGTTTGGAGGAACAGAAGGATCTTGGGGTCCATGTCCATAGATCCCTCATGATAAGAAGGATATGGAAGCTTCCGGAAAGGATGCAGCGAAGATTTATCAAGATGCATGCCTGAACTGAAGGGCTTGTCTTATGAAGAAATGTTGAGGGAGGTAGGGCTTTTCTTATTTGAGCAAAGAAGGATGATAGAGTTGTGCGCGATAATGAGAGGCAATGATAGAGTGGATAGGCAGAGATGTTTTCCCAAGGTGGAAATGGCTATTACAAGGACGAATCGTTTTAAGGTAATTAGAGGAAGAATTAGGGGAGATGTTAGAGGTTGATTCTTTACACAGAGTGTGGTGGGTGTGTGGAATGCACTGCCAGCGGTGGTAATGGAGTCAGATACATTAGGGACATTATAGCGACTCTTGTAGAGACACATAGAGATAGAACAATGAAAGTAAGTAACTTACTGTGCTGTACTGTTCTAGGTTCTATGTTAACAGCACAGATTCAATCCCTACACTGGCTGAGATCACCATGAAATTCCCACCTTCTCAATCACGACCAACTGTGTCTCTGAGAGAGCAAACCTCCGGTCCACTGGGACAAAAGCAACTTTACTGAAGGAATAGATACCCAAGTCAGGATGGTGAGTGGCTTAGAAGGGAACATTCAGGTCATGGTATTCTCATGCATCTATTGCCTTTGTCTTTAGGAAAGTAGTGGCCATACATGTTGAAGATGCTGTCTATGGAGCATTGGTGAGTGTCTGCAGTGCTTATTGTCAATGACACTCAATGCTGCTACTGAACGCTGGTGGTAGCCCAGACAAGACAAGGACAGCCCTAATCCCTAAAGGACATTAGAGAACCAGATGGGTTTTAACAACAATTGACAAGGGTTTCATAGTCAGATTAGAGTCATAATTCCATGTGTTTCAATTGGAGTTCTGCCATCTGTCATTGATAGGATTTGACCCGGGTCCATGATAAGAGTTGGGAAGTATCTGAATATGAGTCAGTTCGATGGCTGGCATCCTAGCTCATTTAGAATCCAACTTGACATTTATATCCCAATTACAAAATAAAGGTTTAAGTTTTATTACTTCTCATTGAGTGTCATATTAATTTATCATTATTTGGTTCCTAGAACACAGAAATGCAGACAGACTTAGTGAGGGCTGCCAACTCCATTAATCTGAATCCTATCTGAACAAGTGTGAGATCACCCAATCTGACTCTGATTGAGATAGCTTCGCACATTCACTCAGTTTGAAGTTTGAAGGAATTGGAGATGAGCAGAGTGAATGGTTTTCCCATGCAAAGGAAGGTGTTATGGAGAAAGGCACAAACATTATTTACGTCTGTGTGTGTGTGTGTGTGTGTGTGTGTGTGTGTGTGTGTGTGTGTGTGTGTGTGTGTGTGTGTGTGTCCAAATCATCCAGGATGACTACATATCACAAACTAATCTAGTCTCATTGGCCAGCACTTGTCCCATATCCCTCTAAGCCCTTCATATTCACAGAATCATAGCGTCATAGAGATGTACAGCATGGAAACAGACCCTTCGGTCCAACCTGTCTATGCCGACCAGATATCCCAACCCAATCTCGTCCCACCTGACAGCACCCGGCCCATATCCCTACAAACCCTTCCTATTCATATACCCATCCAAATGCCTCTTAAATGTTGCAATTGTACCAGCCTCCACTACTTCCTCTGGCAGCTTATTCCTTACCCGTAACACCCTCTGTGTGAAAATGTTACCCCTTAGGTGTCTTTGAAATCTTTCCCCTCTCACCCTAAACCTCTGCTCTCTAGTTCTTGACTCCCCGACCCCAGGGAAAAGACTTTGTCTATTTATCCTATCCACGCTCCTCATAATTTTGTAAATCTCTATAAGGCCACCCCACAGCCTACAACGCTCCAGGGAAAACTGCCCCAGCCTGTACAGTCTCTCCCTGTAGCTCAGATCTTCCAACCCTGACAACATCCTTGTAAATCTTTTCTGAACCCTTTCAAGTTTCACAACATCTTTCCAATAGGAAGGAGATCAGAATTGCATGCAACATTCCAACAGTGGCCGAACCAATGTCCTGTACAGCCGCAACATGACCTCTCAATGCCTATACTCAAAACACTGACCAAATAAGGAAAGCATACCAAATGCCTTCTTCACATTCCTATCTACCTGCGACATCACTTTCAAGGAACTATGTACCTGCACTCCAAGGTCTCTTTGTTCAGCAACACACCCTAGGACCTTACCATTAAGTGTATATGTCCTTCTAAGATTTGCTTTCCCAAAATGCAGCACCTCGCAGTTATCTGAATTAAATTCCATCTGCCACTTCTCAGCCCTTTGGCCCATCTGGTTGTAATCTGAGGTAACCCTCTTCGCTTTCCACTACACCTCCAATTTTGGTGTCATCTGCTAACTTAAAACTTACTAGCTACTTATGCTCACATCCAAATCATTTATGTAAATAACAAAAAGTGAAGGACCCAGCACCGATCCTTGTGGCACTCCACTGGTCACAGGCCTCCAGTCTGAAAAACAACCCTCCACCACAACTCTCTGTCTTCTACCTTTGAACCAGTTCTGTATCCAAATGGCTAGTTCTCCCTGTCTTCCATGAGATCTAAGTTTGCTAATCAGTCTCCCATGGGGAACCTTGTCGAACGCCTTACTGAAGTCCATACAGATCGCATCTACTGCTCTGCCCTCATCAATCTTCTTAGTTACTTCTTCAAAAAACCCAATCAAGTTTGTTAGACATGATTTCCCACGCACAAAGCCATGTTGACTATCCCGAATCAGTCCTTGCCTTTCCAAATACATGTACATCCTGTCCCTCAGGATTCCCTCCAACAACTTGCCCACCACTGAGGTCAGGCTCACTGGTCCATAGTTCACTGACTTGTCTTTATCATCCTTCTTAAACATTGGCACCACATTTGCCAACCTCCAGTCTTCCAGCACCTAACCTGTGACTATCGATGATACAAATATCTCAGCAAGAGTCTCAGCAATCACTTCTCTAGCTTCCCACAGAGTTCTCGGGTACACCTGATCACGTCCTGAGGATGTATCTACCTTTAACCATTTCAAGACTTCCAGCACTTCCTCCTCTGTAATCTGGACATTCACACACCCATCCAGATGGCTTTTAAATGTTGCAATAGTACTAGCCTTCATCATTTTCTGTGGCAGCTCATTCCATACCCACAAAAACCTTTGCTTGTAAACGTTGCCCCTTTATTCCTTTTTAAACCTTTCCCCTCTCATCCTACATCTGTGCCACCTAGCTCTTTATTCCGCCAACCCAGGGAAAAGACCTTGTGTGTTTATCATATCCATGCCCTTCATGTTTTTATAAATCTCTGTCAGGTCACCCCTCAGCCTCCAACACTCCAGGGAAAACAGCCCAGCCTATTCAGCCTCTCTCTACAGCTCAAAACCTCCAACTCTGGCAAAATTCTTGTAAATCCTTTCTGAACCCTTTCAAGTTTCACAGTATCCTTTCTGTAGGATGGAGACCATAATGTGTTTAAAATACCTGACATTCTTCTGCATTATGTTATTTTATTAACAACACTATCTTTCACTTACTCTGAAACAATTTTGGAATGTGTTTATTTGAAGAACTGGAATTCAAAACCAAGGTAGAGAGTGATGGTGAAGGATTATTTTGCAGAGGCCTGTGAGCAGTGGAGTGCCACAGCTAGGTCCACTACTTTTCATTATTTATATAACTGATTTGGATGTGAGGTATAGTTTGTACGTTTACACATGACACCGAAATTGGAGGTGTAGTGGACCATGAAGAGGGTTACCTCAGATTAACACGGGATCTTGATCAGATGGGCCAATGGTCTGAGAAGTGGCAGATGGACTTTAATTGAGATAAATGCAAGATGCTGCATTTTAGGAAAGCAAATCTTAGCAGTACTTATACACTTAATGGTAAGGTTCCAGTAAGTGTTGCTGAACAAAGAGACCTTGGAGTGCAGGTTCATAGCTCCGTGAACGTGATGCAGCAGGTGGATAGGATAGTGAAGAAGGCGTTTGGTATGCTTTCCTTTATTGGTCAGCGTATTGAGAACAGGATTGGGAGGTCATATTGAGGTTGCAAAGGACATTGTTTCGGCCACTTTTGGAATATTGCATGCAATTGTTGTCTCCTTCCTATCGGAAGGATTTTGTGAAACTTGAAAGTGTTCAGAAAAAAATTATAAGAATGTTGCTATGGTTGGAGGATTTGAGCTAAATGGAGAGGTTGAACAGGCTGGGGTTGTTTTCCCTGTAGCGTCGGAGGCTGTGGGGTGAACTTATAGAGGTTTATAAAATCACGAGGGGTATGGATAGGATAAATAGACAAAGTTCCTGGATTAGTGGTGCTGGAAGAGCACAGTAGTTCATTCAGCATCCAAGGAGCAGCGAAATCGACGTTTCGGGCAAAAGCTCTTAAGGCAGAGAGCCTGAAGCGTGGAGAGAAAAGTTAGAGGAAGGTAAGGGTGGGGGGAAAGTAGCATAGAGTACAATGGGTGAGTGGGGGAAGTGGATGAAAATGATAGGTCAGGGAGGAGAGGGTGGAGTGGATAGGTGGGAAAGGAGATAGGCAGGTAGGAAAAGTCCGGAAAAGTCATGGGGGCAGTGCTGAACTTGAAGTTTGGAACTAGGGTGAGGTGGGGGAAGGGGGAAATGAGGAAACTGTTGAAGTCCACATTGATGCCCTGGGGTTGAAGTATTCCCGAGGAGGAAGATGAGGCGTTCTTCCTCCAGGCGTCTGGTGGTGAGGGAGCGGTGGTGAAGGAGACCCAGGACCTCCATGCCCTCGGCAGAGTGGATACTTTCTCCCAACCCCCACCCTCCTCTAGCTTATCTCTCCACGCTTCAGGCTCACTGCCTTTATTCCTGATGAAGGGCTTTTGCCCTAAACGTCGACTTCGCTGCTCCTTGGATGCTGCTTGAACTGCTGTGCTCTTCCAGCAACACTAATCCAGAATCTGGTTTCCAGCATCTGCAGTCATTGTTTTTACCTCGCAAATACACAAAGTCTCTTCCCTGGGGTCGGGGAGTCCAGAAATATGAGGGCATAGGATTAGGATGAGAGGGGAAAGATGTAAAAGAGACCTAAGGAGCAACGTTTTCACTCAGAGGGCGGTACCTATATGGAATGAGCTGCCACAGGAAGTGGTGGAGGCTAGTATGATTGTACCATTTAAAAGGCATCTGGATGATTTTATGATTATGAAGGGTTTGGAGGGATATGGGCCAGATGCTGACAGGTGAGGCAAGATTTGGTTGAGATATCTGGTTGGCACGGACGATTTGGACCGAAGGGTCTGTTTCCATGCTGTACATCTCAATGACTCTATTACTTTTTGAACACGTTTTGCCCCCATCTAGGATGGGCATGGCATTGGGAAGGAAAACTCTAAAATAAACATCACTCTCAGCTTCTCTTCAGCAGATTTATAAATGATGTGAGCAGATATCCTCAATTTGGGGAGCTTTAAAGTAGACAGACCCCAAGGTCTAGAGGAGTTTTATCCAAGGAGACGGGGGAGGAATTTACAGGGACTCTGACGCAAATCTTTAATTCCTCTCCGGCCACAGGGAAGGTGCCAGGGGATTTGAGGGCATTTGATGTGTTTCCACCTTTCAGAACAATGGAAGGGATTGACCAGGAATAACAGGGCAGTGAGTGTTCATCAGTGTCAGGGCAACTATGAGAGAAAATTCTGAAACAAAGAATAAATCTCCATTCTGAGAGGCAAGGGTTGGTCATGAAATATAAACTGAAAGATCTGCAGATGCTGTAAATTAGCAATAAAAACAGAAATTGCTGGAAAAGCTCAGCAGGTCTGCAGCATCTGTGGCGAGAAATCAAAGTTAATATTTGGGATTAACTGGCCCTTCCTCTGACCTGATGGTAGTTGGGAACATGTCAGCTTTTTGTGCAGATCCAAAATAATGGCTGAGTAAGATGCTCCAGCCAGAACTCCTCTGCTCCACCTGTTCTTTTTTCCATTTCTTTCTTCTTTTTTTCTCTCCTTTTTCCCTTTTTCCTGATTTTTTTTTTCAAATGATGACTTCAACTTACCTGGAGTATGTCTGGTGGTGGCATCTCGCTGGAGATGGTGGCTAATGGTTCTCTGGATGTTGTTGCTGGTGGGATCGTAGGTAAGGACAATGGGAACCCTATCTCTGTTGGAGAGGGCCGAGAAGAGGTGAGGACCGAAGTACAGGAGATAGGTTGGACCCCCTGAGGGCCCTGTCAACAATAGAGCTGGGATTTCTTTGTTAAGGAGGATCGTGGCAAAGCTGGCATCATCGGAACACATGTGATGGAAATAGAGGAAGTTCGAGAATGGAATGGAATCTTTGCAGGATACAGGATGTGGATGTATAGACTTGGTCTGTTTATGGTGTACATTGGTGTCCAGCCTATCCCATGCAATAGAAACAGAGATGTCAAGGAAGGGAAACGAGAAGTCAGAGAGTCAGTGTGTGTGTGTGTGTGTGTGTGTGTGTGTGTGTGTGTGTGTGTGTGTGACTGCCTGTGTGTAAGGGTGTGTGTGTGAATATGTCTGTGTGTCTGTGTGGGTATGTGTGTGTGCATGTGTGTCTGTGTGGGTATGTCTGAGTGTGTGAGTATGTCCATGGGTGTGTCTGTATGTGTCAATGTCTGTGTGTGTCTGTCTGTCTGTGTGAGTGTGTGTGTGTTTATGTATGTGTGTCTGTGTGTGTGAGTCGGTGTGGTTGTGATAATATGTGTGCCTGTGTGGGTGTGTCTATATGTGTCTGCGTGTGTGTGTCTGTGTGTCTATGTGTGTGAACGCCTGTGAGTGTGTATGTGTGTTTGTGTCTATCTGTCTGTGTCAGTGTGTCTATCTATCTGTGTGTGTGTGTGTTGTGGGGAGGGGTACGGCAGGAGACACTTAGGGGTGATAATTTTACAGCCATCACAAATACTGATCAAGTCGTTGACAGTGAGTAAGAAAGTCTCAGGTTATTGGTAGAAATGGAGAGATTGGTCTGATGGGCAGATCGATGATGGATGAAATGTAACTCTGATAAACGAGAGGTGATGGGCTCTGGCAGAAGTTACATGACAATACAGGACTCAGTGAAGGGGAGGATACAAGGAAACCCATAAGAACAGAAAGATCTTGAGGCGATTGTTAACAGATACCTGAAAGCAGAAGGACAGGCATCGAGTCACAGTGCAGAGGCCAGTGAGGAGAATCGAGCCCAAGTGCGGAGGACAGTGAGGGGAATTGAGTCCCAGTGCAGAGGCCAGTGAGGAGAATCGAGCCCCAGTGCAGAGGCCAGTGAGGGGAATCGAGTCCCAGTACAGAGGCCAGTGAGGAGAATCAAGCCCCAGTGCAGAGGGCAGTGAGGGGAATCGAGTCTCGGTGCAGAGGCCACTGAGGGGAATGGAGTCTCGGTGCAGAGGCCACTGAGGGGAATGGAGTCCCGGTGCAGAGGCCAGTGAGGAGAATTGAGCCCCAGTGCAGAGGCCACTGAGGGGAATCGAGCCCCAGTACAGAGGCCAGTGAGGGGAATCGAGTCTCGGTGCAGAGGCCACTGAGGGGAATCGAGTCCCGGTGCAGAGGCAAGCGAGGGGAATCGAGTCCCAGTGCGGAGGCCAGTGAGTGGAGTCGAGTCGCAGTGCAGAGGCAAGTGAGTTAAGTGGCCAGTTATGAAGGCAGGTAGGAAACATGCCTTTACCCTTTGAGGCAGAGATTCTCAGAGCAGGGAGGGTCCTGTTGGAGCTCTACATCCATTTGGATAGGCCACAGTTGGAGTATAGTGTGCAGTTCTGGTCACTGGAACATGGGATGGATGTGATTGCACTGGAGGGAGGGTAAAGGATATGCACCACAACATGGCTTGGGCAGCAGCAGTTTCGCTGTGAAGGGGGAGGCTGGATAAGCACGGGCTGCTTTCTTTAGAGCAGAGTTCGAGGAGTATATCAGACCAAGGGGGATGTGGTCAGGGTGAATGTTAAACAGTTTCCCCATTAATCAGAGGGCACTTATCAAGGTGGTGTAATTTTAAGCTGAAAAGCGAAGGGTTTAGAGGGGACAGGCCAGCCAGAGGATGGTATGGGCCTGTGCTGCATTGTCCAGCAGGGAATTGTGGGTGAAATCCTCAAAACCTTCACAAAGTACTTGGACAACCACTGAAAGGTCATAACATTCAAGACCATGGACGACGTGCTGGGGACTGAGACTTGGGTTGCTTTTAGAGTAATGTTGGAGGTACAAACTCGATGGACCAAAGGGGACATTTATCCTGTATGATGCCATCAACTCTATTAATTTGAATGTAAGGTTCTGATTTTTGTTTTGTCTTTGTTTCGAGAGAATGTGACCAAGTGGAAGTTCCAGCTGTTGATGTGGTCGGTATCAGCTTCAGGTTCTGTGTTAGAGTGCTCATTCACAGAGAGAATTTCCCAAAGCAGTCGTGTAACTGGATTAACACGGAAAGCAGTGGGATAACAGTATGCAGTAGAACAGCTCTCAAGGAGCTCGACAACATGAGATATTGAATATCTGAATAACCTCAGCAGAATGAAGGTCACCACTGAAAAGAATATCGAAACATATTTAGATGCTGATGGGACTTATAGTGAGTGAAATATTGCAAGCATTATTGTTGAAGACAAATTGGAATGAACAGTTGAGACGAACAGGATCAGATTAATCCAGTCTTTAGGGTATTCAAATACAGACTTAAATCTCAATGCAATCACATCATTAAAATAAACCTGTTGTCAGTAATTGTTTGTTGAAAATGATATAAAATGATGTAATCAAAGTTTCCCAGTGGAGATAGCACACAGTATAAAACAAAGTCTCTGGAACTGGGTCAGCTCCATCTCCGAGAGAATTCTCCCAGCATCAGGAAGGGAAAGGTTGTGTCACAAACAGTGAAATGGATCTTCTCAGGGCAAGGGTGGATCAGGTGTTTTACACCATCCTCGCTGTCGTTGGTGTTCCTGGTAAGTCTTGTAACAACTCAGCTCATATAAACCTCTGCATCGAATCATCCTTATTTTGACAACAACTGATAATAATATATTTCCACTGAGCAAGGCAAATCCTGATGTCATATATTAGTGTCCTCACTGACTGAATTTAAAGTGAATAGTTTGTCAGTTCGGAGGCTCCTCAGTAATGTGCAGCATTCTGTGTTTCCCTATACAGTTCAGAATGGGTTTACAATGAGGCCACATTGATGGAGTTTGACTGAGCACCGCCCCTGGCTGGTCTAGAAAGGGTTTCAGAAGACCACCCTCTCTCTGTGGTCGTTCGCAGCCTGCTATCTGTCAGATGGGTTTTGTAACACCTGGTGTTTCCCATTCCTTGATGGAAAGGAATTGTGTTGGTGGATCTTGTTCAGGCAGCTCGCTCCAAATGGGACCCCAGATACAGCAGGGTAATGCGTGGGTTCAGCAGATCATTAGGAGTGAGGAGCAATGGGGGCTGCAGATAGAGCGTGGTAGTGGAAAAGGCACAGCAGGTCAGGCAGCATCTCAGAAGGACGAGAGTCAAGGTTTCAGACAGGACCCTTCTTCAGGACAGGTACAGTGACCAATGTTGCATGAATTCAGGTTTTATATGCTGAAGGCTGTGCTGTACAAACTTGACAGGTGGGAGGTGGGGGAGGGGGTGGGAGTTAGGTCAAATGTTGAAGCTTTTCTGATTGTACCAAGTTGGATACTCACCACAATGTCATTGGATTCACTGCTGAATACCTGCATGGTTCAGATCATCAGGATATTGAATCCTGTGCATGAGGGAGGGACTCAATGCCCTATCATTTGTTCATCCTATCATTGTGAAGGCCATCCATTCTGGGAAACTGTGGGGTGATACAATGCCCTGTACTGTAGATCATACAGTGAGGATATAGAATTCTGGATGCAAACTGAACTGTGGAGACTCCAAAACCGAATACAGTAATTTTGTGATCAATGTCCATGTTCGGTGTCTCCTATTCTTTGTTTCACTGATCCCAGGTGTCTTTGTGTGAATGCTGTGGGCTTAAACGAAATTCCAGCCAGTCAGAGTAACCTCGAAAGCAGGTGAAATCGACTGCTGCTGAAACAAAAAACCCCTTGAATATATGAACATGTTACTGTGAGTAATCTGCTGCTCATGTTAAAAATGCAAATGTTCCTTTTAGAGAGAGTTTGCTGCTGTGGTTCAGATTCTTTAAACTTTATATAACATGGAACAACAATTATCTTTGTGTCATTACTTACAGTCTGGGCTCAGCCACAGAAAATGTTTGATCAATGACCTCAAGTCTCTTTTTCCGTTCTCTTACAGTTAGTCTTGTGGTAATTGTAATCTTAGCTCGGGGAAAATGTGGCCTTTCTACATGCAGCACCCGCTATCTGGTGGCCATGACAGTGTCAGATCTACTGTTTATTGTTTTTTATATCATTCTTCGCCGATTTCAACGTTATTACTATCCACAGTGTTTCCTGCAAATCACTCCTGTTTGTGGTGCTATCTATGCCCTCAACCGCTTTAGCATTGATTGTTCTGTGTGGTTCACGGTTGCTTTTTCCTTTGATCGATTTGTTGCCATTTGTTTTCATGAGATGAAAACTAAGTATTGCACAGGGAAAACTGCAACCAGGGTTCTAACAACAATCTGCATCTTCTTTTGTTTAAAGAACATTCCCAACTCCTTTGTGTATTACCCTGGAAAGATTATCAACAATGTTGCATGGTACTGTTATATCAGGTCTGGTTATCATTATGGCCCTCGGTGGATAGGTTTTAAATATTTTCAGACATTTTTAACACCAATGTTTCCATTCACCTTTATTCTCTTTATCAACATTCTGACTGTCAGACATATCTTTGAGGCCATTAAGGTGCGGAAAGAACTGAGAGGTCAGAGAAAAACAGAGAATGATCCAGAGGTACAGAGCAGGAAGAATTCTGTGATTTTACTCTTTGCCATATCTGCCAGCTTCATACTTCTCTGGTTGTTGCATATTTTAGATTTCTTTAATGCTGGTTATTCCTTGGATTCTGTTTCTTATCGTCTCTTTGTTCAGATTGGATATATGCTGAGGAACTTAAGTTGCTGCACAAATGCCATTATTTATGTGGTGACACAGAAACATTTCAGAGATCAGTTAACGTATGCCATGACATATCCAGTTAGAAAAATAATTCAATTGGTGAATCAATCCAAGTAACTGGGAGCCAACATTAGGTGCAACAGAGAATGGAACGAGGAATCCACGTGAGGAATGGATCGAAAGGAGAAGGAGGAGCAGCAACATGATAACACTCCTTTCATCATGGGCAAGGAATGACTCCATCTGAGGAACAAAATGACAGAGACTGGAGGTGTAAAGCCAGTGTAAAGTGCTGTCAGTAATCAGCAACAATTAGTAGGAAGTGTGACAACAAAAGCAAACCCAAATATGCACAAAAGCTACATTTATCCCAAGTAATCCGTTCTCAGTGAGTGAAGTGGGTAGAAACATAAATGATGTGGAGGAAGGTGTAATTGTTCACTGCAGGCCAGAGAGAGAAATGCAACGACAGGCTCCTGTCCACTCTTCCTCACTGAATTCTCTGAGTTACACATCTGGACCATTTTTTTAAAAAACGAGAAGTTTCCTGTTGAAAAAGGAAATAAAATGTTGTAACGATTCTGTGTCTTTATATGCATCTTTATTATGAACAATAATTTACGTTGTTTCCATTCAATTCCTCGTGTTGGTTCCTGGCAATTGCACTTTTACATTTTCTCATTGATCAACAGTAAACCCAAAGAGCAAAGGAATTTTATCAGTTTGTGAATACATGTGGCTTTCATTCTAAAACAATAAAATACAAAGCAGGAGAAGGCGAAGGCAGTCTGGACTAAACCGGTTCTCTGACGTCATCCCGTATCTTTGTTTGCTCCTTTCCATGAACCAGCTGATGCGTTGCCGGGGGAATCCAAGCCCAACCAGAGGGATTTCTCGACTCCGTCTCTCTGCACCCACCCAATGACCCAGCTCCCTCTCCGATTTCAGATGCTCCGTCAAATCTACCTCTCCATATAGTTATTGTCACCTGACCCAATATCACCTTCAGTGAATCAACATGAACTCGGTTTGATTTGTCATGATAACGGTCTTTTTAACTATGTTTGGCGATTGTATTGTGGTAAAGTTCACGATGATGGCGCTATCGTGGTTAATGTAGCTGTCTTCCAAACAGGTGACCTGGGTTAGATTCCTGACAATTGCAAGTTGAGATTTGTCACATTGATAAATAGGAAACCACAAAGACAAAAGGAATTTGATCAGTTTGAAAATACATTTGTTTTTTATTCCAAGACAATAAAATGCAAAGCAGGAGTAGACAAAGGCAGACTGGATGAAGCTGTTTACCTGCTGCATTCTCTCACATCTCCTTATTCCCTCACTCCCTCCCAATTCTAATCCCACTGAGAATACTCTGGCTATGCTCCATTCCTGAGGGAGGTGTGCCCTGGGTCGAGGGAGCTGGGAGCTGAGTGGATGAGCTAGGACTTGGGCAGAGAGGGTGCTTTCAGTGAGAGACTTGGGGATATATCAAACAGGTTCTGGCAGCCATTTCCCCTTCAAAGAACAAAGAACAACAACATTTACAGCCCAGGAACAGGCCCTTCGGCCCTCCAAGCCTGAGCCAATCCAAAGCCTCTGTCTAAACCAGTCGCACATTTCCTAAGCATCTGTCTCCCTATGCTGCCCACCTACTCATGCATCTGTCAACACGCATCTTCAATGAAACTACCGTGCCTGCCTAAACAACCTCTGCTGGCAACGTGTTCCAGACACCCACCATTCTCTGTGTGAAGTCGTTGCCGCATGTATCCCCGTTTAATTTTTCACCTCTCACCTAGAAAGTGTAACTTCTCATTATTGAATCCTTGACTCTGGGAAAAAAAAACTTATCTTTGTCTACCCTGTCTATACCCTTCATAATTTTGTAGACGTCATTGATCTCCTCTCAATCTCCTTTTTTCTCATGAAAACTATCCCAACCTACTCAGCTCTCACTGTGTGCACTGAGCAGGGGGTGAGTTTATGTGGGTTTCTGTCTGTATCTCTCTGTGAGTGTGTGGGGAATGGTTGAATCTCAAAAGCAAGCCACTGGAGCAGAGTCTGTCCTGAATGGGAGAGAAAGAGTGTGAGAGACAATCGCGAGAGCTTAGACCAACCGGAATGGTGAATATCAATTGTTAAAGCTCACCATATCTTTCCTTAGCACGTGCTTATATCTGTCTGCTTTTTCCTCTTTTCTCTCTCTGTCCATCTCGTTGCCTCTGTCTCTCACCCTCTGTCTGTGTCACACTACATCTCTCTCTCCCTCTCAACATTTCACTCTCTCTCTCTCTCTCGCTTACTGACAGCCTCTTCTTTTGTATTTTCTCTCCTGTCTCTTCTTCCCACCTTTATCTGTGTTCGTTACCATTCTCTTGTTCTTTCTTCTTCTCTCATTTTTCTCTCTCTTTCCTTGTTTCCTTCCCTGGTTCTGTTGTTTAATCCTGAGATGGAATCTGCACCCCCCCCTTCAATATTGGAAAATCCCGCCCCCCCACCACCGCACATTTAGCCCCTGTCCCCCTCCATGACCCCTGTCTAATTGCCCTCCCTTGTGCAGCTTCATCAATCCTGATCTGTCCCTCTGTAGTTACTCCATTATACACCCACTGTATATAAAAGCCCCTCAGTATCTCCATCCATCAACATTACCCTGCCCCGTACTGTATGCCAGACCATGAACTGGAGGGCAACGTGAGCGTGTGCAGAGACAAAAGTGTGTTTTGACTTCGAACCGTAATGTCATGGAGTCAACGAGTCATACAGCACGGAGACAGACCCTTTGGACCAACCAGGCCACACCGACCATGTTCCAAAACTAAACTTTTCCCACCTGCCTGCACTGGGCCCCTATCCCTCCAAACCTTCCTATTCATGAACTTGTCCAAATGTATTTTAAACATTGTTACTGTACCTACACCCACCATTTCCTCTGATAGTTCATTCAACATCCAAAATTCGTAAAACATCGCCCCTGATGTCCTTTTTCAATCTTTCTCCTCTCACCTTAAAAATATACCCCCCAGGTTTGAACTCCCTCATCGGTCATCTTATCTGTGACCCACATGCTAGTTTAAACATCAATAAGGTCACCCCTCACACTCCAATGCAACAGCCCATGTCTATATCTCAAACCCTCCATTCCTGACAACATCTTGGTAAATTTTTACTGAACCCTCTCCAGTTTAATAATATCCTTCCGTTAACAGGGCGATGAGAATTGTACACATTAATCCAGAAGAGGCCTCATCACTGTCCTGTACAAGTTCAATATAATGTCAGAACTCCTATACTCAAAGGTCTGGGCAATGAAGGCGTGTGTGCTAACCAACTTCTTAACTACCCTGTCTAACTGGGATGCAAATTTCAACGAAGCATGTCCCTGAACCCTGAGTTCTCTCTCTGATCTCCCACACTACCCAGAGCACTACCATTAAGCCCTTGTTTGTATGACCACAACACAATACCTCACATTTATCCAAATTAAACTCCATCTGCTCCTCCTCAGCCCAATTCAGCCCAACATCTCTTTGTAATTTTGGGTCACATTCTTCACTGTCTATTTACCATTTTGGTGTCATCCACAAACTTACTAACCATTACTCCTACATTGTCATCAAAATCCTTTGTATAAATGACAAACAGAAGTGGAGCCAGTAACGATCCCTGTGGAACACCGCAGGTCACAGGCCTCCAGTCTGAAAAACAATGATCCACCATCTTCTGCCATAAAGCCAATTATGTATTCAGTTGGCAATCCCACCCTGAATCCTATGTGATCTAACTTTACCAATTAGTCGATCATGCAAAGCCTCATCAAAGGCTTTACTAAAGGCCAACCAAACAATATCTAAATCTCTGTCCTCATCAATCATTTTGGTTACTTCCAAAAACAAACCCAGTCAAAGGTGAGATATGATTTTGCTCACACGAAATCAGACTGACCATCTCTAATCAATCCTTTCCTCTCGAACCTCTGTAAATCCTATCTTTCATGATGATCTCTAAAAACCTACCCACCACCGAGGACAGGGTCACAGGTCAATAGTTCCCAGGCTTCTCCTCACATCCCTTTTTAAACAATGACATATTAGCCACAGCCCAGTCCTCCAGTTCTTTCCCCATGGTTTATAGATGATACAAATATTCGGTTTAGGGCCGTATACTTTTCTCTCTAACTTCCCAAAATGTCCTGGGACACACTTGTTCAGATATATCTATCTTTATTTTTTTTTAAGATCTCCAGCACTTCCTCTTCTGTACTGTGAACTGTTTCCAAAACATCAATATTTGTATCCCTGATTTCTCCATCCTTCATTTCTTTCCCAACAATAAAAATGGATGCAAAATATTTTTTATATCCCTCCCATCTCTTGAGGTTCAACCCAAAGACAACCTAATTGGTCTTTAAGGGGTCCTACTCTCTCTCCAATTGCTCCCTCACTCAATGTATTTATGGAACCTCTTTGGATAATTTTTACCCTATCTGCCAAGGCTATCTCCTGTCCCATCTTTCCCTTCCTCATTTCCTTCTGAAGAATGTCCCTACACTCTTTACACTCTTCAAGACATTCAGTTGATTCCAATTGTCTCTCTAATAGATGGTTATTATTTTATTCTTGACTTGAACTTCAACATCTTTATTCATCCATTGTTCCCTAACCTTACCAGAATTGCCTTTCACTCTAACAGGAACAGAATGCTTCTGAACTCTTGTTGTCACACTTTGGAAGGCCTTCCACTTGTCAGTCATCCTTTTATCTGCGATCATTCTGCTCCAATCAACTTTTGGAAGTTTTGGTTGCATACCCATTTGCCTCACTCCAATTCAGAACTTTAACTTTTATCCTTTTACACAACTATTTTAACGTTACTGGCATTACGATCATTGGTCCAAAAGTGTTCCCTGACTCACACTTCAGTCACTTGCCCTGCCTTATTTCCCAAGAGAAGATATTATCTGTAATAGCAATGATATCCAAGACCCATGTTCCCTTCCATGCTCGCGTTCATCGGCCTTTTCCATAATACCTCGTGTATTGAAATAAATGCAGATTAAGTGGTTCAGTGTCCCTTTGTTCTCTGACTTGTTCTTGACTGTCTTTTCTAAAGAACGTGCTGTTTTCTGATTCAGAACCATTGTCATCTTTCTTTCTATTTTCACTGTTGTTCAGAAAGCCCCGCCCCACCCCTCTCAAAACTTACAATCTCCTGAAATAGAGCGAGCAAATCTCCCCACGAGGATATTGGTCTAGTTCAGGTGTAACCCATCCTTTTAAACAGGTCTTTTCCGACCCAGAAGAGATCCCAATGTTCCAAGAAAGTGACACCCTGCACATTGCAGCACCTCGTCAACCATTGATTTATCTGCCCTGTCCTTTTATTCCTGCCCTCATTAGAGCTTGGCACCAGAAGTAAACCAGAGATTACTACTTCTTATATTCTGCATTTTAACCTTCTACTTAACCAGTTGTACTCACTGTTTCGATAAGACTCACTCCAGAGTGGATACAGGCTCTTCAGCCCAACAATCCATACCAACCCTCCAAAGACTAAACAACCCAGACCCATTTCCCTCTGACTAATGCACCTAACACTGTGGGCAATTTAGTATGGCCAATCCACCTGACCCACATATCTTTGGACTGTGGGAGGAAACCGGAGCACCCGGATGAAACCCACGCAGACACAAGAACAACGTGCATTCTCCACAAAGACAGTCAGCCGAGGCTGTAATCAAACCTGGTACCCTGGTGCTGTGAGGCAGCAGTGCGAACCACTGAGCCACCGTGCTGCCCCCATGCCACTCTGTAACCCCTTAACCCTTTCTCTAACTACGTCATTCCTATCAATGCGTACAACAACTTCGGGTTTCTCACTCATCCACTTGACAATCTGCTTCAAACATTTTGAGACATCCTTCACCCTGGCACTGGGAAAGCAATGTACTATCCTCGATTCACACTCACTCCCACAGAATCTCCTGACTGTGCCTCTCGCAGGAGAGCTCCCGAAAACATGTATTCTTTTAAATCTTGACAAACAAGTTGAATATGGTGCCCAAGATCTGATGACCATTTCTATTTTTCTCATTCAACAATATTGAAAATGGAATATCTGTCTGAGAGAGGAATAGCCACAGGAGACTTCGAAACCACCTTCAAACCCTTCCTGACGCACAGTTATCTATCTGAATGATCTTGCTGTGTAATCACTTCGCTAAGTCTATTTGCCATCACTCTCAATATTTCTTACAGGCTATCAGTAACATTAATCCAACAAAAAAAGAACTCTCAATAGCACATTAAATGTTAAGTTAAACTATCTTTCCTTACTCACAGATTTCATATGAAGCATGAACAGAAAAATTAACAATATAGACATTAAAAAGAAATCAAACACTTAATTGAAAAAAATGAGAAAACAAGCTCCTCCTCAACTAATCCAACATTCAGCTTTCACTGCCTGGATACAAAACCCTCTCCCGAGTCGTCCCTTTACAGGCCTCTCCACAAGCTCTGTGTATAAACAATCTGTCCTTCTTCATCTACTTTTTTAACTCGATTATTTTTTTTCTCAAAACTCACCTATCACTAACAGCAGGCTCACCAGTCTATAGTTCCCTGGATGTTCTTTCCACCTTCTTAAATAATGTCGAAACGTTCGGAAGAGATCTTTCCCCTTTCTCCTTCCTGGGCCTCTCTATCTCCATTTCCGACAACAGACTCAACACGGACATCTACCTCAAACCCACAGTCTCCCACAGCTACCTGGATTACACCTCCTCCCACCCCCACTTCCCTGCTCCTCAATTCCTCCGCCTCTGCTGGTTTTGCTACCAGGTGGACCAATTCTACCATTGAACATCCCAGATAGCCTCCTTCTTTAATGACCACAGTTTCCCCTCCCACGTGGTTGACAATTCCCTCCAATGCAACTGCTCCACTTCCCGCACCTCTGCCCTTGAACCCCATCTCTCTAATTACCCCAAGCACAGAACCCCCAAGTCCTCACCTTCTACTCCACCATCCTCCAGATACAACTCATCATCCTCTGCCATTATTGCCACCTACAAACAGACCCCACTACCATGGATATACTTCCCTCCCACCCCTATCTTTGCTCCGCAGGGACCATTACCTCTGTGGCTCTCTTGTCAGATCCACACACCCCACTAACACACCTTCCCCTCCTGGCACCTTCCCTGGCCAGTGCAAGAAGTGCAAAACCTGCACTCACACCTCCCCCCTCACCTCCGTCCTCGGCCCCAAAGGATCCTTCTAAATCGAGCCGAGATTTACCTGTACTTCCACACACATCATCCATTCTGTCCATTGCTCTCGGTGTGGTTTCCTCTATATTAGGGAGACAGGGTGCCTAGTTGTGGAATATTGCAGAGAATATCTCTGGAATACATGCACTAAACAGCCCCCCCCCCCCCCACTCTGTGGCTGAACACTTTAACTCCCCCTCCCACTCTGCCAAGGATATGCAAGTCCTGGGCCTCCTCCACTGTGAAACTCAAGCCACCTGATAGCTGGAGGAAGAACACCTCATCTTCCACCTTGGGACCCTCCAACACATCGGATCAATGTAGATTTCACCAGTTTCCTCATTTCACCTCCTCCACCTTATCCCAGATCATCTCCAACAACAGAGAATCAATCCATCATCCTTTGATATTCAATGGGGTTACCGTTGCTGAATCCTCTCCTGTCAACATCTTGGGGTTACCATTGATCAGAAACTGAATTGTACTAGTGATATAAATACAGTGACAACGGAGCAGGTCAGAGGCTCGGAATACTGCAGTGAATAACTCACCTAATGATCCCTCACAGATCGTCCACCATCTACAATACACCAGTCAGGATTGTGATGGAATACTCCCCACAGGCCTGGATGAGTGCAGCTCCAACAGTATTTTAGAAGCTTGGCACCAGCCGGAATGAAAGAGTCCACTTGATTACCACGACATCCACAAACATCCATGTTGTTTTCCCCACTGACCCACAGGAGCAGCAATGTCCCCAGCGACAAGGTGCCCTGCAGAAATTCACAGAAGCTCCTTAAACAGCACTTTCCAAACCCACAGCACAGTCTCAACAACCACTAGGGATGAGCAATAATTGGCGGCCCAACCAGCGATGCCCAGGAATGGATTAGAATTCATTTAAAATGTCACCCAATCACAACCAATGGGGGGCACTGGGTTTTAGGTTTTGTGAGTGTTACTGCCTGGTTGGGTCCAGGCAGTAACTTTTTGTTGTGAAGACCTGAAGAGAAATGCTGTCTGGAACAATCTGTCAGTCTTTCAGAGGCATGGCCTACATACATAGCATCACACAGACACTGACATTCATATACCTGATTACTCACACGGGAGAGAGGTGGAATCAATTTAAAATGTATTAGTAGCTGGACTGAAGAATGTTTGGAAACAATTAAAAATATTGTCATGAAAATAATTTGGTAAACAAGTTAGTATCTGAATGAGATATTTTCAAAGTGCTTGAACTTTATAATAATTTGATCTGGGTGTGATAACCAGGCACATTTGTGCACTTTGTCTTCAACAGATTTCATTCTGAAAATTAAACCAAACAAATGGGTGGACCTATGTGTATTGGACAATTAAGTGGACATGGTTAGTATTGAAGAATAATCACTGGACACGAAAGGTTATCTCTGATTTCTCTTCACAGATGCTGCTGAGCTTTTCCAGCAAGGTTTGCTTTTGTTTCTGATTTTAAACATCTGCTGACATGTGCTGGATATGATTGATGAGGGATACAGTGTGAGACCCATGTGCTGCAGTATTCCATCACCTTTGTAACACCTTCATAGAACATAGAACATAGAACATAGAACATTACAGCACAGAACAGGTCCTTCAGCCCACGATGTTGCGCCGACCATTGATCCTCATGTAAGGTAAACCTAACGTACGAACACTCAAATGAAGGATCTGGTCCAGGGATCAGAATTACAGAGCCTTTCTTGGTCAGTGCATTGAGTATAGGAGTGTGGTTGTACATGGCATTGGTTAGGGGAGAAAGTGAAGACTGCAGATGCTGGAGATCAGAGCTGAAAATGTGTTAGTGGAAAAGCGCAGCAGGTCAGGCAGCATCCAAGGAACAGGATAATCGATGTTTCGGGCATCAGCCCTCCTTCAGGAATTGGCTTCAGCCCTTCTTCATGGCATTGGTTAGGCCACTTCTGAAATATTACATTCAGTTCTGGTCTCCCTGTTATAAGAAATATGTTGTTAAAGTTGAAATGTTGCAGAAAAGATTTATAAGGATGTTACTGGGGCTCAAGGGTTTGAGGTATCGTTAGGCTGAGGGGTGACCTCATACAGGTTTGTAAAATAATCAAGGGCATGGAGAGGGTGATTAGCAAGGTCTTTTCTCCAGGGAAGAGGAATTCAAAACGAGAGCGCACAGGTTTCAGTTGAGATGGGAAAATTTAAGAGGATGTAAGTGGCAACTTTTCTTGTACAGACGTTGGTGCGTGCATGGAATGAGCTGCCAGAGGAAGTGGTGGAGGCTGGTACAATGACAGCATTTGCAAAGGTATCTGGATGGTTATAGGAATAGGAAGGGTTTAGAGGGATATGGGCCAAATGCTGGCAAATAGGACTAAATCTGTTCACAGTGAATGGGTTGAATGGAAGGGTCAGTGTCTGTGCTGTACAAGTCTATGACAATTTAACCCTATGTCATCAGCGCAGAGAAAACCGGGAGACATGGTTTTGGCAGATCATTGGTCTAAATGTTGAACAGTGTTTCGATCAGTCCTGGGCCAATGCTTAGTTCACCTGCTCCATGCACGTCCTAGCTTTCCACAGTGTCATGGAGATGTACAGCATTGAAACAGACCCTTCAGATCAACCCATCCATACGACCAGATATCCGCAATTAATCTAGTCCCATTCGCCAGCACTTCGCCCACATCCCTCTCAACCCTTCCTATTAATATGCCCATCCAGATGCCTTTTCCATGTTATAACTGTGCCCTCTTTTACAACTTCCTCTTGCAGCTCATCCCATACACACATCACCCTCTGCAAGAAGAAAACTGCCCTTTCGGTCCCTTTTAAATCTTTCCTATCCAAATTTTACCTCTGACCTCTACTTTTGGACTCCTCTCGCCGGCGAATACACATTGGCTACTTACCTTATCCCTGCCCCTCATAATATTATAAATCTCTATCCGGTCACCCCTCAACCTCCGCCACTCCAGGGAAAATAGGCCCAGCCTATTCAACCTCTCTCGATAGCTCAATTCCTTCAATCCTGGCAACATTCTTGAAAACCTTTTCTGAACCCTTTCAAGTTTCACAACATCCTTCCGATAGGGGGGAGACAAGAAGTGAAAGCAGTCTTCCAATAGTGGGCTAACAAATGTCCTTCTCAGAAACAACATGGCTTCCCAACTCCTATACTCAATGCACTGACCAAGAAAAGCAAGAGAGTTAGATCCAGTTGTGCAGAGAAGAGAGAGAAAGGAAGTGGGAGCGTCAGGGTCAGAGAGAGTGGGACCCAGTAATGTGAGGGAGAGAGTGGGAGCCAGCAGTGTGAGGGAGAGAGAGTGGGACCGGCAATGTGAGGGAGACAGAGTGTGAGCGGGCAGTGTAGGGAGAGAGAGTAGGAGCAGGCAGTGTGAGGGAGAGAGTGGGACTGGCAGAGTGAGGGAGAGAGAGAGAGTGGGAGCGGGCAGTATAAGGAAGAGAGAGAGTGGGAGCGAGCAGTAAGAGGGAGATAGAGAGTGGGAGCGGGCAATGTGAGGGAGAGAGAGTGGTTCGGCAGACTGAGGAAGAGAGAGAGAGTAGGAGCGGGCAGTGTGAGGGAGAGAGAGAATTGCAGCGGGAAGTGTGAGGGAGAGAGTGGGGGCCGGCAGTGTAAGGGAGAGAGTGAGCAGGTTTTCCAAGATTGTGGAACAGGCACATTCGGCCCATCTGTTCCAGGCTAGCCATATTCCTCTCCCTCTCTCTCCTTCTCATATATATTTTCCTTCCCTTCTGGAGTTCTGTCGAGAGGCAGCAGTGGCGATGCATTGTGGGAAGTGTGCCAGCGGCCGTGCATCCTGAGTGCTGTCGGATGACCATCTGGGCTGTGGCTGTGGGTCCGAGCCTAACATGGTCAGAGCAAGCCGGAAGTGTCAATGAGGGAGATACTCCCCACCCCTACCCCCAGCATCTGCAGCATCGCGAGCAGGGAGATGAAGGTTTCCCAAACAGCGGGCCCAAGTAAAGGGCATCGAGCCTTCACAAGGAGAGCACTTCAGAAACACTGTGAAACTTTTACCGTTATTACTTTATTGTTCCACTTAACATGACGAAGAACTGTAATATTAACATTTAACTTTATTTCTTGATTTCTCTCTTTATAATAAGAAACACAGTCATGCTTTCCCTCTAACTTAGATTTTGAGCTATTACGTGTACAGTGTTTGATGATATTGTACACATATCACTGTACCATTGTACTTGAGAGCACCTAACAATAAAGTTTACATCTGAATCTAAATACCAAACACCTTCTTCACTCCCCTGTCTACCTGCAACTCCACTTTCAAACATCTATGAACCACCACTCCAAGGTCTCTTTGTTTAGTAACACTCCCCAGAACCTTACCATTTGTTGCATATGTCCCACTCTGAGTAGCCTTTCCAAAATGCAGCACCTCACGTTTATCTAAATTATACTCCATTGGCCACTCCTCAGCCCAGTAACCCATCTGATCAAGGTCCCATGGTACACTGTGGGAATTTTTGCTGTCCACGAGATATCCAGTTTTGGTGTCATCTGCAAAATTACTGACTCTACCTCCAATGTTCACATTCAAATCATTTATATAAATGACAATAAACGATGACCCAGCATCGATCACTGTGTCCTACCGTTGGTTACAGGTCTCCAGTCTGGAAAGCAACCTCTATCACCAACCTCTGCCTCCTTCCTTCTAACTCCAAATGGCTCGTTCTCCTTGTGTTTCATGTGACCTCATCTTGCTCACCAATCTATCATGTAGAACTTTGTTGAATGCCTTACTGAAGTACATATCGATCACTTTCACCACACTGCCTTCATCAATCCTGATTTGGAGGTGCCGGTGTTGGACTGGGGTGAACATAGTTTATAGTCACACAGCACCAGGTGATAGTCCAACAGGTTTATTTGGAAGAACTAGCTTTTGGGAGCGCTGCTCCTTCATCAGGTGGTTGTGGAATATAAGATCATCAGACACAGAATTTATTGCAAAAGTTTACAGTGTGATTCAACTGAAATTATATATTGAAAAGACCTGGATTGTTTGTTATGTCTCTCATCTTTTAGAATGACCATGTTGTTTTCAGTTGTTTCATATGAAAATCCCAGAACTTTTTTTTAAAGTTACATTCTCAGGTGAACTTTACCAGTAGATGCCATGTCAGCTCAGGTCATGCACTGAAGGTGTGAGGTACCCTATGCGAGGCTGTCTGTGCCCAGATGTTCAGACCGATTCTTTTTATGAAAAAAAGATTTTCAGAATCTCACATTGGTTTGAGCAAAATAAAATATAATCCTGCAAGTACAAATTGCCCCCACAAACTTGTGTGTGTGTGTGTGTGTGTGTGTGTGTGTGTGTGTGTGTGTGTGTGTGGTGGGAGGGAGGGGATGTTTGAGTGTCTGTGAGAGGGTGTGTGCATGTGTGTGAGTGTGAGTGTTAAAGCTGTATAAGTCCATGATAGGGTGTGTGTATGTGTGAGCATGGGTGTGTATGTATGAACGTATGAGAGAGAGCTTGTGTGTGAAAGAAGCTCTGCATGAGTGAATGGGTCTATATGAGTGTGTGTGTGAGAGAGAGCGTGTGTGTAGTGCATTGGGGTCACCTGGAGTGTGGCATGACTCCAAAGTCTCAGTTGAGGCCACTCCCATGAATACCAAACTTGGCTACCAGCCTCAGCTCGCCCACTTTGTGTAGTAGCCTGTCCAGAAGTCCAACTTGGAGGATGGTCACCCAAAGGTCTGAGGGTCGAATGTCCTGGACCACTGAAGTGTTCTCCGACTGGGAAGGAACACTCCTGTCCGTTGATTGTTGTGTGGTGTCTATTCATCCATTGCCATAGCCTCTGCTCGGTCTTGCCAATGTACCATGCCTCGGGGCATCTTTGCCTGCAGCGGAGGAGATAGACCACATTGGCCGAGTCACATGATTACCTGCCATGTATCTGGTGGGTGGTGTCCCACAGGTAATCGTTGTATCCGTTTCAATACTGATACATCTTGCAGTGTTCACTGTGACAAGATTGTATGGTGTTGACCTGAAAGTCGGGCAGTTTGCTGCGCACATTAATATGTTTGAGGTTTAATGGTTGTTTAAAGGCGAGAAGTAGAGGTGAAGGGAATATCTTGATGAGGTGCTCACCCTCAGTGATGATGTGTTGCAGGCTGCGAAGAACTTGGTGTAGTCTTTCACTTCCCGGGAAGTACTGGACAGTGAAGTGTACCCTGTCAGTTGTAGCCTGTGTCTTTCTCCTGAGGAGATCATTACGGTTTCTCATTGTGGCAGGTCGGAACTGGCAGGCGATGAGTTGAGCAGTATACCCTTTTATTAGGGCATCCTGGAGTACTCCCAAGTGTCTGTCACATTCCGCCTCATCTGAACAGATCCTGTGTGTGCATGTAGGGCTTGTCCAGAGGGAATGGCTGTTTTAATGTGTTTCGGGTGGAAGCTAGAGAAATGTAGCATTTGGAGGTTATCCATAGGTTTGCAGTACAGTGAGGTGCTGAGGCGTCCATCGTTGATGGAGATTCTTGTGTCCAAGAATGAGACAGATCCTAAAGAGTAGTCTGTGGTGGGTTTGATGATGGGATGAAATCATTGATATCACTATGTAGTTGTTTCAGTGACTCCTCACCATGGGGGCAGTGGAAGGAAATGTCGGCAATATACCTGCTGTATAGTGTTGTTTGGAGTTCCTGTGTAGAGAAGTCTTGTTCAAACCTGAACTCAAGGATGCCCTCATAAGAACGGGATACGATGCTCAATAACTGGAGACATGTATGTGCAGAACGACAGGAGATGTGTGAGGTTCTCAATGAATATTTCTCATCTGTGTTTACCGTGGAGAAAGACATGAAGATTGGGAACTTGGGGACGTTAGTGTAATATCTTGGGGATAGTCTGTTTCACAGTAGAGGGGGTGTTTATTGTTAGAATGTCTGAAGGTGGATAAATCTGGTCCTGACCAATATATCCAAGAGCACTGCAAGAGAAGACGTTATAGGGCCAGTGAATATAATTCCAGTCTACTCAGTCTCTCCTCAGAAGCCAAACCCCTCAACTCTGAAATCAACCGAGTGAACCTCCTCTGCACCCCCTCCAGTGCCAGTCCATCCATTCACAAGAGACCAAACTACAGACAGTACTCCAACTGTGCCCTCACCAGCATCCTATACAGCTGCAACAGATTCTCACTGCTTTTTAACTCAATCCTTTTCGCAATGAAGGACAAAATTCCATTTGTCTTATTAATAACGTTCCACCTGCAGACCAATCGTCTGTGATTCATGCACAAGGACACCCAGGTCCCTATGCACAGCGACATGCTGCATTTTTTTAAGTATTCAAGTGTGGCGACCTCTCAACCCAGCATTTTTTTAAAATTACTTACAGTGTTGAAACAGGCCGTTCGGCCCAACAAGTCCACACCGGCTTGTCGAAGTGCAACCTAACACTAACACCACGGGCAATTTAGCTTGGCCAAGTCACCGAACATTCACATTTTTGGACTATGGGAGGAAACTGGAGCACCCAGAGCAAACCCAAGCAGACTGGGGAGAATGTGCAAACTCCACACAGACAATCACCTGAGATGGGATTTGAACCCGGGTCTCTGGCACTGTGAGGCAGCAGGGTTAACCACTGTGCCACCGGGCCGCCCACCTATCTCTCAAACCAGCACAGTGATCTCACAACCCGGCGTGGTAATCTCTCAAGCCAGCATGGACATCTCTCAGACTGGCATGTTGATCTCTCAGCTCAGAACGGTGATCTCTCAGCCTGGTGTGGTAATCTGTCAGCCCAGCATGGGGATCTCTCAGTCTGGCACGGCGATCTCTTGTCCTGGCGTGCCAATCTCTCGGGCTGACATGGGGATCTCTCCCTGGTGTGGTGACCTCTCAGCCTGACATGGTGATCTCTCTTCCTGGCGTGGGATCACTTGGCCTGGCATCGCGATCTCTCTGCATGGTGCTCAGACAGGCTGGCGTGGAAATCTCTTAGTCCAGTGCAGTGATCTCTCAGCCTGGTGTGGTGATGTGTTAGCCCAGCCTGGGGATCACTTAGATCGGCACAGTGATCTCTCAGTCTGGCATAGCCAACTCTCAGCCTGGTGTGGTGATCTCTCAGCCTGGCGTGGTGATCTCTCACCACAGCAGTGAGCTCTCATCCCAGTGTCCTGATCTGTCGGCGCAGTGAACTGATCTCTCAATCCAGCCTGAGGATCTCTTAGCCCAGCATGCTGTTATCGCAGCCTGGCACACCTATCTCTCTGTGGTGTGGCGATATCTCTACCCGATTTACGGATCTCTCGGCCTGGCGGGACGATATCTCAGCCCAGAGTGGTGATCTCTCAGTCTGGCATGATGGACCCTCAGCCTAACACGATGATCTCTCTGGACCAGTGTGATGATCTCTCAGCCCAGTGTGGTGATCTCTCGGCCCGGTATGGTGATCTCTCGGCCCGGTGTGATAATTTCTCGGTCTGGTGAGATGATCTCTCAGCCCGGTGATCTCTCGGTCTGGTGTAGTGATCTATCGGTCCAGTGTGGTGATCTCTCAGCCTGGTGTGGTGATCTCTCGGCCCAGTGTGGTGATCTCTCAGCCTGGTGTGGTGATCTCTCGGCCCGGTGTGATGATCTCCTGGCTCGGTGAGGTGATCTCTCGGTCCGGTGTGGTGATCTCTTGGCCTGGTATGGTGATTTCTTGGCCCGGTGTGATGATCTCTCAGCCCGGTGTTAAGATCTCTCGGCCCAGTGTGATGATCTCTCGGCCCAGTGTGATGATGTCTCAGCCCAGTGTGGTGATCTCTCAGCCCGGTGTTATGATCTCTCGGCCCAGTGTGATGATCTCTCGGCCCGGTGTGGTGATCTCTCAGCTCGGTGTGGTGATCTCTCGGCCCGGTGTGGTGACCTCTTGGTCCGGTGTGATGATCTCTCGGCCCGGTGTGGTGATCTCTCAGCCCGGTGTAGTGATCTCTCAGCCTGGTGTGGTGATCTCTTGGCCCGGTGTGGTGACCTCTTGGCCTGGTGTAGTGTTCTCTTGGCCCGGTGTGGTGATCTCTCAGCCCGGTGTGGTGATATCTCAGCCGAGTGTGGTGATCTCTCGGCCCGGTGTGGTGATCTCTCAGCCCAGTGTGGTAATCTCTTGGCCCAGTGTGATGCTCTCTCAGCCCGGTGTGGTGATCTCTCAGTCCAGTGTAGTGATCTCTCGGCCAGTGTGATGATCTCTCGGCCCAGTGTGGCGATCTCTTGGTCCGGTGTGATGATTGCTCGGCCCAGTGTGGTGATCTCTCAGCCCAATGTGGTGATCTCTTGGCCCGGTATGGTGATCTCTTAGCCTGGTGTGGTGATATCTCAGCCCAGTGTAGTGATCTCTCAGCCCGGTGTGGTAATCTCTTGGCCCAGTGTGATGCTCCCTCAGCCCGGTGTTGTGATCTCTAAGCCCAGTGTGATGATCTCTCAGCCCAGTGTGGTAATCTCTTAGCCAGGAGTAGTGCTCTCTCAGCCCGGTGTGGTGATTTCTCGGCCCAGTGTGATGATCTCTCAGCCCAGTGTGGTGATCTCTTGGCCCGGTGTGGTGATCTCTCAGCTCGGTGTGGTGATCTCTTGGCCTGGTGTGGTGATCTCTTGGCCCGGTGTGATGATCTCTCAGCCCGGTGTTAAGATCTCTCGGCCCAGTGTGATGATCTCTCGGCCCAGTGTGATGCTCTCTCAGCCCGTGAGTGATCTCTCAGCCCGGTGTGGTGATATCTCAGTCCAGTGTAGTGATCTCTCGGTCCAGTGTGGTGATCTCTCATTCCGGTGTGGTGATCTCTCGGCCTGGTGTGGTGATCTCTCGGCCTGGTGTGGTGATCTCTCAGCCCGGTGAGGTGATCTCTTGGCCCAGTGTGGTGATCTCTCATTCCGGGGTGGTGATCTCTCGGTCTGGTGTGGTGATCCCTCAGTCCAGTGTGGTGATCTCTCAGTCCATTGTGGTGATCTCACAGCCTGGTGTGATGATATCTCAGCCCATGTGGAGATCTCTCAGTCCGGTGTGGTAATCTCTCTGCCCGGTGTGGTGATCTCTCAGCCTGGTGTACTGCTCTCTCAGCCTGGTGTGGTGATCTCTCAGCCTGGTGTGCTGATCTCTCAGCCTGGTGTGGTGATCTCTCAGCCCAGTATGATGATGTCTCAGCCCGGTGTGGTGATCTCTCAGCCTGGTGTGGTGATCTCTCAGCCCAGTGTGGTAATCTCTTGGCCCGGTGTGATGATCTCTCAGCTCGGTGTGGTGATCTCTCAGCCCAGTGTGATGATCTCTCAGCCCGGTGTGGTGATCTCTCAGTCCAGTGTGATGATCTCTGAGCCCGGTGTGGTGATCTCTCGACCCGGTGTGGTGTTCTCTCAGCCCAGTGTGATGATCTCTCAGCTCGGTGTGGTTATCTCTCAGCCCAGTGTGATGATCTCTCAGCCCGGTGTGGTGATCTCTCAGCCTGGTGTGGTGATCTCTCAGCCCAGTGTGATGATCTCTCAGCCCGGTGTGGTGATCTCTCGGCCCGGTATGGTGATCTCTCGGCATGGTGTGGAGATCTCTCAGCCCGGTGAGTGATCTCTCAGTCCGGTTTGGTGATCTCTCGGTGCTGTGTGGTGATCTCTCGGCCTGGTGTGGTGATCCCTCAGCCCGGTGCGGTGATCTCTCAGCCCGGTGTGGTGATATCTCAGCCCGGTGCGGTGATCTCACAATCCGGTGTGGTGATCTCTCGGCCCAGTGTGGTGATCTCTCGGCCCGGTGTGGTGATCTCCCAGTCTGGTGTGGTGATCTCTCAGCCCGGTGTGGGGATCTGTCAGCCCGGTGTGGTGATCTCTCAGTCCGGTGTGGTAATCTCTCTGTCCTGTGTGGTGATCTCTCAGCCCGGTGTGGTGATATCTCAGCCCAGTGCGGTGATCTCTCAGTCCGGTGAGGTAATCTCTCAGCCCGGTGTTGTGATCTCTCAGCCCGGTGTGGTGATCTCTCTGTCCTGTGTGATGATCTCCCGGCCCGGTCTTGTGATCTCTCAGTCCGGTGTGGTGATCTCTCAGCCCGGTGTGGTGACATCTCAGCCCAGTGCGGTGATCTCTCAGTCCTGTGTGGTAATCTCTCGGCCCGGTGTGGTGATCTCTCAGCCTGGTGTGATGATCTTTCAGCCCAGTGTGGTGATCTCTCAGCCTGGTGAGGTGATCTCTCTCGGCCAGGTGTGAGGATCACTCAGTCCGGTGTGGTGATCTCTCAGTCCTGTGTGGTGATCAACCGGCCCAGTGTCGTGATCTCTCATTCCAGTGTGGTGGTCTCTCAGTCCAGTGTGGTGATCTCTCAGCCCAGTGTGGTGATCTCTTGGCCCGGTGTGGTGATCTCTCAGTTCGGTGTGGTGATCTCTCAGCTCAGTGTGATGATCTCTCAGCCCAGTGTGGTGATCTCTCGGCCCGGTGTGGTGATCTCTCAGCCCGGTGTGGTGATCTCTCGGCCCGGTGTAGTGATCTCTCAGCCCAGTGTGGTGATCTCTCACCATGGTGTGGAGATCTCTCAGCCCGGTGAGTGATCTCTCAATCCGGTGTGGTGATCTCTCGGTGCTGTGTGGTGATCTCTCAGCCCGGTGCGGTGATTTCTCAGCCCAGTGAGGTGATATCTCAGCCCGGTGCGGAGATAATTCATCCCGGTGTGGTGATCTCTCGGTCTGGTGTGGTGATATCTCAGCCCGGTGCGGGGATCATTCATCCCGGTGTGGTGATCTCTCGGTCTGGTGTGGTGATATCTCAGCCCGGTGCGGGGATCATTCATCCCGGTGTGGTGATCTCTCGGTCTGGTGTGGTGATATCTCAGCCCGGTCCGGTGATCTCTCAATCCGGTGTGGTGATCTCTCAGCCTGGTGTGATGATCTTTCAGCCCAGTGTGGTGATCTCTCAGCCCGGTGAGGTGATCTCTCTTGGCCCGGTGTGAGGATCACTCAGTCCGGTGTGGTGATCTCTCAGTCCGGTGTGGTGATCTCTCTGTCCTGTGTGGTGATCTCCCGGCCAGGTCTTGTGATCTCTCAGTCCGGTGTGGTGATATCTCAGCCTGGTGCGGAGATCTCTCAGTCCGTGTAGTGATCTCTCAGCCCAGTGTGGTGATCTCTCAGCCCAGTGTGGTGATCTCTCAGCCCGGTGTGGTGATCTCTCGGCCCGGTGTGATGATCTCTCAGTCCGGTGAGTGATCTCTCGGTTCAGTATGGTGATATCTCAGCCCGGTGTGGTGATTTCTCGGTCCGGTGTGGTGATCTCTCAGCACAGCATGTGCAGTCTCTTGGACAGCTGTGACCTTAGCGTGGGCCTCTGATCTCACCGCAGCTAAGCACTTAAGAAAGATTGCAATGTTTGAACTTGCACTTTATTTATTTAGTTTCCATTTAAAAATTAGAGGGTCTGCAACGTGTAGCTTTTAACCTCACTTCATTTTTTAAAATTCATTTTGTGGGACTTGAGCATCACTGGCTGGCCAGCCTTGATAGCCCATCCCTACTTGCCCCTTGAGAAGGTGGTGGTGAGCTGTCTTCTTGAATCGCTGCAGTCCACTTGCTGTGGGTTGACCCACAATGCTGGTAGGGAGGGAATTCCAGGATTCTGACCCAATGACTCTGAAGGAATGGCGGTATATTTCCAAGTCAGGGTGGTAAGTGGCTTGGAAGGGAACTTGCCAGTGATGATCCCAGGTATTTGCTGCCATTGTCCTTCTAGATGGAAGCAGTCGTCGGTTTGGAAGGTGCTGCCTAAAGATATTTGGTGAATTTCTGCAGTGCATCTTGTAGATAGACAAACTGCTGATACTGAGCACCGGTGGTGAAGGGATTGAATGTTTGTAAATGTGGTGCCAATCAAGCGGGTTGTTTGGTCCTGGATGGTGTCAGGCTTCTTGAGTGTTGTTGGAGCTGCACACATCCAGGCAAGTGGGAAGGATTCCATCACACTCCTGCAGTACTATTATCAATGTAAAAAAAAGTTTAACTTTTAAGTTTGTTCTTTCTTTTCTTTCTACATTTTTCGTAAGATTCTGTGCCAAGGTATTTGTCCCTAAGATGGTGCATTGTGTGGTGACATTATACACTTCTCACTGTATTCCTGTACCTTTGTACTGAGTACTCGTGACAATAAAATCAAAATCAAATTACAGACAAAAGAAAGAAGAGTTGGAATAATTATTGGAAAACTTAGCAGGATAATGGGTTATTTATCTCACAAACAGCAACTGCTCCAATAGAGTAACATCCCATAAACACATCCTTGGCATAGGCAAATTCAGTAAAATAGATTGTCTCACATGCAATTCTGGACAAGGATTGTAATAGCGTTGTTCAAAATTACATTTACTTTCAGTGTTCTGGAAACAGTACAATATTTATTTATCCTTTTAAATCTTTCCTATTCATGTCCCTGTCCAAATGTCTCCGAAATGTTGTAATTGTACCTGCCTGAACCACTTTCTCTGGCAGCCCATTCCATACAAACATCCCCTCTGCATGAAAATGTTGCTCCTCAGGTCCCTTTTAAATCTTTCCCCTCTCACATTAAACCTGTGCCATCTGGTTTTGGACTCCCCTGCCCTGGGGAAAAGACCTTGGATATTCATCTTGTCTCTGGCCCCTCATGATTTTAAAAGTCTCTATACAAGAAGCTGTGTAAAAGATGCCACATAAGATATTGTTGCATTTTGCCAGTGATGATATATAAGCAGGGTAGAAGATGAAAGCCTGATTACCAGGAAACAGAGAATCATTATAAAGGCATCCGTTTCAGACTGGTAACTAATGGAGGGTCGCATGGATCAATGCTGTGACCTCAACTATTTACAATCACATTAAACTGCTGGGTTGAGGAAATGGGAAGGAAAAGGAACTGGAGTATAATGTGGCTGTGGCATGAGATTGTTTGATTGACAGGAATAACAGAGAGCAGGACATTATTTAAAAGGAGACAGACTACAGAATTCTGTCAGAAGGGGATCTGCCTGTTCTTGTACAGGAATCTAGAAGAGTAGTTTTCAGGTACATCAAAGAATTCGGTAATCAGATGGAATATTGACCTTTAGTGTAAGGGAGTAATGAATAAAAGGAGAGAGGTCTTACAATCGAACAGTCACTGTTCAGACCACACATTGAGTATTGCGTTCAGCTTTGGTTTCCTTTTTTAAAAGGACATACTTGTATTGGAAACAGTTCAGAGAACTCTCTCTTCCTCTGGGGAATGGATCCTTGTTTCAAAAACCCTACAAAACTGGATTAGAAACGTTAACTCTCTTTCCCCTCTACAGATGCTGCCTGGCCTGCTGCGTTTCTCCAGTGATTTCTTTCTTGTGTTTTCCAACAAGTTTCTATATTGAATAGTAAATATCCCGGAGTGAATTACATACTGGAATCTAATCAAGGGGTTCGGAGTATTAATCTGACTGGAAACAACTGGAATTCTGAAGATGTGATTGCATAGACATTTTATTCTCAATAGTATCCAGGGGAGGGGTCTTTTTAAAAGTAAAACTCAATAATCAAACTTCCGTGTGCACTAGTCTGGGAAAGCCACATCTGGGACTGTACCCTCCAAGGTGGGTCTGTATCTCAGTGACCTGGATCTGTGACCTGGTTACTGCCTTTTCATAGCATCCCTGTTGCAGTGTTTTAAATTCAGGAAGAGCTCACTGAACAGAGAACAACAAAAAAACAATAGAGCACAGGAACAGGCCCTTCGGCCCTCCAAGCCTGTGCTGATACATTCTCCCCTTCCATGCTAAAACTGTCTTCATTTCCAGGATCCATATCCCTCTATTCCCTTCCTATTTGTGTATTTGTCCAGGTATTCCCTTGAATGCTGCTAATGTGTCTCCTTCCACCACCTCTTCTGGCAGTACATTCCAGGCACTCACCACCCTTTGTGTGAAAAACGGGCCTTGCACAGCTCTTTGAAACTTCCCTCCTTGTGCTTTGAACCTGTGTCCCTTGTAATTGACGTCCCCACTCCCCCCGACCCCCGCACCTTGAGAAAAAGTCTCATAATTCCATTTCACCCAATGCCATTCACAATCTTATAAACATCTACTGGGTCACCGGTCAATGTCCTGCATTCCAGTGAAAACAAATCCAGTCTATCTAACCTTTCTTCAAAATCCCCCATACGAAGGTAACACCCTGGGAAACCTGTTCTGTCCCCCGTCCAAAGCATCTATATCCTTCTAGTAGTGTGGTGATCAGAACTGGACACAATATTCCAAGTGCAGTCTAACTGAAGTTCTATAAATCCGTAGCATAACTTTCCTGACATAGAAATCATAGAATGCCGACAGTGTGGAAACAGGCCATTTGGCCCAACAAGTCCACACCAATCCTGTGAAGAGTATACCACTCTGACCCACTCCCCTCCCCTATTACTCTATATTTCCCCTGACTAATGCACCTAACCTACATACCTCGGAATACCATCGGCAATTTAGCTTAGCCACGTCACCTGACCGCACCTTTGTACTATCCATATACTCAATGCCCCTTCCAAAGAAGGCAAACTTGTCAAAAGCCTTTTGAACCCCCTTATCTACCAGCATTGCCACCTTCAGTGATCTGTGGACCGGCACACCCAGATCCCTCTGCATATTAATGCTGCGAAGGGTTCTGCCATTCACTGTATAATTTCCAACTGTACTTGACCTTCCCAAATGCATCACCTTACATTTGTCTATATTAATCTCCATCTGCCAGATTCTGAATGAGTTCTGTCTGTTTTCTAATCATTAACTCTCGCATTGGCAGTTACTCTCAGATTTAAAGGATCTTGTTTCAGCAAACAGGCCTGAAGTCAAACGACCAATTCATTGGATTTACAGAAATTCTGTTCCAGTCCAGTTTCAGTGGGAAGAAACAGGGAAATATCCTCTGGCTGTTGGTGTAATGGACCCTTCCTCTCAGATCCGGAGAACTTCGCATGAAACAAAGAGTCTGCCACTGTCGAGCAATCTTTGTGCACATGACGTGTCTCCTACAAGTTCACTGGATATGACAGAGATAATTTGTAGTGAAGAGGCTGGAGGATACAGAGAAAGGAAGGGGTGGAGGTGTTGGAGGAGATTACAGAGATAGGGAAGGAGGGTGCAGGGTCGCGAGGTAGTTACAATGATAGGGCGGTGTTTTGAGATATGGTGATGTCACAGAAATGTGGAGGAGTGAAGGTCCTGGAGAAGGTTATATAGATAGGGAGTAATCCCTTTACTTACAATCCTTGCCCTTCACCCTAACAGGAACATAGAGGGAAAAACAATGACTGCAGATGCTGGAAACCAGATTCTGGATTCGTGGTGCTGGAAGAGCACAGCAGGTCAGGCAGCATCCAAAGGGCAGCGAAATCGACGTTTTGGGCAAAATCCCTTGATCAGGAACATAGTTTTCCTGAACTCTCAGAATCTCATTTTCAAAGGCCTCCCATTTTCCAGCCCTCGTTTTACCTGTGAGCATCTGCCTCAATCGACTTTTGAAAAACTTTGCCTAATATAATCAAAATTGGTCTTACTCCAATTTAGAACATTAACTTTAGATCCAATCCATCCTTTTCATCACGATTTTAAAACAAGTATAGCTTTGATCTCTGACCCAAAATTGCTCCCCAGCCCCCCTTATTTTTCAAGAGAAGTTCAAATTTTGCTCCTTTTACAAGTAGATTCACCCACGTACGGAATCCAGTGACAGAGACACAGTGGAGTCACTCTGCTCTCCCCTGGGTGAGTGACAGAGACATAGTGGGGTCAGTTTGCTCTCCCCTGGGTCAGTGACAGAGACACAGTGGGGTCAGTCTGCTCTCCCCTGGGTCAATGACAGAGACACAGTGGGGTCAGTCTGCTCTCCCCTAGGTCAGTGACAGAGAGGCAGTGCTCTCCTTCCCCCTTCCACTTGTCGATGGTGGCAGCATCCGAGGACCAGGAGAGTCGTTGTTTCAAGCATAAGCTTGTCATCAGGAATGGGGTGGGGGTGCCCAAGTGAGCTGAGAAATTAATGGGAGGGGGCTGGTCTGAGGGGAAGGTAGCTGGGAATGTAATAGTTTGATGGAGGTGGGGTGATGATGATAGGTCAGAAAGGAGGGTAAAGCAGACAGGTGGGAAAGAAGGTGGATAGGTAGGGCAGTTCAAGACGGTTGTACTGAATTGGATGGTTGGATCTGAGATAAGGTGGGGGAAGGGAAATGAGACTGGTGAAATCTACATCGATCCTGTGTGGTTGGAGGGTCCCAAGGTGGATGATAAGGCATTCTTCCTCCAGGCATCAGGTGGTTAGAGTTTGGCCCAGGACTTGAATGACCTTGGCGGAATGGGAGGGAGAGTTAAAGTGTTCAGCCACAGAGTGGTGGGGCTCTTTAGTGACTGTGTCCCAGAAGGAAACTCAAGACAGACAGAATCTTTGATGTAACGGGGTCTGGGTGGGTTACACTTTGGAGGGTTGGTGTGGACTTGTTGCGCCGAAGGGCCTGTTTCCACACTGTCTGTAATCTCATCTAAAAAGGTTTTCCACAACATTCCGCAAATAGGTGTCCTGTGTCCCCAATGTAGAGGAGACCACACCGAGAGTAACGGACAGAATAGATGGTGTGTGTGGAAGCACAGGTAAATCTCTGCCAGATGTGCAAGGATCCTTTGCGGAATGGATGGAAGTGAGGGGGTGGTGTGGGGACAGGTTTTCACCTCTTGCGATGGGAGGGGAAGGTGCCAGGAGTGGAGGGTGGCTTGGTGGGGGTGTGTCCCTAAGAAAGGATTCGCAGAGGGAATGGTCTCTGCAGAACACTGATAGGGGTGGGGAGGGAAATATATCTCTGGTAGTGGGGTCTGTTTGTAGGGGGCAGAAATGGCAGTGGATGACTTGCTTTATCTGAAGGGCGGTGGAGTTGGAGGGTCTGGGGTGTTCTCTCCTTGTTGTGATTTGAGAGGTGGGCTTCAAGGGCGGAGGTGTAGGAAGTGGAGGAGATGCACTGGAGGGTATCATCGACCATGTAGGAGGAGAATCTGTGGTCCTTGCAGAAGGAGGCCATCTGGGATGTTCGATGGTGGAATTGGTCCTCCTGGGAGCAGATGTGGCGGAGGCAGAGGAATTGGGAATAAGGAAAAGTATTTTGGAGGAGGTGTAGACCAGATAACTATGGGAGTCAGTCAGTATGAAGTAGATGCCCATGTTGACCCTGTCACCAGAAATGGAGATGGAGAGGAGGAGAAAGGAAGGAGAAAGGGGAAAGGTCCCTTCCCAACATGGTGCCATTATTTAAAACAGGTGGCAAGGAAAAGCGAGGGAACTATAGACTGGTGAGCCTGCGGTCAGTGGTGGGTGAGTTTTGAAGAAAAAATATTAAGCTAAGTAATACATGAAGAAGGACTGATTACTTATATACGGAGCTTGTAGAGAGGCCTGCGGAGGGATGGCTCGGGAGAGGTTTTTGTCTCCGGAAAGTGAAAGCTGAATGTTGGATTGTTTGAAGTGGAGTTGTTTTCTTTTCATTTGTTCAGGTAAGTGTTTGATTTCTTTTTAATATTTATGTTGAATGTTTTTGCATGCGTCATAATAAATCTGATCATTTAATTTAGTATATAACTTGCTAATTAAAAGTCCTTTGTTGGATGAATGATACTGACGGCCTGCAAGCGATATTGAGTGCGATGACCAATAGATTTAGCGAAGTGATTACACAGCAAGATCATTCATATCGATAACTGTCTTTCGGGAAAGGTTTGAAGGTGGTTTTGAAGTCTCCTGCGGTTATTCCTCTCTCAAACAGATATTCCAATTTGGGTAAGTGGTCATCAGATCTTGGGCACTAACAATGAAGTTTATGTTAAACGGATTTGTTAGGATTTAAATAAATAATTGTTTTTGGGAACTCTCCTGTCAGGGGCAGAGACAGGAGATTCTGCGGCAGTGAGTGTGAATCGAGGAGAGTACGTTGCTTTTCTGGTGCCAGGGTGAAGGATGTCTCAAAATGTTTGAAGCAGATTGTCAAAGGGGAGAGTGAGAAGCTGGAAATTATTGTACACATTGATAGGAATGACATAGTTAGAGAAAAGGTTAAAGCTTTACAAAATACATGTAATCGGTTAGGTAGAGAATGTGAAAAGTCATAATCTCTGATTTAATTCTGGAGCCAAGTTCTAATGAGGGAAGGAATAAAAGGACAGGGCAGATAAATCAATGGTTGACGAGGTGCTGCAATGTGCAAGGAGTCACTTTCTTGGAACATTGGGATCTCTTCTGGGACAGAAAAAAACCTGTTTAAAAGGATGGGTTTCACCTGAACTAGACCAATATCCTCGTGAGGAGATTTGCTCGCTCTATTTCAGGAGATTGTAAGATTTGAGAGGAGTGGGACGGGGCTTTCTGAACAACAGTAAAAATAGAAAGAAAGATGACAATGATTCTGAATCCAAAACAGCACGTTCTTTAGAAAAAACAGACAAGAACAAGTCAGAGAACAAAGGAGCACTGAACACTTAAACTGCATTTATTTCAATTCACGAGGTCTTATCGAAAAGTCTGATGAACTCAGAGCATGGAAGGGAACATGGGCCTGGGATATCATTGCTATTACAGAAACAAGGCTGCGGATTGGAAAAGACTAGAGTTGTGCTGGAAACGCACAGCAGGTCAGGCAACAGCCGAGGAGCAGGAAAATCGATTTTCCTGCTCCTTGGTTCTGCCTGACCTGCTGTTCTTTTCTGGCACCACTCTGATTTTGACTCGAATCTCCAGCATCTGCAGTCCCCATATCTGCCGAATGGAAAAGACTGTCAGCTCAGTGTTCTGGGTTTGAGATGGTACAGAAGGGGTAGAAAGAGGCAAGGCAGGGGAAGGGCTGGCATTTTTGATTAAGGAAAATATTACTCCTGTAATTAGAGAAGGTATTTCTGAGGGATCAATAAGTGAAAATATATGGGTTCAAATTAGAAATAAGAAAGAGATGATCACCTTGGTGGGGTTTTATATCGGCTCCCCAATCGTCAGAGGGCAATTGAGAAGCAGATATGTAGAGAGATCTCAAATATATGTAAGAATAACAAGTTTGTAATAGTAGGGGATTTTAATTTTCCAAACATTGACACAGTCTGCCATGGTACGAAAGTTTTTGATGGTGAAGAACTTGTTCAATTGGAAGAAAAGTTTGCTATAAATATACAATCTTCGTCCGAGAGACGGATCAAAACCTGACCTTCTCTTTGGAAATAAGGCAGGGCAAGTGACTGAAGTGCTCATCAGGGAACACGTTTGGACCAGTAATCGTAATGCCAATAACTTTAAAATAGTTGTGTAAAAGGATAAAAGTTAAAGTTCTTAATTGGAGTGAGGCAAATGGGTATGAAAGAGTATGAGACAAAAATTTTCAAAAGTTGATTGGAACAGACTGATCACAGGGTAAAGGATGACTGACAAGTGGGAGGCCTTCCAAAGTGTGATAACAAGAGTTCAGAAGCATTCTGTTCCTGTTAGAGTGAAAGGCAAGGCTGGTAAGGTTAGGGAACAATGGATGAATAAAGATGTTGAAGTTCAAGTCAAGAATAAAATAATAACCATCTATTAGAGACACACTTGGAATCAACTGAATGTGTTGAAGAGTGTAAAGTGTGTAGGGACATTCTTCAGAAGGAAATGAGCAAGGCAAAGAGGGGATAGGAGATAGCCTTGGCAGATAGGGTAAAAATTATCCAAAGAGTTTCCATAAATTCATTGAATGAGCGAGCAGCTGGAGAGAGAGTAGGACCTCTTAAAGACCAACGAGGTTGTCTTTGTTTTGAACCTCAAGAGATGGGAGTGATATAAAAAATATTTTGCATCCATTTTTATTGTTGGGAAAGAAATAGAGGCTGGAGAAATCAGGGATATAAATATTGATGTTTTGGAAACAGTTCACAGTACAGAAGAGGAAGTGCTGGAGATCTTAAAAAAACATAAATATAGCTAAACCTGATCAAGCGTGTCCCAGGACGTTGTGGGAAGTTAGAGAGAAAATTATACGGCCCTAAACGGAATATTTGTATCATCTATAAACCATGGGGAAAGAACCTAAGGGCTGGGCTGTGGCTAATATGTCATTGTTTAAGAAGGGATGTGAGGAGAAGCCTGGGAACTATTGACCTGTGACCCTGTCCTCGGTGGTGGGGAGGTTTTTAGAGATCATCATGAAAGATAGGATTTACAGAGGTTGGAGAGGAAAGGATTGATTAGAGATGGTCAGTCTGATTTAGACGTGAGCAAAATCAAGTCTCCCATTTGATTGGGTTTGTTTTTGGAAGTAACCAAAATGATTGATGAGGACAGAGATTTAGATATTGTTTGGTTGGCCTTTCGTAAAGCTTTTGATGAGACTCTGCATGATCGACTAATTGGTAAATTTAGATCACATAGGATTCAGGGTGGACTTGCCAACTGAATACATAATTGGCTTTTGGCAGAAGATGGTGGATCACTGTTTTTCAGACTGGAGGCCTGTGACCAGCGGTGTCCAACCGGGATAGGCACTGGCTCCACTTCTGTTTGTCATTTATACAAAGAATGTGGATGACAATGTAGGAGGCATGGTTAGTAAGTTTGTGGATGACACCGAAATGGTAAAATAGACAGTGAAGAATGTGACCCAAGATTACAAAGAGATCTTGATCAATTGGGTCAATGGGCTGATGAGTGGTAGACGGAGTTAAATTTCGATAAATGTGAGGTATTGCATTGTGGTAATACAAACAAGGTCAGGAGTTAACGGTAGGCCCTGGGTAGCGTGGCAGAGCAGAGAGACCTCAGGATTCAGGGACATACTTCTTTGAAGTTTGCCTCCCAGTTCGACAGGGTAGTTAAGAAGGTGTTTAGCATGCTTGCATTCATTGCTCACACCTTTGAGTATATGAATTCTGACATTGTATTGAACTTGTACAGGACAGTGATGAGGCCTCTTCTGGATTAATGTGTGCAATTCTCATCGCCCTGTTATAGGAAGGATATTATTAAACTGGAGAAGGTTCAGTAAAGATTTACCAAGATGTTGCCAGGAATGGAGTGTTTGATGTATAGACATGGGCTTTTGCATTGGAGTGTGAGGGGTGACCTTACTGATGTTAAACAATCATGTGGGGCACAGATAAGATGAACGTAAGGGAGTTCAAACCTGGTGGTATACTTTTAAGGTGAGAGGAGAAAGATTGAAAAAGTACATAAGGGGCAATGTCTTTTTAGAATGTTGGATGTGGAATGCACTACGAGAGGAAATGGTGGATGTAGGTTCATTTTCAATGTTTAAAATACATTTGGATAAGTTCATGAATAGGAACAGTTTGGAGGGATATGGGCCCAGCGCAGGTAGGTGGAAACAGTTTAGTTTTGGAACATGGTCGGTGTGGCCTGGTTGGTCCAAAGGGTCTGTCTCCATGCTGTATGACTCGATGACTCCATGACAGTACGGTACGCAGTCAAAACACACGTTCGTCTCGGCACACGCTCACTTTGCCCTCCAGCTCATGGGAGGGGGCACAGCACGGGGAAGGGTATTGTTGATGGATGGAGATACCGAGGGGCTTTTATATACATTGGGTGTATAATCGAGGAATGACAGAGGGATAGATCAAGATTGATGAAGCTGTACAAGGGAGGGCAATTAGACAGAGGCCATGGAGGGGGGCAGGGACTAAATTTGTGGTGGGGGCGGGATTGTCCAATATTGAATGGGGTGGTGCAGATTTCATCTCAGGATTGAACAACAGAACCAGGGAAGTAAAGAAGGAAAGAGAGAGAAAAATGAGAGAAGAAGAAAAAGCAAGAGAATGGGAACGAACACAGATAAAGGTGGGAAGAAGAGATAAATACAAAAGAAGAGGCTGTCAGTACGGTAGAGAGAGGGAGAGAGAGAAATGTTGAGAGGGAGAGAGAGATGTAGTGTGATACTGACAGAGGGTGAGAGACAGAGGCAACGAGAGATACAGAGAGAGAAAAGAGGAAAAATCAGACAGATATAAGCACATGCTAAGGAATTATATGGTGAGATTTAACAATTGATATTCACCATTCCTGTTGGTCTCAGCTCTTGCGATGGTCTGTCACACTCTTTCTCTCCCATTCAGGACAGAGTCTGCTCCAGGGGCTCGCTCTTGAGATTCAACCATTCCCCACACTCTCACACACAGAGACAGACAGAATCCCTGCTCACTGAAACTCACCCCCTGCTCAGTGCACACAGTGAAAGCTGAGTAGGTTAGGATATTTTCCATTGGAAAAAAGGAGATTGAGAGGAGACCTATGAGCTCTTCAAAGTTATGAAGGGTATAGACAGGGTAGACAGAGATAAGCTTTTTCCCAGAGTGAAGGATTCAATAATGAGAAGTCATGCCTTCAAGGTGAGAGGTGAAAAGTTAAATGGGGATACACGTGGCAATGAATTCACACAGAGAGTGGTGGGTGCCTGGAACACGTTGCCAGCAGAGGTAGTAGAGGCAGGCACAGTATTTCCATTGAAGATGCGTCTGGACAGATGCATGAGTAGGTGGGGAGCAGAGGGAGACAGATGTTTAGGAAATGTGCGACTGGTTTAGACAGAGGCTTTGGATTGGCTCAGGCTTGGAGGGCCGAAGGGCCTGTTCCTGGGCAGTAAATGTTTTTGTTCTTTGTTCTTTGAAGGGAAAATGGCTGCCAGAACCTGTTTGATATATCCCCAAGTCTCTCACTGAAAGCACCCTCTCTGCCCAAGTCCCAGCTCATCCACTCAGCTCCCAGCTCCCTCTACCCAGGGCACACCTCCCTCAGGGATGGAGCATAGCCAGAGTGATCTCAGTGGGATTAGAGGCAAGTTAGCGAATGAGATGTGAGAGAATGCAGCAGGTAAACAGTTTCATCCAGTCTGCCATTGTCTAATCTTACTTTGCATTTTATTGTCATGGAAATTAAAAAAATATATATCGTCAAACTAATCAAATTCCTTTTGTCTTTGTGGTTTCCTATTGATCAATGTGACAAATCACAACTTGCAATTGTCAGGAATCTAACCCAGGTCACCTGTTTGGAAAACAGCTACCCTAACCACGATAGCACCATCACCATGCACTTTAACACAACACAGTCCCCAAACATAGTTAAAAAGACTTTAATCATGAAAAATCAAACCGAGTTCATGTTGAATCACTGAAATTGATATTCGGTCAGGTGACGATTACTTATATGGAGAGGTAGATTTGAACAAGCATCTGAAATCGGAGAGGGAGCTGGGTCATTGGGTGGGTGCAGAGACGGAGTCCAGAAATCCGTCTGGTTGGGCTTGGATTCCCCCGGCAACGCATCAGCTGGTTCATGGAAAGGAGCAAACAAAGAAACGGGATGACGTCAGAGAACTGGTTTAGTCCAGACTGCCTTCGTCTTCTCCTGCTTTGTATTTTATTGTCTTAGAATGAAAGCTACATGTATTCACAAACTGACCCAATTCCTTTGCTCTTTGGGTTTACTGTTGATCAATGAGAAAATCTAAAAGTGTAATTGCCAGGAACCAACACGAGGAATTGAATGGAAACAAAGTAAATTATTGTTCAAAATAAAGGTGCAAATAATGACACAGAATCTTTACAATATTTTATTTCCTTTTTCAATAGGAAGCTCCTCGTTTTGTAAAAAAATGTCTAGATGTGTAACTCAGAGAATTCAGTGAGGAAGAGTGGACAGGAGCCTGACGTTGCATTTCTCTCTCTGGCCTGCAGTGAACAATTACACTTTCCTCCACATCATTTATGTTTCTAACCACTTCACTCACTGTGAACGGATTACTTGGGATGAATGTTGCTAATGGGCATGTTTGGGTTTGCTTTCGTTGTCCCACTTCCTACTAATTGTTGCTGATTACTAACAGCACTTTACACTGGCTTTACACCTCCAGTCTCTGTCATTTTGCTCCTCAGATGGAGTCATTCCTTGCCCATGAGGAAAGGAGTGTTATCATGTTGCTGCTCCTCCTTCTCCTTTCAGTCCATTCCTCACGTTGACTCCTCGTTCCATTCTCTGTTGCACCTAATGTTGGCTCCCAGTTACTTGGATTGATTCACCAATTGAATTATTGTTCTAACAGGATATGTCATGGCATACTTTAACTGGTCTCTGTAATGTTTCTGTGTCACCACATAAATAAGGGCATTTGTGCAGCAACTTAAGTTCCTCAGCATATATCCAATCTGAACAAAGAGACGATAAGAAACAGAATCCAAGGAATAACCAGCATTAAAGAAATCTAAAATATGCAACAACCAGAGAAGTATGAAGCTGGCAGATATGGCAAAGAGTAAAATCACGGAATTCTTCCTGCTCTCTACCTCTGGATCATTCTCTGTTTTTCTCTGACCTCTCAGTTCTGTTCGCACCTTAATGGCCTCAAAGATATGTCTGACAGTCAGAATGTTGATAAAGAGAATAAAGGTGAATGGGAACATTGGTGTTAAAAAAGTCTGAAAATATTTAAAACCTATCCACCGACGGTCATTATAATAACCAGACCTGATATAACAGTACCATGCAACATTGTTGATAATCTTTCCAGGGTAATACACAAAGGAGTTGGGAATGTTCTTTAAACAAAAGAAGATGCAGATTGTTGTTAGAACCCTGGTTGCAGTTTTCCCTGTGCAATACTTAGTTTTCATCTCATGAAAACAAATGGCAACAAATCGATCAAAGGAAAAAGCAACCGTGAACCACGCAGAACAATCAATGGTCAAGCGGTTGAGGGCATAGATAGCACCACAAACAGGAGTGATTTGCAGGAAACACAGTGGACAATAATATTTTCGAAATTGGTGAAGGATGATATAAAAAACAATGAACAGTAGATCTGACATTGTCATGGCCACCAGGTAGCAAGTGCTGCACACAGAAAGACCACATTTGCCCCGAGCTAAGATTACAATCAGCACGAGACTAACTGTAAGAGAAAGGAAAAAATAGATTTGAAGTCACTAATGAAACATTCTGTGTGCGTGAGCCCAGTCTGTAAGTAATGACACAAAGATAATTGTTCCATGTTATATGATGTTTATAGAATCTCTCTCAATGAATCATTTGCTCTTTTAAAGGACACAGGGAAGAACATGAGCGGCAGATTACTCACAGAAACACGGTCATATTCTCAGGATGATTTTGGGTCAGCAGCAGTCGATTTCGCCTGCTCCTCAGATGCAATCTTGCCTGCTGTGCCTTTTCCAGAACATCGCCCTATCAGCAGTCCCCATTATTTCCTCATTCCTAATGACGTGCTGAACCCACCCATTAGCTTGTTGTATCTGAGCTCCCATTTGGAACGAGCTGCCTGAGCAAGATCGACCAACACAATCCCTTTCCATCAAGGAATGGGAAACACCAGGTGTCACTGCGAGGTGGGTTGTTATAAAACCCATCTGACCGATAGCAGGCTGTGAACTACCACAGAGAGAGGGCTGTTTTCCGAAACCCTTTCTAGACCAGCCAGGGGCGGTGCTCAGCCAAAGTCCATCAATATGGCCTCAGTGTAAACCCATTCTGCACAGGATAGGGAAACACACAATGCTGCACATTACTGCGGAGCCTCCGAACTGACAAACTATTCACTTTAAACTCAGTCAGTGAGGACACTAATGTCTGACATCAGGATTTGCCTTGCTAAGTGGAAATATAAGAATTTATCAGTTATCTGTAGAAAAAAGGATGGTTCAATGCAGTGGCTTATAGAAGTTGTTCCAAAGCTTACCAGGAACACCAACAGCAACAAGGATGGTCCCGTACACTCTCTCGATCCTTTCCCTGAGAAGATGCATTTCGTTGTTTATGACACAACCTTTCCCTTCCTGCAGCTGGGAGTCTGTTGGAATGGGAGAATTCTCTCAGAGATGGAGTTGAGACAATTTATTTTATATTGTGTGGTATCTCCACTGGGAAACCGTGATTATATCTTCACATTTTTTAACGCATTTTGAAGAAACAAGTTATGACAGCAGGTTTATTTTAATTCTGATAGCATTGAGAATAACAGCTATATTTAAATACCCCAAAAGCTGCATTGATCTGATCCTGTTAAGTCTCAAACATTCATGTTTTCAACTAACGATATTTGCAATATTTCATTCACTATCAATCCTATCAATATCTAAATACCATTTCATATTCTTTTCAGTGATGACCTTCGTTCTGCTGAGGTTATTCAGTCGTTCAATGCCTCATGCTGTTGAAGTTTTTGAGAGCTGTTCTCCTGCACACTGTTATCCCACAGCTTTCCTTGTGAATGCAACTGATTTGGGAAATTCTTTCTGTGAATGATCACTCTAATACAGAACCTGAAGCTGATATTGACCACACCAACAGCTGGAACTTCCACTCGGTTACATTTTCTCAAAACAAAGACAAAAATAATCAGATCCTTCAGTTCAAAACCATAGAATGATGACATCATACAGGATAGAGATGGCCCTTCACTCCGTCGAGTTTTTATCTCTAAACTCACACTCAGGGCTGGACAATGGGAAGCCTTCAAACATGAGATAATCAGAGTCCAGAGACCGTATGTTCCTGCTTGGGTGAAAGGCAAGGCTGGTAGGTGCAGGGAATACTGGATGACTTGAGAAATTGAGGTTTTATTTGAGAAAAAGAAGGAAGCATATGTCAGGTATAGGCAGCAGAAATCAAGTTAATCCTGAGAAGAGTATAAATGCAGTAGGAATATGTTTAAGAGGAGAATCAGGAAGGCAAAAACGGAACATGAGATAGCACTGGCAAATCGGGTTAAGGAGAATCCAAACAGATTCACTAAATACATTCAGGATAAAAGGTTAACTGGGGAGAGAACAGTGCCCCTCAAAGATCAGCAAGACAGCCTATATGTGGAACCACAGGAGATGGGTAGATAATAAACAAATATTTTGCATTAGTGTTTACTGTCAAGAACGTCATGTAAGATATAGAATGTGGGGAAAGAGATGGCGACATCTTAAAAAATGTTCATGTTACAGTGGATATCTCAAAATGCATAAAGATAGATAAATCCCAGGACCTGATCAGGTGTACCCTAGAAATCAGTGAGAAGCAAGTAAAGTGATTGCTGAGCCTCTTGCTGAGATATTTGTATCATTGATAGTCACAGGTGAGGCGATGGAAGGCTGAATGTTGGCTAACAGGTTGCCACTATTTAAGAAAGGTGGTAAGGAAAATCCAGGGATCTATAGACCAGTGAGCCTGATTGATGGTGGAAACGTCGCTAGAGATAATCCTAAGGGATAGGGTTTACATATGTTTGGAAAGGCAAGGACTGTTTAGGGATAGTCAGCATGAGTCTGTGCGTGTGAAGAGGATTGATGAGGGCAGAGCAGTGGCTGTGATCTACATGAACTTCAGTAAGGAATTCAACAAGGGTCTTCACGGTGGACTGGTGAACAAGATTAGAGATCATGGAATGCAGGGAGAACGAGCTATTTGGATGCAGAACTGGCTCAAAGATAGCAGACAGAGGTTGTTGATGGAGGGTTGCTTTGCAGACTGGAGGCCTGTAATCCATGGTGTGCCACAAGGATTAGTACTGGGTCCATTGCTTTTCATTGTGTTACAGTGGACACCTCAAAATGCATAAAGATAGATAAATCCCAGAACCTGATCAGGTCTACTGTAGAAATCAGTGAGAAGCAAGTAAAGTGAGAAGCCAGTTGGGGTGGCACGGTGGCACAACAGTTAGCACTGCTGTCTCACAGCTACCAGAGACCCGGGTTCAAATCCTGCCTCAAGCAACTGCTTGTGTGGAGTTTGCACATTCTCCCCATGTCTAGGTGGGTTTCCTCCGGGTGGTCCAGTTTCCTCCCACAGTCACAAGGATGTGTAGGTTAGGTGAATTGATCACGCAAAATTGCCCGTCGTGTTGGGTGAAGGGGTAAATGTAGGGGAATGCGTCTGGGTGGGTTGTTCTTCGGAGGGTCGGTGTCGACTTGTTGGGCCGAAGGGCCTGTTTCCACACTGTAAGGAATCTAATCTAATCATGAGTCGAATCATTTACATAAATGATTTGGATGTGAAAATAGCAGGTATTGTTCGTAACTTTGCGGAAGACACCAAAATTGGAGGTTAACTCAGAGGACACAGAATCTTGTTCAGATGGGTCAATAGGCCAAGGAGTGGCAGATGGATGTTAATTTAGATAAATGTGAGGTGCTATATTTTGAAAAGACAAATCAGAGCAGGTGTTGTACACTATTGGGTGTGTTGCTGAACCTCCTTCCAAGGCTCCAAAGGAGCCTTCCACATCCATCAAAGTTTTACCTGCACATCCACCAATATCATTTATTTTATCCGTTGCTCCCGATGCGGACTCCTCTACATTGGGGAGACTGGACGCCTCTTAGCAGAGCACTTTAGGGAACATCTCCGGGACACCCGCACAAATCAACCACACCGCCCTGTGGCCCTACATTTCAACTCCCCCTCCCACTCTGCCGCAGACATGGAGGTCTTGGGCCTCCTCACCGCCACTCCCTCACACCTCATCTTCCGCCTCGGAACACTTCAAACCCAGGGCATCAATGTGGACTTCAACAATTTCCTCATTTCCCCTTCACCCACCTCACCCCAGTTCCAAATTTTCAGCTCAGCACTGTCCTCATGACTTGTCCAACCTGCCTATCTTCTTTTCCAACTATCCACACCACCCTCCCCCGCCCCCGACCTGTCACCCTCATCCCCTCCCCCACTCACCTATTGTACTCTTTGCTATGTTCTCCCCACCCCCACCCTCCTCTCTTTTATCTCTCCATAAAACCCTTGACAATTGTTGTTGAAACTGATCTGGTTCTCTAAAGCCCTTTAAGGATTAGGGCTGTCCTTGTCTTGTTTGGGCTCCATGTGACTCCAGACCCACAGCAATTGGTGTGGTTAGTGGAGGTCAGCCATCTAAGCTCCAGGGCCTCACAACAGGAGGTCCTCAAGATTGTGTCCCAGCCCTAACTATCTTTAGTGACTGTATAACTGACCTTCCCTCAGTCAGAATGTTATGAGTCCGAGGGTTCGCTAATACCCACACAATATTCAGCAGCATTCTTCCCTCCTCAGATACTGAAGCACTCCATGTTGCTCTGCAGCAAGATCCTGGCAACTTCAGCTCCTCAGAAACGGTGTTAAGGAACTGGGGCCAGAGCTGGATGAACTTCGGATCATTCGGGAGGCTGAGGGAGTAATTGAGAGGAATTGCAGGGTGGTAGTCACACCTCAGGTAGAGGGGAAAGGTAGATTATAGTCAGGAGACAGAAAAGAACAGGCAAACAATGCAGAGTTCCCCTGTGGCCGTTCACCTTAATAACAAGCATACTGTCTTGGTCACTGCTGGGGAGGGACAACCTATCAGGGGTAAGCAATCGGGCACAGGTCTCTGGCACAGAATCTGTCCATGATGCTCAGAAAGAAAGGTTAGAAAAAAGAAAATTGAGGGGGTCCTAATTGAGGGTATGAAGGGTATAGACAGGGTAGATAGAGATAAGCTTTTTCCCATGGTGAAGGATTCAGTAATGAGAGGTCACGCTTTGAAGGTTGAAGGTGAAAAGTTTAAGGGGAGAAACACATGGCAAGTACTTTACACGGAAGATGGTAGGTGTCTGGAATGCATTGCCAGCAGAGGTAGTAGAGGCAGATATGTTAGATTCATTTAAGATGCGACTGGACAGATGCATGAGTAGGTGGGGAGCAGGGGGATACAGATACTTAGGAACTGGGCGACAGGTTTGGACAGTAGGTTTGAGTTGGCTCAGGCTTGGAGGGCGAAAGGACCTGTTCTTGGGCTGTAAACGTTTTTGGCTCTTTGTTGTTTGAAGTGAAAGGGGAGAAGAGCATTAGTCATTGGGGACTTCACTGTGAGGGGACAGATAGGAGATTCTGTGGAAACGAGAGAGAATCAGGGTTGATGTGCTGCCTCCCAAATGCCAGGATTCATGATGTCTCAGATCGTGTTTTCGGTATCCTTGAGGTGGAGGGGGAACAGCTCCAACTCATGGTCCACAGAGGCACCAATAGCATGGGTAGGACAAGGGATGGGGTTTTAAAGCAGCTATTCAGGGAGTTAGGGTGGAAGTTTAGATCTGGAACAAACAGAGATGTCAACTCTAGTTTGTTACCTATGCCACATGCTGTCAAGGAATAGGGAGAGAGAAGAGTTGAACATGTGGCTACAGGGATGATGTAAGAGGGAGGGATTTAGATACCTGGATAACTGGGGCTTATTCTGGGGTAGGTGGGTCTTCTACAAACAGGATTGTCTACAACTGAACCAGAGAGGTACTCTAATCTGGGGGCAGGTTTGCTTATGCTCTTTGGGAGGGTTTAAACTAATTCAGCAGGAGATGGGAACCTCAATTGTAGCATCAGTGCACAGGAGTTTGAGAACAATGAGGTCCTGACTAGGGTTTCAAGGTCACGGGAGTGCAGCGGCAGACAGGAAGTTGGTTTCAAGTGTGTCTACTTCAACGCCAGGAGCATCCAGAATAAGGTGGGTGACCTTGCAGCATGGGCTGGGACTTCGATGTTGTGGCCATTTCAGAGACCTGGATCGAGCAGGGACAGGAATGGTTATTACAAGTTCCGGGGTTTAGATGTTTCAGTAAGAACAGGGAAGGTGGTAAAAGAGGGAGAGGTGTGGCTCTGTTAGTCAAGGACAGTGTTATGGAGGCAGAAAGGACATTTGATGAGGACTGGTCCACTGAGGTAGAATGGGCTGAGGTTAGAAACAGGAAAGCAGAGGTCATGCTGTTGGGAGTTTTCTGTAGGCTTCCAGAGATGCAGGGAAAAGGATTGCAAACGTGATTCTACATAGGAGAGAAAGTAACAGGGTCGTTGTTCTGGGTGCCTTTAACTTTCCAAATATTAACTAGAAACATTGTAGTTCGAGTACTTGAGATGGGTCAGTTTTTGTCCAACGTGTGCAGGGTATTTCCTTACACAGTATATAGACAGGCCAACAAGGGACGAGGACACATTCGATTTGGAACTGGGTCATGAACCCAGGCAGGTGTTTGATTTGCAGGTAGGTGAGCACTGTGGTGATAGTTACATTTGCTTTAGTGATGGAAAGGGACAGGGATATATCGCAGAGAAAGTGATATAGCTGGGGGAAAGGCAATTATGCTGTGATTTGGCAAGATTTAGGATGCAGAGGATGGAAAGGAAACTGCAGAGGATGGGCACAATTGAAACGTGGAGCTTTTTCAAGGATCAGCTACTACATGTCCTTGATAAGTATGTACCTGTCAGGGAGCGAGGAGGTGGTGGAACAAGGGAACCATGGTTTAGTAAAGAAGTTGTATCTGTTGGTAAGAGGAAGAAGGAAGCTTATGTAAAGATGAGACATGAAGATTCAGTTCGGTGCTTGAGAGTTACAAATTAGCCAGGAAGGACCAAAATAGAAAGCAAAGAAGGGCCAGGAGGGGACATGAGAAGTCTTTGGCAGGTCGCATCAATGAAAACCTTAAAGCTTTCTATCAGTAAACCAGGAATAAAAAAAATGACGAAAATAAGATTAGGACCAGTCAAGGACAATAATGGGAAGTTGTGTGTGAGGTCTGATGAGAAAGGAGAGGCGCTAAATGAATATTTCGCATTCGTAGTCACAATGGAAAAAGACAATATTGTCGAGGAGAATACTGAGATCCGTTTATTAGACAAGACGGTATTAAGGTTCATTAGGAGGAAATGTTAGCAATTCTGGAAATTGTGAAAATAGATAGGTCCCCTGAGTTGAAAGGAATTTATCCTAGGATTCTCTGGGAAGCCAGGGAGGAGATTGCAGAGACTTTGATCTTTACGTCATCATTGTCTACAGGAATGGTGCCAGAAGACTGGAGGATAGTAAAAGTTGTCCCCTTGTTCAAGAAGGGGAGTAGAGACAACCCTGGTAATTATAGACCAGTGAGCCTTACTTTGATTGTGGATAAAGTTTTGGAAAAATTCATAAGAGTTCAGATTTATAATCATCCTTCAAACATCCAGAAAGGATGAAGTTGATTAAGGCTCGTCCACATGGTTTTGTGAAGGGGAGATCGTGCCTCAAAAACCAAGCAGCAGATTAGTTGGTAAATGTGGTGTATATTGGTTTCAGTCAGGCTTTTGATAAGGGTCTCCATGATCAGCTATTGCACAAAATACGGAGGCACGGAGACATGGGATTGAGGGTGATTTAGCTTCTTGCGTCAGAAATTGGCGAGCTGTAAGGGTGGTTGTTGATGGGAAATGTTTGTCCTGGAGTTCAGTTAAAAGTGGTGCACCGCAAGGATCTGTTTTTCGTACACTGGTGTTTGTCATTTTTATAAATGACTTGGATGAGGATGTGGAAGGATGGGTTCATTACATTTGCGGATGACACCAGGTAAGTGGAGTTGTGGACAGTGCAGAAAGATGCTGCAGGTTACAAAGGCACAAAGATAAGCTGCAGAGCTGGGCTGACAAGTGGCAAATGGAGATTAATGCATAAAAGTATGGGGAGATTCACTTTGGAAGGAGGATCAAGAATACGGAATACTGGGTTAAAGGCAAGATCCTTGGTGGTGCGGTGAGCATAGAGATCTCGGTGTCCATGTACATAGATCCCTGAAAGTTCCCACTCAGGTTGATAGGGTTGTTAAGAAAGCGCACAGTGTGTTAGCTTTTATTAGGAGATGGATTGAGTTTCAGAGCCATGAAGTCATGTTGAAGCTGTACAAAAATCTGGTGTGGCTGCACTTGGCATATTGCTACAGTTCTGGTCACCATATTAAAAGTAGGATGTGGAAACATTGGGAAGGATGCAGAGAAGATTTATCAGGATGTTGCCTGGTACGGAGAGGTGGTCTTATGAGGGAAGGCTGAGAGACTTGTTTTTGTTAGAGAGACGAAGGTTGAGAGGTGACGACATAGCGACATACAAGATGATCAGAGGACTGGATAGGGTGGACAGTGAGAGCCCATTTCCTTGAATGGAGATGGCTGGTACGAAGCGACAGAGCTTTACTGTCAGAGGTAACTTCCTTACTCAGAGAGTAGTCGGGGAATGGAATGCCCCGCCTGCAACAGTAGTAGATTTGCTAACTTTAAGAACATTTAAATGGTCATGGGATAAACATAAGGACGAAAATGGAATGGTGTAGGTTAGATGGGATTGAGATTAGTTTCACAGGTTAGCACAACATCGAAGGCCGAAGCGCCTCTACTGTGCTGTAATCTTCAATGTTCTATGTTCCAGGCCTGGGCTGACAAATGGCATTTAACATCCGTGCCACACAAATGCAAAGCAATTATCACCTCCAAGAAGAGATTACATTGATAACGATTTTTGACATTCAAGGCTTTGCTGTTGCTGAATCCCCCACAATCAACAAGCTGGGAGTCCCCATTGAGCTGAAAATGAAATGGGTTTACAATGTAAGTACTGTAGATATAAGAGCAGCTCAGGGGTCAGGAACACTGCAGTGAGGGATGTACCTCATGGCTCTAAAAGCCTCTCCACCATCTCCAAGGCACACGTCAGGAGAGTGATGGAATACTCCCCACTTGCCTGGATGGAAATATCTCGAACATCCCTCAAGAAATGGGATCCCAGCATAACCAGGCAGCCATATAAAAGCACAATGTTGCAGACACTCAAAATCCGAAATGAAATCAGAAAGTGCTGGAGAAATTCAGCAAATCTTGCAACATCTTTGGAAAGATTCATAAAGTTAAACTTTTGAGTTCAATATCACCCTTCTTCAGAAAAGGCTGATCAAGAATCATGTCGGACTAGAAACATTCATTCTCTTTCTCTCTTCACCAGGCCTTTCTCTCTTCACAGTTACAGCAGGCCTGCTTAGTTTCTCCAACATTTTCTCTTTTATGATGAAGTACCCAGTTTGATCAGCACCACATCTACAATCATTGTCTATCCACCACCGGTGCTCATTGGCAGCACTGAGTATCATTGACAATCCACACTGCAGAGACTCACCAATGCTCCGTAGACATCATCTTCAACATCTATGACCATACCTTCCAAAAGACAAAGGCAGTAGATGCATGAGAACACCATGACCTGCATGTTCCCTTCCAAGCCACTCACCATCCTGACTTGGGTATATATACCTTCAGTAAAATCGCCATAGTCCCCGTGGACCATAGGGCTGCTCTCTCAATAGTGAGAAACGACTGGCCGTGAGTTTAACCTGAGGGTCACCGTGCCTCAGGGGAACGGTGAGGTTGGGAAGGTAGGGCCTTCATGATGATCTCAGCCAGTGTGGGGATTGAACCTGAGCTGTTAACATAGTACAGACCCTTCAGCCTTCGATGTTGTGCCGACCATTTATCTGAATCTATTGTTCTCTCTTCTGTGTGCCTATCCAAGAGTTGCTTAAATGCACAAAATACAGAGAAATGGGATTGACTTTGTTTCAGCAGTTTGGATCAGAAGGTGGCTCGTTGAAAGAAGACAGAGGGTGGGGGCTGGTGGGAAATGTTCACCCTGGAGTTCGTTACTCGTGGTGTATCACAAGGATTTGTTTTGGGTCCACTGCTGTTTGTCATTTTTATACGTGACCTAGATGAGGGTGTAGAAGGATGGATTAGTACATTTGTGGAAGACAATAAGGTCAGTGGATTTGTGGATAGTGCTGAAGGATGTTGCAGTCTCCAGAGGGGCATAGATAAGCTGCAGAGCTGGGCTGAGAGGTGGCAAATGGAACTTAATGTGGAAAAGTGTGAGGTGATTCACTTTGGAAGTAGGAATAAGAATACAGAGTACTGGGGTAATGGTAAGGTTCTTGGTAGTGTAGATAAGTAGAGAGATCTCAGCGTCCAGGTACATAGATCCCTGAAAGTTGCCACCCAGTTTGATAAGGTTGAGGCTCTTTTCATTCGAGAAAAGAAGGCTGAGAGATGACGTAATTGTGAGATACAGATAATCACAGAATTAGATAGGATGGACAGTGAGAGCTTTTTCCTCGGATGGTGATGGTTAGCACGAGGGGACATAGCTTTAAATTTAGGGATGATAGATATAGGACAGATGTTAGAGGTAGTTTCTTTACACACAGTGTATTAGGGGCATGGAACGCACTGCCTGCAACTGTCGTAGACACTGACTTTCAGGGCATTTAAATGGTCATTGGATAATCATATGGACAAAAATGGAATTGTATCGGATAAATGGAATTCAGATTAGTTACACAGGTCGGCACAACATCAAGGGCCCAATGCTGTACTGCGCTATCATGTTTATGTTCTATGTTCTAATTGTCCCTAATCTATCTGACTCTGCTGCCAATGCTGGTAGTGTATTCCACACATCCACCAATATCTGTGTTAAGAACCGACATCTGACATCTCCCCTAAAAGTTCCTCTAATCACTCTAAAACGGTACCGCCCTCCCCCCCCCCCCCCCGCCCATGATGACCATTTCCACCCAGGGAAAAAATCTCTGTCTATTCCCTCTATCTGTGTCTCTCATCACCTTGTACACCCCCATCATGTCAGCTCTCATCCTTCTTCACTCCAGTGAGAAATACAATCGATCCCTCAACCTTCTTTCATAAGACATGCCCTCCAGTCCAGGCAGCGCCCTCTCTAAACCTCCCACATCCTTTCTGTAATGAGGCAACCAGAACTGAACACAACATTCCAAGTGTGGTCTAAGCAGGGCCCTATAGAGTTGTAGCATTACCTCGCTGCTCTTCGACTCCATCCCTCTGTTAATTAAAGCAAACACGCTATAAGTTGCCTCAACAAAATTGGGTGGCGATGGGTAACTTTGAGGGATCAATAGGCATGGACCCCAAGATCCCTGTGTTCCTCCACACTGCCAAGAATGCTGCCTTTAACCCTGCATTCTGCATTTCAATTTGACCTTCCAAAATGAATCACTTCATCCTTTCCAGGGTGAACTCCATCTGATATTCATCAGCCCAGTTCTGCACCCTGTCAATGTCCTGTTGCAACCTAGGGCAGTCCTCCACACTATCCACCACTCCACCAACCTTCATGTCATTGGCAAACTTACTAACCCAACCTTCCACTTCCTCATGCAGGTCATTTATAAAAATACACAGAGAGCAGAGGTCCCAGAAAGGATCCCTGCGGAACATCACTGTTCACCAAGCTCCAGGCTGAATACTTCCCATCTACTACCAGCCTCTGTCTTCTATGGACAAGCCTACTCTGTGTCCAGACAGCCAAATTTCCCAATATCCCTTGCCTCCTTACTTTCTGAATGAGCCTCCCATGGGCAAACTTAACAAATGTCTTGCTAAAATCCATGTGCACCACATCCACTGCTCTACCTTCTTCAGCGCACTTTGTCACATCCTCAAAGGATTCAAAAACCTTTCTGAGGCATGACCTGCCCTCACAAAGCCATGCTGACTATCTCTAACAAAGCTATGGTTTTGCAATTAATCATAAATCCTGTGTCTCAGAATCCTCTCCAATACTTTGCCCAACACATACGTAAAACTGACTGGTCTGTAATTCCTAAGATTACCCTATTCCCTATCATGAATAAGGGAATAATATTTGCCACCCTCCAATTATTTGACACTACTCCAGTGGACAATGAGGACACAAAGATCATTGTCAAAGGTACAACAATCTCTTCCCTCGCTTCCTGTAGTATCCTTGCATATATTCCTTCCTGCCCAGGGGAGTTAGCGACCCTTAAAACTTTCAGCGCAACCTCCTTTTTAACACCAACCTGTTCGAGCATGTCAGCCTGTATTATGCTGTCCTCACAAACATCACGTTCCCTCTCAGTAGTGAATAATGAAGCAAAGTATTCATTGAGGACCAACACTACCTCCTCCTCTGACTCCAGGCACAAGTTCCCTCCACTGTCCCTTATTGGCCCTACCCTCACTCTGACCATCCTCTTGTTCCTCACATCAGTGTAGAATGCCTTGGGGTTTTCCTTCATCCTGCCTCCTAAAGCCTTTACATGCCCCCTCCTAGATCTCTTAAGTCTATTCTTCAGTTCCTTCCTGGCGAACTTGTAATCCACTGGAGCCCTGTCTGATGCTTGCCCCCCAAACTTAAGTATGCTTCCTTCTTCCTGTTGACTAGATGTTCCACATCCCTTGTCACCCAAGTGTCTTTCACCCCACCATCCCTTCCTTGCCTCAGTGGGACAAACTTGTCCTCCCAAACAACCTCCACATTTCTGTCGTGCATTTCCCTGAGAACATCTGTTCCCAATTTAGATGCCCCAGTTCCTGGCTAATAACATTGTAATTCCCCCTCCCCCAATTAAATACTTTCCCATACCATCTGCTCCTATCCCTCTCCATGTGTACAGTGAAGGTCATGCAATTATGATCATTATCACCAAAATGCTCTCCTACAGAGAGATCTGACACCTGGCTGGTTCATTGCCAAGCACCAAATCCAACATTGGATGTTGGTATCACAATAAACCACAAACCAGTCGTCCAGCCGCCAGTGCTGCAGGGGCTCAGATAGCACAGTTGGCTGGATGGCTGATGTGAGATGTAGAGAGGTGAAGTGGTACTTTGTTGAAACTCACCATCATTTGTCTCTCTACCTCTCTCCAAGACAGAGCAGCCATTTGAATTATGCGATTCCTTCGGTATCCCTCTGTCACAATCCTAGAGAGAAGGCTGAGAGGCGACTCAATTGAGACATACAAGATAATCAAGGGATCAATAGGGTGGACAGTGAGAGCCTTTTCCCTCGGATGGTGATGGCTTGCACGAGGGGACATAGCTTTAAATTGAGGGATGACAGATATCGAACAGATGTCAGAATAGTTGGGGGATGGAACACCCTGCCTACAACAGTTAGAGACTCACCAACTTTAAGGGTATCTGAATGGTGATTGGATAAACATATGGATGAAAATGGAATAGTGTCAGATCGATGGGCTTCAGATTGTTCCAAAGGTCAGTGCAAAATCGAGGGCCGAAGGGCCTGTACTGTGCTGTGATGTGCGATGTTTTATTTTAGTGACCAGTTGATCACTAAAAGGCTGAAGGGTGAGAGCAAAGGATAGACCCGCAGAGACCCAGAGATGGAGAGCAGAAGGAATGCTGTGATTCTGCTCTTCACCATCTCTGGGAACTTCGCCCTCCCGTGTTTAATCAATGTTGTAGATTTCTGATATTATGTCAAGTGAGGCATCAATCCTGATGATTACCCACCGTTTCTGTTAGTGTTCAGTGTTGTTGGTTACATGCTGCAGAGGTAACGTTGTTGTACAAACAGATTATTTATGCAAAAACATTTTCTACGTTCAGAGGGAAGATCAGGAACACAGTAAATCCTCTGGCTACACAAATTCATCGCGTTCTGAATAAATAAAACTCCTCATTGAAGCCAAAGGATCGGTCCCATTGTTCCCAGACTGTGGAATATTTTTCATTGACCCGTGGAATATGGGCAGAACTAGCTGGGCCAGTGTTTTTTGCCCGTCCCTAGTTGGCCCTTGAGAAGGTGATGGTGAGCTGTCTTCTTGAACTCAGTGCACTCCTTGTGATGTAGGTAAACCCACAATGTGCCCCTTAGGGAGGGAATTCCAGGACTTTGACCCAATGACACTAAAGGAACAGCGATGTGTTTCCAAGTCAGAATTGAGAGTGGTCTGGAGGGGGACTTGTAGGGGGTGGTATTTCCATGTATCTGCTGCCCTTTTCCTTCCAGATGAAAGTGATCCAGTGGAGAGCTGACTGACCCCACTGTGTCAGGGTCACTGATGTAGGGGGAGTAGACTGACCCCACTGTGTCTCTGTCACTGACCCAGGGGGAGCAGACTGACCCCACTGTGTCTGTGTCACTGACCCCAGGGAGGGAAGGCTGACCCCACTGTGTCTGTGTCACTGACCCCAGGGAGGGAAGGCTGACCCCACTGTGACTGTGTCACTGACCCCAGGGAGGGAAGGCTGACCCCACTGTGTCGGTATCACTGACTCGGAGGAGAGCAGACTGATACCTTGTCCCTTTAAGGAGCTGTGATAAGGGATGTTATCAACTTAGTGCCAAGGTGTATGCTCCATTGAAAGCAGAGTAAATAACTTTGGGTTTTCTTAAATTACGACCAAAGCAGCATGAGGAAGTGGAGTCTGGCTCTTACCGATCCAGGGGCTCGGTGCTGCTCTCAGTTACTGAAGTTGCATTATTTGGTGTTGAAGCTATTAGTCACAGCTGTCACCTCTCTCTGCTGTCGGAAAAACGCCTGAACTCTCTCTCTGCTGTGAGATTGTTTGTTTTGGTGTTCCCATCTTTTGGATTGGAGGAGATAGGAAGTGAGGGAAATCTGTTTTGCTGAATTTGCCTTTACTAAGGATCTGTTCGTATTATGTGGCTGTATTGGAACAGTTAATGTGTAGAAATAAATAATATATTATTTTGTTCTGTATTCCGACAGGTTCAAGTTGTTTTTTTTCATTGTTTGTATTTTAATTGTGGTGTAAGAATTAAGTGTGTTTTGTGTCAAGCTCAACATTCTGATCAATCGAATTCCATCCAAAACAGAACACTCTAGATCTGTCCACGATGCTTCCAGCGACGTCTAAGGCTCGACATGACCATTCTCAAACTCACTGAAATATAGGCCAACAGAGTTCTGTACATGCTAGAAGGGATATGAGTGCATTGGGGAGGGTGCAGAGGAAATTGACCAGGATGTTCCCTGGGCTTGGAATGTTTTAGTTCTGTAGACAGTTTGGACAGACTTGGATTGTTTTCATTTAAGCAGAGCTGATGGAGAGAAGACATGACTGAGATGTATAAAACTATGATGGCCATAGGGTATGCAGGAAGAGAACATTTCCCATGGGGGAGGGTGGGATTAAGGACCGGGGCATAGATCTAAGTGAAGGAATCTGAACCCTTTAGTTGAAGGAGGAGTAGAGTGTCAACAACTAAATGGCTGGAGGATAGGAGAAAGAAAGTAACGTGGGCGTCTGAAAGCGCAGCCTAAATGAGTGGTAGAGGAGTGAAGCCTGAAGACAATTCGGAATTATATGACTGATATTTTGAAATACCACAGTGGACAAGGCTGCAGACTGATGTAGACAGTGAGGCAAGAGGATATGACAGACAAGGAGTGAAACCCACACCTCTCTGAATAGTGGGCCCAGACCCATACCCTTCCTGGTCTCACCCCTCCATCTCCCTTCAATCTGCTCCATCATCAGTCAGGTGTTTTTTGGTTTCTTCACTGAGCATGCCCAGTACACTGCAGGGAACAAAGAATGATTCATCCCCAGCTGCTGCTGTACAGATCGCGTTTGTCTCAGAGTCAGCTCTGAGACATTTCCTGGGCAGTCTCAAACTGTATCTGTGTGTCTCTGATTCCGTGTCATTGAGCATCATCCGTACACCCGAATGTCTATGTCTACAACTGCTTTGTATATTCTGGAATATGAACGCATTGTAAACTGAGAAAGGTGAGGGTTTCAGTCCTCCCCGGCTTACTCCCTGTTTGATCGCAGTGAGGCAACTTGAGCTGGACAGGTCAAAGTGTGACCTCACAGAACAAGTGTGACCTCACCGTGTACATCACAGAGAGAGTTCAGACATCACAACTGGTTTGTGAACTGGCTTCAACTGAGACACGAGGCTGTGTCAGGAAACACAGGGAAGGCTAGGTCACTGCACTGACCATGTCTCGGGCTGACCTGTCTGGGAATGAATGTGATCAAAGAGATGATCAAAACAGCTGGACTTTATAAAGAGAAAACAAAGCTTTGAAAACACCATCAACAATCTGATCATGCAGAAGTTGGAAAGGATTTTTTTGGATATGAGATTAGATTCCCTACAGTGTGGAAACAGGGCCTTCAGCCCAACAAGTCCACACCGACCCTCCGGAGAGTAATCCACCCAGTCTCATTTCCCTCTGACTAATGCACCGAATACTACAGGCAATTTAGCCTGGCCAATTATTCTGACACGCACATTTTTGGACTGTGGGAGGAAACCGGAACACCCGATATAAAACCACACAGACACTGGGAGAATGTGCAAACACCACACAGTCGATCGAGGCTGGAATCAAACCTGGGACCTGGTGCTGTGAGGCAGCAGTGCTGACTACCGAGTCACCATGCCGCCCTAAAATAGGGTAGAGTAAAATTCTTCCTCTTGCACTGACTCAGGATGTGGGGGTTACTGGGGAGTAATGTTCTAGACATCTATTCTGAGGAAGTTTCGAGCTTATTGAAACCGGTGAGATACACAGAAGGTTCTTCATGAGGGACAGAAACTATCCCAAATGTCACCTTTCTCCTCGGACCGAGGCCAATCACTGTGCTCATCCTTTTGAAAAGCATAAAGGGTGGTGAAAATTGTTCAGCGTAGAACTGATGTGCCAACACTTTGAGGAGAGCCCAGCGACAATGTATGTGACTGGGAGGAAGAGGTTCAGAAATTGAGTTGGAGAGAGATTGATTGAAGTGGAGCTCCCTGTGAGAGAGAAGGATGGGAGAGGAGTTTGATGGTGAGGAGTAGAGGGTAAGGCATTGTGGAGAGATGATAGTTATGATTTGGAGATGCCGGTGTTGGACTGGGGTGTACAAAGTTAAAAATCACACAACACCAGGTTATAGTCCAACAGGTTTATTTGGAAGCATTAGCTTTCAAAGCACTGTTCCTGATCAGGTGGTAGTGATAAAGGAGCAGCACTTCAAAAGCTAGTGCTTCCAAACAATTCTGTTGGACTATAACCTGGTGTAGTATGATTTTTAACTTCTTGCAGACACATTTCATAGTCAAAGAACAAAGAAAATTTACAGCCCAGGAACAGGCCTTTCGGCCCTGCAAGCCTGAGTCAATACAAATCTACTCTCTAAACCTGTCGCCCAATTGATAAGCATCTGTATCCCTCTGCTCCCCACCTACTCATGCATCTGTCCAGATGCATCTTAAATGAATGTACCGTGCCTGTCTCTACCATCTCTGCTGGCAATGCATTCCAGACACTCACCACCATCTGTGTGAGGTACTTGCCATGTGTATCCCCATTAAACGTTTCACCTCTCACCTTCTACGCGCGAGCTCTTCTGTTGGAATCCTTCACTCTGGGTAAAAGCCTATCTCTATCCACCCTGTCTACATCCTGCATGAATTTGTAAACGTCAATCAGCCCCCCCGCCCATCCCCTTTTTTCTTATGAAAATAAACCTAACCTACTCAACCTCCCTTCATAGCTTGCATCCTCCGTATCAGGCAACATCCTCGTAAACCTTCTCTGCACCCTCTCCAAAGCATCCACATCCTTTTGGTAATGTGGAGCCCAGAACAGTACACTGTATTCTAAATGTGGCCGAACCAATGTCTTGTAAAATTTTAACATGACTTGCCAGTTCTTATACTCAATACCCCGTCCGATGAAGGCAAACATACCATATGCTTTCTTGACCACTCTATCCACCTGTGCAGAAACCTTCAGGGTACAATGGACCTGAACTCCCAAATCTCTCTGTTCATCAACTTTTCCTCAGGCTCTTCCATTCATTGTATAATTCATTCTAGAATTAGTCTTGCCTAAATGCATCGCCACTGGATTGAACTCTATCTGCCACTTTTCTGCCCAACTCTCCAGTCTGTCTATATTCTCCTGCATTCTTTGACATTCTCTTATGCTTTCCGCTACTCCACCAATCTTCGTGCCATTTGCAAACTTGCTGATCATACCAATAGTGCCCTCTTCCAGATCATTTATGTAAATTACAAACAACAGTGGCCGCAACACTGAACCCTGTGGAACATCACCGGTCACCTTTCTCCATTTCGGGAAACTCCCTTCAACTGCTACTCTCTATCCCCTGTTGCTCAACCAGTTATTTATCCACCGAGCTAGCCCACCCTGCACACCATGTGATTTCACTTTCTCTATTAGTTTGCCATGAGAAACCTTATCAAATGCCTTATTAAACACCCTGATTATGACATCAACAGCCCTCCCTTCATCGAACGACATCCCTCGCTTTGTATATTCTGGAATATGAACACATTATAACCTGAGAAAGGTGAGGGTTCAGTCCCCTTTTATCCCTCTTGATTCCTTGTTTAAGACTGCCCATACTCTTCCGATATTCTTCCAGGGCCCGTCTGTTCTTAGCTGCCTAGACCTTATATACGCTTCTCTTTTCCTCTTGGCTAGTCGTACAATTTCTCCTGTCATCTCCGGTTCACCAGTCTTGCTCTTCCTATCCTTTGCCTTCAACAGGACATGCCTATCCTGCACTATCTTTAACCTCTCTTTGAAAGCCTTCCACATCTCAAATGTGGACTTCTCTTCAAATAGCTGTGTCCAATCCATATTTCCCAGCTCCTGCCTAATTTTGATATAATTGGCCTTGGCCCAATTTAGTACTCATCCCTTAGGACCACAATCATCTTTGTCTACGAGTATTCTAAAACTTACAGAATTGTGGTCACTGTTCCCAAAGAAATCCCCCACCACAACTTAAACCACCTGGCCTGGCTTGTTGCCCAGTACCAGGTCCAATATGACCCCTTCCCTCATTGGACTATTGACATACTGCTCTGGGAAACTCTCCTGGATGCTTTGTACATATTCTACACCATCCAGACCTCTGACGCGAAGTGTATCCCGGTCAATGTTGGGAAACATAAAATTTCCCATCACTACTAGCCTACTGCCTCTACATCTTTCCATAATCTGTTTACCTATTTGTTTTCTACCTCATTCTCACTGTTGGGAGGCCTGTAATACAGCCCCAACAATGTAACAGCACCCTTCTTATTTCTCAGCTCCACCCGTGTTGCCTCACTCCTCAAGCCCTCCATAGTGTCCTCCTTCAGCACTGCCGTGGTATCATCCCTGATCAACAATGCAAATCCACCCTACCCCCACTTTGACTTCCCTCACTGTCTTGTCTAAAGCATCTATATCCTGGAACATGCCAATCATGCCCCTCCTTCAATCAAGTCTCTGTGATCACAATAACGTCATACTCCCAGGCTCCAATCCAAACCCGAAAGTTCATCTGCCTTATACACTATATTCCTTGAATTAAAGTATATGCATTTCAGGCCACCAGTTTCTTTTGCATTCATCTGGTCTCTGCCTACTCTTCCCTTTATTACTGCTATCTTCATTATTCTTACCATCTCCAGGCTCCACCTCGCTGCCTACTTGTTTTCTGTTCTGGTTCCCAGCCCCCTGTCACATTAGTTTAAAATCTCCCGAACAGCAGTAGCAAAACCTCTCGCAAGGACATTGGTTCCACTCTGGTTCAGACGTAGACCATTTTGTAATCGTCCCATCTTCCCCAGAACCGGTCCCAATGTCCAACAAATCTGAATCCCCTCCTTCCTTCCCATCCCTACATCCACGTGTTCATCTTGCCTATTTTTTTTTCATTTCTACGCTGGCTAGCACGTGGCACTGATAGTGATCACGAGATCACTGCCTTTGAGGTCCTTCCCTTTAACTTCTCTCCTAGCTCCCTGAATTCTGCTTTTGGGACCTCGTGTTGTTTTTTACATATATCATTGGTGCTTGTATGCACCAAGACAACTGGCTGTTCACCCTCTCCTTTTAGAATGCTCTGCAGCCGATCGGTGACATCCCTAACCCGAGCACCTGGGAGGCAACATACCATCCAGGAGTCCCGTGTTCGGCCACAGAACCGCCGATCTACTCCACTCACAAGAGAATCCCCTATTACTATGGACCCATGAGTCTTTTTCACGCCATTCTGACCAGCAGTGCCCACCACAGTGCCGTCATGCTGGCAGCTGCCTGGTCGGCCATCTCCCTCTAGTTTCCAAAATGTTATACTTGTTTTGGATGGAGATGAGCTCAGGGGACACCTGCACTGCCTTACTACTCTTTCTATGCCTTTTGGTCACCCATTCACTGTCTCCCTCAGCAATCCTAACCTGCGTGTGACCAGTTCACTAAACATGCTATCCACGACCTCCACAGCATCGCGGATCCTCCACAGTGAGTCCATCCGCAGCTCCAGAGCCGTTATACGGTCAAACAAGAGCTTCAGCTGGACATACTTCTTGGAAGTGTAAGGTTCAGGAACATCAGACACGTCCCTGACCTCCCATATCAAGCAAGACGCACAGGGCATCGTTCTGAGGTCCCCTGCCATTGTAGGCTTAGCTTTATATCAAATAACTCAACCCAAACAATGCACTTGAATATATGAAAAAGAAAGATAAAGAAAAATGAAAGCTTTATCTTACAGAATCTTTTTCTTCCAGTTCGAGGTGGCGGGGTGCGGGATGTGCGGGAGGGCGATACTACACGTGTAGTATCTCGGGTGCAGCCATTGCCCAATTAAAAATTAAGCTCTTACCTTCCCAGCAGCCCTTTCTTCACTCCACCTTCTCTCCTCGCCGCTCTGTCAAAATGGAGGTACAGCCAATTCCATTTTCATCTGTCGCCCCGTGATCAGCTTTTCCTTTCTCCCTGCCTCACAATTATCGGTCCCCTTTATCTGTCTGCCTGCTCTTCTGTCTCTTTCAAGGCTCCATCTCCACCTATTGCAGCAGTGAGAAGCCTCGCCCCCCAAACCCACCCACCCCCATCTGCACCTTTTCCTAGCTACTTTCAGTTACGATGAAGGATGACTGGATCTGAAGCGTTAGCATTGCTTTAACTCCGCAGAATCTGCCAAACCTGCTGAGTTTCTCAAGCAATTTCTCTTTTCATTCACATTCACATCCAGACGACGTTCCTCAGGTGGGACCGAACTGCCTATTGGCTATAAGCTCGAGATGGACTATGAGTTATAAAGTAATCTCACAACTAACAACAGGGAAATTCCAAACTATTCTTTCAAACATACTGCAGCCTTAGTGCACCACCACTTCCCAGACAATGTTGAATAGAGAGAAACAAAGAACATAATAAGAATGGGCCATAAAAAATGAATTTCACCAATCACAGTCTCGATTAGATTACCTTTCCCTTCCGATGTCTCCAGGACGGAAATGAATGAAATGGGAGAAATTCAATAACATATGACATCTAAATTCATTGGAACGATTTTCCCATTGGCCAGAAAACCAAATAATGACGAGTCGAGTCACCGCAGGACTTTGTTTCACAACAGTGATGAAATAACATTCTCCATTCGGTTCCAGTAAAAACTCAACTTGCCTGGAACAGCAGAGCTGTTGGCGATTTTCCGCACGGGAGGCGAACACGATCATGACAGCAGAGACACTTTGAAATATTCAGCACTGTCCCACACCACAGGGAATTCCCCTTGAAGGAAGCCCATTTTTCTTTTGTTTTCAGCATCAAAACAGTGGGGACAAAAGCAATGTTTCAACAAGCGGCGTCGTTGGAGTTGGTCAGCAGAAAAGGCAGCAATGGGATTCAAACCCACGCCCTTTTGGAGCGAGGAACCGGGATTCAGCAACTTAGACAGCTCGGCCACACGACCAGACACGCCCTACATCTCCAATTGTACTCCTGCCTAACAACAGATGCAAAGGGTTCCATGATCCCTCTCCGACTCGCACAGCTGCTGGGATGTGCCCGGATACAATGTCAATTTCGCTGCAGATAATGATAACCCATGAATCCAGACAAAAATCAATGGTAAGCTGAGTCTATCTTCTCAGACTCTTTTCAGCTACAAATGTATCTGTGAGTGCGTGAGAATATATGTTCGCTTGTGATTTGGTCAAATAACCATGAGCTGCTTGACATTATTGCAATTTCGATTCTTGCTTTGCTAAATGATTTCACCCATTGCTCGAAACAGGACGACTTTCACGTTTACACGGAACACGAAACACACCGGACTACAGGGAAAATGCACAAAGCTGAGCAGGCCGTCTCCCAAATCATACCGGGCAGCATAGTTTCAGTCACTGTGTCTGTTTTGCAGAATAAGGGTCCCAAAGAATGTTCTCCACCCTAAAACCGGAGGTCGCATTATAATCCGAGAACGACAGATCACATTGTCAGGGTGCTCTGACCTCGGGGCCAGTTCGAGATGCCACTTTCCTTGCCTTTTACCTTAACCATGGAATTTGCTGCAGAGATGTTCACTCCTGGACATCAGCCACATGGATACCAACTGAGTTGGAAACCTGTGCGGGAATCGATGAAAAGCGACTCAATAAATTTTAATAAATTGCATGGTGCTTTTTAGAAGTGCAGTTTGTGTTCACCTCAATCTAAAAGGCAGTTTCTGAACATAGTAACAGAAGTCAAAAGGTAATTACCTCATCCCACCCTCACTCCGGAAGTGGTGCTAACTGCACGTGAAGAGCTCTCACGCCTGAGTCACCTTCACGTCTCTGGTTGCTGAGTGAATCACAAAGAAGGACTTTCACCAGTGCTGCAACTGCCTCACTTCCCCACTCCCCCTCCCCGTTTACATTTTCCTGCTCGTCAGTGATTTAAAGAAAACCAAATGGATGCGATGTCATTCTGTAGCCTCTCTGTCGATTCCTCCGTTTCAGTTCCAACGTGGCTTTGATCTCGGGGCGAACCTTAATACTAGCGATGCTATGAAAGCGCAGGTCCAGAGGTTCCTCTAAGAGTGTAATTTCTTTCATTGCTGTTGCTGATTGAATGAGCCACTAACGTGCAAACTGCTCCGAAACATGATTCAGGACCTCTGGTGCCAATCCTCGCACGTTCAATAACGACAGACACCTTCCAAATGAGGTCTTTCAGAGACGACTTTGGGGTACATTTGACAGACAGACAGATTCAGGAATCCGTGGTGCGCTGTGACACCAGCGCATCAGCTTCTTCCCTGTCTTTGAACCGGGCCGGCTGCGCAAGGAATGCAAATGAGGTACTGCTTTTCGTGGAAGGATCAGAAGGGGGTAACTACACTCTCAAACAGAATTACATATGATCAGAACTAGCTTGGAGAAACACTTTACAATGCTTTGCACTGCAAGTAAATGGAATTTCATTAAATTTCACGACTGAGCAGATTTGTTCAAGCAAACTCGAATGCAGGTTTGCAGATGGGAAAGCAAGCAAGAAAGCTCCGTTCTTGTCCATGTAAAAGGCTGCCTTTGAAGAGCAAAGCAGTTTCTGCTCAGATTCGAGCTGGTGACCTTTCGCATGCAAAGCAAACGTGAGGACCACTACACTACAGAAACATGCCTCAGTCAGCCCTGCTGCGGTTCAGTGGCAGCCAGCACTGAAAGTTGAAGCCATTCTACGTTTCACCTTTCTGTTTCCAATAGCTCGTTGTTTAATAGGACTTGTTTAAATTTGGCTACGTGGTGAGCATGGACGAGATACACCGAAGTATCTGTTTCCACGCAGTGTACCCCAATAACGATGTGTTGCTTGCACCTGCTTTAAAGGATTACTTTTTAGCGGAGTTTGCCGTCGCAGTCTGTGGCAAAATCATTTAGTCTGTTCGACTGCTCACAGCAAAGGGAGCATTGTGAAACACCGCAGAAACGAACGACTTCCTTAACTTTGCTCCGACTGACCATACTCCGTGAGAGTTTCCCAGATTCTCAGTTGAGGATTTTTGCAGCTGGAAGTTACCTCAGAAACCCTGTTAACTAGTACTGTACTGAGCGATTCGCAAAACAGAAAGCATTTAACATGGAACCCAAACAAAACTGGCATACCAAATCCCTTTTCAGACAGGGCGAGCATGGATGCTAATTGTGAGACAGTCCGAGGGCATGAGCCATAAAGTAATCTCACAACTAACAACAGGGCAATTCCAAACTACTCTTTCAAACATACTGGAGCCTGAGTGCACCACCACTTCCCAGACAATGCTGAAAAGAGAGAAAGAAAGAACATAATAAGAATGGGCCATAAAAAGTTAATTTCACCAATCACAGTCTCGATTAGATTACCTTTCCCTTCCGATGTCTCCAGGACGGAAATGACGGAAATGGGAGAAATTCAATAACATATGACATCGACATTCATTGGAACGAATTTCCCATTCGCCAGAAAACCAAATAACGACGAGTTGAGTCCCCCCGGGACTTTGTTTCGCAACAGCGATGAAATAACAGTCTCCATTCGGTTCCAGTAAAAGCTCAACTTTTCTGGAACGGAAAGCAACAACACAGCTGCTTGCGATATTCCACACGGGAAGCGAACACGACCATTACAGCAGAGACACTTTGAAATATTCAGCACTATCCCACGCCACTGTTAAATTCCCGGGAAGCAAACCCACTTTTCGTTTGTTTTGAACATCAATATAGTAGAGATCGACACAGCATTTTAACAAGCTGCAGTGTTAGAGGTGATTGGCAGGCATGGCAGTGGGGGCACTCGAAGCCTCGCTCCTATTGAGACGAGAATCGGGAAATCCAGCGACTTAACAGCAGGGCAATTCCAAACTGCGCGTTCAGTCCTACCTCAGATTTAGTGCACTACCACTTCCCAGAAAGTGCTGGAAAGAAAGGAAGAAGGAACATAATGAGAATGGGCCATAAAAAGTGAATTTCATCAATTGATTAGATTATCTTTCCCTTCTGTCTCGAGGACGGAAATGAAGGAACACACGACATCGCAAACATTTTCCCATTCGCCAAAACACCAAATAACGACGAGTTGAGTCACCGCAGGACTTTGTTTCATAACAGCGATGGTATAAGAGTCTGCTTTCGGCTCCAGTGAAAACTCAACTTTTCTGAAATGAAACAGCTGCTGTCGAGCTGCTTGTGCCCGCGATTTTTCGTACGGGAGGCGAACACTGTTATGTCAGCACAGGCACTGACTCCTTTGCTTGAGTCTATATTCGCACCTCCCACTGTCAAGTCTTTGAGAAGCAAACCCCAACTTTTTAACTTTGACCCACATTTCAACATGCTGTAATATTCCAGTTGATCCACTATAATGGCAGCGCAGGCATTCGAATTTACATAACCGAGAGTCAAAAAACCTCAGCACATCTCTTTAGCCCTCTGTGCGATGTGACCTTGCTGGATGCTTTCAGACGTTTTCGCATTTGCACCTGCAAAGTAACAGAAGCACGTTCCCAGGGAAAGGATTACGTAATCCCTCTCCTGCTTGCACAGCTGCTGGGAATTTCTGGCTACAATATCAATTTCGCAGCAGATAAGGATAGCCCATTAATCTAGACATAAATCAATGGTTATCTGAATCTATCTTCTGAGCCGCTTTTCAGCTGCAAATGTACATGTATGTGTGTAAGAATGTATGTTCGGTTTTGATTTCATAAAATAACCATGAGCTGCATGATTTCGAGGTGCACTCGGTAAAGTTGGAGATCCCAGCCTGATGTCCCGATGTTCCCAGATCGATGTCAATCAAAACTATTCCAGGTGAGTTTTGGGCTCCCAGCCTGATGTTCCAATGCTCCCTGTTCCATGTCAATCTAAGCTGCTCCAGGTAAGTTTGGTGATCCGAGGTTGATGTGCCAATTCTCCCTGCTGCGCAATGTCAATAGAAGTTGCTCCAGGTGAATTTGGAGCTCCCAACCTGATGTCCCAATGTTCCCTGCTCCATGTCAATACAAGCTTCTCCAGGTCCCGTTGGAGCACACCGTCTGATCCCCCAATTATCCCTGCTGCTCCATGTCAATAGAAGCCACTCAAGTTGCTATTTGAGCTGAAGACCCGGCATCTCATGCGCCTCTATACGATCATAGAAGTAACGTGCGCTCACTGGTTGCAAATCTGGTGGGGGGGGGGGGGCACAGAGTAGTTGGACTATTAAAGTTGTATCCAAATACAGGTATTTTCCGCAACATGAGAACCTTACCTTATTTTTAATAACCACCCAAGTATACTTTGTGAAAGACTTTCTTTCCAATGCCTTGTTTAGCATGTGCCTGTTGCACCCAACGGGACATAATGTAATAGTGGTAAATAGTGGATTTTCAATAAATATTACATCATATGTTTCATGCTGAGTAACTGCTATTTAGCAAGGATGACGAATTTGAGGAAATCAGCAGTTTTGTTTTCTGTGAGGGAATGAGTTTTGTATTCATTAAATTGAACTTGTTAAATGTGTAAAATGATCACAATAGATCTCAATTGGAAAGATGTTTGATAATGTTGTTATCCAACATGAAATGAGGCGTTGTCTTCTCTTGGCAACACCAGTGTTAGAACTAACTACCTATTAATGACAAGAGAGTAAATGAAATTTAAATAATTTCACATGTTTGTTCTACATTAGTCAGGGGTTATTGATCCACAGTTTTGGTCAGTCCCTGCAGTTAACATGATGTCTGCTCCAATTGTTCATAAAGAGAGGGAGCTGGCTTCCCACTTCTTGTCTTTGTCTGCGTCTCATGTTCAGCATTCATCACTGGCAAGAGCAACGAGAAAGGGAGAGACCAATGTGTAACTGTGTCCATGCCCATGCACAGTACCGACATTGCCAAGTTCTCTGCTGTGCATTTACAGCCAGTACTCGGTGTCCCTGAACCCTTCCTCTGCCGCTTTTGAAATATCTCCATTATTTTCTGCTGTCTGTCTGAGCTTTTGTCACTAAGATGAATTACTTCTACCCACTCTGCTACAGGTTTCATCTGACAAAATACTCATTACCAATCCATTGGATAAACATGCTCTTGCCATCTCTCGTTATTTGCTTTTCCTGGATCTCATTCATTGGATAAAAGCTCACAATAACTTGTCTTCGAAAGTAAACCCGTGTTCCTTTTCATTATCCGAAGTCAGTCTGCATTTCAATATCATTTAAGGGAAAGATTCGACTAATTAATGGAGACTTGACGGCATCATCGATGGCAGTAAACTGACTAATTAGCACCACTAATCCAATTTACTAGATTAGTGGTGCTGGAAGAGCACAGCAGTTCAGACAGCAATCAACGAGCAGCAAAATCGAAGTTTCGGGCAAAAGCCCTTCAACAGGAATAAGGCTTTTGCCCGAAACGTCGATTTTGCTGCTCGTTGATTGCTGTCTGAACTGCTGTGCTCTTCCAGCACCACTAATCCAGTTTTGACCTCCAATTTAGCCGAGACCCAAACAAAAGCAATGTCATGAACGACTGCACTCCATAAGCGACGAGAATGCGATTCAATCCCACGCCTGCAGAGAATCAATCACTTTAACATCTCAGACACCTCGTCACACATGCTCTGCACATCTGACCATATGTTTAACTGAGTTGAGAAAATTGGGCATAGAAGCGGATTCTTCTCCCTGCTCTTGGTGAAATGATAAATAGCATAGTCCAGTTCACAAAGAATGGCCTCACCTCTGCTCGATGGGGCAAGTGCATTCCCAATGTGGCATTCTGCTCACATGATCTGCACAGAAATAAAGAAATAACTAATTAACAAGATCTGTTGAATTGAATTCAATCAAGAATTGGAGCTGATGAAATGAAAAATCACATGACAGGGGCGATGTAACACTGTCTCTGAAGAATTGTTTTCCCCACTCGAGGACAGTCCACAGTGCTTAGTTGCAGGACTAGCACTCCCTCTCTTCTGGACAGATATTTTTGACCAATCGCACTTATGCGCAGAGCAAACAATTTCAAAATCTTAAATAAGACTAACTGAAAATTGAATTGAACAACGCAAAAAAATGACAGGAGAGACTCTTTACCAGTAAAGTTCATTTTGCTCAACCTTGGCCTGTCTTCTTTTCCTGGGTTGGGTAAAGATCACAGCAACACAGTGAGCAAATGGCAGAGGGAAAATGTGTGTAGTACCACAGGGCATGCTGGAAGCAGCAGCAGATACACAGGGAAGTGAATTTCCCACAACGGGAAAACTCAGCGGGCTGAGATGGAAGAACTCAGAATATTATGAAATGTTATAACTGAATCCGCAGGCACTCTGGAGATCAATAATTGAATCAGTTCAAAATTAAAATTAAAGGATTTCTATGAATTAAAATCAAAATAGAAAAGTCCAGGGGTTAGTGGATGGAAATATTGCAATTATATTAATAATTAATTAACTCATCTTAGCAATGAGCAGCTGATCAATTTCCTCTTAGAACGTTGGAACCCCTGGTAAAGGCGATCATATAATTCCAGGTACCAGCCGTGGAATCAGTGATACTCGTTTTCCCATCCGTTTTGATACAATCATACAATGTGGCAGTAAGCATTAATGCGTGGATCCAGTGCAGCAGTTAATCAGTGGATGGTATCTCTGTGCCAATGTAGTACGCTGTGTTGAGTGGAGATTTTAAATTTGATTCTCACATGGAGCTGCTTCAATTTGTTATTGTATTGAAGTTTCAGGATGGAAGGCGATGGTCAAAGCCAAGTTGATTGGAAAGTACCAGTTTGTTTGAATTGAGAAACGACCTTTTCTGGAAAATGACTCATTACCAACAACCATGCTGCAAAATTTTAAAACGTGACAACATGTGTGGACAGAGAACCGAAAATAATTTTTCAACAAATGGATGGCGTTTCCCATGCGCACTGCGTTAACTTCAGAGAAAACAAAACATGTTGAGCCCGTTTCGTGTTACTCAATTTGCGGTAAACTCGCAAAAGTCATTGTAATAATCAAAAAGGAATTAGATTGATCACAAGGGACCATTCGAATATTGCATTCAGTTCTGGTCAGAATCTCTTTCAGCTTAAAATTGTGTGTTGTTGGAAAGAATAGATGGCTAAAAAAAGACAAAAAAGACAGAGACAACTTTGAGAATTTAATGGATGCAGATCAAAAAGCATGAAAGATACGTAACATGATGTAAATCTGGTAAAATATTTAAAGCAGGCATGATGTCTCCTAGCGACAATTCAATTCCTTCTCATGAGGAAATAACTTTTGTTTGCAATCTTCTAGAAGATCAATTCCATTTACAATGTTTTACGTTGAAATTCATGAATATTTTATATTCCGTCTTATCCAGCTGGACGTGTTCATGAAACGTCTTTTTTGATAAGTCAACAAAAGTTTTACACACACTTTGACTTTCTCCCAGTGGTAAATTCCCTACTTGTGTTCGAGTTCATGTGTCTTATGAAACACTCTGGACTCAGCTTCTATCATTCTTTCTGGAAATTCGTTTAGGGTTTAAATAGCTCTTGAGCAGAAGAAACTCTGACACAAGTTTTTCTGGATCATTGACCAATGGTTTTGAATCTGAGACTCTATTTATGGATTTACTCGAAGAGGGAATACCACTGATTTAGTCACTTCAAACCTTACGTGAAAGATCTCTTTCGTTCTCTTCCCACACTTGCATGTTTCCGGTACAGCATTTTCAAAATGATGTGCATAAAATCCCTCATTCCGTCTATCATCCACATAAAACCGGGTTGTATCATTTCTAATGTTTTTATGCCTCAGTAAACCTCAACCCTGAGTTTCCTCATGCCTTTCTATACAGGAATTTGTGGCTGTGCCCTTTCTAATGTCTTTCCTTTTTTTTGTTGGAGAGTGAGCACAACGATTACAAATAATGTATGCACTGAGTTTGACCTTTAGATTTTACTGTTACACTATGCTTTATAACACAATTTCGCAATTCATAAATTCAAACAACGTTCATTATTATCTAACCAGATCATAAACAACCTCCCCATGAAAACTTCCTTTGTACTTCCAAGTATTTTGGGAAAAGGGTTTTAAGGCCAGCATCCCTCAATCCCCTTGACCTGAGTGAGTCTCAGCTTTTTCCAAAGGTAACTGAGATTCAATCACGTCATAGTGGGGCTGCAGTCGTTTTCTGTGCAGACTGGTTGGGGACATGAAATACCCGTCACCAAAGACCACTGTGGATCTAAAATCAAAACTTTCCAAAAAACAATTATCATATCTATTGTTTATCATCTTTCTGTGTTCTTGTCTGGTTTGTTCGTGTGCCCCTGTATTAAATCCTGCCCAACGTTTAATTTGTGAATGGAGACATTGAATGATTTTACTCATACGCTCCTGGAGGACAGTCCTCCCATTATTGGGATGAATCCAGTGAACATTCTCAACGCATCGTCAAAGCCAAGGATTCCCATCTCGGAATTGGGGATCGGTTCTGCACTGAACTCAATGTGTGTGCTCATTAAAAGCAAAACAATTGCAGCAAGATTTTCAGACAAAGATTTTGCAATCTGCTTGTATTAACGTTTGTCCCAACAGTTACATTCCTTATTATCATTTGTTTGTGGATGATAAAATTTCCTGAATCCTTCTGTTTTTATTTCATATTGGCTGATGTTGCAGCAGTTTATAATATTAGTGATTTCTAGAAACCTCCAGAGAGCACTGTAGCTGATAATGTGAAATGAGACCGCAGTTATGATTGGCCTCAGAATGAAGGTGTCGCTGGTTTGCAGTGATGACAGTGTGGCTGAGTTCCGTATTTATTTTGGAGGAGGACAGGTTGAGTCTAAGATGAGCGCTTTAAACCGAAGCAAGGTGAATGGTATCAGAGAGCGAAGTTAAGGTGAGCTGAATTGAAGTGGAAAATTGCATCAAAAGTTGGGGCAGTACAGCTTCATCATGTCACTCAGACTGTAAAAGGCACGCAGAAGAAGCAAAACACCTTCAGTGCAGCACAATGACAGGTCAAGTGGGAAGGAAACAAAGCAAGATACTAAGATAGAAAAAACAAGTTCTGTGAAAGGTTTCGCAATATATTCTTTGTTAAATGCCGACTGCCCTCTCGTTGGAAAATGGAATTTCCTGCAGTGTAACGGTGGTATTTGAATTGCTCCAACGCAAGGCCAAGAGGCAAGGACACATTACCTTTTGTAACAGTGTGGCCTTGTGAAAGCACGCTCGGCGCATCTACCAGAATTCAGGACTTCAAAGATCTCCTCTGTGATGTCCAACGTATTTGCTGCTCCTGTAGTCAGATCTCAATAGCTTTACCATGTGTCTTCCTCAGTTCCCTGCTTCCCGTAAAAACTCCAAATGTGAACAAATCACCAGTATTTCCACTTCCAATCATTGTTCGTAACTCCCGTGCTGACAAAACGTACAATTAACCAATTTGCCTTCTCTGGCTCTCACTCTGGTATCATCTGAATAATGAACTGCACACTGCCTGATCCCCAGGACACCCTGCAGGATTTTCATCCTCCCTGTGACATGTATGTGCTGGGTAATATTATGTTGTGTAGATTTGCCAATATTACCGTTATCTAACTCCTTGCATTCTGTTGGTCGAATTGTGATTCCACTCAAAATCACAAATGTGTCACAAAGCACATTAGCTCTACTGGCTCTACACAGAGACAAATGCGCTTCTCTGTTGGTATAGTTCTCTTGCCTTCTCCCTGAAACTCTGCACACTTTTACTTTTAACATAAACATCGAATTAGTTTTTAAATAACTTGATTGAAAGTGTGTCTTTGTCAATGTCAGGTAGTGGTTTAATGACCCTAACCACTCCATATGTACATTTTGATTCTTTTACTAATGACTTTTAAACTCTACCGAATCGTTCTCGATCCCTTCAGGCGTGTGGAGCATTCTCCCTTCCTTATTTCGTCTGTCTAATCCACACATGTCTTGGAAAGGTTTTTCTGCTCTCCAAAGAGAACTGTCCCAACTTTCCAAATGACTTTATTTTTGCCATTCCTCATACACCACACCATTCCCATCAAGCTCTCCAGCTCGGTTTCCAATCATTTCACCTTCCCATTTCCTAAAGGTCAACATTCAGAACTGTTCGAACATCCACATGGTGGATTTATTCAGAGTGGGATTGCGTGTGTGAACATCCTGTAACATTTGTTTCGCTTTCACCACATATGGTACTGTGTCATGCCCACTACAATGACACTTCTGACCCCAAAACACAAAGTTATTTTAAGGGGTGCAACGTCATAATTTGCACTTTGCACTAACAGTTGATAGGGCGACTGGGCAAAAGTGAAATCAAAAAACCAAGGCTCGAAGGCGACTTGAAGTACGAATTCTCACATGCCAGTATGAACACAAGCTATGAAGCGAAGATCATACCCCAAACACTCTTGCATTTCCAACACTAAACCATCTGAGAGTCACTCAGATCCAACTACATCCCACTTTGCTCTCCGATTTTGAAGCAGCAAAGAGTTTCAAGAATATCACCTACTCATTCCCTCTCCTTGTTCGCGGGACTTTGCTGTTTATCACTTCCGCTTGGACTGAGCTGTGTCAATCGGCAGATTATTCATCTATTTCCATCCACCTGCAGGTAGTGTGAGGGGAGGCAAGCGCGAATACGCTCTAAAGCTCTCTCACATCGGCACAACCAGGTCCCTCAAGTGCTGGAAATCAGCAAGTTTGAATGGGAACATCCTCCCAATATCATTTATCTGAGAGAGCGACAAAGATGTTGTGATAGTGGGACATATAGAAATGTACTCCGGATACTCTTCCTTCAGGTAAATTCATGTGAGGGCATTTATGTGCACACTGTTTGGTGTTCAGAATCCATCTTCACACAGCAATCCTGCAGAGAAGTTTTTCTAATATCGACATCTGTTTCTTTGCTGCAATCTGGCAGCATTTAGCATCTGAGCCCCAACTGTCCGAGATGAAGAGAATCCGAGTAAAACCCTCACTCACTGAGAGCCATTCCCACAGCCCTGAACCGCAGGCTGCAGATAATCTGACGCGGAAGGAGGGTTAAAGATGAGACAATGTTTCACCCTCAGCCACTCTGTCCCAGAAACAGGAGGAGGGACAGCATCAATGAGTGGCGTCACTCACGCGACGGCAGAAGCCGTTCAGCCCATCGAGTCCACTGCGACTCCGCGTCAGTTGTAAATCTCTGTGGTTATTCATAATTGGTGATGTATGTCCTAATAATGCGAAACTGTGTATGTGTCGTAATGCTGTCTCCAACAAGATGATCCAATTGCCATTCATGGCTTTTCATTTCACAGGGAGGACATTGCTGTGTGAAACAGCTTGGGGAATAAATGCAGAGCGTCATGTGCACAGAGCACTCTGCAACTGATCTGTCTTACCTACACCAGTTTATTCCCAGATCTGGCAAGTAATATTGCTAATCAAATCAGAGAAGACAGATAGAGAACAGGAAAAGAGTTTCCAGACATTCACAAGCGGGTTTCCTCACCTGTGTAAATTTGGCAGGTGTATCAGCATGAGATATTCATTTCAGATACATTGAGAGAAAGGAAGTGGAAATTGAAACAACATGCAATACGTTGAATGAAGCTATATTATCGAGGAACACTGGCGGGGCAGTACACACACTGAAACCTGGAATTGTCAACGAGCAGAGGATGTTTTCCGTCCATTAATTTCTGGGTTATGAGCCCAGTATGCTCCCGCTGGGTTGCTCTGTTATCGCTTCCTACAGCAGTTTCCCGCGATCTTCAGTTTTTAATCTGGCATGTGCCATGTGCCTCAGAGGATGATTTCAAGAAGGACTTCACTATTATCGTGTGATACACTATGGCGCAGATGTGTCCCGGCTGTGTCAACATAACCTGTGAGCAACTTCCCACATTCTGTTGGTTTAACTGGGATTTCACTCAGAATCACGAAATAGTGCAAAGTGAGGCCATACAGCCCACCTTCGCTGTGCTGGCACCAAACAATAAGGAAATGTCTGTGTCGTTCGTTTGATTGATTTTATTTGATTGATTGTCACATGCACCTGAGTGCAGTGAAAACCTTTGCAATTGGTAAAGGCAGATCATTATAATCAAGGACATGTAGAACACAGCATGAGCAAAACAAGGCATTCAGGTTATTCCGCACAGGACATGCGCTCAGCAAGATCCACATTAACAGGATCAGCATCATTTGGAGTTAGAGAATCTATTCCCCCGTCTACTAACCGCCGACAAGAAGCAGCTGGTGTGTGTCTTGAAGATTCAGTATCTTGATCTGAACTCGATCTCATCGAACTCATACTTTCTGAGTCAAAAATGGGAACGGATGCAAAGCTTCAGGGCTCAAGTGTCACTTCTCGCACGTACATCACCCACTCGATATATCACACCCAAGACCAACGAGCCATAACCGCACCTTAAGCGTGATCTATAAATCAGGTGAGTCTCTTTGTTTAAAAAATGCTTTTTCTTTTGTTTCGGAATGAAGGCAGCACTGAGTTTTTAACAATAGCTCCTTGCCATTCTGCCTACCGTTTCCGAGGAGGCTGCGCCAGCCCTTCCCCCGCTGGCAGCTGGACAAACCCATCTTCTATTGGCAATCAGTGTTGTGGGAGAGCAAGATGAATGCGCTCTTCAGCTCCCTATCAAACACCGGCTTCTGCAGCGGGGTAGGGGGCTCGTGGTAGATTTTGAGTTATGGAAATTCTGGAAAGCTGTACAAAAGGGAGATCTTGCATGCACAGGAACTCATATTCTTTTCAGAACCTTGTCCAAATAATTCCATCTGAGACAGATAGAAAAGTGCAGAAATGCTGGGAAAGAGAGAATCTCTCCTAGTAATCGGAAACAGTGTCTGTGTACTTCTCGAATTCACAACGAGGGCTCTGCTGTCTGACTCAACATGGGATGTTACTGCAGCGAGTCCTATCGCTCCGGCACATTGCACCTGATGTGCGTAAACTTTACCACGTTACCCCCAGCTTAGGGAGGAGTTTTTTTTTCACAGCTCACATCACCCCAGAGTGACAGGGAACAGAAGAAAGCAATTCAGACCAGCATCTTACCACCTGCTGGGGAGAAAAGGGATTTAGGAGAGCAGACAGTCTCGACCAGTGCATATTTCCATCATTTACAATCTTGGTCTGTGTTACAACAAAATTAGGAACCAGGAACTGTTTATTTTGCTTCTTAAAACAGGCATGAAAACTTTGCAGAGCATAGATACCTGCTGTTAGTGAAATGATGATTAGCAGAGTACAGTGCACAGAGTATGGTCTGTCCTCTGTTTTATGGGACCAGCACTCTCCAACTGTGATCCTTTGCTCACATGATTTGAACACAAACAAATAAATGACTCCGTGACAAAACTTGTTGAATCAGATTCTCTGAGGAATTGAAGGGGATGGAATGAAATCCCCTTGAATGCGGGAATGTTACATTATCTTAGAGGGAATTGTTTTCCAAATTCGAGGAGAGTGCGCAGTGCTGCTTCCAATGGATAAATAGATTGAATCTGCGTGGGGTGTTATTGTAGGGAGCCCTGTTGATTAGATACACTGCATCTTTTGTAGAATGGTGCAAAAGCACGGAACTTTTGCGTCGAGGGGACAACTTCAAAATCGTTAATGAGGCAAAATACACAAATGAGCGAAACAACACAGCAACCACAGAAACTGGTATTACATAACGGAGTAAACTCCTCTGCTAATGTAACTCCTCTGCACCCGATGTGGCCTCCTCTATATTGGGGAGACAGGCCGCCTACATGCGGAACGTTTCAGAGGACACCTCTGGGACACCCGGACCAACCAACCCCACCACCCCATGGCTCAACACTTCAACTCCCCCTCCCACTCCACCAAGAACATGCAGGTCCTTTGACTCCTCCATCCCCAGATCATAGCAACACGACGTTTGGAAGAAGAGCGCCTAATCTTCAGCCTCGGAACCCTGCAACCACAAGTGATGAACTCAGATTTCTCCAGTTTCCTCATTTCCCCTCCCCCACTTTGTCTCAGTCAAATCCCTCGAACTCAGGACCGCCTTCCAAACCTGCAATCTTCTTCTTGACCTCTCCGCCCCCACCCCACTCTGACCTATCACCATCACCTTGACCTCCTTCGACCTATTGCATTTCCAACGCCCGTACCCCAAGTCCCTCCCCCCTACCTTTTGTCTTAGCCTGCTGGACACACTTTCCTCATTTTACAGAAAGTTATTAACTTACAACTATTTACACTCCTTTCTCTAAACCTGTCTTTAATCTTCTGCTCTACAATACTGGTCTGAAGAGCCTTCCCCAACCCGGACCCCATTAATATTTACAAAAATATTCAAATATAAGAACCAGCCAGTTGTCGAATCTTCTCGTTGTATCTTCCTCTGTAGATTTTCTCTCCAGGTCAGTGTCGATGCTTTTTTCTATGTAATCTCTTTCTCCAGATAGTCACCTCTCGTAGATATTACTAGCATCCGACATCTGTTGGACTTTTAGCTGCTCGCTTTGCTGTTTTTTGCCACTCTGGTTAACTGTTCAACATGTCTGATATTTGTTCCACAAACAGGTCGACTGGGGCAGTCAGGTTTGTGAATCTTAGGAAGGAGGTAGAATCGGGGAGTGTGCGGTTCACGGACAATGAGGTTGAAGGTTGTGGCTGGGAGATGCCCAGAGGTGATGAGATTGTGGATGGTCTGGGAGATGATGGTGTGGTGAGGGGAGGAGAGTTTGTCATCGTCGTCTGTCGGAGGAGGTGCATGCGAGTTGGCACCTGGCTTCAGCTTTGTTCCTCTGCCCGACTCACAAGCCTAATTCCTGATGAATGGCTTATGCCTAAATCGTCCATTCTCCTGCTCCTCAGATGTTGCCTGACCTGCTGTGCTTTTCCAGTACAACACTCTCCACTCATTCATTATTACTGTCTCATTTCACACTCCCAGGTCCATGCTGTCTGTTTGATTCTAATGAGCACTGTTCTCATGAACTGCGACAAAATCTGCCAATCTAAAACAAAAACAGAAATCTCTGTAAATTCACAGGTGTGCTGGCAGCATCTGTGCAGATGAATCACAGTTAACGTTTCACATCCATTGGGTCCGTCTGTCCACAGATGCTGCCAGACGTCCTGAAATATTCCAGAAACGACTGTTTTTGTTTGATTTTCAACATCAGCATTTTTTTCATTTTTGTTTTCTTATTTACTGCAAGTATTATTTGGCTAAAGATTACGTTAAATGTTTTAAATATGACTGTGATGGAACGGCCAGATTCCACCAGCCGGCTCCTTTTATTTGGTTCACGTGACCAATGCCTTTCCACTTGGTCACCGCGCCCTACAGCTGCACTGCATATAAATTGACAACATTGTGGCATTGGTAATCAGGAGCGAGATTGATTGAAATTATTGAAAACTTAGGATAAACAGATAAAATACGGGATATAAAACGGTAAACTAAAAGGGAAAGAGAGAACAGCGCATGATAATTTCTTGACAAAACTGAAATATAATTGCTCAAGATAAAGAAAGTGCCTTCATCTGAAAACATACCATAACATGAAATGTAATTTTTGGGACAACCAATTTCAACAGATTGCAAAATCTTAGTTTTAAAGTCTTGCTGCAACTGTTTTGGTTTTAATGAATGCACACATGAGACTCAGTGCGTTAATGGTCTCCTAAAATGGAAAAGGAAATCCTTGCCTTCGAGGATACGTGGGGAATGTTCACTGATTCATCCCAGTAATGGCAGGACTGTCCCCAGGAAGCGTCTGAGTAAAATCTGTCACTGTTCCATGGAGTTTCGAATGAGTGGTGAAGGGAATGTCTCCATTCACAAATTAATCATTCAGTAGAATTCATTACAGGGACCCAAGAAATGATGAACAAATTGAACAAGAACATGGACATACGACACACAATAGCCACGACCATTACTCTGTGAAAACTGTTGATTTCAGATCCACGGTGGCCTTTGGTGATGGCATTTCCTGTCCAGAACCAGTCTGCACAGGAATGACGGGAGACACACTATGAAGTATTTGAACTTCAGTCGCCTTTAGAAATAGCTGAGACTGACTCTGGACACGGAGATTTAGAGATGTTGGCCTTACAAACCTTTCAGACATTCCGTGGAAGAATATAGGAAGTGATAGAAAATTTTCGTCTCCATGGAGACGATGTTCATGAACTGGATGTTTAGTAATTTACCTTATTGGAGTTTATAAATAGAGGCGTCATATTTAAAAAGAAAAGAGTTCATAGTGTAACTGCAAAATCTTTTGGTCATACTCAGTGGGAACATTGTGTGCAATCCTTGTCCTCATTATCCACCAAAAACATGTCAAGAAGTTAGAAAGGGCACAGACACTGTTTCCTGGATAGCAAGATATTACAAAGCTAAGTGACGTTGTTTTCTGAGACATAAAATTATCAGAAAGGATATAAACGGGATTAAAGAAAAAATGAAGGAGTTTATTCACGAGATTTGGAAATGCTGGAGCAGAAACACGCAAGTTTGATGTAAACAAATGAGATTTTCACATAACGCGAGGTTTGAATTAATAAATTGGGGACATTCCCTCTTTCCAGTGAATCAATAACTTTCGTTCGAGCTTGAAAACCATTAGTGAATGATTGAGAAAAGTTTGGATGAGAGTTTCTTCCACTCAATAGAGTTATTTAAATCGTGAACGACTTTCCAGAAGTAAAACGTAGAAGCTGACTTCAGAGTGTTTTAAAAGATACACTAACAAACGTACAAGGAGAGAATTTATCATTGAGTGAAAGTCAGTGTGATTGCGTAACAATTTCGAATTTGTTCACTTCAGATACAAAGACATTTGATGAACACGTACAACTGAATAAGACTGAGTATAACAAGTTCATGGATTGGTAAGGTGTGGCGTATTATTCAAGGAGAAACTCTGTAAATGGATCTGATGTTGTAAAATAACAGCAGACAGAAGTTATATCCTAATGAGTAGGAATTGAATCGTCACTTGGAGACGCAACACCTACTTTAAAGATTTGACCACATTCACATGATGTTATGCACATTTCGTACATTTTTAACTCCACCCAAGAAATCCACCAAGAAGACTCTGTCCTTTTGTATTGTTAACCCTCTGTACTTCTCTGCAGCACGCCATTTAAGATGAAATATGCTCAGACCTAAATTCAGTTCAATACAATATTCAAACGGTCCTATGTGATTTCTGTTTTTATTATTGCAATAACCTTTGTGAGTTTGCAAAAAAACTGTGTAACATGAAACCAGTTCAACATCTATTTTTTCCGGAATTTAACGTAGCGCACTTGGGAAACGTTATCCATCTGCTGAAAAATCACCTTCGGCTCTCTCTCCACACATGTCTGTTCACGTTTTAGGTACTTGCAGGATGTTTGTTGATCAAAAAGTCATTATCCAGAAAAGGTCGTTTCTTAATCCACAAACACGGGTATTTTCCCATAAACTTGGCTTTGCTCAATATCACCTTCTGTCTGTATCCCTCAACCCGACGATAAATTGAAGTTGCTCCATTTGAGGCTCAAAATTACAACTTCGGCACAGCACACCCCACGATACTGGAACAGAGTTACCGTTCATTGGTCACTTTCAGCACAGGAGCAACACATTAATGCTTACCTCCACGTTCCTGGTTTTACCTTAACCTTTGGGAAACCCACTTTCTCTGATTCCATGGCTAGCAACGGGGATTATATGATCATCTTCACCAGTGGTTCTGTCCCCGTGTGAGGAAAGTGGTGAGGTCCTCATTGTAAAGATGGGTAGATTGATGAAATGTACAATTTCATCTTTTGCCTTCACTAACCCATGAGCTTTTTATATTGTTTTGCATCTGTAGAAATCTTAAAATCTTCATCTTGAACAGACTCAATGACAGATCTCCATTGTGTCTCTGGCATCGAATTTCATAGTGTAAACTCCCTCTGAATCCTTCCACCGCATTCCGCTGTTTGGGAAGTGTTCCTGTTGTGTGATATGCACATCCCCGTCTGTCACCTGCTGCTCCCAGTATGCGCTCTGGCACTGCACTCATTTTCCTTCTGACACTTGCTCACTGTGCTGCTGTGATCATACAGTGACTTGGTGTCGCACGGCCCAGGAAAATGATACAGATCAAGGTTTTTGCATTGTTGAGTTCAATTGTCAGTTTAGCCTTATTTTGGATTTTGAAATTGTCTGTCCTGTACACAAGTGCGTGTCAAAAACATCTGAGCGGAAGTTAGGTGTTCCGAATAATGACATTGGGCACTATGCACTCCTCCAGTCTGGAAAACAATTCCTCACAGGCAATTTAATAAACAATAGACAGCAGGTGCAGGAGTAGGTGATTCTGCCCTTCGAGCCAGCACCACCATTCATTATGATCATGGCTTAACATCCTCAATCTGTATCCTGTTCCTGCCTTAGTCCTATAACCCTTGACTCCACGATCCTTCAGAGTTCTATTCAACTCTTTATTGAAAGAAAACCTCCTGCTGTCTCGGGTTCTTCATTCCATTGACTTCAAATCTTCACAGAATTCAACAGACCTTGTTACATATTCATTTCCTCACATTTGTTCAGATCATTATGTGCATAGTGTGACAGTGGGAGTGCACTTGCCCCACAACCCAGGGGTCAGACCATAGTCTTGGAACCGTACTGTTTTATTTCTCATAAAGCAACACCAGGGAGAAATATCTGCTGCTCTGCATGATTTACGAAATTCAATTATTCATAAGGTCATAGCTTTGCGTGCATCTGTGACGAGGTGGCCGAGAGGTTAAGGCGATGGACTGCTAATCCATTGTGCTCTGCACGCGTGGGTTCGAATCCCACTCTCGTCGCTGTCATCAACGGCTTTCAATGGTGCTGTTTTCAGAGGATCACGGCTGTCGTATGGAAACTGGGATTCTAATAGTTTTTTTTATCTGCATTGACGCTATGACAAAAATCTCAAAGAATAGTTTGAGCCTGTTAAATAAATTACATTGCAATGTCGGTTGCATTGGGATAATGAAAAGGAGCGCGATTTTCTTTTTCAAGTCAAGTTGCTGTGAACATTTTTTCGTATGAAAGACATCCAGGAAAATCAAATACCGAGAGCTGCGAAGTGCATGTTATGCAAAGGGATCTTAATGAATGTTTTGTCAGATGAAATCTGGAGGAGGTTGAGTGGAAGTAATTCATCCTGGTGAGAAGAGCACAGCGAGACAGCACAAAATAATGGAGATATTTCAAAATGGGCATGGCGTGGGTTTAGGGGCACTGAGAACTGGCTGTAAATGCACAGTGGAGAATTGCCAATGTGGGTGCCGTGCATGGGCACGGAGAGACTTACACATTGGTCTCACCTTCGCCCCTTGCTCTCGCCGTTAATGAAGGCTGGACATAAGGCACAGATAAACACAAGATGTGAGAAGCAATCTCCCTCACGTTATACACACACTGGATGCATTACATTGAACTATGAACAACTGGAGAAATCAGCATGTTACCTTTCAGGAGTGAAACTAAACTGTGGATCAATAACCGCAGATTCATGCAACATAAACATGAAAAATGATTTAAAATGTAGGGTGTAGGTTTGCTCGCTGAGCTGTAGCTTTGATATCCAGACGTTTCTTTACTTGGCTAGGTAACATCATCATCAGTGGCGACCTCCAAGTGAAGCGAAGCTGTCGTCTCCTGCTTTCTATTTATATCTTTCTCCTCGATGGGGTTCCTGGGGTTTGTGGTGATGTCATTTCCTGTTCGTCTTCTGAGGGGTTGATAGATGGCATCTAGATCTAAGTGTTTGTTTGTGGCATTGTGGTTGGAGTGCCAGGCCTCTAGGAATCCTCTGGCGTGTCTTTGCTTAGCCTGTTCCAGGATAGATGTGTTGTCCCAGTCGAAATAGTGATATTTTTAATCCGTCTGTAGGACAACGAAGGAGAGAAGGTCCTGTCTTTTTGTGGCTAGCTGGTGTTCGTGTATCCTGGTGGCTAACTTTCTTCCTGTTTGTCTTACGTAGTGTTGGTGGCAGTCCTTGCATGGAACTTTGTAGATGACGTTGTTTTTGTCCACGGGTTGAACTGTGTCTTTTAAGTTTGTTAGTTTTTGTTTGAGAGTGTTGATGGGTTTGTGTACTACTTGGATTCCGAGGGGTCTTAGTAGTCTGGCTGTCATTTCTGAAACTTCTTTGATGTATGGTAAGGTGGTTAGGGTTTCTGACTGTGTTTGGTCTGCTTGTCGTGGTTTGTTCTTGAGGAATCTGCGGACTGTATTTTTTGAGTATCTGTTCTTCTCGATTACATTGTAGAGGTGGTTCTCCTCTGTTTTCCGAAATTCGTCTGTGCTGCACTGTGTGGTGGCTCGTTGGAATAGTGTTCTGACACAGCTTTGTTTGTATGTGTTGGGGTGGTTGCTGATGTAGTTAAGTATTTGGTCAGTGTTTGTCGGTTTTCTGTATACGCAGGTTTGTCGTTCTCCATTGTCCTTTCTTTCTACTGTGATGTCCAAGAGTGCGAGGTTGTTTCCGGTTTCTTCCTCCTTGGTGAACTTTATGCCTGTGAGGGTGTTGTTGATGATGTTAAATGTCTTTACTATCTTGTTTTGTTTTGTGATGACAAAGGTCATCTACATAGCGGACCCAGATTTTTGGTTTGATTGTTGGTAGGGCTGTTTGTTCTCGTCTTTGCATTACCGCCTCTGCAATGAATCCTGATACCGGAGATCTAATGGGTGTGCCGTTGGTTTGTTTGTAGATATGTTGTTGAAAGTGAAGTCGGTGGTGAGGTACAGGTCCACGAGCTTCATTATGTTTTCGTTGGTAATGTGATTGATGGTTGTTGGTGTGTCTGTGATGGTCTCTTTAAAAGTTTGGTAAGTGTTTCGTTTGCCAGGCCGATGTTGATGGAGGTGAACAGTGCTGTTATGTCGAATGAGATCATTGCTTCTTCTTCCTGTATTTTGGTTTTTTTGATGATTTTTAGGAATTCCTGGGTGGAGTGGATAGAGTGCTGTGACTCTTCTATGAGGCATTTCAGTCTTGTGTATAGTTCTTTGGCCTGTCTGTAAGTTGGTGTTCTGGGTAAAGAGACTATGGGTCTGAGGGGGGCTCCTCGTTTATGGATTTTTGGTTGTCCGGTTCGACTTGGGCAACACATTGATCCTGGGACAGTCTAAGCAAAGACATGCCAGAGAATTCCCAGAGGCCTGGCACTCCAACCACAACGCCATAAACAAACACATGGATCTAAATGCCATCAACCCCGCAGAAAACGAAAAGGAAATGACATCACCACAAACCCCAGGAACCCCATCCAGGAGAAAGATACAAATAGAAAGCAAGAGACAACAGCTTCGCTTCACTTGGAGGTCGCCACTGATGATGTTACGGAGCCAGATAATGAAACGTCTGGATATCAAACCTACAGCTCAGCAAGCAAACCTACACCCTAAACCTCAACCTGAGCTACACATCTTCACAAATCTTGCGATTGAAAGTGTCTTTATACGCATATCATTAATAGACTTTTCGTTATAATAACCGTCTGGTTGTAAGAAGAAGACACCACATTTCAAGATGGATGACAACGTTACCAATTTTGTTTTGAAATTGAGATCTATTTGATCATTTTAAACAGTGAACAAGTTCATTTTAAATAATGCAAACCACATTCTCTCACCTGGAATAAAAGTGTGATTTCAATATAAACATTGTCCTTGCTAAGTCGCAGTTACTCAACATGAAAAATAGGTTGTAATTTTTATTCAGCTTACATCAATTAGCACCATTATCTTACTTTGGCTTGGCTGCAGTATGCACATGTTAAATAAGGTTTAAGAAATAATGACTTTTGGAAATAATGATTCGGTGGTGACTAAAAATAATATTAGGTTCTCATGATCCGGATATTCCACCAATGGCTCCAGTCGTGGAAATGTTCAGTGGGCAGTATTTCTATGATGGTATAGAAGTATGTGAGCTGCCAGGGATGTGAGCTCCCACTTCATCTGGAGCAGCGTCTTTTGACGTGGACCAGGGAGCATTGTGACATCCGTCTGTGCGTTCCAACCACACCTGGAGCAGCTTCTGTTGACATGGAGCAGCATGGATCATTGGCACATCCGAATGCAAGATCCATCCTCATTTGGAGCAGCTTCAGTTAGCATGGAGCAGGGAGCTTTGCAAGATCCATATGTGAACTCCACTCTCACCTGGATCAGCTTTTAATGACATGTAGCATCAGGGAGCATTGGGACATCAGAGTGATAGATCCAACCTCAACTGGCCTTCTTCTATTGACATGGAGGAGGGAACATTGGGATATCAGACTGGGAGCTCCAAGCTCACAAGGACCAGCGTTTAATGACATGTAGCAGCTGGGAGCATTGGGACATCAGAATGGGAGCTCCAAATTCAAGTGGAGCCGCTTCTATTGACATGGAGCAGCAAGGAGCATTGGAACGTCAGGTTGGGAGCTCCAACATCACCTGGCAAAGCTTGTATTGACATGGAAGAGGAGGGAGGATTAGGACATTAGGCTGGGGGAAAAGTTATTCAACTGCTTTAATCTGAAGTAAAATATGTTTCAACACCTCAGATGTTAATTGATTTATGAAGAATCTTTCCCGGGAAAATAATTAATTCTTTAGATAGTAAAGACAAGTCCTGAAAATATTCAACTCAGGAAAACGCATTGGTACAGAGAGAAATGGGAGTGATGTTTCATGTCTTTGTCTTTTCTTTTCTGGCCGACTCTGCACTCGAATACATTACCGGAAGGACATTTTCACTCATTTCCTTCAAAATACGGACAGGTCATTAACGTCATCTAAAGCTGAAAATTAATGGGAATATGCGCTGTTATGATTAGGCTGGAGTTTACCTCAAATTATGGTGAAAACGCTTCAAAGTCACTTGCAATTTCCAAGATCAGCAGTGACCTCATTGATTGGCTGATCAGATTGTGAATGGTCGTTGTTTTGAGGACAATTTGAAGTGAATCAATGATGGTGATTATCTTTGTTCTTTGTTCACCTTGGGACTGTTCCTGCTATTGCTCATGTCCTTGTTAACACCACAGATCTGCAGCGTGTAAAATCTCAGCTGTGAATCTGGCCAGTGGTACGACCATTCGTATAGCTGGCTTCGGATCAGGCAGTTGTAAGTTCGAATTTTACTTTGCGCAAGCGCATTGTGGAGATTCATCACAAATCCAACCTAATCACTTTTGTAATGCTGAGGTTGATAATATTTGAAATTTTCATCTTCACGAGCGAAAATTCTTTCACTGTCTTCGATCAGTTAAACATTACCAAATGCTATCAGAGTAAAAATCACACAGCACCAGATGGTATCGAACAGACATATTTGGAAGCACTAGTGTTCCATTCACTGCTTCTTCATCAGGTATTTGTCAACTGTTGGAATCTAAAATGGCTTTGTGTGATTATTAAATGTATCCACCCCAGTCCAACACCAACACCTCCAAATCATGGGTACCGTCGACACCACGAACGGATCGGTTAATGTCCAGATGATCTTCCAAAAGATCGTGCATATTGACACATACACCAAGTTTCTGCAGAAAAACACCCACTTGATGAAGGAGCGGCTCTCCGAAATCTAGTGCTTCCAAATAAACTCGCTGGACTCTGCCCTGATATTGTGTAATTTTTAACTTTGTCTACTCAACTCAAACACTGGCACTTCCACATCATCGACAACATCAGTCATGTCCCACTGTTGTCAGAGAAGGCAATCCTGGATTAGCCCAATACATTGCTCATGGGTACGTTTCGTTTTCAGAAACCAACGCGCTCAATCGCTGCAGCTCCTGTGTATGAAAAGCACAGAAAAGAAATAGCTGAGACTCAGTTTTGACAATATTTTGAAACTCTTTGGGAAGTGGAATCAAAGGAGAATGGAGGATGAACTGTCCGACTGTGGAGAGAGAGGGAAGGCACTAATCCCTTCTTTGAAGAGCTGGGGTATTGACTGATCTAAGGCATGAAACAGGTTCCTGGTAGAGCTGCGCACTCTGCATCAGGAACAAGAAGTCCTGATTTTCTGAACGGTAATGAAACGCAGGCCACTCAGTTAAAGCGCTGAATACTAACCACTAGACCACCAGGGATGAGGGCAGAAGCCGTTGCACCGTTTCTTCATAACACATTTTTGGAATAATGTCACTGCAGATATGTTTCCCCTCAAAAATGATTGAATTATCGCGTGTTTACAGCACAGATCTGGGTCCCTTCATCTCGTTTCCCAACACTTGGTCTGTAACCTTGTATGCTCTGACGTTTCACCTGAGGGCCAATTTCTCTGGAACGTTTTAATCTCGTAAAACACAATAAGTGGGATTAAAGTTTGAGATGGGAACTGAACCCCATTTTTACCCATAGACTGAAGCACGCAGACACGTTTCCCCAAGTGTGTCACAGGCCTCGGGAGAAAACAAGCAGAATTTAAGATTTCACCGACTTGTCTGATGTTGTCCCATTTCAGAGTTCAACACCAATGTCTGGTTACAGCAAAGAAAGGAAGCATTCATCCGCTCCCGTCCCAGTGTTCTTTGCCCATTGTTTCCCCATGACTCTGTAGTTTATACTGCCTCACCTCGTTCTTGCTGCCAAACTTGATCACTGCTCACGCCCGCTATTTCCTGTCCTGCCAAACGGTTTGCCTCAAGTTCTTGGAATGAAAAACAGGAATGGCCTATTTCAAGCACTTTTCTACTTTACAAGGACAGTTTTATCACCACTGAGCAAGCACATTGCCAGCTCAGAGAGAAGGTCTCATCCTTTAGAAACTGAAATGCAAAGATGATTGGACAGCCTCAGTATTGTAAACCAACCAACAACACCGGAATAGGGCCGAGGAGATCACGCACAGAAGGATGGGAGAATAGAATGGCGAATCTCATGGTGTCCAGGGTGATGTTAATAGAAATCTTCCCTGGTAGTATAGTGATGAGGATTCAGTGATTTCACTGTCATGGCTTGTTAAATGTTAACGTTTACAGTAATCAATATGAAATACTGCCTGATATTTCGAAGCAGAATGATGTTGTGCAGCAGAAGGAATCGTTTCCCTGCATGACCTAATAAGAGAGCTCAGAAGAGCCAGGAAGAGACATGAGAGCCAGGAGGAGACATTAGAGGTTGTTGGCGGATAGGATCAGGGTTAACCCTAAGGCTTTCCATAGGATTGTCAGGAATAAAAGAATGACGAGAGTTAAATTAGGGCCAATCAAGAATAATAGTGGGAAGTTGTGTTTGGAGTCAGAGGAGACATGGGAAACACTAAATAAATATTTTTCGACAGTGTTCACTATATAAAATGAAAATGTTGGCGAGGAAGATACAGAGATACTTGCATCTCGACCCGAAGAGATTGAGGTTCACAAGGAAGAGGTATAAGAAATACTGTAGAGTGTGAAAATAGACAAGTCCTCTGGGCCAGATGGGATCTATCCTAGAATCCTCTGGGAAGCAAATAAAGAGATTGCCGAGCCAGTGCCATTGATCCAGAAATCATCATTATCTACAGGAATAGTGCCTGAGGACTGGAGGATTGCAAATGTGGTTCCCTTGTTCAAGAAGGGTAGTAGAGACAACCCTGGTAATTACAGACCAGTGAGTCTCACTTCAGTTGTTGGTAAAGCGTTGGAAATGATTATAAGAGATAGGATTTATAATCATCTAGAAAAGAATAATCTGGTCAGGTACAGTCAGCATGGTTTTGTAAAGGTCGTGCCTCACGAATCTTATGAGTTTTTTGACAAAGTGACCAAACAGGTAGATGAGAGTAAGCAGGTTGATGTTCTGTATATGGATTTCAGCAAGGTGTTCGATAAGATTCCCACAGTAGGCTATTATACAAAATGTGGAGGAATGGGATTGTGGGAGACATAGCAGTTTGAATCAGTAATTGGCTCGCTCAAAGAAAACAGAGTGTTGTAGTTGATGCAACATGTTCATCTTGGTGTCCACTTACGAGCGGGATTCCGCAAGGGTCGATGTTGGGTCCAGGGTATTCGTCATTTTTATAAATGACCTGGATGAGGGCTTAGAAGGGTGGGTTAGTAAATTTGCGGGCAACACTATGGTCGGTGGAGTTGTGGATAGTGACGAAGGATGGAGGAGGTTGCAGAGAGACATAGATAGGATGCAGAGCTGGGCTGAGAGGTGGCAAATTGAGTTTAATGTGGACAAGTGTGAGGTGATACACTTTGGACGGAGTAATCAGAATGCAAAGTACTGGGCTAATGGTAAGATTCTTGGGAGTGCAGATGAGCAGAGAGATCTCGGTGTCCATGTACACACATCCCTGAAAGTTGCCACCCAGATTGACAGTGTTGTTAAGAAGGAAAACAGTGTTTTGGCTTTTATTAATAGAGGGACTGAGTTCTGGAATCAGAAGGTTATGCTGCAGCTGTACAAAGATCTGGTACTGCCACATTTGAAGTATTGTCAACAGTTCTGGTCCCGCATTATAAGAAGGATGTTGACGCTTTGGAAAGAGTGCAGAGGGGATTTTCTAGCATGTTGCCTGGTATGGAAAGAATGTATTATGAGGAAAGACTGAGGGCCTTGAGGCTGTCCTCGTTGGAGAGAAGATTGAGAGGTGACTTAATAGAGTCATACAAGATAATCAGAGGTTTAGATAGGGTAGACAGGGAGAGTCTTTTTCCAAGTTTGGGGACGGCAAACACGAGGGTCACAACTTTAAAGTGAGGGGAGAAAGGTATAAGACAGGTGTCAGAGGTAGTTTCTTTACTCAGAGAGTAGTTATGACATGGAATGCTTTGCCTGTAGCGGTGGTAGATTCGCCAAGATTAAGTGCATTTAAGTCATCATTGGAGAGGCATATGGATGTACATGGAAGAGTGTAGATGGGATGGGCTTCAGATTAGTATGACAGGGCTGCGCAACATCGATGGCCAAAGGGCCTGTACTGCACTCTCATGTTCTATGATCTATATGCTACAGTTCCACATCAGCAATGTCATTGGCAATTGCCTGACGTTCAATCAGTTTAAAACAAGAACGGAGGGGTCGTCAGGAAAACGGAAGGGGAATAGTGGTTTGTGAGAGTTAACTACATGCCTCGTGGAGCCAGGTTCAATGTAGATACTGAATATCGGTTTTCCTGTTTACCTTGGTATACTGATCACTTCGGATCAATTACCCAATATTGTCTGCCCTTTGTGTGCTGTTCTTTGAACATTTCACCTCAGTTCAGTGCTCTGGGGGACCACGCTTTTTAAAAATTTGGCACGTTTTACTCAGGTCTGTTTTGCAGCTTCATATTAAGGCCAACAATTTTAGGAACAAATAGTCACCATTCAGTCCACCAAGTCTGTTCCACTATTGAATGGTTTCATATCTGATCTGATAACCTTGAACTGCACTTTCTTGCCTTTCACCATAATGCTTGATGTCTTTGCTGTTTGAAGATCTACCGATCTCAGCCTCATTACACCTAATGACACTTTCTCAACAGCCTTCTGCTCCAAGAAAGTCCACTGATACGGAACTGTCTGAGAGAATAAATGCTTCTTCATCTCTATTTTAATTGTGAGATCCGCATTCTAATACGAAGTTAAAAATCGCACAACACCAACAGATTTAATGGAAGCAATAGCGTTTGGAGAGCTGCCCCTTCATCAGTTGGCTGTGGAGTACACAGTGGTAAGGTACAGAATTCATAGCGAAAGGTTACAGTGTAATGTCACTGAAATTATACATTGGAAAAATATCTTGATTGCTTGTTAAGTCTTCCATCTGTTAGAATGACTATGTTAGGTTCATTTCTTTCCTATGTAAATCGAAAAACTTTCTTTTGACACTTACATTCTCAGGTGGACTTTACCAATTAGTGTCAGCACAGATAATGTGTTGAAGGTGTGAGTCCCTGTGTGCTGCGTCCATGCCATAATGTTTAGACTGACGCTCATCTAAACAAAAACCAACACGCTGCAGGCAAGAATGCCTTAAGACATGGTACAGTGGTGAAGCTGAGCAGAGGCTACAACAACGGAATGGGCGCTGCACATCAATCAACAGACAGGTGTACCCCTTCCCAGTTGGAGACCACTTCAGTGATCCAGGACATTCGACCTCGGATCTTCGGGTGACAATCCTCCAAGGCGGGCTTCGGAACAGGCAGCAGCTAAAAGTGCCCCCACAGAGACTGACAGCTAAATTCGGTACCCATGGTCATTGGGTTCATGTCGCAGTACAGGTGATCTCATTGCCCTATCTACAAACAGAGACCCTCCTACACACACACACACACACACACACACACACACACACACACACACACACACACACACACACACACACACACACTTACGTCTGTGGGGTGAATTTGTACTTGCAGAGTTACATTGTACTTTGCTAAAAAAACTGCATGAATCCATGTAAGACTCTGGTAACTCATTTTTATAAATTAGAATCAGTCGAAACATTATGGAACAGACAGCAGCACATGGGGGCAGACACCAGTTGTTGAACTTCACCTGAGAATGAAACTTTCAAATAAAAAAGTTTTGCACTTTACATATGAAAGAAGTCAAGCTAACATGGACATTCTAACAGATCGGAGACTTAGCAAACAATCAAGGTATTTTTCAATGTACAATTTCAGTTACATCACACTGTAAACATATACTATAAATTCAGTGACTTACAACTGTGGACTCCATAATCACCTGATGAATGAGCAGTGGTCCGAAAGCTAGTATTTCCAATTAAACCTGTTTGACTATAACCTGGGGTTGTATGATAATGAAATTTGCATACCCCAGTCCAAACCCGGCATCTCCAAGTCATTCGCTACGAGGTGCTCTAGTCACAGAACCAAACTTTCTGCATCCAATTTATTAAATCCTTGAAAATACCTCTATGTTTCCTTAAGGATCATTTTGTAGTACTGAGTCTCAGCAGGCAAAGGCAACTGATTTCAGCGTTTCTTCCCATTTGATTTCATTTCCGATATGAAATTCTCACTGACTCTGACAGAACTGCTACTTTTGTTGTTCTGTGATGTCAGGAACTCATGTTCAATTTAAGATTTCCATAAGGAACAACAATATTTTTTTTTGCCCTGACTGGAAATCAACATTGGGAAATAGCAGTGAGACAGCTGCATTTCAGCACGTTCGCACCAAGGACGACATATGCAATGCTTGGAACTTTTCTTGATGACTTTGTTTTTGGCTATTTTGTTCAGTTGAAAAATGACAAAAGTTTTTGAGTTTTTTAAAGCATGGCCAATGGTCCTTCAGCCTATTGCATCATCACCAGTTATCAAACATCTGGCTTGTAAACACAGTTTCCAGACGTGACTCATCGCCTGGTGTGTTCTTACATTTCAAGTCTTCGTTAAATTGTTATTCAATTTCTTAAGGGCTTGAGTGGAACAAAAAACATCTCTGTGAACTAACAGTTCGGAAAGACAAACTCTTTCTCGGAGCAATTTGTCAGTTTTCCTCATGATGCTGTGGTAAATGTTTCAGTGCTGACATCTGAATTGGTTTACCCTGTTTCTTCCTCAGCTTCCTGGTAATGTTAAAGTTCGATGAATAAAACCTGGAATGAAAGCCTGATCTCAGGAACAGTGGACATGTCTTTAATTTCCTGCAATCCCATTCTTGCATGTCGCTTATACAGGGGATGCTACCATCTTTACCCAATCCTGCCTACTTGTGTCTCCAGGACCTGAACAAAATAGCTGACCCTTTATCCGAGAATGACGACCGTATGGGAAAGCAGGCCATTCGGCCCTTCCAGTCGACACCATCCCTCTGAAGCACATCCTATCAGACCCACACTCCATACCTATTCCGTTCCCCTTCATTTCCCATGGCTGATCCCAGGCACCTGCACACCTTCAGACTGTGGGAGGAAACTCAAACAAGCAAAGAGAGACTGTGCAAACTGCACACAGTCACACAAGACTGGGATCGAATCCATGTCTTCTGTGCAGCGAGGCAGCAGCGAATCAGGAAGAACAACAAATGCTCTCCTGACCAGCGACATCCACACCCTGTGGGTATATCAGGAAGAATAAAAACATATTCACAACATGGACAACGGAACTTGCGTCTGCATGGACATGATTTGAACCAATCGTTCATCCTGGGTAGATACAAGGACACCGATATCACAGAGAAACCAGGGCAATGCGAGATTCAATTACATGCTGAAGTGGAAACTCATCTCCTCAGTCAAACTGGGGACAGACTATTCAACAATCCCGTGTGTGGGAAGGGATCAATGAGCAGAAGAACCTCTAGAGTAACCAGCAAGATGACATATACTTGAAGGAGATCAATTAAACTGTCAATGCTGCTGTTAATCGCAACCAGCTGCCAGTTTCATAGCGTCAAAGTCATAGACTCAAACAGCATGAAAACAGGCCTTTCACTCCTACCAGCTCATACTGAACATAATGACAAACTAAACGAGTCGCATCTGACGGCTCTTGTAACTGCTGAGGGTTAATAATGCCCTTGTGATATTATTACTGCATTGTTAATATGAATGTCCAGATATAATTCTGTGGACACGGGTTCAAACCCTGGCATGGCAGATGCTGGAATTTTATTTAAATAAATACCTAGAGTCTAATGATGATGTTTAATCAGTAGATCTGATTCATTAATGCCTGATAGGGAAGGAAACTGCCATACCTATCTGGTCTGGCTGCTATGTGACTCCAGATCCATAATATCGTGGTTGATTCTGATCTTCGCTCTGGGCAATAAATTATGTACCAGGCATGAATTAATAGCTTTTGTTAATTCCACTGATACTTTCCAATTCATTTATCGATCCAAATATCCTGTAAATATTGTAAATGTACTTTCATTCATCACTGCCTCAGGAAGTGAATTGCACACATAAACCATCCTCTGTTCAAAAAAAGCCTCTCATGTCTTATTTTAAATCCCTCTTTTCACTTTAAACATTTGCCCTCTCGTCTTGAAGTCCCCCTCCTTGGAGAAAAGACAGTTACAGTTAACTCCAGCCGAACTCTCAATAATTTATAAATTTCTATCAGGTCGCCTTTCAAACTCCAGTGCTCGAGTGAAAATATTCTCAGCCTATCCAGCCTTTCGTTATAACACAAACCTTCCCCACTGGCCATACGCTGGTATCCCTGTTCTAAACCTACTCCAGCTGAATAATTTCCTTGCTATTACTGGGCGGCAAGAACTGGACGCAGTTTTCCAGAAGACGCATCACCCAATGTCCTATTCAACTTCAACATAACGTACCAACTCCTACGCTCAAAGGACTGAACAACGAAAGCAAGATGACATTTTTTTAACCATTCTGTCGATATATGAAGCAAACTGGAATGAATTATGTACTTGCATTCCTGGCCTCCGTGTTCCACAACACGATGCAACGCCCGTTCATTAATTGTATAAGCATACTAATATTTGATGTAGCAAAATGCAATACCTTCCATTTATCCAGATTGAACTTCATGTGACATTTTTCAGCCCAAAGACGCAATGGATTAAGATCCTTCTGGAATCTTAGATCACCTTCTTTACAGTCTCCAACTCTGCTGTGCTCTGCAAGCTTAAGAACCATGGCTTCTATGAGTTATATTGTTTTCTCATATAGGTCAATGATTTATATTTATTTGTCGTGGCCATCATTTAGCAGCTTACAAATCAGGTAACAATTAGTCATGTCGTTAACCATGAGGAAGAAAGCCATAGACTGCAGGGAGATTGGAAACAATTGGCAAGAAAATGTGCTGAAAGGAATTCAATCCAGTGAAGTGGGTGATAATGAATTTGAGGACGCACAATGAGTAAAGTGTGAATACCGAGTGGTTTAAAGTAATAAAAGAGAAATTGGAGTAGACATTCACGAATGTTTGAAGGTGATTGGACAAGGGATCAACTAGTCTCGAGGGGTTGGAGATACTTTCTGGTCTTGACTGTAGTTGGGAATATAAGAGCAGGGAAATGATGCTGGAACTTCACCAACGGCCTATTCAAGATCAATGGACAGGGGAATCGGATGGACGGAAGTGCGTACTGCAGGTGCTGGAAATCAGAATCAAGATTAGAGTGGTGCTGAAGAAGCACAGCAGGTCAGGCAGCATCCGAGTTGCAGAAAAAAATAACGTTTCGGGCAAATGCCCTTCATCAGGAATAAAGCTGGGAGCCTCGTGGGTGGAGAGATAAACGGGAGGACTGGGTCTGGGAAGGATTTAGCTGAGAGTGCAAGAGGTGGATAGAGATGTGGTTAAAGGTGATAGGTCGGAGAAGAGGGTGGAGCGGATAGGTGGAAAGGAAGATACACAGGTGGGACAGGTCAGTAGGCTGGTGCCAAGCTAGAAAGTTGGAACTCGGATAAGGTGGCCGTGGGGAGATGAGGAAACTGGTGAAGACCACGTTAATGCCCTGGGGTTGAGGGTCCCGAAGTGGAAGTTCTGGCGTCTGATGGTGAGGGAATGGGGGTGGAGGAGACCCAGGAACTGCATGTCCTTGGGAGAGTCGGAAGGGGAGGGTGAGCTAATTGATGTTTTTGGTCATGGGGCGTTGGAGTTGAATGTTGTGGGTGCCCTGGAAATGTTCTCTGAAGCGCTCTCCGAGAATGTGTCTGTTGGCCCCAATGTAGAGGAGACCACATCGCGAGCAACAGATGCAATAAATGACATGTGTGGAAGTGCACATGCACATTTAATGGATGTGGAAGGCTCATTGGAGCCTTGGAAGGATGTGAGAGGGAAGATGTGGGTGCAGGTTTTGCATTTCCTGTGGTGGCAGGGGAAGGTGCCGTGAGGGGAGGGTGGGTCTTTGGAGGGCGTGGAATTGACGAGGCAGTCGTGGTGGAAACAGTCTTTGTGAAAAGTAGATAGGGGTGGGGAGGGAAATATAAATTTCCCTGTCACTGCAGGAATTGCAAAACCTGCACACACATCTACCTCCTCACCTCTGTCCAAGGCTCTAATGGAGGCTTCCACATCCATCAAAGTTTCTCCTGCACTTCCACACATGTAATTTCTTGTATACGTACCTCCCGATGTCGTCTCCTCTCAGTTGGAGAGAGGAGATGTGTTCTCACACAGCATTTCAGAGAATATCTCCAGGATACGTACAAGAATCGACCCCAGTGCCCCATGGCCAAAGATTTCAACTCACCCTCCCACTCTCCCGAGGACATGCAGGTCCTGGGCCTCCTATATCGCCACTGCCTCACGACCCGATGCCTGGAGGAAGAAAGCCTCATCATCTGGCTCGGGACCCTTCAACCCCATGGCATCAATTTGGACTTCACCCGTTGCCTCATTTCCCCTCCCCCTACCTTACACCAGTTCCCACCTCCCAGCTCAACACCGTCCGCCTGACTTGTCCCACCTGTGCATCTTCATTCCCACCTATCCACTCCACCTACTTCTCTCACATATCATGTTCACCCCCCGCCTGTATCCACTTACATCACTCTCAGCTACCTTCTCCCCAGCCCCACCCCCTTCCCATTTATCTCTCCATCCCATGTGCTCCCAGTCTCATTCCTGATGAATGGCTTTTGCCTGAAACGTCCATTTTTCCTGCTCCTCAGATGGTGCCGGACCTGCTGTGCTTCTCCAACACCACTCTAATCTGAAAGGGAGTCTGTTGATTGAGTGGGTTTCTGGATATTTTCCATTGTTGACCACAGGCTGTGGATGATAGCAGAACATTAGCAACCACCAGTTTAGGGAACAGCTAAAGTACTGAGCACAAGTCTGGTCATGGCATAAATCAACATTATTCTTAAAATTGTCAGATAAAAGATGGAAGGCTGTAGTATGCACCTTTACCCATCAAGACCGTTTAACCAATGAGTTTCTCACTGATTCCTTTCCAAGTCAGGGTGCTATGGGACTTGGAAGGTAACTTGAAAATGGTGGCGTTTCGTTGCATCTTCCAACCTTGTCCTTATAGTCAGTACAGCTGTTGAGCTTTGAAGGTTGTCAAAAATGCCCGAATGACTTACTCCTGTGCATCTTATAGTTGGTGCACTCTGCTGCAATTGTGCCTTAGTGGTGAAGGGAATGAATATTGCAGGTATTGAAGAGGGTACATTCAAGTGACTGCATTGTCGTGGACGGTGTCCAGTTCCTTAAGTGTTATTGAAGTTACACCCATCCAGGCAAATGGAGAGAGTTATATTCCACGTCTCATTTGTGCCTTGCAAACGATGTAGGATTCACAGAACAATGAGTTGAGTTTATAATCAAAAAATGTCTCAAGAACATGTTATTGTTGTCAAAGTGTTTATGTAGCCAGTTTCTATAAGGTTTTTCCCCGAAATAATAGCTCTGTGGACAGTTGCACGGGGTAATTTGTTTACAGTAAAGTTATTGAATGTCAATGAGATATGATTAGATTCTCATTTGTCAGAGTGATCATTACTCTATTTCGTCCTTGTGTGGACCAATCTGATTCCAGTCGCTGTCTGATTTCAAGATCCAATTCCCCTCTGTGCTCGAAATTTCAACCGTTTCTTCGCATAAATGTCTCCACCTGCCTTAATAATATATAAGGACACTAGAGGGGACAGAAGAGATTAATGAACATGTTGTCAACACTGGAGAAAATGGAGCTTCTTGGAATGATTGGTTAGGCTGGGATTATTCTTCTTGAAACAAAGGAGAGGGAGGGGAGCTCTATAATCACATAATAAAATTTATAAGCGCTCAATATTCATGGGATCTTGACAGGGTAGTTACGGGCAGGTGGTTCACCCTCTGGTATGAGGAGAGCACCAGAGGACATGAACTCAGAATTAGATATTGCCTACTTAATTAAGAAATGAGGAGTAATTTCTTTGCTCATGGGCCACTAGATCGGTGGAACTTCATGCCAAAATTGTTGCTGAGGCTGCGTTGTTGCGTATTTTTAAACTGTGCCAGACAGATATTTAAGCAGAAAGACGATGAAGCTTTGTCGAGGCAATGCTGGAGAATGGAGTTGAGGATTATCAGATCAGCCATGAGTTCGTTCAATGGTGGAGCAGACTCGATGGGCTGAATGGCCGACTTCCATTCCAACATCATTTGGTCTAACGCCTTATTTTATTGATACCTTTAGAATTCTGAGGGGATGGAATGAAGTAATAGAAACGGTTTCTCAAACTGATCAGACAGATCAGGAACTAAGCTCATTATTTCATGAACAGGAAATGTGCTGTGGCCTGGATACAACAAATGGCACTGGGCACACCGAGGATGGGTATGTGCAGATGTTGTGATTGCTAAAGAAAATTGTTAGATCTAATATTGTTGCCAACTTGGTGATCACGCTGGGTGATGGATCGCGGTATGATTCACACAGCAAAAGGTTGTGAAAGAATGAAAGATTCGTTTCATTTGAAAAGTTTTCTGCGGTTCCAATTCAATTGACTGTTAAAAATACTGATCAGAACTTTGTGTGGAGTGTTACATTAAAATTCACAATCCCACTGGATAAACTATTGCACCCGATCTCTCCTTATTTGTTCACCTTTCATTCGATGTAAATTCATAGAAAGTCAAGATGTAATGAAAGGAGAAAAGAAACGTTTGCACTCCTTTTCATTATCCCAATGTAACTTAGAACAGAATCAAATTGCTTTACTTCGACTTTGATGAGGTATCGATTTATCACAAATCTCCGGTGCAATGAAGGGCAAGAGCAAGTTTCTCCACGTTAAATGTTGCATTCAATTTTGCTCCGAATTTATTTCAGCTTAAAGAAAATACTGATGAGAAAAGCAGAAGGTTGTACTACAAAACAAGATGGCTGTTTTGATGCTCAGTTACTTTGGCAGATTTCAATGGGTATCAAATGAATCCAACATCATGGCGATCGTCCTCCCATGTTTATGGCATGGGATTAAAACAGGAAATCGATCTCCAAGAGACGGGTCACTTCCTATTCATTATGGAATAGCTGCCCTTGACAATAGACAAAATCTGCTCAGATCCATTTATAATGCTTCATGTGGAATATTAATAGAAATCTTTCAAAACTATGAGTTTTTGTTGCTGAATCTTACTCAGCTGCAGACGTTTCCGGTATTTCTTTGCATCTGAAGTCGTCCAAATTAGATATTGTTTCCTCGCATCTTCTACCCCCACACCCTCCTTTACACTTTTACCTGGCCACAGGCTATCTCTCTCCTGGTGAAACTCACTGCTTCTGTGTCTCTAAATGTGCCTTTCAAAATATTTTGGAAACGGATTGTCTGAGTGAAAGAAATTCTGTTCCCATTATTTCTTTGTCCCAAATCGATGGTTTTGAAATCTTGACTTTCAGAAATTTATGATCTTGAAAGAGTGAATTTGCCACATATTTACTCTCTCCAAACCTCAAAAACTCTGGAAAACTTCCATTCGGTTTTTCTTGGTTTAGTTTCAAATTTTCCAAAACACAAATAAATAAAACTCCATCTCCACTAAATGCCGTCAGCATCGTCTCCAATGTCTTAGCAGCCCAGTAAATGTGGCAGTGTCCTCTCTGATAGAATCTCCGATTCCCTCCAATTCAGAAAGTACAGTTCAGTCAATCAGGTCTGTCGGGAGACTCTGAACACCATCTCAACCAGACCTAGCTCCCGTCTCTACCTCCACAGGCCTCTGGCTTGTGATATCAAATAAACCTGCTGGAATAAAACCTGTCATCGTGTGACTGCTGACCTTATCACTGCGTTACCCATGGCTCATTCACTCAACTTACTGAATTCACTCCCTGGACATATCAGCGCAATTTAACATGGCAAATCCACCTAACCTATACACTTAAGAGCAGTGCGAACAACTGAACAAATGTACCATCACATTGAACACTATCTGTATCATTTCCACACTGGCAACTCCGCCTAGTGAAAGCAAGCTGCGCCCACCAACCCGAATTCAATGCATCAAAACGCGGTTCTACGCTGTACAACCTCAGTAGTTCTGCTGGAAATGTCTCTGTGCTCAGATCTGAATGGGTTTATTCTATTTTCTTCCTCAGATTCCTGCTTTAAATAAACATATCAGTCAGGACCAACTCTATTTAATGGTTTTCATTGCTACACAAACACAATGTGCAGTTTGCTGAAGTTACGTGTTTGCACTTTCACTTACACTTTGTCTTCCCAGGAGCTGCAGTCCTTCCCCAGCTGATTCAGATAGCACTGTCCTTCCTGTGACATGTCCCATCGAGAATGGAATGCCAACCATGAATAACCTTCACTGGGGAACAGAGCGGCAGGTTTAAAACATTTACGATGCCCCCAGCGGAGAATTGAACCCTGTTACAGGCGGGGACACTAACCACGATACTGTGGAGGACAACAACATCGAAGGAGGCCCTTCAGCCTGTTGTGGCCGCACTTGTCAAATACAACTGCTTAACGATCTGAATCAAGTTCCATCGTTTAGCCCAAAATCTTACAGGTTTTGGCATCGCAAATTAACATCTCAATTTTTTTTAAGGTTAGAGTGATTTCCGCTTCTCTGACCCTTTCCTCAAATCTACTCTAACCTTTCTGCCTTTTCCCGAAATCTCTTGGCCCCAGCGTCCCATCCATCCATCAATAACAAAGGCTTCTTTCAGTCTATCCTATCCATATCCCTCAGCATTTAGTACATCTCAGTCATGTCTTCTCCAATCTCCTCTGCTCGGCGACAAACAACCCCAGTCTGTCCAATCTCTCCTCACAACTGAATCTCTTCAGCCCAGACAATATACCAGTGAATCTCTACTGCACCGTTCCCAGTGCGATCACATCCATGCAGTACTCTGAATTGCAGAACTGCACACAGTAATCTAGCTAGGGCCAAATGAAGATTTTTTTTCCTATTCTGTTACAGTATGGGGGCGTCGCTGGCTCGGCAGTATTGATTGCTATCCATAATTGCACATAATCTAAAAGAGAAATGGGGGGATGGGATCGCAGGAGGGAAGAAGTCTCTGAGAACGCGAGGGGGGGACACGCACACACACAGCGAGGGAGGGACACGCTCACAGACAGCGAGGGAGTGCATTTGGTGCTCTGCCTAACATTCCTTATGACACTGTACTTATTCGGCGAATTTGCTGTGTTCGTCTGTGGCTTGCTGTGATCGTATAGTAGTTAGTACTCTGTATTGTGGCCGCTGCAATCTCGGTTCGAATCCCACTCACGGCAGCAATTGATCTGTATGTCCCAGTCTTTCATGAAACACAAAGGAGTCAGTTGTCTTAAAGTTTTGATTTTCTCCAAGGTGATGTTTTTTTCCTTCAAGCTCTGCTCGCTCACATCTCTGTGTTTCATCTGTCAGAGTTCAAATCCACCCGTTCTCAGAGATTTCTTCCCTCCTACGATCACTAACCGAACTTTCCATCCCATACACCCATTTCATTAATTTGAAGATGCAGGTGTTGAACTATGGAGTACAAAGTTAAAAATGACCCAACACCAGGTTATGATCTTACAGGTTTAATTGAAGCACTAGCTTTCGGAGCGCTGCTCTTTCCTTATGTGTTTGCGGAGTCATTTCCTACTTCACTAAGGCATTGCAGAATCTAATACAGACTCTCCCATTGATACCGATCAGTCTGTGGCTGGGGTCACTGTTGCTGGGTGAACGTGCCCCAACCCCACCATCGGGACCTGCAGACCATTTGATCCATTTGGTTACCACTGTTGTGAGATCAATCCTCATGTAGCAGCTTTTACTGATATGGACCAGATATTATTGGGGGGGGGGGGGGCGGTCAGGGTCAGGAAAATGGCACTGGACAGTATCGGGGAAAAGCGACTTCATTGGATAAGATCAGATTCACTGATTTTCTGCAATGCCCGAGCACGATTACCAGAGAACACTGGTCTGTTTATTCAGACACCACGGACTGGGGTTTGACTCCGACCATGCTCGGTGGTAGAATTGGGATTCAATAAATATCTGGAATTACGAATCTAATGACTCCTATAAATCCACGGCCAATTGTTGAAAATACCAAAACCATCTGACGTCATTTAAGGAATGTAACTGCCATTCTTACCTGCTCCGGCCTCCATGTGACTCCACACTCACTACAATATGGTTGAGTTTGAAATGCCCGCTCTGCAATTAGGGATACCAATCAATACTGCCGAGCCAGCGACGCCCTCATACTGTAACAGAATAGAAAAAAAGTTCATTCGGCCCTAGCTAGATTACTGTGTGCAGTTCTGCAATTCAGAGTACTGCATGGATGTGATCGCACTGAGAACGTTGCAGGAGAGATTCACTGGGATATTGTCTGGGCTGAAGAGTTTCAGTTGTGAGGAGAGATTGGACAGACTGGGGATGTTTGTCACCGAGCAGAGGAGATTGGAGAAGACATGACTGAGATGTACTAAATACTGAGGGATATGGACAGGATAGACTGAAAGAAGCGTTTTTTATTGATGGAGAGATTGAACACTGGGGCCAAGAGATTTCGGGAAAAGGCAGAAAGGTTTGAGCAGATTTGAGGAAAGGGTCAGAGAGGCGGAAATTATTCTAACCTTAAAACAAAATTGAGATGTTAATTTGTGATGCCAAAACATGTAAGATTATGGACTAAACGATGGAATACTTGATTCAGGTCGTTAAGCAGTTGTGTTTGACAAGTGCAGCCACAACAGGCTGAAGGGCGTCCTTCGATGTTGTTGTCCTCCACAGTATCGTGGTTAGTGGCCCCTCCTGTCACAGGGCTCAATACTCCACTGGGGGCATCGTAAAGGTTTTAAACCTGTCGCTCTCTTCCCCAGTGAAGGTTTTTAATGCCTGGCCTTGCATTCTCGATGGGACATGACTCAGGAAGGACAGTGCTGTCTGAATCAGCGTGGGGAAGGTCTGCAGCTCCTGGGGAGAGAGAGTGTCAGTGACAGTGCAAACACGTAACTTCAGCAAACTGCACATTGTATTTGTGTTGCAATGAAAATCATGATATAGAGTTGTTCCTGATTGATATGTTTATTTAAAGCAGGAATCTGAGGAAGAAAAGAGCAAACCCATTCAGACCTGAGTGCAGAAACATTTCTAACAGAGCTACTGAGGTTGTCCAGCGCAGGACCGCGCTTGTATGCATTGAATTCAGGTTGATGGGCGCAGCTTGCTTTCACTCGGCTGAGTTACCAGTGTGTAAATGATACAGATTGTGTTCAATGTGATGGTTCATTTGCTCATTGGTTTGAACTGCTGTTAAGTCTGTAGGTTTGGTAGATTGGTCATGTTAAATTGCGCTGATGTGTCCAGGGAATGAATTCAGTAAGTTAAGTGAATTAGCCATGGGTAACGCAGTGATAATGTCAGCAGTCACACGTTGCTAGGTTTTATTCCAACAGGTTTATTTGAAATCACAAGCCAGAGGCCTGCGGGGATAGAGACGGGAGCTTGGTCTGGTTGAGATGCTGTTCAGAGTCTCCCGACAGACTCGATTGGCTGAACTGCACTTTCTGCATTGTAGGGGGAATCTGTGATTCTATCAGAGAGGACACTGTCAGCGTTTACTGGCCCGTTATGACATTAGAGACGATGCTGATGGCGTTTAGTGGGGATGGAATTTTATTTTTTTTTTGGAAAATTTGACACTGAACCAAGGAAAACCGAATGGAAGATTTCCAGAGTATTTGAGGCTTGGAGTGAGTAAATATGTGGTAAATTCACTCTTTCAAGTTCGTATATTTCTGAACGTCAGGCTTTCAAAACCATCGATGTAGCACAAATAAATGATGGGAGCAGAATTTCTGTCACTCAGAGAATCCGTTTCCAAAATATTTGGAAAGGCACATTTAGAGACACACAAGCAGTGAGTTTCACCAGGAGAGAGACAGCCTGTGGCCAGGTAAAAGAGTAAAAGTGGGATGTGGGGGGTAGAAGATGCGAGGAAACAATATCTAATTTGGACGACTTCAGATGCAAAGAAATATCGGAAACGTCTGCAGCTGAGTAAGATTCAGCAAAAAAAACCTCAAAGTTTTGAAAGATTGCTATTAATTTTCCACATGACGCATTATAAATGGAACTGAGCAGATTTGGTATATTGTCAAGGAAAGCTATTCCATATTGAATAGGAATTGACCCATCTCTTAGAGATCGATTTCCTGCTTTAATCGCATGCCTTAAAGGTGGGAGGACAATCACCATGATGTTGGGTTCATTTGACACCCACTAAAATCTGCCAAAGTAACTGAGCATCAAAACTGGCACCTTGTTTTGTAGTTTAACCATCTGTTTTTCTCATCAGTATTTTCTTTAAGCTGAAATAAATTCGGAGCAAAATTGAATGCAACATTTTACGTTCCAATCACATAAAGCCAATTCACTTCCGATCATTGGAATGGACAGAGTGAGGTTGCAGCAAAATTAATAAAATGAAACGAACAACACTGCATTTCTGGGAATTTTACCCAGTTCAGGTTCAGCCATATCAGGAAGACCATCGAGCTAAAACATCACCTTCACTTCTCTCTCCATATATACTTCTTCACGAGAGAGAGAAACTGTCTGAAGAAATTATGCGTCAAGACGAAATGTGCATGTGAATATTACGGGAATTTCATGTTTGCTGGGTCATTCTGAGAGAGTTCCGACTCGAAATAAATCAAGGACAAGGTATTCCTTCCAAGGACGAGGTCAATCCCTTGGATTTTGCTGGTATTATTATTCCGCTGAAAGCAGAAACATAATGGTGTGGAATCGATTCCGCTCAGGGAATTTCGTATCTGCTCGGTGCACCATATGTGATCTTGACGGGGTTATATGTGAACCCCTTTGCATTGGGCTGAAGTCTCCCAGGGGTTCAGGCGACGGGTTGCTCTTCCATTGTGCTGGTGTGGATTTGAATCCTACTCTGGCTGTTACTTCTATGAAACGCAGCTGTGGTTTCCCTTTGTGCCTCGCATCTTTAGGATACTTTGGATGGAGAATCTTCCTCTTGCCCTTCATTGCACCGGAGAATTGTGATAAATCCATACCTCATCAAAGTCGAAGTAGAGCAATTTGGTTATGTTGTAAGTTACATTGGGATAATGAAAAGAAGGGCAAACGTTTCTATTCTCCTTTCATTCCATCTTGATTTTCTATGAATTTTCATTGAATGAAAGGGGAACAAATAAGGAGAGATCGGGTTCAATAGTTTGTCCAGTGGGATTGTGAATTTTAATGTAATACTCCACACAAAGTTCTGATCAGTATTTTAAACAGTCAATTGAATTGGAACCGCAGAAAGGTTTTCCAATGAAACGAATCTTTCATTCTTTCACAACCTTTTGCTGTGTGAATCATACCACGATCCATCATCCAGCGTGATCACCAAGTTGGCAACAATATTAGATCTAACAATTTACTTTAGCAATCACAACATCTGCACATACCCATCTGCGGTGTGCCCAGTGCCACTTGCTGTATCCAGGCCACAGCACCTTTCTTATTCATGAACTTATGAGCTTAGTTCCTGATCTGTCTGACCAGTTTGAGAAACCTTTACTATCACTTCATCCCATCCTTTCAGAATTCTAAAGATATCAATAAAATAAGGCGTTAGACCAAATGATGTAGGATTGGAAGTCGGCCATTCAGCCCATCGAGTCTGCTCCACCATTCAACGAACTAATGGCTGCTCTGATAATCCTCAACTCCATTCTCCAGCATTGCCTCGACAAAGCTTCATCGCCTTTCTGGTTAAATATCTGTCTTGCTCAGTTTGACAATACAAAACAACTCATCCTCAACAACAATTTCGGCAAGGAGTTCTACCGATTCATTAGCCCCTGAGCAAAGAAATTCCCCCTCATTTCTGAATTAAATCGGCAATATCTAATTCTGAGTTCATGTTCTCTGGTGCTCTCCTCATACCAGAGGGTGAAACACCAGCCCGTAAATACCCTGTCAATGAATATTGAACGTTTATAAATGTTATTATGTGATTGTAGAGCTCCCCTCCCTCTCCTTTGTTTGAAGGAGAATAATCCCAGCCTAACCAATCATTCCAAGAAGCTACATTTTCTCCAGTGTTGGCAACATGTCCGTAAATCTCTGCTGTCCCCTCTAGCGTCCTTACATATTATTACGGCAGGTGGAGATATTTATGCGAAGAAACGGTTGAAATTTCAAGCACAGACGGGAATTGGATCTTGAAATCAGACAGCGATTGGAATCAGATTGGTCCACACAAGGACGAAATAGAGTAATGATCACTCTGACAAATGAGAATCTAATCATATCTCATTGACTTTCAATAACTTTACTGTAAACAAATTACCCCGTGTAATTGTCCACAGAGCTATTATTTCGGGGGAAAGACTTATAGAAACTGGCTACATAAACACTGTGACAACAACAACATGTTCTTGAGACATTTTTTATTAGAAACTCAACTCATTCTTCCGTGGATCCTACATCGTTTGCAAGGCACAAATGAGACGTGAAATATAACTCTCTCCATTTGCCTGGATGGGTGTAACTTCAATAACACTTAAGGAACTGGACACCGTTCACGACAATGCAGTCACTTGAGTGTACCCTCTTCAACACCTGCAATATTCATTCCCTTCACCGCTAAGGCACAATTGCAGAAAGGTGCACCAACTATAAGATTCACTGGAGTAAGTCATTCGGGCATGTTTGACAGCGTTCAAAGCTCAACAACTGTACTGACTATAAAGACAAGGTTGGAAGATGCAACGAAACGCCACCATTTTCAAGTTTCCCTCCAAGGCCCATAGCACCCTGACTTGGAAAGAAATCAGTGAAAAACTCATTAGTGATACGGCCTTGATGGGCAAAGTTGCATATTTCAGCCTTCCATCTTTTATCTTACACTTTTAAGAAAAATGTTGATTTATGCCGTGACCAGACTTGTGCCCAGTCCTTTCGCGGTTCCTAAACTGGTGGTTGCTAAAGTTCTACTATCATCCACAGCCTGTGGTCAACAATAGAAAACATCTTAAAATCCTCTCAATCAACTGACTCCCCTCAAGATTAGAGTGGTGTTAGAGAAGTACAGCAGGTCCGGCAGCATCTGAGCAGGATTGAAATGGACGTTTCAGACAAAAGCCCTTCATCAGGAATGAGACTGGGAGCACATGTGATGGAGAGAGAAATGGGAATCGGGTGGGGCTGCGGAAAAGGTAGCTGAGAGTGCTGTATGTGGATACAGGCAGGGGGTGAACATGATATGTGAGAGAAGTAGGTGGAGTGGATAGGTGGGAATGAAGATGCACAGGTGGGACAAGTCAGGCGGACGGTGTTGAGCTGGAAGTTGGGAACTGGGGTAAGGTAGGGGGAGGGGAAATGAGGCAATGGGTGAAGTCCAAAATGATGCCATGGGGTTGAAGGGTCCCGAGGCAGATGATGAGGCTTTCTTCCTCCAGGCATCGGGTCGTGACGCAGTGGCGATACAGGAGGCCCAGGACCTTCATGTTCTCGGGAGAATGGGAGGAGGAGTTGAAATGTTTGGCCATGGGGCACTGGGGTTGATTCTTGCGGGTATCCTGGAGATATTCTCTGAAGTGTTGTATCAGAACACATCTCCTCTCTCCAACTTAGAGAAGACCGTATCGGGCGGAATGTATACAAGAAATGGCATGTGTGGAAGTGCAGGAGAAACTTTGATGGATGTGGAAGCCTCCATTAGAGCCTTGGACAGAGGTGAGGAGGTAGATGTGGGTGCAGGTTTTGCAATTCCTGCAGTGACAGGGAAATTTATATTTCCATCCCCACCCCTATCCACTTTTCACAAAGACTCTTTCCTCCACGACTACCTAGTCAAGTCCACGCCTTCCAAAAACCCACCCTCCCCTCACGGCACCTTCCAATGCCACCACAGGAATTGCAAAACCTGCACCCATATCTTCCCTCTCACATCCTTCCAAGGCTCCAATGAGCCTTCCAAATCCATCAAATGTCCGTGTGCACTTCCACACATGTCATTTATTGCATCTGTTGCTCGCGATGCTGTCTCTTCTACATTGGCGCTAACAGACACATTCTCGGAGACCGCTTCAGAGAACATTTCCAGGGAACCCGCAACATTCAACTCCAACGCCCCATGACCAAAAACATCAATTACCACGTCCACCGACTCACCCAAGGACATGCAGTTCCTGGGTCTCCTCCACTGCCATATTCTCACCACCAGACGCTAGATCTTCCACCTCGGGACCCTCAACCCCAGGGCATTAACGTGGTCTTCACCAGTTTCCTCATCTCTCCACGGCCACCTTATCCGAGTTCCAACTTTCTAACTTGCCACCATCCTACTGACCTGTCCCACTTGTCCATCTTCCTTTCCACCGATCCGCTCCACCCTCTTCTCCGATCTAACACCTTTAACCACATCTCTATCCACCTCTTGCACTCTCAGCAAAATTCTTCCCAGACCCAGTCCTCCCGTTTATCGCTCCACCCACGAGGCTCCCAGCCTTTATCATGATGAAGGGCGTTTGCCGAAACGTTATTTTTTTCTGCAACTCGGATGCTGCCTGACCTGCTGTGCTTCTTCAGCACCACTCTCATCTTGATTCTGATTTCCAGCACCTGCAGTACGCACTTCCGTCCATCCGATTCCCCTGTCCATTGATCTTGAATAGGCCGTTGCTGAAGTTCCAGCATCATTTCCCTGCTCTTATATTCCCACCTGCGGTCAAGACCAGAAAGTATCTCCAACCCATCGAGACCACTTGATCCCTTGTCCAATCACCTTCAAACATTCGTGAATGCCTACTCCAATTTCTCTTTTGACCTGTTAACAGTCACACTTTTATCATTGTTTCTCCCCAAATTCATTATCACCCACTTCACTGGATTGAATTCCTTTCAGCACGTTTTCTTGCAAATTGTTTCCATTCTCCCTGCAGTCTATGGCTTTCTTCCTCATGGTTCACGACATGAGTAATTGCCACATGATTTGCAAACTGCTAAATGATGGCCACGACAAATAATTAAAAATCGTTGACTAATATGAGAAAACAATAGAACTCATAGAAGCCATGGTTCATAAGCTTGCAGAGGACAGCAGAATTGGAGACTGTAAAGAAGGTGATCTAAGATTCCAGAAGGATCTTAATCCATTGCGTCTTTGGGCTGAAGAATGTCACATGAAGTTCAATCTGGATAAATGAAAGGTATTGCATTTTGCTACATCAAATTTTAGTAGGGCTTATACAATTAATGATCGGGCGTTGCATCGTGTTGTGGAACACGGAAGCCAGGAATGCAAGTACATAATTCATTTTAGTTTGCTTCATATATCGACAGAATGGTTTAAAATAAGTCATCTTGCCTTCGTTGTTCAGTCCTTTGAGGGTAGGAGTTGGTACGTTATGTTGAAGTTGAATAGGACATTGGGTGATGAGTCTTCTGGAATACTGTGTCCAGTTCTTGCCGCCCAGTTCTTGCCGCCCAGTAATAGCAAGGAAATTATTCAGCTGGAGTAGGTTTAGAACAGGTACACCAGCATATGGCTTGTGGGGAAGGTTTGTGTTATAACGAAAGACTGGATATTCTGAGACTACTTTCACTCGAGCACTGGAGTTTGAAAGGCGACCTGATAGAAATTTATAAGTAATTGAGAGTTCGGCTAGAGTTAACTGTAACTGTCTTTTCTCCAAGGAGTGGCACTTCAAGACGAGAGTGCAAATGTTTAAAGTGAAAAGAGGGATTGAAAATAAGACATGAGAGGCTTTTTTTGAACAGAGGATGGTTTATGTGTGCAATTCACTTCCTGAGGCAGTGATGAATGAAAGTACATTTACAATATTTACAGGATATTTGGATTGATAAATGAATTGGAAAGTTTCAGTGGGATTAACAAAAGCTATTCATTCATACCTAGTACATAATTTATTGCCCAGAGAGAAGTTCAGAATCAACCACGATATTATGGATCTGGAGTCAAATACCAGCCAGACCAGATAGGTATGGCAGTTTCCTTCCCTATCAGGCATTAGTGAATCAGATCTTCTGATTCAACATCAACATTAGACTCTCGGTATTTATTTAAATAAAATTCCAGCATCTGCCATGCCAGGGTTTGAACCTGTGTCCACAGAATTATATCTGAACATTCATATTAACAATGCAGTAATAATATCACAAAGGCATTACTAGCCCTCAGTAATTACAGGAGCAGTCAGATGCGACTCGTTTAGTTTGGCATTATGTACAGTATGAGCTGGTAGGAGTGAAAGGCCTGTTTTCATGCTGCGTGAGTCTTTGACTTTGACGCTATGAAACCGGAAGCTGGTTGGGATTAACAGCAGCATTGACAGTTTAATTGATCTCCTTCTGGGATATGTAATCTTTCTGGTTACTCTGGAGATTTTATTGCTCATTGAGCCCTCCCAACACATGGGACTGTTGAATAGTCTGTCCCCAGTTTGGCTGAGTAAATGTGTTTCAACTGCAGCAGGTAATTGAATTCCGCATTGCCCTGGTTTCTCTGTGATATCGGTGTCTTTGTATCTACCCAGGATAAACGATTGGTTCAAATCATGTCCATGCAGAAGCAAGTCCCGTTGTCTATATTGTGAATATGTTTGTATTCTTCCCGATATACCCACAGGGTGTGGATGTCGCTGGTCAGGACAGCATTTGTTGTTCATCCTGATTCGCTGCTGTCTCGCTGCACGAGAGACATGGATTCTATCCCAGTCTGGTATGACTGTGTGCAGTTTGCATATTCTCTCTTTGCTTGTGTGAGTTTCCTCCTGCAGTCTGAAGGTGTGCATGTCTGGGATCAGCCATGGGAAATGAAGGGGAAGGGAATAGGTATGCAGTGGAGGTCTGATAAGATGTGCTTCATGGGATGGTGTCGACTGGAAGGGCCTAATGACCTGCTTTCCCACACGGTCTTCATTCTCAGATAAGGGACAGCTATTTTGTTCAGGTCCTGGAGACACAAGTAGGCAGGATTGGGTAAAGATGGTATCATCCCCTGTATAAGTGACATGCATGAATGGGATTGCAGGAAATTAAAGGCATGTTCTCTGTTCCTGAGATCAGGCTTCCATTCCAGGTTTTATTCATCGAACTTTAACATTACCAGTTCGGTGTCTGAGTCCCCAAGGATGACGAATTTATTATATAACCACAACACCACATTCTCCAGGTTGCAGTATTTATTGGGTACAAGAAGCTGATTCTGAGCTGATGCGAACAAAAGCAGATGCTAATGTCAAAACCACTGATCCAAACAGGAAAGTGAAATTTCGAACCTTGCCACCCAAAGATAAAGTCTCCACACACTTTAGATGCGCCAATCGGCTGTCTCAGCAACATGTACTGTTTATGGTCATAATATTATAAATGGGGGCAAGTATTCCCTTCCGCCCCGCTTTTGACCAGAAGCTGTCCCTAACCTGGGAAATACATGCTCCTCTCTCCTGTCATTCCCTCACAGTTTCCAATTGGATATTCGTGCATGCTTCACACAGTTTCTCTGATTCCGGTTCTGGAACTGAGATTATGTGTGATTGCATGCAGCAGTTGGTCCCGCCTTGTGTGGACAAAGTGATGAAGTAGCCGATGTTCAACTATAATGCTATTGAAGCATACGTTTCAACAATATTCTGCACTCTCCCAAACTCTTTGGAGAGTTTCATTAATCCCATTCTCCTGTACTCTAATTCATGGAATCTCCACAGTCTCTGGGGACGCTCAAGTTAAAGGTTCGGTTCATTCTGCGTTCCCACATGCCTGTCGCTAAGTCCTCATATTGTACATTCTTCCTGACATTTCCTCTGCTACCCTCCTGGTTGCAGTTCACCAGTGTGGTCTATGGAGTGCTGTAACCGTTTAGTAGTTCGTATTCTGCGTTGTGATTGCAGCGACCTCTGCTCGAATCCACATCATTGCGGTCAGTTCTCTCAAAGTTTTAATTTTGGTAAAACACGGGCAGAAATTAAACGTTTTTACAAAATAATATTCTCGGAGGTGATGATTTGTTTTCCATCGAATTTTGTTCTCTGATATTTCTGCGTTTCATGTATCAGGATTTAAACCCAAAGGTTCTCGAAGATGTCTCTCCCTCGCACTCTCCCTAACTCTCTTTTCCGTCCGTCGTCCCATTTGACTGAGACATTGCACAATCTAACATACACTTGCACGTTGATGCCATCCAGTCTGTGCCGTTGCACTCACTGTTGCCCCAATCTCTTCATTGGCACCTTCAAATCATTCGATCCATTTGGATATCGTGGCTGTGAGATCAATTCTCTTTTAGCAGCTTTTACTGACATGGACCAGAGATTATTGGAGCGTGAGGCTCAATAAAAGGGATAGGGAATAACCGGGGAAAAGAAACTCTATTGCTAAAGATCCCCCATGAGGGCTTTCTGCGATAGCCTACTGGTAGAATCACTGGATTTTTAACACATCAAAGCCAGGTAATGTTCTGTGGAGACGCGTTGGATTCCCACCACACCACGACGATGATAGTATATGAATGCAATAATTGCCTAGAATTAAGAATACGTTGTCTGAAAAACCCATCTGTTTCACTGACGTCAATGAGGGAAGGAAACTAGCGTCTTTATCTGGTCTGGCGTCCACGTTGCTCCATTCCGGAAGGCAATAAAAGCTCAGAGCCACCCCCGATGCTGTTACAGAATGGAAATATTTTCATTCGGCTCAGTGCTAGAATTGTCCAGGGATGAGATCGCACTGGGAAAGTTGCAGGAGAGATTGACTCGTATAGTGTCTAGGCTGAAGAGTTTCAGTCATGAAGGGAGACAGGACAATCTGGGGTTGTTTGTCACCGTGCAGAGGAGATTGTGAGGGGTATAGATAAGGTAGACTGAAAGAAGCGTTTCCCATCGATGAAAAGAACGATCACAGGGGACCAGAAATTTAATGAGAAAGACAGAAACGTTTAAGTATGTGTAGAAAAGCGGTATAGGCCGGCGGGTGTTCGAATTTGGAACACACTGTCTGTTCGGGTCAGAGAGGCAGAAACCCTTATAACCTGAAGGAATATTCAGATGTAAATATGTTCTGCCAATACCTCTAAGGTTATGGGCGAAACCATTTGTGTCGTTAAGCAGTTGCTTTTGACAAATGCAACCACAATGGGCTGAAGTGTCTCCTTTGAAACTGTTCTCCTTGCTAGTATAGTGGTTAGTGTCGCCGTATGTTATGCGGGAGTTAGGAGCTCAATTCCTCGCTGGGCCACTATCAATATTTTAAAACTGTCGCTCCGTTTCCAAGTGCGGGTTATTAATGCCTGTCCTTCCATTCTCCATGGGAAATGTCACAGGAAGGACAGTGCTGTCTGAATCAGTGTGGGGAAGGTCTGCAGCTCCCGGCCAGACAGAGTGTCAATGAAAGTGCAAACACGTGACTTCCGCAACCTACACCTTGTGTCTGTACTGGAGGCTAAACCATTTAATAGAAAGAAGGAGGAAGCTGAAGAAGAAACAGGGTAAACCAATTCAGATGTGAGCGCAGAAACATTTTCCGCAGCATCTTGAGGAAAACTGACAAATTGCTCTGAGAAAGAGTTTGTCTTTCCGAACTGTTAGTTCACAAAGATGGTTTTTGTTCCACTCAAGCCCTTAAGAAATTGCATAACAATTTAACTAAGACTTGAAATGTTAGAACACACCAGGCGATGAGTCACGTACTGGAAACTGTGTTTCCAAGCCAGATGTTTGATAACTGATAATAATGCAATAGGCTGAAGGACCATTGGCCATGCTTTTAGAAACTCAAAAACTGTCATTTTTCAACTAAACAAAATAGGCAAAAACAAAGTCATCAAGAAAAGTTCCAAGCATTGCATATGTCGTCCTTGGTGCGAACGTGCTGAAATGAAGCTGTCTCACTGCTATTTCCCAATGTTGATTTCCAGTCAGGGAAAAAAAAATATTTGTTGTTCCTTCTGGAAATCTTAAATAGAACATGAGTTCCTGACATTACAAAACAGCAAAGGTAGAAGTTCTGGCGGAGTCAGCGAGAATTTCAGACAGGAGATGAAATCAAATGGGAAGAAACGCTGAAGTCAGTTGCCTTTGCCTGCTGAGACTCAGTACTACAAAATGATCCTTATTGAAACATAAAGGTATTTTCAAGGATTTAATAAGTTGGATGCAGAAAGTTTGGTTCTGTGACCAGAGCACCTCGGATCGAATGACTTGGAGATGCCGGTTTTGGACTGGGGTATGCAAATTTGAAAATTACACAACACCAGGTTATAGTCCAACAGGTTTAATTGGAAGTACTAGCTTTCGGACCACTGCTCATTCATCAGGTGATTGTGGAATCCACAGTTGTAAGTCACAGAATTTATAGCATATGTTTACAGTGTGATGTAACTGAAATTGTACATTGAAAAAACCTTGATTGTTTGCTAAGTCTCCGATCTGTTAGAATGACCATGTTAGCATCACTTCTTTCATATGTAAAGTGCAAAACTTTTTTATTTTAAAGTTTCATTCTCAGTTGAAGTTTAACAACTGGTGTCTGCCCCCCTGTGCTGCTGTCTGTTCCATAATGTTTAGACTGATTCTAATTTATGAAAATGAGTTACCAGAGACTGACATGAATTCATCCAGTTTTTGAGCAAAGTACAATGTAACTCTGCAAGTACAAATTCACCCCACAGACGTATATGTGTGTGTGTGTATGTGTCTGCGTGTCTGTGTGTGTGCGTGTCTGTGTGTGTGTGTGTGTGTGTGTGCGTGTGTGTGTGTGTGTGTGTGTGTGTGTGTGTGTGTGTAGGAGGGTCTCTGTTTGTAGATAGGGCAATGGGATCACCTGTACTGTGACATGAACCCAATGATCACGGGTACGGAATTTAGTTATCAGTCTCTGCGGGGGCACTTTTAGCTGCTGCCTGTTCCGAAGACCGCCTTGGAGGATTGTCACCCGAAGATCAAAGGTCGAATGTCCTGGATCACTGAAGTGCTCTCCAACTGGGAAGGGGCACACCTGTCTGTTGATTGATGTGCAGCGCCCATTCCGTTGTTGTCGCCTCAGCTCAGCCTCACCAATGTACCATGTCTTAAGGCCTCCTTGCCTGCAGCGTGTTGTTTTTTTTAAGATTAGCGTCAGTCTAAACATTATGGCATGGACGCAGCACACAGGGTCTCACACCTTCAACATATTACCTGTGCTAACACTAATTGGTAAAGTCCACCTGAGAATGTTACTGTCAAAAGAAATTTTTTCGATTTACATAAGAAAGAAATGAACCTAACATAGTCATTCTAACAGATGGAAGACTTAACAAGCAAGCAAGCTATTTTTCCAATGTATAATTTCAGTGACATTACACTGTAACCTTTAGCTATAAATTCTGTATCTTACCACTGTGTACTCCACAGCCACCTGATGAAGGAGCAGCCCTCCAAACGCTATTGCTTCCATTAAACCAGTTGGACTATGACCTGGTGTTGTGCGATTTTTAACTTCGTATTAGAATGCGGATCTCACAATTAAAATAGAGACGAAGAAGCATTTATTCTCTCAGACAGTTCTGTATCAGTGGACTTTCTTGTAGCAGACCGCTGTTGAGGAAGTGTCATTAGGTGTAATGAGGCTGAGATTGGCAGATCTTCAAACAGCAAAGACATCAAGCATTATGGCGAAAGGCAAGAAAGTGCAGTTCAAGGTTATCAGATCAGATATGAAACCATTCAATAGCGGAACAGACTTGGTGGACTGAATGGTGACTATTTGTTCCTAAAATTGTTGGCCTTAATATGAAGCTGCAAAACCGACCTGAGTAAAATGTTTAAAATTTAAAAAAGCGTGTTCCCCCGGAGCACTGAACCGAGGTGAAATATACAAAGAACAGCACACAAAGGGCAGACAATATTGGGTAATTGATCCGAAGTGATCAGTATACCAAGGTAAACAGGAAAAGCGATATTCATTATCTACATTGAACCTGGCTCCACGAGGCATGTAGTTAACTCTCACAAACCACTATTCCCCTTCCGTTTTCCTGACGCCCCGTCCGTTCTTGTTTTAAACTGATTGAACGTCAGGCAATTGCATATGACATTGCTGATGTGGATCTGCAGCATATAGAACATTAGAGCGTAGTACAGGCCCTTCGGCCCTCGATGTTGTGCCGCCCTGTCATACGAATCTGAAGCTCATCCCATCAACACTATTCCATGTACGTCCATATGCCTCTCCAATGACGAATTAAATGCACTTAATCTTGGCGAATCTACCACCGTTACAGGCAAAGCATTCCATGCCCTAACTACTCTCTGAGTAAAGAAACTACCTCTGACTTCTGTCTTGTACCTACCTCCCCTCACTTTAAAGATATGACCCTCGTGTTTGCCGTCCGCATACTTGGAAAAAGACTCTCCCTGTCCACCCTATCTTAACCTCTGATTATCTTGTATGCCTCTTTTTAGTCACCTTTCAGTCTTCTCTCCAACAAGGACAGCCTCAAGGCCCTCAGTCTTTCCTCGTAATACGTTCCTTCGATATCAGGCAACATGCTAGAAAATTCCCTCTGCACCCTTTCCAAAGCATCAACATCCTTCTTATAATGCGGTGACCAGAACTGTTGACAACACTTCAAATGTGGCCGTACCAGATCTTTGTACAGCTGCAGCATAACCTTCTGATTCCAGAACTCAATCCCTCTATTAATAAAGGCCAAATCACTGTTTTCCTTCTTAACAACCCTGTCAATCTGGTGGGAACTTTCAGGGATCTGTGTACATGGACACCGAGATCTCTCTGCTCATCTGCACTACCAAGAATCTTACCATTAGCCCAGTACTTTGCATTCCGATTACTCCGTCCAAAGTATATCACCTCACACCTGTCCACATTCAACTCCATTTGCCACCACTCAGCCCAGCTCTGCATCCTATCTATGTCTCTCTGCAACCTACGACATCCTTCGTCACTGTGCACAACTCCACCGACCATAGTGTTGCCCGCAAATTTACTAACCCACCCTTCTAAGCCCTCATCCAGGTCATTTATAAAAATGACGAATAGCCCTGGACCCAACATCGACCCTTGCGGAATCCCGCTAGTAACTGGACACCAAGATGAACATATTGCATCAACTACAACACTCTGTTTTCTTTCAGCAAGTCAATTACTGATCCAACCTGCTATGTCTCCCACAATTCCATTCCTCCGTATTTTGTATAATAGCCGACTGTAGGGAACCTTATCGAAAACCTTGCTGAAATCCATGTACAGCACATCAACCTGCTTACTCTCATCCACCTGCTTGGTCACGTTGTCAAAAAACCCATAAGATTCGTTAGGCACGACCTTCCCTTTCCAAAGCCGTGCTGACTGTCCCTGATCAGATTATTCTTTTCTAGATGATTATAAATCCTATCTCTTAGAACCTTTTCCAACGCTTTACCAACAACTGAAGTGAGACTCACTGGTCTGTAATTACCAGGGTTGTCTCCACTACCCTTCTTGACAAGGGAACCACATTTGCTATCCTCCAGTCCTCAGGCACTATTCCTGTAGACAATAAAGATTCCTAGATCAATGGCACAGGCTCGGCAATCTCTTCCTTTGCTTCCCAGAGGATCCTAGAATAGATCCCATCCGGCCCACAGGACTTGTCTATTTTCACACTCTGCAGTATTTCTAATACCTCTTCCTTGTGAACCTCAATCTCTTCGAGTCTAGATGCAAGTATCTCTATATTTTCCTCGCCAACATTTTTATTTTCTATAGTGAACACTGTCGACAAATATTTATTTAGTATTTCCCATGTCTCCTCTGACTCCACACACAACTTCCCACTATTATTCTTTATTGGCCCTAATTTAACTCTCGCCATTCGTTTATTCCTGACATACCGATGGAAAGCCTTAGGGTTAACCCTGATCCTATCCGCCAACAATCTCTAATGTCTCCTCCTGGCTCTCATGTCTCCTCCTGGCTCTTCTGAGCTCTCTTATTAGGTCACGCAGGGAAACGATTCTGTCTGCTGCACAACATCATTCTGCTTCGAAATATCAGGCAGTATTTCATATTGATTACTGTAAACGTTAACATTTAACAAGCCATGACAGTGAAATCACTGAATCCTCATCAGTATACTAACAGGGAAGATTTCTGTTAACATCACCCTGGACACCATGAGATTCGCCATTCTATTCTCCATTCCTTCTGTGCGTGATCCCCTCGGCCCTATTCCGGTCTTATTGGTTTGTTTACAATACTGAGGATATCCAATCATCTTTGTATTTCAGTTTCTAAAGGATGAGACCTTCTCTCTGAGCTGGCAATGTGCTTGCTCAGTGGTGATATCAATGTCCGTGAAAACTAGAAAAGTGCTTGAAATAGGCCATTCCTGTTTTTCATTCCAAGAACTTGAGGCAAACCGTTCGGCTGGACAGGAAATAGCGGGTGTGAGCAGTGATCAAGTTTGGCAGCAAGAACGAGGTGAGGCAGTATAAACTACAGAGTCATGGGGAAACAATGGGCAAAGCACACTGGGATGGGAGGGGCTGAATGCTTCCTTTCTTTGCTGTAACCAGACATTGGTGTTGAACTCTGAAATGGGACAACATCAGACCAGTCGGTGAAATCTTACTTTCTGCTTGTTTTCTCGCGAGGCCTGTGTCACACTTGGGGAAATGTGTCTGCGTGCTTCAGTCTATGGGTAAAAATGGGGTTCAGTTCCCATATCAAACTTTAATCCCATTTATTATGTTTTACGAGATTAAAACTTTCCAGAGAAATTAGCATTCAGGTGAAACGGATGAGCTTACAGTTTTACAGACCAAGTACTGGGAAATGAAATGAAGGGACCCATTTCCGTGCTCTAAACACACGGTAATTCACTCATTTTTGAGGGGAAACATATCTGCAGTGACATAATTCCAAAAACTGTGTTATAAAGAAACGGTGCAACTGCTTCTGCCCTCATCCCTGGTGGTCTAGTGGTTAGTATTCAGCGCTTTAACTGAGTGGCCTGGTTTCTGAAAACGAAACGTGCCTGTGAGCAATGTATTGGGCTATTCCAGGATTGCCTTCTCTGACAACGGTGGGTCATGACTGGTGTTGTCTATGATATGGAAGTGCCAGTGTTTGAGTTGAGTCGACAAAGTTAAAAATTACACAATATCAGGGCAGAGTCCAGCGAGTTTATTTGGAAGCACTAGCTTTAGCAGAGCCGCTCCTTCATCAGGTGGGTGTTTTTCTGCAGAAACTTGGTGTGTGTGTCAATATGCGCGATCTTTTGGAAGGTCATCTGAACTTTAACCGACCGTTCGTGGTGTCGACGGTACCCAAAACGAAACAAGGTAATAAGATATTTTACATCATCAACAACACCCTCACAGGTATAAAGTTCACCAAGGAGGAAGAAACCGACAACAAACTCGCATCCCTGAACGTCACAGTAGAAAGAAAGGACAACGGAGAACTACAAACCTGCGTATACAGAAAACCGACAAACAATGAGCAAATACTTAACTACACTAGCAACCATCCCAACACACACAAACGAAGCTGTATAAGAACACTATTCCAACGAGTCACCACACACTGCAGCACAGACGAACTTCTGAAGACACAGGCGAACCACCTATACAACGTATTCGAGAAGAACAGATACTCAAAAAATACAGTGCGCAGATTCCTCAAGAACAAACCACGACAAGCAGACCAAACACAGCCAGAAACCCTAACCACCTTACCATACATCAAAGAAGTTTCAGAAATGACAGCCAGACTGCTAAGACCCCTCGGAATCTCAGTAGCACACAAACCGACCAAGACTCTCAAACAAAAACTAACAAACTTAAAAGACCCAGTACAACCCATGGACAAAAACAACGTCATCTACAAAATTCCATGCAAGGACTGCCACAAACACTACGTAAGACAAACAGGAAGAAAGTTAGCCACCAGGATATACGAACACCAGCTGGCCACAAAAAGACACGGCCTTCTCTCCCTCGTAGCCCTACACACGGATTAAAAATATCAGCATTTCGACTGGGACAACACATCTATCCTGGGACAGGCTAAGCAAAGACACCCCATAGAATTCCTAGAGGCCTGGCACTCCAACCACAATGCCATAAATAAATACATAGATCTACATGCCATCTGTCAACCCCTCAGAAGACGAACAGGAAATGACATCACCACAAACCCCAGGAACCCCATCGAGGAGAAAGATATAAATAGAAAGCAGGAGACGACAGCTTCACTTCACTTGGAAGTCGCCACTGATCTTGATGTTATCTAGCCAAGTAATGAAACGTCTGAATATCAAAGCTACAGCTCAGCGAGCAAACCGACACCCTACATTTTATATCATTTTTCATGTTTATGTTGCATGAATCTGCGGTTATTGATCCACGGTTTAGTTTCACTCCCTACAAGTAACATGCTGATTTCTCCAGTTGTTCATGGTTCAATGTGATGCATCCAGTGTGTGCATAACGAGAGGGAGCTTGTTTCCTACATCTTGTGTTTATCTGTGCCTTATTTCCAGCATTCATCAATGGCGAGAGCAAGGGGCGAGGACGAGACCAATGTGTAAGTCTCTCCGTGCCCATGCACGGCACCCACATTGGCAATTCTCCACTGTGCATTTACACCCAGTTCTCAGTGCCCCTAAACCCACGCCCTGCTCCTTTTGAAATATCTCCATTATTTTGTGCTGTCTCGGTGTGCTCTTCTCACCAGGATGCATTACTTCTCCTCAACGTCCTTCATATTTCATCTGACAAAACATTCATTAAGAATCCCTTTGCATAAACATGCACTTCGCAGCTCTCGGTATTTGATTTTCCTGGATGTCTTTCATACGAAAAAACGTTCTCAGCACTGACTATCCCAAAGCAACCTCCATTTCAATGCTGTTTAGTTAAAAGGCACCAACTATTCGATGAGGTTTTGCAATCACGTCAATACATACAAACTGACAATTGGACTTCCAGTTTCAATCATCTGAAAACAGCACCATTGAAAGCCATTGATAGCAGCGACGAGAGTGGGATTCGAACCCACGCGTGCAAAGCACAATGGATTAGTAGTCCATCGCCTTAACCTCTCGGCCACCTCGTCACAGACATAGTGTAGGCTATGACCTTATCAATAATTGAAATGCATAAATTATGCAGAGCAGCAGACATTTCTCCCTGGTGTTGGTGAAATGAGAAATAACACAGTACGGTTCCAAGATGATGGTCTGACCCCTGGGTTGTGGGGCAAGTGCACTCCCACTGCCACACTATGCACACAGTGATCTGAACAAAAATGAGGAAATGAATATGTGAAGATTTGAAGTCAACGGAATGAAGAACCCGAGACAGCAGGAGGTGTTCTTTCAATAAAGAGTTGGATAGAGCTCTTAAGGATAGTGGAATCAAGGGTTATGGGGATAAGGCAGGAACAGGGTACAGATTGAGGATGTTCAGCCATGATCATAATGAATGGTGGTGCTGGCTCGAAGGGCAGAATGGCCTACTCCTGCACCTGCTGTCTATTGTCTATTAAATTGCCTGTGAGGAATTGTTTTCCAGACTGGAGGAGAGTGCATAGTGCCCAATGTCATTATTCGGAAGACCTAATTTCCGCTCAGATGTTTTTGACACCCACTTGTGTACAGAACAGATAATTTCAAAATCCAAAATATGGCTAAACTGACAACTGAACTCAACAATGCAAAAACCTTGAGCTGTATCATTTTCCTGGGCCGTGTGATACCAAGTCACTGTATGATCACAGCAACACCGTGAGCAAGTGTCAGAAGGAAAATGAGTGCAGTGCCAGAGCGCATGATGGGAGCAGCAGGTGACAGACGGGGAAGTGCATTTCCCAAAACAGGAACACTTCCCAAACAGCGGACTGCGGTGGAATAATTCAGAGGGGGTTTACACTTTGAAAATTGATGCCAGAGACACAATGGAGATCTGTCATTGAGTCCGTTCAAGATGAAGATTTTAAGATTTCTACAGATGCAAACCAAATTAAAAAGCTCATGAGTTCGTGAAGGCAAAAGATGGAATTGTATATTTCATCAATCGACATCTTTACAATGCGTACCACACCACTTTCCTCACTCGGGGACAGAACCACTGGTGAAGATGATCATATAATCCCCGTTACTAGCCATGGAATCAGAGAAACTCGGTTTCCCAAACGTTAAGGTAAAACCAGGATTGTTGAGGTACGCATTAATGTGTTGCTCCTGTGCTGAAGGTGACCAGTGCACAGTATCTCGGTTTCAGTATAGTGGGCTGTGCTGTGCCGAAGTTTGAATTTTGAGCCTCACATGGAGCAGCTTCAATTTGTCGTTGTGTTGAGGAGTACGGACAGAAGGTGATATTGAGCAAAGCTAAGTTTATGAGAAAATACCCGTGTTTGTGGATTGAGAAACAACCTTTTCTGGATAATGACTCCTTGATCTACAAACATACTGAAAATATCTAAAACGTGAAGAGACGTATGTGGAGAGGGATCCGAAGGTGATTTTTCAGCAGATGGATACCGTTTCCCATGTGCACTGCGTTAAATTCCGGGAATATAGATGTTGAACTGGTTTCATGTTACACAGTTTGTTACAAACTCACAAAGGTTATTGCAATAATAAAAACAGAAATCACATAGGACCGTTTGAATTTTGTATTGAACTGAATTTTGGTCTGAGCATATTTTATCTTCAGTGGCATGCTGCAGAGAAGTACAGAGGGTTAACAATACAAAAGGACAGAGTCTTCTTGGTGGATTTCTTGGGTGGAGTTAAGAATGTACGAAATATAAATAACATCATGTGAATGTGGTCAAGTCTTTAACGTAGGTGTTGCGTCTCCAAGTGACGATTCAATTTCTACTCATTAGGATATCACTTCCGTCTGCCATTATTTTATGACATCAGCTCCATCTACAGAGTTTCACCTTGAATAATTCGCCACAACTTACCAATCCATGAACATGTTACACTGAGTCTTATTCAGTTGTACGGGTTCATGAAATGTCTTTGTGTCTGAAGTCAACCAAATTCGAAATTGCTACGCAACCACCCTGACTTTCACTCAATGATAAATTCTCTCCTTGTACGTTTGTTCGTGTATCTTTTAAAACACTCTGAAATCAGCTTCTACGTTTTATTTTTGGAAAGTCGTTCACGATTTAAATAACTCTATTGAGTGGAAGACACTCTCATCCAAACTTTTCTTAATCATTCACTAATGGTTTTCAAGCTGTAACGAAAGTTATTGATTGACTGGAAAGAGGGAATTTCCCCAATTTACTCATTCAAACCTCGCGTTATGTGAAAACCTCATTTGTTTACATCAACTTGCGTGTTTCTGCTCCAGCATTTCCAAATCTCGTGAATAAACCCCTTCATTCTTTCTATCATCCCGCTTGTATCATTTCTGATATTTTTATGTCTCAGTGAACAACGACACTTGGCTTTCTAATATCTTGCTATCCAGGAAACAGCGTCTGTGCTCTTTCTAACTTCTTCACATGTTTTTGGTGGAGAATGAGGACAAGGATTACACACAATGTTCCCACTGAGTGTGATCAAACGATTTTCGCGTTACACTATGAATTTTTTGCTTTTTAAATATGACGCCTCTATTTATAAACTCCAAAAAGGTAAATTACAATCTATCCAGTTCATGAACATCGTCTCCATGGAGACGAAAATTATCTATCACTTCCTTTATTCTTCCTCGGAATGTCTGAAAGGTTTGTAAGGACAACATCTCTAAATCCCCGTGTCCTGAGTCAGTCCCAGCTATTTCTAAAGGCGACTGAAGTTCAAATACTTCATAGTGTGTCTCCCGTCATTCCTGTGCAGACTGGTTCTGGACAGTAAATGCCATCACCAAAGGCCACCGTGGATCTGAAATCATCAGTTTTCACAGAGTAATGGTCGTAGCTATTGTGTATCGCGTGTCCATGTTCTTGTTCAATTTGTTCATCATTTCTTGGGTCCCTGTATTGAATTCTACTGAATGATTAATTTGTGAATGGAGACATTCCCTTCACCACTCATTCGAAACTCCATGGAACAGTGAAAGATTCTACTCATTCGCTTCCAGAGGACAGTCCTGCTAATACTGGGATGAATCAGTGAACATTCCCCACGTATCCTCGAAGGCAAGGATTTCCTTTTCCATTTTAGGAGACCATTACAACACTGAGTCCCATGTCTGCATTCATTCAAACCAAACCAGTTACAGCAAGACTTTAAAACTAAGATTTTGCAATCTGCTTGCATTGATTGTCCCAAACATTACATTCCATATTGTGGTATGTCTGTGGATGGAAGCACTTTCTGAATCTTGAGCCATTACATTTCAGTTTTGTGAAAAATTATTATGCGCTGTTCTCTCTTTCCCATTCAGTTTCCCGTTTTATATCCCGTATTTTATCAGTTTATCTTAAGTTTTCAAAAATTTCAATCAATCTCGCTCCTGATTACCAATCCGAGAGAATGCCACAATTTTGTCAATTTATATGCAGTGCAGCTCGAGGGCGCGGTGACCAAGTGGAAAGGCATTGGTCACGTGAACCAAATAAAAGGAGCCGGCTGGTGGAACCTGGCCATTCCATCACAGTCATATTTAAAACATTTAACGTAATCTTTAGCCAAATCATATTGGCAGAAAATAAGAAAACAAAAATGAAAAAATTGCTGATGTTGAAAATCAAACAAAAACAGTCGTTTCTGGAATATTTCAGGACGTCTGGCAGCATCTGTGGAGAGACGGACCCAATGGATGTGAAACGTTAACTGTGATTCATCTGCACAGATGCTGCCAGCACACCTGTGATTTTACAGCAATTTCTGTTTTTGTTTCAGATTGGCAGATTTTGTCGCAGTCCATGAGAACAGTGCTCATTAGAATCAAACAAACAGCGTGGACCTGGTAGTGTGAAATGAGACAGTAATAATGAATGAGTGGAGAGTGTTGTACTGGAAAAGGACAGCAGGTTAGGCAACATCTGAGGAGCAGGAGAATGGACGATTTAGGCATAAGCCATTCATCAGGAATTAGACTTGTGAGTCGGGCAGAGGAACAAAGCTGAAGCCAGGTGCCAACTCGCAGACACCTCCTCCTACAGACCACGATCACAAACTCTCCTCCCCTCACCAAACCATCATCTCCCAGACCATCCACAATCTTATCACCTTTGGGCATCTCCCATCCCCAACCTTCAACCTCATTGTCCGTGAACCACGCACTCCCCGATACTACCTTCTTCCTAAGATTCACAAACCTGACTGCCCCAGTCGACCTATTGTCTCATCCTGAGCCTGTCCCATCCGAATCATCTCTTCCTACCTCGACACAATCGTCTCACCCCAGTTCAGGAAATGCCCACTTACATTCGTGACACACCTATGCACTTCACCTCCTCCAAGGATTTCGTTTCCCTGGCCCCCAACGCGTCACCTTCACCATGGACATCCAGTCCCTATACAAATCCATATGTCATGTCAGAATTCTGGAAGCCTTCCTTTTCTTATTCTCACACCATCCCAACCAGTACCTTTCCACCGACATCCTCATCCACCTGGCTGAACTGGTCCTCACAATCAACAACTTCTCTTTCCAATTCTCCCACTCCCTCCATCGAATCTGGCAGCCATCGGCACCCGCATAGGACCTAGCTATGCCTGTCTGTTTGTCAGATACACGGAAATGTCCATCTTTCGCAATTACACAGGTACCATCCTCCACCTGTTCCTCAGCTACATTGATGAATGTTTGGGGCCACTTGGTGCTCCAACGAGGAGGTTGAATAGCTCACCAACTTTACCAACACCTTCCACTCCGACCTCAAATTTATCCAGATCAGCTTGGCAACTTCCCTCACCTTCCTGGATCTCTCCATCACCGACTCTGGCGACTGACTAATTACAGACATGTACTACAAGCCCACCGACTCCCACAGGTATCTCGACTACATCTCCTCCAACCCTATCTCGTGTAAGAACGCCATTCTTTATTCCCAATTCCTCCACCTCCAGCGCATCTGTTCCTAGGATGACCAATTACACCTCAGAAAGAGCCAGTTGGTCTCCTTCTTCCACGATCACAAATTGCTTTCCCACGTGGTTGACAGCGCCCTCGAGTTCATCACCTCCATTTCACATAACACCACCCTTGAAGCCACCCCTCTCAACGCAACAAAGAGAGAAGCACCTGATGCTCAACTTACACCCCATCAAACTCCGCATAACGCATCATATTTTGCCACTGATGCCACCTCCAATCAGACTCCATCACCAGAGATATATTTCGCTGCCCAGCACTGCCAACATTCCGGAAAGACCATTCCCTCCATGTCCTCCTCTTCAGGTCCACACATCCACCCACCAGCCCACAACCCTCTCCTGGCACCTTTCACTGCCACCAAAGGACGGGTGAAACAAGCACCCACACCACTCCCCTCACCTCAGCCAAGGTCCAAATTGATCATTCCACATCCATTAGAAATTCACCTGTACAGCTACCAATGTCATCTACTGAATCCGTTGCGCCTAGTGTGGTCTCCTCTACATCAGGGAGACAGGACATCTTCTTGCAGGTCATTTCAGAGAATATCTCTGGGACACGCGCACCCACTAACTTCACCGTCCCGTGGCTGACCACTTCAACTCCCTCTCCTACCCCATCAAAGACATACAGGTCCTGGACCTCCTTCACTGCCAAACCGTTACCACACAACGCCTGGAGGAGGGATGCCACCCATTCCAGCTTGGGACCTAACACCACACGGTGTAAATGTGAATTTTAAGAGTTACCACATTTCCCCTCCCCCAAGCACAAGCCTTCAACTCGCCAACGCCCTCTCGACCCATTCCATCACTGCTATTTCTGACCTATTTTCTTCTCCCTCCTATTCATCCATCTATTTCCCCTTAACCCCACACCATTTCCATTTATCTCTCAGCACCGACTCACAAGCTTTATTCCAGATGAAGGGCTTAGGCCTGAAACCTGAATTCTCCTGCTCCTCGAATGCTGACTGATCCGCTGTGCTTTTCCAATATCACTCTACCATCTCCAGCATCTGCAGTCCTAACTGTATCCTTGGAATTATCAATGACCTTAGAGTGAATACATCCCTCGATTGCAGTGATCACAGTGTGACTGAGTTTTCCATTTATTTTGGGTGAGGTCAGGCTGGATCTGAGATGAGCGCTTAACATCTAAACAATGGGAATGGTATCAGATAGCGAAGTTAGGGCGGGCTGAAGTGAAGTAGAAAATTCTGTCAGAAGATGGGTCAGTACAACTGCCGCACCTCACCCAGACTGTAAAAGACTCGCAGCAGGAGAAAATCAACTTCAGTGCAGGCACAATGACAGGTAAAGTGGAAAAGAGACAGTACAACACACTGAGGTGCAGTGGAATTAGAAATGTGAATTTATTCGATATATAAGCTAAACCTTTACAAATGGACTGCCCTCACATTGGAAAAAGGAATTTGCTGCAGTCTAACGGCGATTTTGCCTTGACATCACAATGTTGAGAGACACTGACATAGTTTCTTCTGTAGCAGCGTGGCCTAGTGAAAGCATGATCATCCTATCAACCAGAATTCAATACTTCAAAGCTCTCCTCTGCGCTGTACAACTTCTTTGCTGCTCCTGTAGTCAGATCTCAATCGCTTCACTGTGTGTCTTCTTCTGCTTCCTGCTTCACGGAAACACTTGAAACGTGAACAAATCCACTTTCCACTTTCACCAATCTTTTGCAACTTCCGAGTTGGCACAGGTACGAGTGACCGATTGGCCTTCTCGAGCGCTCTCACTCTGGTATGATCTGAATGATAAAGTGGACTGTGTCTGATCTGCAGAATGTCCCCACGCGGGACGGTGCTGTTTATCCCATCCTCGGGGACTGAGCTGTCTCTATTGGCAGAGTATTCAGCCATTTCCCTCCACTTTCAGGCATTATAAGATGATGTAAGTCCGGATATGCTCGGAAGCTTCCTCTCACGGGCACAGCCAGCTACACGAGCGCCGCTGGAAATTAGCAACTTCAGTAAAGTTCAAATCAGTGCATTTTTGTGCTGCCCATTTGATGTTCAGAATCAATCTTCACAGAACAATCCAGCGGAAAGGCTTTTGTTTCAGAGCCGTCGGTTTCTTTGCTGCAATCGGGCATCAGTTAACGTATGAGTCCCAACTGTCCCAGATGAAGCGACTCCGAATGAAACCCTCACTCACTGAGAACCATCCCCACAGACAGGAGCTGCGGGGCTGCAGGCAGTCCAAAGCGGAAGGGAGGATTAAAAATGAGCCATTATTTCACCCTCAGCGCCTCTGTCACAGAGACAGGGAGAGGGACGGCAGAGACGTGTGACGTCATTCACGTACCGACAGAAGCCGTTCAGCCCATCGAGTCCATGGCAAATCTCTATCGCTTGCTTCTCTCTGAGGTTATTCATCATCAGTGCTGCTTGTCCTAATAATAAGGAACTGTATCTGACTCGAAATGCTGTCTCCGACAGACTGAACCACATGTCATTCACGGCTGTTCATTTCACCAGAGCACCCTGCTGTGTGACACAGCGTGGGGAATAACTGCAAGGAGTCAGGGGCACGGTCCACACCACAACTGATTTCTCTCAACTTCGCCAGTGTATTCCCAACTCAGTCAAGTGACTTTGCGAATCAGGTTATAACAGACCGACAGAGAACAGCAAAAAAAATCTTCCATAACTTCAAACGTGTGTTTCCTCAAATGTATAAATGTGGCGGGTGTATCTCTTTCAGATGCCATTGAGTGACAGGACGCATATGGCTCATCAATATGTAATGCGAAGAACGGAGCACTGTTATAGCGAAACACTGGCAGTGGTAGTACACACACTGAAAGCTGGAATAGTCATCGAGCAGAGGATGCTTTTCATTCATTAATTTCTGGATTATGCGCCCACCACGATCCCTCTCTCCGCTCTGTTATCGCTGACCACAGCGGTTTCCCGTAGTCTTCAGGTTTTTGTAGCATGTACCGACGAGGATGACGTTAAAATATCTTCACTGTTATTGTGTGATACACTGTGGCACAGATGTGTCCCGGCTGTGTCAATATAACCACCGTGTAACTTGCCCAATTCTGCTGTTTTATTTGCAATTTCAATCAGAATCACAAAATGTGCCACACTGCAGACTGAGGACATGCAGCCCACCTTCGCTCTGCTGGCCCCACGCAATGAGGAAATGACTGTGTTTTGATTGATTGATTGTCACATGGACCTAAGTACAGTGGAAAGCGTTGTTTGCGATGGTAAAGTCGGATCATAGTCATCAAGGACATGCAGATCACAGCGTGAGGAAACCATAATTTGGGCAGACTTAGGAATTCAGGTTACTCCGTATCGGACGTGCGCTCAGCAAAATCCACATTGGCAAGATCAGCATTATTTCAAGTTCGACAATCCATTTCTCAGAGCAGCACCGGCCGAGAAGAAGCGGTTTTTGAACTTGCTTGTGTATGTTTTGAAGCTTTGGAATCTTTATCTGAAACCGATCTCATCGAAATCATATCTTCACAGTCAAAAATGAAGTAGTGTGCAAAATTCCAAGTGTCATCCGCAAAGTGAACGCGAGAGCTCTTGCACATATGTCACCTGTCTGAGGCAATATCACACCCGAGATAAACGAGCCAGAACGGCGCCAGACGTGGTACCCAGAAATCAGGTGAGTTTGTTGTTTAACTAAGGCTATTTCTGCTGTTTCGGAGAGAAAGAAGCACAGAGTTTTAATAACAGCTCCTTTCCATTCTGACTCGCTTCTCCCAGGAGGCTGTGCTAGCTGCTTTCCCGGAACAGGGCGGTCTTCATTGAGAACTGGACGAACTCATCCTCCATTGTCACGCAGTGTTGGTGGAGACCAGTTTGAACGCGGTCTTCAGCTCCCTATCAAACACGGGTTTGTGGAGCGGGGTTGGGGTCTGGCGGGAGTGGGAAGCATGGGAATTCTGGAAAGGTGTAGAAAAGGGAGATCGTGCATGCACAAGAAATCATCTTCTTTTTGGAACCATTGTCCAAATAATGCCACCTGAGAGAGCTAGAAAATGTAGAACTGCGAGGAAAGAGTGAATCTCTCCCCATTATTCAGGAACAGTGTCTGTGCTTCTCGAAGTCACAGGGAGGCTTCTGCTGTCTGAATCAGCATGGGATGTTACTGCAGCGAGTCCAATCGCTCACGCACCTGCTGTGTATACATTTTTCCACGTTGCCTCCAGTTCAAATCAAAGATTTCACAGCTCACATCATCCTAGAGTGACAGGGAAGAGAAGGAAGCAATTCAGACCATCATCTTGACACAACCTGGGGATAAATTGGATGTGGGAGAGCGGACAGTCTCGACTGGTTCCAGCATTTACACTCTTGGTCCGTGTGGCAACAAAAGCAGAAGCAGGAACTGTTTATCTTGCTTCTTAAAACAGGTGATTAAATTTTGAAGAGCATAGATATTTCTCCCTGGTGTTCATGAAATGATCAAGAGCAGAATACGGTTCCCTGAGTATGGTCTGACTTCTGGGTTATGGGATCAGGGCACTCCCACTGTGATATTCTGTTCACAAGATCTGACCACATGGAAAGAAATGACACATGACAAGATCGATTGAATCGGATTCCGTGAAAAACAGAAGCCGATGGAATGAAAAGTGCCATGAGAGCGAGAATATAACAATATATGTGAGAAAGCTGTTTTACAGACTCGAGGAGAGTGCACAGTGCTGTTTCCAGGGGTCAATATCTGGATAAGTAGACAGAATTAGCATCGGCTGTTATTGTACTGCATCTTTTGTACAATGTTGCAAAAGCACGAGCCTTTTCTATCGAGGGGACAACTTCAAAATCCTCAATGATGCAAAGCACACAAATGAGGTGAACAACAAAGCAACCGCAGAAACTCGTGATACGTCATGGGGTAAACACCCCTGCTCAATTTTCGCTCAAATTCGTTCTCTGTCAAAATCCTGAGCTTGAGATTAGAACAGTGAATGGGCTATGTAATAAAAACTGCTCGATTCTCACAACTTCAGTATTTAATACGCCCCTACATGTATGTCTGAAACAGTAATCGATCCCTCACTGTGTTACTTCAGCACACATCGAGAAAAAATAAACATAAGAACAACAGTCACGTATGTGACAGGGATTTGAACCGCTGCTGCTGCAACCAATCGATTCAGCTGTAATTAAAATTGTTTCCACCTTTCCTGTGACGGTAATAAGATTGCATAGCTTAGTGGTGAGTTTTCATGCGTTGAATTGGACCCAGCATCCTTTCTCAGGATGAAGTTTACTGGGATATAAAGGCATGGTGAAAGACACGGTAGAGTTTAATGGAATATAAAGACGTTAGGAATGACACGGTCAGAGTTCACTTGATACAAAGTCGATAGAAAGGACAGACATGAAGCTTGCTTTGAGATAACACCACTAGAAAAGGAAAGAGCAGATTTAATGGGACGGTGAGATAGATAAAGAATCTTGCGGGAGAAATCAGGAAAGACTTAGCAGTGTCTGAAGGGAGGTTATCCAGCTAATGTGACGTTGGTAGGAATAAAGCTGAGGGAAATTCCTTCGTTTCGGCGAACTTCAAAACCAACGGGGAATGATGAAGAAGTTTGGAGCAGATTTTTTTTATTCTGAGAATTATTGAAATCGGAGATGAATTTTCAGAAATAAAATCATTTTAGGAGCTGATTCCATTATATTTCAAAGGTCGTGTGCAGACACACAGGGACTGAATTTAACAGCGATAGAGATTCTGGGCTGTCTGGATGGCGAGGCAATAGGGACACACTCTCGAAGTGGATAACGTTCATCGGAAAAAAATTGCATAATACCTGCATCTGAAAATGCTACGTATAAGAAGAGCTGCTGGTGTTGATAGGTGTTGCAGCTTATTCTACATGAAATATTATATATTGTAAATAAACTGAACTGTTTTGGTTTAGCTCTGCATTGGATGGAAGTCGCTTAGCTCAGTCCGCTGACTAACTCGTTTTGAGAAAAGTGAGACCAACAGCATTCTCTCACTGTCTCAGGTTTGCATAAGGATCTTCATCTACCCCGCTCTCCTGATCTGTAATATTATGGTGCCTCTAGTGAGTAAGATTTGGCCTGTAGATGTAAAACATCATTATCATTGCCATCTGTTGCCTTGAACATTTGGTCACAATCACTCGAAAGGAGAATGAGTCCATTTAATACTCACTGATCTCCGCTTGAAAAATCCTGTGACAAAACTCGACCTTATCCCAGTTTGCACCCTCTGCTCCTCCCAACAGCAAGACTATTTGTTATGCCTTTGCCAGATTTACGGTCAACATTCAAACTCCCCAAAGAGATAAATCTAATACTTCCGAAAGCATAATGAGCTGAGCGTGTTTGCAGGAAATGGAATGATATGAAATGAGTTAACCAGACTTTCCTAGAATGCAATCCAGTGCAAGGCGAGCGATTTGAGAAAGGTCATTAAACTTTATTTCACCTCTGTTTCCCTATCCACAGATGGATATTCATCAGGGGAATATTTCCAGCTTTTCAGATAATAATTGACACAAATTTGAAACTGGAGTTTTCAAATAAATGCTACTTTACTCAACATTGATTTCAACTGCGTTTTAGTTTGATGCGCTAATAATCCCTTGTCAATGTCAGTAACAGCATCTTTAGATAAGCATTGAACTTACCACCGTGGCATTTTACGCACCTTTAAGTAGCAGGCGCTAAACAATTACGTGACTGAAGCCGCAGACAGCAAGCTGGTCACATGTCCTACTCATACTTGAGGAATTTTAACTCAACTGCTCTACTTCTGCTGTGGTTCTGAATTTAAACCTAACGCAGACGAGACGAAACTGACATGGACTTGCGATTATTGAAGCATCAGGCTCAGGAAGGGGACATATAAAAATATGCAAATTAGACTTCATTGAAAAATGGGTTTCCTTTGATTCTTGCGTTTTTAACAGAAAATGATACTTTGCTGCTGACGCCAGGATTTTCCTTCGATCGGCTCCAATTCGAATCAATAAAACTTTGCAACTTCCTTCTGAAAGTTCACACTAGTCACATGAAACATACTGCATTTATCAATAATCTTCACCACTCCTACATCCATGAACACGTTGCACGGTTTCCATGAATACTGAAGATGTAAGAATGTGATACAAGAATAAATTCAATTCCAGTTTAAATTATAAAGTAGGAAGAATGCACAGTAAGACTCAAAATGTCAGAAATTCATGTACGTCTTCGTGCCCAGAACTGCAGCAAATCAGAGGGGTAATCTGTCCCCGAATGCCTACGTTTGCTTGCTCCATGTGTCCAGTTGGAAACCTGTGAGAAGGAGCATGCAGTCTGACAGAGCGCTTGGGTGAATCCTCGATTGTCTGAACTAAGGCTGCAATAGGAGCTCTCCATTCTGGCTGTGAGAGCGGTTGGGGAAATGGGAGGACCTTGATACTCCGTGGTGTAGATTCACATTTCAATATGTTATTGTTGAAAACCCTCTGTCAGAAACAGCAGTGACAGAGAGCAACAGGAGGACGCTATTCCAAACACCGGTCCTACGCCGCCATTTGACATTGTCATGACTGACCAAATACATCAATATCTTTCCCCGGTCCATCCACAACAGCCTGTCGCCCAAAGGGAAAAAGACTTTTAAGCAATCGATAATGCCTGTGCAACTATTGGAGGGGAATGCGTTGAGAGACAGTGGGTTTCTGCACGACGTTTGTAGGTTTCCTGGGTTAGCAGTTGATTCTGGTCTGATCATGCTTCAAATGATATGATTCCGTCAAAACTCACCAACAAGGGAGTAAGGAATTTTCTGTGGTAAACAGCAATTTCCAGAACTCCAGACGACGGGAACTAACGATGAATCAGCAGAATACTAATTGATTCAGCTGAAATCTGAACTCCGATTCTGGTGGACGTCAAAACAACAAACATTGTATAACAATGTTAACATTGCTGTAGAAATCTAACGCGCTTTTCATTGCACCACCGAGCCGCGCTAGCCACAATTTTACAGTACCCAAAGTTGTGGTTGTCGTGGAGAAAATATAATAAATCTCCAGGAGATGCGGGGAGTTCTTCAAGGAGTAGATCTTTTATTAGCAGACAAAAAGCCATGACACTCAGAAAGCAAATTCTTGAACGACCCCGAAACTCAGGGTCCGTGGCTCTTTATACCCTTTCTTTAATTATATTTCTATTAGCTTACCAGGATGCCCCACTGTGATCGTCAGAATTATTTCACTCCAGGTATACAATAAACCATTATCGCTCTACTTCTGCCAACAGGGTTTTTCTATTGTCACGATTATGTATTTTACTGCCAGCTCTGTTGCAATGATCTTACAGCCCAGAATAACATGTTATGATTAGATTTTTAGCTACCCCATCTACCACAATGTTTTCCTGTCCCAAACTGATTAGATATTTGATGTCTTTTTTCTGCCAAAAGGGTTTCAAGCAGGCTAACTCTACTATCAATTAAATATTTAAAGTCAAGCCCTAAATATTTATTGTGACGACTTGTCCCAAACTGCAATGATGATATTTAGCTGGCAAGGCTGACGGTACTAATTGCTATGATCTCAGCCTGTCACAGTAACCGTTCAGCCCCAGTCTGACTCTGCCAATTGGTGGAGGAGCATTCCACTCTGCTTATCCCATCAAGCCACAGTGGCCCCATCCTGCCACAGTGACCTTTTGACTCGTGTAGCATTCCACAGACCCCTTGTAACAGATCGACAGTAGTATCCATGCTTTTACCCTTCCCATGCTTTCATGCTCGGTATTTGCCGGACAGTGTTCGGATCTTTGATCAGATATCTGTTTGTCTTCGCCCCACTTTCCAGGACCTGGTCCTTATCCATGTGTGCTCCAGCTTCTCAAGTATTCGGCTAAATACTCCTGAAGTGTTTTGATTACTCATAGCTTTACCACACGTTCAAACAGTGAGTTCCAAGTATACAAATGAAAATGTTCTTCCTATATCTCCTCTGATTATCCTCCCCCTTGCGTTTAACATAGATCTATGGTTGTAAACACTTGCCATAGAAATTCATTCATATAACACGTATCTATCCCATTACTGTACACCTTCAGTCCTCCCTCACTCACTCTTCTCCGCTCTCAGATAAAGAGCCTTAGCTAAGCTAATTTATCTTCGCCATGACGAGATTGTCGTGCTGGAAAACTACAGCAGGTCAGGCAGCATCCGAGGAGCAGGAGAACCGACGCTTCTGGCATAATTCTTTCATCAGGAATGAGACGTATAGGTGGGGGCAGAGAGATAAACGGGCAGCAGTTGGGGTTGGGGGGAAGGTAGCTGGGAAAGCGATAATTGGATGGAGGCGGGGGAGAAAGTGATAACTCAGAGGGGGAAAAGATTAATCGGTCCGGAGGGTGGTGCTAAGTTGGATGCTTCGGACTGTGATAACGTGGGGGAAGGGGAATTGAAGAAGATTTTTGAAATCCACATTTATCCCGTATGGTTGCAGGGTCCCAAGCAAGAATATGAGGCGTTCCTCTTCCAGGCAGCGGGTGGTAACGGTTTGGCTGTGGCTTCTGCCCGAAACGTCGATTGTCCTGTTCTGCAAATCACATTTCAGGGGAGATGTGAAATACCAAAGACTAAAAAACGGACAAAAACTTATAGAATCAGAGTTAATGGAATTAGACACAATGCAGACAGAAACCATTTGGCCAATTGAGTCTGCTCTGTGCCGCCAAAGAGATTTACACTCCCCCACCTGATCTTTCTAACCCCGCATTGTTGATCCACCTACAAAAATAGAAATGAGTTCAAAAGTTCAGCGGTTCAGGCAGCCTCGGTGGAGAGAAATCAGAGTTAACATTGCGAATCAAAAACTGTTCCAAGGAATGTTGACCTCAAATGGTCATTCTGTTTTCCATGAGCTGCAATTCCTACTTTTGTCTTTGATTTTGTCTTTGATAATACATATTATAACTTTATAATTATTCAGTTTTTGTTTGGCATCTACCTGACGTGTACACCTTTGGACAGTGAGAAAGAACATAGAACATAGAACATAGAACAATACAGCACAGAACAGGCCCTTCGGCCCACGATGTTGTGCCGAACTTCTATCCTAGATTAAGCACCCATCCATGTACCTATCCAAATGCCGCTTAAAGGTCGCCAATGAATCTGACTCTACCACTCCCACGGGCAGCGCATTCCATGCCCCCACCACTCTCTGGGTGAAGAACCCACCCCTGACATCTCCCCTATACCTTCCACCCTTCACCTTAAATTTATGTCCCCTTGTAACACTCTGTTGTACCCGGGGAAAAAGTTTCTGACTGTCTACTCTATCTATTCCTCTGATCATCTTATAAACCTCTATCAAGTCACCCCTCATCCTTCGCCGTTCCAACGAGAAAAGGCCGAGAACTCTCAACCTATCCTCGTACGACCTACTCTCCATTCCAGGCAACATCCTGGTAAATCTTCTCTGCACCCTCTCCAAAGCTTCCACATCTTTCCTAAAGTGATGCGACCAGAACTGCACACAGTACTCCAAATGTGGCCTAACCAAAGTCCTGTACAGCTGCAACATCACCTCACGACTCTTGAATTCAATCCCTCTGCTAATGAACGATAATACTCCATAGGCCTTCTTACAAACTCTATCCACCTGAGTGGCAACCTTCAAAGATCTATGTACATAGACCCCAAGATCCCTCTGTTCCTCCACCTGACCAAGAACCCTACCATTAACCCTGTATTCCGCATTCTTATTTGTTCTTCCAAAATGGACAACTTCACACTTGGCAGGGTTGAACTCCATCTGCCACTCCTCAGCCCAGCTCTGCATCATATCTAAGTCCCTCTGCAGCCGACAACAGCCCTCCTCACTGTCCACAACTCCACCTATCTTTGTATCATCTGCAAATTTACTGACCCACCCTTCGACTCCCTCATCTAAGTCATTAATAAAAATTACAAACAGCAGAGGACCCAGAACTGATCCCTGCGGAACTCCACTTGTAACTGGACTCCATGCTGAATATTTACCATCTACTACCACTCTCTGACTTCGACCGGTTAGCCAGTTTTCTATCCAATTGGCCAAATTTCCCTCTATCCCATGCCTCCTGACTTTCCGCATAAGCCTACCATGGGGAACCTTATCAAATGCCTTACTAAAATCCATGTACACTACATCCACTGCTCTACCCTCATCCAAATGCTTGGTCACCTCCTCGAAGAATTCAATAAGACTTGTAAGGCAAGACCTACCCTTCACAAATCCGTGCTGGCTGTCCCTAATCAAGCAGTGCCGTTCCAGATACTCGTAAATCCTATCCCTCAGTACCCTTTCCATTACTTTGCCTACCACAGAAGTAAGACTAACTGGCCTGTAATTCCCGGGGTTATCCCTATTCCCTTTTTTGAACAGGGGCACAACATTCGCTACTCTCCAGTCCCCTGGTACCACCCCCGTTGCCAGTGAAGACGAGAAGATCATTGCCGACGGTACTGCAATTTCCTCTCTTGCTTCCCACATAATCCTAGGATATATCCCGTCAGGCCCGGGGGACTTGTCTATCCTCAAGTTGTTCAAAATGTCCAACACATCTTCCTTCCTAACAGATATCTCTTCTAGCTTATCAGTCCGTTTCACACTCTCCTCTTCAACAATACAGTCCCTCTCGTTCGTAAATACTGAAGAGAAGTACTTGTTCAAGACCTCTCCTATCTCTTCCGACTCAATACACAGTCTCCCACCACTGTCCTTGATCGGACCTACCCTCGTTCTCGTCATTCTCAGGTTTCTCACATACGCATAGAATGCCTTGGGGTTATCCTTGATCCTATCCGCCAGGGATTTTTCATGCCCTCTCTTAGCTCTCCTAATCCCTTTCTTCAGGTCCCTTCTGGCTATCCTGTATCCCTCCACTGCTCTGTCTGAACGTTGTTTCCCCAACCTTATGTAAGCCTCCTTCTTCCTCTTTACTAGACATTCAACCTCCCTCGTCAACCAAGGCTCCCTCACACGACCATTTCTTTCCTGCCTGATAGGTACATACATATCAAGGACACGTCGTATCTGCTCCTTGAAAAAGTCCCACATTTCCACCACATCCTTCCCTGACAGCCTATGCTCCCAACGTATGCTCCTCAAATCCTGTCTTACAGCATCGTAATTTCCCTTCCCCCAATTGTAGAAACTTCCTTGTTGTGTGCACCTATCTCTCTCCATAACCAAGGTGAAAGTCACAGAATTGTGGTCGCCATCACCAAAATGTTCACCCACTAACAAGCCCACCACTTGTCCCGGTTCGTTACCGAGTACCAAATCCAATATGGCCTCCCCTCTGGTTGGACAATCTACATACTGCGTTAGAAAAGCTTCCTGGACACACTGCACAAACACCGCCCCATCCAATCTACTTGATCTAAAGAGCTTCCAATCAATATTTGGGAAGTTGAAGTCGCCCATGACTACGACCCTGTGGCTTCTGCACCTTTCCAAAATCTGTTTCCCAATCTGTTTCTCCACATCTCTGCTGCTATTGGGGGGCCTATAATAAACACCCAACAAAGAATCGGAGTAGCCAGAGGAAACCCACACGGAAGAGAGAGAAAAGGAGCGTGCAAATTCCACACAGTCAGTCACATCAGTCTGGAATCGGATGCGGGTTTTTGGCCTCTTAGCCCTTCCAATCTGTAAGCGCCCGTCCCGGATGTGAATTAAACCCAATCTCACGCGGTGACAGGCAGTGGTATTACCCTCGAGCTCAATGCAAATAAGAAGCCTATGTATTAGTACTGGAAATCAATAATCGATTAACTATCTGAACTCTTTTTTTTAAAATCACTTGACCGACAGCCTTGTATGTCTTGTCATCAAATATTCATATCTGAATACTTCTGAAAGTTATGAGGATTTCTGCCTCTCCAAACTTTGCATGCACTGAATTCCAGATTTCAACCACTCGCCGTTTCAAAACGTTTGTCTGCGCATTCACTCAAATCTTTCCTCCTCTGTTCTTAAATCTATTACCCCGTGAGTAATCTCTCCATTATAGGGAAACCTTTATTTCAGTCTACGCCATCCGTATCACTGATTATTTTGTATATCTCAGTCATGTCTCCTCTCGATCTCTTCTGCTCTAAGTCTATCCAGTCTATCCAATCTCTCTTCATAACAGAAACTCTTCTACCCAGCCAATATCCTGGTAATTCACCCCTGCATCATTTCCAATGCTAATGTGATTGCAGAACTGCACAAAATAATCTAGATAGACCCGAATGAGCAAGTGAAATAAATGATGTGGAAGTCCACAGAAAAAGGTCTTTTGAAAAAAAGTTTCTCTTCCTCAGTGCTGCCCTGTGTTCTTTTCCTGAGCGTGAAGTTCCAATAATATCTGATCTATGTCATTAAAAACTGTTACTTGACCATTGATCTCAAAACCACAGTATCGAAATGGATTGACTGGTCAGAAGGTCGCAATGGTATGATTGTGGCACGTTCACCCAGCAACAGTGAGCGCAACAGCACAGACTGAACAATGTGAAAATGATTGTAAGGGAAATGGGAGGGGGAACTTAAAGGAGGTCAGTGATTGTGGGAGGGAGAGAAGTCTTCAAGAATGGGTGAGTCTGAATTCTGATATTTACCTCACAGAGATGTGTGAGAGAGGGGTTTGATGAAAAATCATAATATATGAGAAAGTTTTCATTTAAAATCAATTAATTCATTTCTGTGTATCATTGGCATGTTCCACAAGGAAATAAAAAGGGGAGAACGTTACATGCCGTAACTCGGATTCTAACGAGGTTACTGCGGCCACAACGCACAACACTGAACATTATACGATCCCTGGGCCATGCAGAGATGCGTGTTTGAAAAGATCAGCAACTAAAGTGACATAGGACATGTTAGGAAGAATGCAGAGACACAACAGGACTATTTGGCGAGCAATAATCGACATGTGGTAACTCAGAATTGGCTGTATATTCAAATTGCATGTTTCAAGAGGCTGAGAAAGTTCCATCGAGTACTGCATATTGAAGACTGAAGGTGATAGATTTTTACAAAACATCAAATTCTCAAGGGATACTGCAGGGTATTGTTAAAATGTATGTTTCAACAGCAATGAGGTTTCACATTTGTTCCCTCACGAGCTTCCCCACTCAAGGAAGTACCCATTTCTGCAGTGGACCACATAATCCCAGTTCCTTCACCCAGAATCAGTGGTGCAGTTGCCAAGATCAAACTGGAAATTGGGATGGAAATGAGCACGTGAAGCTACTCTATCACACCAGTAATGCGATCGGTGAGCACATTGTCCTTCTATGATGGTACAGAGGCGCAGGAAATTCGGAGGCTGGGAGTTCTCCTGGTCAAAAGCGGGGAGGAAGGGCATATTTGTCTCCAGTTATTAGATTATTAGTGTACAACAGTGGCATTAACCCGCACTGCAGATTGGCTCAGTGGAAGCGTGCTGCTGCCTTAAGCGAGAGGTCCATGTATTGCAAGCATTCAGTGCAATTTTCCTTAACAATGCACTGATTTGTTATTTTGAATGTAAGAACTGTTTTTTGATCTCATCATCCTCTTGCTCCCGGCAAACACTCCAGTTCAGCGTACATCAGTTTCATTCCGACACAGCCAAATATCATATTCTCACTCCATCTGAGATGATTGGAATTGTCAATGTCATTCTCTGAGATGGAGCAATGTAGCATTGAGATGGCAGTGTAGTGAACAAACAAGAACAAAGAACACACATTTATAGCCCAGGAACAGGCCCTTTGGGCCTCCAAGCCTGGGCTGAATCAAATCAACTATCTAAACCTATCACCCAATTCCTCAGCATCTGTTTCCACCTGCTCCCCACTTACTCACGCATGTATCAAGGCGCACCTTGAATGAAACGATCGTGCCTGCCTCTACTACTTCTGCTAGCAACGCGTTCCAGGCACCGACCATCCTCTGTGCAAAATACTTCCTACACCTATCCTCCTTAAACGTTTCACCTCTCAACTTGAAAGCGTGACCTCTTATTATTGAATCCCTGGGAAAAAAGCATATCTCTCTGCACCATTTCTGTATCCTTCAGGATTTTGTAGACCTCAATCAGGACCCCTCAATCTCGCTTTATCTACTGAAAACAATCATAAAAGTCTTCACCTCTCCTTACAACAAGCATCTTCCACACGAGCAACATCCTCGTAAACCTTCTCTGCACCCTCTCCTAAACGTCCACTTCCTTTTGGTCACTTGACGACCAGAACTGTGCACAGTATTCTAAACGTGGCCGAACCAAAATCTTGTACAATTTGACCATGACCTGCCAGCTCTTACACTCAAAGCCCGGTCCTATGACGACAAGTATGCCATATGCTTTCTTGACCGCTCTATCCAACTGTGCCGCCATCGTCATTGTACAAAGGACCTGAACTCCCAGATCTCTCTGCTCATGAAATTGCTCCAAGGCTGTTCCGTTTATAGTGTAGCTGGTTCTAGAATTAGGCTTCTCAAAATGCAACACTTCACATTTGCCTCGATTGTACTCCGTCTGCCACTTCTCCGCTCAACTCTCCTGTCTATCTATATTCTTCTTCACTCTTTGACTGACCCCTATGCTTTCTGCTACTCACCAATCTTCGTGTCAAATGCAAATTTAGTGGCGATACAGTGGGCTAGCAACCCTTGGAGACTGGAACATGACAGATGCTGGCATTTGCATCGATGAATAAAATCTGGAATATTAACCCCGATCAGAGAAACAGAGGCAAAAAGTTTTAATTTGCTGAAAACCCATTCATTCTTGTCCCTTTAAAGGGGAATTTGCCGTCCTTAACGAGACCTGCCAACACATGACTTCAGACTCACAACAGTGCGGTTCACCCATAGAATCACTCTGACTCAGTTCAAGGTGAATTAAGAACAAACAATAAATAATGTTCAGACCATGATGGCCACACTCCGTGGGAGAATAAAGAAGAATAAAAAAAATACACGGATGACGGAGAAAATTGGAAGTCATCTCTGCGTGGACTCAAATTCAACTGATTGTCCAAGCTAAATGGACACATGGATGCACACACCGCCAAGAAGTCAGGCCCATAGGTGGACTTCAGGAAAGGATTCAATTACCCGCTGAAGTGTAAACCTACGTTCCCAGGCACAATGTGGACAGGTCATTCACCACACCCATATGTGAGAAGGGATCACTCAGGAGGCCAACTGGCGGCGTCACCAGCATGTTTACAAATGACATCAGGGGTCCAATTGTGCTGTTATTGCAGGTGTTCATCCCATCCAGCAATGAACCATGTTTGGATGCCTGTTTCCAGTGGAGTTCCACTGTTTCCTGATGTAGATCAACGATTCAAACTTAGTTGTAGGAGTCATGATTTAGAAGTTTGCGGAGGATGTAACAATTGGTCATGTATTTGACTATGATGAATAATGTCAGGGCCTGCAGAGATGTATCAATCAGGTGGAAAATATAAACGGCGAATTGAATTGAATCCAGACCAGTAATTGGTAACGAATTTGGGAAGTTGGAACAATAACAGTGAGGAGTCTGAGTGGTGAACAGAACAAACAGCAACAAAGAGATCTTGGACTGGATATTCACTTTTCACTGAAGATTTTTGGACAGGGAGCTCAGTTGGTCGAGAGTATCTTTGGACATTTTCTGTTGTTGACGTCAGACTGTGGATGATATTTGATCTTTAGCAACTGCCAGTTTAGAGAACAACTATAAGAATGAGCACAAGTCTGGTCAATGCAATAATCAGCATTTTAAAAAATTGTAAGATAAAGAATGGAGGGCTGAAGTTTACCACTTTGACCATCAAGACCGCTTCATCACTCAGTGAATTTACCACTGATACATCTCCAAATCATGCCGGTATGTGCCTTGGAGGTTAACTTGCAAATGGTAGCACTTCAGTGCATCTTCAGCCTTGTCCTTATAGTCGGTTCAGTTTTTGAGCTTTGAATGTTCTGTCAACACAGCCTAGATGACTTTCTCCACCGCATCTTGTAGGTGGTGCACTCTATTGCAACTGTGCCTTAGCGGTGAGGGTAATAAACATTGAGGTATTGAACGTGGTACAGTTAAGTGACTGCGTTGTCGTGGAGGATGTCCAGTTCCTTCAGTGGTATGGAAGCTGCACACATCCAGGCAAATGGAGTGAGTTCTGTTACACATCTAATGTGTGCCTTAAAGATGATGCAGGCTTCACGGAGACATGAGTTGTGTTAATAATCAAACAAAGTCGACTGACGGACATTTTTTTTGTAGTCAACTTCTTTATATGGGCGGTCAGGTTCCATTTCTCCTAAATATTAGCTCTGAGGGCGATTAGACGGAGCACTTCAGTTACAATGAAGCCATTGAATGTCAATAGAAATATGATTAGATTCTCATTTGTCAAATTTATCATGACTGTATTTGGTCCATGTGTGACCAATCCGATTTCAATCGCTATCTGATTTCAAGTTCCAGTTCCCGTGCTGTAAGGGACAGCAGATATTTACGAGGATGTTGTCAACTTTGGATAAAATGGAGCTTCGTGGAAAGATTGGTCAGGCTGGGATTATTCTCCTTGAAACAAAACCGTGGGATCTAGACAGGGTAGATACAGGCAGGTGCCTTGCCCTTTGCTCTGAGGAAAGCACCAAAGGACATAATCTCAGAATGAGATATCGCCCATTTAATTCAGAAATGAGGAGAATCTGTGGTTTTTGTTTGGCAACCGAAGTAGAGGCTAAGTTGTTGGGTATTTTCAAACCGTGTCAGGTAACTAATCAGAAAGATGATGAAGTTTGTCGAGGTAAGTGAGCAGAATGGAATTGAAGATTATCAGATTAACCATGAGTTCATTGTATGGTGGGGCAGACGTTATGAGCTGAATGGCATATGTCCACTTTGTTTAACATTTGGTCTGACGCCAAATTTATTCATAAGTCGAGAATTGTGAGTGGATGGGATGAAGTGATAGAAAAGGATATCAAACAGATCAGGAACGAAGCTCGTAAGCTCATGAAGAAGAAATGTGCAGTGACCTGGGGGCAACAAATGACACTCTACACAGCACAGGTGGCTGTATACAGAAGCTGTGATTGCTGAAGAAAATTGATCGACATTGTACAGTTAGCAAGTCAGTCATCACGCTGCATGTGAAAGAATGAAATGTTCGTTTCATTGGAGCAGTTTTCTGCGGTTCCAATTCCGAGTGACTGTTTGAAATACTGACCAAATCATTGTGTGGACTGTTAGATTAAATTAATCATGAACAATCCCACTGGATAAACTTCTGCTCCCGATCATTTGCACGCTATTTCTCTGTCTGTCGATGTAAATTCATAGAAAGACAAGATGGAATGAGGGGCATAAATAAAAAATGTGTTCCTTCTCATTACACCAATTTAATTTACAACTGAATAGAACATCTGCTCTCATTCTTTATTTCAACTTTAATGTGGTGTTTATTATTCGTGAATTTCCTGTGCAGTGAAGGGAACGGACAAAATTCTCGATCCAGTGTATACCAGAGGTGTGAGATGCAAAGTAAAAATGCAGGAGTGGTTTGTGGAATTTGCAACCAAAGCGTGACTCAAACCCGTGAATGCAGAGCACGGTAGTGTAATAACCCACAACCGTCATCTCTCAGTCTCCTCAGTATGTTTTGGAAAGGGGTGACATGTGACCTCATCAAGGTTACTTGTGGTGAAAGTCGTGGATAAGAAATGTCTAGAGCTAAATCGAATCCACACCATTGTGTTTCTGCTTTCACCAGAATTACAATCATAGCAAAATCCAAGAAGTAGCCATGCTCGTCGGAATGAACATCTGTCATTGATTCATTCAGAAACAGAACTGTGTCAAAATGAAACAGCGAACAAGCATTTCCCGTCATATTCACACCCACATCTTGCCTTGACTCATAATTTCTTCAGTCACGATCTCTCTCACGTGAAGAAGTAGCCATGGAGAGGGATATAAAGGCAATGTTGTGGTTCAATAGCCGTTCTCATATGGCTTAACTGAATTGGGTTAAATTGCAAGAAGCGCTGTTTTGTTCGTTTCATTTTATTAATTAAACTGAAAGTCACACTGTTCATTGTAATAATCGCAAGTGAATTGGATTTATCTCAGTGGAACGATTAATGATAGATGCAAATTTGTTCCGATTTTATTTCAGCTGAAAGAAAATACTGCTTAGAAAAAAAGACGATTAAAGTCCAAAAGAAAAACCAACAGTTTTGTTGCTCGTGCTTTAGCAGTTCAATGATCATTAAATGGACCAAACATCATGGTGATCACATCTTTTAGCCACGTGATTAAAGCAGGAAGTCGATCTCCAAGTAACAGATCACTTACTGTTCATTATGTAATATCTTTCCTTGACAATAAAAAAATCCACTGAGTTCCATTTGCAATGTTTCAGGTGGCATAATATGCCAAATCTTTCCAAATCCAGGGTATTTGAAACAAAATCTTATTTAGCTGTGCATGTTCACGAAATTTCTATACTTTAAAAGTCGACCAACTGAGACATTGTTTCCCCGCGGCTTCCAACCGACTACACCCCACCCCTACAACTTTATCTAGCCACAGGCTATTTCTATACTTGTGAAATTTATTCCTTGTATGTCACCAAGTGTGCCTTTCAAAATATTTTGTAAAACATGTTCTCGGAGTGTCAGCGATTCTGCTCTCATCATTTCTTTGTCCCTCAATGGTTTTGAAGGTTTGACTTTTAGATATTTACTAACTTGAACACAAAAACACGAGTCACAAAAATACCAGACACAAACAAAAAGTCACAAAAAGCATTGGCTCGTCGCAATAAGGCCCTTATGTAAAATATTCTACTCAGCAGTAATTCGACGACCGTGAACATCTTCATATCGTTCTTGCAAAGAACATTCTTATTATTCCTAAACTCTTATTATCGTAATTTATTTCGACATTTGTATCAGAACTAGGAAGAAAATGAGAAGAAAATGAGGAGTGAAAGTCAAAATAAATTAAACTTACAGTGTCACTTTTCAGTATTTTCTCTGAATAAGCAGATAAAGATTTTTAATGTGCGAGCTCAAAATTTTTTTCACCTACAGTTGTACTAAGCCAAAATTAAGTGATTTTATTTTGCGATACTTCAGCCTGATTGGAAATCTGCTCCGTATGTTGATGTTCGCATCCTCGGTCATTTGTAATAAAGCATGGTTATTGGTGTTAGTGAAATATTTTGTGCGCAATTACTGAACTCAGATGTAAGAAATCAAGTGCATTTATTGAGTGGAATTGTTCACCAAATATTTACTGTGGTTCTTGTTCTCAGGAACAATAAGATACTTCCTCAGGATTTCTCCTGAGCAGTAATTAGATGACCAGGAAGACGTTGTGCGACGTGTCGGTGAGCATTATTTTTCAATTATATTGAGATATTTTACTAATAACGGAAGGAATTAATAATCGTGTCTTAAAGGTCTTAACTAATGTCATATTTTCTTTTAAAAATTACGAGGATTCCATTGTGCAACAATGATTTGGAGATGCCGGAGTTGGACCGGGCTGGACAAAGTTCAAAATCACACGACACCAGGTTATAGTCCAACAGGTTTGTTTGGAAGCACTAGTTTTCAAGGTGCTGCCTCTGTATCGGGTGATCTGATTCACAGACAGGGCCGAGTAAACCAATGCTTCCAAATAAACCTGATGGACTATAACCAGGTGTTGTGTGATTTTTAACTTCATGAAACAAACTGAAAAACCACATGCGATAAGTGAGATATATGGAAAATCGATTTTCAAAGCACTTCATCTTTACATTCCATATGACTCAGCCATTGGAAAAATAAACCGAACTCTCAGGCAGTTCATCAATTGAACATTAAGTAGAAACTTATCTTAATAAAAGACATAGCAATAATGAGATTACTTACAATATTTTATTGTACAATAAAGGTAACCTGAAGAACTGAAGGGTAATAGCAAGTGGCACTTGCTTCATTTTACTGAAGAAAGAAAATCTAAGTTTTTTTCATCTTGCTTGGACTAGAGAATAAGGATAAGTATATGTGAGGTGTTCAAATATACAATACTGATGTGCTAAATGTTTATTGAATCTTTTCTGCAGAATTAAGTTCACAGAATAAACAATATTTGGGCATTCATGATCTGATTGGAATTAAAATTCTGTTGTCCACCATATGCATAATATTTGGAATGAGCAAGGTATTTTGATTTTAAAAACAAATGAATTTCATTTTTAGATATATTAAATTTTGAAAACTACAAAGTCCTCAAACTTAAAATTTAGAGACAATGCAATGTGACACATACTTTTATTAATAACCTGCAGATAAAAGATTGCAGATTGTGAGATTACTAGAAAGAACAACAGACAGAAGCAGATCCAAAACTGGATTTAAAAGCAATGCAAACTCCGCTTAGTTATATTCTAATGTCCATTCTAAGGTGCTCTGATGCATCTCTGTTAAAGATGAACTCACACCTCTGAGTCTCGTAGGAGAGAGACACGACTAGAGCTCCACAACTGCCTTTCATTATCTTCCCACCAAGGAAGGGTGGGATGAAAATCGATTGTTTTTACTCAAATGCAAATGAACCAGTGTTCATTCTGATAATTGTGCTGGGAATTAATTAGACTGTTTCTGTGTAATGGACTGAGAATAAAATGGCAATTCACAATAATGATGGAACTAATCACATATGCTCTTACTTAAAAATTAATATTATGATAATTGAGAGAAAGATAAATAGACACATCATGCACTTATTGTAAATTCATAAAAATACAACTGCTGTAAATGTTTAAAGTGTTTTTTTCTTATAATAGAAAGGTAATTAGAACATTTAGCAGTAGGACGGAATCTGAAGAAAATGTTATTCACTGTGACTATTCAGCTGCAGAGAACTTCCCCTCCTTCCACAAACGTACAATTTCCAACAATTCCATATTCACGCTGATTGATAAAGGAAAGAGCAAACACCTGTAAAATCCTTTTTTCTTGTTTACACAAAATGTCACAAATTTGAAATTTTTTTTAGCTTTAAAGTATTTAAATCTTACTGTGAACAGAAATACAATAAATCTTGGCGTTGAAGAACAATATAATCAAACCAAATTAAAATACACATTGATATTCACAATAATTGGGAGAGTGAACACTGCAATTTATTTCCATCAGTTGATGTACTGAGCCATAATTCCAATTTCATACAACATTTGGATTAGGCAATGGTTAGATATTAGCAATAACAAAGTTATTATTATACTCTCAGTGAACTGAATATTATTGAGAAATCTCACATTGCTATTTGAATGAGCAATGTGTCGAAATAAACAGTAATTATTGGTGAAATGCCATCAGATATCTCATAATTGATCAGTTTGTGATTACTTTGATTGTAGAAATGATTAGCATTCAAATATTTCCAATGAGCATTGGATGGAAAAGCAATGCTTTTTGGTGTAGACCTCAACGGTTTTGTTTATTGCAGTATCGGCACTAAGAAATAATGGATTAAACTGTGATGCGAATCTCACCTTACTGAATATTTCCAAGTTTCCTAACATATTTCTAGTTCAATCTTCAGTATACAAAAGGGTAATTTTGGCTCAGCACATCTGTAACGGTAAACATTTCAATACATCTCCACCAAAGTTATTAATCTGACAATTCAGAACAAATATTAAAAAAATTACCTCTGTAAATGTCATTGACTATATCTTTTGATTATAGTCAAGTTCATTCTCTACTTACTTTATTCCTATTTCTGACACCAGGGATTAATATTGATTAGATTAAATGTCATATGAGTGAGACATTAGTTTTCTCTCAATGATCTGTGTAGCACAGGAATAGGTCATTTGGCCCATAACGTTGTGCTGAACATAATGCAAAAGAAACTCACCGCATCTGCCGACCCTTGGTCCATATTCTCCCAAATTATCTAAATGAACATTAAAGAGCCTTAATGCATCTGCCTCCCCCACCATCTCTGGAAGTTCATTCCAGACACCTAACCCCCCACTCCCGTGTAAAAAAAATGTTGCTCCTTGAACTGTCTCCCCTAACCTTCAACGCAAGTCACATACGTTTCAACTCTGGCAAAAACATTGAGTGTCAAACCTATCTATGTATCTCATGATTGTATAGACTTACATAAAGTCTTCCCCCAGCCTCTGCCACTCCACAAAAAAGCAGAATGAGTTTTTCTCGCCTCTCCAAATCCAGACAGCATCCTGGTAACTGTTCTCTGTACCTTCTCCAAAGCCTCCATACCCGCCTTGTAATGTGGCGAACAGAAATGAATACAATCGTTTAAGTATGCCTTAACCAAAGTCTTATAAAATGACTTTGGTTACAACATGACGTCCTGACCCTTGTAACCAGTTCCGTGACCAATAAAGACAAGCATGCCATTTGCCTTCCTTACCACCCTATCTACTTGCATGGTCATTTTCAGGGAGCCATGGTCTTGAACGCCAAGATCACTTTGAACAACAAAGCTGTTCAGGGTCCTGCCATTATACACTTTTCCTTAGTATTCGATCTACCAAAGTGAAACACCTCACACTTATATGGATTAAACTTCAACTTTAATTTCTCTGCCCATATCTGCAATTTATCTTTTATCCTGCAGCATTCCTTGACAACCTTCCACATAATCCACAACTCCACTGAACTTTGTAATGCCTGCAAATCTATTAACTCACTCAATTCGGTTTTAATCCATGTCACTTATATACATTTGCATCACAAACAGAAAAGTTTCAGTACAGATCCCTGTGGAAAAAAAGACGGAAAATGAAGGAAATGCAGAATTATTGAATAAATGCAGTTTTTCAATGACAGAGCAATGTTGATGAATAATCTCTAAAGGTGTAATTTCTGTTTTTAAATTAACCCAATATTTTAATTCTCAGTTTACTGATCTGAATGAAAACCTAGTAAAAAAAAAGCTTTGAAAATATTGAATCATTTTTAAGTGTTGAGTTCTAACATTAATTGTTAGTTTATTGCCATTTCAATTAGCACACCATAATGCATTTTAATCGAAGTAATGAGCACCATACGATTCACATTTCAGTTTAATCCATTATTTCTTATTGCCAGTATCATAATGAAATATTAACTTTCTTTTCAGGTCAACAGACCTGCAATCCACCAATGGTTTCTCATCCAAAAATCATAATAACTATCTCGTTTTCTTTCATTTGAATTCTCATATTAATGGAAGGAAGATTAATCACCCTTATCAATTAAGAAGTGGCTAACTATTTTTCACATAAATATTCCAGTTCTTTCCAACATATTGCACAGTTACATTGCAATAAGGGTTTTCTCATCATTCTTAAATTTGTTACCAGCCATTTTAAAACTAATTATTGCAATTATCAAACCGGTAATCATTGTTGAAATCTAATATCTCCAGCTTTAGATGAGGAATTATGGCTCAGTACATCAACTGATGCAAAACTTATTGCACTCTACAATCTCTTAATCTTACCAAAAATAATTTGAAGTGTGGAAGCTTAGTTGGATTGAATTGGCTGTGAGCAAAAATGCATTCTGAAGACGGGTCACTGGACCCAAAGCATTAACTCTGATTTCTCTTCACAAATGCTGCCAGATCTGCTGAGCTATCTTCCAGCAATTTCTGATTTTGTTTCTGATTTCCAGTATCCACCGTTTTTTGCATTCTTGTCTTGATTGTTTTTCATTTCAATGCCAACATTTCTGTTTTCTGATTATTATAATAAGAGCTAACTGTTTTCATGTTAAATATCATTTCAATTTCATGTATTTCTTCTGTACGCAAAACAGAATTAACAAATGTTTGTTCTCGCAAGGTTTGTGAAGGTTTGTAGCTCAGGTTGAGGTTTAGGGTGTAAGTTTGCTCGCTGAGCTGTTGGTTTGATATCCAAGTTTTTCATTACCTGCCTAGGTAACATCATCAGTGGCGACCTCCAAAACGAAGCGAAGCTGTTGTCTCCTGCTTTCTATTTATATCTTTCTCCTGGATGGGGTTCCTGGGTTTTGTGGTAATGTCATTTCCTGTTCGTTTTCTGCGGGGTTGATCGATGGCATCTAGATCTATGTGCTTGTTTATGGCGTTGTGGTTGGAGTGTCAGGCCTCGAGAAATTCTCTGGCATGTCTTTGCTTAGCCTATCCCAGGATAGATGTGTTGTCCCAGTCGAAATGTTTTTTATTACACTGATGATGTTACCTAGGCAGGTAATGAAACGTCTGGATATCAAACCTACAAATCAGCGAGCAAACCTACACCCAAGATGTTTGTTCTATTACAGTAAAACTTGAATTCTTAGAAATCACAATTTTGCGAAAATGAGGGAAGTTGTCTTTCGCTGAGTAGACATATTGAATGAGTAATTCTTTATTTCCAATTCATATGCATTATAAAACAGTTTAATTTTCATTTCTGCATATGAATAATTGTTTCAAACATATTGAATTATTTGACTATCGTGACATTTTTATTTCATTGAGAACAATGTCGCTTCGTTCCATCATTATTAGAAATTACTAATTATTTTAATTGGTCCATTACACACTGAACTGTCTAATACAATCCTAGTCCAATTATCACAATAAATATCTGAGCAGTTTCCCATAATCATATAATAAGTATATGATTATAGTCCTGCACATCCTGCATGGGAACATTATTGAGCGCTCTGGTAATGTCTGTACTAATACACCAGGAGGCATGGGTTCAATTCCCACCTTCAACATAGATGTGTCAAAGCACCTCTGTGAGTTGGTTAGAACATATCTAGGTGTTTATTGAATTGCTTTTCAATCCAACATTTCCTCAACTTGTATCTGTTGTTCATTGCTATGACCACAATATCTGCAATTTATTGGCTTTAGGTCACTAATTAAAATATAAATGGGATTATGCTGCTTCTAAATACCTCTCAACTTTGCAGTATTAAAGATTCTACAGTGTAAATAATATTTATATTGAGAGGGGAAAGATCTAAGAAGGATCTGACGGGTAATTTTATTCGGACAATATGTTTGGCACATATGGGGTGAGCTGTGAGAGGAAGGGGCAGCGGCTGGTACAATTACAACATCTAAAAGACTTTTGGACAGTTACATGGATAGAAACCCAGAGGGGTATGGAACAAACACAGGAAAATGGGACGAGTTTAGTTTAGGAAACCTGGCCAGCATGCCAATTTGGGCTGAATGGGCTTTTTCTGTGCTGTGCCAATCTACCATTCTACAATTCAAAGTTGACTGTGATTGGTAAAGGAGAGAACGAGCGGGTGTTAATTGTGTTCTGTGTACAGAAAAAAAAGGAATGAATTTAAATTTTGTCATGTAAAATCGTTCACTCTTATTGTGATTAAAAACACAATGAATGTGAACATTGAAGTGAAATATAATTAAATCAATTCAACTATGTTTCCATGGTTAAAGTAAAAATTGATCTTTACAATGATTGTGAGATTGTACACTGCAATATCTTCACAACAGTTCTTGCACTGAGCCATTATTGCACATTTATACCCCTTACTGAACTGAACAATTATTAGATATTAGAATTTTGAAAATCTATCTACGCATTTAGAAGAAGGAGCAATTTAATTTTGCTATGTGACTGTGCAATGTGTAGACATGAACAGGAATTATTGCTTTGAAATGCAATTGCAGTTCCCTGAATTTCTACGGCTGAGATTAATGCGATCATTCAAATCAGTAAAAGTCAGATACTTTCAAAATATGTTGGATGCAAAATCACTGGTTCCATTGTGGGATAGTTGACACGAAAACAACAATATTGTTACAGTGGATTCAATTAAACAATACATTAAATTAAAATGTGGATCACGTTAGAAACACAAACAAATTATTCTGCAATTATTATAAGGCTAATGAATTCAAAATAAATGCTGTAATCTGAACAAATAAATCAATTCAATATTTTAAAAACACTTTGCTCTGATGTTGATTAGTCGTCCATTATGCTCAGTAAACTGAAGACTGAAATATAGTCGCGAGATTGATGGACTGGGAACAATACATGAGCCATTCAGTTATTATTGAAAATAATTTATTTTTGATGAAAAATGCAGACAATACAATTCACAAGTTATTGTGTTTGTTGAACTAAACAAGAGATGTAGGTAACTTCATTTCTCGCAAAAAGAATACAGTAATGCATTTCATTCAATTCAATTAATTGTAGAAACATGTATTTTTAATTTATGCAATTTTATCCTGATCAATGTTCAAACATTAGTATCTGAATTAGGAAGAAAATTATAGGTAAAGGAAGTGAATATCTGAGTGACCACAAGATACAGTCAATGACCTTTGATAGAAAAAGGAATTTGCATGATTTTGTGATTATTGAACATTAATAAGTAATGTTGTAATAAAAATGAAAACAAAATCAACAGTTCCAAAGCAGCTGTTTGTTGTAACAAATTGAACATAAAAACACTTCTGCAGGGCACATGATCTGAAAAAGCAAAAAATCTCTTGACGTGATATATCAGCTAAAAGATACTTTCTTTTTTTAAAAAAAAAGGGGTACAACTTTCAAGAATTCAAAAGTTATTGTGTTTGTTGACCTGAACAAGAGATGTAGGTAACTTCATTTCTCACAAAACAAAGTGGAATGGGAACTTTAAAATTTTTTTTAGCAAGAAACACAATGTAGCTTTTAGTGTAATCATTTAAATTAAAATGCATGTTCGTATGGAATTGAAATATAATCAAAGCAAATGAAACAGTATTAAAATAAACATCAACACGAATTCCATTATTGAACTAAAAATCAACTAGCATTGCACTATTACAATAAAAATCAGCATTTGCTATGATTGCAAAAGTGTACAGTGCAATGTGTTTACACAAGTTAATGTATGGAAACATGATACTACACTTTGGGATGAATGTACTGGATTGAACTATTATTAAATATTGGATATAAGCAACAATTAGTCTGAAAAACAGTTAATGTCAAACATTAAATTGGTGAGAAATCTGATTTTACTGTGCAACTGTGTAAAGTGTAGACATGAACAGTAATTATTAGGGTAGAATAGCAATCTGACATGACTTAACTGATAAGGTTTCATATTAATTCCATGATTACTTTGTGTTTTCACATCAAGAAGAGATAACATATTTACTATGAATGCTTGGTTGTTTCATTGGTTGGTTTGTGGATGTTTTAACCTGGATAGAATGACTACATTTTTCATTGTAAGAAATAACATATTAAACTAAAATGGGAATCTCACGATGCTTGTCACAAAGATTTAACTGAATTACCGTCTGGTTAATGGAGTGACAATGAATTTACAATTAATTTTAGTACTCTGGCAAATTAAATGATTCGATATTTTAAAATTATTTTGCTCTAATGTTGATTAGACTTTTTATTGAGATCAGAGACTTGAAGATTAAATTGCTTTTTTGGTAGATTGACAAAAATCATATTAGACATTCAGTGATTATTAATTATCATTGTTTTGTCATTCATAATTCTCAGTTATTCAAGAATTTCTTGCTTTACATTTCTTCCCAAAAAGAAAAATAATTTCATGGAATTTTTCATATCATCAATATTTACAAATTTGAGTCAGAGTTGGGAAGAGAATAAATAGATAAGGAATGTGGGTATCTCAGCAAAAAATAGGCAACAGTATTTGTCGCACAATTATTTTCAAAATTTCTCTGAAAAAATGTATAATCGGTTATGCGCAAATGCTTGCAGCTACAAATACAGTGAGCCATAATTACACTTTTGCTGTGATGAATAGTCGAGAAACCTATCACAAACCTGAGTAATATTCAGGAATTTCTTCATCTCAATAAATGTCAGTATTAGCTTGCTCATCTATTAATGATGAAGGGTGATTATTGGTCAGAGAAAGATGTGTGTAAATTATAAGAAGGTACCTATTGCATATCTTTGGATGGGGTGTTATGGTGATGTTTGTTGTGGTTAATCATCCTGGGAAAAATAAGATTATTATAAAGAGATATTCAGTGAACAGTGATTAGGTGACCTTGAAGACCATCGTTTGGTTTTAGGTGCAGTGATTAAGAGTAATTTGATTTCAGTAGCATTGGTCTATTTTGCATGATTTGGCAAATGATTAATAATCTTGTGACAAAATTTTGAGGATGATCATGAGCTGTATTCGATCCATCCAGTGGGTTGGTACAAACATCCTTCACTGTTTTCCTTCCCATGAGTGGCGTGCTATGCTCAGGAACTGGCTGGAAGCCAAGATGCCAGAAAATCTGGTTCAACCTCTCCAATACACAACTCTCAGGCTGGTTGTCACTGGATCCCCGGAACTTTTGTGACCTCTTTTCTGGAGCTGAATGATGCTGGCTCTGTTTGATTTCATTTGAGCAGGTTTCTTTTCGATCAGATTTCTCTGGCTGTTGGTGAATTTCAAACATTCAATTTCGGGCCACAGGTCACTTGACCTCAGTCAATAATTAAAATCGAGTTCACTTATTGTGACAGCGATGTGATAATTAACGGTGGTGTTTCAACAAATGAAATGATTAAACATTTTCCAGCAGTTTACACAGACATTAATTAGATATTCATTAAGATATGTAAACTGAGAAGTATTATCTAGTTGCAGGATTACTGAATTGTAAGAAAGATTTAGTTTCTGTGTTTTCTAGAAGGAATTGTTTAATCATTCAAACAGGTCAGCTCTTCCTGAATTCTACGTACCTTCCATTGGTTTATTTGTAGCGAACACTCATCTAGGACTCATTTGATTTGTCTTTTAAACTGTGTTTCAAGATTTCAACGGGACATTGACATTGATCTGAGCTGAGAAGTAGGAGATTGAGTTCAACCTAGAAAAGTGTGAAGAGATTCATTTTAGAATTTTGAATTTGAATGCAGACTATTGAGTGAAATGTAGGATTTTTGGCAGTGTGGAGGAACAGAGGGATCTTGGAGTCCATGTCCATAGATCCCTCATAGAGGAGGTTTACCAGGATCCTGCCTGAAGTAGAGGGCACGTCTTCTGATGAAAGGTTGAAGGAGGTAGGGCTTTTCTCATTGGAGCAAAGAAGGATGAGAGGCAACTTGACAGACAGGCTTAGATAGAGCGATGAGAGGCTTAGATCGAGTGAACAACCAGAGACTCTTTTTCCCAGGTGGAAATAACTATCATAAGAGGGCATAATTTCAAGGTGAATGGAGGCATGCTTAGTGGAGATGTCAGAGGTAGGTTCCTATTCGAGAGTGATGAGTGTGCGGAATGTCCTCCCAGCAGTGGTAGTAGAGTCAGATACAGTAAGTGTATCTAAGTAACTCATGGCTACGTAAATGAATGATAGCAAAATGAAGGGAATATAGATTAGTTTGATCTTAGAAGAGGATAAAAGGTTAGCACATGGACCAAATGTCCTGTACTGTGTTGTAATGTTCGATGTTCTATGTACTGAACTGAACAATTATTACATATTAGCAACAAATAGATTTTCAAAGCTCTATTAGCGAACATTAGAATAATGATAAATCTCACCTTGCTATTTGACTGAGCTATGTGTGGACATAAACAGGAATTATTGCAGGGAAAAGTAATTAAGGTTTTCAAAATTAATAAATTTGAAGTTACCGAGGTCATTCAAATGGCGGCCTTTGTGGGGAGCCGCAGAAAATGGGGGAGATACTAAATGAGTATTTTGCATCAGTATTTAATGTGGAAAAGGATATGGAAGGGATATAGACTGTCGGAAAATAGATGGTGATATCTTGCACAATGTCCAGATTACAGAGAAGGAAACCCTGGATGTCTTGAAATGGGTAAAGGTGGATAAATCCCCAGGACCTGATCAGGTATACCCGAGAACGCTGCGGGAAACTAGTGAAGTGATTGTTGGGCCTCTTGCTGAGATATTTGTATCATCGATAGTCACAGGTGAGGCGCCGGAAGACTGGACTTTGGCTAACGTGGTGCCAACGTTAGGGCAAGAAGGGCAGTTAGGACAAGCCAGGGAAAAATATACCAGTGAGCCTGACCTCGGTGGTGGGCAAGTTGTTGGAGCAAATCCTGAAAGACCGGACGTACATGTATTTGGAAAGCCAAGCACTGATTATGGATAGTCATCATGGCTTTGTGCGTGGGAAATCATATCTCACAAACTTGCTTGAGTTTTTTGAGGAAGTAACAAAGAGGTTTGATTTTGGCAGAGCAGTAGATGCGATTTTTATGGACTTCAGTAAGGCGTTCTTCCCATGGGAGACTGATTAGTAAGGTTAGATCTCACGGAATATGGGGAGAACTAGCCATTTGGATACAGAACTGGCTCAAACGTAGTAGACGGAGGGTGGTGGTGGAGGGTTGTTTTTCAGACTGGATGTCTGTGACCAGTGGAGTGCCACAAGGATCGGTGATGGTTCCGCTACATTTTGACATTTATATTAATGACTTGGATGCGAGCATAAGAGGTATAGTTAGTAAGTTTGCAGATGACACCAAAATTGGAGGTGCACTGGAGAGCCAAGAGGGCTACCTCACATTACAACAGGATCTGGACCAGATGGACCAATGGGCTGAGAAGTAGCAGATGGAGTTTAATTCAGTTAAATGCGAGGTGCTGCATTTTGGGAAAACAAATCTTAGCAGGACTTATACACTTAGTGGTAAGGTCCTTGGGAGTGTTGCTGAACAAAGAGACCTTGGAATGCAGGTTCATAGCTCCTTGAAAGTGAAGTCGCAGGTAGATAGGATAGTGAAGGCGGCGTTTGGTATGCTTTCCTTTATTGGTCAGAGTATTGAGTACAGAAGTCAGAAGGTCATGTTTTGGGCTGGACAGGACAGTGGTTAGGCCACTGTTGGAATATTTCGTGCAATTCTGGCCTCCTACCTACCGGTAAGTAGTTGTGAAACTTGAAAGGGTTCAGAAAAGACTTACAAGGATGTTGCCAGGGTTGGAGGATTTGAACTACAGGGAGAGGCTGAACAGTCTGGGGCTGTTTTCCCTGGAGCATTGGAGGCTGAGGCGTGACCATATAGAGATTTACAAAATTTTGAGGGGCATGGATAGGGTAAATAGGCAAAGTCTTTTCTCTGGGGTCGGGGAGTCTAGAACTAAAGATGGTAGGTTTAGGTTGAGATGGGAAGATATAAAAGAGACCTACAGGGCAACTTTTTCACACAGAGGGTCGTAAGTGTATAGAATGAGCTGCCAGAGGAAGTGGTGAAGGCTGGTACAATTGCAACATTTAAGAGGCATTTGGATTGGTATATGAATAGGAAGAGTTTGGAGGGATATGGTGGGATTAGATTGTGTTGGGAAATGTGGTCGGCATGGATGGGTTGGAGTGAAGGGTCTGTTTCCATGTTGTATGCCTCTATGACTCGATGACTCTTAATGAGAAAAAAAGTCAGATTTTTACAACGAGTGTTGTATCAGAAATCATTGATTCTTTTGTATGTGTGATGATCTGAAAGAAAATGGATTTTTATATTACTGTATTAGTACAAGGGAACACTAGATTATTTTCAAATTTGAAATTCACTGTAATTGTTAGCCAGAATAAGTTAAAGCTTTGTGTAATTATTGTAATGCTGATGACTTAATAATTGTTGTTAGAATTCTGAAAAAAGAAAATGTTATACTATTTGTCCTAAGAGTCAATAAATTAAATTGATATATGAACCACAATATGCCTGTTAGCAAAACTAATTTAAATTATTATGCAATTATTGTCAAGGCAATGACTTGATAATTAGTGCTAGTATCTAAACAAATAAATTGATTCAATATTTTGAAAGCATTTTGCTCTGAATTTGATTGGATATTTATTAAGATCGGAAAACGGAGGGAATAAAATGCAATAGCTCGCTTGATTGGATTGAAGAAGAAAATGAGACAGTCCATGTCAGTGTCGGTTACCACAGCACAGTCCTTTTGGAGACAGGTCCCACCTGCAGATAGAGCTGAGCGATGCAGCAACCAACAGATCAGACCTAAACTCTACATTCATTCCACATCCAGTCGAGAATGGTGGTGGAGAATTGAACAACTCACCGGAAAAGGAGGTTCTACAAATATTCCCATCATCAATGATGGAAGAGCTGAACACAACAGTGCAAAAGATAAGGCTGAAGCATTCTGGGAGCTAAATATCCAAGAATGCACATCCAAATGAAAAGGCAGGCAGGTGGGCAGAGAGGCTGGGGTTAGTGAACAGTAAGAAATGGAATCAAGTCAAGAGCAATAAATGACGTCGGCTCAGATGATGTAGAATCTGTGTGGGTGGAGATGAGGAACCGCAAAGGTTAAAAAAAAAACAATGGGAGTTATCTGTAGAGCTCCAAACAATAGTCAGGATTTGGGCATAAGTTACATGAGGAGATAGGAAAAGCAAGTAAGGATGGTAAGGTTACAGTGATCGGGGGGATTTCAATATGCAGGGGGACTGGGAAAATCAGGATGATAGTGGATTGCAAGAAAATGAATTTGTGGAATCTCTGCAACATGGCTTTTTGAAGAAGGTTGCAGTGGAGCCCACCTGGGAACAGGCAATTCTGGATTTAGTGTTGTGCAATGAGGCAGACTTGATAAGGGAGGTTAACGTGAATGAACCCTGAGGAGGCAAGGACCATAATATGATAGAATTTACGCGGCAGTTTGAGAGGGAGAAGATGGAATCAGATGTAACTGTATTCCAGCTGAATAAAGGCAGCTACAGAGACATGAGGGAGAAGCTGGAGTGAATTGACTGAGAGAGGAGTCAAGCAGGAAAGAGAGTGGAACAGTGATGGCTAGGGTTTCTGGGAGTGTCCGGGTGACACAGTAAAAATTCATCCCGAGGAAAAAGCAGCATGGATCAGGGAGGGTGAGGCAACCATGGCTGACTCGGGAAGTCAGGGAAAGCATACAAGCAACATATCACATGGCAAAGGGCAGTGGGATGTCAGTGAAATGGGAAGCCAAAAAAGAACAATGGAGAACAATGAAGAAAAAACATAAGGAGAAAGAAGATTAAGCATGAGAGAAAGCGAGTGTGTAATATTAAAAACATGATTGCCGGAGTTTCTTTAGTTACATAAAGTTCAAAAGAGAGTCGAAAATGGACATTGTGCTGCTGGAAATTGAGGCTGGAAGAATAGTAATGGGGAACAAAGAAATGGATAAGGAACTGAATATAGTACTTTGCATCAGTCTTCATGGTGGAAGACACAAATAATATCCCAAAACTTCAAGGGACAGTCGGGGTGGCGTGGTTGGCGGTGGAACAGAGATGAGTGTGGAATATAAATCACGAACAGATCAGGCTTGGTCTTATTGAATGGTGGAGCAGGCTCGAGGGGTCGAATGGTCACCTTCTTCTTCTTTCTCACATGATCCCAGGACTGAGAGCTTTGTTTAAAATTCATTCACTAGATGTAGGTGCCACTGGCTAGGGCAAAATGTATTACCCAGAGAGCATTTAAGAGTCACCAAAGAGAAAATGCTAAAAAATTGAAAAATTTGAAAATAGATCTATTACCTGGACAGATGGGCCACGCCCCAGAAGGTGATAGCTGAAGGGATAGTGGAGGCTTTAATTGTGAGCTTTCCGGTATCAGTGGAGTCAGGGATTGTCCCAGGGACAGGAACATTGCTAATATAACCCCCAACCACATGAAGGGAGTAAGGAAAAAGAAGGGAAATAACTGGCTATTAATCCTGGCCTCAGTCATTGGTAAATTGTTGGTACTATTTTGTCAGTAATATTTAATGAACTGGTTATTTCAATTATAATGCAATCTGTACAAAAATACCAAATTTTTTTTGGCGACAACAAATTTTCAAACAACTTCTCTCAATCTATCTCTCCTTCCTTTTCATTAGACAACGTAGGGAGGCATGGAAACACTACAGTGATGTAAGCTATACGTAATACGGTGAGACAGGAAAGCTAGTATGGCTCATGTTGATTCTTGAAACCCACACAGTGAAGCAACACATTCACTGCAAAATAAACATTAGACAACATTTCAACCCCACTCATACCGGCATGACAGAAATAAAATGTGGGTTGGTTGGACAGGCTGGTTTTGTTTCAGTTGGAGTGAGGGGTGACATGACTGAAGTATATAAGATCCTGAATGGTTTGATAAGGTGGATGTGGAAAGGATATTTCCTCTTGTGGGTCATTCCTGAACTAGAGGTAACTGCTTTAAAATTGGCTTCACCCTTTCAGGACATAGATAATGAAATTTGTTTCCTCTCAGAAGGCTGTGCAACTTTGGAACTCTGCCCCAGAAGGTGGATTCACTGAGTATTTTTAAGACACCGGTTGATAGATTCGTGTTAAGGGGCATTGGGGCAAGATGGAATAAAAATCACGAACAGATCAGGCTTGGTCTTCTTGAATGGTGGAGCAGGCTCGAGGGGCATAATGGTCACCTTCTGCTTCTTTCTCACATGATCCCAGACTGAGAGCTTTGTTTAAAATTCATTCACTGGATGTAGGCGCCACTGGCTATGGGCAACATTTATTACCCAGAGAGCAGTTAAGAGTCAACAATATTGCTGTGGGTCAGGAGTCACATGTAGGCCAGACCAGGTAAGGATGGCAGATTCCTTCCCTAAAGGACATCAGTGACACAGATGGGTTTTTCCTGACAATCAATAATAGTTTCATGGTCATCAACAGACCCATAATTTTAGATGATTATTAAATTCAAGGTCCACATTTGCTGTAATGCGATTTGAATCAGGGTCTCCAGAATATTCGCTGGGTCTCTGGATTAACAGTTCAGCAATGATAACACGAGGCTGTTACCGAGCTACAAAGGGACAGTTTTACAGGTGGAAACCAAATCCTTGATCAAACTGGATTAAATAAAGGAGTGCTGATAGAATGGAGGAGAGTTGAAGGGATTGGTGGAAGAGAATTACCAAGTTTAGGTTCAAAGCAGCTGAAACTAAAGCCACCAACAGGGAGGAGATGTAAACAAGAAACTCTCATGCAGCTGGAATTGGATAAGGGCAGCTACCTCAGGGAGGTGTGGAACTACACTGGGAGGACAGGGTGAAGGCATGGGTAGGTTTAAAAGCAGTGAATCAAATTTTGAAATCATATTTCTGAACATAATGTAGATGAGGTTAAAATGGAGGTAGATGTCTTACGTGACTTGCTGGAAGGACACAGACAGTAGAATCTGAGGTGATCATGAGTTTGGGGAGGTAGAATGTGGGAGACAAGCTGGGACTGTATTGGAGTAGTCACTGTGAAAGGGAACAAATGCTGGATGGAGGGTTTCAGCAGCTGATGGACTGATGCTCAGGTGAGCCATCGGAAACTGAGCAAGTGACCACCATCTAATAGGACAGAGAAACTGATCCATCAGCCAGAAACTGAGTGACCACGTGGCTGTCAGTGACTCCAACACAAGTGAATGGAAACATTGCTCAGAGCCTGTTTCTGTAACATTCAACACAACCAGGAAATGGAAAGTGAATAATGAGCTGAAAACAAGGCGACTGCTCTGTCAGAGTCAAAATCATTCAACGTTCAGTTATTGAATATTACTGACTCTCAGAATATTCTAACCTGCAGAATCACAGTAAAAGGGGAAAGTAAACAACATTCTTGGCAAAGACAGAATGAACCAACTGCTTGTATAAAACTAGCTCAAAAAAAAGGTGCTGAATCCTCCACAAACTGACAAACACAGGTATATGACAAACACACCATCAGTTTGTAGATAGACAATGAAATTCTTCTGAAAAACACATCCCTGCTTATGGTGTGTGGTAGAAATCATTCTCAGTGAGAACTGCCACTTATTTCCTTTGAAAAGAGTCTCTGTTTTCCTTCAGAAAAGCAGGTGTGTCCCGCACTTACAGACTGACTTACGGACAAAGGAAACCTGATCTGAGACTCGCAGGTTAATTAAGCTATTCGTGACAGTCCATTGCACACAACAGGAGTTTAGACCACAACAGATTCTAGGGAAACCAACGATGAAATGAAAAAGGTGAATTAGTCTTAATAGTTATGCAGCCTCTCTCAATCAAATAATTCTAGTCAACTTCCAAACATTTTAAAACTATTAATACCAATGCATACATATTTATTTCCTTTCCTAAGTTTCCTCCAAAAAAAATATCTGACTATTCTCTTCAAAATATATTTTAAATGGTCAATTCATAATCACAATTCATTTCCAATTATTCTTATAGCAAAACAACTTGCAATCTAAAATAGTTTTCATGTCAATAATGACACTGGAAACTTTGTTATGTAGTTTAACCATATTTCCAAATATTGTTTTGGTTCATTCTTGCAGTGAAGCTAAAATTAAAGTCTATGCATTTTCTCTGATGTCCTTCCATTACTTTATTCCCTAATAACAATGCCCACGGTGTAATCGGTGACAAGCATTAAAATAAAGTTGAATTTTCAATGCAAGAACTGGTACAAATAATCACATATTATTCAGTTCATTTATTGCCGTTGATTATCAGAGTTATATTCATTGTATGATCACGTTAAATTCACTTGAATAATCACGGTACAATTCTCACCTCTATAGATATGTCAAAGTGAATGTCAAATTATTAATATTTCAAGTAAAACCAAATTCATATTTTGTTCTGTTTGAATCCAGGAATGACAGGATATGTTGAATTATTATGGGAAACAGGAACAAGTGAAGGTGGTGGTTCTCAGACGTGAGGCCTTAAAGCCAAAAGGCCAGATGGTAGTTACAGTGGGGGGAGGTACCGAGTGCCCCGCTCTCCTCAGAAGGTAGTGAGGATGGTGACACTGACTGGAACGGGTTAGATGACAAAGCACCCATGTATGGACAGAGGGACGGCAGTGGGTGGGATGACCCACCGCCCTATAAGGTCCAGAAGGCCCTGTCTATGGCTCCACTGTGCATCAAAGCTCAAACTTGGACAGACAGTAGGGGGCAACAAGGGGAACTGACAGAAACGAAACCTGAACCGTTTATCCAGCTGAACAACAGATGTTGGTGAATGAACACCAGCCTGATAGAGAAATAGTAATAATGGGCCTTATTGGGAGAATATGGATGAATTAGTAGAGGTACACAGTCTCACCGAAGATGATGTACGGACGCTCCCTCGGCCCAAGATGCCCTGACGTGTACAGCAGAATCTGTCCCTGCAATGAGAGGGTGAGGGTGAGAGTCGGTTCCCCCAATGCACAGCCGATCAGTGGCTCCAGGCATTTACAGATATTACAGGGACACACTGGGTAGGGGACAGGCTGAATGGGCTAAAATAACTTTGGTGACTCTGAGACAAAAGGGTAATATCGAGGATCATACAGAAAGGAAGCCTGATGTATGTAAGGACCACGGGGGATTACCAAACCCCAAACTGTGATGATGAAATAGGTCTGATGTATTTAAAAGATGACATGGTACCCTATTTAACTGTAATTATAAACATGGGACTCTCAGTGGGAGATAATTCTAACCACATTCTGAATTGGGCCATGAGAGCTGAGGCAAACACAGAAACACAGGGGAATAGCTGCAGTACAGGGAGGGTAATCAGACCCACAATGTTACAAGGGAAGCAGGAAAGGGCACATAGACAAGGAATGTAGGCACAGAGAGGGAGATAGGTGTTCATATTGTGAGTGGCCTGTGTTCACGTAGGTATATGCATAGGCCATGAATATTCATTGATGCGCTGTTAAGGGGCCAACACTTGCATGATTCTAACACCGGAGCATCTTTGTACTTTATGCCTCACCCTGTAGCTCAAATCCTCCAACCCTAACAACATCCTTGTAAGTCTTTTTTGAAACCTTTCAAGTTTCACAGCACCCTTCTGATAGGAGGCAGGCCGGAATTGCACACAATATTCCAAAAGTGGCCTAACGAATGTCCTGTACAGCAACATGACCTCCCACATCCTATACTCAATGCTCTAACCAATAAAAGAAAATACACTGAACACCTTCTTCATCATCCTATATGCCTGCAACTTGACTTGCAAGGTCTATGAACCTGCAGTCCAAGCTCTCTTTGTTGCGCAAACGTCTTCAGGGCCTTGCCATTCAGTGTACAAGTCCTGCCCTGATTTGCTTTTCCAAAATGCAGCACATCACATTTACCTAAATTAAACCCCATCTAATCAATATCTTATTGTAATCTGAGGTAACCTTCTTCATTATCCACACCCCACCAATTTTGTATGACCTGTAAACTCATTTACGATACCAAATTATTTAAATGAAAAACGAAAAAAATCCAGAAATAAACATCCATTTCTCTGAGTTTGAATGTGCTCTGTGTAAATCCTGCCCAATGACTCTGTACCAGAGAAAGGCTGCACATGCGCCTGGCTGCACCTTGCCCCCTACAAAGCTGGTGGCTCCACATGTGTCCAGAGAATTCTTGCCCCGAATAAAGATGGCGGCGCGCACTCATGCCTGCAGCCACACTGAGGCAATTCCCTGTTTACTGAAAACATGAGACGGGGACGTTCAAATTTGTGTTTTCCGACGTGTACATTTTGTTTGTAAAACCTCTCCGCTCATACAGAATCGCTCTCACCTCCTGCTGTTCCACAGACAGCCTTGATGATTTTTGTGGGTACCTATTCTCTGCCTGGTTACTCGTTTGTCCTTAGTGTATTTGTACAATCACTCTGGATTCTCCTTAAGCCTATTTCCTAAAGCTATCTCATGTCCCCTTTTTGCCCTCCTGGTTTACCTCGATTATACTCCTACTGCCCCTATACTCCTCTAGGGATTCACACAAACACAGCTCTCTGTACCTGCCATATACCTCCTTCATTTTCTTGACCAGGCCCACAATATCTTTCGTCAGGCAGCATTCTTTACACCTACCAGCCTTGGCTTTAACAGGAACATACTGTCTGTGTACTCTCATTGTCGCAGGCCTATGGAGGCAATGGCAGATGAGGATACAGAAGCAATCATTCTCAGTAAAGAGGTAATGTTGGGAAAGATAACAGCCTAAAGGTAGATGGGTATCCAGGCTCTGATGGAATGCATCCCAGGGACTAAAAGAGATGGTGGGGGTTTGGGGGGAAGGGGGGGTGGGGAGTAACAAATACACCTCGTGATAATTCACTAGATGGTGGGGGTGGGGGTGGGGGTGGGGGTGGGGGTGGGGGGAGAAGGTGGGGTGGGGAGTAACAAATACACCTCGTGATAATTCACTAGATGGTGGGGGTGGGGGTGGGGGTGGGGGGAGAAGGTGGGGTGGGGAGTAACAAATACACCTCGTGATAATTCACTAACATTTATTGGATTCTGTGATGGTTTTGACAGACTGGAAGCTGCAAATGTGGTGCCACTATTTTTCAAAAAGGACCCGTTAACTTAACTTCTGTAGTGGGGAAAATGCTTGAATCTCTCAAGGAAGTAGTGGTGAGATATCTGGGTCAAAATTGTCTCATTGAGCAGGCACAGCATGGATTCATGAAAGGCAGGTCACGTTTAACACATTTACTGGAATTATTTGAGGATACTACGAGTGCGTTGGACAAGGCAGACTCGGTGGATGTGGTGTACCTGGATTTCCAGAAGGTATTCGACAAGTTGCCACACAAAAGGCTGCTGAATAATGTAAAGATGCATGGCATTATGGGTAATGTATTATCATTGATACTGGATCGGTTAACCAACAAAAAATAAAGAATGGGAATAAACGGGTGTTTGGATTAATGTTGGCACTACAACTGTTTGCAATTTACACAAATGTTTTGGAGTTGAGGACCAAGTGTATGGTGTCAGAGTTCATATTTGATACAAAGATGAGGTAGAGCAATGTCTGCAGAGGCCACTGTCAGTCTGCACAGGGATACAGATCGGTTAAGTGAGTGGGTAAGGATCTGGCAGATGGAGTTCAATGTTGGGAAATGTGAGGTCATCCATTTTGGTTGGACTAACAGCAAACTGGATGATGAAATGGTGAAAACGTGCAGCAGGCTGCTGTACAGAGGGATCTGGGTGTCCTTGTGCATGAATCACAGGAAGTTGGTTTGCAGGTGCAGCAGGTAATTAAGGCAGTGAAGGGAATATTGTCCTTCCTTGCTAGAGGGATGGTTATGCTGCAGCTGTACAGGGTACTGGGGAGGCCACACCTGGAGTACTGTGTACAGGTTTGGTCTCCTTACTCCAGGAAGGATGTACTGACACTGGAGGGAGTAAAGAGGAGGTTCACTAATTTGAGTTGGGAGTTGAGGATTGGTGTATATAGAGAGATTGAGAAAATTGGTTCTATAGTCATTGTAATTTAGAAGAATGGGAGGTTGGAGGCGAAAAAATAAATTTATGAAGGGGGTAAGAAAGATGGAAGCTGGAAGGTTATTTCCACTGGGGACGGTTGAAACGAGAGCATAACCTCAAAATAAGGGGGAGCAGATTTAGGACGGAGTTCAGGCGGAGCTTCTTCAGCTAAAGGGTTGTGAATCTGTGGAATTCCCTGCCGAGTGCAGCATTTGACATTATCAACTTGAATGCCTTTAAGGCAAAATGTAGATTTGTGAACAGGAAAGGAATTAAGGGTTATGGTGAGAGAGCAGGAATGTGGAGCTGAGGCCATGAAAAGATCAGCCCTGATCTTATTGAATGGCAGAGCAGGCTTGAGGGGCCAGATGGCCTACTCCTGCTTTTATTCCTTATGTTCTTATGTTCCCACTTTCCAGCCGTCCCTTTCCCTGGGAATAACCTCCCGCAAACAAATTTTGAAAGTGCTTCCCTTGTGCTGTCAAAATTGGCCTTTGTCTAATTTAGAAACTTAACTTATAGATATGGTCTATTATTTTCTGTAACTATTTTAAAACTAGTAGAATTATCAGAGAATCCCGACAGTGGGGAATGAGACAATTCAGCCCATCACATCGACACTGACCCTCAGAGCCACCTAACCTCCCCCTGTAACGTTGCATTTCCCAGGGCCACCCAACCTCCACATCCCTGAACACTGTGGGCAATTCAGCCTGGATAATCCACCCAACCTCCACATCCCTGAACACTGTGGGCAATTCAGCCTGGATAATCCACCCAACCTGCACATCCCTGAACACTGTGGCAATTCAGCCTGGATAATCCACCCAACCTCCACATCCCTGAACACTGTGGGCAATTCAGCCTGGATAATCCACCCAACCTGCACATCCCTGAACACTGTGGCAATTCAGCCTGGATAATCCACCCAACCTGCACATCCCTGAAAACTGTGGCAATTCAGCCTGGATAATCCACCCAACCTCCACATCCCTGAACACTGTGGGCAATTCAGCCTGGATAATCCATCCAACCTCCACATCCCTGAACACTGTGGCAATTCAGCCTGGATAATCCACCCAACCTGCACATCCCTGAACACTGTGGCAATTCAGCCTGGATAATCCACCCAACCTGCACATCCCTGAACACTGTGGGCAATTCAGCCTGGATAATCCACCCAACCTCCACATCCCTGAACACTGTGGGCAATTCAGCCTGGATAATCCACCCAACCTGCACATCCCTGAACACTGTGGCAATTCAGCCTGGATAATCCACCCAACCTGCACATCCCTGAACACTGTGGCAATTCAGCCTGGATAATCCACCCAACCTGCACATCCCTGAACACTGTGGGCAATTCAGCCTGGATAATCCACCCAACCTCCACATCCCTGAACACTGTGGGCAATTCAGCCTGGATAATCCACCCAACCTGCACATCCCTGAACACTGTGGCAATTCAGCCTGGATAATCAACCCAACCTCCACATCCCTGAACACTGTGGGCAATTCAGCCTGGATAATCCACCCAACCTGCACATCCCTGAACACTGTGGCAATTCAGCCTGGATAATCCACCCAACCTGCACATCCCTGAACACTGTGGAAATTCAGCCTGGATAATCCACCCAACCTGCACATCCCTGAACACTGTGGAAATTCAGCCAGGATAATCGAACCTACCCAGCATATCTTTGCACTGTGGGAGGAAACCAGAGCACCCAGATGAAACCCACGCGATAACCCTAATAAGGAGATCATCCCTTCCTTATTTCCCTGTTCCACCCAAATAACTTCACTGTACGTAGTCCCAGGAATGTCCTCCTTAAGCACAACCATAATGCTGTCCCTAATCAAAAATGCCACTCCCCCTCCTCTTGTCCTCCTTTCTATTCTTCCTATAGCATCTATACCCGGAAAAATTAAGCTGCCAGTCCTTTCCATCCCTGAGCCACGTTTCTATAATACCCATGATATCCCAGTGCCATGTTCAAAACCATACCCTGAGCTCATTTGCCTTCCCTGTCAGACCTCTTGCATTGAAATAAATGCAGTGTAACTGCTAAATCCCACCTTGTTCTGTGCCTTGCCCTTGCCTGCAATGACTATTTGCCTTCTGAATTGTACCCCTCAGAGATACCTCTTTCCTCACTATCTAGTTGCGATCACACCCACTCCTCGCTGGTTTACTGCCTCCCGAGTAGCATTAACAAGTCTCCCTGCCTCGATATTAGACACCTTCCAAATCAGGTACAATCCATCAATTCTACTCCAGAGTTGATCACAATGATCCAAAAATGTGAATCCTTTTCCCCTGCACCAGCTCCTTAGCCACTCATTGAGCACCTCCTCCTCCTCTGTAATATGGACATTTTTAAAGATGTCACCATTTATTTCCCCACATTCTATATCTCCCATGTACTTCTTCACAGTAAACACTGATGCAAAATACTTGTTTCCTATCTCGCCCATCACCTGCAGCTCCACACAATGGCTGCCTTGCTGATCTTTGAGGGTCTCTATTTTCTCCCTAGTTATCCTTTTGTTCCTCATGTATTTATAAAAGCCCTTTGGATTATCCTTAACCCTATTTTCCAAAGCTATCTCATGTCTCCTTTTTGCCTCCCGATTTCCCTCTTAATTATACTCCTACTGCCTTTATACTCAAAGGATTTTTGGATTGGAATAAATGCAAAATATTACATCTTGATAAAACAAACGAAGGCGGGACGTACACTCATTAAACGTAAGGCGTTGAGTAGTGATATGTAACAAAGAGACCGAGGGCTTCACGTCTTTGAAGTTTGGTGTTACATGTAGACAGGACGGTTAAGAAGGTGTTCAAGCACACTTACCTTCATTGTTCACACCTTTGAGTATCGGAGTTGGGACGTTATATTGAGGTTGTACAGGATGTTGGGGAGGCCTCTTCTGGAATTCTAATCCCAGCTCTGGTCATGCTGTTATAGGAAGGATATCATTAAATCGGAGCAGGTTCAGAAGAGATTTACTGGAATGTTAATGGGAATGGAGGGATTGTGTTATCAGGAGAGGCTGGGACTTTTTTCACTGGAGTGTAGGAGGTTGAGGGGTGACCTTATTAAAAGGTTTATGAAATCGTGAAGAGTGTAGATAAAGGTGAATGGCCGGGAGAGAGGGGAATTCAAAATTCGGGTGCATTCATTTTGAGAAGAGATGAGAAAGATTTGAGAAAAGACATTAGGGTTTTTTTTTTAAATTTACACGTGTGGAATGAACTTCCAGAGGAAGTGGTAGTTGTGAATACAATTACAATATTTAAAAGACATTCAGATAAGTACATAAATAGGAAATATTTGGATTGATGTGGACCAAGCGGAGGCAGGTACAATTAGGTCAGTTTGGAATTATGGTCGGCATGGACTGGTTGGACCACAGGGCCTGTTTCCTTGCTGTATAACGTTATGACTCTAATCCTCACTAACTCTAAATTCCTCCATCCTCAACTCTCCCGATCACTGTCACCTCATCCAGCCTCACAACTCTTTCTTATTTATATGATTCCTCTCCAGCCACAGAACGCTCCCCATCTCTAATCTCCTCCAGTTTCTCAAATCTCTGCAATATGTGCCTTTCTTTAGTTCCAGCCTTGAGGATGCCCTCATTCGCTCCAATTGGTTGGAAGACAAACTGGTCCTGTCTGGTCCTCCAGTCCCACCCTCTGCCTCCTATTGGCCTGTGCTAACATCAATCATCAGGGCCCATTGTGAGGTGAGTGGTGGTATCCTCCCTCTCTCTGCCCTGGGATGAGCTTCATCATTCACAGTCAATGGGGCAGTATCACAGAGCACAGGGGCTGGGGCTATTCAGCCCATATGGGATGTACCCTCTCCCTCTAGAGATGCTGCATATCTGTCCCAACTCCCCTCCCATTTGCCCATAGCCCCCCAAATCTTTGCTTAAAAAGGAAAATTCCAAATCTGCTTATGAATAACTGCTGAATCTGTGTCCAGCTGCCATTCAGACTGTTCCAGATGCTCAGAATTTACTGAATAAAATAATATTCACATATTCATCCTGCATTAGTTGCCAATTACTTGAGAATAGTTATTAAAATTGTGACGTTGTTAACAATTCCTCTCTCTCTCTGTAAATTAAATACCTTGGAAACAAATCTGCACCTGGTTGAAATCATTGCTTTACCTTCTCAGCTCCAAGGATAATTATCTGTGCTTCTGCTAGCTCTCCACAAAAGAGGAACACATCTTATTTTCATTTATTAGTGTCATAGAGATGTACAGCACAGAAACAGACCTTTGGTCCAATTGGTCCATGCCAACTAGGAATCCTAAAGTAATGGGGTCCGGTTTGTCAGCTATTGGTCCATATCAGTCGAAACCCTTCCTATTCATGTACCCAATCGGATGCCTTTTAAATGTTGTAATTCTATCAGCCTCCACTACTTCATCTGGCTGCTCATTCCACACAGCTCAGCTTGAACACGTGGCCCCTTAGATCCCTTTTAAATTTTTGCCCTCTCAACTTAAGCCCACGTGCTCTTGTTTTGGACCCATCTAACCTGGGGGCAAAAGACTCCGGCTGTTCACCATATCCACGCCCCTCGTGATTTTATAAATCTCCGTAAAATCACCTCTCAGTCTTTGACTCTCCAGGGAAATTAACCCGAGCCTATTCAGCTTCTCCCTTTAACTCAAATCCTCCAACCTGGCAAAATGGTTGTAAATCTTGTCTGAACTCTTTCAAGATTCACAACCTCCTTTCCACAACAGGGAATTTTGAACTTAAAACAGAATTCCTGAATGGCTTAATCAATGTCCTGTCCAGCCACAATATGACATCCCAGCTTCTGTATTTAACGCATTGACCAATAAATATAAGTGTACCAAACGCCACCTTCACTCGCCTTCCTACCTGCAACACCACTTTCAAGGAACAATGAAACTGCACACCATGGTTTCTTTGTTCAACAACACTCCCAAGGACTTTACCATTAAGTGCATAGTCCTGTCCTGATTTGCCTTTCCAAAATACAACAGCTGACATTTATCTAAATTGAACTCCATCTGCCATTCCTTGCTCCAATGGCTCATCTGATCAACATCCTGTTGTATTCTGAACTAACCTTCTTCACAGTCCACTACACCTTCAATTTTGGTGTCTTCTGTAAACCTACTGACCATACTTCATATTCACATCCAAGTCATTTATTTAAGGACCCCATATCCATTCCTGCAGCACACTGCTGCTCACAGGCCTCCAGTCCACAAAGCAACCCTCCAACATCACCCTCTGCCGCCTACCTTCAAGCCAGTTTTGTATCCAAATGTCTGGTTCTCCCAACATTCAATGTTATCTAACCTTGCTAACCAGTCTGCTTTGTGGAACATCGTTCAGTGTCCATATAGACAACGTCCACAGTCTGCCTTCAAAAAAATTCAATCAAGTTAGAGAAAGAGACTTTCCCACACACAAAGCCACGTTGACTATCACTAATCATTCCTCGTCTTTCCAAATACATGTAAATCCTTTCCCTCAGAATCCCTTCCAACAACTTGCCTGCCACTGATGTCAGGGTGACTGTCCTCTTGCTCCCTGGCCTTTCCTTACCACTTTTTAAAATAATGGCACACATCTTCCAGCACCTCATCTGTCACAAACGATGATTATAAATATCTCAGGGAGGGGCACTGCTATCACTTACCTAGCTTTCCACAAATTTCTGGTATACATCTTGCTATGATCCAGTACATCCACCTCTGTAATATGGACACTTTTCAAGTTATCACTATTATTTCTCCAAACTCTCTAGAACAGAATAGCACAGTATCTCTCCCACTTCCTGTTGTTACATAGATGGCCTTCTTGATCTTTAAGGTGCCCTATTCTCTGCCTGGTTATTCTTTTATCCTTGATGTATTTGTAGAATCTCTTTGGATTCTCCTTAAACCATTTCCTAGAGATATGTCATGTCCCCTTTTTAGTCTCCTGATTAGCCTCGAGTATATTCCTGTAAAAACGTGATCCTGTACTCTCAATTCCTCTGCTTCTGGCATATCTGCTCCAAGGCGAAGCAATTCCACTCCAGGATATCTCAGAAAGATTTTCTATTTCAAGGACCACATCTCCCTTCCACGTGATCAACAATGCCCCTCAATGCATATCCTCCACTTCCTGCACCTTCGCCTTTACACCACCCCTCCAACCACAAGAAGAATATAATCCACCGGTCCTCACTTGCCACCCCACTTATCACCAGATACAGCGCATTAACCTCTGCCATTTCCGCTACCTACAGTCAGACCCCACCACCAGGAATATATTTCCCTCCCCAGCCCTTTCTAAGTTCTGCAGAGACCATGGGATCTTTGGTGCTGATGTGCTGCCCCACGGATACCTCAGTCACTCACCCTGCCAAATGGCCTAGTGAGATTATCACTCGATGGATAATCCAGACACCCAGATAACGTTCTGGGGCCCAGGGTGTGAATCCTGCCACGGCAGATGGTGGAATGTGAATTCAAAAAACATTTGGAATTAGGAATCTATGAAATACTATGATTCCATTGTTGATTGTTGCGAAAAAAAAACCCCATCAGATTCACTAATATCCTTCAGGGTCCGAATCTGCCATTCTTAACAGGTCTGGTCTACATGTGACTCCAGACCCACAGCAATGTGACTGCCCTTTAGGCCCAGCCAGGGACACCCTCATCCTGTGAATGAATAAAAAAGTTCAAGTCTTGTATACAACCATACTATTCTTACAGATAAGTGATGTCTTCATAAATTTGCTTCTCAATTCCCTGCTGACTATTGGGGAAGTGGGGGGCGGTCAATAATACCATCCCAATAAGGAGATCATCCCTTTCTTATTTCTCAGTTCCACCTGTATAACTTGCCTCGATATACTCCCAGGAATACCCTCTTGAAACCCAGCTGGAATGTTATACCTAATCAAAAATACCACTTCCCCTGCTCTGTTGCCCCCTTTCTATCTTTGCTATAGCATCTAGCCCTATCTATCCCTGAGTCATGCCTCTGTAATTGCGATAATATCCCAGTGCCATGTTCAAAACTATGCCTTGAGCTCATCTGCCTGACCTATTGGGCCTCCTGCATTGAAATAAATGCAGGGTAACTGCTCAGTCCTACCTCGTTCTCTGCCATGCCTTTGCCTGCCTTGACTATTTGACATCTGAACTGTACCAGCGTCAGACTGAGCTCTTCCCTCACTCTCTCTCTGGGTTTACCCACATTCCTTCACTGGTTTAATGCCTCCTGAATAGCACTAGCAACTGTTCCCTTCCAGTACCAGTACAATCCATCCTTCTGATGGACGTCAATTCTACCCCACAAGAGATTCCAATGATCCAACAATGTGAACTCTTCTATTCCTATGTCATTGATACCAATAAACAACAGCCTCCCTTCAAAATGGTTATTCTCCCCTTTAAGAATATTCTGCTCCCTCTCTGAGACATCCTTATACAAAAATTACACATTCGAATAATAAACCTTACACTCATCTGGTCAGCATAAAAGGATTACATGACACATTGAAGGTTTGGGGAGACCTTTTGAGAGAATGCGATGATTCGAAGGAGAATTTTTAAGCAGCAAATGGGATTGATCTGGAACACAATACTCTCACACACAATGCGAATATCCAGATCCTGATATACTGAGTAATTCAATTAGAGTTTAGCAGAATATTTACTGAGATTACCATCTGAACGTCCACTTGTAATATCCTGTAATACAAGTTTATAAAATCTGTCACAATCAGTTCAAGTTAGAAACTCACACCATCCCCTCCTCGTGGCCCAGGATTACTGTACATATTACCCTTGACTACTCAGCAGTCAACTCAGGGGGAAATCTGTGGGTTTCTCGGAGATTCCAACTTGAGATCTCACGTGACTGAACACAGTAGTTCTTTGACACATTGGAGAAAATGATCCAAGCGTCAGTGAGATATGGGGAACAAGAATGACTTTCTTTTCTTTCTTTCCGTGCTGCCGCTCTGCCTCATCAATAAGACATGGGTGTGAAAGGCTAATGCCTAACGATGGGCAAGTTGTCTCCATCCTGACCAATGGGTAGGAAGATCCTCCCAATCACTCCAAAGCGTATCCCTAAAAATATAACAGCTCTGCCTGCTTCCCACTGCCCAGTGCTCCCAGTAAATGTTTGGAAGAATGGGAAGGGGGGATATCTCCGAGAAAAGGCATAACTGTAAAGGTCTAAGAGGATTATGAAAAGAGAGAGATGCACAGGAGAAGGGGGCAACAAGTTGCCAGATGGGGTGTAACTTGGGAAAAATGGGAAATTGTTCATTTTGGAGGAGATAATAAAAGAACAAAGTCCTATTTAACTGGTGGAAACTGTAGAAAGCTGCACAACAAAGGGACCAGGGGAAATTGTTCAGGAAACACAGAAAGCTACCACACAGTTACAACAGGGAATCAGGAAGGGGAATCGAATGTTTTGTTTCAAAGTTTTTCAGTATTAGAGTTTGGAGTCTCTACCTGAGAGTAATGTGTGGAAGTGCTGGTGAGACCACCATATCTGCAGTAATGAGAGCAGTTTTGGTCCCTTTAGAGAAGGAAATGTGTCACTTTATTGGAGGCATTTCAGGGAAGATTCAATGAGATGATCCCTGGTTTGGAGGGATTATCGTTTAAATAAAGGCTGAAAAGGTTGGGACTCTACTCACTGGATTTTGGAGAAAGAGAGGTGATCTCAATGAGACAGATGGGATTCTTTAGGGGTTTGACAGGACAAATACTGAGAGGATGTGTCTGAGGGTAAATACTGAGAGGGGAGTCTGAAACCAGATTATGATTCACAGAATCAAGGGTTCTGTTTTGGATTCAAGTTTAAGGCGACACAGACGCGGGTAAGGGGTTTCAGTAGCAATGGAGCTGGGGTTAGGTGGAGAAAAGCAACATTTAAGAGATTGGAATTCCTGGTGTTTGTGATTGTGTGGATGTCTGATCAGAAGGTCACCTTGGGGTCAGATATAACAGCAATATTGTGAAAACTGTCGTTCTGCCGCAGAGAGTTCCCAGTGAGATGGAGGGGCTCAGCAGAAAGGTAAAGGTAAGGCAATGGGTTTAACCATGACAATGTTTCATTGGCTGTAATTGCAGCTAATTGAGTAGTGGGAATGTGATAAGCAGTTTGATAACTGAGTAACAGTGGAGTAATGGAGAGGGATGATGGGGAGGGAGTGCTGGGCATCGTCAGTGTACATGTCAAACCTAACACAGTGTGTTTGGATGATATCACCTCCTGGCACTATGTACGTGAGATACAGGAGAGACCAAGGATAGATCCATAAGGGACACCAAATGCAAGGAATTCAGAAAGGAAAGGGAGAGTGGAGATGGAGCAGGATTTTCCAAAATGGTAAGGTCAAATATTAGTTTTTCACAGAATGGGAGAGAAGGACATAACCAAAAAAGACCAACAGACAGAACAAGGAACAATATCTATGAATTGGTGGGGGGGGGGGGGGGGAAGATTAGTGAGATGAGGGTAAAGGGTCAAGGTGAGCTCTGATTAGGCTTGATAAGACACTGGAGAAAGATGTAGGTTTAGGACAAAAACCAGGAACACCACGTGAGTCAGTTTGGCTCAGTGGGCTAGTGGGAGGGAGAGAAGCAGCAGATCGGATTATCTCAGTCTTAGTGACAGAGAAACTCCATGTGCTCCTCACTCGTTGTTGGAGGGGCGGATGGAGGAGACAGGACGATGGACAGTGTTTTACAAAGAAACAAAACCAGGGTTAGTGATATTTAAAATGAGTGAACAAACCTGATGTATTTAGCTTTTATCCAGAATATTAAAACAAACGGCTGAAGTCTGATTCGAATCCCATCTTGGCAGATGGTGGAATCTGAATTCAAGAAAAAAAACAACGTATTAGGAATCTCCTGATCTCCATGAAACCATTGTCAATGGCGAAAAAATCCTGCCAACCCGATAGTGGCCCAGCCAGCTACTCACTGTATTAATCACTGCAAAGTCTCAACACAGGAATGAAACTGGATGGACCAGTTGGCAACTAACACAGCACCAGAAATTACAACCACAGAATCAGCCCTCTTGATAGTGCAACGTCCTCTCCCTAACATATGGTTTTTGGTGCCAAAATCTGGAGAGCTGTCTCACAGACTCGTCAAGGAACAGCCTGACAAATCATACCCACGGAATCATCCCTTACAAACAATGACCAGACACCACCATCACCATCACCAGATATCGAGAGTGTGGTGCTGGAAAAGCACAACAGGTCAGGCTGCATCCGAGGAACAGGAGAATCGACGATTCAAGACTAAGCCCTTCATCAGCCTGACCTGCTGTGTTTTTCCAGCACCAGACTCTCGACTCTGATCTCCAGCATCTGCAGTCTTCACTTTCTCCTAAAATCTCTGGATATGTCCTTTCCCACTGGCAGGACAGACCAGGCAGAGGTGGTGGCACAGTGGTGTACAGACAGGGAGGATTTGCCCTGGGAGTATACAGCATTGGCTCCGGAGACTCATGGCGCCTGCTGATTACCACGTACCGTCTTCCCTTGGCTGATGGATCAGTTCTCCTTCATGTTGAACAGCACTTGGAGGAAGCACTGAGGAAGTAAAATGATGTCAAACGTACCCTGGGTACAGGATTTCAATGTCCACTATCGAGACTTGGTATGCAACAGAATTACTGACTGAGCTGGCCAGGTCCTAAAGGGTATAAGCTGCTCAACTGAGTCTGCAGCGGGTGGTGAGGGAACCAACAAGAGGGAAAAACGTACTTGATCTCATTGTTATGAATTGACCAGCGGCAGATACATCTGTCCATGACGGTATCGGTAAGAGCGACCATCACACATTCCTTTTGGACACAAAGTCTTGCCTTAAAGTTGAGAAAAACCTCCATTGTGTTGAGTGACACCATCACCGTTCTAAATGGGACAGACTTTGAAGAGATGTAGGATCTCAAACTGGGTATCTCTGAGGGACTGTGGAACATCAACAGCAGCAGAACTGTACTCCAGCACAATCTGTAATCTCATGGGTTTGTAAATCCTAATCTCACCCATCACAATGGACAGGAAAGGAGGGCATGCCATGAGCAGCACCAGGCATACCTAAAAATGAAGTGCCAACCTGGTGAAGCTACCAAACAGAACTACCTGCATATCAAACAGCATCAGCAGCAAGCAACAGAGCTCAGTGATCCTACATCCAATGGAACAGATCGGAGCTCTGCAGTTCTGCCACACCGAGTTGTGAATGGTGATGGACAATTAAACAACTCACTGGAGGAAACATCACAGATATCCCCACCGTTACTGATGGAGGGGCCTCACACACCCATGCACCAGATAAGATGACAGCATTTGCAGCAATCTGCATCCAGAAGTGCAAAGTGGGATGATCCATCTCAGCCTTCTCCAGTGGTTTCCAACATCACAGATGTGAGTTTTAAGCCAGTTCGATTCAGTTTGAATAACATCAAGAAACGGTTAAGTCGTGCAAAGGCTACGGGCCCTGCCAATATTCTGGCAATAATACTGATGGTTTGTGCTCCAGAACTTGCCACCCACCAAGCCAAGTACCGCTCCTGCACTGGCATCTACCGACAATGTGGAACATTGCCCAGGGATGTTCAACACAAAAACACAGGGCAACCCAACCCAGGCAATTTCCATCTATCAGTCCACACTCGATCAGCAGTAAAGTGATGGCAGGTGTTATAAACATGGCTATCAAGCAGCAGCTGCTCAGCAACAGCCAGCTGAGTGACACTCATTTTAGGCACCACCAGGGCCACTCAGCTCCCGATTGTGTTACCGCCCTGATTCACAACCTGACAACCAGCTGAATCCCAGAGGTGAGGTGAGTGTGACAACTCAGTCCCACTCCAAGATCACGAATTCTAGCTGATTCCACCCTTGTCTCAGCTCATGTAATGAAACCCTCTTCCATTGTGTGTTATCTCCACACTTCATTTTCCAAACACACTCAGGGTCAGCTTCCCACATTCAACCTCCCTGTAATCTCAAGAAAGTCTAAATCTCTGCTTGTTGATTCATCAAAAGGCTCCTAATTATAATCAACATACAGCCATAGAGATGTACAGCAAGGAAACAGACACTTCGGTCTAACCCGTCCATGCCGACCAGATATCCCAACCCAAACTAGTCTCACCTGCCAGCACCTGGCCAATATCCCTCAATTTAAAATTCTCACACTTGATTTAATTCCTGGCTGTAATAATCCCTAGCTCCCTGCACCACACACACTTTGAGACCTCGACAACCCATTTTCTTCGAGACTCCCAACCATTTTTTAATTCATTACTTCACCTGTGTGGCTGTTTCTAAAATTGCTGAAGCAGCTTGGTCTGAAATTCGCAGCCAAAACCTCACAGGTCTGCTTTCCACCTTTAAGACATCCCTCAAAACCTGCTTTTTGGCAATGCTTTTGGTCACCTGACCTAATATCTCCATCTCTGGCCTTACGTCTAAAGTTCTCAATAGTATTTTTGTGAAATTATAAGCACGATAATAGAAATACAAACAGTTGTTGATTTGGACATTATTTTCAAATCATCATCACTGTTGCTGAATGAATACTCTGTAATATCTCTTATCCAACCACATTGTAGGAGCACCTTCACCACACAAACTGCAGCTGTACAAGAAAGTCAAACATCACCCTCTCCACAGGCAACAGGGCTTTGGCATTAATCACTGGTATCTGTGGAAGTAGAAACACATTTAATGTTTCAGGGAGTGCAAAACAGATTACAGGGAATGAAAATGGTGCAGAATTTGATAGTCAGAAATGGAAGGAAAATACATTTGCTTGTTGGAAAAAAGAATTCTTGATTGTCAAAAATATTGAAGAAAAAAGTAATCTGATAATAGAGCAGTACATGGTCAGGGGCTGGGCCGCAGTGAAAAAACCTTTGTCTATACATTACTTTCGAGACTGAGGAAGCTATATATTGACAAAGTAGTCATGAGGGAGCCCAGAGGTGAATCAGAGCAGCATTGGCTGCTCTGACCCTCATGATTCTATACCAGAGAAAGGCTGCACATGCGCCTGGCTGCACCTTGCCCCCTACAAAGATGGCGGCGGTGCACATGTCCAGTGAGTCTTTGTCCCGAATAAAGATGGCGGCGCTCACTCAGCCCTGGAGCCGCGCTGAGGCAATTCCCCATTTACTGCAAACACGGGACTGAGACGTTCAAATTTGTGTTTTGCAACGTGCACAATTTGTTTGTAAAACCTCTCCGCTCATAGCAACACAGTTTTTCTCCCGTTTCCCTGTTTATTTCTTTCCTTACCGTATCGTTTCGCTCCATAACTTCCCGAACATTCATTACAGAGGCTCTGCGCCGCGCGTGAGTGTGATCACATGGTTTAGTTTAGCTCCGCCCTTCATTTACTTTGATTGGCTGGAGAACCAACCTCCAGCTCGGTCCTCCAGCTCCGCCCACCGTCCTTTCATTGGTCCGGTGCTGACATCAATCACCCGGGGTCGCCTTGTTGACGAGAGCATGCGCAGTCTGTTCTGCTTTAGCTGATATGTTGGGTAATGCGATGGGAGAGTTTACTGAGGGTAGGAATTCCCTTTGTGTGAGCTCTGCAGTAGATTTCCTTTATTCATGGAGGGAATTACCTTCCCACTCATGACTGTGATTGATGAATCAACGCCATCTGAACCAGTACATAAACACCCCATTTTCACATCTGAGATGTTCAGCACATTATATATCACGCTCTTCTTTGGAAACAAAAAAACATGAAAAGGAGCCTCAAGGAATCGGAGCAGGCGTAGGGCATTCATTCCCTTCAGCTTGTTCCCCCATTCTATCAGATCATGGCTTGGCCAATCCAGACCTTAACACCTCTTGTATGCTTGATCCTCATAGCGCTCAACTGCTCAATATTTCAAAAATCTATCTGCCCTCTTTTAAAATAATTTGAGATAGAATTATAGATTCCCTACTGTGTAGAAACAGGCCCTTCAGCCCAACAAGCCAGAACAACCCTCCGAAGAGTAACCCAACTATTCCCCTCCCACATTTAACTTTTACAATTGTTTGGGTGAGAAAATTCTAGCCATTCACTGTGAGAAAAAATTCTTTACGTTTTTTAAATTGAATGTTCCCTTATGTAATGTCCCCTGGTTTGAGACTTCACTGGTGCTCGAAGATTTAGTCAACATCTACTCTATCAAGCTCCTCAGAATCTTGTTTCCATAATATCACCCCTGCTTATCTATTCTTGATAGGTCAACCCTTTCGTCCTCGAAGTAGCTAAGTGAATCTTTTTTGAATGGTCTCCGATGTTGGTTTATCCTTTATTAAATATGGGAGCTATCATTGTGTACAGCACTGCAAGTGAGGACTCAGCAACAGCCAGTGTCTTTAACCAATCCTCAGTCCATGCTAATACATTACCCTGATACCATGAGCTCCTAAATTGTGCAATTAACTTTTCTGTAGCACCTTATCATTTGCATTTTTAAAATCCAAACACAGAACATCATTGGCTTACCCTTTATCACCCCTGTTTGTTATCTCCTCAATGAACTGTCGCAAATTTGTCAAATATAGTTTCTCTTTCACAAAACCCAGTCTACCATGTTTAATGATAAGCTTTTCTAAATATCCTGCAATTTCTTTCTTTAATATTCGACTCTGTAGATTCTTTCAGTAGATTTGCTAAGTATGATTCCCCCTCTTAAATCCATGCGAACTCTGTCCAATCCTGTCACTGTTCAGTAAAAAACTTGACTGTACTCCAATGTAGTTAGTAAGTATATCTGTATTTATTTTTAAAAATCGATTACTTATCAATGCTGGACCCATGCAATATCAATAAATTAGTGACTGAATTTGGGTTATAATGTTTTTTCTGTTAATTCCTTTTCGTACTGTTATGCAGACAGCACCAAGTGATCATTCTTAATAGTGAGTAAATTTGAAAATAATATATTTTAAAAATGACATCCCAAAATGCTGCCTCATTATTGTGCAAGGAGGATTTTGCATTCAATAGTTTGCAGATAAAATTGAACAGATTTTAGCTGCAATTTGGCCAGACTGCAGGTTACACCAAAGTGGCAACTCTGCTCTCAAATTCTTACTTGACACTACCCAAGGCGACACTGATGGGACTTCACTTTGCCATTCTTGTTCACCAGCTTTATTTCCAGGTTTAATTCTATAATCATTTTAGAGCTTGTAATTTTAGACAACTTCTCTTTTAGGTACATATGTAAATATCATACTGAAATGTTGCACTGAATGGTACCAAATCTGAAATTAGTCTCTAATCTGATAGTAACATGCTCTGACCCTTCTACATAAGTATTGGCATAAGTCTACGCCAGGTATTTTTCTGAAGCCTGTGATTCCTGATGAAGGGCTTATGCCCGAAACATCAACTCTCCTGCTTCTCGGATGCTGCCTGACATGCTGTGCTTTTCCAGCATGACACTTTTCGACTCTGATGTCCAGCTTCTTTGGTCATCACTTTCTCCTTTGATCAACAAAAATATTCTTGGTTTAATCTTCTCAAAGTGCAATAGGAACCAATTCATGAAATTCAGATATTTCACATTTACCTTAACTATGGGAAGGCTAAGTCATGACTAAATTATTGTCAGTAATTGAAACCGTGCTGACAAACTTGTGCAGTATCAGTGCCTCACCTTTACAGTGTTCCCAGATATCGCGCAGCTGCAGTATTTTGTTTTGCACTCAGCTATATGTTGTTCTCACTTTTTTCTTTGCGAAAGATTACAAAATTAACTTGGATGAATGAATTTATGATTTCTTTAACCAATGTTGGGAGAAAAAAAAGTATTTCAAGTGCTGATAAAGTAAAATAAACTGATAATCAGTAGAAAGGGTTTAAGATGGATATGGAACAAATACTGGCAAATGGGACTAGATTAATTTTGGATATCTGGTTAGCATGGGCAAGTTGGACCGAAGGGTCTGATTTTGTGTTGTACAACTGTGACTTCATTCTCTCAATTATTCAAGAAGTTGAATACTTCGAGGAGGAAAAGGAGAATTTATGCAGAGAATGTACTTAAAATGATGATTGAGGTATATCAAACTCACATTGTTTCATCACCTTTTCCTCTGGGTTCTTCAATGAACAAACTTATTTTATTATCTGAATAATGTATCATGTGATTTGTTTCACACAAAATATTTCGTTAGGATCTGGTGAACTATTAAGAAGTGTTCATTATTAAAATTTAGGCAGCGTGATTGTTAAGCAAGGAAAGGTTAGTGTTTTACTCCCACTGAATCCTTGCTCTATAAAAGGTAACAAGCTTTTTATCTTTTCTGGGCACTGAATATATGGAAATCAATTCTGAAGGAAAAAATCCTCGTCGGTAATGTTCCCACATATGTAGAGTAATTGCATCTGGTCACTCCTCAGGCTATAGAGGCTAGAAAAGAAGTGAGTTGGCCAAAGTAAGCAACATCATTTGGATGGACTATGCTCATTGGGGAAACTTGCAGGATCTGTAGAAGGAACACGTGTTTCAGAGTGTATGCAATAAACCTGAACATTGTTATTTTTTTCACAGAACTTGGGACCCGACTGGAGCAGCAATGAAGCTTGTATTAAATTTCCGAGCTTGCCAAATTATTGTTGGTAAATTCAGGTGACTTTATCAAAGCACACTTCACATGCCCCAGCTAGGAATTTGGTCCCAATTCTGTCAGTCCATCCATTCCTATGGATAAGAGGTATTTTAAATGTGAGCACTCCATTTAACTATTTGAATTGAATACTTCAGTGGTTAAGTCCTCTTGGATTCTTAATTTCAAATTACTCAATGTGATTTTTTTGTCCCCCTGAATTTGCCAAGCACTGGGCAGTTCTTGAATATTCCAGGTATTTAATATAGATGCATTCACACTATTGAAGGCAACCTGGCAGATTAGAATACCATTCGGGTAGTCAACAACAATACATAAGTAACTTTATGAATTGCTTACTGTACACCAACAACGTAAGCCAAGTATTAGTGAAACCACAGATTGTCTCCCAAGGACTCCCAAATCGAAAAAGTGCATTCCAGATATGCTCACTATCACCATCTGGGAGCAGTCTCCCAAAGTGCTCCCAGAATTTAGAAAGCACACACACTGCCCTCGAAAGATAAATCTGCTGTCACAGGCTTCACTCTGATTGCATACAATGACATTTATTGTCCAGTTCTATACTGTGACAAATTATTTTACAAATAATTTATAAAATTCTTTAAATCCTAAATCCTTTGTGGAAGTGAATGGAAAGTGAGATGTTTGTTTGACCTTTGGCTCTATGTATCAGGCTGAACTGAACCTTTAGCAAAATATGGGATGTTTCCCACACACTTTGTTTAAAAAAAGCAAAGATTATGCTCTGAGATTTAAATGTTCAATCAGGTTTAATAAAAATCCTTCCAAAAATTGAGTTTGACTTCAGCTCCTTTAAAAAGACAAGCTCTTGGCCTTCAATTTTGTGACATGTGATCATTCTTTGGTAAAGGTGGCTGTGTGTAACACTGCAGGATGTTGTGCTGAAGTGCCTCATTGGGTGGATGAGCTTTATTACTGGTGTAACTTGGCTAATTTTGAGATGGAATATTATTGAGAGTTAAATCTTGTTTTTAAACTGAGATGTGCTTGTGTAACTCAAGTGTGGAAACTATGCTCATGTTTGCAATGAACCTTTCACTTTCAGAGATTAGTATTTTTCTGATCTGTTTTGTAAATAAAGTTCACTATAGAAAGCACAATTCTGGAGAACTGCAGGTCCAGCAGCATCTCTGAGGGGAATAAAACATTGGAAGCTCCAAGTCTCATGACCATTTTTCCGTTCAGACAAAGAGTCTCTGAAATTGAAATGTAACATTATTTTTCTCTTCACCGATGCCTTCAGAACTGCTGAGTTTCTCCAGCACTTTGTTTCTGGGATTCAGATCTCCAGCACCTGCAGTTTATTGTTTTGTTATCAATCCTATGATTTGACTTGCGGAGCGAGAGGCAGCAACTGTGATCAATTTGGAGAAAACCCCCCCAACCATGGAAAACAAACACATAGTTTGCAAAGTATAAAGAACTATGACTGTAAATAAGAAATGCAATTAAGCTAAGTGCAAGGCGGCATACCACCTGCCTTGTCTCAAACTTGCAACTCATCTTTGAGGACTAATCTGTCAGAACTGTGTTTGCTCCCTTCCTTTGAGATCACAGTCCACAAATGTCCCAGTTCCAATTCCTGGGCCAGGCCCAGGGTACCACATTGCAGTGGGGTGGGGAGATTTGTGTCAGCCTGAAGTTTTTGTTAATAACAACCTTGCAGGTTGAATTTGACGGTTTTGACGAATATTGCATCTTCAAATTTGGAGGAAATCCTTCTGAATGTATTGATTAACTGGACTGAGCCTGTTTACATGCGGTCCTGTTCGTAGTGTTGTAATATTCTCAGTTAATAATCACGCAACACCAGGTTATAGTCCAACAGGTTTAATTGGAAGCACACTAGCTTTCGGAGCACTGCTCCTTCATCAGGTGATTGTGGAGGGCACAATTCTAAGGCACAGAATTTATAGCAAAAATTTAGTGTGATGTAACTGAAATTATCCATTGAAAAATACCTTGATTGTCTGTTGAGTCTTTCATCTGTTCAAATACCATGATAGTTTCACTTCTTTCATGTTTAAATCACAAATCCTTTTTTTAAATAGTTGCATCCCTGACAGTGGCCCACCAAATCACTCATTGTATTAATCACTGCACAGTCTCAACAAAGGAATGAAACTGGATGGACCACATTACATCTACTAATGCACTGGAAAATACAACAACATAATCAGCCCTCTTGACCCTGCAACTTCTGTCTCACTGTGGGCCAACAACAGCAGCAGAACTGTACTCCAGCCCAATCTGAAATCTCATGGCCTGGTATATCCCCATTCAACCATTAACAACAAGCCAGGGGATCAACCCTATTTCAATGGAGAGTTGCACAGGAGCAATACCAGGCATACCTAAAAATGTGGTGCCAACCTGGTGAAGCTACCCAACCTGCATGCCAAACAGTGCAAGCAACACCAAATAGAACTATGTGATCCAACAACCAATGGATCAGATCGGAGCTCTGCAGTTCTGCCACACCCAGTTGTGAACGGTGATGGACAATTAAACAACTCACTGCAGGAAGCATCACAGATATCCCCACCCTTACAGATGGAGGGGTCTCACACATCCATGCAACAGACAAGACAACAGCAATTGCAGCAATCTTCAGCCAGCAGTGCCAAGTGGATGAGCCTTCTACATTGGTCCCTGACATCACACACGTGAATCAACTTGGTTGAAAACTTATTTCAAATCAGATCAAGCAATGGAGAAGTAGTGTAAAGGCTGTCGGCCTTACCAACATTGTGGCAATAATACTGATGGCTGTGCTCCAGAAATTGCTGCCCACCAAGACAAGTCCAGCACTGGCACCTACTGACATTGTGGAACATTTCCCAGGGATGTTCAACACAAAAACGCAGGACAGGGCCAGCCCAGCCAATTTCCCTCCATCAGTCGACACTCGCTCAGCAGTGAAGTGATGGAAGGTGTCATCAACAGTGCTGTCAAGCAGCTGCTCAGCAATAACCTTCTGTGACACCCAGTTTGGGTTCTGCCAGGACCACTCAGTTCCTCCGTTCACAAACTGACAAACAGCTGAATTCCAGAGGTGAGGTGAGGGTGACAGCCCAGTCCCACTCCAAGACCACTATTTCGACTTCAGTAATATCACCGGACCTCACCACAGTCTCAGCTCATTTGCTGAAACTCTCATTCATTCATTTTGTTAACACTAGATTTCATTATCTAAACCCACTCCTGGCCAGCATCCCACAATCACCCTCCCTATAATCTCCAGAATATTGAGAACTCTACCGCCCAAGTGCTCACTTGTACCAGAACTTGCTGATCCATCAAAAGGCTCCCATTTATAAGCAACAACAATTTACTTTCACACACTTTATTTAATTCCTGGCTGTAATCATTCCTATCTCCCTGCACCACACACCCTTTCATATCTCAATAACTTAGTTTAGTTTAGACTCCCAATGATGTGTTTATTTGTGAGTTCAGCTGTGTGACTGTTTCTATAGATTCCAAGGCAACACGGTCTGGAATTCCCACCCTCAAAGATCTGCTTTCTTCCTTTAAGGCATTCCTGAAAAATTGCTGATTTGGCAATGGTTTTGGTCACTGGACATAATATTCTCCAGCTGTGGCCTTATGTCAAAAGTTCTCAATATTTTTGTGAAATTAAAAACATGTTGATTTGTACAGATATCTTCTACTTTTCACTATCGCTGAGTGAATAATCTGTAATGTCTCTTACACAACCATGTTGGGGGAGCGCCTTCACCATTCAAACTGCAGCTGTACAAGGAAGTCAAACATCATCCTCTCCACAGGCAGCAGGGCTTTGGCAATGATCACTGGTATCTGTGGAAGGAGAAATACACATGATGTTTCAGGGAGTGCAATATGAATTATAGGGAATGAAAATGGTGCAGAATTTGACTGTCAGAAATGGAAGAAAAATCCACTCACTATTGGGAAAAGGAATTCTTGACTGTCAAATATATTGTGGAAAAAATAACCTGATAATAGAGCAGCACACGGTCAGGAGTCGGGCAGCAGTGGACAATCCATTTACAAAAAGGTCTGTGAACGTCGTGGTAAAATACTAAATGTGGCAAAAATACACTCATGTGAGACTGAGGACGCTTGTTAACGAACAAGTGGACTTCAAGGAGCCCAGAGGTGAATCAGAGCAGTGTTCACTTTTATGATCCCACAGTCAGAGATGTCTAGCACAAAAACAAACTCTTCAGTCCAACCCATCTTTGCAAACCAGATATTCTAACCTAAACTATTCCTATTTGCCAGCACTTGACTGACATCACTCTGAACCCTTCCTATTCAAATGCCTTTTAAATGTTACAATTTTGGTTGACCTTTAGGCTCCTTTTGAATTTTCCCCTCTCACCCTAAACCTATATCCTCTCGTTCTGGGTTCCACCACCCCAGGGTAAACACCTTGTCTATTTACGCTATCCATGCCCCTCACGATTTTATAAACCTCTTCAACATCACACCTCAGCCTATGACACTCCAGGGAAAATGGCCCCAGCATATTATGCCTCTCCCTGCAACTCAAATCCTCCAACCCTGGCAACATCCTTAAAAAAATCAATTCTCAAACCTTCCATGTTCCAGTGCCTCTTTCTGATAAGAGGGAGACCAGAATTCCACACAATATTCCAAAAGTGGCCGAACCAATGTCCTGTACAGCTCCTTTACTCAATGCTCTGACCAACGAAGGGAAGAATCCCAAACAATTTCTTCACTGTCCTATCTACCTGTGACTCTACTTTCAAGGAACTATGAACCTGCATTCCAAGGTCTCTTTGTTCAGCAAGACTCTCCAAGACCTTACAATTCAGTGTGAGTCCTGCTCTGAATTGCTTTTCTAAAATGCAGCATCTCACATTTATCTAAATTAAACCCTATCTGCCACTCCGCAGCCCATTGGCCCATCTGATCAATATGGGGGATTTTAACATGCAGGTAGACTGGGAGAATCAGGATGGTATCGGGCCTCAAGAAAGAGACTTTGTGGAGTGCCTCAGAGATGGATTTTTAGAGCAGCTGGTGCTGGAGCCGACCAGGGATAAGGTGATTCTGGATCTGGTATTGTGTAACGAACCAGACTTGGTCAGTGACCTCGAAGTGAAGGAGCCATTGGGAAGTAGTGACCATTATACAATAAGCTTCAATCTGCAATTTGAGAGGGAGTGGGTACAATCGGAAGTGACAATATTTCAGTTGAATAAAGGGAAATATGGAGCTATGAGGGAGCAACTGGCCAAAGTTCAATGGTTCAATACCTTAACAGGGAAGACCGTGGAGGAACAATGGCGGATATTTCTGTGTATAATGCAGAAGTTGCAGGATCAGTTCATTCCTAAAAGGAAGAAAGAACCCAGGAGGAGACATGGGCGGCGTGGCTGACGAGGGAAGTAAAGAAACATACAAAGTTAAAAGAGAAAAAGTATAACTTAGCGAAGATAAGTGGGAAAACTGAGGACTGGGAAGCTTTTAAAGAACAACAGAGGATTAGTAAGAAGGAAATACGCAGAGAAAAAATGAGGTACGAAGGTAAACTGGCCAAGAATATAAAGGAGCATAGTAAAAGCTTTTTTAGGTATGTCCAAGGCAAAAAATTGGTTAGCACAAAAATTGGGCCCTTGAAGACAGAAACAGGGGAATATATTACTGGGAACAAAGAAATGGCAGAGGAATTAAATGGGTACTTCAGATCTGTGTTCACTGGGGAAGACACAAGCAATCTCTCTGAGGTAACAGTGGCTGAAGGACCTGAACTTAAGGGAATTTATATTTGCTAGGAGTTGGTTTTGGAGAGACTGTTAGGTCTGAAGGTTGATAAATCTCCGGGGCCTGATGGCCTGCATCCCAGGGTACTGAAGGAGGTGGCTCGGGAAATCGTGGATGCGCTGGTGATTATTTTCCAGAGTTCAATAGAATCGGGGTCGGTTCCTGAGGATTGGAGGGCGGCTAATGTTGTGCCACTTTTTAAGAAAGGTAGGCGGGAGAAAGCAGGAAATTATAGACCAGTTAGTCTGACCTCAGTGGTGGAAAAGATGCTGGAGTCTATTATAAAGGATGAAATTACGGCACATCTGGATAATAGTAACAGGATAGGACAGAGTCAGCATGGATTTATGAAGGGGAAATGATGCTTGACTAATCTTCTTGAATTTTTTGAGGATGTAACTCGGAAGATGGACGAGGGAGATCCAGTGGATCAGAAAGCTTTTGATAAAGTCCCAAACAGGAAGTTAGTAAGTAAAATTAGGGCGCACGGTATTGGGGTCAGAGTACGAGATTGGATCGAGAATTGGTTGGCTAATAGGAAACAAAGGGTAGTGATTAATGGCTCCATTTCGGAATGGCAGGCAGTGACCAGTGGGGTACCGCAGGGATCCGTGCTGGGACCGCAGCTTTTTACAATATATGTAAATGATATAGAAGATGGTATCAGCAATATCATTAGCAAATTTGCTGATGATACAAAGCTGGGTGGTAGGGTGAAATGTGATGAGGATGTTAGGAGATTACAGGGTGACCTGGACAAGTTAGGTGAGTGGGCAGATGCATGGCAGATGCAGTTTAATGTGGATAAATGTCTGGTTTTCCACTTTGGTGGCAAGAACAGGAAGGCAGATTACTACCTCAATGGTATCAAATTAGGTAAAGGGGGTGTTCAGAGAGAACTGGGTGTTCTTGTACACTAGTCAATGAAGGCAAGCATGCAGGTACAGCAGATCGTGAAGAAGGCTAATAGCATGCTGGCCTTCATAACAAGAGGGATTGAGTATAGAAGCAAAGAGGTGCTTCTGCAGCTGTACAGGGCCCTGGTGAGACCACACCTGGAGTACTGTGTACAGTTCTGGTCTCCAAATTTGAGGAAAGACATTCTGGCTATTGAGGGAGTGCAGCGTAGGTTCACGAGGTCAATTCCTGGAATGGCAGGATTGCCTTACACAGAAAGACTGAAGCGACTGGGCTTGTATACCCTTGAGTTTAGAAGACTGAGAGGGGATCTGATTGAAACGTATAGGATTATGAAAGCATTGGACACTCTATCAGGAGGAAACATATTTCCACTGATGGGGGAGTGCCGAACCAGAGGACACAACTTAAAAATACGGGGTAGACCATTTAGGATAGAGATGAGGAGAAACTATTTCACCCAGAGAGTGGTGGCTGTGTGGAATGCTCTGCCCCAGAGGGCAGTGGAGGCCCAGTCTCTGGATTCATTTAAGAAAGAATTGGATAGAGCTCTTAAAGATAGTGGAGTCAAGGGTTATGGAGATAAGGCTGGAACAGGATACTGATTGGGAAAGATCAGCCATGATCATATTGAATGGCGGTGCAGGCTCGAAGGGCTGAATGGCCTACTCCTGCATCTATTGTCTATTGTCTAATATCCCACTGTATTCTGAGACAACTTTTATCTCTGTCCACAATACCTCCAATTTTGGTGTCATCTGCAAACTTACGAACCGTACCGGCTCTATTCACATCCAAATCATTTAAATGGATGAAGAAACAAATCCAAGAAAACAAAACATCAATTTCTCTGGGTTTGAATGTGGTCTGTAAATCCTGTCCTTTGATTCTCTACCAGGGAGGGCTGCACATACATACCTCTGAACTTTGCCCCCAACAAAGCTGGCAGCCGCGCACATGTCCAGTGAATCTTTGCCCCGAATAAAGATGGCAGCGATCACACAATGAGGTTATTTTCCAGTTTACTGCAAAAACAGGACTGTAAGTTTCAAATTTGTATTTTCCGATGTGCACCAAATGTTTGTAAAGCCTCTCAGCCCATACCAACACCATTTCTGTCCAACCTCCTGCTGTTTATTTCTTTCCTTACCAAAAGCTCTCCATCTACACGTACCGCACATCCGCGCCCACGATGAGGATGATCACGTGGTATAGTCTAGTCCCGTCCTTCATTTACTCTGATTGGTCGGAGGACCAAATGCCCCGCCAGGTCCTCCAGCTGTGCCCCTGCCTTTCCATTGGTCTTCTGCTGACATCAACCACCAGAGGCCCCATTGTTGCCTGGAGCATGCACACTGCTTCGTGGCTTTTGTTGCTGTTTATCAGTTACAAGAGTGAGACACAAAGTTAAAAATCACACAACCACCTGATGAAGAAGCTGCAAAGCTAGTCCTTCCAAATAAACCTGTTGGACTATAACCTGGTGTTCTGTGAATTTTAATTTTGTCCATCCTAATCTAACACCAGCACCTGAAAGACAAGAGTGTGGGAGGAATGCAAAATATAACAACAAAAGAACTAGGAACAGGAGAAGGCCGTCCTGCCCTTTGAGCTTGCTCTGCCATTCATTAAGATCATGGCTGATCATTTTGTGGACGCAGAACCATTTACCAACGTTCTCACCATATCCCTTAATTAATTAATTAATTCTTTTTTACAAAGCTACCTTAGCTTTAAAAACGTTTACTGAACTAGCATCAACTACTTCCCTGGGCAACGAATTCCACAGAGGTCAAGACGTTCTTCTCAATTCAGTCCTAAATTTGCTGCCTCTAGTCTTATGGTGATGCCCTCTTGTCCTAGCTTCACCTGCCAGTGGAAACATTCTCTCTACTTCTGTTTTATCCATTCCATTCATTATTTTATATGTTTCCCATTTTTCTGATTTCCAATGAATATAATCCCAATCTCCTCAGTCTCTGTTAAGCTTACCCCCTCAACTCCGGAATCAACCTAGTTAACCTCCTCTGCACCCCCTCTAGTGCCGGTACATCCTTGAGCAAGTAAGGAGACAAAAACTGCATGCAGTACTCCAGGTGTGGCCTCACCAGCACCCAATACAGCTGGGACATAACCTCTGCTTTTAAACACAATCCCTTCAGCAATGAAGGCCAAAATTCCATTTGCTTTCTGAGTTGATTGTTGTACCTGGTGACCAAACTTCATGCAGAAGGTTACTGAGGTGCCCCTGCATAGCAAATGATGCAACTTTTTAAAATTCAAGTAATAATCTCTTTTTTAATGTTACTCCAACCAAACAGTAGGACTTTACATTTATGAACATTATATTCCAAATGCCAGACCATTGCCCACTCACTCAATGTATCTCTGTTCCTCTGCAAAGTTTCACAGTTCTCCGCACACTTTGTTCTGCTACTCATCTTAGTGTCATATGCAAACTTTGACACCCTACATGTGGTCGCCAACTCCAAATCATCTGTATCAATTCTAAATAATCGCAGTCCCAACACTAATCCCTGAGGCACACTATTAGTCTCTGATTGCCAGCGGAATAGTACTCATTTATCCCCACACTTTGCTTCCTGTTAGTCAACCAATCTTCTATCCATGCTAATACTCTACTCCTAACACCATGCACCTTTATATTATGCAACAGCCTCTTGCACAGCACCTTGTTGAAGGCCTTTTGGAAATCCGGGTACACCGCATCCACTGGGTACTTGTTGTCCACCTTGCTCAAAATGTCTTCATAGAATTCCAAAAGATTTGTGAAGCATGACCTGCCCTACATGAACCCATGCTCTGTTGTCCAATGGGACAATTTCTATTAAGATTCCTTACTATTTCTTCCTTGACAATAGACCCAAGCATCTTTCCCACTACAGAGAATAAGCTAACTTGTGTATAATTCCCCACCTTTTGTCCACCTCCTTTTTAAAAACGTGGCATCACTTTTGCTGCTTTCCAATCTGCTGGGACTGCCACAGAGTCCAGTGAATTTTGGAAAATTACTGCCAGTGCATTTGCTATTTCTCCTGGTATCTCCTTTAATACCCTGAGATGCATTCCATCAGGCTCAGAAGACTTTTCTGTCATTAGCTCAATTAACTCCAACAGTCCAACACTAGCTGTTCCGTAATAATGACAGTTTCCAAATCCTCACCTATCTTTGTCTCTTTGCTAATTATTGGCAAGATATTAGTGTCCTCCACTGTGATATCCCATAATTAAATATTCCTTCTCATTTTCCAAAGGACCAACATTCACTTTAGCCACTCTTTTCTCATTCAATATAAAATTTTGTTTTCTGTCTTTATAGTCTGTGCTAGTTTATTTTTCTCATGTTCTATCTTACATTTCTTTATAGCTCTTCTGTGGCTTTCTGTTGACCTTTATAGTTTTCCCAGTTCTAGTTTCAGGCTGTTTTTGGCCACTTTGCATGCCTTCTCTTTCAATTTGATCGCTTTCCTTAGATACCCATCGCAGAGTATGCCTTTTCTTACAGTCCTTCCTTTTCACTGAAATATATCATTGCTGAGCACTTTGTAAAGTGCCTCTGAAAATCTTCCACTGCTCATCAACTGTCCCACCATAAAATCTTTGTTTCCAGTCTACTTTATCCAGGTTCTCCCTCATTCTATAGAAGTTCCCTGTTTTGAAGCACAGGACCCAGCTATTAGATTTTATCTTCACACTCTCCATATCTATTCTAAATTCAACCATACAGTGATCACTTCTTTCAAGAGGATCCCTAACTCTGAGGTCATTAATTATTCCTGTCTCATTGCACAGGGCCAGATGCTGGATAGATTGCTCCCTTGTCAGTTCCATTTCATACTGTTCAAGAAAACTATCATGGATACCCTTAATAAACTCAAGGCTACCTTGACTGAGCTGGTTTGATCAACCGACATGTAGATTAACATCACCTATGATAATAGCCATACCATTTTTACAGGCAATAGTTATTTCTTTGTTTATTGCCCATCCCAATGTGATGTTATTCTTTGGTGGCCTGCACACTACACCTGTCAGTGACTTTCTTGTTGGAAGTTTGACTGCATCATTCCTGTTTCTCCTACTGTACAGCAATAACAACAACTACTTGCATTGTGTGGAATCTTTTACAATGGCAAATCTCCTAAGGTGCTTCACGGATGATCAAAACGTTGATTAAAGAGAATGATTTTAAAATACATCTTAAAGGAGGAGAGAGAAGGTTAGGGAGGATATTCCACAGACTTCTGCCCTTGACAGCACCATTCGTGGAGTGATGCATTTGGGGTGGGTTGGAAAGGGAACGTACAAAGGGGAAATGGAGGAGCACAGGCAGTGCATAAAGTCTTAAGGACAGAGGAGGTTCCAGACTGAGTCTCTCTCTCACAGAGTATGGCTGCCTCATGGAGTTTGAAGCTCTGCAATGGGTCCATGCATGCCACATTAGTCGAGGAGAGTATAACGGTGGCTGAGAGAACTTTTGATGAGGACGAGTCTCCTGAGGTAGTGTGGGCTGAGGTTAGAAACAGAAGAAGAGAGGTCACACTCCTTGGAGTTTTTTTATAGGCCTCCACAGAGTTCCAGGGAGGTGGAAGAGAGGATTAGCAAAATTATTCTGGATAGGAGTGAAAGTAACAGGGTGGTCATTATGGGGGACTTTAACTTCCCCAAAATTGACTGGAAATGTTACAACTAATACGTTGGATGGATCAGTTTTATCCAATGTGTACAGGAGGGTTTCCTGACACAGTATGTTGAAGGGCCGACAAGAGGGAGGCCACATTGGATCTGGTCCTTGGTAATGAACCAGACTAGGTGTTTGATTTAGTTGTAGGTGAGCACTTTGGAGTGTGACCATAATTCAGTTTAGTTTAGCAAGGGAAAGGAATACGTACATGCCACAGGTCAATAGATATTGATGGGGCAAGGGCAATTATAATGCTATTAGGCAAGAATTAGATGCACAGAATGGGGTAGCAAAATGTAGGGTATGCAGACAATGGAAATGTGGAGCTGGTTTAAGGTATTGCGTGTCCTTGATAGGTATGTCCCTGTCAGGCAGGCGGAAGTGATAAGGTAAAGGAACCTTGGTTTACTGCGGAAACTGCATCTCTTGTTACGAAGAAGAAGGAGGCTTAGGTGTTGATGAGGCAAGATGGTTCAGATGAGGCGATGGAGAATTAAGATCAGCAAAGAAGGATTTAAAGAGAGAGTTAAAAAGAGCAAAGAGAGGACAAGAGCAGTCTTTAACAAATAGAATAAAAGAGAACCCTAAAGCTTTCTATAGTAATGTGAGGAATAAAAAGATGATTAGGGTAGGAATAGGGCCAATCACAGACAGAATGGGAAGATGAGTGTTGACCCTGTGGAGATTGGAGAGATGCTAAATGAACATTTCTCATCAGTTTTCACTCAGGAAAAGAAGAATATTGTGGAGGAGGAGAATGAAGTATGAGATATTAGACTAGAAGTTATCAAGGTTAGTTACGAACAGGTATTATCAATGCTGGGAGGACTGAAAATACACAAGTCCCCTGGGCTGGATGGGATTTATCCGAGGATTCTCTGGGAAGCTAGGGAGAAGGTAGCATAGCCTTTGGCTTGGATATTTGAGTTGCCATTGTCAGCAGATTTGGTACCAGAGCACTGGAAGATTGCAAATGTTGTGCCCTTGTTCAAGAAAGGCTGTAGAGAGCCTTCCTTCTGTTGTAGGAAATGTTTCGGAAAGGATTATAGTAGATAAGATTTATAATCATCTGGCAAACATCAATTGATTTCAGACAGTCAACTTGGCTTTGGCAAGGGCAGGTCATGTCTCACAAACCTCATTGAGTTTTTTGAGAAGGTCACCAAGCATGTAGATGAGGGTAGGGCATTTGACATGGTATACATGGACAAAAGTAAAGCCTTTGACAAGGTTCCACATGGTAGGCTGTTGGAAAAAATGCAGAGGCATAGAATTGAGGGTGATTTAGCAGTTTCGATTAGAAACTTTCTTTCTGAAAGAAGGCAGCGAGTGGTGGTTGATGTAAAATATTCAGCCTGGATTCCAGTTGCTAGTCACGTGTCACCAGAATCTATTTTGGAACCATTGCAGGTATAGGTGAATGGATTAGGAAATTTGCAGACGACACTAAAGTCAGTGTAGTAGTGGACAGTGTGGAAGAATGTGACAGGTTGCAAGGGGACTTGGATAAACTGCAGAATTGGGCTGAGAGGTGGCAAATAGAGTTCAATGCAACTAAATGTGAGGTGATGCACTTTGAGAAGAATAACAGGAAGGCTGAATACTGGGTCAATGGAAAAATTCTTGGTAGTGTGGTGTGCAGAGGGATCTTTGAGTCCATGTACATAGATCCCTGAAAGTTGCCACCCAGGTTGATAGTGCTGTTAAGAAGGCAAACGGTGTGTTAGGTTTCATTCGTGGAGGGATTGAGTTCTGAAGTTGAAATACCATACTGCAACTCTACAAAACACTGGTGCAGTCACACTTGGAATATTGTGTTCAATATTCCTCTAGCTTATCTCTCCATGCTTCAGTCTCTCTGCCTTTATACCTGATGAAGGGCTTTTGCCCGAAACGTCGATTTTACTGCTCCTCGGATGCTGCCTGAACTGTGGTGCTCTTCCAGCACCTCTCATCCAGAATCTGTACCCCACCACATCACTTTGCCCCACAATTGTGGTATCTGGCTGTGCACAAAGAGAAGTGGCACAGTCTGTCCTGGGATGCACTGGGGTCCTGAAACACGTGGTAAAGACTAAAATCACCAGAGCATTGAGAGCCCCACCACATTGTTTGCATGTTCTATTGTTTTTACTCTGTTCCTGCCTTCCCTTGTTTTTTCTTAATCAAGTTGTTGTTACACACACCTGCACAAGCTGTGAAATGAACTCAGCCCTCTCGATCCAAGATTCAGGATATTTTCACCACATCACAAGGCATCGACTCTAACCTCCCCTGTCCCTTAGCCTACTGAGTCGCGCCTGAATCAACTCCACAATTGGGAGGAAGGGGCGGAACAGGAGGACCGAGCAGCAGCCGGTCCTCTCACCAGAGTGAGTGAGGAGCGGGGCCAAAGCATTCTCGGGAGTGAACCCTTCAGGATTGGTCAGAAAGCAAACTATTTTGCAGGATTGATCATTCTCACGACATAGTGGAGCATTAAACCTCTCTCATGAATCAATGTGAGATTTTTACAAAACAGTTGAGATATAAATCTGATAACGTACATTAGGGAGATTTAAACAATCCTTGGATAAACACATGGGTGATTTTGCAAAGGTTTAGGGGGACGAGCTGAGAATAATTCACAGGTCGACGTGAATAATTCACAGGTCGGTTTACACAATGCGAGTAAGAAACTTATTTTCAAACTCCCAGAACGATTGGTAATTTACATACCTGGCGAGTATGGTTAAGTTGGACCGAACAATCTATTTGCATACTAATAAGCTCAATGACTGTAACTCGACAGAGTAACTGTTAATGACAGATATTTTACCCATGATCCTGTGTAATTATGAATATTCTCTATAAACTCACCGATAATCTCAGACGCACGCGCGGTTTGGTTTCTATGTGGAGCATGCGCAGTAACACATTGATCGGGACACACAGAGAGAGCGACATGGAGCTGCTTTCTCCGTCAGAAAGCGGCGCTTAGAGCCGGTGTGAGGGAGCCTCGCTGGGAAAAAGGAGCGGAGAGATTTCACAATTTCCTGGATACAGGTTAAAAATAACTCGAAAAAGACCCTCCAGGCCCGGGTAAGGAGGTGGCGGTCTCTGATCAGGGAAGGGGCCCAGGGTCACGGCCGCCATTTGTTTGAGGGAAGAGGGAGCGCGGGCCTGAGGGCCGCCATCTTGAGAAGGTCAAGGAGCAGGAGGGCGGGGTTATCGGGGTCTGTAGAACAATCAGAGGAAAGGGAAGACCCATTGTTATTGATTAATTCCACGAACACAGCTTCACTGGGCGGTCCTGCAGGAATATCCTCTCTCAGTCCTGTTGGGATGTTTCACCCAATCAGAACCAGCAGCTCTCCTCCTCTCTCAGCTCCCCTTCTGTCCTTCCTGCAGCATCTGTCCCCTGGAACATTGAGCTGCCTGTCCTGTCCCTCCCTCAGCTGTTGTTTCTGTAATACCTGTGATATCCCAGTCCCATCTTCGATTACTTCACTAAAGACAGGAATGCACCCGATGGATTTTTCTTAACATCAGTAATTCTTTAATACTCATTTACAGGTTTTTAATTACATTGTTTTTGAAGCATTTACTTCACATTCAATCATTTGCAATGGTGGGGTTTTTATCCTGTGTCCAGAGAACACTTGCTGAGTTTCTGGATAAATTGTCACACAATAATGCCTCTAGGCCATCACTTCGCCTGCTCACAGTTTGTATATCCCAGTGCAACATGAATCAAAACTCTTTCTTCCAGCACAATTGTTTGACCCGGCACTCTGGTGATGTGACTCAGTACCTCTCCATGTGTGATCCCTCACTGTGTGGGTCTAATTGCTGCCTCTGTCAGCGTCTCTCACTCTTGAAGCTACTCCAGATCCTGAGCCAGCAGAATTCTCCACTCCAGAGAGATGAGGCAGCACAGGTCAGGAATGGAGACTGGGATTTTCCAGATCTCTGTGGGCTCAGTGCCATTCTATATGTGTAACCCTCAAAGCATTCGTCTAATTGCCCATTCTGCCTATTTCTGTGTCTTCTACAGGTACTCATGGTGTTCCTGACTCAATAGACTTGCCAACTGCTGGTTGGGATGATGGTTGATCAGCCAGAAAGACAAAGTCAGGGAGGTCGGGAGTCTTCAATAAATCCTGCTGCCAGGTAAGATCATTCCAGTGCACAGAGCAAAAAGTAATAAGGGGGATCCAAACATCAGCTAACAAGACATGACATAGAGAAAGTGCTGGAGGGGTAGCACAGTACAGACACAACCCAGGCTCAATCACCACGCCTGCTGCAAGTTTTGTTGTAATGAGACAGCATCGGGAGTTCCCAGTTATCAGTCCAGGCCTGTGCTTTCTTAGGGAGCATCAGAACAACTGAGGGGAAAGCAGGCCTCCCACGAGAGGGTGGTAATGCTGCCTGGGATCTTTCTGTTCCCTATTCCCTCTCCAACACTGTATCTATGGCTTGTATTGAGGACCAGTGTCTTCAATCATTCTAACTCCTATAACAGTTCTTATCTCTGTCATCCCCTCCCCTCTCACCAATTATTTCACATATTTGAAACCTCCAGTCCAGATGACCATCCGTATCGCTGTAACATGCTTTAGTCTCGACAACATGCCTTGTCTCGATAGTCTCCTCCTCCAACAACTGGAGACAGAGGGTCTGTTTCTGTGCGTCATGACTCTTCGGCCGAGGTTTCCTGAATGGAATGAGTCGGAATTGCCTGTGTTTGGCTCATATCCCTTCAAACCTTCTCCTCTCCATGTACCTGCCCGAGTGTCTTTTCCATGTTGTAATTGTACTTGTTTTTACAATTTCCTCTGGCAGTCCATTCCGTCTATGCACCATCCTCTGTGGATAATGTTGGCCCCTCAGCTCCCTCTTTAAATCCTTGCGCTCTCACCTCACGTGTATGCCTCTAGCTTTGGACTCACCTACCCTTGGCAATTCACCTTACCTAGACCATACATGGTTTCATAAACTTGTATAAGGTCACCCCGTGGCCTCCTCTGCCCAGGAGAAATATTGACGACAGTGTTACCTAATCTCCAACTCATGTACTCAATGCTCTCACCAATACTCTCACAAGTGTGCCAATTGCCGCTTTCAAAACCCTGTCACCCTGTGATGCCAGTCCAAGGAACAATGTAACTGCACTCCTTGGTCTCTCCCTTTTCTACAACACTGTTCAGGGCCCAACCATTACCCGTGTTTGTCCTCCTTGGTTTGTCTGAACTAAATCCAACAACTGAATTAAATTCCATCTTTCATTCCTTGGCCCCTTCGTCTATCATTTTGGTCACATCTTGAGCAAACTCCAGTCAAGTTTGTGGGACATGTTTTCCCATGCACAAAGCCATGCTGGCTGTCCGTATTCAGGCCTTATCTTTCCCAGTGCATGGACGGCCTACCTCTCAGAAAGACCTCCAACAACTGACCCACCCTGATGTCTCGCTCATCAGTCTGTAGTTCCCTGGCTTTCTCTTGCAGCCTTTCTTAATTAATGACACAACATTATAATCATAGTCAGAGAGTCATACCGCACTGTTCAGTTAATGATAACCATACTCTAAAACAGATCTCATCCCACCTGCCTGTTCCTGGATCATATGCCTTCAAACATTTCCTATTCCTGTACTAATCCAAATGTCTGTTAAACATTGTAATTGTCCCCATGTTCTTGGGAAGTTCATTCCACACACAACCCACCCTCTGTGTAACAATGTGCCTCTCAAGTCTATTGTTTTAAATGTCTCTTCTCTAAACTTAAAAATGTAGTGCCTTGTCTTGAAACTCCCCTGTCCATGGGAAAAGACAACTCCCATTAACTCTATCTATCCTCCTCATGCTTTTATAAACTTCTATGAGGTCATCTGTCAACATTCAGGTTTCAGTGAAAAATACCAACCTGTTCAGCCTTTCTTTATACTGAAGCCTTTTGTATCCAGCTACATCCCAGTAAATCTCCTTCCAACCCTTTCCAGCTTAATAACATCCTTCCTATAACTGGGTGACCAGAACTGGACACAGTATTCCAGAAGAGGACTCACCAATGGCCGGTATAATCTCAATGTGACTTCCCAACTCCTATATCCAAAGGACTGAGCAATGAAAGCAAGTGAGGCCAGCACCTTTTTTTAAACTATCCTGTCTCTCCATGTTGCAAACTTCAAAGAATTATTTAGCTGAACCCTGAGGTCCCTCTGTTCTACAACACTACTGAAGTCTTGCCATTAATTGTATAAGTCCTGCACGTGTTTGTTGTACCAAATGCATTACCTCGCATTTATTCAGATTGATCTCCATCTACAGTTTTTCAGCCGTTCACACCTTTCATCAGGATCCCTTTGTAATCTCAGAAAACCATCTTCACTGTCCACAATGCCACCCTCCAGTCTAACAGCCTATCACACATAGCTCTCTATGGTACAAATATCTCTGCTAGGGGCCCTTTAATTTCTTCACCAGCTTCCCACAATGTCCTGAGATCCATTTGATCAGGTCCTGGGGATTTATCTACCTTTGAGTTTTAAAACCTCCAGCACCTCCTTTTCTATAATGTGGACTCATTTCAAGACATTGAGTCATAGAGATGTACAGCACAGAAACAGGCCCTTATCACTAACTCCTGCATGACTTTTCTAGTCGCATTTGCCAGAATTTTCCCAATATCCCTCTAAACCTTTACTATTCATACACCCATCCACATGCCTTTTAAATGTATTTCTATCAGCCTCCACTATTTGCTCTGGCAGCTTATTCCATCCACTCTTCGGGAGCCAGTTGTCCTTTAGACCCCTTTGAAAAGTTTCCCTCGCCTGGGGAAATGACCTTGTCTATTGACCCTGTCGATGCCCATCATGATTTTAAACCCCTTTTATCGGTTAACTCCTCAGCCTCCCATGTTCAAGTGAAAACAGCCCCAGCCTATTCAGGCTTTTCCCTGAAGCACAAACCCTCCAACCCTGGCAACATCTTTGGTCATTTCTTCTGAACCCTTTCATGTTCCACAACATCCTTCCGATGACATTGAGACCAGAATTGCACACAGCATTCCAATAGTGGTCAGGCCAAACACTGTTTAGTTTCCTGAGCGCCCCAGTCATTATCCACAATAAGTTCCAAAGTGAAATATTTGTTTCGGATCTTGTAGTTTCACACATCGTTGCCATCATTAATCATTAAGGAGACCGGGTTTGTCCCGAGCTCTTCTTTTGCTCTTAATACACTTGTGGAGTCTCTTTGGATTCTCCTTAACTTTCTCTGCCAAAGCTATCTCATGTCCCCTTTTGACATTCCTGATTTCCATCCTAAGTGTATTCCTACAGCCCCGATGCTCCTGAAGGGATTCCCTTGAGTCAGCCAGTTATATCTGACATGTGAACCCGTTTTTCTTGACCACAGCCTCGAAACTCAGCCAGTGTTTCCTAATTCAGTCAGCATTGAGCTGCACACTAACAGGAACACGCTGGCGCTGAACGCTCCTTTTATCTCGGTTTTAAAATATTCCTACTTGCCAGACTTCCCTTTATCTGCAAATAGCCTCCCCAGATCTACTTTAAAAATTCCTATCTAATACTATCTTGCTCCACTGAATAACTTGTGGACCAGGCCTGTCCTTTTCCATCGCTATTTTCAAACTAATACAATTGTGGTAACTTTCCAAAGTGCTCCCCGATTAACACCTCAGTCCCGTTCCCGACCTTGTTTCCCAAGGGGAGGTCAGGTTTAGCCCCATTCTCCAGTTGGGCCACTTACATAATGACTGGGAGTTTTCAGAACACACTTAACAAATTCCTTCCATCCAAATGCTTAACTTAGTAGCAATCCCAGTCCAGGTTTGGAACGGTTAAGGTCCCCTATCATTCCAACCCTATTATTCTAAGAGATATCTGAAATCTCCTGACATATTTGCTCCTTCATCTCCCATTGCCTATCGCTGTAGTCCGACCGAAGAAAACTAATGACCAATTTTTATTTCTCAGTTCCACTAATATCGTTTAACTGGGCGATCCTACATGAATCCTCCCTCGAGGTACTGCTGGGATGTTTCCCCCCAATCAAACCCACCAGCTCTCCTCCTGTTCTCTCCTTCCTGTAGCATCTGTGTCCGGAACATTGAGCTGCTGGTCCTGTTGCTCCCTCAGCTGTGTTTCTGTAATATCTATGGGATCCCAATCCCATGTTCCCATCCATGCTCTGGGTTTATCTGCCTTATCTGTCTGGCCCTTTGCTTTGAAATAACTGCAGTTTAATCCACCACTTTTCCCTCATTGTCTGCTATGTTCTTGCCTGCCTTGTCTCCTTATGTTGCTCTCTTGAACATTTGTACCAGCCTCAACTTTCTTTCTGGCCTTATGACTCTTTGGGGTCACACACCCCCTGCCAGACGAGTATAAATCCTCTCGAGCAGCTCCAGCAACGTTCCCCACCAGAATGTGGGTCCCCCTCCTGCTCCCAGTTCAGGTGTATTCCCCACCCTGCCTCCCTGTGCTGACACCTTCAGACATCCAGGGACTTGTCCACCAAGGTCCCTGTATTCCTCAGTTTTCCAGGAGGACCTACCATTCATGATGTATATCATTCGTTAATTAGACTTCCCACAGTGCATTACCTCACAGTGATCAGAAGTAAACTCCATGTGCCATTACTCTGCTCAGTTTATCATCTGATCGATATCAGACTGCAGCCTGAGTCCATCCCCCTCACTGTGAACAACACCCTCACCTTTCATGTTATCTGCAAACCTACTAATGTTACCTTCTGCTTTCACATCCGAGTGATTAATGTCCATAAGGAACAGCAATGGCTCCTGCACAGATCCCTGTGTTTCACCCGCTGGGCAAAGGCTTTCAATCCCAAAACCAACCCTCCACCAATTGTGGAGCCAATTTACCAATTTACCTTGGATCCCATGGGATCTTCCCTTTTGGACCAGCCTTCCGTGTGGGACCTTGTCAAAGACCTTAATGAACTCCATATAAACCACATCATCTGCACTGCCCTCATCAATATCAGAGGACAGTCGTCAAGCAAATCCATACAGACAATCCCTAATGAAATTGCGGGGGTATCCGTTTTTGGCGAGTACGTTGTATAGGTGTTCCTCTTCCTCTTTTTGCAGTTCTGGTGTACTGCAGTGTGTTGTGGCCCTTTTGAACAGTGTCTTGATGCAACTTCTTTTGTGTGTGTTGGGGTGGTTGCTTTCGTAGTTCAGGACTTGGTCTGTGTGTGTGACTTTCCTGGAGACCTGTGTGGTGAATTCTCCATTCGGTGTTCTCTGTACCGTCCCGTCTAGGAATGGGAGTTGGTTGTCCTTTTCTTCCTCTCTCGTGAATCGGATTCCTGTGAGTGTGGCGTTGATGATCCGGTGTGTGTTCTCTATTTCCGTGTTTTTAATGATTACAAAGGTGTCATCCACATATCTGACCCAGAGTTTGGGTTAAATTTGCAGGAAGACTGTTTATTCTAATCTTTGCATTACCGCTTCTGCTATGAGTCCAGAGATGGGTGAGCCCATGGGTGTGCCGTTGATTTGTTTATATATTTGGTTGTTGAATGTGAAGTGTGTTGTGAGGCCCATGTCCAGTAGTTTGAGTATGCTGTCTTTGTTGATAGGTTCACCGTCCTGTTGTCTGTTCTGTCTGTTCAGCAGGTTGGCTATTGTTTCTCTAGCTAGGGTTTTGTCGATAGAGGTGAACAGTGCCATTACATCGAATGAGACCATAGTTTCTTCCTTGTCTATGTGTATATTTCTGATGATGTCCAAGAATTCCTGTGTTGATTGTACAGAGTGTCTGGATCCGCTGATCAGGTGTTTCAGTTTCTGCTGTAGTTCTTTAGCCAGTTTGTGTGATGGTGTCCCTGGTAGCGATACGATGGGTCGGAGTGGGATGTCTGGTTTGTGAACTTTAGGTAGTCCATAGAATCTGAGGGTGTTATTGCTTTCAGTTTTCATTCTCTGTGGGTCAAACCTGGTTATCTATCCTTTTTCTTTTGTAGGTTTCTCAGTGTGTTGTTTTTCCTATTGGTGAGCTGTGGGGTGGGGTCAAACTCCACGCAATTTCATCCACAGATGCCTCGGGGAAAGACAACGGAATGAGGACATGCCACGACCCAAAGGACTAGCCACACTACCATACATCAAGAACATTTCGGAACTGACAGCCAGACGACTGCGACCACTAGGACTCAGAACAGCACACAAACCGACAGCTACTCTCAGAGAACAACTCACCAGAACGAAGGAACAGATACCCAGCATGAGCAAAACCAACGTAGTGTGCAAAATCCCATACAAGGACTGCACAAAACACTACATAGGACAAACAGGAAGACAGCTAATGATCCGCATCCATGAACACCAAGGAGCCACGAAACGACATGACCAGCTATCCTTAGTAGCCACGCACGCAGATGACAAGCAACATGAATTTGACTGGGACAACACTACTATTATAGGACAAGCCAAACAGAGAACAGCCAGGGAATTCCGAGAGGCGTGGCACTCATCCACAGATTCAATCAATAAGCACATCGACCTGGACCCAATATACCGGCCACTGCAGCGGACAGCTGGAACTGACAAGTGACAACAACTGAGACAGGCCACTACAAATGCCGGAGGAAAGATCACAGAAGCGCTTTACAGGAGGCTCCCTGAGCATGTCACCTAGACAGGGGACGAAACATCTGCAACACAAATTCCCAACTCGGCGAACAGATCCACAACAACGAGCACCCGAGCTCCAGATCTTCTCCCAAACTTTGAAGCCCTTTAGAGTCTACAAAGCTCCGTCATGAACAACCCACCATCTCTCTATCTCCTTTGCCTTCTTCAGTGTCTGCAACTCTCGCTGTATCTTCTAGTAACGTTGTTTAGTTACTGCAGGTTTGCCTAGCTCCCCAGAGAACCTATTTCATCCCCTACAGTTTCCTCAATCACTGTAACACCCTCTGCTCTGTCTAATCCTCCCCTTCCCCACTGTCTTCCAGGCCCAACGGCGATCCTGTAAGAGAGCAGTGCGGAATGGGATGTTATAAATCTCAGGTGAGGCTTGAGGCCTACAATTACCTGGGAGTCACAAGGGGAGGGAACCTGAGAGAGAGCAGCACAAAGTGGGAGAATATAAATCAGCAGCAAGGGTCAAGGCCGACTGGGACTTGGAGTTGGATAAAAAGCAGAGCAGGAGGCTCGAAATCAGCACCGAGTCACAGAGGGAGTGACCGTGTGAGGGAGCAACTTGGAGCAGGAGCATGAGGCTGACTCCCACCTGGGAGAATCTAAATCCGCACTGAGGATCGAGGCCTAGTTGTACCTGGGAGTCACAGAGACGGTGGCCCTGTGAGGGAGCAGACTGGAGAGAGAGCTGGACGATTAAACGTTCGAGGAGACACATCACTGTGTGTGCACGTGTCCCTCCATTGTTCTGTGTGTGTGTGTGTGTGTATGCGTGTGTGTCCCCTTCCCGCGCTGTGTGTGTGTAATTCTCCTCACTGTGTGTTTTGTACCTCCCTCGTTGTGTGTGAGCATGTCCCTCCCTCACTGTGTGTGTGTGTGTGTGTGTGTCCCCTCTCGCTTTCTGAGCACATGTCCCACCCTTGCTCTGTCTGCGTGTCTCAACCTGGCTGTGTGTGGGTGTGTGTGTGTGTATATATGCCCCTCTTGCAGTGTGTGATGGTGTCCTCCCCTCACTCTGTATGTGTGTGTATGCATATTACTCACTCACTGTGTGTCTGTGTGTCCCTCCCTTGCTGTGTGAGTGTGTGTGTGTGTGTGTGTGTGTGTGTGTGTGTGTGTGTGTGTGTGTGTGTGTGTGCATGTCGCTCCCTCGCTGTGTGTGAGCATGACCCTCCTTCGCTCTCTGTGAGCGTGTCCCCCCCTCCCTGTCTGTGAGCGTGTCCCACCTCGCTGTGTGCGTGTGTCCACCCCCCTCCCCGGTGTGTGTGAGCGTGTCCCCCCCGTCGCTGTGTGTGAGCGTGTCCCCCCCGTCGCTGTGTGTGAGCGTGTCCCCCCCGTCGCTGTGTGTGAGCGTGTCCCCCCCGTCGCTGTGTGTGAGCGTGTCCCCCCCGTCGCTGTGTGTGAGCGTGTCCCCCCCGTCGCTGTGTGTGAGCGTGTCCCCCCCGTCGCTGTGTGTGAGCGTGTCCCCCCCGTCGCTGTGTGTGAGCGTGTCCCCCCCCGTCGCTGTGTGTGAGCGTGTCCCCCCCGTCGCTGTGCGTGAGCGTGTCCCCCCGTCGCTGTGTGTGAGCGTGTCCCCCCCGTCGCTGTGCGTGAGCGTGTCCCCCCCGTCGCTGTGTGTGAGCGTGTCCCCCCGTCGCTGTGCGTGAGCGTGTCCCCCCCGTCGCTGTGTGTGAGCGTGTCCCCCCGTCGCTGTGTGTGAGCGTGTCCGCCCCGTCGCTGTGTGTGAGCGTGTCCCCCCCGTCGCTGTGTGTGAGCGTGTCCCCCCCGTCGCTGTGTGTGAGCGTCTCGCCCCCCGTCGCTGTGTGTGAGCGTGTCCCCCCCGTCGCTGTGTGTGAGCGTGTCCCCCCCGTCGCTGTGTGTGAGCGTTTCCCCCCCGTCGCTGTGTGTGAGCGTGTCCCCCCCGTCGCTGTGTGTGAGCGTGTCCCCCCCGTCGCTGTGTGTGAGCGTGTCCCCCCCGTCGCTGTGTGTGAGTGTGTCCCCCCCTTGCTGTGTCCGTGTGTCCCACCCTCGCTGTGTGTGAGCGTGTCAAATCCCTCGCTGTGTGTGTGTGTGTCCCCTCGCTGTGTGTGTGTGTGTGTGTCCCTCGCTGTGTGTGTGTGTGTCCCTCGCTGTGTGTGTGTGTCCGTCCCTCGCTGTGTGTGTGTGTGTGTCCCCCTCGCTGTGTGTGTGTGTGTGTGTCCCCCTCGCTGTGTGTGTGTGTGTCCCCCTCGCTGTGTGTGTGTGTGTCCCCCTCGCTGTGTGTGTGTGTGTCCCCCTCGCTGTGTGTGTGTGTGTCCCCCTCGCTGTGTGTGTGTGTGTGTCCCTCGCTGTGTGTGTGTGTGTCCCCCTCGCTGTGTGTGTGTGTGTCACCCTCGCTGTGTGTGTGTGTGTCCCCCTCGCTGTGTGTGTCTGTGTCCCCCTCGCTGTGTGTGTGTGTCCCCCTCGCTGTGTGTGTGTGTGTCCCCCTCGCTGTGTGTGTGTGTGTCCCCCTCGCTGTGTGTGTGTGTGTCCCCCTCGCTGTGTGTGTGTGTGTCCCCCTCGCTGTGTGTGTGTGTGTTCGCCCCTCGCTGTGTGTGTGTGTGTTCCCCCCTCGCTGTGTGTGTGTGTTCCCCCCTCGCTGTGTGTGTGTGTTCCCCCCTCGCTGTGTGCGTGTGTCCCCCCCTCGCTGTGTGCGTGTGTGCCCCTCCCTCGCTGTGTGTGAGCGTGTCCCTGCCTCGCTGTGTGTGTGCATGTCCTCCCCCTCGCTGTCTGTGAGCGTGTCCCCCTCCCTCGCTGTGTGTGTGTGTGTGTCCCTCGCTGTGTGTGTGTGTGTGTGTCCCTCGCTGTGTGTGTGTGTGTGTCCCCCCTCGCTGTGTGCGTGTGTCCCTCCCTCGCTGTGTGCGTGTGTCCCCCCCCTCGCTGTGTGCGTGTGTGCCCCCCCCTCGCTGTGTGCGTGTGTCCCACCCTCGCTGTGTGCGTGTGTCCCACCCTCGCTGTGTGCGTGTGTCCCTCCCTCGCTGTGTGTGAGCGTGTCCCTCCCTCGCTGTGTGTGTGCGTGTCCTCCCCCTCGCTGTCTGAGAGCGTGTCCCCCTCCCTCGCTGTGCGTGTGCGTGTCCCTCCCTCGCTCTCTGTGTGCGTGTGTCCCCCCCTCGCTGTGTGCGTGTGTCCCTTCCTCGCTGTGTGCGTGTGTGCCCCCCCTCGCTGTGTGCGTGTCCCCCCCTCGCTGTGTGCGTGTGTCCCCCCCCTCGCTGTGTGCGTGTGTCCCCCCCTCGCTGTGTGCGTGTGTGCCCCCCCTCGCTGTGTGCGTGTGTCCCCCCCCGCTGTGTGCGTTTGTCACTCCCTCGCTGTATGTGAGCGTGTCTCTCCCTCGCTGTCTGTGAGCGTGTCCTCCCCTTCGCTGTCTGTGAGCGTGTCCCCCTCCCTCGCTGTGTGTGTGCGTGTCCCTCCCTCGCGCTCTGTGTGCGTGTGTCCCCCCCTTGCTATGTGCGTCTGTCCCCCCCCTTGCTGTGTGCGTGTGTCACTCCCTCGCTGTATGTGAGCGTGTCTCTCCCTCGCTGTCTGTGAGCGTGTCCTCCCCCTCGCTGTCTGTGAGCGTGTCCCCCTCCCTCGCTGTGTGTGTGCATGTGTCCCCCCTCGCTGTGTGCGTGTGTCCCCCCCCTCGCTGTGTGCGTGTGTCCCTCCCTCGCTGTATGTGAGCGTGTCCCCCCCTCGCTATGTGCGTGTGTGCCCCCCCTCGCTGTGTGCGTGTGTCCCCCCCCCGCTGTGTGCGTGTGTCCCTCCCTCGCTGTATGTGAGCGTGTCTCTCCCTCGCTGTCTGTGAGCGTGTCCTCCCCCTCGCTGTCTGTGAGCGTGTCCCCCTCCCTCGCTGTGTGTGTGCATGTGTCCCCCCTCGCTGTGTGCGTGTGTCCCCCCCCTCGCTGTGTGCGTGTGTCCCTCCCTCGCTGTATGTGAGCGTGTCCCCCCCTCGCTATGTGCGTGTGTGCCCCCCCTCGCTGTGTGCGTGTGTCCCACCCTCGCTGTGTGCGTGTGTCCCTCCCTCGCTGTGTGTGAGCGTGTCCCTCCCTCGCTGTGTGTGTGCGTGTCCTCCCCCTCGCTGTCTGAGAGCGTGTCCCCCTCCCTCGCTGTGCGTGTGCGTGTCCCTCCCTCGCTCTCTGTGTGCGTGTGTCCCCCCCTCGCTGTGTGCGTGTGTCCCTTCCTCGCTGTGTGCGTGTGTGCCCCCCCTCGCTGTGTGCGTGTGTCCCCCCCTCGCTGTGTGCGTGTGTCCCCCCCCTCGCTGTGTGCGTGTGTCCCCCCCTCGCTGTGTGCGTGTGTGCCCCCCCTCGCTGTGTGCGTGTATCCCCCCCCGCTGTGTGCGTGTGTCACTCCCTCGCTGTATGTGAGCGTGTCTCTCCCTCGCTGTCTGTGAGCGTGTCCTCCCCCTCGCTGTCTGTGAGCGTGTCCCCCTCCCTCGCTGTGTGTGTGTGTGTCCCTCCCTCGCTCTCTGTGTGCGTGTGTCCCCCCCTCGCTGTGTGTGTGCATGTGTCCCCCCTCGCTGTGTGCGTGTGTCCCTCCCTCGCTGTGTGTGTGCATGTGTCCCCCTCTCGCTGTGTGTGAGCGTGTCCCTCCCTCGCTGTGTGTGTGCATGTCCCTCCCTCGCTATCTGTGAGCGTGTCCCCCTCCCTCGCTGTGTGCGTGTGTCCCCCAATCGCTGTGTGTGCATGTCCCTCCCTGGATGTGTGTGCGCGTGTCACTCCCTTGCTGTCTGTGTTTGTCCATCCCTTGTGTGTGTGTGTGTCCCTCAATTGCTCTTTTTGTATATCCCCCTCACTGTGTGTGCGGATCTTCCCTTCGTGTGTGAGTGCATGTTCCCCCTTTGCTGTGTGTGCGTGTGTCTCTCCCTCGCTGTGCCTGTGCGTATTCCCTCTCGCTGTGTGTTCGTGTCCCTCTCAATCTCTGTGCACATGTCCTCCCCCTCGCAGTGTGTCTGCTTGTCCCTCCTTCCCTGTGTATGTGCGAGTCACTCCCTCACTGTGTGTGCGCGTATCCCTCCCTCGCTGTGTGTGTATCCCTTCCTCTGTGTGTGTGTGTGTGTGTACGTGTCATATCCTCACAGTCTGTGTTTGTGTGTCCCCCCTTCACTGCGTGTCCCTCACTCATTGTTTGTGTGTGTGTCACTCCATCGTGTTGTGTATTTGTGTCTCTCTCTCTCGCTGTGTATGTGCGTGTCCCTCCCTCGCTGTGTGTGTGCGTGTCCCTCCCTCGCTGAGTGTGTGCGTGTCGCTCCCTCACTGCGTGTCTCAGTGTGTCCCTCCCTCGCTGTGTGTGCATGTCCTTCCCTCACTGTGTCCATGTGTGTCTCCCTTTGCTGCGTGTCTGTGCGTGTCCCTCCCTCGCTGTGTGTGTGCTTGTCTCTTCCTCGTGTGTGGGTATCCCTTTCTTGCTGTGTGTGAGCGTGTCCCTCCCTCACTGTGTGTGAGCATGTCCCTCCCTCGCTGTGTGTGTGCGTGTCCCTCCCTCGCTGTGAGCGTGTCTCCCTCCCTCGCTGTGTGTGTGCGTGTCCTCCCCCTCGCTGTCTGTGAGCGTGTCCCCCTCCCTCGCTGTGTGTGTGTGTGTGTCTCTCGCTGTGTGTGTGTCCCCCTCGCTCTGTGTGTGTGTGTGTGTGTCCCCTCGCTGTGTGCGTGTGTCCCCCCCCTCGCTGTGTGCGTGTGTCCCTCCCTCGCTGTGTGCGTATGTCCCCCCCTCGCTGTGTGCGTGTGTGCCCCCTCTCGCTGTGTGCGCGTGTCCCCCCTCGCTGTGTGCGTGTGTCCCCCCCTGCTGTGTGCGTGTGTCCCTCCCTCGCTGTATGTGAGCGTGTCCCTCCCTCGCTGTCTGTGAGCGTGTCCTCCCCCTCGCTGTCTGTGAGCGTGTCCCCCTCCCTCGCTGTGTGTGTGCGTGTCCCTCCCTCTGTATGTGAGCGTGTCCCTCCCTCGCTGTGTGTGTGCGTGTCCTCCCCCTCGCTGTCTATGAGCGTGTCTCCCTCCCTCGCTGTGTGTGTGCGTGTCCCTCCCTCGCTCTCTGTGTGCGTGTGCACCCCCTTGCTATGTGCGTCTGTCCCCCCCCCTTGCTGTGTGCGTCTGTCCCCCCCTCGCTGTCTGTGAGCGTGTCCCCCTCCCTCGCTGTGTGTGTGCATGTGTCCCCCCTCGCTGTGTGCGTGTCCCCCCCCTCGCTGTGTGCGTGTGTCCCCCCCTCACTGTGTGCGTGTGTCCCCCCCTCGCTGTGTGCGTGTGTCCCCCCCCTCGCTGTGTGCGTGTGTGCCCCCCCTCGCTGTGTGCGTGTGTCCCCCCCCTCGCTGTGTGCGTGTGTCCCTCTCTCGCTGTGTGTTAGCGGGTCCCTCCCTCGCTGTGTGTGTGCGTGTCCTCCCCCTCGCTGTCTGTGAGCGTGTCCCCCTCCCTCGCTGTGTGTGTGCGTGTCCCTCCCTCGCTCTCTGTGTGCGTGTGTCCCCCCCCTCGCAGTGTGCGTGTGTCCCTCCCTCGCTGTATGTGAGCGTGTCCCTCCCTCGCTGTGTGTGTGCGTGTCCTCCCCCTCGCTGTCTGTGAGCGTGTCCCCCTCCCTCGCTGTGTGTGTGCGTGTCCCTCCCTCGCTCTCTGTGTGCGTGTGTCCCCCCTTGCTATGTGCGTCTGTCCCCCCCTTGCTGTGTGCGTCTGTCCCCCCCTCGCTGTCTGTGAGCGTGTCCCCCTCCCTCGCTGTGTGTGTGCATGTGTCCCCCCTCGCTGTGTGCGTGTGTCCCTCCCTCGCTGTGTGTGTGCATGTGTCCCCCCTCGCTGTGTGAGCGTGTCCCTCCCTCGCTGTGTGTGTGCATGTCCCTCCCTCGCTGTCTGTGAGCGTGTCCCCCTCCCTCGCTGTGTGCGTGTGTCCCCCAATCGCTGTGTGTGCATGTCCCTCCCTGGATGTGTGTGCGCGTGTCACTCCCTTGCTGTCTGTGTTTGTCCATCCCTTGTGTGTGTGTGTGTCCCTCCATTGCTCTTTTTGTATATCCCCCTCACTGTGTGTGCGGATCTTCCCTTCGTGTGTGAGTGCATGTTCCCCCTTTGCTGTGTGTGCGTGTGTCTCTCCCTCGCTGTGCCTGTGCATATTCCCTCTCGCTGTGTGTTCGTGTCCCTCTCAATCTCTGTGCACATGTCCTCCCCCTCGCAGTGTGTCTGCTTGTCCCTCCTTCCCTGTGTATGTGCGTGTCACTCCCTCGCTGTGTGTGTATCCCTTCCTCTGTGTGTGTGTGTGTGTGTACGTGTCATATCCTCACAGTCTGTGTTTGTGTGTCCCCCCTTCACTGCGTGTCCCTCACTCATTGTTTGTGTGTGTGTCACTCCATCGTGTTGTGTATTTGTGTCTCTCTCTCTGGCTGTGTATGTGCGTGTCCCTCCCTCACTGTGTGTCTGCGTGTATTCCCCTCACCATAAGTGTGTGTGTTTGTCCCTTCCTCGCTGTGTGTGCGCGTCTCTCCCTTGCTCTGTGTTTGTGTGTGTATGTGTGCGTGTCCCTCCTTCGCTTTACGTGTGTGTGTCCCCGTCCCTCACTGTGTGTATGTGCGCATCCCTCCCTTGCTGTGTGTGTGTGTCCCTCCCTCGCCGTGTGTCTGTCTGTATTCCCCTCGCTGTGTGTGTGTTTGCATGTCCCTCCCTCGCTTTGTGTGTGTGTGTGTGCCCCCTCTCAATTTGTGTGCACATGCCCTCTCCCTCGCGGTGTGTGTGTTTGTCCCTCCTTCGCTGCGTGTCCCCCCCTCGCTGTGTGTCCGTATCCCTCCCTCGCTGTGTGTGTGCGTGTCCCTCCCTCGCTGTGTGTGTGCGTGTCCCTCCCTCGCTGAGTGTGTGCGTGTCGCTCCCTCACTGCGTGTCTCAGTGTGTCCCTCCCTCGCTGTGTGTGCATGTCCTTCCCTCACTGTGTCCATGTGTGTCTCCCTTTGCTGCGTGTCTGTGCGTGTCCCTCCCTCGCTGTGTGTGTGCTTGTCTCTTCCTCGTGTGTGGGTATCCCTTTCTTGCTGTGTGTGAGCGTGTCCCTCCCTCACTGTGTGTGAGCATGTCCCTCCCTCGCTGTGTGTGTGCGTGTCCCCCCCTCGCTGTGTGCGTGTGTCCCTCTCTCGCTGTGTGTGTGCGTGTCCTCCCCCTCGCTGTCTGTGAGCGTGTCCCCCTCCCTCGCTGTGTGTGTGCGTGTCCCTCCCTCGCTCTCTGTGTGCGTGTGTCCCCCCTTGCTAAGTGCGTCTGTCCCCCCCCCTTGCTGTGTGCGTCTGTCCCCCCCCCGCTGTCTGTGAGCGTGTCCCCCTCCCTCGCTGTGTGTGTGCATGTGTCCCCCCTCGATGTGTGCGTGTGTCCCTCGCTCGCTGTGTGTGTGCATGTGTCCCCCTCTCGCTGTGTGTGAGCGTGTCCCTCCCTGGATGTGTGTGCGCGTGTCACTCCCTTGCTGTCTGTGTTTGTCCATCCCTTGTGTGTGTGTGTGTCCCTCCATTGCTCTTTTTGTATATCCCCCTCACTGTGTGTGCGGATCTTCCCTTCGTGTGTGAGTGCATGTTCCCCCTTTGCTGTGTGTGCGTGTGTCTCTCCCTCGCTGTGCCTGTGCGTATTCCCTCTCGCTGTGTGTTCGTGTCCCTCTCAATCTCTGTGCACATGTCCTCCCCCTCGCAGTGTGTCTGCTTGTCCCTCCTTCCCTGTGTATGTGCGTGTCACTCCCTCGCTGTGTGTGTATCCCTTCCTCTGTGTGTGTGTGTGTGTGTGTGTGTACGTGTCATATCCTCACAGTCTGTGTTTGTGTGTCCCCCCTTCACTGCGTGTCCCTCACTCATTGTTTGTGTGTGTGTCACTCCATCGTGTTGTGTATTTGTGTCTCTCTCTCTGGCTGTGTATGTGCGTGTCCCTCCCTCACTGTGTGTCTGCGTGTATTCCCCTCACCATAAGTGTGTGTGTTTGTCCCTTCCTCGCTGTGTGTGCGCGTCTCTCCCTTGCTCTGTCTTTGTGTGTGTATGTGTGCGTGTCCCTCCTTCGCTTTACGTGTGTGTGTCCCCGTCCCTCACTGTGTGTATGTGCGCATCCCTCCCTTGCTGTGTGTGTGTGTCCCTCCCTCGCCGTGTGTCTGTCTGTGTTCCCCTCGCTGTGTGTGTGTTTGCATGTCCCTCCCTCGCTTTGTGTGTGTGTGTGTGCCCCCTCTCAATTTGTGTGCACATGCCCTCTCCCTCGCGGTGTGTGTGTTTGTCCCTCCTTCGCTGCGTGTCCCTCCCTCGCTGTGTGTCCGTATCCCTCCCTCGCTGTGTGTGTGCGTGTCCCTCCCTCGTTGTGTGTGTGCGTGTCCCTCCCTCGTTGTGTGTGTGCGTGTCCCTCCCTCGCTGAGTGTGTGCGTGTCGCTCCCTCACTGCGTGTCTCAGTGTGTCCCTCCCTCGGTGTGTGTGCATGTCCTTCCCTCACTGTGTCCATGTGTGTCTCCCTTTGCTGCCTGTCTGTGCATGTCCCTCCCTCGCTGTGTGTGTGCTTGTCTCTTCCTCGTGTGTGGGTATCCCTTTCTTGCTGTGTGTGAGCGTGTCCCTCCCTCACTGTGTGTGAGCATGTCCCTCCCTCGCTGTGTGTGTGCGTGTCCCTCCCTCGCTGTGTGCGTGTGTCCCCCCCCTCGCTGTGTGCGTGTGTCCCTCTCTCGCTGTGTGTGAGCGGGTCCCTCCCTCGCTGTGTGTGTGCGTGTCCTCCCCCTCGCTGTCTGTGAGCGTGTCCCCTCCCTCGCTGTGTGTGTGCGTGTCCCTCCCTCGCTCTCTGTGTGCGTGTGTCCCCCCTTGCTAAGTGCGTCTGTCCCCCCCCTTGCTGTGTGCGTCTGTCCCCCCCCTCGCTGTCTATGAGCGTGTCCCCCTCCCTCGCTGTGTGTGTGCATGTGTCCCCCCTCGCTGTGTGCGTGTGTCCCTCCCTCGCTGTGTGTGTGCATGTGTCCCCCTCTCGCTGTGTGTGAGCGTGTCCCTCCCTCGCTGTGTGTGTGCATGTCCCTCCCTTGCTGTCTGTGAGCGTGTCCCCCTCCCTCGCTGTGTGCGTGTGTCCCCCAATCGCTGTGTGTGCATGTCCCTCCCTGGATGTATGTGCGCATGTCACTCCCTTGCTGTCTGTGTTTGTCCATCCCTTGTGTGTGTGTGTGTCCCTACATTGCTCTTTTTGTATATCCCCCTCACTGTGTGTGCGGATCTTCCCTTCGTGTGTGAGTGCATGTTCCCCCTTTGCTGTGTGTGCGTGTGTCTCTCCCTCGCTGTGCCTGTGCGTATTCCCTCTCGCTGTGTGTTCGTGTCCCTCTCAATCTCTGTGCACATGTCCTCCCCCTCGCAGTGTGTCTGCTTGTCCCTCCTTCCCTGTGTATGTGCGTGTCACTCCCTCACTGTGTGTGCGCGTATCCCTCCCTCGCTGTGTGTGTATCCCTTCCTCTGTGTGTGTGTGTGTGTACGTGTCATATCCTCACAGTCTGTGTTTGTGTGTCCCCCCTTCACTGCGTGTCCCTCACTCATTGTTTTTGTGTGTGTCACTCCATCGTGTTGTGTATTTGTGTCTCTCTCTCGCTGTGTATGTGCGTGTCCCTCCCTCACTGTGTGTCTGCGTGTATTCCCCTCACCATAAGTGTGTGTGTTTGTCCCTTCCTCGCTGTGTGTGCGCGTCTCTCCCTTGCTCTGTGTTTGTGTGTGTATGTGTGCGTGTCCCTCCTTCGCTTTATGTGTGTGTGTCCCCGTCCCTCACTGTGTGTATGTGCGCATCCCTCCCTTGCTGTGTGTGTGTCCCTCCCTCGCCGTGTGTCTGTCTGTATTCCCCTCGCTGTGTGTGTGTTTGCATGTCCCTCCCTCGCTTTGTGTGTGTGTGTGCCCCCTCTCAATTTGTGTGCACATGCCCTCTCCCTCGCGGTGTGTGTGTTTGTCCCTCCTTCGCTGCGTGTCCCTCCCTCGCTGTGTGTCCGTATCCTTCCCTCGCTGTGTGTGTGCGTGTCCCTCCCTCGCTGTGTGTGTGCGTGTCCCTCCCTCGCTGTGTGTGTGCGTGTCCCTCCCTCGCTGCGTGTGTGCGTGTCGCTCCCTCACCGCGTGTCTCAGTGTGTCCCTCCCTCGCTGTGTGTGCATGTCCTTCCCTCACTGTGTCCATGTGTGTCTCCCTTTGCTGCGTGTCTGTGCGTGTCCCTCCCTCGCTGTGTGTGCGCTTGTCTCTTCCTCGTGTGTGGGTATCCCTTTCTTGCTGTGTGTAAGCGTGTCCCTCCCTCACTGTGTGTGAGCATGTCCCTCCCTCGCTGTGTGTGTGCGTGTCTCTCCCTCGCTGTGTGCGTGTCCCTCCCTCGCTGTGTGCGTGTGTCCCTCCCTCGCTGTGGGTGAGCATGTCCCTCCCTCGCTGTGTGTGTGCGTGTCCCTCCCTCGCTGTGTGCGTGTCCCTCCCTCGCTGTGTGTGTGCGTGTCCCTCCCTCGCTGTGTGTGAGCATGTCCCTCCCTCGCTGTGTGTGAGCGTGTCCCTCCCTCGCTGTGTGTGTGCGTGTCCCTCGTCACCGTGTGTCTGCGGATAAACCACTCTGTGTAGTGCGCGTATCCCTCCCTCACTGTGCGTATGCGTGTCCCTCCCTTGCTATGTGTGTGTATGTGTCCCTCCCTCGCAGTGTGCGTGTGTGTTAGTGTGTCCTTCCTTCGCTGTGTGTCTGCGGGTAACCCCCTCTCTGTGTGTGTTTTCATATCACTCCCTCGCTGTGCGTGTGTGTGTGTGTGTGTGTGTGTGTGTCCGTCCCTTGTGTGCGTGTGTGCATATCCTTCCCTTGTTCTGTGTGTGTTTGTATGTGTGCGTGTCTCTCCTTCGCTTTGCGTGTGTGTGTGTGTATCCGTCCCTTGAGTGTGTGACCAGCTTGCTGGGTGCGTGTGTCCCACCCTTGCCCTGTCTGTGTGTGTCCTCTCTCGCTGTGTGTGTGTGCCCCCTCTCAATTTCTGTGCACATGTCCTCCCCCTCGGCATGTGTGTGCTTGTCCCTCCTTCGTGGTGTGTGTGTGTCCCTCCCTTGCAGTGTATGTGCGTGTCCCTCCCTCACTGTGTGTCTGCGTGTATTCCCCACACCATAAGTGTGTGTGTTTGTCCCTTCCTCGCTGTGTGTGCGCGTCTCTCCCTTGCTGTGTGTTTGTGTGTGTGCGTGTGTATATGTGTGCGTGTCCCTCCTTCACTTTACAAGTGTGTGTCCCCATCCCTCGCTGTGTGTATGTGCGCGTCCCTCCCTCGCTGTGTGTGTGTGTCCCCGTCCCTCGCAGTGTGTGTGTGTGTGTCCCTCCCTCACCGTGTGTCTGTCTGTATTCCCCTCACTGTGTTTGTATTTGCGTGTCCCTCCCTCGCTTTGCGTGCGTGTGCCCCCTCTCAATTTGTGTGCACATGCCCTGCCCCTCACGGTGTGTGTGTTTGTCCCTCCTTCGCTGTGTGTGTGCGTGTCCCTCCCTCACTGTGTCAGTGTGTGTGTCTCCCTTTGCTGCGTGTCTGTGCATATCCCTCCCTCGCTGTGTGTATGCATGTGTGTGTCTCCCTCACTGTGTGCGTGTCTCTCCCTCGCTGTTTGGGTGCGTGTCTCTTCCTCATGTGTGCGTATCCCTTGCTTGCTGTGTGTGTGTGTATCTCCCTCCCTCGCTGTGTGAGCGTGTCCCTCCCTTGCTGTGTGTGTGAGTGTCCCTTCCTCAGTGTCTGTGCGTGTCCTTCCCTCGCTGTGTCTGTGTGTGTGTGCAGATGCACGTCCCCCCCTTCGCTGTGTGTGTCCGTGTCCCTCCCTCGCTGTGTGTGCGTGTCCCTCCCTCACTGTATGTGTGTGCGTGTCCCTCCCTCGCTGCGTGTGTGCGTGTCCCTCCCTCGCTGCGTGTGTGCGTGTCCCACCCTCGCAGCGTGTGTGCGTGTCCCACCCTCGCTGCGTGTGTGCGTGTCCCACCCTCGCTGCGTGTGTGCGTGTCCCACCCTCGCTGCGTGTGTGCGTGTCCCACCCTCGCTGCGTGTGTGCGTGTCCCACCCTCGCAGCGTGTGTGCGTGTCCCACCCTCGCAGCGTGTGTGCGTGTCCCACCCTCGCAGCGTTTGTGCGTGTCCCACCCTCGCAGCGTGTGTGCGTGTCCCACCCTCGCAGCGTGTGTGCGTGTCCCACCCTCGCAGCGTGTGTGCGTGTTCCCCCCCTCGCTGCGTGTGTGCGTGTTCCCCCCTCGCTGCGTGTGTGTGTGTTCCCCCCTCGCTGCGTGTGTGTGTGTTCCCCCCTCGCTGCGTGTGTGTGTGTTCCCCCCTCGATTTGCGTGTGTGCGTGTTCCCCCCTCGATTTGCGTGTGTGCGTGTCCCTCCCTCGATTTGCGTGTGTATGTCCTTCCCTCGCTATGTGTCTGCGGGTATCTTCCTCACTGTGTGTGTTTGCGTGTCGCTCCCTTGCTGTGTGTGTGTGTGTGTGTGTGTGTGTGTGTCCAAAATTTGCACTATCAGTGAATTGGCCATCATAAATTGACTGTATTGATTGTAGTATTCAGGAATGTGCGGTTAAGTAAGTGCACAACGAGAAATGCAGGGTTTAATGTATAGGTAGAGGGGTGGGTCTGGGTGAGATGCTCTTCAGAGTTTTGGAATGGACTGGTTGGGCCGAATGGCCTGGTTGCACACGATGACGATTCTATTCAGGTTATTGTCCAGCCCTGTCAACCATCCCCGTCTCTTACACCTTGCCTTATCCCCAATATTCTCTTAACACAGTAATCTCCTCCAGACTCTAAAACACTCCTTGGCGATGTAACCTTCTCCAGTCCTTACAAAGATCGATATGTCTGTCACCTCTTCCTGCTTTTAGAACCCTCCCTATAACTATTACCATTTGGTACAGCACTCCCAATCACTGTTCCCTCTTGAAACTCCCATAAACATTTGTATCTCTGAAAACTCATCTGGGCTGTCTCAACTTCCCTTTGACAGTTACATGCTGAGACCTGCTCTATTTCAGTGAAGTAATTAAGTCTTGGCAACACTCACTGTTATAATCTCCCTCCAGCCTTACAGCACTGAGGATCTGTAGAAGCTCTTTTCAACCTGACAGCCATCTCTGTGTCTGTAATCTCCTCCACTCCCCATAATACATTCTCTCTGAGCTCCTCTGTAGTCCACTAAACACTCCCTAACACTGTCTGTATCAGTGTAACCTTCTCCAAAAACACAACCTTCCCTATCTGTGTAAATCCCTACACCAGTCCCTATCCCTCTCAGCTCCGTCTAACAATACAACCCTCCATGTCTGTGTATTCACCTTCAGTCCCTACTCTCCTCCCGATCTGTGTAACCTTCTCCATGCATTTTTGCTTCAGTCTCTTCAACTGTCCCTGTCAGTGTAACCTCTTCCAGACGCGAAAACTCTCCTCTTTTTGACTTACTCAGACCACAAACCATCACTATCTATAACCTACTCCTGTCTGAGAAACCTACCTCTGCAAACTGCTCCAACTCTTCAACTCTCCATAAGCTCCTGCAGCTCTTACATCCCTCCCTATCTACCAAATCTCTTCCAGCCCCTAAACACCAACAGTCTGTGGAGACCCGACCCCCATCCCTATCAGTGTAATCCTCTCAGGTCTCTGCAGTAATCCTGATCTGTTGAACTCACTCCATGCCTGTGCCTCTCCCAATCCAGTCCCTACAAAACCCACTATCTATTTATCACCCTCCTGTCACTATCACCCCCATGTCAATGTAAGCTCCTCCTGTGTCTCCACCATCTACCCGTCTCCATAACCTTGTCCAGCTCTTACACCACGATCTGTTTAAACGTCACCCTCCTCTACAACTTCCTCCCGTTTGTGCTATGCTCCCTTATCTGTGAAACTGTTTCTGACCAAAATTGTTATCTCAGTCTCTGAAAAGAAATCCAGGTTCCACAGCCTCCATAACCCCCAGAACCTAAGCCTTCCTATGTCTATAAACATCTTCAGTCACGACTACCCTGCATATCTCTGTTTGTTCTTCCAGTCGATACAAACATCTTTATCTCTGTAATCTGCTCAGCTCCCTAAAACAGTCCCTGTCTGTGTAATCCAGCCCTGTCCTACAAACATCCTTATCCCTGTAACCTTCTCTATCCCTCCCAACATTCCCATCTCCATGAACCCCTGTCAGCCCTACAGCTCTCCACATTTCTGTAACCTCCTGTGGGTCTATGGTCCTCCCTCCCTGTGAAACAACCTCCAGTCCCCACATCCCTCCCAATCTGGGTCCTCTGCTCCAGATCAGACCATTGCTGTCTCTGTAAACACCTCCACTCCTGACAACTCTTCCCATTTGTTTAACCTCGTTCAGACCCCATACTCTCCAGCTTCCTGAATCCTCTTCCTGCATTGCAACCAAAACCACATGTTTTTGTAAAATCCTCCAGTGCTTACACCCTCCCCAACTCAGTAACCACTCTTGGTCCTAACAAAACACCTACACTGTGAAACCTCTCATTTCCCTACAATCCTCCCTCCCTCTTCAAATGCCTTCATCACCATGAAACCTCACAATTATTGAAGCCTCCTTTTGGCATTGCAAACCTCCTAATATCTGCAAAATCCTCCTGTCCTGATATCCCTCCCTGACTCTGTAATCCCCACCACCCTCCAGTGTCATTCTGGGGAACATAGCAGAGGAGAGAAGATTTGTAGCGTCTGGACCATGTTATGGAGGTAGAATTCTGGGAATTACAGATTTAGTGTATTGTCTGTGAAGTGCAGATTATTGGCGAGGATGCTAAAGACAGGATTTATGACTACTTGGAAAGCCATAGTTAAATTAGCCACAGTCAGTATGGGTTTGTGAGGGGCAGGTTATGCCTCACAAATCTTATTGAATTCTTTGCGGATATGGCAGAACATGTTGATGGCTGATCAGAAAAGAAGGAAAATTGGGATACGGAGGCGGGGAGCCTGCAGAGTGGGGAGATAAATGAGAGAGGGGTGGGGATGGGGAGAAAGTAGCATAGAGTACAATAGGTGAATAGGGTGGGGAAGAAGGTGATAGGTCAGAGTGGAGGATGGGGGAAGGTAGCAATGAGTACAATGGGTGAATGGGGGTGGGGATGGGGGTGATAGGTCAGAGAGGAGGGTGGAGTGGATAGGTGTGAAGGGAGAGAGGCCATTAGGACAGGTCATGAGGGCGGTGCTGAGCTGGAAGGCTGGAGGTGGGGTGAGATGGGGGAAGGGGAAATGAGGAAACTGGTGAAGTCCACATTGATGGCCTGGGGTTGAAGTGTTCCGAGGCAGAAGGTGAGACGTTCTTCCTCCAGGCGTCGGGTGGTGAGGGAGTGGCGGTGGAGGAAGCCCAGGACCTGCATGTCCTCGGCAGAGTGAGAGGGTGAGTTGAAATGTTGGGTCACAAGGCGGTGGGGTTGATTGGTGCGGGTGTCCCAGAGATGTTCCCTAAAGTGCTCTGCTAGGAGGCGCCCAGTCTCCCCAATGTAGAGGAGACCGTATTGGGAGCAACGGATACAATAAATGATATTAGTGGATGTGCAGGTAAAACTTTGGATGTGGAAGGCTCCTTTGTGGCCTTGGACGGTGATGAGGGGAGAGGTGTGGGCGCAGGTTTTGCAATTCCTGCAGTGGCAGGAGAAGGTGCCAGGAAGGGAGGGTGGAATTTTGGGAGGCGTGGACCTGACCAGGTAATCACTGAGGGAACAGTTTTGCGGAAGCGGAAAGGGGTGGGGAGGGAAATATGTCCCTGGTAGTGGGGTCTGTTTCATGGTGGCAGAAATGTCGGCGGATGATTTTGTTTATGCGAAGGTTGGTAGGGTTGAAGGTGAGCACCGGGGCGTTCTGTCCTTGTTATGGTTGGAGGGGTGGGGTCTGAGGGCGGAGGTGCGGGATGTGGATGAGATGTGTTGGAGGGCATCTTTTACCACGTGGGAAGGAAAATTGCGATCTCGAAAGAAGGAGGCTATCTGATGTGTTCTGTGGTGGAACTGGCCCTCCTGGGAGCATGTATGGCAGAGGCGGAGGCATTGGCAATACGGGTTGGCAATTTTGCAACCGGGAGGGTGGGAAGATGTGTAATCTAGGTAGCTGTGGGAGTCGGTAGGTTTGTAAAAAATGTCGGTGTCAAATCGGTTGTCATTAACTGGGATGGAGAGGCCCAGGAAGGGGAGGGAGGTGTCATGGATGGTCCAGGTAAATTTAAGGTCAGGGTGGAATGTGTTGTTGAAGTTGATGAATTGCTCAAACTCCTCGAGGGAGCACGATGTGGTGCCAATGCAGTCAACAATGTTGCGGAGGAAGACGTGGGGAGTAGTGCCGGTGTAACTACGGAAGATGGACTATTCGACGTAGCCAACAAAGAGACAGGCATAACTGGGGCCCATACAGGTGCCCATGGCTACCCCTTTGGTCTGGAGGAAGTGGGAGGATTTGAAGGAAAAATTGTTAAGGGTGAGGACAAGTTCAGCCAAACGAATGAGAGTGTTGGTGGAAGGGTACTGTTGTGGACATTGGGAGAGGAACAAACGGAGGGCTTGAGGTCCTGGTCATGGTGGATGGAGGTGTCAAGGGATTGGATATCCATTGTGAAGATGAGGCGTTGGGGGCCTGGAAAATGGAAGTCTTGGAGGAGGTGGAGGGTGTGGGTAGTGTCTTGAACAAATGTGGGGTGTTCCTGCACTAGGGGGGATTGGACAATGTTGAGGTCGGTAGACATGAGTTCGGTGGGGTAGGAGCATGCTGAGACAATGGGTCGGCCAGGGTGGTTAGGCTTGTGGATCTTGGGAAGGAGGTAGAACCGGACAGTGGGGGATCCCGGACTATGAGGTTGGAAGCTGTGGGTGGGAGATCTCCTCCTGAGGTGATGAGGTTCTGTATGCTCTGGGAGATGATGGTTTGGTGATGGGAGGTGGGTCATGATAGAGGGGGTGGTAGGAGGAGGTGTCTTTGAGTTGGCATCATGGCTTCAGCGGTGTAGAGGTCAGTGCACCAGACTACCACTGCACCCCCTTTATCTGCTGGTTTGATGGTGAGGTCGGTTTTGGAGCAGATAGAGTTGAGGGCTGCACGTTGTGAAGTTGAGAGGTTGGAGTGGGGGAGGGGGTAGATAGGTTGAGGTGGTTAATGTCCCAGCGGCAGTTGCAAATGAAGAGATCGAAGGAAGGTGATAGGCCAGCACAGGGTGTCCAGGTGGATGGAGTGTATTGGAGGTGGGCAAAGGGGTCCTCAGAAGGTGGGCAGGAGTCTTGATTGTACAAGTAAGCTCGGAGGCGGCAGAAGAAGTTTTCAATGTCACGGCGTGTATTATATTCATTGATACGTGAATGGAGGGGGATAAAGGCGAGGCCTTTGCTGAGGACTAATCATTCGTCCTCAGTGAGGGGGAGGTCAGGGGAAAGGTGAAAACTCGGCAGGACTGGGAGCTGGGACCTGGCGTAGGTGTGGAGCTGGGGGAGGCGACGGAGCCTGTAACTGGAGTGGGTGTGGTGTTAGGGGGAATGGGGATGGAGTCATGAGCAGGGGTGGTGTTCCCCTCAGGGTTCTGGGGGCAGGGATGGTGACGGTGGGACCTGGGGGTGGTGTCAGCAGAATGCAGATGAGTGGCTTTGGTGGGGGCGGAAATGGTGGCAAACACGGCAGTGGGGGGGGGCGTGGAAGTCACTGAGTGTGTGACATCAGCGATGATGTGAGGGGCGGAAGTGATGTCACTTGTGGTGTATGAGGAATTGTGAGGGGCAGAAATGGCATTTACTTTATTTTAACCAATAATTTCCTGTCACAAATCTGTTTGACAATGTTGTATTTTAATTAAACTCAGTCCCTTACTGTTTCTGTTGGTCTTCATTCACATCTCCAAGGTGTTCCAATATTTCAACCTTTCTCTTTGGACTTGGGAATTTCCATTCACCTCAGACCTGTCCCCCTCCTCATCTGTGTCCATTTATAGCACACTGCATAATCCTGGTACCAGAGGAGCCTATCCCAATAAAATAGCTCAGTCCTCCCTGAGTACTGGTAGCAGTGCTCACTGGTCGGAACCACTTCTGATAATACCATTGTGTGATCCTGATACATTCCTGCAATCTGCTGATATCACTGTCTCTCTCCATGTGATATCCCTCACTGTGTAGGTCTAATTGCTGCCTCTGTCAGTGTCTCTCGATCTTGCAGCTACTCCAGATCCTGAGCCAATAGCATTCTCCACTCCAGAGGGAAGCAACTGCACCGGCCATGGATGGAGACTGGGAGTTTCCGGATCTCTGTGGGACTCAGTGCCAATCTCCATGTGTAACCTTCATTGCATTAGTCTAATTTCCCATTCTGTCTACTTCTCTGTCTCCTGTAGGTATTCCTGATGTCCCTGACTCAGCAGAATTCCCAATTCCTGTCTTGTCCATCACCACATTGAAGACAGTTGGTCAGCCAGAGACAGATGGAGAGGGAGATCTGAACCCTTCAGTAAATCCTGCAGCCGCTAAGATCACTCACAGTAAACAACACAGGGAGGAGTTAGTGGGCTTTAATTCAGACCCTGAGGGCATGATGTCAGAACAATGCTGGGCAAGGAACATGAGAAAATTCTCAGGCTTCAAAATCACCATCTTGTCTGTAAATTCATCTATTCCACAGAACCCCCCCTATGTCTGTCAGTTTCTCCATTGTCTGTTTCATTGATACCACTTCCCCTATCTCGATCAGCCCCTACAATCCTGTTTATCCCTGTAAGCTCCTCCTACCACTACAACTCTCCAAGTTTCTGCCTTTGCCTTTAATCCCGGGTTCTGTCACATCTCTCCTTAACTGAAGAAAAACAACTCTTCAGTTCCTTAAGCCATCTCTGTCAGTGTAGTCCTTTCCAGACCTGAAAAACCTCCCTGTCTTTGTGACGTTTTTGAACTCCTACGACCTTCATGATCTCTGTAAATTTCCTGTCACAACAACAAAAAAGCTCTGTACCTTAGTAACCTCCTCCAGCTGTTCGACTCCTCCTTGTCTCTGGGCACAGTGCAGAGTGACCCTGCTTCTCTCATAAATTAGTTTCTGCATTTCTAATGATGACTATGAACTCTTCCTGTCTGTAAAACACACTCAGTCTCTGTAAACTCTGCTGGTCCCGATTGATGTAATTTCCTTCGGTAACTACAAACCTTTATACCTTTAACCTCCTCCAGACGCAACCACACAGTTTATTTCTATAACCTCTATGAATGATAAGAGTCATAAAGATGTACAATTTGGAAACTGACCCTTCGGTCCAATCTGTCCATGCCGACCAGATGTCCAAATTCAATCTCGTCCCACCTGCCAGCATCTGGCCCATATCCCTTCAAATCCTTCCTCTTCATATACCCATCCAAATGCCTCTTAAATGTTACAGTTGTACCAGCCTCCACCACACCCTCTGGCAGCTCATTCCATACAGGAACCACCCTCTGTGTAAAGGTTGCCTCTTGGGTCTCTTTTATATCTTTCCCCTCTCACCCTAAACCTATGCCCTCTATTTCTGGACTCCCTGACCCCAAGGGAAAAGTCTTTGTTTATTTATCCTATCCATACCCCTCATAATTTTGTAAACCTCTGTAAGGTCACCCCTCAGCCTCCGACGCTCCAGTGAAAATAGCCTCAGCCTGTTCAGCCTCTCCCTGTAGCTCATATTCTCAAACCCTGGCAACATCCTTGTAAATCTTTTCTGAACCATTTCAAGTTTTACAAACCTTTCCGATAGGAAGTCTACCAAAATTGCACGCAATATTCCAACAGTGGCCGAATCAATGTCCTGTACAGCGCAACATGACCTCCCAACTCCTGTACTCAACACTCTGACCAATAAAGGAAAGCATACCAAATGCCGCCTTCACTATCCTGACTACCTGTGACTCCTCATTCAAGGAACTATGAACCCACACTCCAAGGTCTCTTTGTTCAGCCACACACCCTAGGACCTTACCATTAAGTGTATAAGTCCTGCTAAGATTTGCTTTCCCAAAATGCAGCACCTCGCATTTATCTGAACTTAACTCCATCTGCGAGCTCTCAGCCCATTGGCTCAGCTGGTTCAGATCCTGTTATAATCTGAGGGAACATTCTTCGCTGTCCACTCCACCTCCTCCAATTTTGGTGTCATCTGCAAACTGACTAACTGTATGTCTTCTGCTTACATCCAAATCATTTATGTAAACGACAAAAAGTAGTGGACCCAGCAACGATCCTTGTGGCACTCCACTGGTCTTAGGCCTCCAGTCTGAAAAACAACCCTCCTCCACCACCCTCTGTCTTTTACCTTTGAGCCAGTTCTGCATCCAAATGGCTAGTTCTCCCTGTATTCCATGAGTTCTAACCTTGCTAATCAGTCTCCCATGGGGAACCATGTTGATTGCCTTACTGAAGTCCATAATGATCACATCTATCACTCTGCCCTCCTCAATCTTCTTTGTTACTTCTTCAAAAAACTCAATCAAGTTTGTGAGACATGATCTCCCACACACAAAGCCATGTTGACTACCCCTAATCATGTCCTTGCCTTTCCAAATACATGTACATCCTGTCCCTCAGGATTCCCTCCAACAACTTGCCCACCACCGAGGTCAGGTTCACCAGTCTGTCATTCCCTGGCTTGTCTTTACCATTCTTCTTAAACAGTGGCACCACTTTTGCCAACCTCCAGTCTTCTGGCGCCTCACCTGTGACGATTGATGATACAAATATCTCAGGAAGAGGTCCAGCAATCACTTCTCTAGCTTCCCACAGAGTTCTCGGGTACACCTGATCAGTTCCTGGGGATTTGTTCACCTTTAACCGTTTCAAGACATCCAGCACTTCCTCCTCTGTAATCTGGACGTTTTGCAAGATGTCACCATCTATTTCCCTACAGTCTATATCTTCCATATGCTTTTCCACGGTAAATACTGATGCAAAATATTCATTTAGTATCTCCCCCATTTTCTGTGGCTCCACAAAAAGGCCGCCTAGCTGATCTTTGTGGGGCCTTATTCTCTCCCTAGTTACCCTTTTTTCCTTAATATATTTTGAAGAAACCCTTTGCATTCTCCTTAATTCTATTTGTCAGACCTATCTCATGTCCGCGTTTTGCCCTCCTGATTTCCCTCTTAAGTATACTCCTCCTTCCTTTATACTCTTCTAAGGATTCACTCGATCTATCCTGTCGATACCTGACATATGCTTCCTTCATTTTCTGAACCAAACGCTCAATTTCTTTAGTCATCCAGGATTCCCTATACTTACCAGCCTTCCCTTTCACCCTGACAGAAATATACTTTCTCTGGACTCTTGTTATCTCATTTCTGAAGGCTTCCCATTCTCCAGCCATCCCTTTACCTTCGAACATCTGCCGCCAATCGGCTTTCAAAAGTTCTTGCTTAATGCCGTCAAAATTGGCCTTTCTCCAATTTAGAACATCAACTTTTAGATCTGGTCTATCCTTTTCCATCACTATTTTAAAACAAATAGAATTATGGTCGCTGGCCCCAAAGTGCTCCCCCACTGACACCATGTCACCTGCCCTGCCTTATTTGCCAAGTGTAGGTCAAGGTTTGCACCTTTTCTAATAGGTATATCCACATACTGAATCAGAAAATTATCTTCTACACACTTAAGAAATTCCTCTCCATCTAAACCTTTAACACTATGGCAGTCCCAGTCAATGTTTGGAAAGTTAAAATCCCCTACCATACCTACCCTATTATTCTTACAGATAGCTGAGATCTCCTTACAAGTTTGTTTGGCAATTTCCCTTTGACTGTTGGAGGGTCTGTAATACAATCCTAATAAGGTGATCATCCCTTTTTATTTCTCAGTTCCACCCAAATAACTTTCCTGGATGTATTTCTGGGAATATCCTCCCTCATTTCAGCTGTAATGCTATCCCTTATCAAAAATACCACTCCCCCTCCTCTCTTGCCTCCCTTACTATCCTTCCTGTAGCATTTGTATCCTGGAACATTAAGCTGCCAGTCCTGCCCATCCCTGAGCCATATTTCTTCAATTGTAATGCGATCCCAGTCCCATGTTCCTAACCATGCCCTGAGTTAAGCTGCCTTTCCTGTTAGGCCCCTTACATTGAAATAAATGCAGCTTAATTTATTCATCCTACCTTGTCCCTGCCTGTCCTTACTGTTTGGCTCACTTCTGTTGTCAGCTGTACCCATCTCAGATCAGGTTCCCAAAATCTTCCCTGTGATTGTTACCACGTCCCATCCCTGCATTCCTCAACATCCCTGTAAAGTCCTCCCATTCCTAAAACCCACCCTGTATCTGTCAGCTGTTCCATCTTCCACAACCCTCCCTATCACTGTAAGACAGCCCCCCCCCCCGTCCCAGTTACTACAGCCCGCTGCATCACTAAATGCCAGTAGTCACTGTGCTTCTCTATAAACTTACTATCTATATAACCTCCTTCAGTCCCCACAGCCCTCCCTGTCTCCATAAACTCCTTCAGTCCCCACGACTCTTCCTATCCATGTAACCTGAATCATTCCCCACAAACCTCCCGAACTCGATAACCTCCAAAAGGCCCCACGACCCTCCCTATCTCCATAATCTCATCCTGACCCGATGACCCTCCGTTCAGAGTAACCTTCAGTCCCCATGATCCTCCTGATCTGTGCAACCTCCTTGAGGCCCAACAGCCCTGCAGATCTCTTTGGCCCCTTTCAGGCCCCACAGCACTCCCTATCTCCATAATGTTCTTCAGTCACCACTGCAATCTCTATGTCCATAATCTAATACAGTCCCCACATCATTCCCTCCTTAGTTCCAAAGCCTGTAAGCTACCTTTTTCAGACTGAGAAACAAGAATTCCCATAACCATTTCTGCTGCCAGTCTGAAACCAAACAGTGTCAGCCTGACAGGAGGTCGGGAGCTGAAATATGTTTGAAATGATATGTCAATATACATTAACTGGACCCTTAGAAACACATTTAATAAAAAGACAATGTGGATTTGAGCCTGTTGGATTGTATTTTTATTGGTGTGAGTATAAATGGCAGAGTAGATACGGGTGAAGGAGTGGCTGTACCGAGGATACGGTGTATTTGAATTATCAGAAACCTTTACACAAGTTTCAATAAGGGCTAAGGAGTAACTTAGTAGAGAATAGGGCACCTTAACTATCAGGAGGTGGGTGAGATATTGGACACGATAGTGTTGTCAGAAGTTACTGTGGAGAAAGACATGGAAGCTCGGGAAAATAAAGAGTGATTAGATTACTTACAGTGTGGAAACAGGCCCTTCGGCCCAACAAGTCCACACCGCCCCGCCGAAGCGTAACCCACCCATACCCCTACATCTATATTGACCCCTTACCTAACACGATGGGCAATTTAGCATGGCCAATTCACCTGGCCTGCACATCTTTGGATTGTGGGAGGAACCCAGAGCACCCGGAGGAAACGCACGCAGACACGGGGAGAACGTGCAAACTCCACACAGTCAGTCGCCTGAGGCGGGAATTGAACCCGGGTCTCAGGCGCTGTGAGGCAGCAGTGCTAACCACTGTGCCACCGTGCCGCCCACGGTGATGTGTTGGAAAGAATCCTCAACAGAGAAGAGAAAGTGTTGGAGTCTTAAAACAAATAAAGGTCGATCAATCCTCAGTAGCTCATTATGTCTATCCTAGAATATTGTGGGAAGCTAGGGAAGAGGTTGCGGTGTCCCTAACAGAGATATTTATATGATCCACAGACACAATGAGTTACCGGAAGACTTGAGGGTGGCTAATGTTCTTCCATCACTTAAGGGTTGCAGGGAAAAGCCAGGAAATTACAGTCCCGTGAGCCAGTGCTGGGGAAGTTGTTGGAGGAGATTCTGAGAGAACGGAACTACATATATTTGGAAAGTCAAGGGCTGATTAGAGATAGTCAGCATGGCTTTGTGAGTGGGAAACTGTGTTTCACAAACCGGATTGACTCTTCGAGGAGTTGACCAAGAGATCGATGAAGGCAGAGCAGTCAGCATCGTCTACATGGACTTCAGCAAAGCATTTGTCAAGGTTCCAAGCGAAGTAGAACATCTAGTCAAGAGGAAGAAGGAAGCTAACCTAAGGTTGAGGAACCAAGGATCAGAAGCAGGGCTCTAGAGTGTTACATGGGGCAGCACGGTGGCTCAGTGGTTAGCACTGCTGGCTCATAGCACTAGGGACGCGATTTCAATTCCAGCCCCAGGCGACTGTCTGTGTGGAGTTTGCACATTCTCCCCATGTCTGTGTGAGTTTCCAATAGGTGCCTAGGTTTCCAAAGCCCAAAGATGTTCAGGTTTGGTGAATCAGCCATGCGTTTTTCAAGAAAGGGAATCGAGATAATCCTGGGAATCACAGACCTGTCAGTCTACTGTCTGTGATATGCAAATTATTGGAGAGGACTCTGAGAGACGGGATTTGTGATTCCTTGGAAAACCATCGTTTGATTAGAGAAAGTCATCATGACTTTGTAAAGGACAGGTCATGCCTCACAAATCTTATTGAATCCTTTGAGAATGTGACAAAACACATTTATGACTCATTGAGAAAGTACAGAGCATGGGATACAGGGAAACCTGCCTGTCTGGAGACAAAATTCCTGGCCCAGAGAAGACAGAGGGTGATTACAGATAGAAATCATTCAGCCTGGAGCTCAGTGACCAGTGGCTTTCTGCAGAGAGAGAGGTTACAGGACCTCTGCTCGTTGTGATTTTATGAATGACTTGGATGTGTGAGTGGAAGAGTGGGTTAGTAAGTTTGCCAATGACATGAAGGTTGGTGGAGTAGTGAAGAGTGTGGAGGTCTGTTGTAGGTTGAAACGGGACATTGACAGGATGTAGAACTGGGCTGAGAAGTGGTAGATGGTGTCAAATCAGGAAAAGTGTGAAGTGATTCATTTTGGAAGGTGAGACTTGAATGCAGAATACAGGGGTAAAGGCAGAATACTGAATAGTGTGGAGGAACAGATGGATCTTGGATTTCATGACCTGAGATCTGTCAAATTTGCCACCAAGCTGTGATAGTGTTGTCAAGAAAGAATATGTTGTATTAGCTTTCATTCGCTGGGGGATTGAGTTTTAAAGCGTGAGGTTATGCTACAGCTCTATGCAGCCCTGTTTAGATCCTATTTAGAATATCGTGTTCAGGTTTCGTCCCTTCATTTCAGGAAGGATGTGGAAGCTTTAGAGAGGGTAAAGAGGAGATTTCCCAGGATGCTGCCTGTACTGGAGAACATGTCTTATGAAGAAAGGTTGAGGGAGCTAAGGCTTTTTCATTGTAGTGAAGAAGGGTGAGGGGTGACTTGAAAGAGGTGAACAAGATGGTGTGAGGCATAGATAGAGTGAACAGTGAGAGACCTCTTTATCCCATGGCATACATGGTACAAGGGGGCATAATTGTAAGGTGATTGGAGGATGGGTAAGGGGAGATTTCAGATGTCGGTGCTTTACACAGAGAGTAGTGGGTGGGTGGAACGGGACATTTTAACAGACTCTTGGGTAGGCACATGGATGACAGCAAAATGAAGGGTATGTAGGTTAGTTTGATCTTATAGTTGGGTAAAAGATGGGCACGGCATCGTGGCCGAAGGGTCTTGTGCTGTACTGTTCTGTGTTCTACGATCCGTATGGTAAACTGGGTAATAAGCTCAGATCAATGTGGAAGGACATGGCATTCAGGAGGAGCTAGTCAACTGGATACAAAATTGGGCTTGATGGTCGGAGACAGAGGGTGATGGGAGACATGTTGTCTTCCTGACTGGAGACATGTGACCAGCGGTGAAGTGGGTCCCCTGTTGTTTGTTATTTGGATAAATGGTTTGGATGGGAATATTGGTTTTGTGGTAAGTAAGCTTCTTGGGTGACACTGAAATTGGTGGGAAAGTGGACAGTGGAGAAGATTATCTATGATACAACAGGATGAACAGTACACTGGGATAGTGGGCTGAAGAATAGCAGATGGAGTTTAATCAGATAAATGTGAGGTGTTCCATTTTGGTGAAAGAAACCAGGGTGGGACTTGTCCAATTAATGTTTGGGCCCTGGGTAGTGTTATCAGTCAGAGGCCCAGGGATGCAGGTAGACAGTTCTTTTTAAGTGGTGTCACAGGTAGATAGGTTGGTGAAGCAGGCGTTTGGGATGGTTACCTTCATTGGGCAGAGCATTGAGAGTAAAAGTTGGGATGTCATGTTGTGGCTGTACAGGACATTGGTGAGGCCACCATAAAAGCATTGTTGATCAGTAGGAAGTACTCATCTGGTTCACTTACGTCCTTGAGAGAAGGACATCTGACATTCTAACATGGTCTGGCCTGGACGTGACACCAGACCCACAGCAATATGGCTGACTCTGTGCTATACTCGGGGTAATTCGCAGTGGGGCAAAGAATGCTGGTCCAATCAGTGACACCCTCATCCCATGAATGAATAAATAAAAATGCCTATGTCCCTCCCTACCTGTGCAAACAGCTCCAGCGGCAGCAATCCGTACCTGCTTTGGAACACCATTCAGTCCCTGACCACTCTGTATAGCACTCTCACCACCTCCAGCACCTTCAGCTCTCCCGGTTCCTTTTGTGACATAAAACCTTGACAATTATTCCCTCTTCCATCTGACCTCCTCCTGCTAGCAGACCCTTTGCAATCCCTTTAAAATTTACTCCTTAAACGTTCTCTCACTTCAGGATTTTAAGTACTTTTTGGTGATCCTCTAAGCTCGATAATCTAATATGATCCTTTTTACTTGAGTGAGGGACCGATGGGGATTTCTTGCTAAGGATTTTTCTGTTTCAATGGAATGTCCTTTTGTTGATGTTTTACACTGCTCCTTCAAATGTTTTCCACTGTTAATTGACAGGCACATATTTCAGTCTGTTTAGCCTGTTTTCCTTGGTCAGTTCTCCTCTCAAGCTCATTTTGTTTCTCTATTGTAGCTTGTCCTTTCTGTGTTTCACTTTAAAACTTTATATATCTTTAAACTGAACTTTATCACAATTTCCATGAGGATCTCTCCAGGTGACATGACTCATTCACTCAGTTTGATCACACAATGGTCGCTCTGAGACAGTTATGTCCCTAGCCAGTTGCACAATTTGTTATTCAAAGAAACACTGAATTTTTTTTTCTGAACTCCTCTTCCAATATTCCTGTTGTCAGTGTGACTGTCACAGATTATGGGAATATTGAAATTTCCCAAAATTATCACAATGTGTTTGTTAAAAAATTCCAATCAGTTCCTGTGTAATGCAGTGATGAGCAATGGAATGCTGTTCGGTGGCTAAAACTGTTCTGCTGTTTGTGTCCTTGGCAAGTAGTCGCCAGAATGTACATTCAGACTGCCTCTATTTCATGATCTAAGACCAAATGCTTTCTATGTGATGCCTTTCTTACCCATTATTGTTATTGTTACCCATTTTGCCTGAGTTTGCACAAGATTGTGATCCATTGAATATTTATGTCCACCTTTTGTTCGCCCTGTAACCACGTCTCTCTGGTGTCTAAATCTTTTTTTTATCTCAGTGTCAGAAATCCATCTACCTTATTGATAAGACTTCGTCCATTTTTAAAAAAATCATAATTTACTCTTTCCCACAATTTCCTGTCACAAACCTATTGACTGATGTACAGTTTTAGTTAAACTCTGTCCCCATTTTGTTCCTTTCAGCCACATTCTCATGTTGCTCCATTACTTCACCTTTTCTCTTTGGATTTGGAAAGCTCCTTTCACCTGGACCCTGTCCCAGCATCCTCTCTGTCAGTTTGAAGCCCTATCCATAAACCTGCCCAAATGTCTTTCCATGCTGTAATTGTTCTTGTTTCTCCCTTGTGCCTGAAGCAGTCTGTTCCATCTATACACCATCCTCTGTGGATAATGATCCCTCTCAGCTCCCTCTTTAAATCCTTGCTCTCTCTCACCTCCTGTTTATACCCTCTAGTTTTGGACTCACCTACCCTTGGTTATTCACCATTCTTAGGGTCACCCCGTGGCCTCCTCTGCCCAAGTGAAATATTTAGGACAATGTTACAAATATCTCCAACGTATGCAACAAAGTGCTGGCCAATGTTGGCAAATGTGCCAAATGTCACTTTCCTCACCCTGTCCACCTGTGATGTCACTTCGGAGGAACAATGTAACTTGCATCACCTGGTCTCTCTCTCTCTCTCTCTGTTCAACAACCCTGGCCAGAGCCCTTCAATTAACAGTATTAGTCCTTTCTGATTTGTCTTAACAAAATCCAACCCCTGAATTAAACTCCATCTTTCATTCCTTGGCCCACTGGCCCAGTTGGTCAGTATCCCCTTTGATAACCGTATTTACTGCCCACTACACCATTCATTTGATCATCACCAAACTTTCGCACAATCACTCCTATGTTTTCAACCAAATCGTTTATGTAGATGATGCACATCAGTGGACCCAGCCCTGATCCTTTCTTCAATAATGGAATCAAACCATATTCTTGTCATAGAGCCATCCAGCATGGAAACTGACCCTTCAGTTGATACCCACCGTAATCTAAAACTAAACTCTTCCCAGCTGCCTGTTGCTGGCCCATATCACTCCAACCCTTCCCTATTCACCTGTTTATCCAAATATCTTTTAAATATTGTAATTGTACCCACATCAACCCCTTTCTCAGGAAGTTCATTCCACACTCAAACCACCCTCTGTGTAACAAATTCCCCCATATCTTTTTTTTTGAACATGTCTCTCCTCTAACCTTAAAAATGTGGCCCCTCCTCTTGAGACACCCCCATCCTGAGGAAAAGGCAACTACCATGAAATTGATCTATGTACCTCATTTTTTTCATAAACCTTTATAGCATCATGTCTCAACCTCCAGGCTCCAGTGAGAAACGACTCAGCCTATCCAGCCATTTTTAAGAACTCAAGCCTTCCATACCCAGCAATATCCTGGTAAATCTCTTCTGAATTCCCTGCAGCTTAATAATATCCTCCCTGTTAACTGGGCGACCAGAACTGGACAGAGTATTTCAGAACAGGCCTCACAAATGTCTATGCAAACTCAACATGACGTCCCAAATCCTCCACTCAATGGACTGAGCATTAGTCAGGCCTGCCAAGCACTATCTTATCCATCCTGTGATGTAAACTTCAAGGATTATGTACCTGAACCCGGAGGTCCCTCTGCTCTAAAACACTAACCGAGGCCCGAACATTAATTGTATAAGCTTACCCTTGTTTGTTTTACAAAATGCATTACCTCGTATTTATTCAGATTGAATTCCATCTCTAGTTTTTCAGCCCATTCACTCCCTTCATCAAGATCCCTTTGTAATCTCAGAAAACCTCCTTCACTGTCCATGATGCCACCCTCCAGCCTGCCAGCCCATCACACATGGCTGTCAGTAGTACACATACCTTTGCTAGGGGCTCCACAATTTCTTCCCTAGCAACCCACAGTGTCCTGTGATACACTTAATCAGGTTCTGGGACTTGCCATAGCTTTGTGTTTTAAAACCTCCAGCACCACCTCTTTTATAATATGTACTCTTTTCAACTCATAGAGATATACAGCATAGAAAAAGACCCTTCGGTCCCCAACTCGTCCAGGCTTACCAGAAGATCTAAATAAATCCATTTCCTTTTCCAGCATTTGGCCCATATATGTCTACACCCTTTTAGCTTAGATTACTTACAGTGTGGAAACAGGCCCTTCGGCCCAACAAGTCCACACGGACCCGCCGAAGCGTAACCCATCCATTCCCGTACATTTACGCCTTTACCTAACACTACGGGCAATTTAGCATTTCCAATTCACCTGACGTGCACATCTTTGGACTGTGGGAGGAAACCGGAGCACCCGGAGGAAACCCACGCAGACACGGGGAGAACGTGCAAACTCCACACAGTCAGTCGCCTGAGTCGGGAATTGAACCCGGGTCGCTGGCGCTGTGAGGTTGAAGTAACCACTGTGCCACCATGCCGCCCACCCTTACTATTCAGATGCTCATCCAGATACCTTTTAAATGTTGTACTTGTATCAGTCTCCATTACTTTCTCTTTCAGCTCATTCCATACACACATCACCAGGTGTGTGAAGAAGCTGTCCCTTCAGTCCCTCTGTAAACCATTCACCTCTAACCTTAAACCTATGCCCTCTAGTTTTGGGCTCCCCACCTTCTGGGAAAAGGCCTTGAATGCTTACCCTATCCATACCACTCATGTTCATATAAACTTCTGTAAGGTCATCCCTCAGTCTCCGATTCTCCAGTGACAGTAACCCCAGCTTATTCAGCAACAACCCGGGCAATATCTTGTTAATCTTTTCTGAGCCCTTTCAAGTTCGCAACATCCTTCCTGTAGCAGAGAGAGAGGAACTGCAGAGAACTCCAATTGTGGTCTAACGTATTACTCTTGTTCCCTGAGTTCCCCAGTCTTTCTCCACAGTAAGTTCTGGAGTGAAAAAAATTGTTGAGGATCTTAGTAAATATCCTGCAGTTCCACATATCGATGGCCTCATTGATCTTTCATGGACACTATTTTGTCCTGAGTTACTTATGCACTCTTAATATACGGATACAATCACTTTTGGATTCTCCTTTCCTTCTCTGCTGAGGCTATTTCATTTAGCCTTTCTCCATTCCTGTTTTCTCCTCAAAGTGTATTCCTACAGCCCCTGTATATCCTCAGGAATTCCCTTGATCCAGCTGGCTATACCTGACATGTGCCCCCTTTTCCTTGACGAGACCCTCAATATACAGCCAGTGTTTCCGAATGCTGTCAGCATTGACCTGCACACAAACAGGAACATGCTGGCGCTGATCGATCAGTTTTTCTCACTCCTAAAATATTCTCACTTGCCAACCTTTCCTTTCCCTGTAAATAATTCCCTTCTGCAATCACATTTTGAAAGTTCCTGACTGATACGCTCAAGATTGGTCAGGCTCCATTTTATAACTTGCACTTGTGGACCAGGCCTGTCCTTTTCCAAAGCTGTTTTCAAACTACTAGAACTGTGGTCACTTTGGCAAAATGCTTTCCCACTCACACCTCAGTCCCTCTCCCGACCTTGTTTCCCAAGGGGAGGTCAGGTTTTGCCCCTTTCTCTTTTCAGGCCATTTACATATTGATTGGGAGTTTTCTGGAACAAAATTACCAAATTCCTCCCTTGCAAACACTGAACACTGGCAGTCCCAGTCTAGGTTTGGAAAGTTCATAAACGCTACTAAACAGCATATTATTGTGGTTGATACTTAAGATGTCCCGACATATTTATTCCTCAGTCTGCCACAGCATTTTCGGGGTCAGCAGTCCGATCGTATTAAAGTGATGACCCATTCTTATTTCTCAGTTCCACTAACATTGCTTCACTGGGTGATCCCACAGGAATATCCTCTCTAAGTACTGCAGTGATGATTAATGCAATCAAAACCCACCACCACAGGTCCTCTCTTGCCTCCCCTTCCTGTAGCATCTCTACCTGGAAACAATGAACTGCCAGTCCTGCCCCTCCCTCAGCTGTGTTTCTGTGATAACTATAATATCCCAGTCCCATGTTCCAATCCATGCCTTGAGTTCATCTTCCTTAGCTGTCACGCCCCTTGCATTGAAATAAATGCAGTTTAATAACCAGTTTATCCCCATTCCCTGCTATATTCTTGCCTGCCTTGTCTGCTGAAATTGCTGTCTTTAACTCGTGTACCAGCCTCAATCTTCTTTCTGGCCTTACGTTTATTTAAGGTCCAACACCCTGCCAGACTGGGTTATATCCTCTCAAGCAGCTCTAGCAATTCACCCCACCAGGATATGGGTCCCTCTCCCGCTCCCAGTTGAGGTGCCATTCCCACCCTGTCTCCCTGTGCTGACACCTTCAGGGATCTATGGACTTGTCCACCAAGGTCCCTGTATTCCTCAGTACTCCGCAAGGACCTACCGTTTATTATGTCTGTCCTTCACTTATCGTACCTCCCACAGAGTATTACCTCACTTCAATCAGAACTAAACTCTGCTTCGATTATCATCCGATCAACATCGGACTGCAGACGGAGACCATCCTCCTCACTGTGAACAACACCCTCACCTTTCATGTCTTCTGCAAACCGACTAATGATACCTTCTGCTTTCACATCTGAGTTATTAATGTTCAATGGTTCCTGCACAGTTCCCTGTAGTACACCCGCTGGTGAAAGTATTCTATCCACCAATTTTGCATCCAATTTGCCAACTTGCCTTGGAACCCAGTCCTTTTGGACCAGCCTTCCATGTTGGATCTTGTTTAAGGACTTAGTCACGTCCATGAAAACCACATCATCTGCACCGCCTTCATCAATATACTTAAGCACCATTTTAAAAAAAAACTGAATTGAATTCCTCGGACGGTATCTTCCTCTGTCAAATCCATGATGACTAAACCAAGTTGATCCTTACCTTTGCAAGTGTTGATTCATCCTCCCAATTGTTTCCAATAATTTCCCTCCCCCTGCTGTCAGACTATCTGCTCTGTTAATTACCTGGCCTATCCCTGCTGCCCTTCTTGAACAAATGAACCACATTAGCGATCCTCCAGTCATTCAGCACCTCACCTGTGGCCAGCGAAGTATTATATTTATCCAGCAATCTCTGGGTCATTCGCATGGGGTCAAAGAATGCTGGTCCAGGCAGTGACACCCACATCCCATGAATGAATAAATAAAAATACATATGTCCGTCCCTACCTCTGCAAACCCCTCCAGCTGCAGCAATCTGTACTGGCTTTGTAACACCGTTCAGGCCCTGACCACTCTCTGTAACACTCTCACCACCTCCAGCACCTTCACCTCTCCATGTTCGTATCGTGTGAATAAACCCTGACAACGATTCCCCTCACCATTGCTCCCCTCCTGCGAGCAGAGCCATTGCAATCCCTTTAAAACTTACTCTAAAACTCTCTCTCACTTCAGGATTTTAAGTACTTTGTGGTGATCTTCTCAGCCTCATAATCTAATATGATCCATTTTGTCCTGAGTGAGGGACCGGTGGGGATTTTTTGCTGGGTTTTTGTCTGTTTCAGTGGAATGTCCTTTTGTTGAGTATTTTTCACTGTTCCTTCAAATGTTTTCCACTGTTCATTTACAGGAACATGTTTCAGTCTGTTTAGTCTGTTTATTTTGGTCAGTTCTCCTCTCCAACTCAGGTAATTGGCTATTTTTGTTTCTAGTTGTAGCTTGTCCTTTCTGTGTTTCACTTTAAAACTTTATAGTTCTTTAAACTGCACTTTATCACAATTTCCCAGAGGATCTCTCCAGGTGACATTACTCATTCACTAAGTTTTATCACACAACAGTCGCTCTGAGACAGTTACGTCCCTCGCCAGTTACACAATGTGTTATTCTAAGAAACACTGAAAAAAATTCTCTGAACTCCTCTTCCAATATCACTGTTGTCAGTGTGATTGTCCCAGACTTTGCGAATATTAACGTTTCACTAAATGTTCACCATGCCTGTATTGCCCTCCATATGAATATTTGTTTTTCCAATCTGTACAACCCACGTTTTCTCTGTACTCAGCTCCATTCACCTGATAAAATTCCTGTCTGTGTAAAACACCCCATCCTACCAACATCCTTATCCCTGTAAACTGCTCCATTCCTCCCAACCTCCCCATCTCCATGAACTCCTGTAGCCCGACAGCTCTCCACATTTCTGTAACCTCCTGTGGCTCTATGCTCCTCCCTCCCTGTGAAAGCACCTCCAGTCCCCACAATTCTCCCAGTCTGGGTCATCTGCTCCAGATCAGACCATTGCTGTCTCTGTTACCTCATACAACCTAAGCAACGCCTCCTATTTGTATCTCTTCATTCAGATCGCATCCTCTCCCACTTCCCGAACCCTCTTGCTGCCATCATAACCCTTGCTATTTAGAAAATGGAATAGCACATTCCAGTACAAGTCCTTCTGCCCTCAATATTGTGCTGACCTTTTATCCTACTCTGAAGATGAAACAAACCTGCATATCTTACATTTTACTATCATTGATGTGCCTATCCAAGAGTTGCTTAGATGTCTGTAATGGGTCTGAATCTACTACCACGGCTGGCAGTCCATTCCACGCCCATCACACTCTGTGTAAATAACGTACCAGTCCCTTCCATGCCGACAGGATATCCCAACCCAATCTAGTCCTACCTGCCAGCACCTGGCCCATATCCCTCTGATATCTAAGCTAAACCTTCCTCCAATTACCTTAAATGTATGTCCCCTTGTGATAGCCATTTTGCCATGGGAAGTAGTCTCTGGTTATCCACTCTATCTATGCCTCTCATTCCCTTGTACACCTCTAACAAGTCACCATTCTTCCTCCTTCGCTGTGATCAGAAAAGCCCTAGCTTCCACAACCTACCTTCTATGGGCATGCCCTCCAGTCCAGGCAGCTTCCTGCTCAATCTCCTCTGCACTGTCTTTAAAGCTTCCACATCCTTCCTATAATGAAGCGAACAGAACTGTTCACAATATTCAAAGTGTCGTCTAACTGGGGTTCTGTAGAGCTGCAGCAAAATCTCACATCTCTTAAATTCAATCCCCCTGCTAATGAAAGCCAACACACCATCCGCCTTCTTAACAGCCTGTCAACTTGGGTGGGAACCTGAGGGACACAGGGTCCCTTTGTTCCTGCACGCTGCAGAGAATCCTGCTTTTATTTACGTGAAGGTTTTCTACAGAATCCTCCAATCTAAAACTATCCCTATCTTTGTAAGTTCCTCCAGTCCCTCCAACACTCATAAACTGTGAAACCTTCTCAAGTCCATATATTCCTAATGTCTGCAAACTCCTCCCGTCCTGATGTCCCTCCATATCTCTGTAACCGCCACCATCCTCCAGTGCCCTTCTGGGGAACATTGCAGAGGAAGGAGGAGTTGGAGAGTCTGGGCCATGTTACGAGGTATGAAGGGCTGCAGAACCTGGAGGATGGTACAAATGTTGGAAGGGACGTGGGACTTGCAGAAGGTTAGAGGTTCCGGGATTCATTGAACCTGCAGGATGGGACAGGGGATGGCTTGTGGAACCTGGAGGATATTATGATTTGAACCACAGGTAATTTTTCATTGGACTATTCAGCCGATCTTACAGTCAGAGAGATGGTCAGCATGGAAACAGACCCTTCATTCCAACCCAGCCATGCCGGCAGGATATTCCAACCCAATCTAGTCCCACCTGCCAGTACCTGGCCTATCTCTCTCCAAACCCTTTCTATTCATATATCCATCCAAATGCTTCTTAAATGTTGCAATTGTACAATCTGTAAGATTGGCTGAAAGATCCAATCAAACATTTCCTGTGGTTCACATCATAACATCCTCCAGGTTCCACAACCCATTCATGGTCCCATTCTGCAGACCAGATATCCCAACCCAATGTAGTCCCACCTGCTAGCACCCGGCCCATCTCCCTCTAAACCCTTCCTAAACCAATCCAGATGCCTTTTAACTGTTGCAGTTGTACTCGCCTCCACAACTTCCTCTGGCAACTCATTCCATATATGTACTATCCTCTGCGTGAAAAAGTTGCCCCTTTTTATCTTTTATATCTTTCTACTCTCACCCTAAACCTTGCCCTATAATTCTGGACTCGAACACCCCAGGAGAAAGACTTTGTCTATTTACCCTATCCATGCCCCTCTTGATTTTATAAACCTCTACAAGGTCACCCTCAGCCTCCGACTCTCCAGGAAAAACAACCATCACCTGTTCAAACTCTCCCTATCGCTCACCCCTGGGAACATTCTTGTAAATGTTTTCTGGACCTTTTCAAGTTTCACAAAATCCTTCCGATCGGAAGTAGAACAGAGTTGCATGCAGCATTCCAAAAGTGGCCTAACCACTGTCTTTTACAGCTGCAACATGACCTCCCAACTCCTGTACTCAATACTCTGACCAGTAAAGGAATGTATACCAAGCACCGCCTTCGCTATCCTAACTACCTGTGACTCGACTATCAAGGAACTCTGTATTTCATTTGAATAATTGCATAGACAGATAGAGTGGCCCGAGGTCTTCTGGGTAATGCTAGTACAGTCTAAGCTGGTAGGCAGAGCTAGTGAAATATTTGCAGCGCTGTCTGATGAATGGTCGAGAGATAATGCACATGTTAAACAGGCTGTTTTAAGTGCTTATGGATTGCTTATGAAAAGGAAGCCACTATAATTCACTTTACTGTACCATCGCTATCTGTCAAAGCTCCTTCAGGTCTATATCCTCCGAATTGTTGAAACCTGCTCTCACCATTGCAACTCCCATTATTTCCTAACATTGTTGAGTCTCTAAAAGCTTCCCTATCAGGTTAATCTCCTCCACTGCATACAACACTCCGAGCATGTGTTATCTCTTCAATTCCTTCAGTTCCTATATACCTATGTATAGGTGTGACTGCTTTGTGGCCATTATATCCTCATTTATATCTGCAAAAGGCTCTGCTCACTGTAGCACATCCTATGCTCATAAGTGAATCTGGTCTCTCACAAGACTGTCTATCACTCTCTCCTCCTGTCACGACAAGCTTCCCTATCCCTGTCCTATCTTGCAGCATGCACACCACTCACACTCTCTGACATACCTTCCAGTGCATAAATTCATCTCTCCTTCTAACTGTATCCAGTCTACAACTTCATCCCTGCCCGTGCACCATCCACCAGTCTATATACTCCTCTCTATTGCTGCAGTATTCTCCAGTTTATATCATCTTCCATGTGCTTGCAACATTCTCCAGTCCATACTACCCACCCTTTCCCTGTAATATTCTCCAGTCCATACCATCCTCCCTATCACTGTGATATCCTCCAGATCCCACAACTGTTGTTAAATGTACGACATCCTGGAATCCTGTGAATGTTTCTATGCCCTGATCAACATAGTCCATGTAACGATCCACAACCCGATACCCATCCCTATCTCTGGAATCTAATCAAAGACGCTTTATGTCTATAACTTCCTCCAAATAACAAAATGTTTTCTCCTGCGAACATTCTGTAGCAACTGTAACTATGTTTAACCCTGCAACATTGTCTCACCCCCAAACATCTGTCCCACTCTGTGTCCTCTAACCATCCCTCAAAGGCCCTCTCTCGGTGACACACGCCATGCATTTGCAACAAGGCAGATGGAATGACAGCATTAACTGAAGGGAACAGATATGATCGAACTGTTATTGTGGAGGGGTGACTGCAGAATCACCATGACAGCAATGTGATTATTGAGGGATTGAAGGGATTTAGGCAGGATCAGCAAAAAAAAAACAAGGTCCCGTTTTGTTGTGAAGAAAGGACACAGTCAGTGCATTAGTGAGACAGTCAATTTAATCTGGGAATCAAAATATAGAGTCATTTTGAATGGACAGCTTCCAAATAACAAGGGAGATCTGGCAGATCAAATCACAATCCATGCTCGTTGGTAAGTTGGATACAATATTTTCTTGGTGATAGTGGACAGAGGCATTTGGAGTGGTCAATTTCTAATTGGACGTCTGTGGCCACTGCTGTTTCACAAGGATCAGTGCTGCGATGTCTGTGTGTAATTTATATCTGTGATTCAGATGAAAAGGTCAGCAGTTTGATTAGTACTTTGCAGACGACATTTGGAAAGACATGTAATGATTAGGGATAGTTCGGGGAATTGTGGATAGCGAGGAAGAGTGTTAAACGTTGCAGCAGTATGTAGATCAGCTGGAACGCTGGAGAGAGATGTGGCAAATTGAATTTCATCGGGGCAGGTGTGAAGTGATGCATTTATGAAGTCAATTGGAAGAGAGAAGTACACTAATTGACTAATTGGAAACATTAATAAACAGATGACCTTGGATGCAAATCCGTAGCTCCCTGAAGATAACAACACAGTAGGATGTGGTGGTAAAGGAGAAGTATGGTTTGCTTATCTTCATTGGGCACAGTATTGAGTACAGACGTTTGCATGTCATGTTGTGACTGAATGAAACTTCAGTCGGCCATGTTTGGAATGTTGCGTGTCGTTCTCATCAACACACCACAGGAAGGATGTGGAGGTTTTGGGGAGGGTGTAACAGAGGGTTGGCAGAATATTGCCTGGATGAGAATGTGTTTACTGTAAGGAGGTTGGACGCAGTTAGATTGTTTTGCGAGAATATCCGAGACTGAAGGGTGACCTGGTACAGGTATATAGGAGAGGCGTGGATCGTTGGAATACTTCTTCCAATGTCGAAATATCAAATACTAGGGCGCCTCAGTTTAAGGTGAGAGTGAGAAGTTTTAAGTGAGATGAATGAGACCAGTTGTCTTTACCGAGAGGGTAGAAGCTGCTCAGGAGGTGGGAGAGGTGGCAATAAGAGCAAATATTTGAAGGGCATTTAGACAGAAACATGAACAGGCAGAGAATAGAGGGATATCGCCCATGGTCAGGCAGATGGGATTAGTTTAGAATAGCATCATGTTCAGAACAGCCATGGTGGGCCGAAGGGCCTATTACTCTAGTTTCTAACTTCACGGCATCCACCCTGTCAAAGCCCCTCAGAATCCTGGATGTTTCATTCAATTTCTTTCCCATTCTTCAAAATCCCATTCGGTTCAAGGGCAATCTACTCCACCTCTTCTCATTGGAAAATCCCGCCATCTCAAGGATCAGCCGAGTGAACCTTCCCTGGTCTGCCTCCAACACAAGAATGTCTTTCCTTAGTGCACGCATACTGTTCATTATAATCTAGGTGTGGTCTGACTTGTACCTTGCATCGTTTTAGCAAGGCCTCCCTATTTTTAGACTCCATTCCCTTTGTAATAAATAGCAGCATTTGATTTGCCTTCTCTATGACCTGCTGATCCTGTAAGCTACCTGTTTCAGATTGATACACAAGGATTCCCAAAACCCTTTGAGCAGTCAATCTGAAACCAAACGGTGTTAGCCTGACAATAAGTCGGGAACGTGCTGGAATGTGTTATAAAGGATATGACAATAAATGATAACTGGATGCTTAGAAACAATGGGAGATGTATGATTTTATAAAAGGGATTCTATATTTTGGTGTGACCTTAAATGGCAGAATAGATAAGGGTGGGAGAGGGTAGTTGCGGTTGAGGTATATTTGGAATTTCAGGAGCATTTTGACAAGTTTCAACCAGGGCTAAAGATTAGCTCGAGATAGAATAGGGCCCCTGAAAGGTCAGTGAGGCTGTCTGTGTGGAATCACTGCTGATGGGTGAGATACTGAACAAATATTTTGTGTTCGGATTTACTACGGAGAAAGACATGGAAGCTCGGGAACTTGGGAAAATACATAGGGATGTCTTGAAAAGAATTCACCTTGGAGAACAGGAGGTGCTGGATGTCTTAAAATGCAAGAAGTTAGATAACACCTTGGGACATGATCAGATGTATCTCAGCGCCTTGTGAGAAGCGAGGGAGAAAATTGCAGGGCCCCTCCCAGAGATATTACGCTGAAAGACTGCAGCGACTGGGCTTGTATACCCTTGAGTTGAGAAGACTGACAGGGGATCTGATAGAGACATATAAGATTATTAAAGGATTGGACGCTCTGGAGTCAGGAAACATGTTTCCGCTGATGGGTGAGTGCTGAACCAAATGACACAGCTTAAAAATACGGGGTAGACCATTTAGGACAGAGATGAGGAGAAACTTCTTTAACCAGACAGTAGTGGCTGTGTGGAATGCTCTGCCCCAGAGGGCAGTGGAGGCCCAGTCTCTGAATTCATTTAAGAAAGAGTTGGATAGAGCTCTCAAGGATAGTGGAATCAAGGGTTATGGAGATAAGGCAGGAACAGGATACTGATTAAGGATGATCAGCCATGATCATATTGAATGGTGGTGCAGGCTCGAAGGGCAGAATGGCCTACTCCTGCACCTATTGTCTATTGTCTAGTTGTATCATCAACAGCCACTACAGACCAGTGAGACTGATGCAGGGGTGGTAAGTAGTTGGAGGAGATTCTGTGAGAAACGATAATCATGCTTTTGGAAAGGTAAGGACAGGTTAACAATCATCAGCATGGCTTTGTGCATGGGAAAGGAGGTAGACAAGTGACAGATCAAAGCAGAGCAGTAGACGATGTCACATGAACTTTAGCAAGGCCTTTGACAAGTTTCTGCATGGCAGACTGGTTAGTAAGTTTAGATCACACACAACCAGGGAGCGCTCACTAACTAGATACAAAACAGGATTGACGGTCCGAGACAGAGCATGTTAATAGAGGGTTTCTGATCAAACTGCAGGCCTGGTGTGCCATGGGGTTCGGTGCTGGGTCACTGTTGTGCATCATTTATATGAACAGTTTGGTAGATTATACAGAAGTCATGTTGAGCAAGTTTGTGAGTGAGACTGAAATTGGTGATAATATGTACATTGAAGAGGGTTATCGAAGAGTACAATGGGATCAACAGTACTGCTGGACCAGTGAGGTTAGGAATAACAGGTGGAGAAATGCAAGATGTTGTATTGTGGTAAAGCAGACCAGGCTGGACGTGTACAATTAATGTTCGGGCCCTGGGTCGTGTTGTCAATCAGTGACCCAGGGACACAGGTACACAGTTTTTTGAAAGTAGCATCACGGGTAGGCAGTCTGGTGAAGCAGGCGTTTAGGATGGTTCCCATTCATTGGGCAGAGCACTGAGAGTAGGAGTTGGGATGTCATGGTGTATCTGTACAGGGCATTAGTGAGGCCTCTGTATAAACATTGTTGATTATCTGGTAAAAATCAACTTATTCATGTATGTCCTTTAGGGAGGGACATGTGGCATTCTTGCCTGCTCTGGCTCACATGTGACTCCAGTCCGACACCAATATGGCTGACTCTGAGCTGCTTCTGGGCAATTAGCAGTGGGGTAATGCATGCTGGTCCATCCGGTGACATCCTTCGGCCATGAATGAATCATTGAAAATACAAATGTCCATCCCTACCTCTGCAAACAGCTCTAGCTGCAGCAATCTGTACTGGCTTTGTAACACTGTTCAGGCCTTTGCCCCTCTCTGTAACACCCTCACCACCTCCAGCACCTTCAATTCTCCCTGTTCTGATCATCTGATTAAACGCTGATGTTTCCTCTTCCTACTGCACTCCTCCCTCGGAGACTCCCCAGCGATCTCTTTAACAAATGAGTCCACTTTTCTAAACGTTGGCTTCTTCAGAATTGATAGTTTTTTTTCATCTCTTAATCCAATCCAATAAGTCCTGGGCCAAGACCATCCGAAGTGGGGAGGAGCATTGGGAAGATGTCGAACACCTCGAGACTTACTGTGGGGAAAAATAGGAATCCAGGAGAAAACAGCACAAGGAGCGCATGACCACACCAGCGCCTCACCCATCCCCTTCCCATGGCCACCTTCTGCCTCAAGTGTAACAGAGTCTGTGGAAGGCCACATCGGTCTGAACAGCCAACTCAGGACCCACACCACCCCAGAGTGGGAGAGAGTCAGCCTCGTCTGTGACCCACCGCCAAAGAGATGATGAGATAGGAAGGTTGAATCCCCTCACAATTATCCCAGTGCCTTTGTTACAAATTCAAACAATTCCCTGTTAATGCAGTGTCTTGTAATGTGATATCACTCAGTATCTCTCCATGTGGTATCCCTCGATGTGTCAGTGTATTTGCTGCCTCTGTCAGCATTTCTCCCTCTTAGAGATGGTCTGAGATCCTGAGTCAACAGAATTGTCCACTCCAGAGAGATGCAGCAGGGATGGAGACTGGGATTTTCGAGATCTCTGCTGGACTCTGTGCCACTCTGCATGAGTTATCCTCATTGTATCACTCTAATTTCCCATTCTGTCTATTTCTGTCTCATACAGGTAATCAGGATATTCCTAACTCCTGTCTCATCCATCACCTCATTGAAGACGCTTGGTCAGCCAGAGAGAGATGGAGAGGGAGATCTGGAGCCTTCAGTAAATCCTGCAGCCGGTAGGATCACTCACAGTAAACAGCACAGGGTGGAGGTAGTAGACATTTGTATTCAGACCTGGAAGACCAGACATAGATACAGATCTGGGCAAGGAACCACAACATTCTAGACTTCATTCCCACCATCTTGTGAGGGTCCTGCTTTCTCCTCTGCTGTACTGGTCCTCAATGTGACAGCACAGCGGATCGCAGGCATCAATCCTGGCCCATGCTGTCTTCGTGATCTCTGTAATATCCTCCAATCCCGATAATCCTTCCTCTGTCTGGAATCTCCTCTAGTCCACACCATTCTCTCTGTCTCTCTCAGGTTCTCCAATCCCTAAGACCCTAACTCCTAAACATCTGCAGTAGATACTACATTCCTTCATCCTGGTAAACCCTGACAGTCCTGTCTATCTCTGTGAGCTCCTCCCACCAATACCACCCTCCATGTCAATGTATTTGTCTTTAACCTCTGCATCAGTCCCTATCTATGTAATCTTCTCCAGCTCCTACAACCCTTCCTTGGCTGTGAAAAAATTGTAATCTCCTTATCCTTCTCCAATTCTTTGATCTTTATCTTGTTAAATTTCACCCTCATTCCTGACACCATATCCCTCACGACCACAAGAACCTCTTTCAGTTTGTGCAGCCCTTCCCATCTGTGTAACTGTCTCCATCCCAGCAACCTGGCATTCTCTATTGCCTTCCGATCTTTGTAACCTTCAGAACCGTGAAGCCTTCTTATAACTATAAACGTCTTCAGTCACTACAATCTTCCATATGTCTGTTAGTATTCACAATACACTTCTCCCGGACACACTCCCCATCTGTGCCTCTCAGACTGCCTGCCTCTCCTTACATCCATCCCTATCCCTATCTCCAGAATCTAATCCAGCTCCCTTATCTCTGTAAATGTCTCAAATCTCCAAACCCCTTTGTCCCTCTGACATTCTTGACCAGATGTAACTCTGTTTAAGTCTAACATCCTCGAGTCCCTGTAAGCCTGCCTATCTCTGTAACCTCTACCCATCTGTTCAACCTCCCACTACTGAGGAATGACTCCCTGTATTCGCCATAAGGCAGATGGAATGACAGGGAACAGATATGATGGAACCGTCATTCCGGAGATTTAGCTGCAGAATGACCATCGCTGGGAAGTGAATACTGAAGGGTTGTTGGGATAGAGTCAGAGAGATGTACAGCATGGAAAACGACCCTTCGGTCCAACCCATCCATGCTGAGCAGATATCCCAACCCAATCTAGTCCCAATAGGCAGACTAGGCAAAACGCCAACATGTTGTGAAGGAAGAATGTGGTTAATGTATTAATGAGACAGTCATGTGGATCTGAATATCAAAAGTGGAGCTGAGAATAAGCAAACAGCAGCAACCGTTAGCAGGAATTCTTTTGTAAGCACCAGACAGTGATGGGAATGTCAATATAGTTGCAGTCAGGACACTGAATGTACTTATGGTAAGGGCAGTACAGTAACTGTGTGTGACAGTGGTCTCCATGCCGACTGATACAGCACTGACTATCAGTGCTGTAACGGATAGAATCCTGGATTGTATGTGAGATGGTTTTCTATAACATCATATCATATTTGTAGATCAAATGCTGTGTACTAATAAAAATCCAATAATCCCATTATAAAGGAGTTTTGTGAGCAGAGACCCATAATACCCACATCCCATGAATGAATAAATAAAAATACATATGTCCCTCCCTATCTCTGCAAACCCCTCCAGCTGCAGCAATCCGTACTGGCTCTGTAACACCGTTCAGGCCCTGACCACTCTCTATAACACTCTCACCACCTCCAGCACCTTCACCCCTCCCTGTTCCTTTTGTGACATTAATCCCTTACACTGATTCTTCTTCTCATTGTCCAACTCCTGCGAGCAGACCCTTTGCAATCCTTTTAAAACTTACTCCTAGAACATTCTCTCACTTCAGGATTTTAAGTACTTTTTGGTGATCTTCTAAGCCTCATTATCTAATATGATCCATTTTGTCCTGGGTGAGGGGCCGGTAGGAATTTCTTGCTGAGATTTTGTCTGTTTCAATGGAATGTTCTTTTGTTGAGTGATTTACACTTCCTTCAAACTGTTCTTATACAGGCACATATTTCAGTCTGTTTCGCCTCTTTGCCATGGTCAGTTCTCATCTCAAACCCATGTAATTGGCTGTTTTTGTTTCTAGTTGTAGCTTATCCTTTCTGTGATTCACTTTAAAACTTTATATTTCTTTAAACTGCACTATATCACAATTTCCCTGAGGATCTCTCCAGGTGACATTACTCATTCACTAAGTTTGATCACACAACGGTCACTCTGAGATAGTTATGTCCATAGCCAGTTGCACAATTTGTTATTTAAAAAAAAACACCGAAAACAAATTTTCTGAACTCCTCTTCCAATATCACTGTTGTCAGTGTGACTGTCCCAGATTATGTGAATATTGAAGTTTCCCAAAATTATTACAATGCCTTTGTTTAAAAAATTCCAATGAATTCCTGTTTTATGCAGTGATGAGCAACGGAATGCTGTTCGGTGGCTAAAACTGTTCTGCTGCTTGTGTCCTTGGCAAGTAGTAGCCAGAATTTACATTCAGACTGACTCTACTTCATGATCTGAGGTCAAATGCTTCCTCTGTAATACCTTTGTTATCCATTATTGTTAGTGTTGCCCATTTTGCCTGAGTTTGCACAAGGTGGTGAACCATTGAATATTTATGCCCACCTTTTGTTCGCCCTGTACGCATGTCTCTCTGGTGTCTAAATCTCTTTTATCTCTGTGTTACAAATCAATCTCCCTTGTTGAAGAGACATTACCCATTCCAAAAAAAAACATAATTTACTCTTTCCCACAATTTCCTGTCACAGACCTATTCCCTGATGTACATTCCCTGATGTAGTAAAACTCTGTCCCATCCTGTTCCTTTCTGCTTGTCTTCAGTCACATTCCCATGCTGCTCCCATACTTCACCTTTTCTCTTTGCATTTGGAAAGCTCATTTCACCTGAACCCTGTCCCAGCATCCTCTGTGTCAGTTTAAAGCCCTATCCCATAAACCTACCAACATGATTGGCCAGGACACTGCTCCCAGCACGGTTCCAGTGGGACCATCCTAATGGATTATTTATTAAATCAGGTATGGGATGTGGGTGTCTCTGGCTGACCAGCCTTTCTTGCCCAGCCCTAGCTGCCTTCGAGCTAAGTAACTTGCTCAGCCATTTCAGAGGGCAATTGGAGGCAAACACTTTGCTGTGGGTATGTCGTGTAGACCACGTGAGGATGAGTAGATATCCTTATCTAAAGGACAAGTATTTGGATTTTTGTACATCAGCAATGGTTTCATATATATTGATGGATTGTTAATTACTATTTTTAAAATTATTAATTTTAAACTCCACCATTTCGGATGTGGGATTCAAACCCTCTTCCCCTGAACATTAGCTGAGGCTTTGGACACATGCTCTAGCAATAATACCACTCGGCCATCACTTCGCCTGCTCACTGGTTCCTCATCCCTGAGCACTGATACCAGGACATCATGAAGCTAAACCCGTTCTTCCAACATGACTGTGTGATCCTGAAGTCTTCCTGCACTCTGGTGATATCACTCAGTCTCTCTCCATGTGGTATCCCTCACTGTGTGGGTCTAATTGCTGCCTGTGTCAGCTCCTCCCGCTCTTCCAGTTACTCCAGATCCTGAGCCAACAGAATTCTCCACTCCAGAGAGACACAACAGCACAACCCAGGGATGGAGTGGGATTTTCCAGATATCTGTGGGGCTCATTTCCATTCTCCATGTGTAACCCTCACTGCATCAGTCTAAGTTTCTATTTTGTCTATTTCTGTGTCTCCTTTAGGTATTTAGGAAGTTCCTGACTCAATAGACCTCCCAATCGCTGGGGGTCTCGTCCAACACCCCATTGAAGATGGTTGGTCAGCCAGAGTGACAAAGGGCAGGGAGATGTGGAGTCTTCAATACATCCTGGAGTGAGGTAAGATCACTCATAGTGTACAGAGCAGAGAGCAATGAGAGGGCTCCAAACATCGCTAACAAGACATGATATAGATACAGTGCTGGATGGGGAGCACAGTACAGTACAGACACACCCCAGACTCAATCACCACCTCTACTTTAATGTATGTTGCACTGAGACAGCATGGGGAATTCAGAGTTATCAATCCAGTCCTGTGCTGTCTTAGTGAGCATCAGAACAACAGAGGGGCAAGTAAGCCACCGACGGAGGTTTGGGAATGCTGCCTGGGATCTTTCTGTTCTGTGTTCTCCCTCCATCACTGTGCTAAGACTCACTATTCTGCAACTCTGTGCCTATGGCATGGCTTGTGCACCAGTGTCTTCAGTAATTTTTAATTCCTATAATAGTTCCTGTCCCCGTAACTACCTCCCTTCCCGATAGTCCTCCACATATTTGAAATGTACTGCATTCCAGACTACCATCCTTATCGCTGTAACTTGCTTCAGTGTCTACAACATGCCTTATTATGGTACTGTAATCCTCTTTAACTGGATACAGAGTGATACAGCACGGAAACAGAACCTGTGGTACAACTCATCAATGCTCTCCATGTTTCCTATAATGAATGAGTCTCATTTGCCTGCGTTTGGCCCTTATCTCTTCAAACCTTCTCACCTCCATGTACTTGTCCAAATGTCTTTTCCATGTTGTCATTGTTCTTGTTTCTCCCCTGTTCCCCTGGCAGTCCGTCCTGTCTGTACACCATCCTCTGTGGATAATGTTGCCCCTCAGCTCCCTCTTTAAATCTTTGCTCTCCCACGTCCCGTTTGTACTCTCGAGTTTTGGACTCCCTTACCCTTGGCTATTCATCATTCTTAGGCCCAATCCTTGTGACACTCCAATGGTCACAGACCTCCAGTCTGATAAGCAAACCTCCACCACCACCCTCTGTCTTCTACCTTTGAGCCAGTTCTGTATCCAAATAGCTAGTTCTCCCTGTATTCCATGAGATCGAATCTTGCTAATCGGTCTCCCATGGGGAACCTTGTTGAACGCCTTACTGAAGCCCATATAGATCACATCTACCGCTCAGCCCTTTTCAATCCTCTTTGATACTTCTTCAAAAAACTCGATGAAGTTTGTAAGACATGATCTCCCACGCACAAATCTCTATCTCTAATCAGTCCTTGCCTTTCCAAATACATGTACATCCTGTCCCTCAGGATTCCCTCCAACAACATGCCCACCAGCGACGTCAGGTTCACTGCTCTATAATTCTCTGGCTTGTCCTTACCACTCTTCGTAAACAGTGGCACCACGTTAGCTGACCCAAGTCTTCCGGCACCTCACGTGGGACCATCGATGATACAAATATCTCAACAAAAGGCCCAGTAATCACTTTTTTAGCTTCCCACAGAGTTCGAGGGTACACCTGATCAGGTCCTGGGAATTTATCCATCTTTAGCTTTTCAAGACATCCAGCAATTGCTCCTCTGTAATATGGACATTTTGCAAGGTGTCACCATCTATTTCCCTACATTCTATATCTTCCATTTCCTTTTCCCCAGTAAAAACTGATGCAAAATATTTGTTTAGTATCTCCGTCTTTTAAACTTTGTAATTGTAACCACGTCCACCCCTTCCTCAGGAAGTTCATTCCACAATCAAAACACCCTCTGTGTAACAATTTGCCCCCATGTCTTTTTTTGAACATCTCTCTTCTAACCTTAAAAATGTGGTCCCTCCTCTTGAGACTCCCCCATCCTACGGAAAAGGCAACTACCATTAAATCGATCTATATCTCATTTTTAAAAAAATAAACTTTTATAACATCACATCTCAAACTCCAGGCTCCAATGAATAAAGAGTCAGCCTATCCAGCCATTTTTCAGAACTCAAGTCTTTCATATTCAGCAACGTCTTGGTAAATGTCTTCTGAACCCCCTGCAGCTTAATAATATCCTCCCTATAACTGGGCGACCAGAACTCGACAGAGTAGTGCAGAACAGGCCTCACCAATATCTGTGCAATCTCAACATGACGTCCCAAATCCTCCACTCAATGGACTGAGCAATAGTCAGGCATGCCAAGCACTGTCTTATCCATCCTGTGATGCAAACTTCAAGAATTATGTACCTGAACCCGGAGGTCCCTCTGCTCTAAAACACGAACTGAGGTCCGAACATGAATTGTATAAGCTCTACCCTTGTTTGTTTTACCAAGTGCACTTCCTCGCATTTATTCAGATTGAATACCATCTACAGTTTTTCAGCCCATTCACCCATTTCATCAAGATCCCTTTGTAATCTCAAAAAACCTCCTTCCCTGCCCATTATGCCACCCTCCAGCCTTTCCAGCACATCGCACATGGTTGTCAATGGTATAAATATCTTTGCTTGTGGCTCCACAATTTCTTCCCTAGCATCGCACAATATCCTGTGATACAGTTAATCAGGTCCTGGGTCTTTCCATTCCTTTTGTGTTGTAAAATCTCCAGCACCACCTCTTCTATAACATGCCTCTTTTTAAGTCATAGAGATGGGCAGCATGGAAACAGATCCTTTGGTCCAACTCATCTATGCTGACCAGAAGATCTGAATAAATCCATCCCATTTACCAGCATTTGGCCCATGTACCTCTAACCCTTATTATTCATATACCCATCCAGATGCCTTTTAAATGTTGTCATAGTATCAGTATCTGCTACTTTCTCTCTCAGCTCATTCCATACACACACCACCGTGTGCATAAAAAAGCTGCCCCTTCAGTGCTGTTTAAACCTTTCCCCTTCAACCTTAAACCTATGCCCTCGAGTTTTGGACTCTCCAAGCCCTGGGAAAAGACCATGACTGTTTACCCAATTCATACTCCTCATGTTTATATAAACCTCTGTCAGGTCACCCCTCAGTCTCCGATGCTCCAGGGAAAATAACCCCAGCTTATTCAGCAACAATCCTGGCAACATCTTGTCAATCTTTTCTGAACACTTTCAACTTTCACACCATCCTTCCTGTAGTGGGGACACTGGAATTGCAGAGAACTCCAAATGTGGTCTAACGTATTACTCTTGTTCCCTGAGTTCCCCAGTCTTTGTCCACTGTAAATTCTGGAGGGAAAAATGTGTTTAAGTTCTTAGCCATATCCTGCTGTTCCACACATCAATGGTCTCATTGATCTTTAAGGGACACTATTTCGTCTTGAGTTATTCTTTTATTCAATATATTTATACAATCACTCTTGGATTCTCCTTATCATTTTCTGCTGAGGCTATTTCATGTACCCTTTCTGTATTCCTGATTTCTACCCAAAGTGTATTCCTACAGCCCCTGTATATCCTCAGGGATTCCCTTGATCCAGCTGGTTATACCTGACATGTGCCCCCTTTTCCTTGACCAGACCCTCAGTAGACAGCCAGTGTTTCCGAATGCTGTCAGCATTGACCTGCCCACAAACAGGAACATGCTGGTGGTGATCGCTCAATTTATCTCACTTTTAAAATATTCTCACTTGCCAGACTTCCCTTTCCCTGCAAATAGACTCCCCAGTCAGCTTTTGAAAGTTCCTGGCTACTACGATCATGATTGGTCTGGCCCCATTTTATAACTTGAACCTGTGAACCAGCCCTGTCCTTTTCCATTGCTGTTTTCAAACTAATGGAACTGTGGTCAATTTGGCAAAATGCTTTACTCACACCTTAGTCCCTTTCCCTAACTTGTTTCCCAAGGGGAGGTCAGGTTTTGCCCCTTTCTCTTTTCAAGCCATTTACATATTGATTGGGAGTTTTCTGGAACACAATTACCAAATTCCTCCCTTAAACACTGAACACTGGCTGTCCCAGTCTAGGTTTGGAAAGTTTAAAAACCCCAACCATAACAGCCCTATTATTATGATTGATATTTGAGATCTCCTGATATGTTTGTTCCTCAGTCTGCCACTGATTATTCGGGGTCAGCAGGACAATCGTGCCAGAGTGATGACCCATTCTTATTTCTCTGTTCCACTAACATAGTGTCACTGGGCGATCCCACAGGAATATCCTCTCTAAGTACTGACGTAATGATTCATGCAATCAAAATCCACCACCACGCGTCCTCTCTTGCCTCCCCTTCGATGCTTCCTGTAGCATCTCCACCTTGAAACAATGAGCTGCCAGTCCTGCCCCTCCCTCAGCTGTGTTTCTGTGATAACTATAATCTCCCAGTCCCATGTTCCAATCCATGCCCTGAGTTCATCTTCCTTAGCTGTCAGGCCCCTTGCATTGAAATAAATGCAGTTTAATCATCAGTTCCCCCCCCCCCATTCCCTGCTATGTTCTTGCCTGCCTTGTCTGCGGAAATTGCTGTCTTTAACTTGTGCACCAACCTCAATCTTCTTTCTGGCCTTATGACTGTTTATGGTCCAACACCCTGCCAGATTAGATTATATTCTCTCAAGCAGCTCTAACAATTCGCCCCATCAGGATGTGGGTCCCCCTCCTGCTCCCAGTTCAGGTGCCTTCCCCACCCTGTCAACCTGTGCTGACACCTTCAGACATCCAGGGACTTGCCCACCTGTGTTCCTCAGTTCTCCAGGAGGACCTACCCTTCATGATGTACATTCTTCACTGATGAGACTTCCCACAGTGCATTACCTCACAGTGATCAGAAGTAAACTCCATCTGCCATTACTCTGCTCAGTTTATCATCTGATTGATATCTGACTGCAGCCTGAGTCCATCCTCCTCACCTTTTATGTCATCTGCACACCTACTAATGATTCCTTCAGCTTTCACATTGGAGTTATTATTCCACAGAATAACCAACAATGGTTGCTGCACAGATCCCTGTGGTACACCCGATGGTGAAAGCATTTCAAACACTAAGAAGTCTATCCACTAATTTTGTATCCAAATTATCAAAATGCCTTGGATCCCAGTGGCTCTTCCCTTTTGGACCAGCCTTACATGAGGGACCTTGTCAAAGGTCTTATTCAAGTCCATGTAAACCGCATCATCTGCACTGCCCTCATCAATATTTTTACATACCATTTCAAAAAAACTGAACTGAATTCCTCAGACAGTGTCTCCCTCTAGCAAATCCGTGATGACGCTGCCGAGGTGATCCTTGCCTTTTGAAGTGTTGATTCATCCTCACGATTGTTCCCAATAATTTCCCTCCCCCTGCTGTCAGACTATCTGCTCTGTAATTACCTGGCCTATCCCTCCTGCCCTTCTTGAACAAAGGAACCACATTAGCGATCCTCCAGTCATTCAGCACTTCACCTGTGTCCAGCAAAGTATTAAATATATCCACCAGGGCCCCAGCAATCTCCTCCCTTACCTCCCATAGCTGCCTGGGATACATTTCATTGGGCACTGGGGATTTCTCCACCTTTATGACTGTGATAACATTTAATACCTCCTCCTTATTGATCTTTGCATGACCTCATCATCTTAACTGAAATCCCCAGCTATAATGCCTTTCTCCTGTGTGAATACAGACGGGAAGTATTCATTGAAGACCTCACCTACTTCCTCTGGCTCCGTGCACAGATTGTCCCTTTGGATTCTAACAGGCCTCGCTGTTTGCCTGGCAATCCTATTGCTCCAACTATACTCATTAAGTACCTTGTGGCCTGTCCTTAACAGTATCTGCCAAGGATATTTCATTCTCATTATTTGCCCGTCATTTTAAAGATCCCCTTGCACTCTCTATACCTTGGTCGGTCTTTGCCTGTTTTCATCGCATTGTATTTCCATTATCAAACTCATGATATATCTTGACCTGTATTCACTGGAGTTCCTGCCTTTGTCATTCACTCTTTGGAGAACACACTGGCCTTGAATTCTCCCTGTATCACTTTAACATACTTCCTCTTTCTGAATATGAACCCAACAGCAAATAGTTCCTCCCAGTCTGTGTTTGGCAGATCCTGTTCCGTGATCGTGATAATGCCCAGTGATGGTGATATTCTAACGATTAGGGGGCTTCCACAAATGTGACCTCTTCACTTCTGACCTATCCTTATATTTTTCCAAAACGACTTTGAAACCTAGTGTTATGACCATATCACCAAAACCCTATAAAAATCCTTATATCTGTCATCTTGTCTAGCACCGACAGCCCACTCTGTCTGTAACATCCGGCCCATACTGACCTCCCCATCTATGTACCTTCCACCAGCCTATCCAGCACCTGATGCCACTGTAGCCTTCTCACGTCACCACAGCACTCCTCCATCCTGTCCTACAGCACCTCATTACCTCTAACTTTCCACCATCCATTTCACCTCACTGTCTGTACAGAGTCCTCCAGTTCCTACAGCGTTTCCTACCAGCCCTCCCTATGTGTAACGTTCTGAAGCCACCTGAACGCTCCCGAGATCTATAAACTTGCCCTCTCTCTCTCTCTTCAATCTTCTGTGTCTCTGTGACTAACTCCCATCACTACAATATTCCTTACCTCTGACCACCTCCAGTCACTACTAGCCTTCCGAGCTCTCGAACATCCTGCAGCCACTAAAACCATCCATGTGCCTGAAGTATCCTCTCAATTGTTGTAACAACTCTCACCTGCATCTGTCCATAACCTCAGCCAGTCCGTAGAATCCTTGCTAACTCAGTAACCTCACTCAATGTGTACAACTCTGAGTATGACGAACTTCATCCAGTCTCCCCAACTGTCCCTACCTTTAATTGTTGAGAGAATCCACAACCTTCCCTATTGCGTTAACCTCCTCCAGTCCTTCTCATGGACACCATCTATATAAACTTCTCCTGTTCCGTACTATATTTTCCTCCTGTTCCAATAAACCTTTGTGACCTAGTCCAATCTCTGCAGTGCTCTGTATAATCAGCCTCACTGTGCCTGGAACCTGGATTCAATTCCAGCCTTGGCCGACTGTCTGTGTGGACTTTACATGTTCTCCCCCCGACTGTGTGGTTTTCTTCTGGGTGCTCTGGTTTCCTGCCATAGCCCAACATTTGCACGATACGTGGATGGGCCATCATAAATTAGATTAGATTATTTACAGTGTGGAAACAGGCCCTTCGGCCCAACAAGTCCACATCGCACCCGCCGAAGCGCAGCCCACCCATACCCCTACATCTACCCCTTACCTAACTCTACGGGCAAGTTAGCATGGCCAATTCACCTGACCAGCACATCTTTGGAGTGTGGGAGGAAACCGGAGCACCCGGAGGAAACCCACGCAGACACGGGGAGAACGTGCAAACTCCACACAGAGAGTCGCCTGAGGCGGGAAATGAACCCGGGTCTCTGGCGCTATGAGGCAGCAGTGCTAACCACTGTGCCACCGTGCCACCCACAATTGACTGTAGTATTCAGGCAAGTGTGATTTAGGTGTGTTCACCATGAGGAATGCAGGGTTGATTGGAACGGGTGAGGGATGGGTCTGGTTAGGATGCTCTTTAGAGGGTTGGTGTGGACTTGTTGGGCCGAATGGCCTGTTTACACACTGTGGAGATTCTATTCAAGTTATTGTCCAGTCCTGTCAACCGTCCCTGTCTCTTGAACCTTGCCTCATCTCCAATACTCTCCTTATATGTGCAATCTCCAACAGTCTCTAAAACATTCCTTGGCGATGTACGCTTCTCCAGTCCTTACCACGATCGATATGACTATCACCTCTTCCTGCTTTTAGAACAATCCCTATAACTGTTGCCATTTGTTACATCACTCCCAATCACTATTCCATCCTGAAACCCCCAAAAACATTTATATCTCTGTAAACTCATCTGGACTGTCTATACTTTCTTTTGACAGTCCCGTTCTGAGACTTTCTCTATATCAAAAAAGTCATTAAGAGTCGGTAACGCTTATTATTGTAACCTCCCTCCAGCCTTACAGCACTGAGGATCTGTAGAAGCTCTTTTCAAACAGGCAGCCATCTCTGTGTCTGTAATCTCCTCCACTCCCCATAATACATTCTCTCTGAGCTCCTCTGTAGTCCATTCAACACACCCTAACACTGTCTGTATCAGTGTAACCTTCTAAAAAAACACAACCTTCCCTATCTGTGTAAATCCCTACACCAGTCCCTATCCCTCTCAGCTCCGTCTAACAATACAACCCTCCATGTCTGTGTATTCACCTCAGTCCCTACTCACCTTCCTATCTGTGTAACCTTCTCCATGCATTTTTGCTTCAGTCTCTTCAACTGTTCCTGTCAGTGTAATATCTTCCGGACCCGAAAGCTCTCCATCTCTTTAACTTTCTCCGGCCACACATCCCTCACTATCTGTGACCTACTCCTGTCATAGAACCCTCCCTCTGTGAACTGCTCCAACTTTTCAACTTTCCATAAGCTCCTGCAGCTCTTACAGCCCTCCCTGTCTACATAACCTCTTCCAGTACCTAAAACACCATCAGTCTGTGGAGACCCTACCACCATCCCTATCTGTGTTATCCTCTCAGGTCCCTGCAACACTCCCGATCTGTAGATCCCACTCCAATGCCTGTGCCTCTCCCAATCCTGTTCCTCATTAACAATGTAACATCCTCCCGTCACTATCACCCACCCTGTCAATGTAAGCTCCTCCTGCATCTTCATCCACCGACCCATCTCCATAACCTTCTCCAGCTGTTACCCCCATCTGTGTAAACATCACTCTCCACTCGAACCCTTCCTATCACAGGAACTTCGTCCTGTTTGTGCTATGCTCCCTTATCTGTGAAACTGTCTCCAACCAAACTTGCAACCCCAATCTTTCAAAAAAGAATCCAGATTCCACAGCCTCCATGTCTAAGTAACCCCCAGAACCTAAGCCTTCCTATGTCTATAAACATCTTCAGTCACGATGACTCTCCATATCTCTGTTTGTTCTGCCAGATGATACAAAATTCTTTATCTCTGTAATCTGCTCAACTCCCTAAAACAGTCCCTGTCTGTGTAATCCAGCCCTGGCCTACAAACATCCTTATCCCTGTAAACTTCTCTATCCCTCCCAACATTCCCATCTCCATGAACCCGTCAGCCCTACAGCTCTCCACATTTCTGTAACCTCCTGTGGGTCTATGGTCCTCCCTCCCTGTGAAACCACCTCCAGTTCCCACATCCCTCCCAGTCTGGGTCCTCTGCTCCAGATCAGACCATTACTGTCTCTGTAAACACCTCCACTCCTGACAACTCTTCCCATTTGTGTAACCTCGTTCAGACCCCATACTCTCCAGCTTCCTGCATCCTCTTCCTGCATTGCAACCAAAACCACATGTTTATGTAATATCCACCAGTGCTTAAACCTCCCCAACTCAGTAACCTCTTACAGCCCTAACAAAGCAACTAAACTGTGAAACCTCTTAATTCCCTACAATCCTCCCTCCCCAAATGCCTTCATCACCATGAGACCTCACAATTACTGAAACCTCCTTTTGGCGCTGCAACCCTCCTACTGTCTGCAAAATCCTCCTGTCCTGATATTCCTCTCTATCTCTGTAACCCCCACCACCCTCCAGTGCCCTTCTGGGGAACTTTGCAGAGGAGGGAAGATTTGTAAAGTTTGGGCCATGTTACGGAGGTAGAATTCTGGGAATTACGGATTTGGTCGAATGTCTGTGGTGTGCAGATTATTGGTGAGGACTCTAAAGATGGGATTTATGACTACTTGGAAAACCATAGTTAAATTAGTGACAGTCAGCATGGGTTTGTGAGGGGTCAGGTCATGCCTCACAAACCGTATTGAATTCTTTGAGGATATGACAGAATACGTTGATGGCTCATTCAGAAAAGAAGGATGATTGGGATACAGGGAAATCTGTCTGTCTGGATGTAGGATCGGATGGCCCAGAGAAGACAGAGGGTGGCAGCAGATGGAGAGTATTGAGCCTGGAGCTCAGTGACCAGTGGGGTTCTGTCACAATCGGCTCTGGGACTCTGCTCTCTGTGATTATTGTAAGTGACTTGGATGTGGATGTTGGAGAGTGGGTTAGTAAGTTTGCCAATCACAGCAAGATTGGTGGACTGGTGAGGAATGTGGAGGGCTGGTGTAGGTTGCAATGGGACATTGACAGGACGCAGAGCTGGGCTGGAAGTGGCAGATGGAGTTCAATCTGGAAAAGTGTGAAGTGATTCATTCTGGAAGGTCGAATTTGAATACAGAATACAGGGTGAAAGGCAGAATACTTGGCAGTGCGGACGAACAGAGAGATCATGGGGTCTGTGTCCATAGATCCCTCAAAATCTCCACGCACGTTGGTCGGGTTGTTAAAAAGGCATATGTTGTGTTGACTCCCCTTAGAAGGGGATTGACTGGAAGAGCCGTGAGGTTTTACTGCATCTGTATGGCGTCCTGGTGAGACCACACTTGGAATATTGTGTTCAGTTCTGGTCCCCTGTTTACAGGAAGGATGTGCAAGTTTTAGAGAGTGTACACAGGAGATGTACCAGGATGCTGCATGGAATGGAGGGCAGTTCTTATGGAGAACGTTTGAGGGAGCTAAGGCTTTTCTCATTGGAGCGAAGAAGGGGGTGGGGTGACCTGGTAGAGGTGAACAAGATGATGAGAATCACACAGAGAGTGAATTGTCAGAGACTTTTCCTCCTATGGAATAAATGGCCATTACAAAGCGGCATAATTTTAAAGTGATTGAAGGATGGATAAGAGGATAGAGAATGGTAGGTGGTTGGAATGCACTGTCAATGGTGGGATAAAATTAGATACTTTCGGAACATTTAATAGACTCTTGGATAGACACATGGATAACAATAAAATGAAGGGTATGTAGGTTAGTTTGATTTTACAGTTGGATAAAAGGTTGGCATGAAATCATGGCCCAAGGGCCTTGGGCTGAACTGTTTTGCGTTCTATGTTCTGTCTGGTAAACTGAGTAATAAGCTCAGATCAGTGTAAAAGGATATGGCATTCAGGAGGAGCTAGTCAACTGGGTACAAATTTGGCCTGATGGTAGGAGACAGAGGGTTATGGGAGACAAGTTTTTCTGACTGGAGGCATGTGACCAGCGGTGGAGTGAGTCCCCTGTTGTTTGTCATTTGGATAAATGGTTTGGATGGAAATATAGGTTTCCTGGTAAGTAAGGTTTTTGGGTGACACTGAAATTGGTGGGAAAGTGGACAGTGATGAAGGTTATCTATGATCCAACAGGATGAACAGTACTGCTGGGATAGTGGGCTGAAGAATAGCAGATGGAGTTTAATTAGATAAAGGTGAGGTGTTCCATTTTGGTGAAACAAACCAGGGTGGGACTTGTACAGTTAATGTTAGGGCCCTGGGTAGTGTTGTCAGTCAGTGACCCAGGTACACAGTTCTTTGAATGTGGTGTCACAGGTAGACAGGCTGGTGAAGCAGGCATTTGGGATGGCTACCTTCATTCGGGAGAGCATTAAGAGTAAGAGTTGGGATGTCATGTTGTATCTGTAAAAGACATTGGTGGGGCCACCATTAAAACATTATTGATCAGTCGGAAGAATTCATCTAGTTCACTAACCTCCTTTAGGGAAGGACATCAAATATTCTAACCTGGTCTGGCCGACATGTGACTCCAGACCCACAGCAATATGGCTGACTCTGATCTACCCTCTGGGTAATTAGCAGAGGGGTCAAAGAATGTTCTTTCATGCAGTGACACACACACATCCCATGAATGAATATATAAAAATACCGATGTCCCTCCCTACCTCTGCAAACACCTCCAGTTGCAGCAATCCGTCCTGTCTTTGTAACACCCTGACCACTCTCTGTAACACTCTCACCACCTCCAGCACCTTCACCTCTCCCTGTTCCTATCGTGTCAATGAACCCTGACCATGATTCCCCTTCCCACAGCCCCCCTCCTGCGAGCAGACCCATTGCAATCCATTAACATTTACTCCTAAAACACTCTCTCACTTCAGGATTTTAAGTACTTTTTGATGATCTTCTCAGCCTCATAATCTAGTATGATCCCTTTTGTCCTGAGTGAGGGATCAGTGGGAATTTCTTGCTGAGGGTTTTACTGTTTCAATCGAATGACCTTCTGTTGTGTTTTACACTGTTCCTTCAAATGTTTTCCACTGTTCATTTACAGGCACATATTTCAGTCTGTTTAGCCTGTTTACCTTGATCAGTTCTCCTCTCACACGCATGTAATTGGCTATTTTTGTTTCTAGTTGTAGCTTGTCCTTTCTGTGATTCACTTTAAAACTTTATATTTCTTTAAACTGCACTTTATCACAATTTCCCGAAGGATCTCTGCAGGTGACATTACTCATTCACTAAGTTTCATTACACGGTCGCTCTGCGATAGTTATATCTCTAGTCAATTGCACAATGTGTTTTTCAAAGAAACACTGAAAAAATATTCTCCGAGCTCCTTTTCCAATATCAATGTTGTGCGTGTGATTGTCCCAGATTATACAAATATTGAAGTTTTCCAAAATTACCACAATGCCCTTTTTAGAAAATTCCAATGAATTCCTGTGTAATGCAGTGATGAGCAATGAAATGCTGTTCGGTGGCTAAAACTGTTCTGCTGCTTGTGTCCTTGGCAAGTAGTAGCCAGAATTTACATTCAGACTGACTCTACTTCATGATCTGAGGCCAAATGCTTTCTCTGTAATGCCTTTGTTATCCATTATTGTTTTTGTTGTCCGTTTTGCCTGAGTTTGCACAAGATTACGAACCACTGAATATTGTTGTTCACCCTGTATTCATCTCGCCCAGCTGTCTAAATCACTTTTATCTCTGTGTCTCAAATCCATCTACCTTATTACAGCGACGTTGTCCATTTTAAAAAAAAACACAACTTACTCTTTCCCACAATTTTCTGTCACAAATCTATTCGCTGATGTACAATTTTAGTTCAACTCTGTCCCTTCCTGCTCCGTTCTGCTTGTCTTCAGCTGCACTCACATACTGTTCCGATGCTCCATGTTTTTTCTCTGGATTTAGAAAGCTCCATTCACCTGAAGCCTGTCCCTGCATCCTCTGTCATTTGAAAGCCCTGTCCATAAACCTACCTTCATGATTGGCCAGGACACTGCTCCCAGTACAGTTCCAGTGGGACCATCCTAATGGGATTATTTATTGAATCAGGTTTGGGATGTGGGTGTCTCTGACTGACCAGCCTTTCTTGCCCAGCCCTCGCTGACCTTGAGCTGAGTAACTTGCTCGGCCATTTCAGAGGGTCTTTGAGAGGCTGTGGGGATGTCGTGCAGACCATATCAGGATGGGCAGATGTCTTTCCCGAAAGGACAAGTGTTTGGGTTTTTTGTACATCAGCAATGGTCTCATACTTATTTGTGGATTGTTAATTACTATTTTTAAAATTATTGATTACAAATTCCACCATTTCTGATGGTGGGATTCAAACCTGTCTCCCTTGTGAAGGGTAGGCACGACCTACCCTTCACAAAACCGTTTTGACTATCCCTAATCAACTTACTCATCTCCAGATGATTATAAATCCTATCCCCTACAAGCCTTTCCAACACTTTACCCAGAATCAAAGTAAGACTCACAGGTCTATAACTACCAGGATAGTCTCCACTCCCCTGCTCGGGGTGGCATGGTGACACAGTGCTTAGCACTGCTGCCTCAGAGCACCAGAGACCCGGCTTCAATTTCTGCCTCAGCCAACTGTCTGTGTGTATTTTGCACATTCTTTTCGTGTTTGCGTGGGTTTCCTCCTGCTGTTCCGGTTTCCTCCCACAATCCAACATGTGCAGTTTAGGTGAATTGGCCATGCTAAATTGCCCATAGTGTTAGGTGAAGGGGTAAATGTATATAAACATGTTTATATAAATGTCTGTAGGTTCACCCCTCAGTCTCTGATGCTCCAGGGAAAATAGCCCCAGCCTATTCAGCAACAACCCTGGAAACATTTTATTAATCTTTTCTAAACCCTTTCGAGTTTCACAAAATCCTTCTGACAGCAGGGAAACTAGAATTGCATAGTGTACTCCAATTGTGTTGTAACGTAGTAATCTGAGTACCCCAGTCTTGGTGCACAGTAAGTCCTGGAATGAACAATTTGTTTAGCATCTTAGCCATATCCAGAAGTCATGCACATCGATGGCTTCATTGATCTTTTAAGGGCCTCTGCTTTGTTCCGAGTTAGTCGTTTACTCTTATTGTATCTATATTATCTAAAATCAGTTTTGGATTGTACTCGTCCTTCTTTGCCGAGGCGATTTCATGTCCCCTTTCTGCATTCCTGATTTCCATCCTACAGTCCCTGTGATCCTCAGGGATTCCCTTGATCCAGCTGGCTATACCTGATAAGTGCCCCCTTTTCCTTGACCAGACCCTCAATAAACAGCCAGTGTTTCCGAATGCTGTCAGCATTAACCTGCACACAAACAGGAACATGCTGGCGCTGATCGCTCAGTTTAACTCACTTTTAAAATATTCTCACTTGCCAGACTTCGCTTTCCCTGTAAATAGACTCTGCAATCACCTTTTGAAAGGCCCTGGCTAATACGATCAAGATTAGACTGGCCCCATTTTATAACTTGAACTTGTGGACCAGGCCTGTCCTTTTGCATAGCTGTTTCCAAACTAATAGAACTGTGATCACTTTGGCAAAATGCTTTCCCACCACCACCTCAGTCCCTTTCCCTACCTTGTTTCCCAAAGGGAGGTCAGATTTTGCCCAATTCTGTTTTCAGGCCATTAATATATTGATTGCAAGTTTACTGGAAATCAATTACCAAATTCCTCCCTTGCAAACGCTGAACACTGGCAGTCCTGGTCTAAGATGGAAAGTTAAAAAAACATCTACCAAAACAGCCCTATTATTATGATTGACATTTGAGATCTCCTGACATATTTGTTCCTCAGTCTGCCACTTGTTATTAGGGATTAGTAGGACAATCAAATCGAAGTGATGACCCATTCTTATTTCTCAGTTCCACTAACATAGCTTTGCTGGGTGATCCCACAGGAATATCCTAAGTACTGCTGGGATGAGTCATGCAATCAAAACCCATCACCACACATCCTGTCTTGCCTCCCCTTCGATGCTTCCTGCAGTCCCTCTACCTTGAAACAATGAACTGCCAGTCCTGCCCATCCCTCACCTGTGTTGCTGTAATAACTATAATCTCCCAGTCCCATGTTCCAATCCATGTCCTGAGTTCATCTTCCTTCGCTGTCAGGCCCCTTGCAATGAAATAAATGCAGTTTAATCATTAGTTTTCCGCCATTCCCTGCTATGTTCTTGCCTGCCTTATCTCTTGAAATGGCTCTGTTTAACTTGTGTACCAGCCTCAATCTTCTTTCTGACCCTTCGACTGTTTAAGATACAACACCCTGCCAGATTAAATTATATCTTCTCAAGCAGCTCTAGCAATTCGCCCCATCAGGATATGGGTCCTCCTCCTGCTCCCAGTTCAGGTGCCTTCCCCACCCGGTCCACCTGTGCTGACACCTTCAGGGATCTTTGAGTTGCCCACTGAGGTCCCTGTGTTCCTCAGCACTCCGCAAGGTCCAAGCATTCATTTTGTCTGTCCTTCGCTTATCGTACCTCCCACAGGGTATGACCTCACATTGATCAGAACTAAACTCTACTCAGATTATCATCAGATCGTCATCAGACTGTAGCCTGAGACCATCCCCTTCATTCTGAACAACATCCTCACCTTTCATGTCATCTGCAAACCGATTAATGATATCTTCTGCTTTCACATCGAAGTTATTATTCCCCAGAATAACCAGCGATCGTTCCTGCACAGATCCCTTTGGTACACTCGCTGGTGAAACAATTTCAAACACGAAAAAGATTATCCACCAATTTTGTTACCAATTTGCCAACTTGCCTTGGATCCCATGGGCTCTTTCCTTTTGGATCTGCCTTCCATGTGGGAACTTGTCAAAGGCCTTAATGAACTCCATGTAACCCACATCATCTGCACTGCCTTCTTCAGTATTTTTTGACACCATTTCAAAGAGCTAAACTGAATTCCTCCGATAGTATCTTCCTCTACCAAATGCGTGATGACTTATCCGAGTTGATCCTTGCATTTGCAAGTTTTGATTCATCCTCAGGGTGGTATCCAATGATTTCCCTCCCCCTGCTGTCAGACTCTCTGCTCTGTAATTACCTGGCCTATCCCTGCTGCCCTTCTTGAACAAAGAAACCACATTAGCGATCCTCCAGTCATTCAGCACTTCACCTGTGGCCAGCAAAGTAGTAAATATATCCACCAGGGCCCCAGCAACCTCTTCCCTTACCTCCCATAGCAGCCTGGGACACATTTCATTGGGCACTGTGGATTTCTGCCCCTTTTTATGCCTGTGAAAATATTTAGTACCTCCTCCTAGAACCTCACCATCCTGTCTGATATCCCTGGCTACAATGCCTTTCTCCTGCATGAATACAGATGGGAATTATTCATTGAAGACCTAACCTACTTCCTCTGGTTCCATGCACAGATTGTTTCTTTGGTTTCTAATAGGCTTCACCCTTTCCTCAGTTACCCTTTTATTCTAACTCTTCTGACAAAGTACCTTGTGGCTTTTCCTTCATAGGATCTGTGAAGACCCTACAATCCTTTCAGGTCCCTGCAGCATTCCGATCTGTAGAACCCACTCAATGCCTGTGACTCTCCCAATCCAGTTCCTATAAGATTCCCTATCTGTGTGACATCCAACCGTCGCCAGCACACACCCTGTCAATGCAAGCTCCTCCAGTCTCTCTATAAATCCACCCCTCTCTATAAATCCACCCTTGTTATCTCCTGAAAAATCTGTCTGATTCTACATCCTCCATGTCTAAATAACCTGCACAACCTAAGCCTTCCTGTATCTATGAACATCTACTGTCACGACTACCCTCCATATGTCTGTATGTTCTTCCGTCTGTACAAACGTCTTTACCTCTGTCATCTGCTCCGTTCCCTAAGCACTCCCTGTCTGTGTGAACCTCCCCAACCTGACAACATCCTTATCCCTGTAAAGTGATCCATCCTCCCAACTTCCCCATCTCCATGAAACCCCTGTAGGCCCTCAGCTCTCCACATTTCTGTAACCTCCTGTGGCTTTATGGCCTTTCCTTCCTGTGAAACCACCTCCAGTCCCCACAACCCTCCCAGTCTGGGTCATCTGCTCCTGATCAGACCATTGCTGTCTCTGTAAGCTCCGACAATCCTAGCGACCCTTCCTATTTGTGTCTCTTCCTTCACTCCCCATCCTCGCCAGCGTTCGGAAATCTCTTCCTGCCGTTGGAACCCTCCCTATTTAGAACATGGAACAGTATAGCACAGTGCAGGCCCTTCAGCCCTCGATGTTGTGCTGATCTTTTGTCCTACTCTAACCTATGAAGGTTTTCTGCAGAATCCACCAGTTTTAAACTCACCCTATTTGGTACATTCCTCCAGTCCCTACAACACTCAAACTGTGAAACTTCTTCAAGTCCCTCCAATCCTCCTTAGCTCTCTGACCTCCTTTATGAGCATCAACCCTCAAAATTACCAAAGCTCCTTTAGTCACTGCAATGTTCCTTATATCTGCAAAACCCTCCAGTCCTGATATCTCTCTCTTTCTCCATAACATCCCACTTTTTCCAGTGCCTTTCTGGGGAACACCACAGAGGATGGAAGATTTGTAGAATCCTGTCCATGTTATAGAGGTAGGAAGGGCTGCCGAACCTGAAGGGTGGTACTAATCTCGGAAGGGACGTGGATCCTGCAGGAGGTTAGAGGTAGCAGGATTCATAGAACCTGCAGGATGGGACTGAGAATGGGTTGTGGAACCTGAAGGATGTTACAATTTGAACCACAGATCTTTTTTTGACTGGACCATTGGACTGATCGTAATGTCCTAACTCTGGACATCTTTACCAGAATAGCTGGGCACAGTTTCAGATTCCCAGGCTGGGAGATGTGAGTTCAGATGTGAATCTATTTACCCATTCTGTCTGTGTGCCTGACACTGACCTCGTGCGGCTCTGGTACACAGCACTCTCCGTGCATCTGGTAACCTCCAGATCGATGTTACTGACCAGAGCTCACCTCATCGAAGCCTTCATTTGGAATGTTCTTTATTTTAATATTTTTAAGTGGTAGTTGAATGAGATGCAGGATTATGAAGTTTCCATTTTGAGAAAATGAATTTTTTACCTTTAACCCTGACCCATGCAATGGAGTTTTGTTTTTTTCCGTTGTTTTCTGCAGACTGTCACTCAGAGGATTGAGTAACCAGGGAATCTGAGTGCAGCTGGTCTTTGCATGGGAGAGCGTGTACTTACCAGTTTATATCGGCTAGGAGAATGTATAACTGTGGAAAAACCTCACCGACCCGTTAAGGGGTGAGTGCACTGGGCCCTGAGCACCAGGAGCTGGGAAACCTCATGCTGTTTGTATGTGGGGCATGGCACCAGACTGGGTGAGAGCAGTTCCCTGAGTAAATAAGAGGTATGGAGCTTGGGATCGTCCTGCTGTGTTTGACCTTGTGCCATATCGTTACCTCCTTCTCATGAGTGAGCGTGTTATGTTCTCCAGTCCTGACAGTGTCCACTCCCTGGAAACCCTTCCAGCTGTTGAACACTCTCTTCTCTCTCATGCTGTCCAGCCCTTCCAACCTGGCCTTCGTCTCGTATCTCCTGCAGCCCCAAACGACCTTACTCTTTGTTATTGCATTGCCTTGCTTTGAGCTGTGTGGAAGTAGATTTGGGCCACTGAGAAATATGATAACGCCCCCACTCTCCATTTTGGTCAAACATTTCTGCTTGTTTGTCTCTCTCCCATAAGGGGAAGTGGACATCCTCTCAGCATCCACCCTGTCCATTTTCCTGAGGATATGTACATTTTAATGAGGACAACTGTCCTCCTGATGACCGTCAGTGACACAGCACCGAAGTGACATGTTTATATTCCTCTATTCTCTGTGACTGTTTCCTTTTGCTCCATCCCTCCCTCATTCTGAAACCTCCCCCCACCCCCCAGTCTGGACAGTGCTCCAAACCAATAAGTCCTGAGAATGCTCCAACCTCCCTGTCTCTGTAAACTCCTCACACTCCTACAATCCTCCTTGTATGTATGAACCCCTCCAAGCTTCTACAGTCCAACCAAATTATTGCATCTCCTACAGCCCTCACCATCTCTGTATCCTCCAGTCACTACATTTCTCCATGCCTCTGAACACCACTCCAGCCCCTTCAAATCTGTCAATCTCTGCAAGGTCCTGCAGTTCCACAAAACAGCCATCAACGTGGAACCTCCACCAGAGACCACTACCCTCTGTATCTCTGTAATCCCCTGCTGTTCTCTCTATCTCTGTTGCCAGCTTCAGTCCTGACAACCCTACTTCCATGTACAACATCAAGTCCCTGTAATCCTCCCAATCGGTGCAACCTCCATCAGACCTTACAACACTGCCATGGTCTCTGACTGCTTGCAGTAAATTCAAACTTCCGCAATTGTATAACATATCATTTCTCCATGCGCCTCTCTATCATGATGAGCTGCTCCAATCCTGACAAACTTTCCTGCCTGTGTACATCATTAAGTTGATACATCATTTCTCATTCCTGTAATGTCCTGCACACCCTACAATCCTCTGTTTTTGTGAGTTCTGCCAACCATAAGTACTCTCCCTATCTGTGTAAATGTCTCTAGTCACTCCAACCCCTTTACTATGTAGCCCTCACCAGACCCTAAAGCCATCGCTATATGTGTAACGTCCTTCAGGTCTATAATCCTCCAACTTTTTGAAACCTGCTCTGACCGTTGCAACCCCCATTATTTCGTAACATTAATTAGTCTGTAAAACCATCCCTATCAGTGTGTTCTCCTCCACTGTGTATCACGAAATCATGAAGGGTGTAGACACGGTGGATAGAGACAAGCTTTTTCCCAGGGTGAAGGATTCAATAACAAGAAGTCAGGATTTCAAGGTGCGAGTGGAAAGTTTAAGGGGGGGTACACGTGGCAAGTACTTCACACAGAGGGTGGTGGTTGTCTGGAATGCGTTGCTGGCAGAGGTGGTAGAGCCAGGTACGGTAGATTCATTTAAGATGTGTCTGGACAGATGCATGAGTAGGTGGGGAGCAGAGGGATACAGATGGTTAGGAATTGGGCGACAGGTTAGACAGTATATTTGGATCGGCTCAGGCTTGGAGGGCCAAAGGGCCTGTTCCTGGGCTGTAAACTTCCTTTGTTCTTTGTGTACAACACTCCTGGTCTGTGTAATCACTTTAAATCCTTCATTTCCTATATATCTATGTATTGGTGTGACTGTTTTGAGGCCATTATATTCTCCTTTCTATCTGTAAACAGCTCCACACATACTGCAGCCTTTCCTTTACTCATAAGCGACTCAATTCTCTCTCAACCCTTTCTATGACTGTAACCTCCTCCAGTCTCAACACACCTCCCTATCCCTATCATATTTTCATACATGCACAACACTCACACTCACTGAAATATCTTCCAGTGCTTAACTTTCCCTCTAACTTTCCCCAGTCCATAACTTCCTCCCCAGCCCTGGAACATTCTCCAGTCCATACTATCCACCCTATGCCTGTAACATTCTCCTGTGCATACCATCCTTACTGTCTGTTTAATATTCTGGAGACCATACTAATTTCCTTATCCCTGTAATATTCTCCAGTCCATACCATCATTCCTATCCCTCTTAACTGTTGTTAAATGTACCACATCTATTATCCTGTGAATGATTCTACACCCCGCTCAACGTAATTCCTATAATGAGCCACAATTCGACAGAAATCCCTATCTGGAATCTATTCAAATCAGCATTATCTCTGTAATTTCCTCCAAACAATAAATCTTTTCTCCTGCGAACTTTCTCTAGCAACTGTAACTATCCTTAATCCTGTCCAGCCCCCAAACGTCTCTCTAACTTTATGACCTCTCTCCATCCCTCAAAGACCCACTTTCAGCAAAACGTGCCCTGCATTTGCAACAAGGCAGATGGAATGACAGCATTACCTGTAGTGAACAGATATGATCGAACTATGATTATGGAGATGTGGCTGCCGAATAACCATGGATAGGATGTGATTATTGAAGGATTTCAGCAGCATCAGCAAAACGCCAATCAAGGTCCATTTGTTAGGTAGTCAGTGCATCAGTGAGACAGCCAGTTTAAACTGGGAATCAAAATTTAGAGTAACTTTGGTGGAGGTGAGAAATAGCAAGGGAGACCTGGAAGATCAAACCACAATCCATTGAAGCTATGGTGGTTGATAAGTTGGATACAACATTTTCTTGGTGATAGTAGTCAGAGGAATGTGGAGCAGTGAATTTCGGATTGGAGGTCTGTAGCCAATGGTGTTTCACAAGGATCAATGCTGCGATTTCTGTTTGTAATTTATCTCTGTGATTAAGATGAAAAGGTCAGCAGTTTGATAAGTAATTTTGCAGATGACGTTTGGAAAGGCATGTAACGTTTAGGGGAAATTAGGGGAATTAAAGATAGTGAAGAAAATTGTTAAAGGTTGCAGCAGTGGAACTACGAGAACTCTAGGCACAGAAATTGCAAATTGAATTTGATTGGGTTAAGTGTGAAGTAATGCATTTATGAAGTCAAATGGAAGAGGGAAGTACACTAATTGGAAACGTTGATAAACATTGATAAATAGATGACCTTGGGTGCAAATCCGGAGCTCCCTTAAAATAACAACACAGCAGGATGTGTTAGGAAAGGAGGAGTATGGTATGCTGCCTTTCATTGGTCACAGTATTGTGTTCAGACAATTGCATGTCTTGGTGTGACTGAATGAAACTTCATTCGGCCATTTCTGGAATGTTGCGTGTCGTTGTCATCGCCACACTACAGGAAGGATGTGGAGACTTTAGACAGGGTGCAACAGGGGGTTACCAGAATGTTGCCTGGATGAGAATGTATTTACTATAAGGAGCTTGGACATAGTTAGATTATTTTGCGAGAGTATCGGAGGCTGAGGGGTTACCTGTTCCAGTTATATACCATTAGGAGAGATGTGAATAGTGTGGATAGTTGGAATCCTTCTTCCAATGTAGCAATATCAAATACTAGGGCGCCTCAGTTTAAGGTGAGAGTCAGAAGTTTTAAGTGAGATGAATGAGGCTGGTTTTCTGTACAGAGAGGGTGCAAGCTGCTCAGGAGGTGGGAGATGTGGCAGCGAGAGTAAAGTTATGAAGTGGCATTTAGACAGACACATGAACAGACCGAGAATAGAGGGATATGGACTATGTGCAGGCAGATGAGATTAGTTCAGATCAGCAACATGGTCAGCACAGCCATGGTGGACTGAAGGGCCTATTACTCTGCTGTACTGTTCTAGTTTCTAACTTCACGGCATCTACCCTGTCAAAGCCCCTCAGAATCCTAGATGTTTCAATGAATTTCTCTCCCATTCTTCAAAACTCCAATGGATTCAAGGGCAATCTACTCCACCTCTTCTCATTGGAAAATCCCGCCATCTCCAGGATCAGCCGAGTGAACCTTCCCTGGCCTGCCTCTAATACAAGAATGTCTTTCCTGAGGGCACTCATACTGTTCAATATAATCTAGGTTGGCCTGACTTGTACCTTGCATCGTTTTAGCAAGACCTCCCTATTTTTAGACTCCATTCCCTTTGTAATAAATGGCAGAATTTGATTTGCCTTCTCTATGACCTGATGATCCTGTAAGCTACCTGTTTCAGATTGATTCACAAGGATTCCCAAAACCCTTTGTGCAGTCAGTTTGAAACCAAACGGTGTTAGCCTGACAGTGAGTCAGGAACATGCTGGAGAATATTGTGAAGGATACAGCAATAAACAATAAATGGACTCTTAGAAACAATGGGCAACATATGAGTTTACAAAAGGGGAATATTTTTAATGCTGTTGAAATGGTGTGACCATGAATGGCAGGATAGATAAGGGTGGGGGAGGCAAGTAGCGGTAGGGGGATATTTTAATTTTCAGAAGCATTTTGACAAGTTTCATCAAGGGCTAAATTATAACGACGGAGAGAATAGGGCCCCTGAACGGTCAATGAGGCTATCTGTGTGGAATCACTGCTGATGGGGATGATCTGAAACAACTATTTTGCTTTAGGATTTATTATGGAGAAAGACATGGAAGCTCGGGAATTTGAGAAAATACATAGTGATGTCTTGAACAGAGTTCACATTGGAGAATAGGAGGTGCTGGATGTCTTAAAATTCAAAAGAAACTTCATAAAACCATGGGATATGATCAGATGTATCCCAGCACCTTGTGAGAAGCGAGGGAGTAAATCCTCACAGAAATATTTGCATCATCAACAGCCTCTACAGACCAGTGAGACTGATGGCGGAGGTGGGTAAGTCGATGGAGGAAATTCTGAAAGAAAGGACAATGGAGGTAGACAAGTGAGAGGTCAAAGCAGAGCAGTACACGATGTCCACACGAAATTTATCAAGGCCTTTGACAAGGTTCTGCATGGCAGACTGGTTAGTAAGTTTAGATCACCCATAACCAGGGAGCGCTCACCAACTGGATACAAAACAGGATTGACGGTAGGAGACAGAGCATGTTCATAGAGGGTGACTGCTCAAACTGCAGGCCTGTGACCAACGGTGTGCCCTGGGGTTCGGTGCTGGGTCACTGTTGTGCATCATTTATATAAATGGTTTGGATGAGAATAGAGGAATCATTGTTAGCAAGTTTATGAGTTACACTGAAATTGATGGAATAGTGGACAGTGAAGAGTGTTATCTAAGAATACAATGGGATCAACAGTACTGCTGGGCCAATGATGTTAGGAATAGCAGGTGGAGAAATGCATGATGTTGCATTCTGGTAAAGCAGACCAGGGCTGGACTTGTACAGTTAATGTTCTGGCCCTGAGTAGTATTGCCGATCAGAGACCCAGGGATGCAGGTAGACAGTTCTTTGAAAGTAGCATCACAGGTAGACAGGCTGTTGATGAAGGTGTTTGAGGAGGTTAACTTCATTAGGTTACAGCATTGAGAGCAGGAGTTGGGATGTCATGTTGTATTCGTACAGGACATTCGTGATGCCACCATATAAGCATTGTTGATTATCTGGAAAAGCGCAACGAGTTCACATATATCCTTTAGGGAGGGACATCTGACATTCATACCTGGTCTGGCTCACATGTGACTCCAGACCCACAGCAACATGGCTGACTCAGAGCTACCACTGGGCAATTAGCAGTGGGGCAATGTATGCTGGTTCAACCGGTGACATCCTCAGGTCATGAATGAATCAATGAAAATACATGACCCTCCCTATCTCAGCAAACAGCTGGAGCAATTCGTACTGGTTTGGTAACACTGTTCAGGCCCTGGGCACTCTGTGCAACACTCTCACCACCTCCAGCACCTTTAATTCTCCCTGTTACTATCACCTGATTAAACACTGACAATGTGTCCTATTCCTACTGCACCCCTGCTCGGGGACTCCTTAGTGATCCTTGAACAAATGCGTCCACATTCCTAAACATTGGGTACTTCAGAATTGATCGTTTTTTTTTCATCTCTTAATGAAATCTGGTAACTCCTGGGAATTACTTGGCCAAGATCTTCCAAAGTAGGGGAGGAGCATTGGGTAGGTGTCGAGCACCTTGAGACTTGCTGTGGTGAAAATGGGGACCCAGGAGTAAACAGCACAAGGAGCTCGCTGTCACACCAACGCCACACCCACCCCCTTCCCACAGCCACCTTCTGCCCCAAGTGTAACAGAGTCTGTGGAAGGTCACATCGGTCTGTACAGCCACCTACAGACTCCCCCTGAAAGTGGGAGAAAGTCAGCCTCAGCTTTGACCCATCACCAATGAGATAGTGAGATAGGAAGATTGAATTCCCTCACAATTATCCCAGTGCCCTTATTACAAAATCCAATTATTCCCTGTTAATGCAGTGTCGAACAATGTAATGCTGTAAATGGGCCTTATCACTGTCTTTCCAGTTTTGAGTTCTGACCCTTATTACTCAGAATTTGGTTTCCTCTTGCTTGATAATCTGAGGCCACATATTTTCCTGGTAATCCCAATTGTTATCCCTAACTGTGGGAGTCCCCCATCCTGCTTGCCATTCTATCTGGTTTTCCACAATGCTGTGTAGCTGTGAATATTGATGACCCATCTTTGTGTTCACCCTATGACCATGTCTCCGTGATGGCGAGTGAAATCACAAATTAAGAAACAGTAATTTTTACCACAATTTCCTGTCACAAACCTAATTTCAGTTAAACTCAGTCCCTTCTTGTTTCTTCCTGTTTGTCTTTAGCCACATCTCCATGGTTTTCCAATATTTCAAGCTTTCTCTTTGGATTTGGGAATTTCCTTTTACCTAAGTCCTCTCCCTCCTCATCTGTGTCATTTTAAAGCAATTTGATTGACCAGGGCACTGGCCCCACCACAGTTCCAGTGGAGCCCATCCCAATATAATGGCTGACTCCTCCCTGAGGACTGGGAGCAGTTCCCACTGCATCCGAACCACGTCTTCTGACACGATTGTGTGATCCTGATACCTTCCTGCACTCTGGTGGTATCACCCAGTATCTCTCCATGTGGTATCCCTCGATGTGTAGGTCAATTTGCTGCCTCTCTCAGCGTTTCTCTCTCTCTCACAGCTGGTCTGAGATCATGAATCAACAGAATTCTCTAAACCAGACAGATGCAGCAGCGCAGGCCAGGGATGGAGACTGGGATTTACCAGATCTCTGCTGAACTCTGTGCCACTCTGCATGAGTTATCCTCACTGCATCAGTCTAATTTCCCATTCTGTCTATTTCTCTGTCTCATGCAGGTAATCAGGATATTCCTAACTCCTGTCTCATCCATCACCTCATTGAAGACGCTTGGTCAGCCAGAGAGAGATGGAGAGGGAGAACTTGAGCCTTCAGTAAATCCTGCAGCCGGTAAGATTACTCACAGTAAACAGCACAGGAAGGGGTTCGTGGCCTTCTCTATTCAGACCTGGAAGACAGGACACAGATACAGAGGTGGGCAAGGAACAGCAACATTCTAGGCTTCATCCCCACTATCTTGTGAGGGTCCTGCTCTCACCTCTGCTGTACTGGTCCTCCCTGAGACAGTACAGGGGATCGCAGGCATCAATCCTGGCCCATGCTGTTTTAGTGATCTCTGTAATATCCTCCAGTCCCAATAATCCTTCCTCTGTTTGGAATCTCCTCTCGTCCACACCATTCTCTGTCTCTGTCTTTATCAGGTTCTCCAATCCCTAACAACCTAATCCCTAAACGTCTGCAGTAGATACTAAATTTCTTCATCCCTGTAAACCCTGACAGCCCTGTCTATCTCTGTGAGCTTCTCCCACCAATACCACCCTCCGTGTCAATGTATTTGTCTTTAACCTCTCCTTCGGTCCCTACCTATGTAACCTTCTCCTGCTCCTACAACCCTTCCTTAGCTGTGGAAACAATTGTAATCTCCTTATCGTTCTCCAATTCTTCGATGTTAATCTTTTAAAATTTCACCCCTGTTCCCAACTCCAAACGCCTCCCGACCACAGGACCCTCTTTCAGTTTGTGTAACCCTCCCCATCTGTGTAACTGTCTCCAACCCAGTAACCTGGCATTCTCCATTGCCTTCCTATCTATGTAGCCTCCAGAATCTTGAAGCCTTCTGATATCTGTAAACGTCTTCAGTCACGACAACCTTCTGTATCTCTGTTAATATACACAATACTCTTCTCCCTGCAACACCCCCTGTCCGTGCCTCTCCATCTGCCTGCCTCTCCCTACATCCATCCCTACCCCATCTCCAGAATCTAACCCAGCTCCCTCTATCATTGTAAATTCCTCCAATTCCCAAACATCTTTGGCCCACTGACATTCTTGTCCAGATGTAACTCTGTTTAACTCTAACATCCTTGAGACCCTGTAAGCCTCCCTATCTCTGTAACCTCTCCCCATTTGTTCAAACACCCACTACTGCGGAATGACTCCCTTTATTCGACATAAGGCAGATGGAATGATAGTGAACAGATATGATGGAACTGTCATTCCGGAGATGTAACTGCAGAATGACCATCACTTGTAAGGGAATATTGAAGGGTTGTTGCGTTAGAGTCATACAGTCATAGAGATGTACAGCATGGAAACCGAACCTTCGATTCCAACCCATCCATGATTACCAGATATCCCAACCCAATCTAGTCCCAAGAGGCAGACGGGGCAAAAAGCCAACATGTTGTGAAGAAAGGATGAGGTTAATGCATTAATGAGACAGTCATATGGATCTGAAGATCAAGATTTGGAGTCTATTTGGGTGGAGCTGAGAATAAGCAAGCAGCAGCAACCATTAGCAGGAATTATTTTATAGGCACCAGACAGTGATGGTAATGTCAATATGGTTACAGTCAGGGCACTGAATGTACCGGCAGCAAGGGCAGTACAGTAACTGTGATGATGTCAAAATCCTGAAGAAAGTTAGGATATTGAGGGACATTGATATACAGAAGGATCTTGGTGCAAGTCAGTAACTTCATAAAAATGGCAATAGAAAGCACCCGGAGGAAACCCTCGCAGACACAGGGAGAATGTGTAAACTCAACACAGTCCGTCGCCTGAGGTGGGAATTGAACTCGGGTCTGGCGCTGTGAGGCAGCAGTGCTAACCACTGGACCACCGTTTGTGGGCGGCACAGCCTTCATCGGTCACAACGTTAGGTATCGTGGTTTGCATCTGATGTTGTAATTGTACAGAACTTCTGTTTGGCCACATTTGGAGTACTGTGTGCAGTTCTCATCTCCACACAATAGGGAGGATGTGGAGCTTTGGAGAGGGTACAAAAGGGGTTTATCAGCATGTTGCCTGTGTTAGGGTTTTTAAGGGTGTGTTAGGTGTAAGAGGAAACTAAATGAAGTTGGATTGTTTTACGAGAGTATCAGAGGCTGACAGGCAACCAGGTACAGGAATATAACTTTAGGAGAGGGACAGATAATGTAGATAGTCGGAATCTCTTTTCCAATGTGTAAGCTTCAAGTACTAGAGTGCATAGGTTTAAGGTGAGAAAGAGAAAGTTTAAACGAGATGTGTGAGGCAAGTTTTTTTTTACATAGTGAGTGGAGGTTACTGAGGGATTTTGTCGAAGCAGAAATGTGAGTAAAGTTTTGAAGTGGCATTTAGACAGAAACGTGACAGGTAGAGAATAGAGGGATATGGACCATGTGCAAGCAGATGGTATGAGTTAGAGTATTATCTTGGACAGCATAGACGTGGTGGGCCGAAGGGCCTGTTGCTATGCTGTACTGTTCTATTTTCTAACTTCCCAGCATCTGCCCGATCAGAACCCCTCAGAATCTTGGATGTTTCATTCCATTTCTCTCTCATTATCTAAACTTCAATGGGTTCAACATCCACGTCCTCCACCTCTTCTCATTAGAAAATCCCTCCATTCCCAGGATCAGCCGAATGAACCTTCTCTGGACTGCCTCCAATACCTTTCCTTCAGGCACTCACACTGTTCATAATATTCGAGGTGTGGTCTGACTTGTACCTTGCATAGTTTTAGCCAGACCTCCATGTTTTTAGACTCCATTCCCTCTGTAATAAATGCCAGTATTTGATTTGCCTTCTCTATTACCTGCTGACTCTGTGAGCTACCTTTCTCAGATTGATAAACAAGAACTCCCTCAACCCTTTCTGCTGTCAGTCTGAAACCAAGTAGTGTTAGCCTAACAATAAGTCGGGACCAAACTGAAATTGTTTGAAAGGATATGTCAATATACAATAACTGGCCACTTAGAAAGCCAATTGATTAAAAGAGAATTTGTTTTTGAGCCTATTGGGTTTAGTTTGTTGGTGCGAACATAAATGCAGACTTGTAAGGGTGTAGGAGGGGTGGAGTGGTACGGGGGATATGGTGTATTTGAATTATCAGAAGCCTACTATGCAGGTTTCAATAAGCTAAACAGTATCTTTGTAGAGAATAGGGCATCTTAAATATTAATAAGGTCGCCTGTGTGTGGAACCAGAGGAGATGGGTGACGTATTGGACAAAATAACCTTGTCAAAATTTACTGTGGCGAAAGACATGGAAGCTCGGGAACTTGGGAAATAAATAGTGATGTCTTGGAAAGAATCCTCTACAAAGAAGAGAAAATGCTGGAATCTTAAAACAAATAAAGGTAGATCAATCCTCAGGTCCCAGCACAGTTCCAGTGGGACCATCCTAATGGATTATTTATTAAATCGGTTATGGGATGTGGGTGTCCCTGACTGACCAGCCTTTCTTGCCCAGCCCGAGCTGCCCTTGAACTGAGTAACTTGCTCGACCATTTCAGAGGGTCATTGAGAGGCAAACACTTTGCTATGGGTATGTCGTGCAAACCACGTGAGGATGGGAAGATGTCCTTCTCGAAAGGACAAGCGTTTGGTTTTTTTTTGTCCATCAGCAATGGGCTCATACTTATTTATGGATTATTAGTAGTTTTAAAACTATTGATTTCAAATGTCTCAATTTCAGATGGCGGGATTCAATCCTGCCTCCCCTGAACATTAGCTGAGGTTTTGGATACATTCTCTCGCAATAATACCACTAGGCCATTACTTCACCTGCTCACTGGGTGCTCATCCCTGAGCACTGATACCAGGGCATCATGAAGCTAAACCCATTCTTCCCACACAATTGTGTGATCCTGACATCTTCCAACAATCTGGTGCTCTTACATAATATCGCTCCATTTTCCATCTCTGTGGGACTCAATGCCATTCTCCCTGTGTAACCCTCACTACATCAGTCTAATTCCCCATTGTGTCTATTCCTCTGCCTCCTGTATGTATTCAGGAAGGTCCTGACTCAATAGTCTTCCCAGCTGCGGGGTGAATCGTCCATCACCACATTGATCACAGTTAGTCAGCCAGAGACAGACAAAGGGAAAAGAGATTTGGAGCCTTCAATAAATCCTGTCGTGAGGTAAGATCGCTCACAGTGCAAAGAGCAAAGAACAATGAGAGGGCTCCAAACATCTGTGAACAAGACATGACATTGATACAGTGCTGGAGGGGGAGCATAGTACACGCACACCCCAAGCTCAATCACCACCCCTACTGTAAGTTCTGTTGTACTAAGACTCACTACACTGCAACACTGTATCTGTGGCATGTCTTGTGGTCCAGTGTCTTTAATAATTTTTAATTCCTATAACATTTCGTATCTCTGTAACCTCCTCCTTCCCAATAGTCCCTCCACATATTTGAAACATACAGCATTCCATCCTACCATCCCTATCTCTGTAACTTGCTTCAGTGTCTCCAACATGCTTTATCTCTGTTGTCTCCTCCTCCAATAACTGGAGACAGAGGCATGCAGCACGGAAACAGGTCTTTCGATCCAACCACTCCATGCTAACAAGAGTCCCTGAATAAGACATGTTTCTCTACATTTGACCCATATCCCTTCAAACCTTCTCCTCTCCACGTACCTGCCCAAATGTCTTTTACATGTTGCTATTCTACTTTTCTCTACCATTTCTCCCGGAAGGTCATTCCATACCTGCACCATTCTCTGTGTGAAAAATATTCTCCAGTTCCTTTAAAGCCTTTCCTCTCTCACCTTATATTTATGCCCTCTAGACCATTGAACATGACAGTGCACTACATGCCCTTCGGCCCTCAATATTGTGCCAACTTCTGCAACCAATCTGAAGCCCATCTAACCAACAGTATTCCATTATCGTCCATATTCCTATACAATGTTCATTTAAATACCCTTAAAGTTGGTGAGTCTACTACTGTTGCAGACAGTGCGTTCCACGCCCCCTATTACTCTCTGAATTAAGAAGCTACCTCTGATATCTGTCCTACACCTATCTCCCCTCATGCAAGGCATTGCCATCCGAGGGAAAAGCCTCTCAACCTATTTCACCCTGTGCTTATCTTATATGCCTCAATTAGTTCGCCTCAAACATTTTCTCTCGAACGAAAACAGCTTCAAGTCCCTCAGCCTTTCCTTGTACGACCTTCCGTCCAGACCAAGTGACATCCTGGTAAATCTCCTCTGAACCCTTTCCAAAGCTCTCTCATCCTTGCTGTAATGTAGTGACCTGAACTGGAACCAATACCCCACTTGTGGCCACCCACTAGTTTTGTACAGCTGCAGCATGATCTCATTGTTCCGAAACACAATCCCTCTACCAAGAAAAGCTAACCCACCGAATGCCTTCTGAACAAACTTATCAACCTGAGTGACAATTTTCAGGGATCAATGTACATAGACACTGAGATCTCTCTGTTCACCGACACGACCAAGAATCTTACCGTTAGCCCAGTACTCTGTGCTCCTTCCAAAGTGAATCACCTAACACTTTTCCGTATTAAACTCCATTTGCGAACTCTCAGTTTAGCTCGGCAGTTTATCTATGCCTCTCTGTAACCTACAATATCCTGCATCACTATCCACAACTCTACTAACCTTAGTGTAATCCGCAACTTCACTCATCCATCCTTCAATGCCCTCATCCAGGTCATTTATATAAATGACAAGCAACAGTGCATCCAAAACACATCATGGTGTTTCCCCACTAGTAACTGAATTCCAGGATGTATATTTCCCATCAACCACTACTCTCTGTCAACATTCATCGAGCCAATTTCGATCCCAACTGCGAAATTACCAACAATTCCATGCCTCTGTATTGTGTGCAATAACTCACCATGGGGAGCCTTAACAAACTTATCAAACAAGCCTTACTGTAATCCAAAAACACTACATCAACTGCTTTACCCTGATCCACCTCATTGCTCACCTTCTCAAAGAACTCAGCGGTTTGCGATGCATGACCTATCCTTCAAAAAACCGTGTTGACTATCCCTCATCAACATATTCATCTCCAGATGGTGATAAATCCTATCTCTTATAAGCCTTTCCAACACTTCACCCAGAATCAAAGTAAGGCTCACAGCTCGCATAATTGCCAGGGTTTTCTCTGCTTCCCTTCATGGACAAGGGGACAACATTTGCTATCCTCCAGCCTTCTGGCACTATTCCTGTAGACAATGACAACATAAAGATCAAAGCCAAAGGCTCGGCAACCTCCTTCCTGGCTTCGCAGAGAATACGAGGATAAATCCTACCCAGCCCAGGGGACTTAGCTAGCTTTACACTTTGCGGAATTGCTAACATCTCCTCCTTCTGCACTTCAATCCCATCTAGTTATGGACTCCCATCCAGCCTGGGGTAAAGGTATTGGCTAATCAACTTACCTTTATCCCTCATGGTTTTCTAAACCTTTATATGATTACCCGTCAGCCACCTACGCCCAATGGAAATACAAAGGACAATGATAGAAATATCTCTGCTCATGTCCCTGCCACGACTTTGCCACAATGTTCTGGGGTACACCTGTTCAGGACCTAGGGCTTTTTCTACCTTTGTGTTCTAAGACCGCCAGCACCGCCTCTTCTGTAATGGCGTCTCTTTTCAAGACATCACTGTTTCTTTCCCTTTGTTTCTTAGTCTTTGTCCACAGTGCGTTCTGATATGAAATATTCATTTAGGATCGCGCCATCTCCTGTGGTTCCACATATGGGTGGCCTCACTGATCTTTGAGTGGCCCTATTGTCTCTCCATTTGTTTTTTTTTTTGTCCTTGTATGCTATAGAAAACTCTTTGCATTCTCCTTCATCTTTTCTGCCAAAGCTATCTCATTACCCCATGTTGCTTTCCAGCTTATCCAGATTCTCGGATTCTGTCAACCTCTCCAGTATCAGTAACATCTTCGTCAATCTTTGCTCCAATTACAATTTCAGATAATGCTTCCTAAATCAGGATGATCAGAATTCTATGTAATACTCCAAAGCTGTGCTGACTACCCCCAATTAATCCTTGCTTTGCAAATGCATGTATCTCCTTTTCAGCAGAATCACTCCCAACAACTTACGCACCACTGACATCAAGCTAATTGGTGTTTATGTCCTTGGCTTTCCCTCGCAGACTTTTCTAAATATTGGCATAACATCAGCCACCCTCCAGGCTTCCAGCTCATCACCTGTGGCTGTCAGTGATAGAAAAATCTCTTTATGGGACCACACAATTTCTTCCTGAGCTTCCCACAATATCCAGGGATGTACTTGATTCGTGCCCAGGGATTTGTCTACCTTTTATGCATTTTAAAACCTCCAGTACCTCCTGTTCTGTAATGTGGACTCTTTTGAAGACATCATTGTTTATTTCCCTGACTTTGCCAGTCATTCTTCACAGTAAGTTGAAACGTTAAATTTTAGTTTAGGATCTCAGCCATCTCCTCTGGTTCCACACTTGTTTGGCTCCATTGATCATTAAGGAACCATATTCCATCCGTATTTAATCTTCTGTTGTTAATATACTTATATTTTCCTCAGTTTGATCTGTGAGAGCTTTCTGTGGTCCCCTTTGGACCCTCCTGATTTCCCACTTAAGTGTATTACTCCACCGCAATGTTCTTCAATGGATTCCCTTAATCCAGCTGGCTATATGTGGCACGTGCTCCCTTTCTCTTGATGAGAACCTCAATATCTCCAGTCATTCAGTGTTTCTCACTTGTATCAGCATTATCCTTCACACTAACAGGAATATGCTGGCCTGAACTCTCTCATTTTATCTCAATTTTGAAAGCTTCCCATCTGCCTGACGTCCCTTCACTAGCAAATAGACTCCACAATCAATTGTTAAATGCTCTTGACTAGTACCTTCTAGATTCAGGCACGGCCAGTTCTGATCATTAACTTGTGAACCAGGCATGTTCTTTTCCATTGCTATTTTCAAATTAATATGATTGTTGTGACTTGCCAAAGTGTTTCCCCACGAACACCTCAGTCCCTTTCTCTACCTTGTTTCCCAAGCGAAGGTCAGGTTATACCCCTTCCTGCAGTCCGACCATTGACATTCTGACTGGGACAGTTTGGTTGAACATGCCTAACAAATCCCCCCCATCCAAGCTCTGAACACTCTGGCAGTCCCAGTCTAAGTTTGGAAAGTTAAAATCCCCGACCATTACAACCCTATCATTCTTACAGATATCTGAGATCTCCCGACATATTTGCTGCTCAATTTTCCCACTGACCATTGAGAGCCTGTAGTGCAGTCATACCAAAGTGATGACCAATTTTTAATTTCTCATTTCCACCATTACAGCATCACTGGGCGATCCCCAGGAATATCCTCTCTAAGTGCTGCAGAGATGCTTCACTGATCAAATACTCCACTCCCCCTCCCCTCTCACCTCCTGTTCCTTCCATCCTGTAGAATCTGTACCCTGGAACATAGACCTGTCAGTCCTGTCCCTACCTCAGCTGTATTTCTGTAATATCTACGGTGTCTCAGTCCCATGTACTCGTCCATGCACCAAGTTCATCTGCCTTTCCTGTTAGGCCTGTTATATACTACCTTGAAATAAAGTAGTCTAATTGATCAGTTTTCTCTCATTGCCTGCTGTGCTCTTGCCTGCCTTGTCTATTTAAATGTGTCTTTTGAAATTCTGTCCCAGCCTCAACCTTCAGATTGTAGCTTGAAACCATCCCCTTCACTGTGGGCAACACACTCACCTTTCATATCATCTGCAAACCTGATAATGATACCTTCTGTTTTCACATCCAAGGTATTCATGTACATACAAACAGCAATGGCTCCTGCACAGATCCCTGTGGTATACCCACTGATGAAAGAATTTCAAACATAAAACCAACACTCCACCAATTGTGGATCCAATTCACCAACTTGCCTTGGATCCCATTGGTCTGTTGGACCAGCCTTCCATGTGGGACCTTGTCAAAGGCCATAGTGAACTCCAAGGAATCCACATCATCTGCACAGCCCTCATCAATATTTTTATTCGTGATTTCAAAGAAAACTCAGCTGAATTTATCAGACAGGATCTTCCTTTACCAAATCCGTGCTGACTATCGCTAATTGTTTCCTGCCTTTCCAATTATTGATTCATTCTGTCCCTCACAATTGTTTCCAATAATATCCCTCCCCCTGCTGTCAGATTATCTGCTCTGTAATTACCTGGCCTATCCCTCCTGCCCTTCTTGAACAAAGGAACCACATTAGCGATCCTCCAGTCATTCAGCACTTCATCTGTGGCCAGCAAAGTGTTAAATATATCCGCCAGGGCCCCAGCGATCTCCTCCCTTACCTCCCATAGCAGACTGGGATACATTTCATTCGGCTCTGGGGATTTCTCCACCTTTATACCTGAGAAAACATTTAATACCTCCTCCTTATTGATCTTAAACATATTCTCGAACCTCACCATATCAACAGAAATCCCCGGCTACAATGCCTTTCTCTGGTGTGAACACAGATGGGAAGTATTCATTGAAGAACATCACCTACTTCCGTTGGCTCCATGCACAGATTGTCCCTTTGGTTTCCAGCAAGATGCAGTCTTTAGCTGGGAATCTTCTGTCTATAGTCACACAATATCCTGTAGCTGTTCCTTAATACTGTCTACCAAGGATATTTCATGGCCATTGCTTGCCCCTTATTTTTTAAGGACCCCTTGCACTCTCTATATTTGTGAATGACTTCACCTGATTTTATTGCACTGTATGTTCTTTATCAAACTCACGATATCACTTGATCAGCATTCACTGGACTTGCTGCCTTTGTCATTCCCATTTTATTAGCACACTGGCCATGGATTCTCACTGTTTCACTTTAACATATTCCACTTTCCACATATAGCCGTAACTGCAAATAGTTCAAGCCAGTCTCTGCCACATCCTATTTCATTATCGGAGGCTCAGTTGTGAGGGGGACAGACAGGAGACTGTGTGGCTGCAGAAGAGACCCCAGGATGGTGTGCTGCCTCCCAGGTACCAGGGTCAAGGATGTCTCTGAGCGGTTACTGAACATTCTGAAGGTGGAGGGTGAACAGCCAGAGGTCATTGTGCACATCGGTCCACATGACAGAGGTAGACAAAGTGATGGGGTCCTGTAAAATGAGTATCGGGTGTTAGGTAAGAAGTTGAAAAGCAGGACCTCAAGTGTAGTGATCTCCAGATTACTCCCAGTGCCACGTACCAGTGAGGATAGACATAGAAAGATAGGACGGATGGATGTGTGGCTGAGGAACAGATGTCGGGGTCAGGATTTTCAGTTCTTGGATCATTGGGATCTCTTCTGGGGTAGAGGTGACCTGTCAAAGGGGGGTGCGGGTTGGACTTGAACCAGAGGGAAATCAGTATCCCTTGGTTGGCGGTGGGGGGAAGGTTGGCTGACTGGCAACGCACGAGACCTGACTGGTAAGGCAGATGAGCTCAGAGCATGGATTGGCTCTGTGGACTGGGATATTCTAGCGAAACAGAAACATGGCTGACAGATATAGGACATAGATACAATGCTGGGCAAGGAACAGCTACATCCAAGACTTCAATCCCACCATCTTGTGAGGGTCCTGCTTTCCCCTCTGCTGTACGGTCCTCACTGAGACAGCACAGGAGGACCCAGGCATTAATCCTAGTCCATGCTGTATTAGTGATCTCTGTAATATCCTGCAGTCCCGATAATCCTTCCTCTGTTTGGAATCTCCTCTAGTCCATACACTGCTCTCTGTCTCTGTCAGGTTCTCTAACCCCTGACACCCTAATCCCTAAACTCCTCCAGTAGATACTAAATTCCTCATCCCTGTAAACCCTGACAGTCCTGTCTATCCCTGTAAGCTCCTCCTACCAATACCACCCCCCATGTCAATGCATTTGCCTTTAACCTCTCCATCCGTCCCTCTCTGGGTAAACTTCGCCAGCTCCTCCAACCCTTCCTTATCTGTGAAAAATTATTCAGTCCATTGAGCTGTCCAGAACTCTGTAATCCCTTCCAGACCTGAAATACCTCCCTGTCTTTATAACTATGTCAGGCTCCTCCCTGAGAATCTCACTATATGTGAAATCTCCAAAGGAATCCGACCTTAGGCACCTCCTCCATCTGTTAATATCCTCCATGGCAGTTCTACCGTCCCTATCGTGGAATTTAGTCTCTACAATCCTAATGATGCCAATAAACTCTTCCTCTCTCAACCAGACTCAGTCTCTCTAAACTCTAGTAGTCCCTACTCCCCTTGCTGTGCATGTAATCTCCTTCAGACATTACAAATCTTTATCCCTTTAATGTGCTCCCCTTATCACTACACTAGTTATTTCTGTTACCTTTATGAGCTGCCGTAATTGTCACTGTGACTCTCACCATGTTCCATCCCTACATCCTTCCATTTCTCTGAAAAGTCCTTATTATTCTTAAAACCCTCCGTCTCTATGCCACCTGTTCAAGTCTCCACAACCCTCCCTATCTCGGGAGAAACTATACAGTTAAAGCTGCTGCAATAACCTCAACTCCTCCTGATCTTTCTAACTCCCTTTAGTTGTGAAACTCTCCCCATGTCTGTAACATACTATCGTACAGGGTTGAAAGCCCTCCCTATCTTTGCTCCTCCAATCCCTAGAGCTGTCCCAGTCTTTGTAACTTTGTCCTGCACCTTGAATCCTCCTGGTTGCTGAACCCTCTTCAGGCACTGCACTTTGTCTATTTCTGTACTTTCCCCTGCTCTTAGAAATCCCCCCTGTCTGTATGATCCCCTACAGTCTCTGCAATGCTCCCTATCTCTAACCACCAACTGCTTCCCCAACTATCACTACATTTTTTACAACTTCCAGTTCCTTCAGCACCTTTTATAGTTGCAAACTCGCCATTTTCCAAGGCTACTCCACTTCGAACAATGTCGATCATAATCTGAAGCCCACACTCTCTCTAACCTGGAACTCTCTCTATAATCCGTTAACATCTGCAGCCACCACTGCAGTCTGTACCTTTCATCGCTCCTCCAGTCCCATTAAGTTTCCCATTCTTGCACTAACTAAAGCCTGTATATCTTAGAACTGTCCTAAAAGTTTTCATGTCACTGCAAACTGCTTCAGCCCTGCCACTATCTCCATAAACATGTACAGCACTTAAAGCCCTCCCTTTCTGTGTAACCTCGTTCAGTCCTGACAACACCCCAATCTATGCAGCCCCTTTAATCTTCACTTGTTGGGTAATCCCTTGGAATCCCTGACAATTTCCCGATCTTAGCATAAACCCCAATCTTTGTGACTCTCCAGTTCTCATGAGACTCACTTTCAATGTCAGCTCACCCAATCCATACATCTGTAACCTCCTTATCTTCTCCAATTTTTTGATTTTAATCTATTTAAACCTCCCCCCCACCCCCATCCCTCAACCCTCCTGACCACAGGAACCTCTTTCAGTTTGTGCAAGCTTCCCTATCTGTGTAACTCTCTCCAACCCAGTAACCTGGCATTCTCCATTGCCTTCCTATCGATGTAGCCTTCAGAATCTGGAAGCTGCCTTATAGCTGTCAATGTCTTCCGTCACTACAACGTTCCATATCTCTGATCGTATATACAATACACTTCTCCCTGAAACACCCACAGTCTCTGCCTTTCAGACTGCCTGCCTCCCCCTTACATCCATCCGTAACTCTATCTCCAGAATCTAATCCAGCTCCCTCTATCTCTGTAAATTTCTCCAATCCCCAAACCCCTTTGTCCCACTGACATTCTTGACCAGATGTAACTCTGTTTAACTCTAACATCCTTGAGCCCCTGTAAGCCTCCCTATCTCTGTAACCTCTACCCATCTGTTCAAACCCCCACGACTGAGGAATGACTCCCTGTATTCACCATAAGGGAGAAGGAATGACAGTGAACAGATATGATGGAACTGTCATTCCGGAGATATTGAAGTGTTGTGGGGTTGAGTCATAGAGTCAATGAGATGTACAGCATGGAAACAGATCCTTCAGTCCAACCCATCCATGCCGACCAGATATCCCCACCCAATCTAGTCCCGAGAGGCAGACTAGGCAAAACATCAACAAGTTATGAAGAAAGGATGAGGTTAATGCATTAATGAGACAGTTACGTGGATCTGAAGATGAAAAGTTGGAGTCCAGTTGAGTGGAGCTGAGAATAAGCAAGCAGCAACATTCATTAGCAGGAATTCTTTTATATGCACCAACCAGTGATGGTAATGTCAATGTGATTACAGTCAGGACACTGAATGTACTTGTAGCAAAGGCAGTACAGTGACTGTGTGTAACAGTGTTGTCCATCCCAACTGGATAACTAATGAGTATCAGGGCTGGAATGGATAGATTCCTGAATTGTATACGAGATGGTTTTCTATAACATAATATCAGGAACCATCAACAAAATTGTCTTGTGTAGATCAAATGCTGTGTAATAATAAATATCCAATAATGCCATTATAAAAGAGTTTTGTGAGCAGAGACCCATAATGTTATGCAAGGCATACTGAGTTTGAGTTCAGACCACGAGATGTAGGAGCGGAATCAGGCCATTTGGCCCATTGCGTATGCTCTGCCCTTCAGTCAGATCATGGTTGATCTGATGTTCCTCTACTCTATTTACTTGCCTTTTCTACAAAAATCTTGTTTCTCTGTTTAATTAAAATCTGACCATCTCTGCTGTAAATATTCTTAAGGACGCAGCATTGGCAGCCCCCTGCAGTCAGGAATTCCCACAGAGTCACTATCCTCTGAGTGAAGACATTCCTCCTCATCTCCATCTTAAATGGGTGAGCCCTTGCTGGGATTTTCTGCCCTCTGGTTACAGATTCTCACACAATTGAAATGAAAGGTAGTGACAAATATAATTATTGCAGGTGAAATGAAAATTGGTGGAGTTGGGTTTAATAAGGTGATCCAAGGTTGCAGGAGTTACTGATCAGTTGGAACGATGTGCAGAGAAATGGCAAATTGAGTTCAATCTGGACAAGTGTGAGATGATGTCAAAGTCAAGATGAAAGTTAGGATACTGAGGGACATTGATATACAGAAGGATCTTGGTGCAAGTCAGTAACTCCCTGAAAATGGCAACAGAAATGTTTCAGATGGGAAAGAAAGCAAGGGGAACACTGGCCTTCATCGGTCACAACGTTGGGTATAGAGGGTTGCATCTGATGTTGTAATTGTACAAAACTTCTGTTTGGCCACATTTGGAGTACTGTGTGCAGTTCTCATCTCCACACAATAGGAAGGATGTGGAGGCTTTGGAGAGGGTACAAAAGGGGTTTATCAGCACGTTACCTGTGTTACGCTTTTCAGGATGTTTTAGGTGTTAAGAGGAAATTAAACAAAGTTGGATTGCTTTGTGAGAGTATCAGAGGCTGACAGGCGACCAGGTACAGGGATATAAAATTAGGACAGGGAAAGATAATGTGGATAGTCAGAATCTCTTTTCGAATGTGTAAGTTTCAAATACTAGAGTGCAGAGGTTTAAGGTGAGAAAGAGAAAGTTTAAATGAGGTGCGTTTAAATGAGGCAAGTTTTTTTTTCTTTACAGAGAGTGGAAGTTTTCGAGGAGAAAGTGAGGACTTCAGATGCTGGAGATCAAAGCTGAAAATGTGTTTGCTGGAAAAGCGCAGCAGGTCAGGCAGCATCCAAGGAGCAGGAGAATCGACGTTACGGGCAAGAGCCCTTCTTCAGGAATGAGGAAAGTGTGTCCAGCAGGCTAAAAGAAAAGGTAGGGAGGAGTGTCTTGGGGGATGGGGCATTGGAAATGCGATAGGTGGAAGGAGGTCAAGGTGAGGGTGATAGGCCGGAGTGGGGGCGGAGGTGGAGAGGTCAGGAAGAAGATTGCAGGTTAGGAAGGCGGTGCTGAGTTTGAGGGATTTGACTGAGACAAGGTGGAGGGAGGGGAAATGAGGAAACTGGAGAAATTTGAGTTCATCCCTTGTGGTTGGAGGGTTCCTAGGCGGAGGTGGTGGGAGGTGGGGTTATGGTCAAGGGGGCAGTAGGAGGAGGTGTCTGCGAGCTGGCGTTGAGCCTCAGTGGTGTAAAGGTCGGTGCGCCGAAGTACCACTGCGCCTTCCTTGTCTGCCGATTTGATAGTGAGGTTGGGGTTGGAAGAGAGTGGAAGTTGCCAAGTGGGGTCATAGAAACAGAAAAGTGAGTAAAGTTTTGAAGTGACATTTAGACAGAAACATGAACGGGCAGAGAATAGAGGGACATGGAGCATGTACATACAGATGGGTTGAGTTGAGAATGATATCAAGGTTGGCCGAATGGCCTATTGCTGCACTGTTCTAGTTTCTAACTTCCCATCATGTAACCGATCAAAGCACTTCAGTATCTTGCCTATTTCATTCAGTTCAGTTTCTCTCTAATTTTTCTCAACATCAATGGGTTCATTCTCAATCTATTCCACCTCTTATTATATAATCCCTCCATTTCCAACATCAGCCGAGTGGACCTTCTCTGGCCTGCCTCTGATACGAGAATATCTTTCCTTCGGGCACACACACTGTTCATAATATTCTAGGTGTGGTCTGACTTGTACCTTGCATCGTTTTAGAAAGACCTCCCTATGTTTAGACTCCGGACCCTTTGTAATAAATGGCAGCATTTGATTTGCCTTCTCTATTACTTGATGACCCTGTAAGCTGCTACTTTTCAGATTGATAAACAAGAACTCCCACAACCCTTTATGTTTCCAGTCTAAAACCAAATACTATTAGCCTGACAGTAAGTCAGGAGCATTCTGAAATGAGTAAGAAACGGCATATCAATAAAAAATAACTGGACCCTTAGAAACGCATTTTATAAAAGAGAATTTGTTTTTGAGCCTGTTGGATTTATTTGTTGGTGTGAATGTAAATGGCAGAATAGGTAAGGGTGTTGGGGGGGGGGGGGGGTGATGGTATGGAGAATATGGTTTATTTGAATTTTCAGAAGCCTTTGTGCAAGTTTCAACAAGGGCTAAAGAGTAACTTGATAGAGAATAGGGCCCCTTACATATCAATAAGGTCACCTATGTGTGGAACCAGAGTAGGTGGGTGAGATATTAAACAAAAAAAAGTCTTGTCAGTATTTACTCTGGAGAAAGACCTGAAAGCTCCGGAAAGTTGGGAAATAAATTGCGATGTGTTGGAAAGAATCCTCAACAGAGAAGAGAAAGTGCTGGAATATTAAAACAAGTAAAGGTAGATCTATTCTTAGTAGCTAATTAGGTCGATCTGAGAATATTGTGGGAAGCTAGGGAAAAGATTGCAGTGTCACTAACAGAGATATTTTAATTTATATTATCAACAGACGCAGTGATGTGCCGAAAGACTGGAGGTCGGCTAATGCTGCTCCATCACTAAAGGACTGCAGGGAAAAGCCAGGAAATTACAGCCCCGTGAGCCCAGTGATGGGGAAGTTGTTGGAGGGGATTCTGAGAGAAAGGAGCTCCTTATATTTACAAAGTCAAGGGCTGATTAGAGATAGTCAGCATGGCTTTGTGAGTGGGAAACTGTGTTTCACAAACCGGATTGACACTTCGAGGAGTTGATCAAGCAATAGATGAAGGCAGAGCAGTCAGCGTTGTCGACATGAACTTCAGCAAAGCATTTAACAATGTTCAAAGGGATGTAGTAAATCTAGTCAAGAGGAAGAAGGAAGCTTACTTAAGGTTGAGGACGCTAGGATCGTTAGACCTCGACAGGGTTATATGAGGGCGGCACGATGGCTCAGTGGTTAGCATGGCTCCCTTATAGTACCAGGGACCCGATTTCGATTCCAGTCCTGGGCGACTGTCTGTGTGGAGTTTACACGTTCTCCCCATGCCTGCATAGGGTTCCTCCAAGTGCTCCAGTTTCCACCCAAAGATGTGCAGATTAGGTGAATCAGCCATGGTAAATTACCCATAGTGTTCAGGGATGTGCAGGATTGACACATTAGTTAGAGTAAATGGAGAGTAATAGGGTGGGGGATTGGTTTTGGTCGTGATGTTCTTCAGAGGGTCCGCATGGAGTTTTTGGGCCAAATGGTCTGTTTCCACAACCTGGGGACTCACGGAAGGTAGCCAGGAAGGAACTGAAGAATGGACTTAGGACAGCTAGAATGGGACATGAAAAATCTTTTTTGGGAAGGACTAAGGAAAACCGTAAGGCATTTTCCACTTATGTGAGGAACAAGAGGATGGTCAGTGTGAGGGTAGGGCCAGTCAGGCATAGTGGAGGGAACATGTGCCTGGTGTCACAGGAGGTAGGGGAGGACCTTAATGAATACATTGCTTCAGTATTCACTTCTAAGAGAGACGTTGTCATTTGTGAAGACAGCGTGTAAAGGACTGATATATGTGAATAGGTTGATGTTGAGAAGGAGGATATGCTGAGGATTGTGTAAAACATAAAGATAGATAAGTCTATTGGACCAGACCAGATATGCCCAAAGTTACTGCAAGAGAAGGGATTGCCTTTGGCGATGACCTTTGGACCCACACTAGGAGAAAGGGCTTGAAGAAGAGCTTATGCCCGAAACGTCGATTCTCCAATTCCTTGGATGCTGCCTGGCCTGCTGTATTTTTCCATCAACACATTTTTCAACTTTGCACCCACACTGTCCACCAGAGTCATACCAGATGATTGCAGGGCGGCAAATGTTGCTCCATTGTTCAAGAAAGGGAATAGGGCTAATCCTGGGAATTACAGACCTCCACTTTCTTATTTCTGTGGTATGCAACTTAATGGAGAGCGGCTTTATGACACCGTAGAAAACCATAGTTTGATTAGAGATAGTCAGCATGGCTTTGTAAGGAACAGGTCATGCCTTACAAATCTTATTGAATCCTTCGAGAATGTGACAAAACGCATTTATGGCTCATTCAGAAAATACAGAGGCTGGGATACAGGAAACCTGTCTGGCTGTATATGGAAGTCCTGCCTCATAGAAGACAGAGAGTGATGATAGATGGGAAACATTCAGCATGGAGCTCGGTAACCAGTGGTGTTCTGCAGGGATCAGTTGCAGGAACTCTGCTCTTTGTGATTCTTTTTTATAAACTACTTGAATGTGGTTGTGGAAGAATGGGTTAGAAATTTTGCCCATGACATGGAGGTTGGTGGAGTGATGGATAGTGTGGAGGTCTGTTTTAGGTTGCAGCAGGATATTGACAGAATGTGGAGCTGGGCTGAGAAGTGACAGATGGAGTTTAATCGGGAAAAGTGTGACATGATTCAGTTTGGAAAGTCAAACCTGAATGCAGAATACAAGGTTAAAGGCAGAATACTTGGTAGTGTTGTGGAACAGAGAGATCTTGGGTTCGACATCTATCTATCCTTCAAAGTTGCCATCCAAGCTGATAGGGTTGTTGAGAAGGAATATGTTGTGTTGCCTTTCAATTGCTGGGGGATTGGGTTTTCAAGCCGTGAGGTTATGCTGCAGCTCTATAGAGCCATGGTTAGACCCCACTTGGAATATTGTGTTCAGTTCTGATCCCCTCATTACAGGAAGGCAGTGGAAGCTTTATGGAGGGTAAATTGGAGGTTTACCAGAATGCTGCCTGTACTGGAGAGCATGTCTTATGAAGATAGGTTGAGGGAGGTAAGCGTTTGGTCATTGAAGTGAAGAAGGGTGAGGGGCGACTAGGTAGAGGTGATCAAGATGATGTGAGACATAGATAGAGTGAATAGTGAGAGACTTCTTTATACCATGGCATAAATGGCTATTGTCAGTGGGCATAAATAATTTTAAGGTGCTTGTGGGATGGGTAAGGAGAAATTTCAGAGAAAGGTTCTTTACACAAAGAGTGTTTCGTAGTTGGAAAGCACTGCCAGCAGTGGTAGGAGCGTCAGATACATGAGGGACATTTCATAGACTCTTGAATAGGCACACGGATGGCAGTAAAATGAAGGGTATGTAGGTTAGTTTGATCTAACAGACGGATAAAAGGTTGGCTTGGCATCATGGCCGAAGGGTTTTGTACTGCACTGTTCTGTGTTCTACGTTCCGTGTGGTAACCTGGGTAAGAAGCCTAGACCATTGTAAAAGGATACGGCATTCAGAAAGAGCGAGGAAACTGGATACAAAATTGGGCTTGATGGTAGGAGACAGAGGGTGATGGGAGACATGTTGTTTTTCTGACTGGAGACATGTGACCAGCGGTGGAGTGGGTCCACTGTTGTTTGTCATTTGGATAAATGGTTTGGATGGGAATATTGATTTCCTGGTAAGTAATTGTTTTGGGTGACATCGAAATTGGTGGTAAAGTGGACGGTGAAGAAGGTTATCTATGAAACAACAGGATGGACAATACTGCTGGGATAGTGGGCTGAAGAATAGCAGATGGAGTTTAATTAGATAAAGGTGAGGTGTTCCATTTTGGTGAAACAAACCAGGGTGGGACTTGTCCAGTTAATGTTCGGGCCCTGTGTAGTGTTATCAGTCAGACACCCAGGGATGCAAGTACACATTTCCTTGAGATTGGCAATACTGGTAGACAGGCTGGTGAAGCAGGTGTTTGGGATGGTTACCTTCATAGAGTAAAGCATTGAGAGTAGGAGTTGGGATGTCATGTTGTGGCTGTACAGCACATTAGTGCGGCCTCCATAAAAGCATTGTTGACCTGTAGGAAGAACTCATCTGGTTCACTGAGCTTCTTTTAGGGAAGGACATCTGACATTCCAACCTGGTCTGGCCTGCACATCAGACCAGACCACAGCAATATGGCTGACTCTGAGCTACCCTCTGGGTAATTAGCAGTGGGGCAAAGAATGCTGGTCCAATCACCCTCATGCCATGAATGAAAAAATAAAAATACATACAACCCTCCCTACCTCTGCAAACCCCTCCAGCTGCAGCTGGCTTTGTCACACTGTTCAGGCCCGGACCACTCTCTCACCACCTCCAGCATCTTCACCTCTCCTTGTTCCTATTCTGTCATTAAACCCTGACAATGATTCCCCTTTCCATTGTCCTCCTCCCTGCTAGCAGTCCCTTTGCAATTCCTTTAAAACCTACTGCTTAAACTTTCTCTCATTTCAGGATTTTAAGTACTTTGTGGTAATCGCCTAATCCTCATAATCTGATATGATCCATTTTCTCCTGAGTGAGGGATGGGTGGGAATTTCTTGCTGAGGATTTTCTATTTCAATGGAACGTCCTTTTGTTGAGTGTTTTACACTATTTCTTCAAATGTTTTCCACTGTTCATTTGCAGACAGATGTTTCAGTCTGTTTAGCCTGTTTACCTTGGTCAGTTCTCTCAAACTCATGTAATTGGCTGCTTTTGTTTCCAGATGTAGCTTGTCCTTTCTGTGATTCACTTTAAAACTTTGTATTTCTTTAAACTGCACTTTACACAATTTCCCAGAGGATCTCCCCAGGTGACATTACTCACTACGTTTCATGACACAACGGTCGCACTGAGTTAGTGACGTCCCTGGCCAGTTGCATAATGTGTTATTCAAAGAAACACTGAAAAAAAAATCCACAATCTCTTCTTCGAATATCACTCTTGCCAGTATGATTGCCAAGATTATATGAATATTCAAGTTTCACTAAATTATCACAATGCCTTTATTATAAATGCCAATGAGTTCTTGTTTAATGCAAATGATGAGCAATGAAATGTTGTTAAGTAGCCAAAAACTGTTCTGCCGCTTGTGTCCTTGGCAAGTAGTAGCCAGAATTTACATTCACACTGACTCTACTTCATGATCTGATGCCAAATGCATTCTCTGTAATACCTTTGTTCTCCATTATTGTTAGTGTTACCCATTTTGCCTGAGTTTCCACAAGGTTGTGAACCATTGAATATTTATGTTCCAACTGTTGTTCGTCCTGTAACCATGTCTCCCTGGTGTCTAAATCTCTTTTACCTCTTTGTCACAAATCAGTATACCTTGCTGCAGAGACGTTTTCCATTCCAAAAAAAAAAGATAATTTACTCTTTCCCACAATTTCCTGTCACAAATCGATTCACTGATATACAGTTTTAGTTAAAATTTGTCCCTTCCTGTTCCTTTCTGCTTGTCTTTGGCCACATCCCTGTGCTGTTCATATGCATCACTTTTCTATTTGGATTTGGAAAGCTCCTTTCACCAGAACCCTCTAGGTTTACCTGTCCACAAACCTACCGACATGCTTGGCCAGGACACTGGTCCCAGCTCAGTTCCAGTGGGATCCCATCCTAATGGATTATTTTTAAAATCAGGTATGGGATGTGAGAGTCTCTGGTTGACCAGCCTTTCTTGCCCAGCCCGAGCTGCCTTTGAGCTGAGTAGCTTGCTCGGCCATTTCAGAGGGTAATTGGGAGGCAAACACTTTGCTGTGGGGATGTTGTGCAGACCACGTGAGGGTGGGCAGATGTCCTTCTCTAAAGGACAAGTGTTTGGATTTATTGTACATCAGTAATGGTATTTATAGATGGTCAATTACTATTTTTAAAATAATTTATTTCAAATTCCACCATTTCAGATGATGTGGTTCAAACCTGCCTCTCCTGAACATTAGCTGAGGTTTGGGATACATGCTCTAGCAACAATATCAACAGGCCATTACTTTATCTGCTCACAGGCTATTTATCCCTGAATACTGATACCAGTGTTTCATGGAGCTAAACCTGTTTTCCTTCATGATTGCTTGTTCCTGATACCTTCCTGCACTCTGGTGATATCACTCAGCCTTTCTCCATGTGGTATCCCTCAATGTGTGGGTCTAATTGCTGCCTCTGTCAATGTCTATCAACTCTTACAGCTACTCCAGATTCTGAACCAGCAGAATTCTGCACAGGCCAGGGATGGAGACTGGGATTTTCCAGATCTCCATGGGACACAGTACTATTCTCCATGTGTAACCCTCACTGCATCAGTCTAATTTCCCATTCTGTCTATTTCTCTGTCTCCTATAGGTACTCAGGAAGTTCCTGACTCAATAGATTTCCCAGCTGCTGGGTGTCCCATCCATCACCACGTTGAAGATGGTTGGTCAGGCAGAGAGACAAAGGGCAGGGAGATCTGGAGCCTTCAGTAAACCCTGCACTGAGGGTAAGATCACTCACCGTGCAGAGAGCAGCGAGAGGGCTCCAAACATCAGCTAACATTGCTGGAGGGGGTGCAGTGTACAGACACACCCCAGGCTCAATCGCCACGTCTACTGTAAGTTTTGTTGTTCTGAGACAGTATCAGGAGTGTCACAGTTATCAATCCAGGCCTGTGATGTCTTAGTGAGGATCAGGACAACAGAGGGGAAAGCAGGCTTCCCATGAGTGGGTGGGAAAGCTGACTGGGATCTTTCTGTTCTGTGTTCCTCCTCCAACACTGTACATATTCCATGTCTCGTGGACCAGTGTCTTCAATAATTTGTAACTCCTACAACAGTGCCTGTCCCTGTAACGTGCACATTCCCTATTGTCCCTCCCCATATTTGAAATGTACTGCATTTATGATCCTTCCATCCAACTAGTCCATGCTGACTACTGTTCATGAACAAGTCGCATTTGCATGTGTTTGCTCCATATCCCTTCAAACCTTCTCTTCTCCATATATCTGCCCAAATGTCTTTTTCATATTGTAACTTTACTTTTCTCTACCCCTTCCCCAGGCACTCATTCCATACATGCTCCATTCTCTATCTGGAAATGTTCTCCTCTGGTCACTTTTAAGTATTTCTTCTCTCTCCTCATATTTCTGCCCTCTAGTAATGGATTCCCCTACCCTGGGATAGAAACCTTTACTATTCACATTAAATATATCCCTCATGGTTTTATAAATCTTTATAAGGTCACCCCTCAGAGCTGAAAATGTGTTGCTGGAAAAGCGCAGCAGGTCAGGCAGCATCCAAGGAGCAATGTAACTGCACACCTTGGTCTCTCTCTGTTAGACAACACTGGACAGAGCACTGCCATTAACTGTGTTAGTCCTCCCTGGTTTGTCTTAACAAAATCCAACACCTGAATTCAACTCCATCTTTCATTTCTTGACCCACGGCTCAGTTGGTTAAGATCACCTTTGATAACTATATTCATTGCCCACTATAACACCTATTTTACTATCCACAAACATGCTAACACGAATTCATATATTCTCGTTTATGTCAATAATACACATTTATGGACGCTGCACCAATCCTTATGGCACACCGCTGGTCCGAGGTCCCCAGTCTGCACAACAACCCTCTCCCACCATCCTCTGTCTCCGACTGTCAAGCCCATTTTGTGTTTGTTTGGCTTGCTCTCCCTGATCCCATGCGATCTAACCTTACTAACCAGTGCACCACGATAAACCCTGTCTAAGGCCTTGCTGAAGTCAGGATAGACAACGTCTACTGCTCTGTCTTCATCCATCTCCTTGGTCACCTCTTCAACAAACTCTATCAATTTTGAGAGACACCCCTTTGTACGCACAAAACTATGCTGAGTGTCCCTAATCAATCATTGCCTTTCCAAATGCATGTGACTCCTGTCCCGCAGAATCGCTTCCAACAACATTGGCACCACTGACATCAAGCTAAATTGGTGTTGATGTCCCTGGCTTTCCCTTGCAGCCTTTCCTAAATGCTGGCACAACATTAGCCACCCTCCAGGCTCCCAGCGCACCACCCGTGGCTGTCAGTGATAGAAATATCTTTGTAAGTTTCTTCCCTAACTTACCCCAATGTCCTGGGATGTACTTGATTAGTTCCCTGGGAGTTGTTTGACGTTAATGCATTTAAAACCTTCAGCATCTCCTGTTCTCCAATGTGGACTCTTTTGAATACATCACTGTTTATTTCCCTGCTTCCCCAGTGTGTTTTCCACAGTAAGTTCTGACGTGAATTTTTTGTTTCAAATCTTGCCCATTTCCTGTTGGTTCACACACAGATGGCTTCATTGATCTTTCAGGGGTCACATTTTGTCTCGAGTTAATCTTCTGTTGTTAATATACTTGGAGAATCTCTTTAGAATTTCCTGAACCTTATCTGCCAAAGCTCTGTCAGTTCCCCTTTCGGCCCTCATGGTTTCCCTCTTAAGAGTATTACTACACCCACAATGTTCTTTCAGGGATTGACTTAATCCAGCTGGCTACATAGGGCATGTGCCCCCTTTTGTCTTGACCAGAACCTCAATATCCCAAGTCATCCAGTGTTTCCCATTTGTGTCAGCATTGTCCTTCTTACTAATAGGAATATGCTGCCCCTGAAATCTTAATTTATCTCTCTTTTGAAAGAATCCCACTTGCCCGACGTCTCTTTACTTTCATATAGCCTCCACGAATCAACTTTTGAACAGTCCTGCCTTATACCTTCTCGACTGGGGCAAGGCCAGTTTTGATCTTTATCTTGTGGACCAGGCCTGTCCTTTTCCATCGCTATTACTAAACTAATAGAATTGTGGTGACTTTGCCAAAGTGCTCCCCCACAAACACTTCAGTCCCTTTCCCGAAGGGAGGTCAGGTTTTATCCCTTTCTCCAGTCGGATCAGTTACAGACTGACTGAGACGGTTTTCTTGAACACACTGAACAATTTTCTTCTATCCAAGCTGTGAACATTCTGGCAATACCAGTCTCGGTTTAGAAAGTTAAAATCCCCGACCATTACAGCCCTATCATTATTACAGATATCTGATATCCCCAACATATTTGCTGCTCAATTTCCCACTGACTGTAGTACCGTCAGATCAAACTGGTCATGCAGTGTAATTTCTCAGTTCCACTAACACAGCTTCGCTGGACGATCCCCAGTAATATCCTCTCTCAGTGCCTCAGTGATGTTTTCACTGATCAAAACATTCCAATCCCCCTCCTCTCTTGCCTCCCCTTCTATCCTTCCTAAAGCATCTGTCCCTGGAACATTGAGCTGCCTGTCCTGCCCCTCCCTCAGCTGTATTTCCGTAATTCCTGTGATATCCCTGTCCCATGCTCCCATCCATGCCGTGCGTTCATCTGTATGACCTGTTAGATCTTTTACGTCAAAGTAAATAAAGTTTAATTGATCTGGTTTCCTTAATTGCCTGCTGTGCTCTTGCCTGCCTTGTCAATTGAAATGACTCACTTGAAATTCTGTCCCAGCCCCAACCTTCAGACTGTAGCCTAAGACCACCCCCCTCACTGTGAACAACACCCTCACCGTTCATGTCATCTGCAAACCCACTCGTGATACCTTCTGCTTTCACATCCAAGTGACTCATGCCCATAAGAAACAGCAATGGCTCCTGCAAAGATCCCTGTTGTACACCCACTGGGCAAAGGCTTTCAATCACAAAAACAACACTCCAACAATTTCGGATCCAATTTGCCAACATTCCTTGGATCCCATGGGCTCTTCCCTTCTGGACCAGCCTTCCACTTGGGACCTTGTCAAAGGCCTAAATGAACTCCATGTAAACCACAACATCTGCACTGCCCTCATCAATATCCTCAAGCGTAATTTCAAAGAAACCTCAGCTGATTTCATCAGACATTGTCTTCCTCTTCCAAATCATGCTGACTATCACTAATCGATCCCTGCCTTTCCAGTTATTGATTCAAACTGTCCCTCAAAATTGTACCCAATATCCCTCTCCCTGCTGTCGGACTATCTGCTCTGTAATTACCTGGCGTATCCCTGCTGCCCTTCCTGAATAAAGGAACCACATTAGCGATCCTCCAGTCAATCGGCACTTCACCTATGGCCAGCAGAGTATTAAATATATCCACCAGGGCCCCATCAATCTCCTCCCTTACCTCCCATAGCAGACTGGGATACATTTTATTGGGTACTGAGGATTTCTCCACCTTTATGCCTGTGAAAACATTTAATACCTCCTCCTTATTGATCTTAACATGTTCTAGAACCTCACCATCCTGACTGAAATCCCTAGCTACGATGCCTTTCTCCAGTGTGAATACAGGTGGGAAGTATTCATTGAAGACCTCACCTACTTCCTCTGGCTCCATGCACAGATTGTCCCTCTGGTTTCTCACAGGCCTCCCTCTTTCGCTGGGAACCCTCTTACTCTCACAATGCTGATAAAATACCTGTGGCTTTTCCACAATCGTATCTGCCAAATATATTTTATGACTATTATTTGTCCCTCATTTTCCACAATCCCCTTGCACACTCTATACTTGTGAAGGGCTTCACCTGATTTTATTGCACTGTATTTTCTTTATCAAACTCACGATATTGCTTGATCAGTATTCCCTGGACTTGCTGCCTTTACTATTCACTCTTCAAGGAGCACACTGGCCCTGCGTTCTCACTGCATCACTTTAAAATACTCCACTTTCCTAATATGGACCCAACTGCAGGGAGTTCCTCCCTGTCTGTTTTCCAGATCCTGTATAATGATAGTGATACTGATTAGAGACTCAGTTGTGAGGGGGACAGACAGGAGACTGTGTGGCTGCAGAAGAGACCCCAGGATGGTGTGCTACCTCCCGGGTACCAGGGTCAAGGATGTCTCTGAGCGGTTTATGAACATTCTGAAGGTGGAGGGGGAATAGCCAGAGGTCATTGTGCACATCGGCCCATATGACAGAGGTAGACAAAAGGATGGCGTCCTGTAAAATGAGTCCAGGGAGTCAGGTGAGAAGTTAAAAAAGCAGGATATTGACCTTAATGATCTCCAGATTACTCCCAGTGCCAAGTGCCAGTGAGGATAGAAATAGAAAGGTAGGCCGGATGGATGTGTGGCTGAGGAGCTGGTATAGTGGGCAGGGTTTTCAGTTCATGGGTCATTGGGATCTCTTCTGGGGTAGAGGGGACCTGTACCAGGGGGATGGATGGCACTGGATGCAGAGGGGCACCAGTATCCCTGGGAGGAGATTTGCTCGTGTTACCCAGGCAGGCTTTAAACTAGTTTGGCAAGGAGTTGAATAAGACAGGGGCCATCAACTCGTCAGGGGAAAATGCGTCAGCCATCAAGAACACGTTTCCTATCCAGGATATCCGGGGCACAGTATAGGGAGGGAAAAGACTTCGAGTTCAAAGGGCATTAATTACAATGCACGAGGCCTGACTGGTAAGGCAGACAAGTTCAGACCATGGATTAGCTCTGGGGACTGGGATAATATAGGCATAACAGAAACATGTCTGAGAGAAGGACAGGACTGACAGCTCAGTGTTCCAGGATACAGAAGCTACAGGCGTGACAGAAGGAAAAGTAGGTGAGGTGGGGGAGTTGTCCCATTGATTAGGGAGGACATTACAACAGTGCTTAGAGACAATATTGTTAAGCAGTCCTCAAATGAGGCCATATATTTAAAAGTTAGAAACAAAAAGGGGATGGTCAGTCTGCTGGGATCGTGTTCGAGACGCCCAAATAGCCAGCAGGTACGAGAGGAGAAAATGCGTAGTGAGATTGCAGGTACCTATAAAAATAATTGAGGAGCATTGGTTGGAGATTGTAACTTCCCCTGGATTGACTGGGTCACCCAGATTGTGAAAGGACCATATGGGGTGGAATTTGTCAAATATGTCAATGAAAGTTTCCTAAACCAAAATGTCGAGGGCTCTACGCTACTCAGACGGATGCAACACTGGACCTCCCCTCAGAAACCGAGGTCGGGCAAGTGACTGAAGTATCAGTCAGAGAGCACTTTGGGTCCAGTGACCACAACTGTCTTTGTTTTAACATAGTTATGGAAAAAGATCAGACAGGTCCACAGATTGAAGAGGAAAACTGGAACAGGGTCAATATTGGGGACATTCAGAAGGATCGAGCATGGTGAAGGTAACAGCCACACAACACCAGGTTATCATCCAGCTGGTTTACACAGGAACCTCGATTATCTGTACGAGATGGGCAGGCAATTGTTCATTCAGACAATTGATGATTCAATTACTCAATTCAATGCCTTTCCTCTTTGGCTCGGGGTTTTCGGTAATATCTAGTCCCCGTTGAGGTGTCTAGGCAGCACCAAACCATGTGTGAACCCTCACGCCCAGCCAGCCCCCAAAAACACCCCGCTGCTCGCCCCCAAACCCTTCAACACCATCACCACCCACCCCTCAGCGTCGCCCTCCCCGCCAGACCCAAACTCATCCAACAGAGACCCACCCTTGCCCCCGTCCCAAAACCGTCCAACGCCACCCTCCACTCGCCACCCGCCCCGCCCCCAAACCCATCCAACACCATCCTCTGCCCACCTCCAACATTGCACCCCGCCCACCCCCAACCCATCCAACGTCACCCTCAGCCCGCCCAAAACCTGTCAAACACTGCCCACGTCTGCCTCCAACAATGCCCCTCCAGTCCCAAACCCGTCCAACACTACACCCCCGCCCGCCCCACCCACCGTTTGCGCCCATACCCCCGGCTGTCCCACCCCTTGTGCGCCCCTGCCCCCGTCATCTCCTCCCTCTCCTGGGTAGCCGGAGTGGACACCAACATTAAGACAGCTGCTGCCTATGGTAGTTAAATCTCTAAATAGCGCATGCACACATACACACGCGCACACAGTCGCGCACACAACTTTCTACTGCAACATTTCAAAACGTTCCACCTCTGCACTGAACAGGACAATGTTCGAGAGAATATCTAGGGAAGTGGGGCGGGGGGGGGGGGTTAGGATTTACCTCTATGTAGAACTCCAGGCTAAGTGTGGGGAGAGCCAGAGGTGGTAGGACGTCAGTCATTTGGAGATGGTACCTGGGCTCAAAGTCCAGGACTGTTCTCAGCAGGATTTCTGTGAGCCGAGATCGGTTTTAATCCTTGCGAACAAAACAAACACAATCTGGGTTGAATCAGCTCTTTGATGTAATGTTTCTATCGGGACCTCGAGATCTCCTTTGGATAATCCGATATTCAGCTAATTGATATTTGGATAATCGAGGACCCTCTGTGTTTGGAAGCGCTAGATTTACAAGCGCTGGTGATCATTCTAAAAGATGAAAGAATTAATCAAAACGTGTTTAATATTTCATTCCATGACACTGCCATCCTGTTGCTATAAATTATGTGTCCTATGACTGTGCTCCACAACCACCTGATGAAGAAACAGCACTTCGAAAGTTAGTGCCTCTAAATAGACCGATTGCACCTTTAAGCTGGCGTTGTGTAGTTTTTAACTTTGCCCATCCCAGTCCAACACCGGCACGTCCAAATCATGGGTTGGTATGTTTGAATGAAAATGAATTACTGGCAAATGGGAGGTTTTTAAAAGTGTGATCTCAATAATCTAGCATGTCCCCGTTAGTGTGAAGGGAAAATCCCCTACAACCCTTCCCATTTTGACCATTCTGGAGATAGTTACTAATGCTCCCTCATCTGTGAAACTGTCTCCAACTAAAATTACTGCCATTCTGGAAAATCTGTCAGACACCACACCCTCCATATCTAAATAATCTGCAGAGCCTAAACCTTCCTGTATCTATAAACATCTTCGGCCATGACTACCCTCCATATCTCTGTTTGTTCCTCCAGTCTATACAACCCACTTTATCGCTGTAATCTGCTCGAATCGCCTAAAACATTCCTGACTACTCCATTCGACCAACATCCTTATCCCTGTAAACTGGACCATCCCTCCTAACCTCCTCATCTCCATGAACTCCTACAGGCCATACAGCTCTCTGCATTTCTGTAACTTCCTGTGGCGTCTATCGTCCTCCCTCCCTCTGAAACAACCTCCAATTCCCACACCCATCCCAGTCTGGGTCATCTGCTTCAGATCAGGCCATTGGTGTTTCTGTTACCTTTGGCACTCCAAGCAAACCATCATAATTGTGTCTATTCATTCAGATCTCATCTTCTCCAGCCTCCTGAAACCTCTTCCTGCTGTTGTAACCCTCTCTGTTTAGAACACAGAACAGTACAGCACATTTTCTCCTGTAACCACATCTTTCTGGTGACCAAATCATATTTATCCCTGTGTCACAAGTTCTTGCTGATGCTTTGACAATTCAAAAAAAAACTGGAATTGACTTTTTCCCAGAATGTCCTGTCACAGCATAATTCACTTATGTAGAGTTTTAGTTAAACTCTGTCCCTTCCTGTTCCTTTCTGCTTGTCTGCAGTCACATCCCCATGCTGTTCTGATGCGTCACCTTTTTATATTTGGATTTGGAAAGCTCCTTTCACCTGAACCCTGTCCCTGCATCCTCTCTGTCAGTTCAAATCCCGGTCCATAAACCTGCCGATATGATTGGCCCGGACACTGCTCCCAGCAGGGTTGTTTTTAATTCACTCGTGGGATGTTGCTGTCTCTGGCTGGTCAGCATTTCATGGCCTCCCCCTGAGCGGCCCTTGAGCTGAGTGGCTTTCCAGGTCATTCCTGGTCGGCAGTTCAGTCAACCTCCTTGCTCTGGGTCTAGATTCATATGTAGGCCAGACCGGCAGCCCATAACAGATTTCCTTACTTAAAGGGTATTAAGCAGTCAGATGCTACCAGCATTAAATTCTGGATGAACAGTTGAGTGAGAGTAACACTTGACCATTGCCTGGCCGACTGATAGCTCTCTCATCCGTCCGTACCATTCCCAGTGCACCTCCTTCCTGACTGTGGTTTGATCGTGATGCTTTCCTGCACTCTGGTGATATCACAGTCTCACTCCATGTGGTATCTGTAACTGTGAGGGCTTAATTGCTTCCGCTGACTGCACCTTTTGCGGCTACTTCAGATCCTGAACCAACAGATTAATCCACTCCAGGGAGACACAGCAGCACAGACCAGGGATGGAGACTGGGAGTTTTCAGATCTCTGTGGGACTCGGTGGCTTTTTTCATGTGTAACCCTCGCTGCATCAGTCTAATTTCCCATTCAGTCTGATCCTCTTTCTTCTGTAGGTACTCAGGATGCTCCTGACTCAGCAGAATTCCCAATTCCTGTTTCGTCCATCACCACACTGAAGACAGTTGGTCAGCCAGAGAGATGGAGAGTGAGATCTGGAGCCTTCAGTAAATCCTGCAGATAAGTAAGATCACTCACAGTGAACAGAGCAGAGTGTATTTAAGGGATCGAACTTTGGTCCAGAAGACATGACATAGATACAGTGTTAAAGAACGAACACAGAGCACGATTTGTCCCAGGCTCAGTCCACACCCTTTTGTTAATTTTCATCTCTGCTGTACTGAGCCTTCCTGTGTCAATATAGGAAGTTGACAGTTATCAATCCAGGCCTGTGCTGTCTTACTGAGGATCAGTATAACAGAGGGGAAAGCAGGCCTCCCTCAAGGATAAAAATCACACAACACCAGGTTGTATTCCAACAGGTTTAATTGGATGCACACTACCTTTCGGAGCGACACTCCTTCATCAGGTGATAGTGGAGGGCTCAATCCTAACACACAGAAATTATAGCAAATATTTACGGTGTGATATAACTGAAATTATAGTTTGAAAAATTGATTGTTAAGCCTTTCATCTGTTAGAATACAGTGATAGTTTCACTTCTTTCATGTGTAAATCACAAAACCTTTTTTTCCCGGTGGACGCTGCAAGACGTGTCAGATTGTGGACATAGATATCACTATTACACTTGGGGACACCTCCCACCTTGTGCATGGCTGGTACTCATCTGACTCAGCCAACATTGTCTATCTTATACGTTGCAGGCAAGGATGCCCAGAGGCATGGTACATTGGCGAAACCGAGCAAAGGCTATGACAACGCATGAATGGGCACCACACAACAATCAACAGACAGAAGTGTTCCCTCCCAGTTAGGGAACACTTCAGTTGTCCAGGACATTCAGCCTCGGACCTTTGGGTGACCATCCTCCAAGGTGGACTTCGAGACAGGCAGCAGATAAAAGTGGCCGAGCAGAGGCTGATAGCTAAGTTTGGTGCCCAGAGGGAGGGCCTCAACCGGGACCTTGGGTTCATATCTCATTACAGGTGACCACTATTGCCCTATGCACACACACATACAGATACTTCTACACACACGCTCTCTCACATACACACGGACACACGTACACACAGACGTGCACACAGATACCCACACACACCCTTACAGACTCACACACTTCCACACTCACACATGCACCCCCTCACAGACTTAAGACACTCTGCACTCACTACACACACATACACTTTCTCACACTCACAACCCCCAACCCAGACAGACACACACACACAGACAGACAAAGACCCACATGCAGACATATATTTTGTGGGGTGAATTTGTACTTTCAGCATTACATTGTACTTTGCTCAAAAACTGCATGCATTCATGGCGAACTCTGAGCTCAAAAACTGCATGAATTTATGTAAAACTCCGTTATCTCACTTTTTAGATTAGAATCAATCTAAGCATTATGGCACAGACAGAGAACACAGGGGGCCAACACCTTCAACATATTGTCTAGCTATCACCATTGTTAACAGCTAACCCGAGAATGCAACTTAGTTAAAAAAAAAGCTTTTGTGATTTACACATGAAAGAAGTGAAACTATCACTGTATTCTAACAGATGAAAGGCTTAACAGACAATCAATTTTTCAATGTATAATTTCAGTTACATCACACTGTAATTTTTTGCTACAAATTTTGTGTGTTAGAATTGAGCAATCCACTATCACCTGATGAAGGAGCATCGCACCGAAAGGTAGTGTGCTTCCAATTAAACCTGTTGGACTATAACCTGGTGTTGTGTGATTTTTAACTTTGTACACCCCAGTCCAAAACCGGCATCTCCAAATCATGACTCCCTCAAGGAGATCACATTGAATCCTGGGATCTTTCTGTTCTATATTCCCTCCTCACACTGTCTCTTGTCATGTGATACAGTCATACAGCAAGGAAACATGCCTTTCAGTCCAACTTGTTTGTGCCAATGTCTTGAATGCTTGTAATTCCCAGACATTTTCCTGTTTCTGTCAACTCCGGCCTCCCTTATTCCTGCTGTATATTTGAAACCTACTCCAATGCTGACGACTCTCCCTATGTGTAAATTGCTCCAGTGTCGATAACATGCCCAATTTCAATAATCTAATCCTGCACTCCGTACAATGCTCCCTATTTCTGTCGTTTTGCACAATACTTACAGTGCCCCCGTCTCTGTAAAATCCTCCAGTCTGGACCAAAGTACCCACCTGTGTACCTTCCTCAAACCCAAAGAGAACATGTTATCACTGTAACCTTCTGCAGGTCCTATAACACTCCTGCCTCCTGGCCTATAGCACCACACGACCTCAGTGACCTTCTCCCATCCTTACCGACCTCCTTACGGATATAAACACCTCCAGACCGTTTTCAAGCCACAACAGCCCACCACATCTCTGTTTGCTCATCCACTCCCTACAGTCCCCCCAGTACCTCAAACTCTCTCTTTATGTAATTCTGCAATTTGGGACAGTACAGTGGCTCGGTGTTGAGCAATGGTGCTTCAGCCCCAAACCCTTCAAACTTCCGAGTCTCTGTAAACTCCCACAGCTTCAACATCCCTCCTTAACTGTATAACATTTTCCATTCCTGAAACACTCTGAAAACGTGGACATCCTACAAACCTCCCTATTTGCGTAATCCTCTCAGGACCCTGTGAAACCCCCGATCTGTGGAACCAACTCCAATTATTCTGAGTCTCCCGATCAGTTTCTACAAGACTTACTATCTCTGTAACATTCTCCTTTCGCTATCACCAGCCCTGTCAATGTAAGCTCCTCCAGTCTCCCCACCAATCTAATCATCTCCATAACCTTCTCCAGCTCTTATACCCCTATCTGTGTAAACGTTACACTCCCCTACAACCATCCCTAAAGCAGGAATCTCCTCCAATGTCTGCAATACTCCCTATCTGTATTAGTGTCTCCAGGCTCTATTGCTGTTCCTGTGTGTCTAAGCTCTGACAGATTGTCCAGCTTTCCGGCCCATATATTTTCCAAAGTGTCAGCATGGACGTGCTGTTTGAACTGGCCTGTTTTCCCAAAGTAGGGATTCTATGATTCAATGATTTGTTCATAAGAAGGGTGGTCGGTGCCAGGATCAAGATTGTCTCCGAGCATGCTCAGGGCATATTGAAGTGGGAGGGTAAACAGCCAGCGGTCGTGGTTCACATTGATACCAATGACATAGGTAAGAAGAGCGAAAGGTCCTGCAAAGGAAGTTCAGGGAGTTAGGACTGAGTTGAAAAGCAGGATCTCCAGGATTATATTCTTGGGATTACTCCCGGGCAACTGGAAGTGAGACAAGGAAGAAGAAGATAGTCGAGTTGAATATGTGGCAAAGAGCTAGTTTGGGAGGAGGGTTTCTGATTTTTGGATGATTCCGATTGTGTTCAGTGCACGTGGGAACTACAGAAAGGAAAGTGTTCACTTTAACTGGAGGGGTCCCAACATCCTGAAAGGGAGGTGTGATCATGCAGATTTAGAGGAAGATGGGATACAAAGCAGCAGGTCAGAAAATGAGCAGGAAGGAAAGGTTTGTCAAATAAACATGCGGAGGGAACTAATCACAACAATTTAAAAAAAAATGTGAGTTGCAAGTTGGCGTAAATAATAGACTCACTATTATCAGGGATCAATAAATAAGGATGGAGCGCCTGTACACACAAGTATTAAAAGAGAAAGACAAATCGATAGAATTTATATTAAAATGTTTTTTAACTAAATGTGTGCAGTATTTGGAATAAAATGAATGAGCTGATAGCGCTAACAGGTATAAATAGCTATGGCATGGTGGGCATGACTGAAATCTGGTTACATGAAGGTCAGGACTAGGGTGTTAAATGTCCAAGGCTGCTCAGTATTCAGACAAGAAGGAACAGCAGGTGGAGTGCCTGTATTCGTTAAGGATTATGTCAAGGTTGTATTAAGAAATGATATTAGCACGTGGGAAAAATCTGATGAATCAGTCTGGTTTGAAATAAAACGCATTGAAAGAAACCTATTGGTAGAAGCATTTCCAGCCCACAAACTACCCCCCCCCCTCCCAACCACAAATTACTTTCAAAGTAGGGAATAGCATGAACCAGGAAATAACGATGGCTTGAGACAAGCGCACATGAGTGATTATGGGAATGTAAGCATGCAATTTGCTTGGATTAATCAATTTGGCAAGGGGAGTCTGAAAGAACAATTCGTCGAATATATGATGGATTATTTATTTGATTAACATGTCATGGAACCAAACAGAGAACTGGCTTTGGCATTATGTAATGAGGAAGGAGTGAAAAATCATATTGTAGTACAGGGTCATCTTAGAAAGAGTGACCACAACATGTTGGAATTGCACCTTCAGACTGTAACAGCGAAGACAGAGTCACACAGGAGAGGTTAAGTGTTGGACACTGATAATTTTACTGGTCTGAGAAAGGGCTTGGCCTGAGTGGAAATGTCAAAAAGATTAAAGTACAAGAAATTTGAAGAACAGTGGCAACTACTTAGGGAGATAGTCCAACTCCCTCAAATAAAGTGTAATCCTGAGTCGAAGAGGAATTGTAAAAAGGTGAAAAGCGATCCATGTCTTAACAAGGAAGTCAACAATAACATGACGGTTCTTTTCTGGTGGTATTATCGCTGACTGCTAATCCAGATAATGTTCTGGGGACATGGCTTCAAATGCCGCCACGGCAGATAGTGGAATTTAAATCCAATATGAACCTGGAATTAAGAGTCTGTTGGTGGCAATGAATCCATTGGTCATGGTTGGAAACACCCATATGTTTCATGAATATCGTTTAGGACCGGAAAACACCACCCTTACCTGGTCTGACCGACATGTGACTTCAAACCCAAACATATTGGGTTGATGCTTAACTGCCCTCTGGGCAATTAGAGAAAGACAATGAGTGCTGTCTAACAAGCGACACCCCCATCCTTTAAGGAATTAAAGCAAAACACTTTAATTGTCAGCAAACAGCTACTAAAAACATAGTCAAAATGGCTATGAAGGAAAATGCGGAGAAAACATAAAAATTGATAAAGAACACTTCTCTGAGTAGACAAAAAGTTTAGAAATGCTGAAAGTAAATGTTGGCCTTTGAGAGGATGAAAATGGCGAGGTAATAATGGGAAACTCAGAAATGGCAGAGGTAAAACCAACACTTTCTGTTTTCACATTGAAAGATAATTTCATCCCAAAATTTAAAGCAACTGCAAAGGATCATGATGGAAGTACGATGACGAGGAAGAAAATATTAAATACATTGATGGGATTATAGACAGGTCAGAGCCGCGGCCTGCATTATATCACATTGAAGGACATAAAGCACAGATAGTGGATATGTTAGTTAGGACATTCAAAAAATCCTTGAATTCTGGAACGGTACCGATGTGTTGGAAAATTAATAATGTAGTACTCATTGCCAAAACAGGAGATAGGCAAAAATTCACAAACTGCAGACCAGTGAGTTTAATCTCTGTAGTGGGGAAGTTTCTTCAGTAACCGTCAAGTATGAAATAACTGAACACTTGGAAAAACAAAGCTCAATTCACCAGAACAGTTTCATGACGGGCAGGTTGTGCTTGACAAACCTGCTGGAGTTCTTTGAGAATGCAACCAGCAAGGTGGATAATGGGGATGCAACAACTGCTGCTCATCTGAACTTCAGAAGGTATTTGGCAAGGTGCTGCATGAAGGACTGATCTAGGCGGTTAGAACCGCCTAGGGGGTTAAGGGTAGAGTATTGAATTGGATAGAGGATTGACTGACTAACAGAAAGCAGAGCATTGCGATAAATGGTCTTTCCCTGGCGAACTGAAACTCGTGAGGTGCTGCAAGTTCAGTTCTCAACCCTCGATTGTTTAGAATCTGTCCAACTGACCTGGAAGGAGAGGCAGAGTGTAGCAACTACATTCACAAATGGTATTAAACTCAGTGGTAAAACAGGTTGTAATGAGGAGCTAAAGAGTTTACAGATGGTAGGGTTAGAAAATGGGGCGGATTGCTAAATCTGGCAGATAGTGTTTAATGTGGATAACTGCACAGTTGAATTTCCTACCGCCACTCATAATTTCTATTTTCTTGTGTTGCACCACCTACAGTTCTTTGGATTTTATTCACCGTTTGTGGGTGAGTCGCAGGAGTCGAGAGGGTTGGTTGAGGGAGATGCAGGTTGCTCTGTGTAACCGGAACAAGACATTAATGTGGAGAAAAGACCACAGTCAGGGCTTGTTGATTCCCACAGCAGGCCTAGCAACCAGATGGCCTATCCCTGTTCTTACCTCCTGATGTTTAATTGCCTGGAGTAATCCACTTCAAAATGTTACAGTCAGACAGACAGTCCGTAATTAATATGCCCATTTCATAATAAAGGGACAAATGGCCACTTTGATCAGAAGTAAAGACTTGGCAAATCTTTTGAGATTTCATGACTATTTGCTGCAACTGCATCTGGGGACTGGGTGATGGGACAACAAAACAGTTCAGCATTGTTGCAAATTTATAGGTTAGATATTGAGTACAAATATTATGTTGTCAATTCTGTTAGAAAGTGTATATAATCTATATCTTATGAAAAATGTGTTGAATGTATTGTGGGAGAATACAAAAATTGAATTGGTTAGAAAAGGAAGATGTGAAGTGGATATTAGACATAGAACATAGCGCATTACAGCGCAGTACAGGCCCTTCGGCCCTCGATGTTGCGCCGACCTGCTGTGGTTCTGTTTGCCGAGCTGGGAATTTGTGTTGCAGACGTTTCGAGCCCTGTCTAGGTGACATCCTCAGTGCTTGGGAGCCTCCTGTGAAGTCCTTCCTGATCTTTTCTCCGGCATTTATAGTGGTTTGAATCTGCTGCTTCCGGTTGTCAGTTCCAGCTGTACGCTCTACAGCTTCCTCCCTGCCTGACAGGTACATACTTATCTCGGACACTCAGGAGCCTTTCGTTGAATAAGCTCCACTTTTCTAACGTGCCCATCCCCGGCAGTTTCCTTCCCATCCTATGCTTCCTAAATCTTGCCTAATCGCATCGGAATTGCCTTTCTCCCAGCTGTAACTCTTACCCAGTGGTATACACCTATCCCTTTCTATCACCAAGGTGCTCACTTACTTCCTTTTCTAACACCTGGCCAGGCTCATTACCCAGTACCAAATCTAATGTGGCTTCACCCCTTGTTGGGCTGTCTACATGCAGTGGTAAGATGCCCTCGTGCCCACACTGGACAAAAACTGATCCATCTATATTACTCGTACTATAGTGATCCTAGTCAATATTTGGAAAGTTGAAGTCCCTCATGACAACTACCCTGTCTCTCTCACTCCTATCAAGAATCATCTTTACTATCCTGTCCTCTACATCTCTGGAACTATTCCGAGGCCGATAGAAACTCCCAACAGGATGACATCTCCTTTCCTGTTTCTAACGTCAGCCCATTCTACCTCAGTTGACGATTCCAGAAACATCCTTTCTGCAACTGTAATACTGTCCTTGACTAACAGTGCCACACTACCCCGTCTTTTACCATCTTCTCTGTTCTTACTGAAACATCTAAATCCTGGAACCTGCAATAACCATTCCTGTCCCAAAATGTCTCCAAAATGGCCACAACATTGAAGTCACAGGTACCAACCCATGCTGCAAGTTCACCCACTTTATTCCGGGTGCTCCTGGCGTTGAAGTAGACACATTTCAACTTCTTGCTTGGCAGTGCCATCTCGTGTCCCTGAAACTTGATTTTGGACGTCCCTACTCTCAAACTTTTCTATACTTGAACAACAACTTTGGTTCCCATCCGCCTGATAGATTAGTTTAAACTCACCCGAATAGCCTTAGCGATTTCCCCTCCCAGGATATTGGTACCCCTCTGGTTCAGATGAAGACCATCCTGTTTGTAGAGGTTCTACCTACACTAGAAAGAGCCCCAATTATCGAAGAATCCAAAACTCTCCCTCCCGCATCATTCCTGTAGCCACGTGTTCATTTCCTCTCACTCCCTTTTCCTCGCCTCACGAGCATGTGGCACGGGCAACAAACCAGAGACAACAACTCTGTTCATCCTCGCTTTAAGCTTCCATCCTATCTCCCTAAATTTCTGCCTTAAATCCCCACCTCACTTCCTACCTATGTCGTTTGTGCCTATGTGGACTGTGACGTGGGGCTGCCCCCCTCCCCTTTAAGGATCCCAAATACACGATCAGAGACATCACGAACCCTGGCACCTAGGAGGCAGCACACCAACCGTCAGTCTCTCTCGTCCCCAGAGAACCTCCTATCTGTCCCCCTAACTATGGAGTCCCCAATGACTACTGCTCTGCTCCTCTTCCCCGTTCCCTTCTGAGCAGCAGGGACAGACTTTGTGCCAGAGCCCTGTGCCTACTGCTTTCCCCTGGTCAGTCGTCCCTCCCAACAATATCAAAAATGGGATGCTTACTGTTGAGGGGAATTGCCACAGGGGATCCCGGGACTGCCTGTCAGTTCCCTTTCCATCCCCCTTCCAACCCATTTGCCTTTTTCTTGTACCTGAGGAGTGAATACCTCCCTGTAACTCCTCTCAATAACTCCATCTGCTTCCCGAATGATCCAAAGTTCATGCTTCTCCAGCTCCAGATACCTAACGCGGTTTTCAAGGAGCTGGAGTTGGGTGTACTTCCCGCAGATGTAGTCAGCAGGGACACTAGTGGTGACCCTTACGTCCCACATTCTGCAGGAGGAACATTCAACTGCCCTCACCTCCATTCCCATTATTATAACTTCCCAAAGAGTCTGTTAAAAAAATAACGAAGCAAAAAAACTCGCTACCTTACCAATCTGGAGCACAGAAGGATTTTTTTGGTCAGAGGAGGAGGAGACACTGCCCGAGTAGTATTTCTGGTAACGCACCACACAAATATATGACTTCCCAAAAGTCGTTCGCTCCTCCCTCACACCTCTCAGCAAACGGAGGCCCGACTCCCGAGGTAAGTCCCTTTTAAGTCTTTATATAGGTCTACGCATGTCAAGGAACGGGCAAATATTGGTCTTTGGATCATAGTTAGGAAAATGTGTCTGTTTATGAGCACAATGACGAGTTGAATGTAAAAACAGTGCATTATTTCAATGAATTTAGTTCAATGAATTATTTCCTTATTATTGAGCCTTCGAGTAAGGGGAAGAGCTACTCTTTGTTTTCCTTGTCTAGACCCCTCATGATGTTAAACACCTCCAGCAGAAGCACCTCTCAGCCTTCTTTGCTTAAAAGTAAAATCAAGTAAATCCAGCCTCTCTTCAGTTTGAGTACACTCTTGTCTTGTTACTTCTGAAAGGTATCAGTGTTAAATTTCATCAGCGATTGATCTGTTCACCTGAACAACAGGTTTATACCATCCTGTAACCTCACACGGTCCTCCTCACTGTGAACCAGGAGGTCATCTTTCTGCCATCCACAATATTATTTATCATTCTCTCCAAATTCCATCCCTCCCATTCTCATAATCGTTTATGAAGTTCACAACTAAGCCTTGATTTTCTCCTGTTCTTCAGATGTTGCTCACAGGGAAAGTATTGAGAATTCCATTCACTTGTTTTTCCGATTTTGGTGAATTTACAACGTGATGCAGTTCAGTTCTTTTTCACGAGGGAGCCACAAATTTTATTTTGGATATGGAACTGGATTCCACTTTTATACTATGCTCCTCTGTATGTTTTAATAATTAAGCTTGTACGTAATTAATATTGGATTAGGTTTAGATGGCTTTCGCTACAACACTTGTTTTCCACGTGGACCTGGATAATGTTCTTTGTATCGTTCCCTGCAATAGTCAGAGCTGAAGGAAGTTTCCGTCTCTACGATAGAGACACATTCATAATTTTGTTTGAAAGAGTTGGAGTGATGAGGATAAAGATTCAACTCAATTCTATATCTAGACTCACAGCAGGAGATCGAATCATATCGTCAAGTCCACCTTGATCTGGAAACAAATTATTAAATCATATGCCCACTTTTCTCCATATTGTAAAAACATTTTCAAACTATGTTCTTAGAGCAGCATGGATTTATAGCTGCTCCTGGGATTGCAGGCAATTAAATATTTTATATAGTCTTTTTGCAGTTGATATTATAGTTTATTAATTTAACATAATTTTTTCTATTTTGTTCTATTAACATTCAAAAACATACAAAACAGCAAAAAAACTCACGATTTTCTTTCAAACGAACTTTTTATTAAAAGAGATTTTTAAGGGCAGTTTACAAAAAAAACGGAAAGTCTATTTTTGTTTTAAAAGGTTTCTTTTATTATACTGCAGAAGTTTTTTTTTGTTTTGTAAAATTAATTAATTAAAATAAGGAGGTATTCCTTCCTTCCGGAGAATCCTACACATTTTAAGCTGTGGAGAAGACTATTTTCTTGTCGGATTTTATTGAAGAGGAATATTTTTATTAATTTAATTCGCTAAATGGTTGATTTTGTTTAATTTTTCTACGATTGATACGTATATGTAAATATTTTTACAATTTTAACATTATTGTCAATAGGTAATGAAAGGTAACAGAAGGTGTCGTAAAAAATTCTGTTTTTAGGCATAACAATACTAAGGTCACATATAGGGCACAGAGAGGATGACTGGTAGATTTAGAAAAAAATATTATCCAGCATATCCGTTGTATAGATGTGTGGCTCTCAGGAAAGATAAGAAAGTAGTTCAAAATTCTCCGGTGGCTATTCCTCTATCAAAATGTTTTCCAGCTTTTCAAACAGCTGAAAGGGATTGTCTCTCTGAGGAAAATGGAAGAGCAATCAATTATTGGGCACTTGGAATGATTCTTATGTTCAGCAGCGTTTCAGAAGATTCAGTAGAATTATTGCTTCAGTGGACTTTTCTATCAAGAGCATTAACAGAAGATTCTGTGCCAGTGACCGTTAATTAAGGAGGGTTTGTTGATTTCCCTGTGCGAGGATTAAGAACGTCTCGAAACATTTCAAGCACGTTGTTAAAGCTGAGATTGAGTAGAGAAATATTATTGTAGATATTGGCAGGAATGATATTTTTAGGGAAAAATTAAAGCAGTACAGAGTGAACTTAAGAGGTGAGGTATAATAAAACCGTTAAAGCAATTTACTCCCAATGCCAAACCCAACTGGGAAGGAAAAAAAGGTTAACGGAGAAAAACCAATGGCTAATGAGCTACTGTGTTGTTGAGGGGTTTCGATTTTTGGGAAATTGGAATCTATTTTAGAATATAAGTGACCTGTTCAGAAAGGAATTTGGTCTAACCTCAACTCGAACGCAGCCAATATCTTAGCAGGGAGATTTGCTCCTTCTATGTAGGGAGACTTTATGTTGATAGAGTTGACAAGGGGGATATTCCAAGTAGAATTATAAATGGTAGGATGGATGGAGAAGTTTATGAATGTGAGGAGTGCACATCAATTAGAAAAGAAAAACGAGAGAGTCAAAAGTATATAGTAATTCTGAAGCACAAAAATTGCATTTAAGTCAATGTGAGTAGTCTCACAGGGGAGGCTAATGAACTCAGGGCATGTTTAAGAATATGGGATCGGGACATCATATGTATGACAGAAAATTGTTTGAGAGATGTTCAACTCGTAAATGGAGTGCTGGGAAAGCACAGCAGGTCAGGCAGCATGTGAGGAGCAGGACAATCAATGTTTTGGGCAAAAGCCGTTGATCAGGAATGGACTGATGAAGGGCTTTTGCTTGAAGCATCGATTTTACTGTTCCTTGGATGCTGCCTGACGTGCTGTGCTTTTCCAGCACCACACTCTCGACTCTAACTTCCAGCATCTGCAGTGCTCACTTTCGCCTGAGAGATGTTCAAGACAGGCAATTCAATGTTCCAGCTGTAAAGTGTCATAGAAAGGATGGAAAATATATACGGAGGTCAGGGAGGGGCGGTCTGCCATTTTTTATTAAGGAATAAATTATTTCCTGAACTGGGGAAGATATTTCTGGAAAAACTATCCAGTTAAAATATGCAGGTCGTGTTAAAACTTAGAAAACAAAGTTCACTTTGAACAGATTGCACTAAAGTGTGAAACGGACTGATAAGCCAGAAGAGATACCTGTTAGGAAGGAAGATGTGTTGGACATTTTGAACAACTTGAGGATAGACAAGTCCCCCGAGCCTGACGGGATATATCCTAGGATTATGTGGGAAGCAAGAGAGGAAATTGCAGTACCGTTGGCAATGATCTTCTTGTCTTCACAGGCAACGGGGGTGGTACCAGGGGACTGGAGAGTAGCGAATGTTGTGCCCCTGTTCAAAAAAGGGAATAGGGATAACCCCGGGAATTACAGGCCAGTTAGTCTTACTTCTGTGGTAGGCAAAGTAATAGTCAGCATGGTATTGTGAGATCCAAGTCATGCCTCACAAACCTTATGGAATTCTTTAAGGATGGGATCAAACACATTGAAGAAGGTAGAGCAGTGGATGCGGTGTGCATGATTTTAACAAGGCGTTTGATCACGTTCCCATTGTTGATTCATTCAGAAAGTAAGCAGGCTTGGGATACGGAGAAACATGTCTGTCTGGATACAGAATTGACTGGCCCATAGAGACACAAAGTGGTAGTAAATGGGAAGTACTCCGTCTGCAGCTCGGTCAAAAGTGGCGATCTGTACGATTTGGTTCTGGGATCTCTGCTGTTTGTGGTTTGTATAAATGATTTGGATGAGGAAGTGAAAGGGTTGGCAATTATATTTGTTGATGGAACAAAAGTGAGTAGAAGGTCGGTAGAATTGTGGATAGTGTGGAGGGCTGTTGTAGTTTGCACTGGAACATTGACAGGATGAAGAACTGGGCTCAGAAGTGGCAGGTGGATATCACCGTGGAAAAGTGTGAAGCAATTCATTCTGGACAATCACTTTTGAATGCAGAATGCAGGATAAAAGATAGGTAGTGCTCCTCAAGTCCACAACAATTCACCCTCCTGTCTACGTACCTTTCCCTGCCGCCACAGGAATATAAGACCTGTGCCCACACCTCCCCCCCCCCCAAGGCCCTAAAGATCCTTCCACATCCATCAAGGTTTCACCTGCAGTTCCACACATATCAGCTACTGTATCCGTTGTTCGTAATGAGGTCTTCTATACGTTGGGGAGATAGGACCTTTACTCGTACAGCACTTCAGAGAACATCTCTGGGACACCCGCACCAACCAACCCCACTGCCCCGTGGCCCAATGCTTCAATTCCCCATCCCACTCTGCTGAGGACATGCAGGACCAGGGCTTCATCTATTGCCACTCCCTTACCACCTCATCTTCGACCTCGGGACACTCCAACCCCATGGCATCAATATGGATTTCCCCTCCTCCCACCTTATCACCGTTCCAAACTTCCAGCTTAGCACCGACTTCATGACCCGTCCCATCTTTTTATTCAAAGTTGGAATGGATTTTTTTCGATTTCCCACAGAGTGGTAGCAGGCCCTTTGGCCCAACAAGTCCGTACCAAACCTCCGAAGAGTAACCTATTTCTCTCTGACTAATGCACTTATAACTGTGGGCAATTTGGCATGGCCAATTTACCTGGCCTGGGCATAATTGGACTGTGGGAGAAAACCAGAATACCCGGAGGAAACTCATGCAGAAATGTTGGACAATGTGCAAACTCCACACAGAGAGTCGCCTGAGGCTGGAATCAAAACTGGTCTCTGGCACTGTGAGGCAGCAGTGCTCACCACTGAGCCACCATGCCCACCTGTCCATCTTCCTTCCCACCTATCCACTCCACCCTCTCCTCCGATGTATCACCATTGCCCACACCTCCATCCAACTATCGCACTCTCAGTTACCTTTCCCCAGCCCCAACCCCTCCCATTTATCACTCCACTCTCATGGATCGCATTCTTATTGCTGATGAAGGGCTTTTGCATGAAACATCTATTTTCCTGTTCCTTGGATGCTGCCTGAGATGCTGTGCTTTTCCAGCTCCAGCCTCACGGCTCTAACTTCCAGCATCGGCTGTCTTCGCTTTCGCCTTGTTAACGTCTCCACTCAGTGCCTGTCCAGGTTGCAGATGTTCGGAGTCTGGGAGGTAGGCCAGATGTCATCACCGTAAGTAATTTGTGTGGTGTGCTTCTGACACTCCATGTCCACACATCCGCTCTCTTGGCCAGGGTCTGACTGAAAATGCATTTGTAAAGCATGGTTCCTAGCCAGTCATTGATGGCTAATTTGGACAGAATTTGTTCTTACAGAGAGACCACTGATAGCCTGGTGGATAGTTTCCACCCAGCCCAAGGTGGAGTCCAAATGATTTGTTGTGAAATAATGCTTGAATGGCTGCCCTGAATCACGTGGTCGTGCTCTGGATGCATTTAGGTGCAGGCCAGGATCTCACGAAGTGCCACAGGCAGTTTTGAGGTTCAGTAACACTCTGCCTGAATTCAGATCCTTTTAAATGTATTTTCAACGAAGGCTATGATTGCAAGGTGATGAGTTTAGTGATCGGAAAAATAATCAGATATTTGCCATGTTTCATGAATTGCGAAAAATAACGTGTGAAGTATAATTATTCAACCAAACAATAATTGCATCATCTCTGAAAACAATTAAGTTGATGTTTTATTTATGAAACTAAAATACAAACTCCTTGCAACATTTAATGATTCAAAAATAAAGAATGTACATTTTATTTTATTTCGAAAAAAGAATATGCTATCTGAAAATTACAATTACATACACATTCTCGGTATTCAAATAAATGCGTTGTCACACCAACATTTGGAAAGTGCTTGGCGTCTGACAGATTATATATTCCGATTGAGAAAATAATTGAACAATCATATAGAATTGGCGTTCTTATATATTTAAATAACAATCAGTTTATTTTCTCACTGAACTGTACGAGCTTCAGCTATTTACCATCAATTGAGAAATAACAATAATTCTACATGCACTGTGAATATTTACTAAAATAAATGATTTGTGATATTAAATTGAAGTGAACAATAATTTGAAATCTTGCATTTTTTTAAAGAATGAATGGCATTTAATGCGACATTTGGTTAGTGATAAAAAAACGATGAACATATTTCCATATGAGAGAAAAGTCTAACATTTACAAAGTGTTTTGTGCCAAAGCAAAGAAATATTTGTTTTAGTAATTGGGATACAAGTTTTAAAATACTTATGTGCTGAGTAATAATTAGACTTCATCATCAAGCTGACATTGCAATACTTGCATTTTAAATGGCTATGCTGCAGCAAATATGATCAGGTATTTGCCAGCATTTACAATCGGAAATGATCAGATACTGATGTTGACTTGCATCTGTACATGATAGAGTACAGAACTTTAATGGACAGACGGAGATTACTGGGCCACTGTATATGCATCAGCTCCGGAAATGTCTCCAAAACTCTTCCCATTTGCCACCCAGTCTCTGTAGTCCTTTACATTCGTAACTTACAAATATATATCGCGTTCCCTTTTGAATCTTCATTCACAACTCTCCCAGGCAGAGCATTCTAAATTGTAACAACTCTCTCAATAAAGAAGTTTTTCCTTATCTCACTCCTAGATCTTGTGCTGACAATCTTGAAACCAAGACTCCTAGACGCTGTAATGCCAACGAACAGGAACAGAGTATTCGTATTTTAAGCTGTCGTTTTTTCCATAATTTTGAATATTGCAATAAGTCCACAGGTTTGTCCGTTCTGCTTAATGAAGAGTAACCCTAATTGTTCGCATCCTACATTTAACTAATTCATTCATTCCAGTTGTCATTCTGATTATTTATAAGGTTACTGGTATTTTTCTACAAACTAATGTGGTGTGTGTTTGTGTGTGTGTGTGTGAGAGAGAGAGAGAGAGAGAAAGAGAGAACAATCCGCTTGAATGTCTGAATTACTCCCAGTGCCACGTGGAAAAGAGGTAATGATTAGGAAGGTGGGATTGTTTAACATGTGGTTAAAGAAGTATAACAGGGGTGAGAGTTTCAACTTTTGGATCATTAGGGTCTCTCCAGGGCAAGTGAGAGCTTTCAAAAATGGACAGGTTGCACATTAACTGGAGGAGCACAAACATCCTTGTCGGGAGGTTTGCTAGTGGAAATTGGGTGGATTGAAACTAATAAACCAGGAGGCTGGGAACCAAAGCAGCAGGTCTGAAATTGAGCATAAGATAGAGATGAATAGGACAGCAGGCATGGCCAGTCTCATGACCATGATGAAGGATGGACCATGCCAATTCAAAATATGATTTGGAGATTTGAATAAATGATAGAGATGAGACGCATAATTATCAGGGATTAACAAATAAGGTTGCACAGTGTGGGGGATGCGATGGAATGAAGTGTGTGAGATCAGGAAGCAAGTGTACAAAAAGTATAAAAGCGAAAGATAAAAGTTATTTTAAAAGTTTGTACCTAAAAGCATAAAGTATTTGGAAAAAAATATTGATGAGCTGACAATAGGCTCCGAGTCAAATGGGTATAATGTGGGGCAGATTACTGAAACATGGTCACAGGGAGATCAAGACTGAGCAGTGACATGTCCAAGGGCACACACTATTCCGAAAGGTTAGACAAGGAGGAGCAAGAGGTGGAATTGATGTATTGGTTAAAAATGATATCAAGGCTGCATTAGGAAATGATATTGGCACGAGGGAACGACATGTAAATCAGTCCAGACATAAACAAAAATCAAGACAAGAAACCTCTTGGGAAGAGTAAAATTCAGGCACTGTTCACCTGATGCATTTCTGAGTTCGAAAATAATGACGGCTGGTGACAATGGCACAACAATGGGATGAATATGCATATTGACTTAATTAATCATCTTGGCAAAGGAAGCCTCGAAGAACAATTCGTAGACTGTATGAAGGATTGCTTTTGAGAGCAACATGTCATAGATTCAACCAGAGAACAGGTTATTTAGATTTGATATTATGTGACAAGCAAGGATTGATAAATAATCTTGCAGTTAAGGATCCTCTTGGACGCAGTGACCGCATCATGCGATAGTTTCAAACTCAGATTGAATGTATAAAGACAGAGTCACATATGACGTTTTTGGTGTTGAGCAATTATATTGGGCTAAGGAAGGAGTTGGCATGAGTGGGCTGGCCAGGAAAAAGCAAAACTATCAAGGGCAGGACAGATAAAAAAAAGGTAAAGACACAAGGAGATATGAAATAACCTCTCATTTAAAGTTTATTGGTGAGAGGAAGAGGAATTGCGTAATAGAGAAAAATCATCCATGATTTGACACGGAAATCAATAATAGCTTGAGGGAAAAGTCTCAGGCAAATCACATTACACAAGTTAGTCACACTCTGGAGGACTGGGCAAGGCAGTGGCTTTCTGGTGTTATCGGTGATGTGTTAAGCGAGAGACCCAGATAATGTTCTGATGACCTGGATTTGAATTCTGCCATGGTAGATGGTGGAGCTTGAATTAAAATGTGGAATTAAGAGACTGATGGCGATCATGAATCGATTGTAAGGGAATAATCATCTGGTTCAGTGATGTCCTTTCAGGAAGGAAACTTTTATTCTTATCATAGATTCATCGCTCTCTGGCTGAAGACGTTTCTCCTTATCTCCGATATAAAAGGTCTTCCCTTGATTATGAGACTATGCCTTTGGGTCCTTTCCCTCCTAACATTGAATCATCTTTCTGACATCTACTCTAACTAGGCATTTAGCACTTTGTATGATTCAATTCGATCCCCTCATCCTTCTCAACTTCCCAGTATCCTCATATGTTAGGCTTTTCATTCCTGAGGCCATTCCTGTGAACTGCCTCTGAACACGCTCTGGGGTAGTATATCCTTCCTGAGATATGGGGCCGAAAACGTCACACGATAATCCAAATGTGGTCTGATTAGAGCCTTATAGCGTCTCAGAATTACATTCATGCTTTTATATTTACGTCCTCTGAAAATAAATGTCATCATTGTATTTGCCTTTGTGACCAGTCGGACCATCTGAAGTAATGAACTTATGATGGATAATAACAAATTACCATGGAGTTACAAAAATGAACAATGATTAAAGCATGCTGGGAAATGGATCCCAGCCTTAAATAAACTGCCTGTGCTCATCCACATGCTGCAAAATCCAAACAGGCTGCAGGTATCCACAGACGGTTTGTAAACAAACCTGACAGCTACAGACCCTGCAAGACAAACCAGGAGTTGAATTTGATCGGGACAACGGAATGCCTCCCTTTCGGCCATCAATGTGCTGCCCCCTGGTTGGGTCTGATTGATCAGAGTTATTCAACATGGTCATTCTGTTGACAGATCCTCCATACCCTCCCAAAACGAAGTGAAGACTCTGAAGAATGAGGATCACCGCAAAACCCCATTTAGCGCAGTACACCGAGAATAACCAGCAAAGCAGAAGATACCTCCAAGTCCATCGTAATAAGGAGAAATCAGCACGTGGAACCCGGCAATATTCTGTTGGGGCGGTATCAGATCATACAAAGTTAAGTTAAAACATAAGGTAGTTTGTAGTGTGTTTTGTTACATTACAGTGCAATTTATTGTTCAAATATTAATTGTGTTCAATAAACAGATGTTGTTGTTTATGAGTCGACTCACAGTTCTTTTGGTGAATATAAGATTTTGAAACACACTGTTTCATGATATAAAAGTTTCCAAACAATTGGTTCACCTGCAAGTTTACCTTGAGACAATCTTGGTCGAGAACTCCCAAGTCTCTTTGCACTTCAGACTGAAGAATTTTCCCGAATTTAGGAAATAGTCCATGCCTGTATTCTCCTTATCAAAGTGCATGACCTCACGCTTACCCCCATTGTACTCCATCTGCCACTTCTTTGCCGACTCTCCTATTCTGTCTAAACGCTTCTGCAGCCTCTCCACTTCCGCAATGCTACCTGTCTCTCCACCTATCTTATATCATCTAAAAAGTTCACCAGATCTTTAATTTACAAAGTAAAAAGTCGTGGTCTCAACACTGAGCCTTGTGGAATATCACATGTCACTGGCTACCATGCTGACGTGATCATTTTTATCCTCACTCGCTTTTTTCTGCCTTTTTAACATGTGTTTCTTCTCAATCCCACCCACACAGATTATACACCATCTGTCCATGTTTCAGCGTTGGGAACTGAGTGATGGGACTGCAAAACACTTTGGCATTGTCGCTAATTTATTGTTTAGACATGGACTAAAAATATGACATTGTCGATTCCACTGAATTGTGGCGACAACCTATGCCTTTGACGAAATATTCTGTTTGCATTATGGAAGAATATTAGCATGTGAACCTGCTTCAGAGGTCACAGACAATTTCAAATGTTTGTATTCTTCCATAATACAGACAGAATATTTGGTCAAAGACACAGCCTGTCGTCACATTCCATTGGAATTGACAATGTAATATTTTTACATTCTTTGATTTTATTTGTGTATGAAGCAGACACGAGTTAATAAGGAGATATAAGTTGGTCAAATGAACAACAAATATTGGTGTATGGAGAATAGAATGGAAAATGCGTCTGTGTTCAAATATGTTATAAGTTTAATGGAAACGTACGATTGATTTAAATGGAGAGATTGCATTGAGGCACAGAGGAATCAGGCACCTGGATCACACAAAAAAGGTCGTGTACATCAAGGTTTTAGAGAGGCCAGACAAATGTTGAAACTTTTTAGAAACAGAATTCATTCAGAAGTAGGAAGAATTTTCTACAGTTTTACAGGGTACTGGTGAGACCACATTGAATGAACTATGGCCATAATGACATGCAAAGCAGTCCAGAGAAGATTCACTCAACTGACTCCTGTGAAGAATTGTATTTCAGGAGGAAATATTGACCAGACGGGCCCTGGATCTCCTGGGGTTGAGCTGGACAATTTGTGATCTTGTTTAACGTCAGAATATTCCGAATCGTCTTTTTAAGTTGAATTCTGAAATAATATCTCAGCTTGTATGAGAGATTATAATAAATGGATGGAAAGTAAAACTAAAGAATATCTCATTTCACAAGATGTGGGTTGTTTCAGCCCTTTCAAAGTGTTGTGTATTTGTGAAACTCTCTTCCCAGAGAGCGATGAAGGCGAGGACATTGAATATTCCTAAGGCAGAAGCAGGGAGATTCTTGACTAAGAATGGCACAGTAACGTCGTAAGGGCAAAGAAGGAACACTTACGCCTGATGTTAGTTTCTACTTTTTTGTTGTCTTCAGCTACCGAAAAATTAGTGGAACATTCTCATGAACATGAAGACTTTTCCTTTCAAAATGATGGACACAACTTTCCAAATGTGTTTTTTAAACAAGTGAAAAACTCCTTTGAAACTGCTTTAGAAATTAGATAATGTCGAATAGATGTCTTCATAGTGCAGCTTCCTTTCAGTTGTTTTTGTGAGGTGAGTTTCGTTCGCAAAGCCACCGATCTGTTGCCTATATCTACTTTCCACTCATAATGTGTTAATGAATCCCAGTGGTCCTCGTGGTGCTGGAACACTAGCATTTTGGTTTCAGATAGAGTTACATGATTCTGAACATGTGACAGTGAAGGGACAATGGTTTCGATTCAAGTCAGGATGCAATGTGACCTTGGAGATTATATTCTTCACCAATTGATGCTCACAAGCTATGGAAATGCTGAGACTATTTTCTGTTTTCAAGAATTAAAGTGATCGAGTCTTATGGCACACAAACAGGCCATTCAGCGCAACATGTCTACACCAACCAGAAAACACCAAACTACATTAATGAAAGTTACCTCAAGGCGCATGGCCGACTCTGTTCTGGCATTTTGCGTTCATTCAGCTGCTGATTGAATGCTGCATTAACTTGTGTTATTCGTGACCTGGGCTGTCAGTTGGCCTTTTATTTCAATGTATTCACGAAATGGTTTCTGCAAATGTATCACACTACTTCAAAGTCCGTAACAAGCTCATCTGATCAATAAACACGGTTACATTGTTCAATTATTATGAGGAAATTGGATTTTTCAAAAATTCGTTTGGGATTTTAATGGAGCTAGTCCAACATTAATTGCCGTTGAGAAGTTCCAGTCCAGTTGGTGGTGGTCCATCCAAGTGGCTGTTGGGAGGGAGTACCAGCTGTGCATCTCATGTGCCAGTTTAGTTGGGAGTAAGTATTACTGGTGGTGGACGTAGTGTTAAACAAGCCGCTGTACTGTGATGAACAGCTGGCAGGAAACGCAGGAAAACAGATTCTTTGTCAAAGCGAAAATGTGGCAAGGAATTTTTTATTCTGCGGAGAAATAACAACTTTGCAGCTAGAAGTCTATATAACAATGAAGGAAAGTTTGTTTCTATGTTATTGGTGCCCTTAAACTAATGTTGTCAAACAGCTGGAATAATGTCGGTGGGCTCATTGATCGAAACTTAATACTGAACATGTGAATTACATTGGATATTTTCAGAGATGGATGGTCTGTCCTCGGTTTAGTCACTGCTGATGCTCCATGGGATGATGCTAATTTGTAATCTCCCCACTTACTGAGCACAGTTCGATGGAAAAAAAAACCCAACAATTACCATTGGGTGGTACTTCACAATATATCATGGAATCGTATAATAAAGAAGATGCCTATCAAATCGGGCACCATCAAGTGCTGACACAAGTGTTTTGCCAAGTTTGTACGGTTTCCTTCATCAACCACCCTCACAGGCAAAGCATTCCAAAAGCATATCACACTCTGGGTTCAAAACAGATTTCACAAATCCTCACTCAATCTCTTGTCTTTCACTTTAAAAGTTTATCCCCTTGTATTTAACCGTTTGACTAAGGAGAACAGCTGCTGTCTTTTCACTCTGTCCATACCTCGCATGCTGTTGTACACCTTTGTCAGGTTCACACCATAACCTTCTCTGCTCCAAAGTAAAGCAAAAGCAAATCTAGCCTATCATCATGGTTTGAGTACTCTCTTCTGTTGTTATTCTTTCAAAGTGCAGCATCTCACATATTGCAGTGTTAAGTTTTTCGGTCATTGATCTGGCCATCTGAACAATCCGGTTGTACCCTCCTGTAACCTAACTCTTTCGTCCTCAATCTGAACGATCGGAATAATAGTTGTGTTATCCACAACATTGTTTATCATTCACTAACCCCCACCCCCATCTCCCACATTCTTATCATCCCTCTATCACAACACTTAACCAAACAGCCTCATCACCAACAGGACAAACATCTTAGGACAGAATTGGAAGACAATGTATCAATTTTCTTTTGTATATTTTAAGGATATTGTTCAAACAAACAGTATTCTTGTCTTTTGCTCCTTGTTCTTTCAAGTGATCTTCCAATATAATTTGAGGTGAGATCAGAGAGACTTCCCTTTCAATCGAAGCAGGACTTGACTAAGCGAGGAATCAAGGACCCTGAGCAAAACTGTGATTAATGGCAATTAGAGAACATTCTGCAGTGGGAATGGGAACAATGGGAAAACAATCTCTACAAGTTAACTTCTAAGCTCCATGCCATCCTGACCAGGAACTAATTTGCTTTTCCTACACTACCAGTTGTTAAAACATCTTGGAATCTGGCTACAAAGCAGCTCTGTGCGTATGTGCATCACTAGGACAGAAGAGATTCAAGTCGGCTGCTCTAGGTCGCCTTTTCCAGAGTGATTGTGTTTGACACGTAAAATCTGCCCATGCTCGTTCCATCCAAAACCTATGGATGACTGTGCCCTGTACCAATGTATCTTATGTTTCCACAGTTTCACCTAAAGTTTCAGAAATGTAAGACCTTGCTGAATGAGTATGACCCTAGTGACACCAGGAGCATGATATGACATTGAAATTATGATTGGGATCCTTAATTCAATTGGCTACTTAAAGAGGATTGATCGCGAGATTCATGGACACTGAATTCAACATTTTCATGATGAATTATGACACAGAAAATATTTAGCGCTCTGTCGAATAAAAAAGCTTTTAATTTTTCATTCAATGACCATAACCAAATGCATGAGAGTTGACTGAAATGGCAGCTTCACTGCTCCCTTTCATATCAGAAAAATATCCACACTACAAAACACAAAGGGAAGTTTGAAGAGCTGGAAACCTTTAACAAGTCTAGCAGCATCTGAGCAGAAAGAGAATTAACGTTCTGAGACCAATATGACTTTTTAAGAACAGCGTCATGTACGTCTCAATATGGTAATTCTCTGTCACTCTCAAGATATTGACTCATCAGCTGTGTTTCACCAACATTTTCCACTTGTATTTGAGATTTCAAAGTTCCATCGTATACGCTAGCACAGTGACATATATGGGTGGGTGCCACGGTGGCTCAGTGACTTTCTCGAAACACCTGGGAACTTGCGCTCAATTCCACCCTGGGCCACCGCCTGTCATGAGCTTTCATATTCTTCCCGTGTGTGCAAGTGTTTCGTCCAGGTGTTTCTGATTCCTTCCAATTGACCATGAAAAATTGATAGGATAAAGGTTCACAAGGAAGAGGTTTTAGCAATTCTGGAAAGTGTAAAAATAGATAACTCCCATGTACTGGATGGGATTTATTCTAGGGTTCTCTGGGAAGCCAGAGAGGAGATTGCAGAGCCTTTAGCTTTGGTCTTTATGTTGTCATTGTCTACAGGAATAGTGCAAAAGGCTGGAAGATAGCAAAAGTTGTTACCTTGTTAAAGAAGGGGAGTAAAGTCTAATTATAGACCAGTGAACATTACTTTGGTTGTGGGTAAAGTGTTCAAATTGTTAAAGAGATAGGGTTTATACTCATCTGGAAAGGAATAATTTGACTAACTGTAGTCAACACGGTTTGATGAAGGGTAGGTCGTGCCTCACAAATCTTATTGAATTTTTTAAGAAGGTGACCAAACAGGTGGATGTGGGTATAACGGGTGAAGTACTGTATATGACATTCAGTAAAGTGTTCGGGTAAGGTTCCCCATAATAGGCTATTGCAAAAAATACGGAGGTATGGGGATTGAGGGTAATTTAGCGGTTTGGATCAGGAAGTGGCTAGCTGAAAGAAGACAGAGAGTGGTGGCTGATGAGAAATGTTCATCTGGAGTTCAGTTACTAGTGGTGTACAGCCAGGATCTGTTTTGGGCCCACTGCTGTTTGTCATTTTTATAAACGCTCTGGATGATGGCGTAGAAGGATGGGTTCGTAAATTTGCAGATGATACTAAGGTCACTAGAGTTGTGGATAATGCCAAACGATGTTGTGGGTTACAGCAGGACACAGATAATTTGCAGGATAGGCTGTGAGGTGGCAAATGGAATGCCATGCAGAACAATGTCAGGTGATTCACTTTGGATGGAGCAACAGGGATGCAGAGTCTTGGGCTCTTGGTAAGACTCATGGTAGTGCAGAAGAGTAGAGATTCCTCAGTTTCCATGTAGCATAGATCCCTGAAATTTCCAACCCAGTTTGATAGAGTTGTTCAGAAGACATATGGTATGTTTGCTTTTATTGGTAGAGGGACTGAGTTTCGGAACCAGTGGGTCATGTACTTCTATAAAAATAAACCCTGGTGCAGCTGCACTTGGACTATTGAATACAGTTCTAGTCACCTCATTCATGGAAGGATGTGAAATCTTTGGAAAGGGATCAGAGGAGCTTTACTAGGTTGTTGCCTAGTATGGAGTTTAAGACTTACAAGGAAAGACTGAGGGACTTGAGGCTGTTTTCATTTGAGAGAACGTTAAGAGGTGACATAATTCAGACATATAATATAATCAGAGATTAGATCGGCAGGATAGCGAGAGCTTTTTTTCTTGGACGGTAATGGCTAGCACGAGGATACGTAACTTTAAATTTAGATGTAGTGAATACAGGACAGATGTCAGAGGTCGTTCATTTACTCAAAGAGTAGCGGGGTGTGGAACGCACTGCCTTCAACAGAAGTTGACTCACCAATTTTAAGGCCATTTAAGTGGTCATTGGATAGGCTTATGGATGAAAAATTGAGTAGTGTAGGTTAGATGGGTTTCAGATTGGTTTCATAGGTTGGCACAACATTGAGGGCAGAAGGGTCAGTACTGCGCTGTAACGTACTATGTTCTATATGTGCACAACCCTGTTGAACTGTATATCCACTGTTTAAATACTTCTGTAGCATACTATTCTTTCCGTTTGATATTGTCCAGTTCACATTCATCGAAAGCATGTCTTGTGGAAACAGGTCCTTGGAAGAGTAACCTACACAGTCCCATTCTTCTACCCCCGATATTGACCCCTCATGAATGTGTCTAACTTACACATTGGTGAACAGAATGAGAAGATTACCGTGGCTAATTCACCTAATCTGCACATCTTTGAACTGTGGGATGAAATACGCAGACCTGGGGAGAATATGCAAACTCCACACAGAGAATCGCCTGAGGTTGCAATCGAACCAGACCCCGAGCACTGTGGAAGTGCAGCGCTAATCCCTGACCCACAGAGCCACATCAGCAATCAGCATTCTATCTCAGTTTCATTGCTCTGCTTTGCATTTCATTCTGTCTTCCAGAAAGCCTGATGGTGACTGGGGGATTATCGTTGTATTCCCCTCAAATCTCTACAACATCTGCTCCCATTCCTTCCTGTCTCCTAACTAATGTTATTTTCATTCGTCCATGGCTCATTATTCCATGGGTTTTAACGAACAAGGTCTTTGTACATGGCATTTTTTTTTCATGGACTGAAGTTAAAAAACAATGAAAATCTCACTGTTTTAAAGCGAATAAAACAGCAATAAGGTGTTTGCCAATTAAAAAAAACCTGAAGCGCAACTTGTGTGTTGACATTACAGTATTACCGTCAGACAGCAGTCAGAGACATGACCAGACCTATCCAAACTTCCTCTGTAAAGCCAGGGCAAATCTGCCCAGGAACAATCTTTTGGTTGGCAGTTGTTCTAGCGGAGGAGAGAACAGCACAACAACAACAACTTGATTGTGTGATTTTTAGGGCTGCAAGCCATTACAACATTGTACATGAACAGCACGGCTGAATCATCTTAGCTGCAAAATGAAAATATCCATCAGTTTTCTCCCACCCCCGCCTCGGCTTGACTTCACTGGTGATCGGCGATGAGACCAATACCTAGTGATGTCGACATCCAATCCACACCCGTTGTTAATGTGAGCTGAAGATGTTGTATTGAAAGGGGTTAACTGGAACTGTTTTTTTTCAGCAACTGTGATTGATGTCAGTCTCCATGGACTCTAACTGTATCAATAGAGGATTTCTTTCTCCTATTAGTAAGGGACTTCTTTCGGTGCTTTATCCCATGGTAACAGCAGATACATCACCTTCAACACTAACGGAGTCAATAGCTACAGAGACAGGGAGAGGAGATATCAGAATCCGAGAACAACACACTGGAATGTTCCAGTAATGGATCATAACCTGAGAACATTAGACTGGAATGTTACAACAATGCACAGGAGTTTATCCTATGGTCTTTACTTGATTTCCTGGACTGGGTCAACATTATCATTTCAAATATTGGGTGTACTAATGATTATTCAGGCAGGATATTATCCCACCCTCGCTATTGTTAGTGTTTCTGGCCAGTTTTTCAATCTCTATCTATTTATTAATTCCATAAACCATGTTGAAATTCATTGCTTTTTTTGTTGTCCATATCTGGTAGACAGAAACTTTAATTCCATTATAAATCTCATTCATTATCCACAAATTCCAGACCCCTCCCTCATAAACTTTTGAAACAAAACTGTGAGGACACTTTTTGCGTTGAACTGATGTATGTCTTGGTTTTGTCTCCATCACCAAACCTGCCCACGACCAGCTTCATAATACACTGAGTCTCTGTGGCTGTGTCATTGCCGTTTGCTCAATAAACCATAACCTATGCCTTGCTAAATGTCATACTTTACAGTTACAGTTGTCTTCTGGTCACTGCTTTAGTTACGAATAAATCGGTCACAAACTTGTTATGTGTCTAAAGTAAGTTTATGATAGGGATACCGTGTCAGAGTAGAAATGTCGCTGGATGGGTAATTCATAGGCACAGGTTAGAATACTGAAGGTCGTGTCTCAAATCCTACCACAGCTGATCACAGAACTTAAATTCAATGATAAGATTCGAAATAAAAACAAATGCACGAACTGTAACCATAAATGAGGAGAATTTTGTCTAAAAATCGATCTGTTTCACAGATGTCCTCTCGTAAAGAAATCTAACATCGTTATTTGGTCTGGATTGAGAGTGACTTCAGACCCACAACAATGTGCTTTGTTCTATACTGCTTTGTGGAATGGTGACAATTAAGGGCAATTAATGATGGTCATCAAATGCTGCCCTTCACAGTGATGCTGATATTCCATGAAATAGTAAAAGGAAACATTAAATCAAACAAAGAAAGCTACTGAAGATCTGAAACAAAAAGAAACAAAGTTTCTGCGGAAACGGAACAGATTTGACAGCTTCTGTTGAGAGGAAAACAGAGTTAACGTTTTCAATCCACTCAGCATGCATCAGATCTGAAAACAGCTGGGAAATAGTGTACTTTTTTTGGTGGGGTGAGTTAAATATATGGAGGAATAGAGAGATAGAGAAAAAGATTTTAAAAATCAATTGTTGATTATCAGCTAGGATGGAAATAAATTGTGATATTAATCTCGTTGATTTTTCATTTCTTACCCATATTCCTGAGTATCATGTCCATGTAGATATCTATCCAACCCCCTTTTTAAAATGAGGTACGCCTCCTCTGACTCTCTTCCCTGAGTGTGGTAATTTTCTTTAATTCATTGAAGCGACGTGGGTGTGACTGGCTGGGCCAGTATATATTTCCCTTACCGGATTGCCCATGAGAAGGTGTTGGTGAGCTGCCTTCTTGAACAATAGCAGTTCACATGCTGTCGGCTGGCAGTGCTTAGATCTGTTTAGTTTCATTTCTTTGAGACCTTTTCGTGATATAACTGAATGCTGGTCATTTCAAAGGGCAGTTGAGAGTCAATCACATTTCGTTGGGTCTGGTGTCACATGTATGCCTGACCACATGTAGATAACAGAATTCCTTCCACGAAGGACACAATTAGTTAGGTGTTTGTTTTTATTTGACAATTGACAAACGTTCATTAGATTGTTCATCCAAATACTCAATTGAATTCAAATTCCACCATCTCATGAGGCGGGATTCAAGTCTATGTCTGAGTCATCAGCTGGGTCCCTGGATTAATAGACTGGAGATAATAGCACTAGACGCATCCCCAGCATTTACAATGGTAATGATAGTGTTGCTGTTATTGTTACTGAGGTACAGAAAATTGTGCAGTTACATTGTCAACTACTTCCATGGAGAACAGAACCAGTATTATTTCAGGTCACAGGAACTATGCAGAGCTGCAATGGTTTTTCAGCCAGGAGTAGAAACTGAGGCGAGAAAGCCATTTGTTAACTCTGAGTGGGTGTGACATATATACGGAGACTTGACTTGTTGTCATCACTGGAAAGTCAGAGGAGGTTCCCTGGATGGTTTTCTTGGGTTTGTGTTATCAGCTACTGCAATGATTTAGGGAAACCTGAGGCTCTGGTGTCCCCATTCTGGACAAGGTTTGGGCACTGCATTTTGGAGAGAGTCTGGGTCTTCAGAGACTTCATAGGAAGGAGCAGGACACTACACTATCCTTTCTGAGATTTCCACAAATATTTCTCAATGTTGAACCTTTTCCGTATGCAAAGTGTGAAGCCAGTTCAGTTCAACAATGACGCCACAGAGCTGTGAAACCTCCATCAACACAAAATTTGTCTCACACCAGGGAGATGAAAGTACTCAAAATTCCCATCAACTGTTTTGGTTCTGGAACTTTCTAGGCAGGAGTGGATGAAGGATCCATTTTGCCAGAGTGCGATCCTCTCATGTACTCACAAGGTGACAGAGACCATCTCCGTCCGGTGAGGTGAATATGTTGGTTCTGTCTACACAGAGGAAAGAACAGAAAAATCTTCCCGAAATGTTAGGGAATATGTTGACTGGCGAAAATGTGGAACTGCAAGAAGTTAGAATTATTAAAGAGGAAGTACTGGGGATAAAAGAAAACAAAGCTCATTGTTGTGATTGTAAGTTGCTGGTCTAATTGAGTTAAGAATTTAGAGGGCTACAGACTGGAAAGTTGTGCTTTCCGGGTAGCTCTTTCGGGAGCAGGTACAGTTACGATGGGTCAATGGCCTAAATCTGTTCTGTCAATTCCTTAAACTGTATGAGGGAGGGCAAAGTATGTCAAAGCTTTTTATGTTATGGTAAGGATCCTGCCACACTTGGACGTAGCTACTGTGACCACAAACATTTAAAACAGGAGGGAGATGGAAAACAGTGATGAATAAATCGATGTCAGTTGTGAGGGAAAATTTTAGAATTTTATTAGTAATTCGTAATAACTAGATCTTTGGAGAATAATGATATGATTTGCTGAGTCAGCCTATATTTTAGAAAGGGAAATCGTTATTGATAAACCACTTGGAGTTTGTGGAGGGTGTTGATCGTGACATCGACAAATGAGAACCAATAAGAACATTGTATTTGAATTTTTAGGAATCTTTTGACAGATGAGTGAAGACCGTTAGAGTCCTTGTGTAAGGGGTGAATATACTACATGGAAATGAGAAATGGATAATGGGGAGAATACAGAGAGTAAGATTCTGCTTTGGAATAAAGGTCATTGCACATAGGGTATCCCATGTATCAGTGCTTGGAGCACAGCTGTCCACAAGGCAAAGAAATGATTTGAAATGAGCAGCAAATACAGTTCTTTTCATTTTGTGTTTATTAGAAGATGAGAGATTAGGAAGTTCAGTCATCACTTATACAATTCACATGAGCCAGCAAGTAATCCGTACAGTAAATGGTACGTTGTCCTTCATTATAAAATGATTCAAGTGCTGGAATAAATTCATCTTCCTGCAGTTGTAGTGTGTTGCTTGGGCAGTATTTCGGAAACTGATTACAGATTCTCTCTCCTTTATAAGGAACGATTACATTGTGGCTGAGATAGTGCAATATACTTGCACCAAAGTTATTCCTGGGATGATGGTACCATGAGGAAAGTGTGAGGAAAATGAATGTTTAATACATGGCGCTGAGAGAAAATAATTTTTACATTTAGACTTGAAGATTAGAAGCTAACAAGCATTTTGTCAGGAAAAAGACAGTGATCATGTGAAAAACTACTTTTTATTTCCTTTATATTTGATTCCCAATAGTTCACCTACCTGCTCGGAGACACCATGTTGGTTGAGAGGCAGCTCCAGGCTCTGAATGAACTCTAACTGTCTCAATATGCAGTTGGGGTGTGAACATGCACTGTCACTAATCTGTCAGCAGCCACAATACCTTATTCCTGAAAGAGTTAGCCAGTCCCTCCAGGTTGTAACCTCCATCGAAATGCCAGTCTGTCTTCTCGGAGACAGAAGCTATTTCCTTGGGACATGGCACAAACTGCCACTTTCCCTTCTCACCTTCAGTAAACCAAGTTAAAGTAACACGTGTACCACTGGCAATGGAACCAGGAGGAACAACATAGAGCGGTTTATCTGTGTAGTCTCTGCTTCACTGTTTATCATGTTGGGGCATCAATGACATCTTCCTATTTCTGCATAATTGACTTGACAGGTTGAATGGCCTCTGCCTGGTCTCAAGGAAGAGGCTCAAAGACCTGACTTGGCAACTCCTGGTTCATGTTTAACACCTCGATGTGCTGACTGCACTCCTTCCCTCCTCGTGTAATAGGCAGTAGGGACTGAATGGGCTATCCCTGTTCATATTCAATAATTTCAGTGGGTTGAATATATTCAGTTGAAACCAGCTTGAGGTGCTGAATGAGCTCCTCATATTTACCTGTGGAACACTAGAAAGAGAAATTCTAGTAAGACTGTTACATGAATGTTACCTTCACTTTAACAACACAGTTTGGATGTTATTCAGGCCTTGCTGCACATGGACACGGACTGCTTCAGCAGTGGACACGTGACAAATTATTCTTAATATTGTGTGATCTTCAGACAGCATCTCCACTTCTGACCATAAGATGTTGGAAAGAAGTTGAAACAGCTGAAGAAAGCTACCTTGAGGATGCAGACAGAGATATCCTGTGACCAATCACAAATATCTTCCCTTGTTCTCTGAATGTCTCTAACTTTTGGGGAGTTTACAATTAATTCCCATTACATTCCATTGTATTCGGGTTCTTTGATACCATCCGGTTAAATCCTGCCTTGATATCAGGGCCAGTCACTCTTACCACGTGTTCATATCTTTTATTCATGTGAAAAGGTCACGGAGTGTTTGTGAGGAGTGTTGCCTTCTCACAGAGGGTAGTGACTGTTGGGAGTTCTGTATTCCAGAGAGATAGGAGAGGTAGATTACTAAGATATTTGGAAGGGGGCACAATGGTTTTATGAGGCATCAGAATGTTGAGGGCTGTAGGGATGGAGCATAAGAGAGGCGTTGTGGCTTTTGCAGATCAGCTATGATCATATTGAAGCGAAAGACAGGCCAGGAGGGCTGAATATTATATATTTGCGTATCTGATGTTCTCTCATTCTGTTATTGGGAAGTTATTTTCCTGGAAATTCTGTTATTGGATGTTGCAGTCAGGGAGACCAGAGGATTTTGTGGGCTATCTCTGGGTGAGTTATGGGCGCTGGATTTACAGTGAATCTGAATCGGCAGCATGACCAACAAATGAAGACAGTTCTGTAAGGACAGAGGAGTGAGATGTTGCACACCGTCACCTACCCTTTCAATTCCCAAGAATATTTTCCAACGCCATGTCAAACGATGTGTGACAGTCTTCTTTGGCTGAATTGTCTCCGCTGTTTCTGTGCACCAGGTTACTGGGGTAAATGACCTCCGACTGTTCCTGTCCATCAGGTTTGAGAGGTTCAGTGGAACATAAGAGCATGGGACTGAGGAGAAGAGCTGGTCATTAGAGACTTTGAGCATTCTCCACCTACAATAAGATTGTAGCTGATCAGGTTGTGGTCTCAGCCTCACTTTCCTGTCTGTAGTTCATTGTCCTTTACCATCCAATGTCTAAATAGCGTGGCTTTGAATAAATGCAGACACACAGGCACCATAAACGTCTGGGCAAGAGCATTCCCACTCAAACAGCCCTTTGTGAATTTCTCGTCATCCCTGTTCAGACTGGGTTGGGAGAGGTTTCTGTTTCATTTTCTTCTCCAGCTCCTCCACTGATCATGACACATTTTAAATGTAACTAGGTTGCTGATATGGCCAATGATGTTGTTCTCAGACTAGGTCAGGTTCTTTGCTGGGCGCAAATCAGGTAGGCACAAGATATCTTTAATTTGGCAAAGTAATTTACCAAAGCAAACTTACTCAAGCTATGATGGAAAGATACGTGGCAAGCAGTCTGGACAAATATGTACATTATTATTTATCTTTCAATCTATACTGAGATGCAGTTTGTATACACAGAAACATACACATACACAGACACATACAAAAAGACACTCACAGTGACCTGTGGTAACTGATGATCAAAATTATCTGCCAGGGCCCCCGCAAATTCTTCTCTAACCACTTGCAGTGTTCTTGGATATATCTGGTAAGGCATGAGATTTCTCCAACTTCAAACATTCTAGTATATCCAATACCTCCTCTACTGTGATTTGGATTGTCCCCAAATATCACCACTAATTTCCACAAATTCCTATGTATTCATGTCTTTCCCCACTGCAAACATAGAGGAGAAATATTTGTTGAGGACATCACCTATCTCTTATGGTACGACACATACATGTCCACTTTGGTCTTTGAGAAGTCCTATTCTCTCTCTAGTTAATGTTATTCCTTTAATATACTTAAAGCGCCACTTTGGATTTACCCAGATCTTCTCAGGCAAGGTTATCTCATACCCCCTATTGGCCCTCCTGATTTTCTACTTCAGTAAACTCCTTTATCCCCTGTGTACCTCCAGGGATTTCCTTGATTCCAGCTGCCTCTACCTGAGCCATGCCTCCTCATTTTGTTGGTTCAAAGCCTAAACATTTCTTGTCAATCAGGGTTCCTCATTCCTGTCAACATTCCTTTCACACTCACTGGAAATATAGATCTTAAACTCCCACTTGCTGGAGATCCTTTTGCTTGCAAGTAGACTACTCTAACCAACTCCTGCAAAACCCTGTCTAAGTCCATCAAAATTTACCTTTCCGCAATTTAGAACTTGAATCTGTGGACCATTTTTTTCCACATCTCTATAACTATTTTCAAATTAATAGTACTATGGTCACTGGTCCCAAAGTGCACATCTACTGTCACCTCACTCACCTGTCCTGACCTATTTCTTAAGAGTAGGTCAAATTTTGCCCCTTCCCGATTAGGACCCTTAACATACTGCTTGACGAAAGTTTCCTGACGCACTTACTTGATTACATTCCTTCAAATCCCTTAATGCTCTGGCAGTTCTAGTCTATGTTATAAAACATAAAACCCCTATTATTACAACCCGAATGTTCCTGCAAGTCTCCCCAATCTCTGTATATATTTTTGAACCTGTAATTTCTGTTAACTATTTAGGGGCCTATAGTACAACCCCATTAATGTCACCATCCCCTTCTTTTGTCTTAGTTCCACCCACAATGCCTCACTGGATAATTCATCGGTTGTTTTACCTCTGATCACTGCTGTGCTACTCTCCTTAATCTAAAATGAAGCTCCCTCTATTCTTTCCATTATCTCTGTCCCTCCTAATGCACTTTATCTGGTACATTAAGCTGTCAGTCCTATCCATCCCTCAGCCATGTTTCTGTAATAGCTACTCTATCCAGCGCCGATTACGTATCCACAACCTGAATTCATTGGCGTTACCTGTTAGTCCTTTTGCATTGAAATAAATGCAATTTAATCCATAGGCATTCCTTGTTCCCCATCGTATTCCAGCCTGATCTATCTCTTCAACGTACTATTCTGAATACTGTTTCTCCTTCCAGCCTCACATTGACCTCCCTGCTCTTTAGGATACCACCTCCTGTCAATCTCGCATAAACACTCCCTTGTAGGACTAGCTAAAATGGCTTCGAAGATATTGGTTCCCCTCTCCAGTGCATGTGCCACCAGTACCTCGTGAAAAGGTCAACTCTGTCACAGAAAAGCTCCAAATTATCTAAAATTATGATTACCTCCCCCTGCACCAATTCTTTAGTTACATAGTTATCTGCCATATCATCCTATTCTTACCTTCACTAGCTCATGGCATTGGAAGTAATCAGGAGATTACCACTGTCGAGGTCCTGGTTTTTAACTATTCTCCACGATGTCAGTAATCATTCTGTAGAACCACATTCCTTTGTCCACCTGGATCATTTGTGCCAACGTGCACAATGACTTCTGGCTGCTCCCCCTCCCCTTTGAGAACATTCAGCAGCCACTCAGAAGCACCTTGGACCCTGACACCTAAGAGGCAATGCACCATCCTGGATTCCCGCTTGAGGCCACAGAATCTCTGATCTGTCCGCCTAATAATCGACTCTTCAATCCCTAAGACCCTGTTTACCTTTATCCTTTCCTGCTACTCCCCAGAGCCAGTCTTAATGCAACCAACCTGGCTACTGCTGATTTCCTGACATCCATCCCCCATCTGCCAATACACACACAAAATCAAAATCCAAAATGGTATACTTGTTTTCGAGAGTAATGGCCACAGGACATTTCTGCACTTCATGACTACTCCCTTCGTCATTCCCAGTGGTCGGCCAGCTATTTTTTGCCAAAAAAATTACAGTTTTGTTTTTAATAATTGGAATACAAATTTTGAAATATTCATGTTCTAAGTATTAATTAGACTTCATAATGAAGCTGACCTTGTAATACTTGCATTTTAAATGCTTATGCTGCACCAAATAATCTGGTATTTGCGAGCATTTACAAGGGGAAAAAACCGGAGACAGACTTTTATTCGCATCAGACACATGGTAGAATACAAAAAGTTTTAAGTACGGGAGCAGGCCATTGGCCACTGTGTGTGCACCAGCTCAAGTGATGTCTCCAAAGTGCCTCCTATTTTCCAGCCCTATCTGCAGGCTGTTAGATTCATATTTCCAAATACATAACCAGTTCTCTTTTTAATCTTCATCCACAACTCTCCCAGGCTGTCCATTCCGAATCCTAACAACTCTCTCAATAAAGACGTTTTTCCTTATCTCACTCCTGGATCTTTTGCTAAAAATCTTGAAATTAGCAATCAATGATGCTGTAATGCCAACTAACGGAAACAGAGTATTCCTGTTTTACTCTGCAACATATTTTTCATAATTTTAAGCATCGCAATAAGTTCACATCTTTGTCTGTTCTGCTCCAGGAAGAATAGGCCTTGCAAAAACTGTAACAAACACTACATTGGACAAACAGGCAGAAAACTAGTCACCTGGATACATGAACAACAACTAGCCAGAAAAAAAAGACATGACCCAAAATTACTAGTATCCCTACATATGGATGAGGAAGTATACCATTTTGATTGGGTCTGCACATCCATAGAGGACAAGGCAAACAGAGACACGTACGAGAATTCCTAGAAGAATGGCATTCCAATCGGAACTCCATCAAGAAACACATCTATTTTCATTCAAACTAACATTCTCTGAGAAAAAGAACGGGACATGAAATCACCAAGACTGGAAGTTACATCACTTACTCAAGGAAACGTAAACACTTAAATATAAATTCGTAAAAAACACTAGCACTTCACCGGCGGCTCACTGATAATGTTCACTAACATATTGATGAACCGTCTGAAAATGAACTCTCCAACTCAGCGAGCAAACTGACATCCAGAAGGAACGCAATTTCTCTCATCCTTTCTTTAACTAAATCCTTCATTCCAGTTATCATTATGATTATTTATAAAGTTATTGGTATTCTTCTGCAAAGCAATGTGGCATCTGTCTGTCTGTCTATGTGAATGTGTGTGTGTGAGAGAGACTGAAAATCCTCTTCAATCTCTGAGTTACTCCCCATGCCATATGGAAAAGAGGCAAAGATTAGGAAGGCAGTATAGCTTAACATGTTGTTAAAAAGCTAGTTCAGGGTTGATGGTTTCATATTTTTGGATCATTGGGATTGTTTTCAGGACAGGAAGGATCTGTACAAAAATGATAGTTTGCATCTTAACTGGAGGCGCAGCAACGTCCTTGTGGAGAGGTTTGCTAGTGCAAGTCGAATGGATTTAAACGAATTAAGCGGGAGTGTGGGAACCAAAGCAGCAGGTCAGAAACTTAGTAGAATGTCGAGGTGAACAGGACATCAGGCCCGGCCAGTCTAATGACCATGCTGAGGGAAGGAATCATATCAGTTCACATTGTGAGATGTAAGTTGGAATAAATGAAAGAGAAGAGGTGCAGGTTTATCAGGGATTCACAAATAAGGATGGAGAGTGTGGAGGGCTATGAGGGATTGAGACGTGTGAGATTAGGATGACTGTGCACAAGAAAATATTAAAGGGGAACAAGGTCGGGGTGTAGTGGTGTGGGGAATTCTGTGATAAACAACTGGCTCCAAAAAACAGGAAAGCTTGCTTTTTTGTCAAACTGAATACCTGGGAAGGAATTTATTATGCTTCAGAGAACTAGAACCCTCATAGCGAAAAGTATGCATTATATTAAAGGAGAAGCTATATCCATGATATTGTTGTCGCTATTATAATGGTGGGAAAAGTGCTCGTGCTGTTGTTGGACAATGCTTGCACTGAGCATGTGAATTATCCTGGATTTTCTCAGAGATGCTCTGGGTTGAGTAAGTGCATTGTGAGCACTTGCATGAGATGATGTTGGTTTGTAATCTCACCACTTACTGAGTCCAGTCAAAGGAACAAACCAGCAACTGCCATTGCTTATTGCCTCAGAACAAATCAGAGTCTTCATGGCTGCCACCGCATAGAATCATGCAAAAAAGAAAAGGCCGATCACGTCTGCACCAGCAGGTGCACATCCAAAGACTTTTTAAACGTTTGTGAGATTACCTCCCTCAACGACCCTCCTGGACAATGCATTCCAGATTCATATCACCCTCTCAGTGTGAAACACTTTCCACAAATCCTCTCTCAAATCCCTGCCTTTCACTTCAAAAATGCATCCGTTTGTTATTGTCCCTTTGACTAAAGGAAACAGCCTCTGTCTTTTCAGCCTCTCAATATCCCTTATGCACTTGTACACCTGTATCATATTCCCTCCTCAACCTTCCCTGCTGTAAAGGAAAAACGAGTAAATTTATCCCTCCCCATTCATAGTTTGAGTACTCACTTTTCTTATTACTTCTGACATGCACCATCCCACATTTATCAGTGTTAAATTTCATCGGCCATTTATCTGGTTATCTGAATAATCTGTTTCTATCCTCCTGTAGCTTAACCTTTCCTCCTGACTGTGAGCCATCCAGCTCAGCTTTGTGTCATCCATAAAATTGTTTATCAGTCCACTGCCACCGGCCACCCACATCTTCCACATTCTCACCATCATCATTTATGAATATCACAAATCAACCGTGATTTCCTTCCAGTTCTCCAAAACTTATTTGAGAATTCCAGTTCTTGGCTTTTCTTATTTTGGTCAATTTGCAGAGTGATGTGGCTAACAGCCTTTATGATGAAGCCACAAATAATATTTTTGACACAGAGTTGAATTCACCTTTTACACTCTGCCCCTCTGCATATGTTAGTCATAAAGCATGTAAGTAGTTTAGGATGAACTAGTTTTTGGCACCTTGCACTGGAACACTAGCATTTTGGAGGCATTTTGTTCTTTGTTACAATCACTGCAATAGCCAGAAAAGAAGAAACTTTTCATCTGCAGGATGGACACAGACAAATTCATTGTTTCTTTAAATCAGCTAGTGTGAGGAGGATAAATATGCAATTAAATTCTATGTTATGGACAAACTGCACAAGATCAAATCATATTGTCATGTCAACCTTAAATTGGAAGCAAATACGTACGGTAAAAAAATTCAAAAACACCACACTAGATGTGAAAAAAAAATGTCGTCTGCACTTGATGGAGATACAGAAATATAGTGTGCATGTACAATCTGAACAAGAATCAAGTGATAGAAAGGAAAGTACATGAAATATTTTCTTAATTTTGAATGGAAACCAGATCTTGATTTTCCTGACCAGTGATGTTTTTGCACACAATCCCGCTTCCTCAAAAACAAGCTTTTCCCTGTCACTAAAACTTCATCTGCCATTCTTCGTCCTCCGTCCTACTCTTTCCTTACACTCCTACTTTCCTTGCAATACCCCTTCTGCTGCTACATACTCTTCCACTGATAATCTCCCTTATACCCTTCTTCTGGCACTCCCACTGTAAGTTACACCAATTCCCCAATTACTCCCATTTCGTCTGACCATTGCGTTCACTTTTTGCTTTCTAACTGGGATGATGGGAGCTGCTGGCTTCTGTGCTGCTATTGATCATTAGTAAATGATGAGATTGGGATGATCAATGTCCAATCGGAACAGACAAGAGTGTGTTTTTGTCACTGCCTGATGCACCATGAACAGGATGGTTTTGTTCCCCATGGTACAGAGGGGAGTATTTTTCTATCTCTGTGTCACAGCGCTTAACCAAACAGCCTCATCACAAATAGGATGAACCTCTCCTCAGAATCAGAAGTCCATGTGTCAGCTTTCCTTTAAATTTTGTGAGGACAGTGAACACACTGTTCAAACAAGCCATGTTCTATACTTTTGCTTTTTATTATTTTAAGGATTTTCCAATGTCATTTGAGATGAGATCAGAGTCACTTCCCTTGAATCAAAGTAGTATTTGACTCATGTGGCATCAGGGAACTGAGTAAACTGTGGTCAATGGGAATCGGAGGAAATTCTGTGCTGGTAATTTCCTCACTGAGCAATGACACCTTCCCCAGAGCTTTTGGAAATGACAAATACACTATGCCCTTCTAGTACTATCCAAAACCATGGATGACTTTGTCCTGTTCATAATATCAACACATATTATGTTTTCACAGTTTGGTCTAAAATCTCAGAACAGTAAGACCTTGCTGATTGAGTGTCACCCCAATGAAATCAGGGCGTTATAATAAGATTACAATTCAGATTATTTTCAACCAGTTACTTTTTGAGGACTGATCGTGTGATGTCAGTGCTAGTGATATCAACATTTTATCTGTCCAAAAGCATCACATACTATTGGCTCAAGGCTGCACCACTTCCCAATTCTTTTTCTTTCTCCGGCTCATTCGCCATGCTCTTCAGATATATGGGGCCCACGAGATGCAATAATACAGAGATGCCTGTGACCTCTTGAAACCTGCCTCCCGACCCGTGCCCTGCACTCTGACTGCATCCCTTCACCCAAATGCACCTGCTGTCGTATCTGATGTTGAATGTTCTGTACATGGAAAAGGTCTCAACTTTATCCCGCTCTGTCCCCACTTTAATGAATTTCGGGCACGGCATGTTGCTGAACTCTTCTTCCACCGTCTTCTCCTTGGTGCCCATTTCATTGGGCAAACATTCCACTCTTTGTTCCACAGACTCTTCTCCAAGCTCCAATACTCTTCCTCCACCTGGACCTCTCGCTCTGGCGTTTGCTTGAACTCAATCTGTTTGTTGAGAATGCTCGATGTGACATTGGTTGTTTTCGTTTCTCTGCATCCCCTCATCCAATCCACAAATTACACACTGAACAGGTTGTACGCCATGTGCTTTGATCCAACCCTGACTTTGTTATTCAGCCTATGCTGGTAACGGTGGTGCTGCTGTAATCTGGTGGACTACCCTCTACATTGCAGAGACTGAGCGCCAGCTCTCAGATAGCTCCTCATGCCACCTGCTGGACCATGACACTACCATGGCACATCAGGCCATTGTGTCAACTATGATAAACTGACCACATTTCATCTGGTTATTCCCACCCCACTTGCCCCCACATAACAGTCCCCAAGCTGATGATCTCTGATAGTAGAGCTCACTTGACTCTCCTCCTGAAAATCCACAAACAGAACTGCCCGGGCAGACCCATTGCTTCAGCCTGCTCCTGCCACACAGAGGGGGTACATGGATACACACGTGGGCCCCAGTCAAACCTGTTTCTTCATGGGGTACGTAGACCATTCCGTGTTCCAGTTCTTTTCCAGTCCCATCCACAACTCATTCTCCAATACATAAATGATATAATCGATTCTGCTTCCCTCTCTTGTCCTGAATTGCAAAAAAACCCCATCGATTTCACTTTCAATTTGCATCCCTCCCTCACTTTCACCTAGTCTTTCTCTGACTCATCCCTTCCTTTCCTCAGTATCGCTGTTTCCATTTCTGGGCATCGACAGGCCACTAACATCCAGTATTAACCCACCGATGCCCACAGCTCCTTGGAGTGTAAACCCTCATACCCTGTTTTCTGCAAAGACTCCATTCCATGCCACCAGTTATTCTGTCTCCATCGCATTGCTTCTGATGATGTCAATTTGAAAAATATGGCCTCCAATATGTCCACCTTCTCCCTAAACTGAGGATTTCCCTAGCATTGTTCTTGACAGGGTCCTCAACCAGGTCTGACCCACCTCCTCCACTTCTATCCTCACTCTCTCTCTACCCTCCTGCAACAGCGAGAGAATTCCTCTTGTCCTGGCTTACCATCCCACCAGCGTTCACATGAAGAGGATCATCAGCCGCCATTTCCCCCAGCTCCAGCAAGAGTCATCACCAGATACGTATTTCCCTCCTCTCTCTTGTCCGCCTTCTGGAGGGACCAGGAAACGCCGGTTCACTCTTTATTCACTCCCAATATTCCGCCCTCACCCCACACCACAGATGCACTTCTCTTGCCCCTGCCGAAGGTGTAACACTTTCGCACTTCTGTCCTCCTTTCTCACTATCCAAGGGCTCAACCACACCGCACCAATGAAGCAGCACCTTCCCGACGTTTCCCACAATGTAGTCTAATAGATTCGCTGCTCACAATGTGGTCTCCTCTACACTGGGGAAACTAATGGTAGACTGGGTGACCGCTTCACTGAACATCCAAAGTGTACCGATACAAATGACCCTGAGCATCCAGTTCCCTGCCAGTTTAATACCGCACACTGTTCCCTGGCCAATGTCTCTGTGTCAGCCTTGCTGTAGTGTTCTAGGAAAAGTCAATGCAAACTGGAAGAACAATGCCTCATTTACCGTGTGCATACCCTACAGCCCTTCAGACTCAAAATCAAGTTCAATAGCTTTCGGCCCTGAACTCCTCAATGTCCTCTTCCCCGACCAATAATACACCAGGCCTAGTTCTCACATCGCCTTCCATTACTCACCCTCTATTGTTAGCTACTAACAATCTCCATTAACAGCTGTCCAGCCCCTTCTGCAAATCAACCAACATTTTCCGAGCTACCATCAGTTCTGAGGAAGGGTCACTGGACCCGAAACGTTAACTGTGATTTCTCTGCACATATGCTCCCAGACCTACTGAGCTTTAGAAGCAACTTCTGTTTTTGTTTCAACATTTTCATGGCAAGTTCTCACAATCCAATACGTCATCAATATTTAGATCCTTGTCAAACATACGAACTTTGTAATTTTTCATTTAATGTCCATAACAAATTACTCGAGATCCAAGTGATGCAGGGGCATTGCTGTTATCGTTCAGATCAGACAATTTGTCACAGTTCAGAAAGAAAAAGAAATCGAAAAAGCTGGAGCAAAACTCAACAAATCTGGCAGAATCTGAGCAGAGATGCACAGAATTAACCTTTGACTTTTCAGAAGTGTCACATCATAATCAATATTTTAACTCTGTTTCTCTTTGCAGATACTTCCTCATCTTTTTATTTCGCTTCTCCACCCTTTTCAGTTTGTATCTCATGTTTGCATATCATTATATCTCATGTTTCTTGACAGGTCCATATGCTGACCTTGGTTGTATTTGGACACTGTGGTCCTATTACAGTTAGTGTGTCTGTGACACGTGTATTAAGGCCGAAATCTGTTTCTGCTATAAGATTCAAAGAGAAAAAAAAAACATGTTTCTGAATATCCTGTAAATCTCAGAAAACCACTTTGTTTTAAAACACTTTTTAGAGGCAACTGAACTGCATAACATAATAAGAGTCAAATTTTGATAATGGAACACTCTGTGTCCTTCATTGAACAAGCTTGTCTTCCCCCTCCATAGGCTTTCAATGCATATCACAGAATTATTACAGCAAAGGTTGAGGAAACTCAACCCATTGTCTCTTCCAGCTTAGAATGAGCTGTCTCTCTAACTGTTATTCTGTATACTGGCAACTGAAAGCATTCTATTCGCATTACATGGTAACTGCTCTGCCCAGGACCATAAGGAACTACAGACGGTTGTGTACACAGCACAGACCATCACGGAAGGCAAACTTCCATCCATTTATACTTCTCATTGTCGCCGAAAGGCTGGTAGCAAAAAAGAAATCTCTCCCAAACCGGTAATGATCTCCTACAACCTCTTCCAACAGGAAGAAGATAGAGAGGCTTGAAAACATCGACCAGCATACTCAGGAACCCTTTCTTCCCTCCTGTAATTAGACTGACGAATTGACATCTTGAACTTTAAATAATACTAGTCTTCTTAATAGCGATCTTGCTTTGCACATCTCCTGTGCATCTGTAATCTAATATGCCTCACTCTGTTGAATTACCCCATGAGCTGTGTTTTTTGTCTACCATCATGTTCTGGCACTACTCACAAAACAAAGCTTTCCATTGTACATTTTACTGAAAATAAATCTAATCAAATCAAATCAAATAAAACACATGGACTACAGCGGCTCACGGACTTCTCAAGAACAGCTAGAAAAGTGAAGTATGCTGGACCAGCCAGTGATACCCATATCCCATTAAGGAATATAAGAAGATCACCACACTCAGGGAAGAGAGAAAGGGAGATAAAATTGCTTTAAACATTGTCTTAGACATATACCGGTTTCCCGCACTATCTTAAAGTACAGTGTTCCTTTCATAAGCTGATATGGTGTAAAGTGAACAGGCATTCATTTGTATGGGGAAAAAAGCGGCTTTCTTTAAAAAGTGAAAATCCTCTTTGGATTTCTTTCGATTAGCGAAAACAGGTACTAATGTAGGTCTTTTTGAAAGGGAAGCGGTAAAAAGTTAACTTTTGAAAAGCAGGGGATACTTGTATTTACGTGGGCATGTCATCAGCGAACATGCAGCTGGTGTTGTTTGGAATTTGGCAACAGAGCCGCATGTGTACAGGGAGTACAGTGGGGGGCTGAGGACACAGCCGTATGTGGACAGGGAATATAGTATGGGACTGATGATGCATCCTTGGGGTATCCAGTGTTGACTGTAATTGTGGTCGAGGTGCAGATACCTCTCTTTTCTAATTGCGTTCTCTTGGTCAGAAACCGGGGGATCCAGTTGCAGAGGGTTGAGCTGCGACGAAGGTCACAGAATTTTGAGATCGGTCTGGATGGGACAATGATGTTTAAGTTGGAGCTGTCGTCAATGAGCAGGAGTCTGGTGTAGGTGTCCTTGTTGTCCAGATGTCCCAGGGATGAGTGCAGGGTTCAGGGTATGGCATCCGTTCTGGACTTGTTACAACATTAGGCAAATTATAAGGGATCAGGTCAGGCTGGGAGACTGGAGGTTATGTTGACCATAACCAGCTTTTCAAATCACTCCATGTTTATTGAAGTTAGAGCCACTGGGCGGTAGTGATTAAGGCATGTTACATGTGCTTTCTCACTTACGAGGATGATGGTGATCCGGATTGGCAGTTCGGATTGTAAGAGGGAGAAGCTGAAGTTGTATGCGAATACCTCTGCCATTTGGTCATCACAGGATCTGAGTACACAGCCTGGAACATCATCCAGGTCCGTCACTTCCCTTGCCTTGACTCTCAGGAAAACCGATAATGTCTGCAGCGGTGACAGCGGGCACAGATACATCCGAGGCTGTCGGGGCAGGTTTCAGCCTGGCAGTCACACAGTTATTCATTATAGACATTACTCCCCCACCTCCCTCCATCGTTATCAACACACAGTGACATTCGTTGGTGTAGACACCACACAGTTAGTGGCCAGACAGAATGCCATCAATAGACTGGGATTGTGCGCCGTAATGAAGTAAACTCACCACAAAACGGGGCAGGGTGTGCTTCTACTGAGAGTCAGTGGAGCAGGGAGTGAAGACTTTGCAGGTGTAATTCCACTCAAGCCATTGCTTCAACATGAATGGAGTCAAGCACCTTGAGTGCCTTGTCGATGGTGGACAGTCCTTAGGGAGCCAGGAAATGTATTATACATGGACAAACTGGAAAAAGGACCTGAAGGCAGTTTTGCTAAGTTTGAAGATGATGCAGTGATGGTTTGCTGGGAAGATGATATTGAGGAAATGGGGTGGCTGCAGAAAGACTTGGACAGTTTCGGACTGTGGGAAAACATGTGGCTGACGGAACACAATATGGAATCGTGTGAGATTATGCACTTTGATAGGCGGAATAGAGGCAGACACTACGTTCTAAGAGGATCCATTCAATCTGAAGCACAAAAGGATTTTGAAGCACTCGTCTTCCCTTATGGTTAATGTGCAGGTTCCGTTGGAAGTTACGAAAGCAAATGCAATGTTCACATTCATTTCAAGAGAACAAGAATACAAGAGAGGAGACATACTGCTGAGAATGGTCAGACAGCATTTGGCATATTGTGAGCTGCTGAGGGATGACGGCTTGTCATATGAGCGGCAGTGTGTGTACTCGATGGAACTTTGAAGAATGGCGGGGGGGGGGGGGGGGGGCATCTGATTGAAACTGATCGATTACTGCAAAGATTGATACAGTCACTGTGCAGAACATATTTCCACTAGACAGAGAGACAATGCTAAAACAGCACAGTGCAGAATTGTGAGTCTCTGATCTGCTCTTGCATTTGTAAGTTGATTTGACTTCACGTTCTGGTCAATGGTATCCCCTGTGAAATAGACTGTGGAGTCAGCAGTCCATTAATCTATTGAATGTAAACTACTATCTGTGAGTCTCACTTGGCGGGTGTACATTGTCTCTAAGATGAGTGTCATTTGTAATCTGGTCATTTCGAAGGATTGAGCCTGTTACACCAGTTTTGTTGATTTTAACTAAAAAGTTAAATTTATCACAGCACTCAGCAACAATATGTCATCGAATACGGAACACCTTTCTAATAACAGAAAATGTCTAAAATATTCTCTATTAGAAACACTATTTTCCTGTTCGTGTTCAAATCAGATAATCTGTCCCATCGAGGTGCTCAACTTGGAACTATTTGTTTTTAAAATATTTTTTGGATGTCGGCATCATTGGATGGGCCCAGCATATCTTGCCCGTCCCGAGATGCCCTTGAGAAGGTGGTGGTGAGCTACCTTCTCAACCTGGTGCAATCTACGTGCTGTGCGTTGACCCACTAGTGATTAAGGAGGGAATTCTAGTGTTTTGAACCAGCAACAGGGAAGGAACGTCGATATATTTCCAGATCAGGATGTTGACTGGCTTGCAGGGGAATGTGAAGTTGGTGGTGTTCTCAAAAGTCTACTGCCCTTGTCATTCTACATGGAAGTGTTCGTGAAATTGGAAGGAGCTCTCTGAGGATTTTTGTGGAATTTCTGCATTGAATCTAGTTGATAGTACGCACTGCTGTTCCTGAGCGACCGTGGTGAAGGGAGTGAATGCTTGTGGATGTGGTGCAAATCAAATGGGCTGCTTTATCCTGGATGGTGTCAAGATTCTTTAGTGGTGTTGGGGCTGCACTCAGTCAAGTAAGTGAGGATTATTACATCTCATTCCTGACTTCTGCCTTGTAAATGTTGGACAGGCTTTGGGAAGTCAGAAGGTGAGTTAATCGCACAGTATTCCTAGCCTCTGATCTGCTCTTATCTGTGACGAGTCCAGTTGAGTTTATGGTCAATAATACGCCCCAGGACTTTGATAGTGGGGAAATTTAGTGGGGATAATGCTGCTGAAAAACAAGTGGTTATGTTGTTTCTTATTCGTGATGGTCATTGTCTGGATTTGTGTGGCACGAATGTTACTTGCAACTTGTCAGCCCAAGCCTGGATAATCCCCACTCCCGACCTTATGATGGAAGGAAGGTCATTGTTTAAGCTGCTGAAGATGTTTGGACCTAGAACATTATCCTAAGGGACGACTGCAGAGATGTTCTGGAGATGAGATGACTGACCTCCAACAACAATGACCATCTTCCTATCTGTCAGGTATGACTCCAATAGTGCAGTGTTGGCCTGCGATACCGTTTTTTCTTGGGGTCCTTGATGTCACGTTTGGCAGAATGCAGCCTTGATATCAAGGGCTGGAATTCAGTTCCTTTTCCTATGTTTGAACCAAGGCTGTGATGAGGGTCAGGAGCTGAGTGACCCTGGTGGAACACAAAATGGGCGTCCCTGAGCAGGTGCTGCTTGATAACACTGTTGATGACACCTTCCATCACTTTACTGATGATGGAGAGTAGACTGATGAGGCGGGATTGGGTCGGGTTGAATTTGTCCTGCGTTTTATGTACAGAACATACTTGAGGAGTTTTCTCCATTGTCTGTTTGTAACTGTACTGGAACAGCTTGTCTAGGGAAGTGGGAAGTTCTGGAGTACAAGTCTTCAGGACTATTGTCAGCATGTTATCAGGGTTATAGCCTTTGCAGTATCCAGTACCTTTAACCGTTTCTTGATATCAGTGAATCGAATTTGCTGAAGACTGCTATCTGTAATGATGGGGACCACGGGAGGAGGCCGAAATGGATCATCCACTCAAAACTTCTGACTGAAGATTGCTGTGAAAGCTTCAGCCTTAACTTTTACACTGATGTTCTGGAATGTTCCATTATTGAGGATGGGGATAGTTGTAGAGACTCCGACTCCAGTGAGTTGTTTGATCGTCCACCACCATCCATGATCAGATTCGGAGGACTGCAGAGCTTAAATCTGATGCATTCATTGTGGGATAGCACAGTTCTGTCTCTCCCTTGCTGTTTATGTTATTTGGCACGCAAGTATTTCTGCTTGGAAGCTTCAGCAGATTAACATTTTATCTTTGTATATTCCTGGTTCTGCTTGTGGCATGCCCTCCTGCACTCTCCATTGAACCAGAGTTGATCCTCTGGCTTGATGGTCACGGTTGAGTGGGGGGATATGATGGGTCGTGACATTAAAGTTTGTGCTGGAGTACAGTGCTGCTGCTATTAATGATCCATAGTGTCTTATGGATGCTAGTCTTGAGTTGCTAGATCTCTTCGAAATCTGTGCCATTTAGCATGGTGATAGTGCCACACAACACAATAGAATTTATTCTGAACCTGACCACGAGACTTTTACCGATACTGTCATGGACAGATACGTCTGCAGTTGATTGATTGGTAAGGATGAGGTCATGTATGATTTTTTCCCTCCTGTTCTTTCTCTCACCACCTGCTGCAGACCAAATCTAGTAGCTATGTCCTTTAGGACCCGACCAGCGTGATCAATAGTACTGCTGCCAATCCATTCTTGGTGGTCGACTTTGAAATCTCCCAGCCAGAATACGCTTTGTGCCCTTGCATCAGTCAGTGCTTTCTCCAAGTGTTGTTGAACATAGAGGAGCACTGATTCAGATGAGGAATGACGTTACGTGGTAATCAGTAAGATAATTCTTTGTCCATGTTTAATCTGAAGCCATGGGACTTCATTAGGTCTGGAGTCAATTCTGGAGACTCCCAGAGCAACTACCTACCGACTCTATCTCACTGAGCTGCCCCCTCTGCTGGATCGGTCCTGCCTTTGGGGCAGGAAATATCCAGGGATAGTGATGGTGGTGGCTGGGTTATTTTTGTAAGGGATGATTCTGTGAGTATGACTATGTCAGGCTGTTCCTTGAATAGCCTGTAAGGCAGTTGTCCCAGTTTTGGCACTGCACCTTAGATGATAGTAAGGAAGACTTTGGAGGTTCTACAGTGATGTTTCTAATGTTGACTTTTCCATTGTGCAGTTTGATGCCAGGTGGTCCAGCCGGTTTCATTTCTTTGAAACTTTGTAACCATTGGTACAAGTGAATGACTCACTGGACCATTTCAGGGAGCGATTGGGAGTCAATGACGTTGCTTTGGGTCTGGATTTGCAGCCAGACCAGGTGAGGATAGAAGATTCCTTCATTGAAGGATATTAATGATCCAGATGGACTTTTCTGAAAATCGGCAATGATTTTATTCTCATAGGTAGATTCATAATTCCAGGGATATTTTAAAATTACTGAATGGAATTTCCACCATCTGCAGTGGCGGGATTCGAACCTGGGTCCAAAGGACAGGAGCTGATTGTCTGGATTGATAATCTATCGGTAACACCATGAGGCCTATTTAGAACCACATGTTGTACGAAACTGCTATTTCTTGTGTTGCTCTGTTTTTCATTCATTGATTATGTTATTCTGGAATTCCATCCATCATTAAATCCTGATTGAAATACACACACATGAACGTTGTCTCGACTGCTTGAATTTCATTCAATCTTTTTGGTTTGAACAGACATTTCAAGGCAACTGCACATCAGTAAAGAACAGGAAGTAAGAATGGCTGACTGTGCACTGTATGTGTGACCGGTCCAGCATGTCTGGGTATGTCAGTTCGTCTGATCTTCGAGGCGGATAAAAGATTTGCAGGACGTCAATGGTCGAAGGGTCTGCAATGTGCTGTACTGTTCTGTGTTTTACGTTTCACCCAGCCTGTGAATTCTTATTACTTGTTGAATGCTTGAGGGAGTGATATGTGTAAGATCTAGAAGCTGGGGAGGAGCGATAGCCCAAAACTTCCAGTTATTTTGTTCATTGGTCCTTTCACCTGAATGCCAGCATGTGTGGTGTCCTACATCAGGCAGGCTCCGCCAAGTTCAGTTATTAACGTAATTCTTGACTTGTTATTTGCTGCTCTTTTCTTCAGATACAATCTGTTGGGTGACCCATGTATTAATCAGATGTTTGCTACATTGAGTGAATTAGGCTAAAATAAGACATCAACTATGATTACTCAACTGAACTATAATCTCTGAAAAGAATTACGTTGATTCTATATTTATGGATCAAAAAAATAAACTCCTGTCAAGATGTTCTAACATAGAAATAAAGAATGTACATGTTATTTTATTTCGAACAAACAACATGGAAGTAACTCTTCTGGCGATCAGAATTACACACACAATGTCAGGATTCAAAACAATGCATTGTCACTCCAACATTTTGAAAGCGGATGGCTTCTGAATGATTACATGTTCAGGGCGAGCAAACAATTGAATAATCAAATAGAATTAGCATTCTTATAGAATTATACATAATCAATCAGTTTAATTTCTCACTGAAATGTACAAGCCTCATCTATTTGCCAGCGAATTCGAAATGGCTATAATTCAACATGCACTGTGAATATTAAACTAAATAAATGATCTGTGTTATCAAATTTTAGTGAACAATAATATAAAAACGTTTAATTTTTAGAAAAAATGTTATTTTATTTGAAATGCAGACAGTGAACAAAAACAATAAACATATTATCGTGTGAGTGAAAAGTCAATTCTTTTCAAAGAGACTTGTGCCAAAGCAATGACAGATTTGTTTTCGTAATTGGAATTCAACATTTAAAATATTCATTTTCTGAGCAATAATTAGACGATATAATGAAGATGGTCTTGCAATACTTGCATTTTAAATGCTTATGCTGCACTAAATAATCAGATATGCGCGAGCATTTAAAATGGGAAATAATCGTATGCTGAATTTCATTCACATCAGACACATGATAGAGTGTGTGCATCAGCTCCAGGAATGTCTCCAAAGCCCCTCCCATTTGCTAGCCTTATCTCTGCAGCCTGTTAAATTCATATTTCCAAATACATATCCAGATCTCTTTCTGATCTTCATCCACAACTCTCCCAGGAAGTCCATTCCAAATCCTATCAACTCTCTCAATAAAGAAGCTTTCCCTTATCTCAAACCTGGTTCTTTTGTTCTTGGAATTAGAACTCCTTGATGCTGTAATGCCAACAAACGGAAACAGAGATTTCCTGTTTTACTCTACAACTTTATTTCATACTTTTGAGCACCGCAATAAGTTCACATATTTGTCTGTTCTCCTCCAGGAAGAATCAGCCTTGCAAGAACTGTAACAAGCACTACATTGGAAAAACAGGCAGAAAACTAGCCACCTGGATACATGAACAACAGCTATCCAGAAAAAAAGACATGACCCACTATCACTAGTATCCTTACATACAGATGAGGAATTACACCATTTCACCTGGGTCCAGCTAAGACAAATCAAACAGAGACACGCACGAGAATTCCTAGAAATATAGCATTCCAACCGGAACTCTATCAACAAACACATCGATTTTGATTCCATCTAACACTCTCTGAGAAAAAGAACGGGACAAAAAATCACCAATACTGGAAATTATATCACTGACTCAAGGAAACCTAAACACATAAATAGCAAGTGGGACATAATACCAGCAACTCACCAGAGGCTCACTGATAATGTTCCCTAGTACAGTGATGAACCATCTGAAAATCAACTCTCCAGCTCAGCGAGCAAACTGACATCCAGAAGAAGCGCAATTTCTCTCATCCTCCCGTTAACTAAATCCTTCATTCCAGTTAGCATTCCCATTGTTTTAAGGTTATTTCATTTCTTCTGCAAAGTAATTTGGTGTCTGTCTGTCTTCTGAATGTGTGTGTGTTTTTTTTTGGGGGGGGTGGGTACGAGAGAGAGAGAGCGAGAGAGACAGACGGAGAGAGGCAGAGACAGAGAGAGAAAACAATCCTCTATAATCTCTGGATTACTCCCCGTGCCATGTGGAAAAGAGGGATGGATGAGGAAGGTAGTATAGCTTAACACGTTGTTAACAAGCTCCTTCAGGGTGGAGATTTCAGATTGTTGGATCATTGCGATCTCTTCAAAGACAGGTGAGCACCTGTACAAAGAATACAGGTTGTATCTTAACTGGACAAGCACCAACATCCTTGTCGGGAGGTGTGCTAGTGCAAATCAGATGGATTTGAATAAACGAGGAGAGTGAGAACCAAAGCAGTAGATCAGGAACTGAGCAGAAGGTCGAGGTGAATAGGATATCAGGCATGGCCAGTCTAATGACCATGCCGAGAGAAGGAATCAAATCAGTCCAAAATGTGAGTTGGGAGTTGGAATAAATTATAGAGACTAGGCACAAGTTTTTTACGGATTAATAACTAAGGATGGAGAGTGTGGGGGATGTGAGGGAGTGAGGTGTGTGAGAGCAGAGAGACAGTGCACAAGAAAATGATAAAGTGGAAAGAGGGTAGGGTGGGGAATTCTGTGAGAAACAAATGGCAGAAAAAAACACAGGAAAACTTGCTGTTTGTCAAAGGGAATACCTGGAAAATAATTTATTATGCTTCAGCGAAATAACGTCCTTATTGCTATAGGTGTTTATTATAATGGAGGAAAAGCTGTGTTCAAATTACGGCTGTAACTATAATAATGGTGTCAAACAGCTAGAATAGTGTCAGTGCTGTTATTGGACAATGCTTGCACAGAGCATGTGAATTACCCTGGATGTTCCCAGAGATGGCTGGGCTGAATTTGTTTGAGTAAGTGCTGAAGCTGCATGAGATGCTGCTGCTTTGTAATACAGAAACTTACTGAGTACCATCAAAGGAACAAAGCAGCAAATGCCATTGCTTATTGTTTCAGAATATACCAGAGTGTTCATGGCTGCCACTGCAAAGAATAATGCAATGAAAAACAGGCTCATCACGTCTGTGCCAGCAAGTGGACATCCAAAGGCTTTTTAAACGTTTGTGAGGTTACCTGCCTCAACCCCCTTCCTAGACAACACATTCCAGATTTAGGCTACCCTCTCAGTTCGATACACATTCCACACATTCTCTCTCAAACCCCTCCCTTTCTCTTTCAAAGTGTGTCCCTTATATTTTGACACTTTGACTAAGGAAACAGCTGTTGTCTGTTCACCCTCTCCATACCCCTGATGCTCTCGTACACCTGTACCAGATTCCCTCCTCAACCTTTCCTGCTGCAAAGAAAAAAACGAGCAAATTTAGCCCTCCTCTTTCATACTCACTTTTGAGTACTTACTTGTCTTGTTACTACTGACTTGCATCTTCCCAATTTATCAGTGTTAAAGTTCATCAGGCCATTGATCTGACTGTCTGAATAATTTGGTTATATCCTCCTGTAGCCTAACCCTTCCCTCCTGACTGTGACCCACCCCCAGCCCATCTTTGTGTCATCCACAACATTGATCATCATTTCACTGCTCCCCACCTCCACATTCTCACAATCGTCATTTCGGAATATCACAAACAAGCCGTGATTTCCTTCCTGTTCTCCAGATGTTATTCAGAGGATTATTTGACAATTCCAGTTTCTTGCTTTCCCTATTTGGGTGAATTTATGACTGATTAACACATTTTATGAGGGAGCCACAAATAGCATCTTCGACACAGAGTTGAATTCACTTTTTACAGTCCACCCCTCTGCATGTTTTATTTACAAATTAGGATAAAGTGGGTTTGGCATCTTGCGCTAGAACATTAGCATTTTGTCTGGCACTGTCCTTTGTAACATTCCCTGCAATAGCCAGAGCTGATGAAATGTTTCATCTGCAGGATGGACATGGACTCATGCATTGTTTGTTTAATTCAACGGATGTGATGGGGATAAATATTCAAATAAATTCTATATTATGGGCAAACTGCAGAAGGTCAAGCCATATTCTCATATCCACCTTGAATTGGAAGCAAATACATACTGGAAAATAATCCAAAATATTGAAACACCACATAGGGGAGAAAAAAAACATGTCGTCTGCACTTGATGGAGATTTAGAAATATATAGTACATGTACAACCTGAACAAGGACTAAGCGATAGAAGAGAGAGTACAAGAAATCCTTTCTTGATTTTGAATGAATTCCAGATCCCAATTTTCTTGAATAGTGATGGTTTCTCATCCAAGCTCACCATCCAGTCTTTTCTGCATATAAACCAACATTTTCCATATTACCATCAGTCCTGAGGAAGGGACACTGGACCTGAAACGTGAACTCTGATTTCTCCGCACAGATGCTCCCAGACCTACTGAGCAGTTGCAGGAACTTCTGTTTTGTTTCAACATTTTCATCACAAGTTCTCACCATACAATACGTCATTGATATTTAGAGCCATGTCAAACATAGCAACTTTGTAATTTATCATTTAATTTCCATAACAAATTACTCAAGATTCAACTGAGATAACAACTTTGTTGTTATCATTCAGATCAGACACTTTGTCACAGTTCAGAAAGAAGAAAGAAATCAAAAGAGCTGGAGCGAAACACAGTAATCTGGCAACATCTGAGCAGAGATGCAAAAAATTGACCTTTGATTCTAATATGACTTTTCATAACAGTGTCACATCATATGACACATGTTAATTCTGTTGCTCTCTGCATATACTTCCTCATCTTTTTTGTTTCTCCAGCAATTTCTGTTTACATTTCATGTTTCCATTATCTCTATATTTCATGTTTCTTGACAGGTCTACACGTTGAACTTGGTAATATTTGGACAATGTGGTCATTTCTCGTGGTATTACTGTTGGTATTCCTGTGACACCTGAATTACAACCGAAATCTGCTTCTTCTTTAAGATAGAAAGTAAAAACAATTCTGAACATCCTATAAAGCTCAGGAGATCTTTTTTTTAAAATATATTTTACAGGCAGCTGAACTTCCTGAAATAATAGGGATATATTATTGATGATGGAACACTCTGTGTCCTTCATTGAACAAGCTTGTCTCCCCACTCTACAAATGCTTTCAAGACATAACATAGAATTATTACAACAAAGGTGGTGAAAGCTTAGCCCATTGTCTCTTCCAGTTTGGAATGAGCGATATCTCTACTATTATTCTCCTGTATTGTCCCCATAGCCCTGCACATTTTGTTATTGGTATCTGTTTTTAATTGTAAGCATCCTGCAAGATATGAACAATATGATCAACCTCAAACAAAAGCAGACGTTGGAGGGAAAGCTCAGCAGGTCTGGCATTAGCTATGAAGAGAAATCAATGTTAATGCTTCAGGTGCGGTGACCCTACTCAATCTGTATTCCCAATGATTAAATGGTGTATATATAAAATATAAAATATCTTTACTGTGAACTATATTTAATTCTATCTGACCTTAAGAGTGTTGATGACACGTGGAATATCATTGTACTCCTCATGCAGTCTCCACAGCCACTGCCCCCATTCCGCCCTATCTCCCAGCCAAACGTGACTCATTAATTCCAAAGTCTTAATGAATAAGTTCACTTTTGGTTTGGGACTGAGGAGAAAAAGCGTAAAAATTACTGCTTTATAGCAAATAAAACTGCATTAAAATGTTTGTCCATTTGTATAAATTAATTACTCAAGCATATTATGAATGGAAGGTCCAACGTTTCTTTATTAGAGCAGGGAGAGGAACATTCAGAGAAGTCCTCACTTCCTGTCTATGTGCAGAGTAACTGCACCCAGTGACAGTGTGTTGGCTGGCATCTCTTCCCGTGGAGGAGAGATCAGCACAGTAACAACGTCCTGATTGTGTTTCTTTTTTTGTGGAGCAGTGAAGATTCGGGGTAAGATGGTTACAGCATTGCAAACGTACAACAGAGCAGAGTCATCTAGAATGCGAAAAGAAAACATCCATCATTCTCCCACACAATGACTTCACTAGAGCAATTAGTGATGGGAGATGTGACCAATAGCCAGCGATGTCAGCATCCAGTCTAGTCCAGTTATATTGTGAACTGAATGTGCTGTATTGAAAGCTAGAACTGTTTGTTCAGTGACTGTGATTGATGTCAGTCTCCATGCATTGTAACTGTGTCACTGGAGGGTTTCCCTCTCCTATTGGTGAGGGGATTCACTCAGTGCGCTTTCCCAGTGCAGGAGCAGATGCATCAGCTCCAACAATAACAAAGATCAGCAGCTGCACAGAGGTGGAGAGGACAGATCTGAATCTGAGAATAATTGACTTGATAATTAAACAAATGGAGAGGAGGCTTTCCTTGGGACTTTTCAACATTTTTCTCTGTTGGGAATTTCTACTATATCGCACATTAGAGGTACTGATCATTATTTTGGGTGGGGTGGAGGGTGTGTTACTAACCTATTCTCGCTATTGTTGGTGTTTTCTACCTCTGTCCATTCATTAATCCCATAAGCAATTTTGAACTTCATTGCAATTGCTGTTATCTATATTTGTCAAAGAAAGAAACTATTGTCTTCAATTCAAATTGCAGTCTTCATTCATCTGAAATGCAGACCACTCCCTTACAAACATCTGAGAACAAAACTGTGGACAACCTCAGGATCCCTTTTGGCCCTGAATTGATCTATGTCTCATGTTCTTTCTGTCACGAAGCCTGTCTATTATCAGCTCATAATATCCCCAGTCTCCATCTCTGCGTCAGTGCTGTGTCTGAACAAACCATTGTCTGCACGTTGGTAAAATTCAGACTTTATATTTCAAGATCTCTTCTGGTCACTTTTCCAGTTACAAGTATTTCAATCACAAAATTGTTCTTGTCTCGGACGTTACTTCATGATTAGGACAATGTATCAGAGTAGGAATGTCGCTGGATATAATTCAGGAGCAAAGCTTATTAAACGAAAGACATTGTTTCAAGCGATTTGTTTCAAGAACTACGACAGCTGATGGCAGAACTTCAATAAAAATGATAAGAATTGGAATAAAGTGCATTTCACGAAAAACAACCATAAAACCGAGATTTTGTCTGAAAACCTTGCTGATTCACTGATGACTCTAAAGAAATTTAATGTTCCTACCCGGTCTGGGTTAAGTGTGACTTCAGACTCATATCAATGTGCTTGCTTTTATATTGGCTTGTGGAATGGCCTCACAATCAGGACAATTCGTGATGATTAACAAATGCTGCCCTGGGCAGAGATGCCAACTTCCCATCGAATTTGAAGCTTAAGCCAAATAAAAGAAGATGCTGGAGATCTGAAATTGCATAAGAAATGCAAAGCAAAGAACAGAAAGTGCTGGGAGCTTTCCTGAACTGAAATCAGTTGGAAAATAGTGTGAATTATGATGGTTACAGTGAAGTCTGCTGTGAAAGGGAGGAGGTTTGAGCTCAATCGATAGAGAAAGAGAGAGATAGAAGAAAAAGAACAAACAACAGGAATGATGATCAGCTGGGATGGAAATAAAATGTGAGATCCACCTCATTTATTTTAACTTTTCCCACCTTCCTGAATATCTTGCCCATGCTTACCCCGCTTTTCAAAAATTCGCTTTTTGCCACTTCAGTTTCTGAAAAACCTCCATTACATCCTGTTTTCGCGAACCAAAAGAAATCCGAAGAGGATTTTCACTTCTACCAAGAAAGATGATTTTTTTCCCCACATTAATTAAAGCTACTTTGCGATATGCCATATCAGCTTATGAAAGGTTTTGTAGGAACACTCTACTTTCAGATACCGAGGGAAACCTGTATATATCTAAGATCACGTTTAAAGTGATTTGATCCCACTTGTCTGTCTTCGCTGAGTGTCATCATCTTCTTAAATTTATTAATGTGAAACAGGTATCGCTGGCTGGGCCAGCACTAGTTCACTCATTTGATTGCCCTTGAGAAGACCTTGAGCCTCAATGGCACTTACACAGAGTGAGGCACACTTTAGTGGCAGCTGCACAGGCGGTGTGCAAAGCAAGATCGACTTTCGATAGATTAATATGATTTGAAAAGTTAGAGATGTCAATTCATCAGTGTAATTAAGGTAACGAAGATGGTGTCCCTGAGCATGCTGGTCCATGTTTTCAAGCCTCTGTATCTTCTCCCTTTTGGAAGAGGCTTTCGGAGATCATTACCAGTTTTGGAGAGGTATTTGATGTTGCCCGCCTTTCGCTCACAATGAGAAGTATAAATGGATGGAAGGTTGACTTCCATGATAGTCTGGGCTGTGCACACAACCGTCTGTAGTTTCTTCTGGTCCTGGGAAGAGCTGTTACCGTCACACTATTATGCACATGAATAGAATGGGTTCAGTTGCCAGTATGCAAAGCGTGGGAGAAGGCAGTTCCATAATATTTCGATGTAGCAATTAGCTATTCAATGGATATCCAAGTTCTGGTTGCTGTTTTGACAACAATTAAAATTTAACCAATATTGCCAACATCCAACCAAAGAGCCATCAAATGCTTCAAAACAATAGAGAAGCCATCACCATCATAATGAGGGAGAACTGGGCAGACACGTATAAGGAGAGAGAGAACACAGCGAGTGAAACAGAATGACAGTCAGAAAAACAGAGAAAGGAAACAAAACAAGAAACAAACAGTCACATGGACAGGGAGAAGGGGAGATAGTAAGTTCAGGGAAAAGACAGAGAAAAGGAAAATACAAGGGAACAGACAGTGTGAGAGAAATAGTGAGATACAAAGCACACAGTGAGCTGGGGATGGGGTCACAGTGTGCTGGGGTGGGGAATGGGAGGTGCTGGGGGTGACGACCAGAGAGAGCTCGGAGTGAGCTGGGGGGAGGAAGATGAGGATTTACTTTGACCTGTACCAAGGACTACAGGCTGGTCATAGTAAGCAAGGATGTGCAGAACAATGGCTGTAAAACATGTCTGAGAGGTATGCAGGTTACGCTGCACACGGCGTGCGTGAGGCGAGATCAACATGAACCAGATCAGTATTATCTGCGATTAGAGAGTACATTCATCAGTCTAATAACAGTCAGGAAGAAACTTTTAATGAGCCAGCTATTCAGTGTTTTCAAGCTTCCATATCTTTTAGCCTGATGGAAGAGGTTGTGGGAGACCATTACTGGGGTGTGATGGGTCTTTGATAATGTTAGAACAAAACATTCCAGCACAGAAACAGGCCATTCGGTGGTCCGAGCCTGCGCTGATCCAAATCCTCTATCTAAACCTGTCGCCTATTTTCTCAGGATCTCTATCCCTTTGTTCCCTGCCCATTCATGTATCTTTCCAGAAACATCTTAAATGGAACCACTGGTCACAGTTCTCCATTTTGAGAAACTCCCTCCCCCTACTATTCGCTGCCTCCACGTAGCTAGCGCACCATGTGACTTTCACTTTCTCCATAACCCGACCGAGGGGAAACATACCAAACGCCTTCCTGAAGTCCATGTACATGACATCTACAGTATCTACCTCATCAATCAACTTTGTCACTTCCTCAAAGAATTCTATTGAGTTGTTCAGACATGACCTTCTCTGCAGAAAATCATGTTGTCCATCAGTGATAAGACTATTTTCATCCAAATGAGAGTAGATCCTATCCCTCAGTATCTTCTCTGGCAGATTCCCTACCCCTGACATCAGTCTCGCTAGTCCATAATTGACTGGCTTATCCCGACTACCTTTCTTAAACAAGGGGTTTAACAATTTTCCAGTCTTCCGCGACCTCAGCCGTGTTCAAGGATGCTACAAAGATATCTGGTAATGCCCCAGATATTTCCTCTCTCCCTTCCCTCAGTAATCTGGGGTAGGTGTTGGCAGCCTTCCTGCGGCAACGAGCCATGTAAATGGAATCGATGTTTGGGATGTTAGAGTTCGTGTTGGTCAGAGCTGTGCACCCAACCTTCTGTAGTTTCTAACAATCCTGAGTAGAGCAGTTGCTGTACCAGGCTGTTATCCACCGTGACAATACGCTCTCAATGGTGCATCTGTAGATGTAGCACATGCTGATTTTCCTGTATCACCTCAGGAAGGAGAGGCATTGTTGAACCTTCCCGACAGTCGGACCTATATGAGAAGTTCAGGACAGGTTGTGAGTTATCATCACTCCGAGGGACTTGATGCTCTGCACTCCCTCAAATGGTTGATGTAGATGGGGTGTGTTCCCCTCCTTCCTTCATAAAGTCAGTGATCAGTCCTTTACGTTTACCGGATTAGAGTGAGAAGTCATTATCAATACCCCATGCCACCAAGCTCTCTTTCGCCTTTCTACATTCTGACGCGTTGTTGTTTAATATCTGTATTGCTATAATGATGTCATCAGCGAACCTGCAGCTGGCGTTGCTTGGAATTTGGAAACTCAGCCGTGGCTGTACAGGGAGTACATAGGGGCTAAGGACACAGCCGTGGGTGTACAAAGAGTACAATAGTTGGTTTAGGTGACAGCCGTGGGTGTACAGGGAACACACTAAGGGGCTGAGGTCACATCCGTGGCTATACAGGGTGGATAGTGGGGGGCTGAGTACACGGCCGTGGGTGTACCTGGAGTACCATAAGGGGCTGAGGGTACAGACGTGGGAGTACATGGAATACAGTAAGGGCTGAGGACACAGACGTGGGTGTACAGGCCGTACAGTGAGGTGCTGACAGCACAGCCATGGATGTATAGGGAGGACAGTAGTGGGCTGAGGGTACAGCCGTGGGTGTACAGGGAGTACAGTAAGGTGCTGAGGGTACAGCCGTGGGTGTACAGGGAGTATTGTCGTGTGTTTAGAACACTTCCTACAGCAGCTTTAGTGTTCATTGTTATTGTGGAGGAGGTGGTTTTAACCTATCTTCACGATTGTGGGTCAGAAATCTGAGGAGCCAGTTGCAGAGGATGGAACCGAGACCAAGGTCGCGGAGTTTTTGATTAGTCTGTAAGGGATAATGATTTTGAAGGTGGAGCTTTAGTTAATGAGCATGAGTCTGGTGTCAGTGTCCTTGTTGTCCAGATCTTCCAGTGATGCGTGCAGATTCGGATATGGCACCTGTTGTGTACCCGTTACATCAGTCGGCAAATTATAGTGCATCAAGTCAGGCTGGGAGACTGGAGTTAGTGTAGGCCATAACCAGCCTCTCAAAGCACTTCATGATTATTGAGGTCAGAGCCACTGGATGGTCGTCTATAAGGGCATGTTCCATGTGCTTTCTCACGAGGATGATGATGGCCTTCTTGAATCAGATTGGGACTTCGGCTTCTGGACGGAGAGGCTGAAGTTGTATGTGAATACCTCTGCTATTTGGAACAAAGAGGATCTGAATGCTCAGCCAGGAACACTGTCCAGGCCCATCACTTTCTTTGATTTGACTCACTGAAAAGCTGACCAATATGCTGCTGAATACCAAGTAGTTATATTGTTTCTTATTGGTGATAGTAATTGTCTGGCATTTGTGTGGTGCCAGTGTTACTTGTCACTTATTAGCCCAAGCCTGGATATCATCCAGATCCTGTTGCCTTTAAGCATGGACTGCTTCCATAACTGAGCATTTGCAAATGGTGCTGAACATTGTGCAGTCATCGTCGAATATCCCCACTTCTGACCTTATGATGGAGAGAAGGCCATTGATGAAGCAACCGAAGGTGTTTAGACCTAGGTTTCATCCGGAGGGCAACTGAACATATTGCCTAGTATGGTGACGAAACGTCTGAAAATGACCATTCCAGCTCATGGAGCAAACCTACGTCCACATTATCCTGAGGGACTACTGCAGAGATATTCTGGAAGTGAGATGACTGACCTCCAACAACAATAACCATTTTCCTATCTGTCAGGTATGACTGCAATAATGAAATACTTGCTTGAAATATCCTTTTTGCTTGGGTTCCTTGCTGCCACATTTGAAAGAATGCAGCCTTGACTTTCAAGTGCTGGAATTCAGTTCCTTTTTCTATGTTTGAACAAAGACTGTGATGAGGTCAGGAGCTGAGTGTCCCCGGTGGAACCCAAACTGGGCGTCACTGTGCAGGTTATTGCTGAGCAGCTGCTGCTTGATAGCACTGTTGGTGAGTCCTTCCATCACTTTATTGATGATGGAGAGTAGACTGATGAGGCAGTATTTGGCTGGTTTGAATTTGTCCTGAGTTGTATGTACAGAACATACTTGAGCAGTTTTTTTCACATTGTTTCACTCTCTATTGCACTAGGGTTAATCCTCTGGTTTGAAGGTAATGATTGAGTTGTTTATATGCTGCACCATGAGATTACAGATTATGCTGGGGTATTGTTCTTCTGCTATTGTTGGATCACAGCGTCTTATGGATACTCAGTCTTGAGTTGCTAGATCTGTTTGAAGTCTGTGCCATTTAGCATGGTGATGGTGCCACACAACACTATAGTATTTATTCTCAATGTGACCGTGAGACTTTGTCTTCTCAACGACAGTACGGTGGTCAGTTTTACCGATGCTGTCATGGACAGATGCATCTGCAGTTGGTAGATTGGTAAGGATGAGGTCAGGTATGTTTTTTATTCCCTCTCGTTCATTCCCTCACTACCTTCTGTGGACCCAATCAAGTACATAATGTCCCTTAGGATCCGACCAGCGTGATCGGTAGTGCTGCTGCCAAACCACTCTTGATGGTTGACTTTGAAATTCCTCAGCGAGAATAGATTTGTGCCCTTTTCACAGTCAGTGCTTTCTCCAAGTGTTGTTCAACATGGAGGAGTACTGATCCAGCTGAGGAATTATGTTACATGTTAATTAGTAAGGCTGCTTTGCCCACATTTAATCTAAAGCCATGGGACTTCATTGGGTTTGGTGCTAATTTTGGGGACTCGCAGAGTAACTACCTCCAGAATGTATCGCACTGAGCTGCCCCCTCTGCTGTATTGGTCCTGACCTTGGGCCAGGACATATCCAGTCATGGTGATGGTGGTTTCTGGGGTATTTCTGTCAGTTATAATTTCATTAGCATGACTATGTAGGCTGTTGCTTGACTAGTCTGTAAGGCAGTTGTTCCAATATTGGCACTAGTCCTCAGGTGTTATTAAGGAGGACTTTGCAGGTCCGACAGTGATGTTTCCAACTGACGTTTTCGGTGGTCCGATCGATAACTGTTGGTCCACCTGGTTTCATTTCTTTGAGACTTTGTACCGATTGGTATAACTGAATGACACGCTAGTCCATTTCAGAGCGCGACTGAGAGTTATCACATTGCTTTGGGTCTGGAGTGAGGATGCAAGATTACTTCATTGGAGGATATTAAAAAGCGAAATGGTTTTTCTTTTCTGACAATCGGCAAAGATTCCATTCTCATCAGTAGGTTCTTAATTCCAGCTTTTTAAAGAATTATTGAGTTGAATTTCTGCCATCTGCAGTGGCGGGTTTCGAACCTGGGTCCACAGAACAAGAGCTGATTTTCGGGATTGATAATCTAGCGATAATAGCATGAGGCCTACTTGGTGCCACAAGCTGTAGTCATGTGCTATTTCTTGTGTTGCCCTGTTTTTCTTTCATTGCTTAGGTTTTTCTAGAATCTCATCCTTCATTAAATCCTGATTGAAATCCACCGTCATGAACGTATTCTGGACTGCTTGAATTCCATTCAGTCTATTTTGTTTGCACAGACATTTCAAGGCAGCTGTACATCAGAGAAGAACAGGAAGAGATAATGGGTGATTGTGCACTGTCCCTGTCACCGCACCAGCTTATCTGACCAGGCACCTAAAGTATTTATTGTGGATCAGAGAACTGCCGAATTCTTATAACACCGATGAAGGTCAGTCAACCCATTGTGAGGTCACAAGATCTTCAGCTGCACAACTGGAGATAGAGAGAGCGTGTGGAGATAGATGGCGTGAGAGAGAAATAAACTGGGGAACAGAAAGTGAATGGAGATAAACTGAGAGAGGATAGAAAGTGGAGCGACTGACTGAGTGGGAGAGGAAGAGGTGATAGATGAGAGTCAGATAGATCAGAAGGCAGCATGAGGGTAGATAAATACGGACAGACAGAAGTTAAAAGTTTTATTTAGACATTCCTCTCATCTGCAAGCCCTTTGTCTGCGTGCCATTCCCTGTGACCACTCTGCTGATACTGGCTGTCGTCCCAGATCATTGTTTTCCAATAATATCACAGAGCTATGTTACTGACAGCTAAACAGAACCCAAAAGACCATAGATTAGTTATATAGCGAAGGTGAATTTTAAAAAAATTAAACTGTGCCATGAGCAGCAGGAAATGAGAACTCCACCCAATACTCGCACCCCACCTCCAGATACTGTGTGAGAGACTGGGCCAGAGAATCTCAGTGAGGGGGATCACTGACAGAAAGGAAATCAGCATCTCAGCTGTGGATCAAATAATGATTGGTAGTTTGCACATCACTTTTCCAGTTTTCACATCCACATTTCAATTTATATAACTCAATATCAGGAGTGCATTTTAACAATCTTATCTCTTTGTACTCTGCATATTTTGGTCTGTATAGGAAATCATTTTGTCCCTGTATTTTGCATTGCATAAATACATTTCATTAATATTGTCTCTGCTAATTTCTCATTATGGATTTATCCTTGAATCTGTTCTTCATATGAGTCATAAAGTGTAACGTTCCAATACTGATAACTAGGGAAGAGCAATGTTCCTCTTCCCAGTTTGAACAGCCATATCCCCCCAGTACTCTCCATCTTCTGTCTTTTCCTCAATGTCATAATCACAATGTAATTGAAGTCAGTAAATGAAACTTCATCACAGTTCCTTAACATGGATAAAATCAACACCCACGCTTGCCCTCTCTGATTCTGCAATAACAATCTGAATTGTACTTGTCACGTACAATTCTCTGTTAACATATGCATGCTGTTTGATTGTTATAAACCCACATTGTCTTAGGTACATGTTGCCATCAGATCACGGACGGAAGATGTTCTCTCAACGTTTTAGTGATTTTGCAATGACTGATCAGTAATTATCGGATTTATTTCTCCATTTATGAGCAGAGAAACATGTTTATGTTCAGTTAAACCTCTGGCATTACCTCTATATCCAAGGCAGACTGAATGATTACACACAAATAATATGTCATCTCCAACATCCCGCCTTCAGTCACACTCACATCTCACATCCAGAATGCATGTGTTCAAAGTTATTTTGAATTTATTAAACCAGTATCACATTGAGAGAGGTTAGCTGGAGCTGTTTGTTCAGCGATTGCGATTATGCGAGTCTCCATGAATCCTATGGGTTCCCAGAGAGTTTCAGTCTTCTATCAATAATGGAATGTGTTCAATGAGTAATCCCATAGTATGAGCGGGAGCATCATCCACACCAGTAACAGGGATCAGCAGCTTCAAGGAGAGAGGGAGGAGAGATCGGAATCTGGGAAGAGTACACTGAAGTGTTCCAACAATGGATCAAGATCTGAGACCATTCAAATGGAAATTTCCAGCAATGGACAGGAGTTTATCCTTGGGTCTTTTCTGGCTTTCCCAGCCTTGGCTATCATTAACATCGCGGATTGAAGATGTACTGATGGTTATTCAAGCTGGTTACTATCCTATCCTTGCTATAGTTGGTGTTCCTGGTAAGTCACTCTATCTGTCTAGTGAAACGGTCTGAACTTAATTGATGGTCATGATATGTAAATTTTGGAAAGGTGCAAGTCAATGTTTTCAGTTCCAATCAAAGATTCCATTCCTTACATGTTATAACTAGCAAATGATTATTTAAAAATAATGCACCAATATGTGAGGATGAAACAAACTATTTTCCTTGATTCGTTTTCTCCTGCACAAGTTTACATTTCCATCTCCTCCCCACTCACCATTTCTGTCCAGTACCACCAACATGACATCCCAGTCTCCTCCTCAGCCTCAGTACAATTCCTGAATAAACTATCATTTGTGCCTTTGTTAATCTCCGCATACAGCTGTTTCAAGCCCATTCTTACCATGTGTCCATTGCAAAATAATTGCACTTGAGATGTTTACATTGTTCTCTGCACAGTATTAGAAAGATGGGAAGACGGTGTATGGTGGTTATGTCAATGGCTCATAATCTACAGCCACAAAATAATAATCTGTTGGTATCAGCTTGCCTTATGCCCATTCGAGATGGCAATGGGTCATTCCTCTCGGGTCAAGTCTCTGTGTGACTGCAAACCCACAGCACTGCGTTTTCATCTTTACTGTCCTGTGGAACAGTTAACCAGCCACTCAGTTCAAGGTCAACATCACATGCTGGCCTGACCAGGGCTGAATACATCCCGTGAGGGCAGATGAAAAGGAAAGATAACCCCCTTCCTCTGCCTGTATCCCATATTCCTGCAGCTGAATTACATTCAGGTAGGTGGCCACTCACACTTTTAGTCGTATTCTTTGTGATTGAGTCTGTCTCCGCGAGTGTTTTCCATCTCGATAGGCACCTCTGGTGCTAGCTTTATTGATGCTGACCTACAGATGGAAGGATGGTTTAAATTCCACGTCAGTGCCTGTGCATTGTAAATGAATGGTATCCTGTGTCACATGAACGAAATAGAACCGGCTAAGTGAGGGAAAGGAGTTATGTGATCAACTGTGAGAGCGTTGTTGAGGCAGTGTTTGGGTTATTGTGGACAGATTTTATCTCCTTTATATAGAGTGATCTCCTTAACACAGAGATAATGAACAAGAGTCCCACCGGATTAATCCCTGGGATGATGGCACCATGAGGAGTGAGTAAAGGTTGATCTGTAGCGCTGTGAGATAATAAGAGGTGATTGCATTGAACCCTGAGAGGGATGATCAATCACTCCTTATATTCGAAACAGACAATGAGAAGGCGATAAATTCCTTGACTGTTGATTCATTCAGGACGCATGGTTCTGGATAGTTTAAGTGCCTCTGAGGACGTTATGCCTACCCAACCCAACCCCCACTCCCCACGGCGATTGACAGAGACAGAGAGTTCCAGGTTTTGAATAAACTCTCCCCGCATTAATACAGTCCAGTTAGTGTGTGATCCTGCACTGAATGTCATATTATCCACCATCCTGATAGCAGCCAAAATATCTTCATTCAAAAACAGTCAACTATTTTTGGCCCTGGTGAGACCACACCTGGAGTACTGTGTGCAGTTCTGGTCTCCAAATTTGAGGAAAGACATTCTAGATATTGAGGGAGTGCAGCGTAGGTTCACGAGGTCAATTCTGGAATGGCGGGATTACTTTATACTGAAAGACTGGAGCGACTGGGCTTGTATACCCTTGAGTTTAGAAGACTGAGAGGGGATCTGATTGAGACATATAAGATTATTAAGATTTTTATTCCTGAACAGTCACGACCAAAGGTTTCACAATCTCCTCCGCTAATTCCTTCAGAACTTTAGCTGTTATCCTTCCAGTCTGTGTGATTTATCCATTTTCAAACATTGCAGCTTCCCAAGTACCTTCTTCTCAGCGCTGATCACTACATCCATTCCTCACCCTTGACTCACTTTATGTTCTGGAATGTTCATAGTAACTACCATTGTGAGGATTGACAGAAAGTACCTATTCAGGTCATTCTCCAATTCTTTGTTTTCCATTTCTCTGCAGCCATCCTCAATTTCTCGTTATCCAATGTTCACTCTCCCCTTTTGTATATCTTAACAAAACTCCAGCAATCTCCTTTTCTAAAGCAAGCTAGCTTGCATGTTTCGTGTTCATCGCTTTATTGCTTCTTGAATTGTCCTCTACTGCTGTATAAAGGCTTCCCAATCTGAGATAGGCTGCGTGAGACCATTCCTGTTAACTAACTGCCGAAAATATACTAATGTAACTGTCCTAATCCTGTTGTCCATCATTGGATAGCGTGGTGACACAACACTGCTGGCTCACAGTGCCAGGGACTCGGGTTCAATTGCAATCTTTGGACCCTGTCTTTCTGGAGATTTTGCAATCTCTGCATTGGGAGAATTGCCTCTTTTCTCTCTCTACAATATGTTTCCGTGTTTGTTTCAGGTTTCTGCCATCTACAGTATATTTGCTTGTGTTTGATGGAGAATTGCTGCAAATATGACAGGTTTATTGTAAAAGTGGCTTGGTCCTCAGGCTTCCTGAGTACTTGGGAATCTTGCGCAGCTACTTATGTGAGTGCATGTCCCTGATTACCTACTCTGTCTCTCTCAATCCCTGAGTCCATCTGTCACTGCATGCAGCCTTTCATTGAGCCACCCCAGGATTCCCCACACCCCATCGCCTGGCACTGGATGCCCCCTCGCAGTGTGCGCACAAAGACACTGGGCACTTTCTGACGCGCTAGGGATCCGGGTTAAAGACCCAGCCATTAAAAGGAACAGAATAGCTAAAATCCAATTGAACAGTAAAGCAGAGTAAACAGGCCGACGGGCACCCATCTGTTATGACATTATCAGGTCTTTTGGACTAATTTCTGTTTATCCTCGTCCATGTACAAATAGATGCTCCATAAGTATATCTTGTCACACAGGTTTGGTGGAGGTGACAGATATCAGATCTTATAATCATTACGACTGATTCGTTGGGCTCCACGTTCCTGGTTAATGAGATTACACTGAAGTTTTTATTGTCAAGTCTATCCATTTTAAAGTAAAGGTCTTGCTGGAGTTGTGCTGAAAGCATGTTTGAATGTTGGGGAGACTAGATTATGTCACGTGCCAGTGAGGTTAGGAATAGGAAGGTAGTAAAGTTAAAAACATGGTCAAAGTGCTAGGAGGGTAGAGAGTAGGGTAGGCAGCACTTCCAATATGTGGATCATTGGGATTCCCGGGTAGGTAGGATTTACACAAGAAGGATGGGATGCAGCTGAACTGGCAGCAATCTCAGATATGTGGGTCATTGGGATTCCCGGGTCTTTATGAAATACACAAGAAGGACGGGATGGACATGAACCGGCAGCAATCTCCTGGCAGGCAGGTTTGTAATTGTCACTCAGGGGGTTTTAAACTAGTGTGGTGGTGGGGGATGGAGGGTGGAGTCAGAGCAGTACTTCCACAAGCACAGTGACTGAAGAGCAGTTGGAGACTAATCCCAGTACAGCTAAGACCAACAACAAACTGGCAGAGGGGAGTGAACACAATGGGACTGGCAGTCTGAAGTATGCTGATTTTAATGTGAGCAGTGTGACAGGCAAGACAGATGAACATATATAACTATGAGACAAATATTACAGAGATTTGGTTGAGAGAGGGATCAGAAAACTATCAATCCAATGGGTCCAGAGCGAGTTGAAGAATGTGCAGTGAGTGGCTGGAGACGGTTGTTTCATTAGCAGAGGGATTGAATTCAAGATTCGTGAGGTGATGTTGCAGCTGTACAGGACTTTGGTTAGGCCACATTTGGAGTACTGTGTGCAGTTCTGGTCGCCTCACTTTAGGAAAGATGTGGAAGCTTTGGAGAGGGTGCAGAGAAGATTTACCAGGATGTTGCCTGGAATGGAGAGTAGGTCGTACGAGGATAGGTTGAGAGTTCTCGGCCTTTTCTCGTTGGAACGGCGAAGGATGAGGGGTGACTTGATAGAGGCTTATAAGATGATCAGGGGAATAGATAGAGTAGACAGTCAGAAACTTTTTCCCCGGGTACAACAGAGTGTTACAAGGGGACATAAATTTAAGGTGAAGGGTGGAAGGTATAGGGGAGATGTCAGGGGTGGGTTCTTTACCCAGAGAGTGGTGGGGGCATGGAATGCGCTGCCCGTGGGAGTGGTAGAGTCAGATTCATTGGCGACCTTTAAGCGGCATTTGGATAGGTACATGGATGGGTGCTTAATCTAGGATAGAAGTTCGGCACAACATCGTGGGCCGAAGGGCCTGTTCTGTGCTGTATTGTTCTATGTTCTATGTTCTAAGCAAAATAATTACCCAGCAGTTTATTGGAATTGGACATTATGGGATGCAATGTACAGATTGAAGGGACAAGGGATGAAACTGAAATTGTCTGTTTACAATATTTTCCACTTAACTGACAGTCCTTTGTAATCTCCTGTTACCAGAGAATAGACGAGGAGGAATTTACATCAGGGAAACTCAAACCGAATATCAGGTCAGGATCTGATGGAGTTTAGCTGAAGTGTATTTATTTCAATGCAAGAATTGTTATGGGTAAGGACGATGAACTGGGAGCCTGAATCCATACATGGGACTATGATGTTGCGGTTTTACAGAGACTTGGTTGAGAGAGGGAAAGGACTGGCCGTTCAAAGTATCCAAGGTTTCATTGGTTTAGACAAGATAGAGAAGAAGCTGAAAGAGGTGGACGAGTTGTTTTACTGATCAGGAAGAATGCTACATCTGCACGTGAACAGGACATACAGGAGGGAATATCCACTGCAGCAAAATGGGTCAAGCTCAAAAATAAGATGGATGCAAGCACTGTTTTACTATAATCTCTCCAACAGCCACGGCAGGATTGAGGAACAGATATGTATGTCGATTAAGGAAAGATGTATTAAAAGCAGAGTGGTCATAGTGAGTGACTTTAATATCCCCAATAATGACTGGAAGTCCATTAGAGCAAGGGGCTTAGACGGGGCAGAATTTGTTAACTGCAGCTGTATGTGGATCGTCCAACGAGAGGAAGAACCATACTGGACCTCGTATTGGCTAATGAGTCTGGCCAGGTCACTGACCTTTCAGTGGGACATAATGTTAGAAACAGTGGTCACAGTTCCTTCAGATTTAAGATAGCTATGAACACGGATATGTCAGGACCTTGTGGGAATCTACTGAATTGGCGGAATGCAAATTATGTCAGCATCAGGCAGAGCTAGGACGTGTCAATTGGGAGGAGCTGCTATCAGGCAAATCCAATTTTGTAAGAGGGAACTGCTTGTAAAATCCTGACAGCAAAATCATCTCGTGAACGTTCTCCCAACTGCTCGAATTTCTATCTTTTTTTGAACACATATTTCAAGGCCGCTGCATATCAGACAACATGAAGAGATAAAGGATGATTCTGCACTGTGTCCTTCTCAGGATCAGCTTGTCTCTCCAGGCACCTGAAGTCTTTATTGTGGGTCAGAGAACTTCAGAATTGATAGAGCACTGAAGGAGGCCATTTAGCCCATTGTACACCGACGAGCTCTCCAACAGCACAATTTGTCAACAGAGAGAACAGAATGTGTGTGTCTGCGTGTGTGTGTGAGAAAAATTAATAGAAAAAAGGAAGTGAAGAGAGACAAAAGGAATGGAGAGAAAACTGAGCCACAGAGTGAGTGAGAACAAGGGGTGTCAGACGAGTCTGAAGTTATATCAGAAGAAAGCATGAGGAGAAATACACAGAAATTTCATTTAGAAACTCCCACAGACTGCAAGCCCTTGGTCTGGTCCGTACCCTGTGAGCACTATGCTGTCATCCCAGATCATTTATCGCCAATAACATCACAGAGGCGTGTTGCTGACGGCTGATCAGGATCCAAAGGAACAATAGATTAGTTCCAAGGAGAAAGTGAATTAATTTAAATATTCTGGGGCAACAGGAACTTGTAGTCCCTCTAGACACTGTGTGAGAGACAGGGCGAGAGATTCTCAATGAGGGGGATCACTGACAGTGGGGAGATCAGCATCTCAGCTGTGGGTCAAATAATGACTGATGAAGGTTGAAAAACTCTTCTGTGGTTTTTAAATTCACATTTCAATACATATTGCTCCACATCGTAAGTGTAGTTTAACAATCTTGCATCTTTGTAGTTTTGATGTTTTGGTATGTACAGAAAAGCTTGTTTTTTGTCCCTTTATTTTGTGTTGGGACCAGAGTCCAATTGAATCCTAACTAAGGCTGTAGACAGAGGTCTAAACTGATTAGGAGAGTGTTTGTGTTGGCAGGGTGGGGGGTCCGTTATAGGGTTTAATTAGAAAAGAGGAGGTAAATGTACAGATCTCAGGAGAGGTTATTAAAATGTCCAGCACAGACGCAAATAAGACAGAGTGTATGGAAAGTGTAAGCAATCAGACTTCAAGCACACCGGACAAACAAATAACAATGAGAAGAGGAACCGTTAATACAAGATTGAAGGGGTTATATCTGAATGCACGCAGTATAAGGAATAGAGTAAATGAGCTTGTGGCACAGATTGAGATTGGTAGCTATGACGTGATGGGCATCACAGAGAAGTGGTTGCAAGGGATCAGGATAGTCAAGGACATATATCCTATCGAAAAGATAGGCAGCAGAGGGAGTGGGTTTACATTAATAATAAGAAATGAAATTAAATCAATTGTAAAAAAGGAAGTAAAGTCAGATGGTGTAGAATCTGCGTGGGTAGAATTGAGGAATCACAAAGATAAGACAACCACAGTTGGAGACTTGCACAGGCCTCCAAAGAGTAGTCAGGAGCTGGGGTACAAGATACACCAGGAGATAGAAAAGATCTGTAGGAAAGACAAAGTTACAGTGATCATGGGGATTTCAATATGCAAGTGGAATGGGAAACCAGGTTGGGAGTGGATCGCAAGAAAAGGAATTTGAGGAATGTCTATGGGATGGCTTTTTGGAGCATCATGTGGTGGAGCCCACTCGGGAACAGATGGCACTGGATTTAATGACGAAGGCTAGATAAGGGAGCTTAAGGTGAAAGAAAACTTCAGAAGCGGTGATTAGAACATGGTTGAATTTATTCTGCAATTTGAGAGAGAGAAAGTGGAATCAGAGTTAACAGTATTTCAGCTGAATAAAGGTAGCTGGAGAGGCACAAGGGAGTAACTGGGTAGAATTGACTGGGACAGGGGTCTAGCAGGAAAGACAGCGGAACAGTAATGGCAGAACATTCCAAGATTAATTCAGGAGACACTGCAGAGATACATGCTGAGCAATAAGGGCATGGTACAGGGAGGATGAGGCAACCAGGGCTGACGAGAGAAGTCAGGGATTTCGTATAAGTAAAAGCGCAAGCAATGTGAAGGGCAAAAGGAAACTGGAGAATGGGGCCAACAGAAGGCAAGGAAAAATAAATAAGGAGTGAGAAGATTAATATGGGGGTAAGCTAACCATTAATATAAAGGAAACTTTAAGAGATTCTTTACATATATAAAGTGCAAAAGAGAGGTGAATGTGAACATGGACCACTGGAAAATGATGCTGGAGAGACGGTAGTGGGAAACAAAGAAATGGCTGAGGAACTTTGCATCAGTCTTCATCGTGGAAGACACGAGTAATTTCTCAAGAATTGACGAGAGTGAGAGGGCAGTCCTGAATATGGTGGTCATCACCAAGAAGAGCATGTTACAAAACGGAATGGCCTGAACGTGGATAGCTCACCTGGACCAGATGGAATACACTCCAGTCTTGTAAGGGAGATAGCTGAAGAGTTAGTGCAAGCGTAAGTGGTAATCTTTCAGGAATGACTAAAATCAGGAAACGGCAAAGTGGCTGTATAATTGCTAACATGACACCCTGTTTAATAAGGGAGTTAGGCAGAAGATGGAAAACTGCAGACTGATTTGCCTAACGTTGGTTGTGGGTAACATCCTGGAATCTATCGTGAAGAATGGGATTTCTGATACTTGGAGGTGTTTGGTAAAATAGGACAAAGTGAGCATGGTTTCATCAAGGGGAGATGAGTCCTGCCAAACCGGCAAGAAAACAGTGAGGGAGTAATGAGCAGATTAGATCAAGGAGAACCAATAGATGTTAACCATCTGCGCTCAAGATTCCTTTGACAAAGTGCCATGCATGAGGCTACTGAGAAAGGTATGGGCCCATGGTATTAGAGGCAAGGTGATAGCATGGATAGACGTTTGCCTGCTTGAGAGAACGCATAGAATGGGGATAAAAGTGTTCTTCACAGGATGGCAACCAGTGACAAGTGGTGTTCCACAAAACTCAGTGTTGGGACCACAACTTTTTACTTTGTGCATTCATTATCTATATGAAGGAACTGAGGGCATTCTGGCTAAGCTTTCAAACAGTGCAAAGATAGACAGAGGGACAGGGAGCATTGAAGACGTGGTTCGGCTGCAGGAGGGTGGTCTCGTGCATCCCCTCAACTTCCCGCACCTCCGCCCTTACACTCCACCCTTCCAACGACAACAAGTTAGAACCTCTCTGGTGCTCGCCTTCCATCCCACCAAACTCAGGATACAACGCATCATCCTCCACCATTTCTGCCACCAACAGTCAGACCCCAATACCAGAGATATACTTCGCTCGCTACCCCTATCATCATACTGCTGAGACCATTCCATCACAACTCCCTCGTTAGGTCCACACGCCCTCACCAAGCCACCTTCCACTCCCAACACCATCCCTTGACACTGCAAGAGATATGAAACCTGTGCCAACACCTCCCTCCTCACCTCCACCCAAGGCCCCAAAGGATCCTACCACATCAGGGAGAGAACGTCCTGAGCATCCAAACACCTCTTCTAGTCAGTCCATTGCTCCTGTCTCCTATACATTAGCGAGACAGGATGTCAACTTGGAACACTCTCTGACCCAGAAACCCAACAACCCCACTTCCCTGTGGCCGTATACTTCAACTCCCCCTCCCACTCCGCCAAAGCTCTGCAAGCTTTTGGCCTCCTCCACTGCCAAATTCTAGCCATCTGGCTTCTGGAGGAAGAACGCATCATCTTCTGCCTTGGGACCCTCCAAACACACGGTATCAAGGACAATTTCACCAGTTTCCTTATCTCCCCTCCCTCCACCTTATCCCAGATCTAACCCTCCAACTCAGCACCGCCCTCTTGAACTGTCCTACTGTTCAACTCCCTTCCCAAGTATCAAATCCAACTTCCACTCTGACCTATCACTATCATCACCCACCTTCATCTCGCTGTCGCCTTCCAAGCTACCTTCCTCCCAGCGCCAGCTGCCCCCCCCCCCCCCCCCCGCCCCCATTTATCTCTCTGCCCTCTTCCACCCACCCCACATTCCTGATGAAGGCTTTATGCCTGAAACGTCGAATCTCCTGTTCCTCGGATGATGCCTGACAGGCTGTGCTTTTCTATGACCCCACTTTTTGACTCTGATCTCCAGCATCTGCGGTCCTCACTTTCACCTGCTGAAGGACTTTCACAGGTTTGGAGAGTGAGCAAAGAAGTGGTAGATGGAGTACAATGTGGAGAAGTGTGGGAAAGCATTTTGCCAGGATGAATAGAGGCATGGACTATTTTCGAAATAGCAAGCAAATTCAGAAGGCTGAAGGGCAAAAAGACTAAAGAGTTTAGTCCAGGAGTCTTGAAAGGTAAACTTGCAGGTTGTCAGTAGTTAGGCAGGCAAATACAATGATGGCATTTATTTCAAGAAGGCTTAAATATAAAAGCAGGGATGTACTTCTAAGGCTCTACAAGGCTTTGGTCATGCCACATTTGGATTATTGTGCGGAGGTTTGCGTCCCATATCTCAGGAAGGATGCACTGGTCCTGGAGCGTTTTCCAAAGAGATTCACGGGAATGGTGCCAGGAAATAAAAGCTTATCATATAAAAAATATTTGAGGGCTCTGGGTCTGTATTTGGTAGAATTCAGAAGGATGTTAGGAGGTCTAATTGAAACTTACAGAATACTAAATGACCTGGGAGAGAGGGGATTTTGGGAAGATGTATCCAATGTAGGAGAGACTCGTACCCGAGGGGACAGTGGAAAGAGAAGACCTTTTCGAACAAAGATAAGGAGAAACCTCTCCAGCCAGACAGCGGTGAATCTATGGAATTCACTGCTACAGAGGGCTGTCGAGTCCAGGTCAGTGAGTATATTTAGGAGTGAGACAGATAGGTTCTTGACTGTAAAGGGGATCAAGGGTTACAGGTAGAAAGTGTGAGAATGGGGTTCAGAAGCTTAACAGCCATCATTGAATGGCGGAGCAGACTTAATGGGCCTAATGGCCAAATATTTGCTCCAATGTCTTCTGGTTGTGTGGTTAATATTGGCTCTCCTCATTCCTCATTGGAGATTTACCCTTGAATTTGATCTTCATATGATTTATGAAGAATAAAATTCCAATACTGATGGCTGGGAAATATCATGTTCCCTCCCTCCACTCTCAGCAGCCATGCTCCTATATCATAATCACACTGCAATTGAAATCCAGTGAAATTTACTTCAATACAGTTGATTGACATCGATAACATTAACAGCAGGACCCTTACCTGCCCTCTCTGATCCTTGAATAACCATCTGAATTGTGTGTCACATCATATTCTCTGTTAACATATCCATGCCATTTGTCTGTTATCACTCATGTTGTCATAAGCAATTTTCTGTCAGATTATGGACTAGGAAAGTTCTCTACATATTTTACTGACATTATAATCACTGATCAGTAGTTACAGACAGTATATTTCGATTTATAATCCGAGAAACTTGTTTAAGTTCGGACAATCCGTTGACATTACTGTCATATCTAAGGCACATTGAATGATTACAAACAATCAATCTACCATCTCAAATATTTCTTCCTGTTCATCCCCCACACATATACCATGCCAAATGTGTAAACTTTAAAAGTTCTTTTGAATTTTAATGAAATCATTATTGAATTCAAAGGGGTTAACTGGAGCTATTTGTTCAGTGACTGTGATTAATATCAATCTCAGTGGATCCTAATTATGGCAGTGGAGCGTTTCCATGGTTGAAATATAAATGGGCTCTGTTCAATGTGCTATCACATAGTGTGAGTAGGAGCATCACTGACAGCACTAACAGGGATCAGCATCTTGAGAGAGAGAGCGGGCGGAGAGATCAGAATCTGAGAACATTAGACAGGAACGTTACAATAATGATTCAAAATCTGAGGACCATGGATTGGAATGTTCCAACAATGGATCAGAATATGAGAACATTTGACTGGAATGGTACAGAAATGTATCAGAATCTGAGAACATTAGACTGGAATATTCCAATAATGGACAGAGGTTTATCCTGGGGTCTTTACTACCTTTCTCAGCGTTGGATGTCATTAGCATCACGGATCCTGTATATCCTTTGGATTATTCAAGGTGGTTACTATCCCATCCTTGCGATAGTTGGTGTTCCTGGTAAGTCATTATATTTATCTACTAAACTGGGTTGAACTAAATTTCTGCTCATGATATACAAATTGTGGAAAGTGCAAGTCAATGTCTTCAGTTCCAAACAAAAAATCCTTTCCTTATAAATTATAACTATCAAACTACTATTTATAAATTACTAACTGATAAGCGAGAAGGACACAGAATGTTCTCAAACTCGATAATCCATTTTGTTCTTCACGGATTTGCATCTCCATGTCCTCCCCACTCACCAATCCTGTCCAAAACCACCGTCATGATATCTCAGTCTCGTCTGCAGGATCAGTGCAACTTCTGAATGAACCATGATTTTTGCCTTTGTTCAATCTGGATGCAACAGTTTCAAGTGCCTTCTCATCACAAGTCCATCACTAAATAATTGCTCTTGAGGATGTTTGACGTGTTCCCTGCACGTACAGGAAGACAGTTTATGGTAGTCAAGTCATTGACTCATAATCTAGAGCCACAGAATAATAGTCTGTTGATATCTCATGAAGGAAATTGGTGGAATTTAAAAGCAACCATTAACATTTGTTATAAAAGTCCATCTACTTGGCTGAAGTCCTTTAGGTAAGTCAATGTGTCAACCTTCCCTAATCAGGTTTCCGTGTGACTTCAGTGATGAACATGTGGGTGTACTGAACCTTTAAACTACCTGACAGCACCAAGTCTTCTGAAAAATAGATATAATTTAACATTTGATCGAACAACTCGATTAGCTCATTGTCTTGAGACAAAAACAAATTCAGCCAAACAGTTTAAATTATACTTCAAATGACCCACTTCCAATCAAGTTTGAATGTAATAGATTGATAATCTTAAAAGCCAATGACACATTTCAATAGTTTGGAGGTACAAGACCGTGGAAAATTGAACAGTTGAGAGCAGAGCTGCCAAGCTACCAGCATGCAAAGACTGCCTGAAAAATAGTTCCCTTAAAAGTATATTCATTGATTAGTAACTAGTGAAGCAGAATTCCCCAGAAGAAAAGAAGACAGGACTATGGAGAAGAACCGAAAGCTTCCTGGTTTTGAGATAAGAAGTTTTATTTTGTAAATCTTAATTAGGAATCTTATCTGACTCGTATTTTGGAGGGGGGAGGTCAAAGATAGTTTAGAGGAAGAAGTTGTAAATATTTGTTCGATTATTATTCTCTGTAAAACTTTAAGAAATAAAGTTGTTAATTTTGACTTTAAATAGTTCTTAGACTCTTGAAACATCACACATTGGATAAATCTTTTCTGTGTTGCTGCTTTTAATTAAGCAGGAGAATTTATCCTGAATTGTAACACTAAAAACCCCCAGTAAAATGTGTTTTACTCTTTACTGTCCTGTGGAACAACTGAACCAGCCACTCAATTTAAGATTGGTGTAACATGCTGCCCTGACCAGGGCTGCATACATCCTGTGAGAGAAGAACTCATTTCTATTCAGGTAGGTGATCATTACATCTTTTAGGGGGATTCGATCTCATTGAAATGCTCCCGAGAGTGATGCACATCTCCATCGGCAACTCTGGTGCTGGCTTTATTGATGCTGACGTAAAGATATAAGGAACTTACAAATTCCATGTCAGTCGTAGTGCATAGAGAAACAATGGCGTTTCATAACACAGGAAAGAAACGGCGATGACTAAGTTAGAGGAAAGGATTATTGTGATCATCCCTGAGTGTGTTGAGGCAGTTTTTGGGGTACTGTGGATAGACGTTCTCTCAAGTCTCATCAGATTAATCCCGGGGATGATGGCAACATGAACAGTGAGTGAATCTCAGTTGAGAATAAGGTGATTGCATTGAACATTAAGGGGGATGCACAATCACTTATGATGTTCTAAACAGACACTGTTAAGGTGATAAATACCATGGATTTTTTTTCAACGGGTTACATGATTCTCGATAGTTTAAGAGCCTCTGAGAACGTTCCACCCAACCACCCCCACTTCCTATTTCGATTCAGAAACAGAGAGAGAGGTTCAGGCTTTTGAAAAAAAAAACTCTCCCAACGTTAATACAGTTCAATTGGTGCGTGATCCTGCAATGATCGTCATGCCATCCATAATCCCGACAGTAGCAACAGTACCTTCATTATAAAAGAGTTAACTCTTCCCAGCAGCTTCTGACCTACATAGAACACATGGGAGTGTCTTCTCTGAGATAGAAGATGCCTCCTTGAGACTTTACACAAAATATTTGGTTTCCCTTATCACTGCCAGCAAACCATGTGAAGGTAGCACACGTTCTACAAACAATGGAACCATGATTAACACCATGGAGCCCCCGATCAATGCAGTCTCGGTTTCATTGGTTTGTCATGTTAGAGTATCAATGACGCCCTCCTGTTTCTGTATAACTATCTCGTGGGGCTGAATAGCCACCTCCTGGTCTCATGGAACAGGTTTAAGGGTCTGATTAGGCTCTGCCTGTTCTTGTTTAACAGCTCGATGTAGTGACCAGTCCCCTCTTATTCCTGTGGAATAGACAGGTGGATTGAATGGGCTGTCCCTCTTCTTGTTCAGTAGTTTCCACGGGCTCAATGGCTTCCACATATCAGTGTGCAACCAGCCTGGGATGCTGATTGAGCTCCTCTATTAACTGTGGAAATGTGCAGGGTCTGGCAGCGCTGTTACATGAATGTTACCGACACTTTACCAGCACAAACAGAATGCTGTCCAGGTCTTGCTGCACATGGACACAAGATGGTTCAGGAGCTGAGGGAGCACAAAATCTCTGAATATTGTGTGATCTTCAGTCATCTTCCTTACTTCAGATCTTATTAAAGGATAAGATATTGACACAGCAGTTGAAGATGTTTGTGCTGAGGAGGCTAACCCGAGGATCTCCTGCAGACATGTCCTGGAACTGTGAGGACTGTTGGCCACCGACCACAAGCATCTTTCTTTGTGCTCTGAAAGACCCAGACAAGTGGGAGGTTACACCTGATTTCCATTTAGCTCAAATAAGTGGGTGGTCCTGATGCCATCCTCAGTCAAATACTCACTTGATATCAAAGCCATTCACTGTTTGCTGAGCCCCTGTGTTCACCTCTTGTTCATATCAATTAGGTGACGATGTATGTGTAGGGAATGTTTTCCTCTCACAGCGGGTAAGCAACATCAGGAATTATCTGGGCTAGCGAGTTATGGGATCTACGTCACTGAAAGCATTTAAGGAGGAGGTAGATGGATTTTTGAGCTGTCAGACAGCTAAGGGATGTGAATAATTGGACATTAAAAAGGAGTTAATGCCAATAGTAGATCAGCCATAATGGTAGACAATGGCTTGATCGCCCGAATTAGCTGATCGGGTTTCTTATGTCCTCATATTCTGTAATTACAAAGTTAATGGTTGTAATTTTCCTCAACGTTCTGCTATTGAACGTTGCAATCAGACAGAGCAAAGTATTTTGTGAGTCATCTCTGGGTGAGATATGAGGGTTGTATTCACAGTGAATCTGGGCCTGTATTATGACCAACAAATAAAGCACAAGTTGCAGTGAGGAGACACTCTGCAAATAGACCAGAGGCGTCTTTCGAACCAAGCCTGGATTTCCAAATAGTATTTTCCAACCCACACTAAACCGTGTGTGTGTGACAGTCTTGAGGGACTGAATGAGATGCTGTGTTACTGTGGATCAGGTATTTGGAGCAAGTGGCCTCCAACTGCTCCTTGCAGGAGCTGTGAGTGGTTGGATGGAACATAGGAACATCGGACTGAGTAGCAGGAGTGTGCCATTAGACACTTTGTCCCCGCTCCACCATGCACAAAGACTATGGGTCATGTGATTGTGATGTCCCCAGCACTTTTCTGTCTGTATACCATTTTCTACATTCACTTTTCTGTCAAATGTCAACAAATACAACTTTGAATAAATGTAAACATCCAGGCACCACAAACTTCTGGGGAGGGAATTTCCACTTGGACAGCCCTTTGAAAATTTCTCATTTGTGTTCCAGCCAATGTTGGAGGGTCACTGTTTCCTTTTCCGTCTCACTCCTCCACTGGTTACACCAATCTTAAATGTAACCAGTTTAATGATGTAACCAATGATATCAGTCTCAGATTAGGTCATTTTCTGGAAAAAAAAATGTAAGACACAGAACGTTGAACTCATATCAAATAGTACAATGACAGAGTGTTCCAAATGTTATTCTGCCATTGAAGTTATTCTGTTCAAATAAGCTACTGGTTGTGGGATTTCTTTCTGGAACTGTTGGATTTGGCTGAATTCCCTTTGTTTCGGGCATATGAGAGTTTCCAATGAATCCTCACCAGGAATCCACCACAAGTGGCAAAGATAACTCAGGGATTTTATAGACTGACAGTTTGCTATCTGGTGGAACAAAGTAAGAGAAAGGGATCAATCGGCTGTTGTTTCTCAGGCAGGGAACAATTTTCTCCCTCTCTCTGTTGAAACATACAATAATATCAACTGAACACCAAACTGGACCATGTGTGCTCTCCTGGAACATTCTCTGGAAAACCTGAATATGGATTATATGCAGGGGCATCATTGCTCTTGTTGTACACAATTCCATTCAATCTCAAAAAATGTCCCCATTTTATAATTTGATGACATACTTACACGTGTCTGTGTAATTTGTAAATATTGGTCGGTGTCTTCATAGTATGTGTGTTAATATCAATGCATCTTTTTCTTCAAATATTTTCTCTAGCTTTAGTCTCCCTGACAAGAGATAATATCCATCCAGCTGATGCACTTTTCTGAAGGTCATGGTGGTTCAATACTCTGTCTAGGCTAAGATCGGAACTGATTATCCCCCATAACCAAAGGCCGGCATCCCAGGAATGAGAAAAGGGAAACCTCTTTGAAAATTTCAAAAATAATTATATCCTTTTATTTTAGTGTTAGGGGATCAAAACTGTACACAGTGCATCAGATGTGGTCTCTGCAATGCCCTGTACAGATGCCATAAAACATTCCTGCAATTAAACCTTAACCTTTTGTCAAAAACAGCATCATTCCACTTACCTTTCAAATCAATTGCTGCATCTGCAGACTGACTTCACATGATTCATGTCCCAGGAACATGGAAACCTCCTGTATCACAGAGTTCTGCAATCTCTCTCCATTTAAATTGATTACCATTATTTTATCCTCCATGCCAAAACAGACAATTTACCGTATGTTATTTCGACTGAAGGTTTGCACACTAACCATCCCTGTCTATAATCATATCGCAGACTCAGTGTCTCAATTTGACGACACAATGAATCTTGGTGTACGTGCTAATTGAGCTCCAAGCCATTCCCTCCCCTTCCTCTAGATCTTTGATACAGATTGTTAGTCATTAATGACCCCACTGTGATCTCTGGGGCACTCCATCAGTTAGAACTTTGCAGCCTGAAAGTAAACATTTCTCTCTACTCTCTATTTCATGCTAGCGACATATTCCCTGTTCCTGTGTAGCCGCTCAGGCGGGTGGAATGGCCTCGTCCTGGTCTGTGTCATGTACTCAACGATCTGAATAACTTAATTCTATATTCCTGTGTAATTTCTTAGAGGGGCAGAATGGTCTCCTCCTGTCTCATTGTAACGATCCTGTCTGACGGATTGGGGTGGTCCCCTACCCTGTAACAGCATCGAGGAGTGGATTGAAGGAACAACACATGGGTTCGGGGCAGTAGTATATCTCTGTCACAGCCTCGATGGTGGATTGAGGGAATAACACATGGGGTAGGGGCAGCAGTATATCTCTGTAACAGCTTCGAGTGGTGGATTGAGGGAACAACACATGGGGTAGGGGCAGCAGTATATCTCTGTAACGGCACCGTGAGACGGATTGAGGGAACAACACATGGGGTAGGGACAGCAGTGTATCTCTGTAACAGCTTCGAGTGGTGGATTGAGGGAATAACACATGGGGTAGGGGCAGCAGTATATCTCTATAACAGCATCGAGGGTGGATTGAGGGAACAACACATGGGGTAGGGGCAGCAGTATATCTCTGTAACGGCACCGTGAGACGGATTGAGGGAACAACACATGGGGTAGGGACAGCAGTGTATCTCTGTAACAGCTTCGAGTGGTGGATTGAGGGAACAACACATGGAGTAGGGGCAGCAGTATTTCTCTATAACAGCATCGAGGGTGGATTGAGATAACAACACATTCAGAATGTTCATGGCTGGTCCAATTGTCTCTGATCATCCCTCTCCTGTCTGCTCCCGATAAACATTGACTCTCCTGTCCAGCAAAGATCAGTCGAGCTCAGTCTAGAATATCCTCAATATTCCCTATTCCCTGAGGATGAGGATACCACAGACCGCACAGCACTAAATGGAAAGGGTCATCTTTATTTCATTGTCGGACCCATTACATTAAAACTGTGCTAACCTCACATCAAATCACCACCTCTTTTCATACTTAAGGATATAATAATTATGAATCACCATAAACCATTCTGCCCTCCAAACCTGTCCCACATTCCCATTGACTCTTTCCAGTCAAATATGTATCAAATCCATCCTCTGCTGCAATCTCAGAACGTGAATACTTGACAGCATAACACCACATGAGCCTGAAAAAAGGAGCAGAATGTGGTAATTCGGCCCATCAAGTCTGAAATGCCATTCAATAATTTCTTGTATGTACCCCAAACTCAATCTCCTGCCTTCTCCCGAGAATCCTTGATCCCTTTATAAACCAAAAAAAGTGTCGATTTGTGTCTTAATGACACTGGTGCTTGTGTCTCTGTGTGTATGTGTGTATATGTGTGTGTGTGTGCGTGCGTCCGTATGTGTGTGTCCATGTGCTTGTTTTCTGTGTATTTGTGTGTCGACATCTGTGTACCTATGTATCAGTCTCTGTGTTTCTATCTGTGTTTGTTTCTATTTGTGTGCAATTGTATATGTCTCTGTGTGTTGCAATCTGTTTGTATGCCCATCTCCTTATATGTGTTGTGCATGTTAGTGTGTTGGGGTGTTTACCAATACGTCTGTGCATTTCAGTGTCTGCACCTCTGTGCAGTGAGGTATCTGTTATTGTTTGGGAGTGAATGGACTGACGTTGGAACTGACAGTGGGTTTAAAGTGAGAACTGAATGTTGCTCTTTACTCAGTTGATGGGAAGTGGATGTTTCAGAAGCTCCACATGAGCCATCTTGTTTCTGTCCGGCTTATGCCGGGTTCCTCCCCACATGGCGGGAGAAGGGGGTGTGAGGGAACAGATATCAGGCACAGCACCACACGGCTTGGCCCTTTCTGTCCCATTCCAGGCCGTTTCTCCTGGAGCAGGAGAAAGGGAGAGAGGGAGGGAGAGTGGAAATGGGTGACCCTGCTGTTAGTGCTGTTGGATGTGGGGCTGGGGGGAATGGTGATGTGTCCGGAATGAGTCAGTTGACAGTTGTAAATCAATTTAGTATTATTAGTGTGGGGCATATTGTGTAGGTGACAGAGAAAGTGAGGAAGAAAGTTGCTGAATTCAATAGTGAGTTTGGAAATGCCTGAGCCTTATTTGGAAATAGAATGAGAGCCTTGTTTGGGGGTCAGTGCTATAACAGGTATACAGGGAGTGTGAAGGAGCAGATAGAATATGGTGACCCTTATTCTGACAGAGCGGAGAAAGTTATTGACTCTTGGCCTGTATCACAGCGTCAAGGTGACCCTTCCGGATGTCTTGTCCAAGTCTATCACCAATAATGCCACAGACCATGTCCCTCAGATTCAGGTTAAGGGGAGCTTAGAAATAACAAGGAGAAGCAAACATTGGTGTATTATATATCGAAACTAAAATTGTTGCAGAAATTCGAGCGTTATATGCTCTGAAACTTAGACATGCAAATATCATCGATACTGCATTCTTATCGGATGGTCTCAAGTTGCATCTCAACTGCGTTAACTAAGTGACTGTGAAAAATAAATTCCCTAAATGTATATCAGGTGTGTTGTAGAGTATGTCTTGAACCAAACTAGAGATCAAAAATTTTTTGGATTAGGTGTTGTGTCGTCAGGAGGACTAATCGATGTCCTTGCTCTGAAGCAGCTTTGGAGGAATAGTGACATTAATATGTTGCATTTTACACGGCGTCTGCATACAATATAGAATGTTTGTACATGCAGCCGAGAGGGTCAAGTTTGTTCCAGTGAACTGGGAAAATACAAAATAACATTCAGTGGGAGATAAGCAATGGTTGTTAGAGTCATAGAGTACTATAGGCCCTTCGGCTCAAACTGATCCATTCCGATCAAAATGTCAATTTACACTTACGCCATGTCCCAGCCATTGCCCCGTATCCTTCTAATCCTTTCCTATCCTGTATTTGACAAAATGCATTTTAAATGTTGTGAATGTACCCACCTTCACTACTTCTGCTGGTAGCTCATTCCATATGCGTATCACCCTGTGTGCAAAAACGTTGCTCCTCAGGTTCCCTTTTATTCTTACTCCTTTGACCTTAAACTGATGCCCTCTAGTCCGTGATTGTCCAATCCCGGGAAGTAAAGGCTGACTGCATTCACTCTATCCATGCCTGTTATGATCTTTTACCCTTCAATAAGATCCTCTACCCAGTCACATACACGCAAAAGAAAAAAGTCCTAGCTTATCCAACCTCTCCCAAGAACTCAGAGCTTTGAGTCCTTGGCAACATCCTTGTAAATTTCTTCTGCACTCATTCCAGTTTAATAACATCATTCCTATAGCAACGTTGCCAAAACTGAACATAACGCTACATGTTTGGCCTCATCAGTGCCCCGTATTCTGCAGCATAGCTCCCCAAATTCGCTACCTAGTGCCCTGACTGATGAATGCCAGTGTGCCAAAAGTTCTCTTCATTGCCCTGTCTACCTCTGAATCAACTTTCAGAGAACTATGTACCTGAATTCCAAGGTTCCTCTGTTCCAATACATTCCTTAAGACCCAGCCATTCACCATAAAACTCCGATATTGATTTGAGTTTCTAAAATGCAAGAACTTACACCGATCTGCATTAAAATCCATTTACCATTTCTCTGCCCACTTCACAAGCTGATCAAGGTACTGTTGTAAGTTCTGAAATTTCTGATAACCTTTGTCATTCTCCATGTAACGGCCTATTTTATTGTCACCTTCAAACTTACAAATCATGCACGTACATTATCATCTAAATTTTAGATATATGTAATATATAGTGGTGCCAGCATCGCCCTGATACATTCTATTAGTCCCAGGCCTCCAGTCTGACAAGCATCCTTCCACTATTACTCTTTGCTTCCTACCATCAAGCCAATTTTGTATCCAATTTGGCAGGTCCTCCTCCAGTTTCATGCGATCTAACCTTCCAGAGTAGCGCACCATGTGGAAGCTTATTGAAGGCCTTACTTGAATCCATATAGACGACGCATACAACCCTGACCTCCTCAACGTTGCTGGTCACTTCGTCATAGAACTCGAACAGATTTGTGAGCTATGGTATCCGATGCACAAAGCCGTGCTGCCTTTGATGATAGACTTTTGCCCGAAAGGTTGATTTTCCTGTTCCTCGGATGCTGCTTGCTCTGCTGTGCTTTTCTAGCACCACTCTAATCTTGCTCAGAATCACACCCTGTCTTTCCTAATGCACGTATATCTTATCTCTCAGAACCTTTTCCAGTAAGTTACCTGCTACAGATTTTAGGTTTAGTGGTCCATAGTTCCCAAGTTTTTCTTTTTAGCCCTTCTTGAGTAAGGGCAGAGCATTCGCTACCCTCCAATCCTCCGGGACCTCACCTGTTGGCCAGCGATGATGAACAAATATCAGCCAGGGCTCCCGCAATTCCTTCTCTGTCCTCCCGCAGTTCCTGAATATATCTGGTCAGGACACCAAAGAAAGGGAAAATGACACAATGATGTTTAACATAACAAATCAGAAAACGTATTAATCATAGGAAGTGGCTTCGGAAGAATTTCAGTCATTGTGGAAACTTGAGAATTCTCACAAATTCACGATCGAGAAACAAGGGCCATGAAATTGATAAGGAAATCAAAAACAGAACATGAATGCGAACAAACAAGAACAAAAACACTGCATAAATCTACAATCTGTATTTCAAAGGAAACACAGTAAAAGCAAGGTCAAATATGGAAATTGGTAATCAGGAGAGGAGAGTTTATTGTGAAAAACAGGGAAATGGCCAAGAAAATAACCAGTTACTTTGCATCTGTCTTCATGGAGGAAGATCCACAAAATCACCCAGTAATACCCAGTGATCATGTTGGGCTTGTGCAACTGAAGACATAAAGTCAACTTATATCAGTAACAAGGTGGTATTTGAGAATGTAACTGGATTGAACATAGCTAAGTCTGACAAACCTAATATACTTCATATTAAAATGTCAGACATAAATGGGCAATAGAAATATTAATTGCACAGTCGATTACTGTGTTTCATTTTCCTGTGCATTCTGCAGAGGTGAGAAGCCATTGTGGATAAATGGAAGTTAGCAAACGTGGTCCAAACACTATAGATGGATGGAAGGGATCCAAGCATCTATAAAGGGAAGAAGACATAGTTTGGAGAACTGCCGAACATTAACTTGACATCTGCAAGTTGGAAACTGCTGGAATCTATTATACAGCGTGTGATACTGGATATAAGGGAATTAACAGCAACAATGGAGAAAATCCGTCTGTATTTCTGACAGATGTCTAACTCGATGTGCTATTAGTTTTTATACCCCATCAACCACCCTCTGTGAAAAGGAACAAGAAATGACTTCGCCACAGGAAATAGCATCACCAACACAAAGAAATCCAAACATATAAATGGAAAGCAGGAATTTTAAGCATTGTTTCTTATGAGGTCCACTGAAGATGTTACCTCGTAAGATAACGAAACGTCTGGAAATGTAGCGAGCAAACCAACATCCATTGTGTAAAGTGGTGGTGACCCAATCTGAGAAAAAATATACTGACCACAAAAAAGTGCAATGGACATTGTCCAGATTAATCCCTCAGATGGCGAGATTGCCTGATGAGGAAACTCAGCCTGTGTTCTTTACAATTTGAAAGAATGAGAGGAGGGTCACAATGAAACTTGGAAACTTCACAAAACATATGCCAAGTTGGAAATAAACAGGACGTTTCCCTGGCTGCCAGTTCCACATTAAAGGCAAATAATTGCAGTTTAAGGGACAGACCATTTAAGACCGCAATAATGAGGAAATTCTTCAATGGTGAGAACTGCCTAAAACATGGGCATAGAAACCTGCTGGTAGGGCAAGATTAGCGAGAATTCCCAGATATTCTGCAAGTGTGTCAAGCGGAAAAGAATAACAAAGGAACAGGTCGGAAGCATTCGTGATTTGCCAAGTTGCTTCCAATTCACCTTACTGTTAGGAGACAGAGGGTAGTGGTTGAAGGCTGTTAGTGTGACTCAGAACCGAGTCCAATGGTGTATCACAGGGATCAGTACTGTGTCCCTTATTATTTGTGATAGGGAGCTGTTGGTGTTAGACTGGGGTGGACAAACTTAAGAATCATCTAACACCAGGTGATAGTCCAGCAGGTTTATTCAGAGGCACGAGATTTCAAAGCGCACAACCACTTGATGAAGAAGCAGCTCTTAGAAGCTAGTACCTCCGAATAAACCTGTTGGACTATAACCTGGTGTTGTGTCATTTTTAACCTGATTATTTGTGGTATTCATAAATGATGCAGCTGTGAATATGGACGGGTGTGGCGGGAGTGTGACAACTACGTTTGTGTTTGATACAAAGATTGGCCGGGTGGTTGGCATTGAGGAGGAAGGTCTTATGTTACAGGGAGATACAGATGGAATGGTTAAATGGGTGGATCAATGACAGATGGAATGTAACCCTGATCAATATCAAATGATGCACTTTGGAAGAAGGAACTAGACAGGGGAGAACTCAGTGAATGGCAGCACACGAGGAAGCTCAGAGGGTGCTTCACCACAAATCCCTGAATGTGACTAAACTGGTTAATGCACAATGTGAGAAAGCATAGGGGACCGTAGACATAACCTTTATTCATCAAGGCATAGATTATAAGAGCTATGCGGAAGTTTGCTTTAGCCAAGATGGAATACTGATTGTAGTGCCAGGAACCACATTACAAGAAGAATGTGATTGTCGTGGAGAGGGCTCTGAGGAGATTCACCAGGATGTTCGCTGGGATGGAGCATATTAGCTATGGAGATAGGCTGGATAAGCTCGGGCTGTTTAGTTTGGAGGAGAGAAGGCTGAGTGGGCCGAAATTCAGAAGGATATGATTACGAGGGGCCTGGACAGGATGGATAGATAGCAGCTGTTCCTTTTAGTCAAATGGCCAAGAACAATGGAGCACATTTTAAAGTGAAGGATTTGAGATGTGGAGAGGAATTGAGGATTGTTTTTCACTCAGAGGGTTCTGGGGTCAGGAATGCACTTCCTGAGAGAAGAATTGTCATGGTAACTTCACAACCATTAGAAAATACACAGTTGTGAACTTGAAATGACATAAGATTCACGGCTACGGTTTGTATCGGAAAGTGGGGCTAATGTCGACCGTGCTGTATTGTTGATGGGACAAAGATTAGATTAGATTACTTGCAGTGTGGAAACAGGCCGTTCGGCCCAACAAGTCCACACCGCCCCGCCGAAGCGTAACCCACCCATACCCCTACATCTACATCTACCCCTTACCTAAGGCTACGGGCAATTTAGCATGGCCAATTCACCTGACCTGCACATCTTTGGACTGTGGGAGGAAACCGGAGCACCCGGAGGAAACCCACGCAGACACGGGGAGAACGTGCAAACTCCACACAGTCAGTCGCCTGAGGTGGGAATTGAGGCGGGTTCAATTCCCGCGGGTCTCCGGCGCTGCGAGGCAGCAGTGCTAACCACTGTGCCACCGTGCTGCCCAAAGTCTGTGCTTCTGTGTTTGTATGGCTGTGGAAGATCAATCAGTGAGTATCTTAAGGTAGGAATTGATGGGTTTCTGAAGAGTATATTAACAAGCGTTTTAAGATTGAGCTTGTAATATCTTCTGAAAATATCTCAATGGCAAAAGTACGGGAAAAAAGGTGCAACTTTCTTACAGTCTGATACCAAAGAATTGAGGACAGGGAAAAGGCAGAACTGTGGACCAAATACTTCAGTTATGTCTTCACATAAGAAAACGAAACAAAAAAGAAAACTTCCCAACAAAATTAGTGAACATTAGTCTGTTTGGAAAAAGGGAATAGAATGAAATTAGCACGTGAACAGTTTTAGAGGAAGTATTGGAACTGAAAGTAATGAGCACAGACAAAGTCAACAGAGATTGATCAAATGGGGATCATATTTGAGAAAGTGCCTTTAGCATAATTATGGAGAAGCAATCAATGAAATATGTGCATTTTCTGAAAGATTTTTGATAAAGCCTATTATGCAAATTCAAATCCTCTGGGATTGGGACTAATACGGCTTTAGAATGGGAGGGCTGTCAGGAAGCAGTGAGTAGAAATAAAACAATGTATTTTTTGAATGGAAGGCTTGGAGGATATAGCAAGGGTTGGGGTTTGGGCCCCAGCTATTCCCAATACACATCATATGTATGATTGAGTGGATCAAGTACAATATTTTCAAGTTTGCAGATGGCAATAAACAATATCGGATTGTGTGTGGGTGAGCAGGATGTCAAAAATCTCCAAGGTGATTGAGACAAGTGTAGTATCTGGGCAAATACGTGGCACATGAGGAGCAATGGGGAGGGGAGGCGGGAGATATGTGATATTGTGACCCTTTGATGGGAAAAACAGAACTGGAGCCTATCATTTGAAAAGGGATTGGTTGAAAAATGTCAATCTATAAAGGAACTTAAGCTGCATTTTTGTTTCTTCTGTGCAGCCCCCCGAGGTCAGTGTAGGGCAATGAGATCTGAATCATGAAGTCAATACTGGGAATGGCATTGGCACGCAGACCCAACAAGTGGGGAGCTGTAACATTGAAAAGGATCTGGATCTCCCTGTACACCAGTCACTGAAAGCAATATTGCAGGAGCAGAAAGCAGATAGGTAGATAAATCATGTATTCACATTCATATCAGGGGGATTTGAATACAAGAGTAAGCGTTTTTTACTGCAGCGGTACAGGGCGTTGGTGAGACCTCATCTAGAACACTGTGCAGTATTATGTACATTTTTGGTCTTCTTACCTAATAAACGACAAACCTGACATGGAGGGAGAGTAGCGAAGATGACCAGACTGATCTCTGGGACGATAGGCTTGTTGTGGGAGCAGAGATTGGGGCGGCTGGGCCTGAATTCTATGGGCTTTAGGAAAATGAGTGGAGATCTCAGTGAAATATATAAAACTCTGTTAGGGCGAGACAGATTGGAAACAGGGGTGACAATTCCCCTGGCTGGGACATTAAAACAAGGGGCCACAGTACTAGGTACAGACAGACCACTCTGCATTGAGATGAGAATAAATGTCTGCGCTCAGAGACTGGTGAACCTGAGGAATTATCTCCCAGATCAGACTGTGGAAACCAAGGCACTGAATATAAAAATGGATTTCTGGAAACTAAAGGGATAGGGAGAGAGCAGGGTATGGTATGAAGATAGAGGATCAGATATCATTCCTGGTTGCTCTTCAATAACGTGGTAGCTGTGTTCCTGTGCATCACTGTGTTGCAGAAAATCATGCAATATTAATAATGTTGTCTATGAGGAAAAGAGAATAATGGGCGAACTGCAAAATATCAGTAAAAAAAACAAAATTAAAGTTCGTCTAACACACACACGAGCACATAGTGCTGTAAACGCAACACTTTCACAACACAGTCACTGGCTATATCCCTGTACCTTTCACCAAATTCTTCACATGAAAGTGCGCAGGGCTAACTGACCACGTGATGCCAACATGGAATTGTATTTCTCCTCAAGATTCTCCCCCAGTTTGAAATAAAGTTCCTTCTAGTTGGAGAGAACACTTCCCCGTTTCAGGCTCAGGTTCAAGGCTTTGCAGAGCGGATTGAATTCCTGTTTTAGCTGAACACTCAGAGGGTGTATTTTGCAGACAGAGGATCCTGAAGCTGGATTTTGTTGTTCAGCTGGTGACTGGCAAGGAATCGCGTCACAGTGAGCGGGAGCTCACTTTATAGAAAAGAGGTGCACAATTCACGAATCACACTGCAGTCAAATCACGTTTAATAAACCCACGTTATCTGAAAACTGCTTGTATATTGAATCAAGGAGCAAGATTGATGTACTGAAGGGACGACAACAGTTCTGATTTTATATTTCACAATGTTTAAACATATTAATGGATATGAACACTGTGTCGGGAAAATTGCATTGAGGAGATTTTCTCAATGAACGAGAATGGGGAAGGCTCAATGTGTTGAATGGCCTACTCCTTTCCCGATGTTTCCGTGCAGCCTGTGGGAAAGCTCTGTAAATGTTGTCACAAGCTCTCAGATGTTAGGAAGGAGGACTCTGCAGGGTCAACAGGACTATGATTCCCGTTCCCTTTTCTGATATCGAGCCTGGTGCCAGATATTCTGTCTGGTTTTATCCATTCAGACCTTTGTCCAGTGTGATACAATTGAGTGTCTTGCTTGGCCATTTCAGAGACCATTGACGACTTTATCACATGGTTCTGTGTCTGGAGTTATTTTTAGGCCAGACCAGGAAAGCACGGGAGATTCACTTCCTGAAAGTACTTTGGGGAAGGAGATCGATGTTTACAATCAACATTGGACACAAGAACACTATTACTGACACCAGATTCTAGATCATGATTTTTTTTTAACTTCCACCAGCTGCCCAGAGGATTATCCTGTATTGGATTAGCAATCCAGTGACATTTCCACAACAGCACCATGTCCACAAAGGAACCTATCGGAAATCACACTGAGCGGGTTATTTCTGTACTGCTCGACAGCTCTGTCAACATGAACTCCCACCAATGTGATTATCGTGAAGGCACTGAGGGAGTGTTTTATGGTCAGAATGTAATTATTAATCTATTAGGGGACAGGACATGGTGTGAGTAATTTTCCACATTGCCAGGGAGTTGTCAGAGTTGGAGCTGGAATGGGAAAGCTTCCCCAGGGACACGGCTTGTTGTGCAGCACAAGTCTTCAGTACCATTGCGGGAATGGTGTCAGGGCCCATTGCCTTTGTCGTATCTACGTGTCCAACTGTGTCTTCATGTCAGGTGCAGCGAATCGAATTCATTGAAGACTGGCATCTGTGATTCTGTGGCATCATGACAAGGGTGACGTGGATCATCGATTCAACACCTCTGGCTGAGGATGGTGCAGATACTACATCCTTGTCATTTTCACTGATGTACAGGGCTGTTCCATTATTTAGGATGGGGATATTTCTGGAGCCCTCTCCTCCAGTAAGTTTTTTAATAATACACCGACATTTATGTCTGGATGTGGCAGGACTGCAGAGTTTAGATCTGATCTGATGGTCTTGGGATCATTTCGTCCTCTCTATCAGATGTTAGTTCTGCTGTTTGGAATGAAACCACTCAAGTGCGGTAGCTTTAATGGTTTGTCATCAGTTTAAGGTGCACATGGTCCTGATCTTGACATGTTCACCCACACACATCACTGAACCATCACTCGGCTTGATAGTAATTGTAGACTGATGGAATATCCTGGGGAAAATGATACAGATTATGTTTGAATATAATCCTGCTTTTATTGCTGCTGTTGTCAACAGCATCACGTGATAGACCAGTTTGAGCTGCAATATCTGCAATTCAATTCTACTGACTGTATCCCAGTTCACATCGAGACCCATTCACACATCAGCCGTGAACTCAGTGACATCACCTGGTTTCTGATGCGGTAATACTTCCATTTTCCTACTCTCATTCTGCTGAGGGTCTCTCCTTGGTGTCATGCTTCCAATTTGTTACATTACTCAAATCCTTTAACATATTCATCTGAATCTTCTACTTTATCTTATTGTCACCTTCTGCGGTTGAATTGAATGTGATTCTCTCTAGTTTTCTCCCTGACCATGATGAAGAGCTCTGTGGTGTCAGTGAAGCCAGACATATGCAGTTTTAGAGCCAATGAATGTGTGCACTTTGCATTATCGTTCAGTTCCCAGTGTAGGGCGCTCGGTGTTGGACAGGGCGTTTGAGAAGCTTTCACAAATTGGAGCTTGTTCAAAAATGGCTGAAGAAATAAAACAGGTCTGCGGGCGTTTTTTGTAGTGAATGGAGAGTTATACTTTTGGGTCCAGTGACCCTTTTACGAAACTCTCGGTTTCTCCAGCCATTTTTGTGTTTTTAGTTCCAGTAAGCTTTGCTATTTCTTTAATTGAAAATTTGTGCTGTGCCTATTCGTTTCTGGAGAAATCCAGCAGGTCTGGCAGCATCTGCAGAGACAGAGAAACAGAGTTAGCGTAACAAGTCCGTGTGACTTGTTCAGAACTGAAAAAGGTCGGAAACTGGGCTTTTTAATCCCTTGCCGGAGTTGGGGGATGCATGACTTGGAAAAGAGGGCATGGCATAAGATAAACGGGATATTAGCAGTTGTGAAGGAGAAGATGATGCAAAATGGGTTTAAATTAAGATGTGAATGGGGGAAAGGGGTTCTCTCTAACTGAGTGTAAGATAAAGAAAACACAACCACATAAGGTCACAGAGAGAGCAGGAGAGAGAATGTTGACCATGTGGTATTATATAGATCGAGCAAGAGATAGGTTTGCACTCTATAGATCATCATCTCCTTCACACGAAAGAATTCAGGTGCTTGACCTCTTATTGGCACTAGTAACAGTTTCATGCTGCCTCAGTTTTGTAACAGAGCAAAACTGACAGTATGAAGTTTTAGCTGTTTTCTTTACCTGTCATCTTTATAATTCTTTCAAATTTGAAGTGCTTATTGTTAAACATTTTATCTCGAAGTTAGTATCAGATGGATTGTAGGAGGTTGAGGGGTGACATTCTCGAAGTTTATAATGTCATGGGAGGCATGCTTAGGGTGAATAGCCAAGGTCTTTTCTGCAGGATCGGGGAGTTCAAACATAGATGCATAGCTTTAAAGTAAAAAAAAGGGAAAACTTGAAAGGGACAAAGGGGCAACTTTATTTACACAGAGGGTGATGTAAGTATGGAATGAGCTGCCAGAGGAACAGTCGTAGATGCAAGTACAGCTACAATATTTCAAAGACATTTGGATAAACATATGAATGGGAAACGTTTAGAGGCATATAGGCCAAGTGCAAGCAAATGAGACTAGTTTAGTTTAGAAAACCTGGCCAGCATGGAAAGGTTTATGTACGATATGGCTGTATGAATCTAGAAAGCGAGGAAGATATATGAAAAGATATGATGTAATACATTTGCAAGAAAGATAAAGCAATACATTTGCAAGAAAGATAAAGCAAGCATCATGAGCTTTTCCGTCTATATAAAAAAAGCTTAAAAATGTGTTTGTGAGCTGAGGCAGAAGTGCAGTCAGGAAAGTACATTGAGGCCATATGGAGGGTGTAACTAGGGAACTGGCCACAGGGAACAGGCAAATAACTTACATCAGTATTTTAAATCGTTCCTCAAAGGGAAAGTACTGTAAGCATGTCAATGGTATAAATAAAATGGTAATAGGAGGGAATTTCTTGAACTATCTGCAACAAAAGTAACAAGGTTTTTAACTAACAGGTGAGAATAAGGGTAAGCAGGTCAGCAGTAATTCATAGTTAATTTTAAAAGAAGTGGTCACAGAGTGACGAGCAGGACTGTGTGAAATATTCCATAACTCTCTGGATTACAGGAGTGTTCCAGCGAAACTGGAGAACCTCCAGTGTGGCACTTGTATTCAAGAAAGGAAAGAGACAGAAAGCAGGAACCATTTAGCCTAACCATTATTGCTGGGAATCTGCTCGAGTCTGCTATGAAGGAAGGAATCCCAGGCCATTTAGAAAAACTTAATGCAGAGTTGGCATAGTTTTGTGAAAGGGAAACTATTTTTGTTCTGTGAAGATAGACACATTTTTTTCTGGAGATCCCTGAGAATGTCAAGATTAGAGTCATACTGGAAAAGCAGAGCATGTCAGGCAGCATCCAAGGAGCAGGAAAATCAATGTTTCGGGCAAGAGCCTTTCATCAGGAACTCCTGAGAATGTGACAAGCAGACTTAATAAAGGGAACTGGACAACATAAGGCTTTCCAGAGGTTTTTCACAATGTATCACAAAATAAACGTGCTGACACAATACAGAGGCTTCCAGTATGATGGATAATATATTAGCATGGGATGACGGTTAGTTAACACACAGACATCGGAGAGTCAGGATTGTTAGATCTTCATGATAAAGGTGTATCTGTTGGATTACCAAAAATATCAGTCCGATGGCATCAGTTATTTGCAATCTATATTGACAGACTGACGGCGGGAGCTGAGTGCAATACACATCCCAGTTTATAGATGACACTGAGAACCAAAATGCAGGCTGTTATTTAATGGAGAGGACTCCCAAAAAAAGGAGCACCACAATGGGATTGGAGTGTTCCTGTGCATGAAACGTAACGTCAGCATGCTGATGTTCCAAGTAACTAGGTTGGTTCATGAGGCGGATTCCTGGGATTAAAGGGTTGATTTATTGAGTGTATCTAAAATGGTGAGGCGATTATTCATTTTGGTTGAAATGAATGAGGGTGATATTACTGAAATGTACAAGACACAGAGGGGGCTTGACAATTAGATGCTGGGAAGGTGTCCCGCCTGAGTCTCGAACTCGAGGCGGTGACGGTTTTCAGGATGACCCAGGAGCCTCCCAGCTCACAGTAAGGTCTGCCAGTCCCAGGGACTCACAAAGACCGTGCAGGTGATAAACCCAACAAGCAACAAGCAACAAGACAGAATCCCTTCTGGTACACAGAGTCTATTAGCATAAACAGGCTCTTCAGAATGCAGAATCCATTCCCAGAAACAGACTCCAGTCCAGTGTACAGAGTGCATTGTCAGAGATAGAGTCTACAACCAAAGGCAGAGTCCACTCTTGAAGGCAGCAAATGCATACTCCACAGCATGCACACACATGTCTCCAGTTTCCATAGAGGTCTGGTTTGTCTAGAGAGAACCAGGACCAAGCATAAGAATACAGTTCATTGTAAAAGGTGCAGTTAACTCACAGAGGATGGTCCACTCAACAGGCTGAGGCAGATGCACCAAATGCTCACATCCCAGCACACACACAGGTGTTCAACCTTTCCAAAGGCCTAGCCTACCCAGAGAAACTGTGGGGGTTCTATGACAATGACAACAAGTTTAGACAATGCAAACACCCAGTGAGGGGTATCTAGTTGATCCACTCACCTCAAGGCTTTGTATGTTTCAATAAGATCAGCTCTTATTCCAAGGGTAACCTATTAAAGTCTCCATATTGTCAGCCCTTCATTCATGGAATAACTGAAGCGAAACACCTAGTTACTGTTTCCAATGTTACTATATCCTTTCTCAGATAAGGATACAAAAATAAAACTAATCTCACAACCGATGAGTCGGTTTATTTTCGTATACTCAGGGTGTAGTGAGTCTTTGAAACACTCTTCCCTGCAGACCATTCGAGGCAGGAATATTGAATATTTTTGAGGCAAGGTTCACGAATCACAGATGAGTCAAGGATTATCGAGGAGTGGATAGCAATGTGCAGTGTTAGAGAAAATGTAGACTTTGGTACTGAATAACACGGCTCCAGAATATCCAGGAAATAAATGAAATGATAACATCGATAAAGTTTTAAGGGCGAAACAAGATGGCAGCGATCTGAAAGGTCTGCTTTGCTGGGTTCTGCATCACAGTAATGCTCTAATGCACCCCCACCACAGTCATTTACTTAAAATTCAATACTCAAAAGCTACAGAATCCTTACTAATCCCGTTTTGTCAAGTGGAAATGACAAAACACGGGAAAGGATCGAGTAATCCCCAACACACGGGGCACCCGTCAGAAGCATTCAGCATGCCTGGGGCCGCACCTGTAAACCCCTCTGCTCGTTCGATGGACTCAGTTTCTCACCAGTCCCCGAGTTCACCAAGTTACGTGAAATGATTGAAGCAATGATTGAAGAAAAGTTCAGCAGGAGGATGTAATCACTCTCAGCAGTGCTCCAAAAACATGAACAGCAACTTGCAAGCCTTGGAAACAGAACGGATGAGGTTGAGCGCCAAACTACAGGGGCAGAGACTGCGATCGATTCCTGTAAGGAGCGGATCCTCACCCTTGAAAAACAGGTCCGCACCTTAACTGAACAAGGTGACGACCTCGGTAACAGGGGAAGGATAAAGAGTGTTCATATCATCGGTCTGCTGGACCGGACATAAGGTGATCAGCCAGTGAGTTTTTTGCGAGAACTGGTTGCCATGATTCCTTCACTTCAAAGCTGAAGAGGGACAGGTGAAGAGTGAGACAGTTCATCGGGTTACGGTGCGCAGGTAACGCCCTCACCCTGTAATTGTGCGATTACATAGTTGCAGGGACAAACAAAGACTTATGGAAGCTTCCAGAACACAGGGGAAAGACTCGACGAAGGATCCAGGATTATGTTCTTACAGGTCTTTTCAGCGGCCGTGATTCATGAAAGAAAATCTTTTGATGATATCAAGAGAGGATTAAGGGAACTTGAGATTCAGCATTCCTGAATAAACTCAGCGGTGCTCCATAGATCCACGCACTGGTGGATCTTTCAATATATCCACTGACTCTCCAGAGGATGCAAAAACTTTGTGGACACTTTAAAGTAGGCTGGATGCTTTAATGGAAAGCGATAGTCTTGTTTCTGTTTTTTTAAAAAAAGTTTGTTGAATGCTTCTGGTATTAAGCAGTGTTAAATTATAGTCGGGGATGGGTAGAGTACATACATTTAACTTCTTCATTAGTAATACTACACGTTTTTCTATTGCTTAGTTTGTGTGTCTGGTTCGGTTCAAGCTGGAGGGAGTTATGAAGATGATCATAATGACTGAATGCCTACCTAAGTGCAGTTCAGTCCCGATGTTTGTGATTAATTGCCCTGGATGCAGTATTGATAATGGGGCAGAAGATAAACATTTGTGACATGCAAATGCCCCCCAGTGGGCGGGGGGTAAATGCCCCTTCTGAGTGCCATTTGCACTTTGTATCCTTTTATTTGTTTTTGTATGCATTTAGATTTGGAACGTTTTGAGAGCTTGTTATTTGTAGTAGCTTTAGTTTGTATGTTTTTTTTAGGCTCTATGATTCTGTTTTCATTGGTGCTCAGCGATTTTTAATTCGAGTTCTTTCTCTCTGGAGTTCAAATATTGTTTCAGTCTGTAATGGCTAATATCATGCTTAAATGGTGTATCTGGAACATTAAGGGGAGCCATTCGCCAGTTAAGAGGGAAAAGGTACTTTTTCGTCTTAAAAAGGTGAGGATGGATATTGTCCTATTGCAGGAGATGCACTTTGATGACAAGGAACATTTGACATTACAGCAAGGTGGGTTTGATCGGGTTTATTTCTCGTCTTTTTTTACTAGGAATAGGGGAGAAGCCATACTGGTGAGGAAGAATCTTTCATTTAAATTACTAGATTGTATTAGACACCCACGGGAGGATCATAAACCTCAAAGATATATGGGGAAGAAAGCGGTATTTTGAATGTTTATTGCCCCCTGTCTCACTGCCTTAAATTCCTGATAGATGCATTTTCCAAATTAAGTAATCTTTCTTCACAGCACATTATTGTAGGAGGAGATTTCAATTGTCTTTTGCACCCATGGTGGACAGTATGCCCAAAGGCACCCAGCACCATCTTTCCAATCGAAGCAATTATTGGATTTTTGTGTGGAACTGGGGCTGGTGGATGTTTGGAGGCAGATCCACCTCATAAACAGGGATTTTACTATCTTCTTTAACCCGCAGAAATGCCACACTAGGGTTGATCTCTTCCTCACCGTGCAGCAGTCTTCGATTCGGTGGTGTTCTGTACAATTGCGAATATTACCATTTCTGACCATGCAACAGTATACTTATTGGTTAAGATTAAGGGCAATATAGCAGGTTCGAGACATGGCGAGTGGTTCCCTTTATTCTTAAGGACAGTAAGTACATTGAGTATTTCTGTAATGAATTCAGATCTTTCTTAGCTATTAATTCAGATTCATCCAGTAACCCATCCATTCTATTGAAAATTGCTAAGGCTTATGCCAAAGGAATAATTATTCTTTAGGATGCGGGAAGCTGGAGCAGGAACGCTTGCTCCAGGCACGGTTGAAGGCAGACGGGAGGGCATACTGTGATAGACCCTCGGTGGCGGGACTGCGGAGGATCACAACGCTTCGGTCTGTAGTGAATTCTATGCTCACACAGACAGCCAAGAAGGAACTTACTTTTGCAAAACAAAGGCTTTTTGAGCATGGTGATACGCCTGGTAAGTATTTAGCCGATCTTGCGAGGGAAAAGAGAGACCCAAAGACACTACCGCAATTAGGGAAGGTACTGAGTCCCTTACCTGCGATCCCAGAAAGGTAAAAACAGCATTTTGGAGATTTTACTCCGAATTATATCAGACTGAGCATTATGTGGATAAATGGATTAAGATGGAATCTTTCTTCAACAACTTGGATCTTCCAGGGGTAACTCCCAAATAACTGTCTTGCCTTAATGCACCATTGTCAGTGCAGAAGGGCGTAAACCAGCTTCTAGGCGGAAAGGAGCCTGGTCCTGACGGATATCCAAGTGAATTTTATGAGGAATTTATAAACCTATTGTCAGGGCCGATGCTTACAATTTTAGTCACTCTCACAGTCAGGACTGCCTCCCACTATCCTTAAGAGAGGCTCGTATCTCTCTTATTCTTAAGAAAAGGAAGACACCAAAAGATTGTGCTTCTCATAGGCCCATCTCACTTCTAAATATTGATTTCAAAATTCTGTCTGAGTCCCTTGCATTAAGCATGGAAACTACTTAGCCTTCCATTGTCAAAGTGCACCACACCGGCTTATAAAAGGCTGCAGATATTTCAACAATGTTCGGAGATTGCTCAATATGGTCCAAGCGTGTCAACAGCAAATTATACAGGTATTAATAATCTCTTTAAATGCAGAGAAGTAATTTGCTTGGGTTGAGTGGCCGTATCTCTTCTATATGTTCGAATGTTTTGGTGCAGGCAAAGTTTTTATCAAGTGGGTGAGGGTCCTTGAAAGTGATCCTCTGCCTGCGATTCCTTAAAATTAATATATCTAAAGGCCGTCGACAACGTTAACCCCTTTCGCAAGTGTTGTTTAAGTTGGTGGTTGAGCCACTGGCGAAGGCCATCTGCAGCGACCCCAACATATCTGCCACAGAAGTGGGATAGAGGTCACGTAAGATTACATTGTCTGCAGATGATGGTCTTAAATTTTTGTTAAATCCTACAGTTTTGGTACCTTACCACATGCAATGCATCAGCTCGTTTGGTACCTTTTCCGGCTTTACCTCTTGCTATTGCCTCACCTGCATCAACTCTCACCTCTGGTATACAGCTCAGGTTCCCACCCCCGTGCCATACTCGTTTAAACCCTCTAGAACTACTCGAGCAAACCTTCCTCTCAGGACATTGATCCCCTTCCAGTTCAGATGCAACCCGTCCTTCTTGTCCAGGTCCCTCTTTCCCCTGAAGGCATCCCAATTATCGACATATGTGAAGACCTCTCTACTACACCAGCTTCGCAGCCACGTGATAAGCTACGCCCGCTCCCTGCTCCTTGCCTTGCTATCTCGTGGCATCGGTAGTAAACTAGAGAACACTACTTTGTTCGTCCTGCTTTGCAGCTTCCATCCTAACACCCTGAAATCACTTTTTATGTCCTCGATCCTTTTCCTGGCTATATCATTAGTGCCAATATGTAACACGATTTCTGGCTGCACGCCCTCCCCTTTTAGAACCTTATACACCATTCGGAGACGTCCTGGATACTGGCACCAGGGAGGCAACATGCCTTCCGGGAATCCCGATCCTGACCACAAAATCTCCTGTCGATTCCCCTAACTATTGAGTCCCCTATCACGAGTACTTTTCTATTCTGCCCCTTCCCTTCTTTGTCACAGTGTCAGGCTCAGTGCCAGAGAACTAACTGCTAAGGCTTTCCTCTGGTAGGTCATCCCCCCCAGCAGTATCCAAAACGGTATACTTATTGCTGAGGGGAATGTCCACAGGGGATCTCTGAACTGTCTGTCTGTTCCCTTTCCTTCCTCCTAACTGTACCCCATCTATCCTTGTCCTGAGCCTTAGGAGTGACTAACTCCCGGTAACTCAACTTAATTACCCCTTCAGCCTCCCGAATGTTCCGTAGTTCATCCAGCTCCAGCTCCAATTCCCTAACACGGTTTTCAAAGAACTGGAGTCGGTTGCACTTCCCGCAGATGTTGCCAGCGGAGATGTGTGCCATGTCTCCCACCTGACACATTCTGCAGGAGGAGCAAGCAACTGCCCTAGCATCCATACCGGACCTATCTGAACACCCACTCAGTACTACAGTAGTATATCAGCCGCCTTGCTCATATATATGGTCACTGCTTTCCTTCCGTGCTGCCCTGCTGGTCCTCGTCACTTCCTCCGCTGGTCCCACTCCATCTGTGAAAGGGAAAATACCGCTGTGCTGTCCGCTACTGGTAAGTAATTTTGAAAAACTGCCTTACCTGAGCTGCAGTCTTTTGGGTTCATCTTACTCCGGTGATGCTCGCACTTAAAAAAAAATCATTAATCGTACCTTTGAACTTATATTAATGTGGGATTTGTCCATGTATTTGACAAAATTAAACAAGACCTTCGAAGATGGGAGACACTTCCAATATCCTGGCTGGGTCGGATAGCTCTTATTGACATGAATTCCCTCCCTTGTTTGCTATACCCCGTGTGAATGCTTTTTTTGATGTTTCACAGACAAACATTTAGGCGACTAAATGGATGATGTAGCTCTTTGATTTGTCACCATAAGCAACCCCTTATCAAGTTAACCAAATTACAACGACCCAACAGTTTATGGGGAGTAGATCTCCCGGATATTAAAAGCTATCAATTAAGCTCTTCTTCACCCGCTGTTAGTGAGGCCTCAGCGTCAATATGGTTCGATATTGAAGATTCTCAGGCAAAGTGTTCTCTTATTAGATTGCTATTCATAGACAAAAAGAGGACAGTTATGAAGTATTGTCATTTCGCAATAAGTATCAATAATTTTAAAGTAGGGAGGGCAATGTATCCGAGCGAGTGCAATCTAGTCAAACCTCATTTCTTACCCTAAAACGTGGTGTACCGTGTTTCTGATGGGGATACTGGATTTCATGTTTAAACTGTGGGCAACTCGTGGGTGTATCTTGCTTTTATGATTTATGAGAGGGAGAAACAAGGATGTCCTTTGATCAAATAAGTCGTAACTATAGACTACCAAGTAGAGATCTCTTCTGTTTTCTTTTTATCAGATCAGAGATGTTATTCAGAAAAGAACCACGCTTTTAATAGACCCGTACAGATCCGATACAGAGAAGAGGGTGCTTAGTACTAAGAACACACTCTCTGTCAGTACCCTTTATCATTTGTTGGAGTGTGACCCCTCAGTCGAGACGTTGTGCCTTTCTGAGGTCTGCAAAGAGAGTTGGGGTTTGAGATCTCTTCGCACAAAGGGGAGGATATTTGTGAAAATGCAAAAAGTATTTCGATCTGTAAGAAGACTCTTGCCATGTAGTTGACGATTCTTCATAGAGTCTATCTGGCCCTAGATCCTCTCTCAAAATTCAAGATGGGAGTATGTCTTAAATACAAAATGACTATGGACACTCTTACTCATTGCTTGTTGACCTTCCACCGGCGCTATAGGAGCAGTGTGTTCGCTGGGATGGAGAGGATCTTGCGGACTGAATTGGAGATGGAACAGTTTTCCCTTTTCCTGGGCTTTCCCAGTCTACCTTACTCAGATGTGCATAGGAAAAACACTTTAATACCCTCACTCTCTAGGTTCAGAAAAAAAAAAAGTTCTGTTGTGTTGGGTGTCTGAAAACCCCCTGGGTCTGTTGGGTTGTTGTAACCTCGTCATGGAGCATAGCCCTTTGGACTTTTTTAAAGGTATGTTGCACCATAAAATAGAGGATTTTTATTAGACATGGCAGCCCTTTTTGAATTACCAAGGTACAGGCTGTCTGCCACTCTAATAAGGACTTGTATATAGCTACGACGAACTTGACTAATGAATCTAATGTCCAGAGAGGAAGAATTATGAACAAATGAACGTGTATTCGTTAATGCTCTTGAAGTTTGAGAGCTATAGTTTTGTTACACTGAGTTCTCCTATTCGTTTTTAAATTGTTTTTTGTTTTTCTTCGGTCCGTTGATTTACCTTGTTTTTCTTTATGTACATGCACATGGGTGTAATTGTGTTCAATTTGCATTGCTTTTGAGTTGGGTACTTATGGGTTCATTGAAGCATTAAAAACATTTTCTCTGAATAAAAAATATTTTTGAAAAAATTAACATGTTAACAATAGAGTGGAAACAGGCCCTTCGGCCCAACAAGTCCACACCGACCCGCAACCCACTCATTCCTGTACATTTACCTCTTTCCCTAACACTACGGGCAATTTAGCATGGCCAATTCACCTGACGTACACATCTTTGGACTGTGGGAGGAAACCGGAACAAACCCACACAGACACGGGGAGAATGTGCAAACTCCACACAGTCAGTCGCCTGAGTCAATTATTGAACCGTGGTCTCTGGCGTTGTGAGGCAGCAATGCTCACCACTGTGCCGCCGTGATCCCCCCTAGTCCAGGAACTCCCCAGATATGTTCGAGACACAACCCACGCCCTCCACCTCCTCCAAGACGTCCGTTTCCCTGGCCCCCAACGCCTCATGTTCACCATGGATATCCAATCCCTCTACACCTCCATCCGCCACGACCAGGGCCTCCAAGCCCTCCGTTTTTTCCTCTCCAGACGTCCCCAATAGTACCCTTCCACCGACACTCTCATTCGTTTGGCTGAACTGGTCCTCACCCTTAACAATTTCTCCTTTGAATCCACCCACTTCCTCCAAACCAAAGGGGTAGCCATGGGCACACGTATGGGCCCCAGCTATGCCTGTCTCTTTGTTGGCTACATAGAGCAGTTGATCTTCCGTAATTACACCGGCACCAGTCCCCAACTCTTCCTCCACTACATTGATGACTGCATTGGCGCCACCTCGTGCTCCCGCGGGGAGGTTGAGCAATTCATCAACTTCACCAACACATTCCACGCTGACCTTAAATTTCCCTGGACCATCTCTGACACCTCCCTCCCCTTCCTGGACCTCTCCATCTCCATTAATGACGACCGACTTGACACTGACATTTTTTACAAACCCACCGACTCCCACAGCTACCTGGATTACACCTCTTCCCACCCTATCGCTTGCAAAAATGCCATCCCGTATTCCCAATTCCTCCGCCTCCGCCGGATCTGTTCCCAGGAGGACTAGTTCCACCACAGAACACACCAGATGGCCTCCTTCTTTAGAGACCGCAAATTCCCTTCCCACGTGGTTAAAGATGCCCTCCAACGCATCTCGTTCACATCCCGCACCTCCACCCTCAGACCCCACCCCTCAAACCGTAACAAGGACAGAACGCCCCTGGTGCTCACCTTCCACCCTACAAACCTTTGCATAAACCAAACCATCCGCCGACATTTCCGCCACCTCCAAACAGACCCCACTACCAGGGATATATTTCCCTCCCCACCCCTTTCCGCCTTCTTCAAAGACCGTTCCCTCCGTGACTATCTGGTCAGGTCAACTCCGCCAAACAACCCAACCTCCAATCCTGACACTTTCCCCTGCCACCGCAGGAACTGTAAAACCTGTGCCCACACCTCCTCCCTCACCTCTATCCAAAGCCCTAAAGTAGCCTTCCACATCCATCAAAGTTTTACTTGCATATCCACTAATATCATTTATTGTATCCGTTGCTCCCAATGCGGTCTCCTCTACATTGGGGAGACTGGGTGCCTCCTCGCAGCGCGCTTTAGGGAGTATCTGCAGGACACCCGCACCAATCAACCAAACCGCCCCGTGGCCCAACATTTCAACTCTCCCTCCCACTCTGCCGAGGACATGGAGGTCCTGGGCCTCCTTCACCGCCTTTCCCTCACCACCAGACGCCTGGAGGAAGAACGCCTCAACTTCCGCCTCGGAACACTTCAACCCCAGGGCATCAATGTCGATTTCAACAGTTTCCTCATTTCCCCTTCCCCCACCTCACCCTAGTTCTAAACTTGCAGCTCAGTAACTGTCCCCTTGACTTGCCCGGACTTGTCCTACCTGCCTATCTTCTTTTCCACCTATCCACTCCACCCTCTCCTCCTTGACCTATCACCTTCATCCCCTCCCCCACTCACCCATTGTACTCTATGCTGCTTTATCCCCACCCCCACCCCCCTCTAGCTTATCTCTCCACGTTCAGGCTCACTGCTTTTATTCCTGATGAAGGGCTTTTGCCCAAAACGTCGATTTCGAAGCTATTTGGATGCTGCCTGAACTGCTGTGCTCTTCCAGCACCACTCATCCAGAATCTGGTTTCCAGCATCTGCAGTCATTGTTTTTACCTCTTATATGCTATGGTCTGGGTAAATTATACATGGCAGCTCCAAACTGAGGAAAGCTCAATCGAGTGCCCATTGTCCTTTTAAAGATGGCACCAGTGCCAGGATAATGGAATATCCAGGGGCACCCGGGCGATGCTGGATACCTCCAGCCAAGATGGGTGGGAGAATGGGGCTAGCATTGAATGAGATTGACACCATGGGGTAGGATGGGTAGTTAATGAGGTGAGTTCGATATGATAGCACCAGGAAACCAGCTCGGCCTCGTGCAGACAATCTCCCTGTCACATTCAATGAAAATCACTCCAAGATAAATTATTGTTAGATTCAGCCCGACGAGTTGAAGACTCTGCTGACCCCATTCACAGTTACAGAGCTGCAGAACAAGTCCTCATCCACAACTCTCCATCATCTGTACTCATTACTATATTCCATTCGCCATCCCTCCTAGTAATACTGGCTTATTTTGCCGGATATTATTGAAATGTCTATTTCTCAGCATTCTGAAACCTGTGAACACATCCTTCCAAGACATTGTTGCTCAATTTCACCCTCTATGTCTATACCCAAAACCACTTTCATTTACAGTCATGCACAGAGACAGGCTATTCAGCCAAAACTGGCCCATACCAACCAAAATGTCCGTCCACATTAACCCCATTTCTCTGCACTTGGCCCATATTTTTCTCTGCCTTTTCAATTCATATTCGAACAAAGTGTAGCGAGGTTTTGTGATGTCAAGAAAGGCCTCAAGAAAGATCTCACTGAATCTACAATTCATCTCACCCTAGCAATAAGATTACACAGAAACAATTTGACTGGAGGTTATAAACAAGAAGGATCAGCAAACACTGGTGGGAGATGCGTATGGAAGTCAATACTGCAGGGAAAAATGCGTACGTTCTAAACAGGAAATTAGGTATACAAGCGTTTGCAGGCAAAACTCAATGGGTCTGGTACTATTTGAAGGAAGAAAGTCGAAGGTTTGGCCCTCAAAGAGTTTATCGGGTCAGGGCGCATCCATAGAGCAGGAAAGTCTATGTTTCGGTCATAAGCCCTTCATCAGGAATTCATTTCAGAATTCACTTTTTCCTAATCCTCTGGAGGAAGACAATGAGTCAAAATTTTAAATTTGGGAATTCTTCATCAGAACAGTTTTTGTTTTCGATCTCCAGTATATGCAGCTCTTTGTTTTATTTTAGATCAGCAATTATCTTGCATGCTGCAGTATTAATGGCAACTTGGAAGAAGGGGAAGGGGTGAGGACAGAAGAGCAGGCAATGTGTCAGTCACAGCTTAAGGCCCTGTCCACCAGAAATTGAATCCTGAGGTGAAGGTAAAGGAGGGCTTGTCAAAAGCACCGCACTGGAATTGGACATCATTTGATCAGATGCGACAGATCCAGAGAAAGTGGGAGGATGCAGCTTCTCTCGCAGCTGGTCATTGAGTGGCACAGTGTCTAGCAATACTGGTTTACAGCACCAATGACCTGGGTTCGATTCCACCCTTTGGTGAAACTCTGTGCGGTGTTTGCACCTTCTCCCTGTGTGTGCGTGAGTTTCATCTGGGTGTTTGGTTTTCCTCTCACAGCCAAAAATGTCCAGATTAGATTCAGTGACCTCACTAAATTACTCCGCAGTATCCAGGAATGTGCAGGTTCCCTGGATTGTCGATGGGAAATGTAGATTTACCGGGGTAACCTTTGGGTTTATTGGTCGAGATGTTATCTGGAGGGTCAGTGTGGGCTCGGTGGGCCAAATGGCCTGGTTCCACACTGCAGGCTTCTATAATTTCTATGTAGCTGTCTGTTTGAAAACACTTCCCAGGAGCCTAACTATAAGCGCTAATACAATTTGCCTCAACTAAATGTTACACCTTCCGTTTGTCTGACATGAACTCCATCCGCCACTCCTCGGCCCTTTAGCCTATCTGATCAGCGTCCCGTTTTACTCTGAGTTAACCATCTGCACTGTCCACTACCTCACCAATTTTGGTTTTATCTGCAAACTCACAATTCCTACTGTATTCACATCCAAATTATTTATATGAAATGACAAAATCCATGTGATCCTTGTGGTCCACTGCTGGTCACAGAACTATCGTCCAAAACTATATAACACTTCACAAACATTTCCTTCATCTACTATCCTTCGAGTCAATCACCTCCAACTCTCCCTGTATTCCATGTGATCTCACCATGCTAACCAGTTTGCCATGTGGAACCCTTTTGAATGCCTTACTACAGTCTATATTCTATTCTACATTTCTATTTCTGTGCCTTTGTCAATCTTACTCGTCACTTCTTCAAAACGATAAATCAAATTAGTGGGACACGATTTCCCACACACAAAGTCATGTTGACTATTGCTAATTGGAATTTGCATTTCTAAGCACAAGTAAATGCTGTCCCTCAGAATCCCCTCCAACAACTTACCCACCAATGACATCAGTCCCACTTGTCTACAGTTTCCTGGCTTTTCCTTACCAATTGTTCTTAAACAATGACACAACCTTACCTGTGACTGTCCATGATACAAATATCTCATCCAGAGACCGAACAATTACTTCCCTAGCTTACCAACAAATTTGGGGTACATCTGATTAGTTCATGGATCATAGAACAGTGCTGCACAGTACAGGCCCTTGAGCTGCTGATGTTGTGCCGGCAGTTTAACCTACCCTAAGGTCAGACTAACCTTCATGCCCTTCATTGTACTAAAATCCACGTGCCTAACCAAGAATCACTTAAAAGGTCAGAGGGGATTATCCAGCTTAATGCATTTCAAAATATCCAGCTACTCATCTTCTGTAAAAAAGACAATTTTCAAGATATCACTATTCATTTCCCCAAGTTCTCTACCTTCCATATCCTACACCACAGTAAATACTGATGCAAAATATTTATTTAGTATCTCACCGATCTCCTGTAGTTCCACACATAGATCAACATTGCTGAACTTTAAGGGGTCCTGTTCTCTCCCTAGTTATTCTTTTGACCTTAATGTAGTTTTAGAATCTCTTTGGAATGTCCCTTACCCTATTTTCGAAAGATATCTTATGTCCCCATTTTGCCCTCCTGGTTTCCCTCTTGAGCATTAGCCCACATCCATGGTACTCCACGATGGAGTCACTCGATCCCTACTGTCTGTACCAATCACATACTTCCGCCTTTTCTTGAACAGAGCCTCAATTCTGCTCGCCATTCGGCATTCCCTACACCTACCTGCCTTACCCTGCTCATAGGCAGGAACATTGTGTTGCTAGACTCTGTAACTCATTTGTGAAGGCCTCCCACTTTCCCACCAATAGCTTCTCCAAAGCAGCTTTTCAAAGTGTCAAAATAAAACGTTCAAAGTTGGCCTGAGTCAACTTACAACTTTAAAATTTATAATAGGAGTATTTTTCTCCGTAAGTATTTTACAACTGATAGTTACTGCATAACAGGCTCAAGAAGCAGAATGGCCTCCTCCTGTTCCTCTGTAACAGACTTGAGATGCTAAATGGCATCCCCCTGTCCCTTTGTAACAGGGGCATGGGGACAGAATTACTTCCTCTTGTCCCTGCGCAGCAGTCTCGATGCTCTGAATAATGTCCTAAGGTTATGGAAGAATTTGACAACAGTGCACATAAAACCAAGAGCAACATTATACAAAGTAAATGGACGATAAATATATACACTGGTTTATTGGCTCTGGAAATTACCCCACCAGTCACCTTATGCAGTGGGTCTGTTACTTTTTCACTCTCGCCGTTTATAAACAGTATATAATATACACAGTCCTGCAGTGTTCTGGCACTACTCCCACATGCACGGAAGAAACAATAAGAATATTGAAAGATTTATGGTCCATCCCTAAGCAACGCCCATCCATTCCACCCGCACCGAATAAATGTTCACTTTTATTGAGATATGAAAAGTGATGCCAGGAAGGGGTTAACTGGACCTGTTTGTTCAGTGACTGTGATTAATGTTAGTCTCCATGGGTTGCAATTACCCCAGTGGACGGTTTCCATCTTTTAATTATAAGTGGGCTCCGTTCAATGTGTTATCCCACAGTATGGTGGGAGCACCACCAACAGTGTTAACAGGAATCAGCAGCTCCAGAGAGACTGGGGGAGAGATCAGAGTCTGAGCACAAGAGTCTGGAATGTTTCAACAATGAATAAGAATCTGAGAACATTAGACTGGAATGTCACAAGAATGGACAGGAGTTTATACTGGGATGTTTGGTATCTTTCTACATATTATGATCGAAAGTCATTACCGTGGCGGTTCAAATATGCACTTTACATTATACAATATATTTATTATCCAATCCTGGCTTCCGTTGGTGTACCTGGTAAGTCTCAATGTTCAGTCATTAATTCTATAAATCATGTTTGACAATAATACTGTTCTTTCATTGACTCTACCCTCCTTGCCACTGTTATTGTTCCTTCTAAGACTCTAAATCCACATATTTACTTGACAAACCACTACTAAATTGTTAATTCACTCTCTCCCTCCTTGCTTCTGGCAGTGTTACTCATGGGTTGCTATATTGACTTGCTCAGTTTCAGCTGTGAATCATGTTCCGTTGTATCACTGCACTTGCTATCGAAATATTGAAAGCATTGAAGTCACTATCTTCTGTTCTGGTTACAAAATGCATTTCCTTCCTCTGACTCCATCTCATCCCTGGCCAATATCTGAAGCTGAAATAGACAAATAACAACAGTGGTGATCCCTTTGGACATGAACCAATTCCTGACACTATACCCTGACCATTCCTAATTATAACTGCTGATAATTCCGGTATATACTTCACTGGCTAATCCCATCTGCTATTTGAACCATCAGCTGTGGAATACAGTCTTAAAGATTGCATTCGCCTGTTGCTGACACTCACAGCTGCAAACCTGCAGAAACAACTCTGAGTGAATACTCCACAGCTCATATCTGATATCACACAGAACTCCCCATCCATCCATCTTTCCTGTTCGTACTGATGTATAATGCTATTGGGTCTGGCAATGCCTTTATTTAATATTCTCAAGAACGTCATTAAAAGCTGCCGATGAACTATCCCTCTCTGTCCATTATACCAAGCCCTTACAGTTGTTCACATTTAAACTGATTTCCTCCAGGGGTGCTCTCTCTTAGACAATAATTTTCACATCTAACACTGCCTCAGAACCACACACAAACGCACACATAAAACCCTTTGTCTTGAACTGATGCATGAAGATCCAGAGACATTAATTTGTGGGAGCCCATTTACTGTCACTCGCAGTATGGGCGGCAAATTGCCCCGTGTTAGTCAGTTACGCAGTGCAAATGTAGCAGCAACATACCGGCAAAGTATTGCAATACTGGAATGCTGGGCAGATAGTCCACCTTACTGAGCAATACATTAACATAGTTTGCACAACTCCCCACGCTGGCCAGATAGTCCATCTTACCGAGCAATACACTAGCATAAGTCTGCACAAATCCCCATTCTGGGCAGATAGTCCACCTTACTGAGCAATACACTAGCAGAGTCTGTACAGTTCCCCATGTGGCCAGATATTCCACCTTACCGAGCAATACACGAGCACAGTCTGCACAGCTCCCCATGCTGGGCAGATAGACCAGTTAACTGAGCAATACACTGGCACAGTCTGCATAGCTCTCCACGCTGAGTTGTCTACTTGTCCCAGTGTATAGTTTCTGCGTTTGCTCTGTGAGGCAAATTCAGAATTTAGTGAATAAATTTGGTCAGCTGATTTGGCAATGCCTCTATTCAATGTTCTCAGTTTTGTAACCTGACCCACCAAGGTCTCACTGCTCCAGATAGACCCACTCCCTTGTTTTTTCACATATTTCAGCAACATGCTCTGCTTTTGTCTTAATTGTCCGTTTCTATCTTTAATGTGAATGTCTCTGTCCATCTGTATCTTTCTCTGGCCTTTGTTTTTGGTTGTGTATTGTATCGAATACTGGCATTATGAAGTTCAGAAATAATGTAATGGTGTGTATCAGGCTGTTGTTCACTTCCCGCTGTGTCCCATATGGTCCTCCATGGACAGGGGAGGGAGTGCTGGGCTGTTGTGCACTTTCTGGTGTGTCCCTTAAGGTGCCTCATGAAGAGGTGTGTGTGTGTGCAGGGCAGCCGTTCACTTCCCGGTGTGTCCCACATTGATCTCTATGTTGGACAGCGGTGTGTGTGCTGGGCTGTTGTTCACTTGCTGGTGTGTCCCATGTGGTGTTCCATGGACAGGGGGTTGAGTTTCGGGTTATTGCTCACTTCCCAGTGTGTCCCAAGTTGTGCTTCATGTTGGACAGGGAGTTTCAGCATCTTTGACTCATGTCTTTAAAACGTGGTCTGTGCCTGTCTACTGAACGCCTGTGTTTGTCCCTCTCAGCTGATCACGTGGTCAGAAACATGAGGAGAATCCTGAAGTATAATTATAAAGGAGTAGATATCTCACTTTTAGTGGAGGGAAGTCGGATTGTCTCGTGTTACTGAAAAGTTAGTGGAGGGGCTGGGGATCATTTGCTGGAAGTTGTGCTGTGAGCTGACTCAGACATTCAGGGAGACCAGAGGATTTAGTGACCCAACTCTGGATGGAGCATGGGGAGTGTAGTTACAGCATCAGGGTCTGTAACATAAATAACAAATGGAGCAGAGGCTGCAGAGCATGGAAGCTCTGAAACCACGGACTGGGTGTGTGTGGGGAAAGGAATCTGCCAAGTCTGTCTGTGTCTTAACGTGAGCACAGACTCTCACTCTCATCCTTAAACACACACACACACACACACACCATCTTTCGCTCACACACATGGAAACAAACATACACATCCTCTCTCTCTCACTCGCACGCCACCCTCCCCCCCCCCTCCCCAAACACACACACACTCCGCATCTCTCGCACAGACGCACCTATAAATCTGGGGGGCGAATTTGCGTTTGCAGATTTGTATTTGTGGATAGATTGTATTTTGTTCAAAACAACATTCAATTTGTACACAGCCAATCATTGTGGCATTTTATAAAGTCCTGCTTTGGAAATAAAACCAGTATGACTGCAGGGTAAAACAAGTTGGACTCCACACAAGACCTTCCATGGTTTGTGCAGGGAAGGTCACATCCTAGCAAACATAATAACATTCTTTGAAGAATGACAAAGTTGATAGTGCGGAAAGGGATGTAGATGTCATATCCATGGACTTCAGTAAGGCGTTTGATGAGATAGACTGATGGAGAAGGTGAAGTCGCAGGGGTCCATGGGGTACTAGTTAGATGGATTAGAGAACTGGCTGGGCAACAGTAGACAGAGAGTAGTAATGGAAGGGAGTTTCTCAAAATGGACAATTGTTCTGTGTGGTGTTTCACAGGGATCCGTGCTGTGACCACTGTTTGTTGTGATATACTTAGATGATCTGAAGGAAGATATAGGTGGTCTGATTAGCAAGTTTGCAGATGAAACTAAGATTGGTAGAGTAGCAGAAAGTTGAGGGGACTGTCAGAGAACACAGCTGAATGTAGATAGATTGGAGAGTTGGGTGAAGAAAGGGCAGATGTGAGGTGATGGAGTTTGGAAGATCCAATTCGAGAACGAATTATACATTAACTGGAAAAAGACCCTGGGGAAAACTGATGTACAGAGAGATCTGGGTGTTCAGGTCCATTGTTCGCTGAAAGTGGCAGGTGGATAGAATGATGAAGAAGGCATACAGCATAGTTCCTTCATGCATTCGAACAATTTAAGAAGTGGAGAACCACAGACCAGTTAACTCGTCACCAACAGGAGGGGATCTGTCGGAATCTATTGCGTACAAGTGTATGCAGGCCGTATTACAGTTGTATAGGACTTTGGTTCGGTCACATTCGGAATACTGTGAACAGTTATGGTTGCCACATTACTGTAAGGATCTGGATGATTTGGAAAGAGGGCAGAGTATTTTCACCATAATATTGCCTAGTATGGAGAGAACAACTTAAAAAGAGAGGTTTGGTAAATTAGGATTAATTTCATTACAAAGACGGAGGTTGAGGGAGGACTTGATTGTTGTCTACAAAATCTTGAGAGATGTAAACAGGGTGGATAGCAAGAAGCTTATTCCAGAGTGGGGGACTCAGTTACTAGGGGTCAAGAATTCAAGATGTAAGGGGAAAAGTTTATTGGAAATATGCTCGAAAAGTTGTTTGCGGAGAGGGTGGTGGGTGGCTGGAATTCGTTGCCAGCTGAGGTAGCAGAGGCGGTGACGATAGCGTCATTTAATATGAGGAAGCAGAGGCATACAGATCCTTAGAAAATAGGTGACAGATTTAGATAGAGGATCTGGATAGACACAGGTTTGGAGGGCTGAAGGTCCTTTTCTTGTGCTGTGATTTTCTTTGTTAATTGTAAATACTGGCGAAAAGCGTCTGTTGGTACTTGAAAGGAAAATGAAATCAAGATCAAATGTGGCACAGCGAATGTGTGGATACGATAATTTATTGTAGAGAACAGAAAAATGACAAGGAGACGAAGCAGTTACATTGCATCTGTCTCCAAAGAGGAAGATCCAGAAAATCTCCCAGAAATACCAAGTCACCACGGGACCTTCGTAACTAAAGACTAAAATAATTCAAATACAGTTACGAGGTAGTATTTGGAAACAGAACTGGGGTGAGAATCGATCAGTCTGACAGACCAGATATAATTCAAACTGAAATTTCAGAGAAAACACCAATACACATGTTGATTGCAAAAGGGGCCACTGTATTTCTCTGTATTCACTTCGGAAGGTTATGAATGCATTCAAATGATTTACGAAGGGAAGAAGGAGGAGAGTGGAGGACTACAGGCCAGTTAGTTGTTATCCACTGTAGGGAATCTGTTGCAACCTATTGTAACGAAGATCTTATTGGACACTGAGCAAGTAATAGCAAATTTCAAGTGAATTGTTCTGCATTTATAAATGGGAAGTTATAATTTACAAATTTTTTCTTGAAGATATCTCTTGTATTTGTAAATAATGGCGAATCAGTGAATACGGTACAGTCAGATATTCAAGAGGAGTTTTAATCAGCAAACTCGGTAAGTTAGCAGAAAACATTAAAGCAAAGTGTATTGGGAGGAACATATGCAAACGGTGGAAGGTAAGCTTTAGAGAAACTATTGGAGAACATAGGTGGTGGTAGAAGGCTGTTTGTGTGACTGCAGACCGGTGTACGCTGATGTGCCACAGGTTTCAGTGCTGTGTCCCTTTAAACGCCTTCATTTAAACGGAATCATAATACAGACTACGAAGAATCAACTAGACTCAAAGTGTTAGCTTGCTCTCTCTTTACAGATGCTGTCTGACTCACTGTGATCTCTAGCATGTGTTGGTTTCAGTGCAGATTCTGCTTCTGCAGTGATTTGCTCCTATTAGAAGTAAAGAAATTCTGCACAAGTAACACAGAGAGTTGGGGAGACTGTACCTATACAATTTTGATGTCGTGATCTAAGTAAAATATACTGATCACATATACTGAATGGGCTTTCTCCAGATTAATTTCTCAGATGGCACAATGGTCTGCTGAGGAGACTTGGTCTAGGATCAAGGCAGAAATTTGTGCGTGAAACAGAAGACGCTGATTTATTGTTATATGAGAACTTCACAAATGTTTTACTTTGGAAAAGGAGGAGGCGGGTACAGAATTCAAGAAGATGTACTGGGAAGCTCTTTTACAGATTGATGTAAGATGTGAGCACGGATTGATGTAGTGGCTGGTATAAAATTGGACCAATGCCCATGTCCACATCAGTTACATCTCAGGCTGCAGTTGGAGACAAGTGATGAAAGGCGCTGATGCAAATGTTTAAATAGAATCAGGTCACAGGTGAGGTGTCCGAGGACGGGAGAACACCCTTTATAGGAAGGGTTGTAGTGATAGAGCAGGGAACTGTACACCAGTGTGTTTCAGATCAGTGTTAAAGAACATTTTGCACAAAATACGTGGTGGTAGAAGGCTGTTTGTGTGACTGGAGACCGGTGTCCCCTGGTATACCACAGTGATCAGTGCTGTGTCCCTTATTAAATGTGGTATTCATAAATGGTGCAGGTGTGAATGTAGTGGGGGATTGGGAGTGTGATAGTAAGTCTGTGTTTGATACAAAGATTGACCAGGTGGTTGGCAGTGAGGAGGAAGGTCTTATGTTACAGTAAGATACAGATGGAATGGTCAGATGGGTGGATCAATGGCAGATGGAATGTAACTCTGACAACTGAGGTGATGCACTTTGGAAGAAGGAACAAAGTGGGGAATACACAATGAATTGTAGCACACAAGAAAGCTCATAGAGAGCTTTTTCACACATTCTTGAATGTGACGCAGGAGGATAAAAAGGGATGTAAGAAGTCAATGGAAGCAGTAGGTATAACCTTTACTCATCGAGGCATAGATTTCAAGATCTATGTAGCACTTTGGTGAGGCCAATATGGAATACTGTGTGGAGTTCTGGGAGCCACATTACAGGAAGTATGTGATTATTCTGGAGGGGTGCAGAGATTCACCTGGATGTTTCCAATGATGGAGCATATCAGCTATGGAGAGAGGCTGGGTAAGCTCGGATTGTTTAGTTTGAATGAGAGAAGGCTGAGGGGGACGTGATTCTGAAGGATAAGATCGCGAGGGACATGGACAGGGTAGATAGACAGCAGCTGTTCCTTTTAGTCAAAGGGCCAAGAACAGGGGAGCACACATTTAAAGGGAAGGATTTGAGGTTTAGATATGAATCAGGGATTGTTTTTCACCCAGAGGGTCATGGGGTCTGGAATGCACTTCCTAAGGGGGGCAGTTATCACGGGTCACCTCACACCATTCATGGCTACGGGACTGATGTAGGAAATTTGGACTAATATAGATCGTGCTGTATTTTTGATGGTACAGAGTCTATGCTTCTGTGATTGTATGGCTGTGGAAGGTCAATCATTGAACAGCTTAAGACAGGAAATAATGGGTTTTGGAAGAATATATTAACGAGCATGAAATGTAAAATCTTCTCAACGTACAATATACCAAGGTGACATGTTGGAGAAGATATTTGAAGCTTCCTTACAATCCAAATCCAACGAATGGAGAACAGGAAAATGGCAGACTATGAAGCATCTACTTCAGTTCTGCCTTTGTGATGGAATTAAAAAAAAATGCTTCCAATCAATTTTAGGTCTACTGAGAAAGAAAGGAAATACAATCAAATCACTAAATAAGCAGTTTTGGAGAAATTATTTGCACTGAAGTCTGATAAATCCCCATGGAATGATAATCTATATCTCTGATTCTGAAAGGAGGTGGCCATGGGAATAATGGATACTCTGCTTGCCGTCTTCCAAATTCCAGATGATTGAATTGACAGATTTGAGAGCAGCAAATGTAACCCCAATATTTCTAAAGGAGGCAGGGAGACACAGAGAATTACAGTCTGCTTAGCACCAAAGAAGCAGTCAGGACAATACAAGAGTCTATAAGACAGAATGCTTTGCCAGGGAACTTTGAGAATTATGTTAATTTGAAAGTAATGAACATGGATCAAGTTAATATCAAATTATTAATGGCGAATCATATTTAAGAATCCGACTGCGAAATAAGTTATGGCGAATCAATATATGCAGTGAATTTGAATTTTCAGAAACATTTTTGATGACGTCCCAAGTGTAGTTTTGTGACAATGCTACTCGTTTAACAAGGTTATGCTGTCCTTGTTTTTCTTTCATAGCAGTCTGATTAGCAGCGAATCCAAAGAGTCTGTGTTTGACTACTTGGGAGTGCTTTTAAGTCGAAAATTAAAACACGTACAATGAGGAGTGAGCTATGCTAGATCTGGTCCTGTGTAATGAGACAGGAATAATTAATGACCTCATAGTTAGGAATCAACTTGGCAGGAATGATCACAGTATGGTTGAATTTAAAACACTGGTGGAGAGTCAAGATAAAATTCAATACCAGGGTCCTGTGCTTAAACGAAGGAGACTACAACATATTGGAGGAATGAATTGGCAAAAGTCGACTGGAAACAAATACTTTATGGTGAGAGTTAACGAGCAGTGGAGGATTTTCAAAGTAGTTTTTCAAAGTCCTAAGGCACGGTGGCACAGTGGTTAGCACTGCTGCCTCATAGCGCTAGAGACCCGGGTTCAATTCCCGACTGACTGTTTGGAGTTTGCACATTCTCCCCGTGTCTGCGTGGGATTCCTCCGGGTGCTCCGGTTTCCTCCCACAATCCAAAGATGTGCACGTCAGGTGAATTGGCCATGCTAAATTGCCCGTAGTGTTAGGTAAAGGGGTAAATGTACAAGAATGGGTGGGTTACGCTTCGGTGGGTCAGTGTGGACTTGTTGGGCTGAAGGGCCTGTTTCCACACTGTAAGTAATCTAATCAAACCTATATTCAGTGAAAAGGAAAGACTGTAAGAAAAGGGGACGTCTGCCGTGGGTGTCTAAGCATAATACGCAAGGTTATCAAATTGAAAGGGATGGAATGCAAAGTGGCCAAGAACAGCAGAAACCTAGAAGATTGGGAAAAGATTAAAGGTCAACAGAAAGCCACGAAAAGAGCTATAAAGAAAAGTAGGATAGAACACGAGGAAAAAAAATCTAGCACAGTATATGAAGACAGATAGCAGATGATTCCCTAAATATATAAAATGAAAATGAGTGGCTAACTTAAATGTTGGTCCTTGAGAGGATAAGAAGGAGCATTTAGTTACAGGATATCATGAAATGGCTGAGGCATTGAACAGGTATTTTGTGTCAGTCTTCATAGTGAACGACACTAATAACACGACGAGGAGATGAAGATTCTAGATTAGAGTGGTGTTGCTAAAGCACAGCAGTTCAGGCAGCATCTGAGGAGCAGAATCATCGACGTTTCAAGCAAAAGCCTTTCATCAGGAAGGCTCTGAACTGTTGTGCTTTTACCAGCTCCACTCTAGAATCTTGTTTCCAGCATCTGCAGTCCTTGACTTTACCAAAGAGATGAAGGTAGGTGAGGACTTGTGAACAATCATTATTACAGAGGAGGTAGCGTTGGGCAAGATAATGGAGTAATGGAGCTAAGGTTAGACGAATCCCCTGGCCCTGATGTAATGTATCCCAGGGTACTAAAAAGATAGCAGGAGAAATAACAAGTGCACTTGTGGTAATTTTCTAAAATTTGCTGAACTCTGGGGCAGTCCCAGCAGATTGAAAAGCAGCAAATGGGACGCCACTGTTTAAAAAGGCAGGTGGATTAAAGTTGGGGAATTATAAACCAGTTAACTTAATCTGCGTAGTGGGGAAGATGCTTTGTCTGTATTATCAAAGATAAAATAGCGAGGCATTTTGATAGAAAACGGCCCATTGCACAGATGCAGCGAGGATGCATGAAGGGCAGATCTTGCTTAACAAGTCTTTTGGAAATCTACGAAGACATTACGAGCAAGATAGACAACGAGGCCGCAGTGGATATGGTGTATCTAGGTTTCAAAAAGGCTTTGACATGGTGCCACATCGTAGGCTGCTGCATAAGATAAAGATGGATGGCGTAACGGCTGAAGTATTAGCATGGATAAAAGATTGGTTGACTAACGGGAAGCAAAGAGTGGGCATAAACGAGTGCTATCCTGGCTGGTAATCAGTGCTGAGTGGTGTGCCTCAGGGATCAGTGTTGGGGTTGCAATTATTCACAATTTATATTGATGATGTGGAGTTGGGAGCATGCGTAGTTTATCAAAATTTGCAGATGGCACGAAGATGAGCGGTAGACCAAAGTGTGCAGAGTACTGTGAAACTTTGCAGAGGAAAATAGTTACATTGCATGAATAGGTAAAGGTCTGGCAGATGGAATACAACGTTAATAAATATGAAGTAATCTTTTTTGTTAGTAATACCAGTAAAAGGGATGATTACTTGAATTGTAAAAAGATGCAGCATGCTGCTGTGCAGAGGGACTTGGGTGTCCTTGTGCATGAATCACAGAACGTTGATCTGCAGGTACATAAAATAATTAGGAAGGTAAATGGTATTTTGTTCTTCATTGCGAAAGGGGTTGAATTTAAAAGCAGGAAGGTTATGTTACAGCTGTACAGGGTTCTGGTGAGGTCATACTTTGAATATTGTGAGCAGTTTTGGCCTCCTTCCTTGCAAAGCGATGTACTGGCAGTGGAGGTGGTGCAGCGGAGATTAACTCTGGTGAATCTGAAGTTGAGGGGGTTGTCTTATGAGGAGAGACAGAGTAGATCAGCATTATATTCATTGGAATTTATAAGAATGAGTGGAGGATCTCATAGAAACATAAAAAATATTATGAAGGGAAGAGGTAAGAAAAAAGTAGAGAGGATGGTTCCACTGGCAGGTGAAGCTAGGACAAGATGGAATAACCTCAATATTAGAGGGAGCAGATTTAGGATTGAATTGAGAAAGAACCTCTTCACCAGAGGCTTGTGATTCTATGGAACTCCCTGCCCAGTGAAGTAGTTGACGCTACTTCAGTAAATGTTTTTCCAGCTGAGATAGATATGTTCTGAACAATGAAGTAAATTACGGATACAGTGAGAGTGCGGGTAAGTGTATATGGGTCCACGAGTCGATCAGCTTTGATGTTACAGAATGGCTGAGCAGGTTAGAAGGACCAGGTGACCTCCTAGTCCTTCTATTCTTATGAAAGGGGAGTGGCCAGTTCTCCCAGCGCAGACCCTTTGCTTTGATTTGTTTGGACTGATCTTTCACAGACTAGCTGTTTACTGAAAGCAGGCAGCCAGTTGTGAAGCTATCAGGCCAAAGAAGAAGGTCCATGCTGATCCCCCCCCCCCCCCCCCCCCGCAACTCTCTCTGATATCTCTCCTGGAAGAACCTGGGTTTGATGTTTACTTTCGAATTTTCCATGGGGTGTTTATGGGGATTGTTTCAAGTACTTCGAACAACACCTTAGATTATTTAGATACAGATTACTTACAGTGTGGAAACAGGCCCTTTGGCCCAACAAGTCCACACCAACCCCCCAAAGAGCAACCCATCCAGATCCATTTGCCTACATTTACCCCTTCACCTGACACTACGCGCAATTTAGCATGGCCAATTCAGCAAACCAGCGCATTTTTGGACTATGCAAGAAAACCGGAGCACCCGGAGGAAACCCACGCAGACACAGGGAGAATGGGCAAACTCCACACAGACAGTTGCCTGAAGCAGGAATTGAACCCGGGTTCCTGGCGCAGTGAGGCAGCAGTGCTAACCACTGTGCCACGGTACCACCCAATGGCTGCCAACAGTTTTCAGATTCTCAGTTGAGAAGTGGAGTGCTACTGAAGACCAGAAAGCTTCACCTGGAATATTAGTTGAGTAGCCAACTTTTAATATTTTTAGATATTTATTCACAAAACTTTAAAATGACAAAAGCTGGGAATAGTCACTTTAGTTCTACTTACTGTGGAACTAGTAGCATGGATATGGCTTCTAATTGGCTGCCTCTTGGTATTGTCATCCCTAATCATGTTACACAGTAATGGCCTACATTTTGTCGGCTGGATTGAAAGTCAGTTCTTGGTCTTCCCATGTACCCACTCCTTATGAATTTAATTTGCTAACATTATTAAGTTAGGATAATCTGTTGGGTTTTCCGATAGATTGTTATTCTGCATGCTATTCTCTTCTGTTTGTGTTTCATTCCGTAACCTTGAAAATAAATTCTGTTTTATTTAAAACTAAGTGGCTTGACCAGCTGCGTAACTCCTGGAATATCTGCCTTACACCTGCTTAAGGCAACAAGCAAAGTTTGAGTCTGTACTACTTCCTTGAAATGACTCGAGGTGGTCTGTCCTGGCCCATAGTGTGCAACAGTGAGATCTAATATACTGGCATGGGTTGAGAATGGTAGAGAGCTGAAAGAAAAAGTGAGTCAGAATAAACAGCTCCTTTTTTGGGATGAACAGGATGATCCCGGAATTGATGTTTGGCACCCATCTATTCAGGAAGCAGATTAAACATCTGCGCGAGGGTACTAAATGTAATCTTTCAAAATGTGCTGATGGCACCAAACTCAGAATTGATTGGGTGAGGCGGATGTAAAGAAGTTCAAGGTAATTGAGACACGTGGAGGGAATGGGCAAATACGTGGCAGAAGAACAGCAATGTGGATGGACGTAACATTGAACATTTTGGTTGGAAAAATATAATATAAGGCTAGCATTTCAAAAGGAATTGAAGTGAAAATGTTGATCTGTGAAGATACTAACGTGCATACTTTTTTTGACTACTTCACCAAACTCTGAGTCCATTCACAGCAGTGAAATCTGAAGCCAGACGTCAATACTGGGATTGGAATTGGCACGCTGCCCAGTGTACATAGACCCACCAAGTGAGTATATGTAACATTGAAAAGGACCTGGATCTCCCTGTACACCAGTCACTGAAAGCATTATTGGAGCAACTGAAAGCAGTTAGGAAGGTAAATGATGTGTTGACCTTCATTTCCGGGGAATTTGATTCCAGGCATAAGGTTATCTTATTACAGCTCTACTTGACCTTGGTGAGACCCCATCTCGAACATTGTGCAGTACTGTGTGCAGTTTTGGTGTCCTTACCTAATAAAGGACAAACCTGACATTGAGGGAGAGCAGCAAAGAATGACCAGACTGATCTCTAGGATGACAAACTTGTTGTGGGAGCAGAATTTGGGGCGACTGAGTCTGTATTCCATGTGGTTTAGGAAAATGAGTGGAGATCTCAGTGAGATATATAATACTCTGACAGGGCGAGAAATATTGGAAACAGGGATGATAATTCACCTGGCTGGGACGTCTAAAACAAGCGGCCACAGTATTAGGTACAGTCAGGGCACTCTGCATTGAGATGAGAGTAAATGTCTGCACTCACAGACTGGTGAATCTGGGAATTCTATGCTACACAAGCCTGTGGAAGCCAAGGCACTGAATTTCGTTAACTATTTCTTGACACTAAAGGGACAAGGTTGCAGCAGGAGTTTGGTGTGGGGAGAAATGATCAACCATCATTATATTGAATTGGAAAGCAAAATTGATGGACTGAAGTTCCTAATTCATATTGTTCCAATAATTAATCACTTCAAAGCATATACAGTATGCAGTGTTTGTGAAAAAAAATTGAAGATATGTTAGACCAAAAACTAGAATGGGGGAGGCTCAATGTGTTGAATGACCTACTCCTTTCCTACTGTTTCTGTGCAGTCTGTGGGAAACTCTGTATATGTGTCACAAGCTCTCAGCTGTTAGGAAGGAGGCATCTGCTGGATCAACAGGACTGTGTTTCCCATTCCCTTTTCTGATACCGAAACTGGTGCTGGGTGTTCTGTCCAATTTTATTCATTAAGAGCTCGGAACAGTATGATACAATAGAATGTCTTGCTTGGCATTTTAGAGACCGTTGAAGAGTTTGCTACATGTCTGTCGTCTGGAGGCACTTTTCATCCAGAACAGGCAAGCAGGGGAGATTCACTGCCTGAAAGAACATTGGGAAGGCAATTGGTGTTTGCAATCGACATTGGCTTCAAGGTCACTGTTACTGACAGCAGATTTTAGATTTCGCTATCTTATTAGTTGATGTTAACTTCCACCATCTGCCAGACCATTAGCCTGGTCGGGCTTGGTAATCCAGTGACATTTCCACAACAGCACCATCTCCACATGGGGACCAATCGGAAACCACATTGATCAGATAATTTCTGTGCTCCTTGGCAGCTCTGTCAATAATAACTCACACCATTTTGTCTTTCGTGATGGGACTGAGGGGTGGTAAATGGTCAGATTGTAATTATTCTTCTCTTAAGGGACTGGACATAGTTGAGGAATTTTCCACGTTGTCAGGGAGATGTCAGAGTCGGAGCTAGAATGAAACAGTTTCCCCAGGGACACGGCTTGTTATGAAGCACAAGTCTTCAGTCCAATTGCAGAAATGGTGTCAGGGCCCATTGCCTTTTTCGTACCTACTGTGTTTCTTCATGTGAGGTGCAGCGAATCGAATTGGTTGGAGACTGGCATCTGTGATTCTGTGGGCATCATCTAAGGAACACTTCTGGCTGAGGATGGTGCAGACATTGCATACTGTCCTTTACACTGATGTGCAGCAAAGTTCCATTCTTTCGGGGAATGGCAAAGTAATAACCTAGTGGTATTGAGCTGTTAGTCTAGCGACCCAGGCAATGCTCATGTGATCTGAGTTCGAATACTGCCACAGCAAAATGGTGGAATTCAAATCTAATAAATATTTGGAATTAAGAGTCTAATGATGATCATGCAACAGTTGCTGATTGCGTGGGAAACCCATCGTGTTCGCAGATGCCCTTTCGGGAAAGAAACTGCCGTTCATTCCTGCTCTGGCCTATTTGTACCTACAGACCCAGAGCAATGAGTTTCACTCTTAACTACCCTCCGGGCAATAAAAGATGACCTACCCAGCGACACAATCCGCTTCTTTCGTCAGTTGGTTCATAGTTCAACTCCATTTCTAACTGGCTGTGGCAGGACTGCAGAGCTTCGATCTGATCTGTTTGCTTTGTAATCATTTCGTCCTCTCTATCAGATGTTAGTCCTGCTGTTTGCAATGTATGTGAGTAGTCAAGTGTGGTAGCTTTAAATGGGTTGTCATCAGTTTTAGGTCCACACGGCTCTGACCCTGGTATGTTCACCTACACTCATGACTGAAACATCATTCAGCTTAATGGGAATAATGGACTGAGGAATTATCCTGGGCAAAAAGTTACAGATTATAACTCAGTACAATTCTCCTTCTGTCCATCCGTGATCTACACTATTACATGAATTCCCGGGTTTGAATTGCAGTTTCTGCAATGCAATTCTGCTCTCTGCCTCCCATTTCATACTGAGAGCCATTGACCCTTACCCCGTGAGCTACTCTGGTTTCTGATCTTGTAGCACTTCCATTTTCATATTCTCATTCCTCTGAGCGTTTGTTTATTGTGTCACACCTCTTACTTGTCAGGTTTTTCAAAACTCCAAAACATATTCCCTAAGGTATCACCATGGCTCAGTGTTTAGTTCTGCTGCCTCATAGCGCTAGGGACCCAGGTTCAATTCCATCCTCTAGCGACTGTCTTTATGGAGCTGGCGCATTCTCCCTGTGGGATTCTTCTGAGTGATTTGGTTCCCTCCCACAAACCAAAAATTTCCAGGTTAGGTGCATTAGTCAGGGGTAAGTATAGCATAAGAAAATGGGTGTGCTTGGTTTACTCTTCAGAGGATCGGTGTGGACTTGTTGGGCTGAAGGACCTGTTTCCACAGTGTAGCGATTCTAATTCTAACATTCATCTGAATGTTTGCCCTTGCAGTTATGCCACTTTCGGTGTTTAAATTGAATGTGCTTCACTCTGCTTCTCTCCATGACTTTCATTAAGAACTCTGTAGTGTCAATGATTCCAGTCGTATGTAGTTTCAGAACCAAGATATTTGTGCATCTTTTGTTATTTTACACTTCCCAGTGTACGGCAATCCAAGTGGGTCAGGACATTTGAGCAGCTTTGACATATACCTTTGAACATGTTCAAAACCAGAAATTTCAGGAGAAACGCAGCAGGTCTGGCAGCATCTGTCCAGACAGAGAAACAGAAATAGCGTTTCAAGTCCAGCGTGGCCCTTGTTCAGAACTGAAAAGGGCTGCTTAATGCCTTGGCAAAAGTGGATGAGGGATGATAGGAAACAGAGCATGTGGAGACGCAATGGCACAGAGGGATGGGCTTTTAATTGTGCTGAAAAAGAAACAGATATAAAATTGGTGTAAATTAAAGTGTAGATGGCAGACATGGGTTGTCTCTATTGAGTGCAGGATAAACAAGACACAGATGAGATCATTGGGAGGCCAGGAAGTAGAATACATGAAAAATGGAGGACAGCCATAATGGAGTCAGGCTGTGAATTTGGAATTGTGTATTAACTCCTGCAGGCTGTAATACATCAAAGTGTAAAGTGAGGTGTTACTCGAGCTTGGGTGGTGTTTCATTGGAACATTTCAGCAGCTCAGGACCAAAATCTTAGGATGAGAGCAAGGTCAGTTATTGAAATGGGAAGCAATGGGAGGCTCAGGGTCATTTCAACAGAGTGGAAGTGGTCCTCGAACAAGTCTCTGTTTGGTCTCCCCAATGTAAAGGAGACAGCATTGTGAGCAGCAATGACAGGAGACCGGATTGAAAGAGTAAAAGTGAAATGCTACTTCACCTGGAAGGTGTGTTTGGGGTCTTGGACAGTGAGGATGGAAGAGGTGAATGGGCATGTGTTGCAGCTTCTGTAATTGGATGGGAAGGTGTCATGGGGAGTTGGGAAGTGTTCGGGATGATGGAGGGTGTTACAGAAGAAATGGTCTCTGTGAAATGCTGTCAGTGGTCGCGAGAGGAAGATGTGTTTGATAGTGCTGTCCCATTGGAGATGGTGGAATGGTGGAAGATGATTCTGTGAATGCGGATTCCAGTACAGTAGACGTGAGGACGAGGGGAGGTCTATCATTGTTCTGGTGAGGAGGGGACGGAGTGAAGACAGAAGCGTGGGAGATGGGATAGTCACAGCTGAAGCTCCTGTCTACCGGAATTAGCGGATTTCTGATTTGAAGGAAAAGGAGGTCACATCACAGGCAGTTCACTGGAATGTGGCGTCATCAAACAGAAACAACAGAGATGGAGAAACTGGGAGAATGGAGTCAGCCTCCGCTGATCATGTGTACAGCTACATGCAGAAGTCCCCCCTGAATGATTGAAAAGAACCAGACATCTAAATTGATGCTTTCTGTCTCACATCTGATCTGAAGCGGGATGTGGAAGTAGACCCAGAGGAAGGTCAGTGGGTATACCTGGGCAGACGTTCAAGCAGATATCCAATAACACTCAGAAATTGTTGTTTCTGTTCAAAAAGAAGGACTCGATTAGAAGATGGACCACCCATGGTTGACAAGGATACTATGATGAGCATGAGTGTAGGGCCAGATTTAGGATGTTTATTTCAGGGATCATAAGCAGATGCTGGGCATGACTTTCAACTGTGCTTCCTGAATGCCCCCCCAGAAACCCCTGTCATTGCTGTTCCATCCTTTTCCCTGCTCCTCTCCCCTTCCTGATTCCAGGTTCTCCATCTCAATTTACAGAGCACATTCTCTCACATTATGGTCCCTCCCCACTTCACCTGAAGCTCTTTGATCCAGTCTACCTTCCCTGCACTGGCATCAATCTGCGTTTTGTGCTGCCACTTTGCCTCTGGTCTGAGTGTGGCTTGGCCTCTTCATTCATGCTGTCTTAGACCTCCCACTCACATCACACTCCGGAAAGTTTCATTCTTGGAGTAAACCGTATTGAAAACACTATTCTCCCTTTGCACTGAATTCACATTGTGACCCGAAATCCAAAAAGTACACCTAGCCTTCATCTCACTCTGCTAAAGGTGCATGCTGACCGTATGGTATAAGAATTCCTTTTTTTCACATAGAACTGGCCAAAGATACGTTTTCCCTGTAGAGATCATCACCCCCTTTAAACAAAGGAATTTGTTTGCTTGACGTCTTATTAGCACAAGGAAGAGTTGCAAGCTGCCTTAGTTTTGTAACATGGAGAAAAACAAATCACATTATGAAGTTTGGGCTGAGTGTTGTTTTCCTGTCATTTTTAATACTCTTACAAATTTGCAGTGGTTATCTTTAAATGCTTGTTCTTGAATCTAGAATCAGATGGAGTGTTGAGGGGTGACATTCTAGAAGTTTTAATATCATGGGAGGCATGGATAGGGGGAATAGCCAAGGTCTTTTTGAGAGGATAGGAGAGTCCAAACATAGATGACGTCGCTTTATGGTTAAAAGGAGGAAATTTAAAAGGTACAAATGGACAACGTTTTCACACAGAGAGTAATTTGCTTATGGAATGAGCTGCCAGAGGAAGATGCAAGTACAGCTACAACATTCAAAAGACATTTGGATAAACATATAAATGGGAAATGTTCAGAAGCATATGGGCCAAATGCAAGCAGATGAGACTAGTTTAGTTTGGAAAACCTGGTCAGCATGGACAAGTTGGACCAAAGGGTTTGTTTGTGCACGATATGGCTGTATGAATCAAATGAAGCACGGAAAAAGGGAAGAAAGATATGATGTAAGAAAACTGGCAAGAAATATAAAAGCAAGCAGAGCAAGCTTTTCTGTGTATAGAAAGAAAGTTCAAGATGAATGTATGCCCTTTGGTAGAAATGAAGTCAGGAGGACGTTTGGAGTGTATGCCTAGACGGAACAGACAGATAATTTACCCCAGAATTTTATATCATTCCTCACATTAGAAGGCACTGTAAGTATTTCAATGATATAATTAAAATAGCAATAGGAGGGAAGTTCTTGAACTGCCTCGAACAAAAGGAACAAGGCTTTTTAATAAACAGATAAGAGTAAGGGTACGCAGGTCAGCAGTAATTCACAGTTGGTTTTAAAAGCGGCGGTTACAGAGTGACTGGTGTTCCTGTGAGAAATATTTCATAACTCCTTGGATTGCAGGAATGTTCCAGTGAAACTGGAGACCTTACAATGTGTCGCCTCTTTTCAAGAAAACAGCGAGACTGAAAGCAGTAACCATTTAGCCTCAACATTATTGTTGGGAATCTGCTCGAGTCTATTATTAAGGAAGGAATTGCAGGGCATTTAGAAAAGCCTCACGCACAGTCAACATGGTTTTGTGAAAGGCGATCTATATTTTGCCTGTTAAATCATGCAATTTTTTTTTCTGGAGATCCCTGAGAATGTAACAAGCGGACATGATAAAGGGGATCTCGTAGATACGAGGCTTTCTCGAGATTTTTCATAAGGTTTCACGAAATAAAACTTGCTACACAAGACAGAAGCTCATAATTTGACAGCTCATATGTTAACATGGGACGACGGTTGGTTAACACATAGAAATCGGACTGTCAGGGTTAATGGATCTTCCTGACGAAATCTATCTGCAGGAGTATCACAAATATCAGTCCAATGCAAGATTTAGTTACAATCTATACTGAAAGCCGGATCTGAGTGCAATATATATCCGAGTTTGAGGATGACACTGAGAACCAAAAGGCTGGCTGTAACGTAATGGAGAGGACGCCCCCAAAAGGAACAGTGCAAAGGGATGGGATTGTTTTTGTGTCTGAAACCCAGAGGTTGTGGAGACTGGGTCACTGAATGTATTTACAGACTGGCTGGATTGTGTTTTGACATATCAGCGAGTTGAGGGATACAACGGGTTAGCGGGAAAGTGGAATTGAGCCCTGAAGTAGATCAGCCTTGTTCTTATTAAAAGACAGTGCAGCTTGAGGGGCCGAATAGTATGCTCCTGTTTCTATTTCTTACATTCTTATGTTATTCTTCTGGAAAGTAGTTGGTTATTTTCCTGAAAATTGTGTTATACGATGTTGCATTCAGGGAGAGCAGAGATTTATTTGAGCTAACGCTGGATGCGGGTACAGGGCTGTATTCACAGCGAATCTGGATCTGTAACATGACCCACATCTGGAGCAGAAGTTAGAGACGGGAAGCCTGAAAAGAGGGATTGGGGTGCGGGTCAATACCTGGCTCAGCCTGGATTTTCCAATTACATTTCCCAAACTACACCTAACCATCGGGGTGGCCTCGATCTGCCCCTGTGGAGCAGGTCCGAAGGGCTGAATGGAACAACAGAACATAGGGCTGAGGGACACGAGTGGGACATTCGGCCCTGTGACACTATTCCACCAGTTAATAAGGTCGTGGCTCATCTCATTGTGGTCCCAGCTGCACTTTTCTCTCCATGCACCATTATCCCTGATTCAACTTTCTATGGAAAATCAGATGAAGCCAGCCTCGATATAATATAAAGCTTCAGTGATCCCATACTTCTGGGAAGGAGAATTCCTACGTGAATAAATCCCCACTTTGTGAATTTTTCCTCACTACAGTTCTGATAAGGTTGGAAGGTGTCACTGTTTCGTTTTCTAGTCCCAGTCCTTCACTACCCACATCACATTTTAAATGTGACCCGGTTGGTGATATGGCCGATGATAAAAGTCTTAGACTAGGTCTGGTTCAGGGATAAGAACAAGTCAAGCAGATTTCTTTAGTCAGACACAAATAATGTGTATAACTAATGGAGGAGCATGGTTGATCTGTGTTTCACACTGCTGCCTCACATCTCCAAGGAGCTGGGTTCAATTCCAACCTCGGGCGTCCTGTATGTGGAGTTTGAACATTCTCCCTGTGTCTGTGTGGGTTTCCTCCCAGTGTTCCAGTTTCCTTCCACAGTCCAAAAATGTGCAGATAGAGTAGATTGGCCATGCTAATTTGCCCATAGTGCTCAGGGATGTGTATGTTAGTTGAGTTAGTCTTGCGAAATGCAGGGTTACATGGATAGGATGTGGGGCAGGTCTGGCTGGGATGCTGTTTGGTGGGTCAGTGTGGATCTGATGGGTAGAATGCCCACGGTTGAGGTTCTAGAACAATGGCAAGAAGTTTGGACTATACAAATACACAGTCGATATCTACCTGATACACTCTGCTGAAGGTTTTGTATGTTTCAGTAAGATCACCTCTCTTTCTATGAGTAACCATAATATAAGGCCTTCATCCTGGAATACATGAAGTGAAACATCGCTGAACTGCTTCCAATATAATTATATCCAAACTCACGGAAGTAGACAAAAATTAACCTCACACCCCAGGTGAGGCAATTTTTTTTTTCTCAGTGCTATGAGTTTTTGGAACTCTCTTCCCTGCAGACCATTGGAGGCAGAGTTATTGAGTATCGTTGAGGCACAGACAGAAGATTCATAAGTAACAACAGAGTCAAGGATTTTCAGGGAATGGGCTGGAATGTGCAGCATGGGGAAATATTGACAATCGTACAAAATGACACTGCTTCACAACTTCCGGCAAAACGAGATGGTAATCTAGAAAACATTTTAAAATGCTAACAGTGATAGAACAGAGTTCCAAGGGGCTATAAGACTGCTCTGTCATTAGAGAGAGACCACTTGTGGTCGTTTAAGCTGAGGGTCACCACGCCTCGGGTGATGGGTTGAGGGTGAGACAGCGGTAACCTCTGTCAGTGTGGTGAATTGAACCGGCGCTGTTGGCCTCCATCTTCATCGCAAACCAGCCGTCCAGCCAACTGAGTGGGAGACAGTGTAACTGTTACAGACAGAAACAGTCACAGACAAAGGGCAAGAGAAACTTTCATAACAAGGAAAAAGGTACAATTCAGATAACAGTCAAAATAACGACTGAGGGTAAAAACATCATCTGCTAGAAATTGTATTTTATAATGAGACAAGTATTTCAAATCTGTCTTTGGCTGAATACGGTAGGGTGAGAAACTGAAATAACCAGAATTAAGAAGTGTGATTGGATATCGATAACCATAATATACGTGTAGATTTTTGATTGCTCTGTGTAAAATGTGCTTACCATTACATTGATGGAGAAAGCTGATGGAATATATTGTTGGGAGAGTGCGTCCCCTTGGGAAATGCCCTCTAGCAGGCGCTTGAAGAAAACCTGGGTAAAAGTGACTGAGTGTTGTCTGCTCAGTGACAGGAACCCAGGGGGTGGAATGACTGGAAATTCATGTAACATGGAACTGAGAAAAGCATCAGATCAGCCACAATCTTCTTTAATGCTAGAATGCGTCTGAAGGGCTGAATGGCCTCATGGTTGATTTGAATTGCTTGAGATTTGAGAACTATACAACTTTGTTCCTTCCCCTTCTGTGTTACATGCTGGGGCATTGACATTTTCCTGAAAATGGGAATTATTTGGAACACTAACTTGAACATTCCAAAATCAGCATTCTTCAGAATATTCTATCAACATGTGGAAATATTGCAAAGGCGAGAGAGAGAGAGAGAGAGAGAGAGAGAGAGAGAGAGTGTGTGTGTGTGTAAGAGAGAAGGCTTTGCATGCAATGGTGAGAGTAGTGGACCATGAATCGTGTTCGGCTGTCGGTGCTATAACAGATATACAGTGAGTGTGAGGGAGCAGGGAGAATACAGTGACCCTTATCCTGACAGAGTGGGGAAGGTTATTGAAGCTTGTCCTGTATTGCTGGGCATTTCTTCAGACCGCAGATACTGCACTGAGCTGGTTGGTGAGCTCAGACCATGCTTGGTGGGTCTGGTGGTGTGGCCCCTCTGGGAAGAGAATGGTCCCCCTCTGTACTAGCCCATCCACCAGGAGTTCCATGTCCCTGTCGACAAACCGTGGTGTAATTGCCCCATATCCGCCATGCTCGGGGTAAACTATGCAGGGCAGCTCTAAACTGAGAGAGCTCAATCGTGTGTCCATTAGCTTTTAAAGATGGCACCAGTGCCAGGGATCATGGAATATCGGGGCATCCGGGCGATCGTGAGTAACTCGAGCCATGATGGGTGGGATCGGGCTGGCATTGAATGACAGGGACCCCATGGGGTGGCTGGGTAGTGAATGAGGTGAGTTCGATATGATAGTACCAGGAAACTAGCTCAGCCTCGTGCAGACAAACCATCTGCCACACTACTTGAAAATCACACAAAGATAAATTACTGTTATATTCAGCCCAATGAGTCACAGACTCTGCTGTGCCCACTTTCAGCTACAGAGCTGAATACTCATTCAAACTGTCCATCATCTGAACTCACACCAATATCCGGTTCACCCATCAAACCTGGGAATACTGGCTCATGTTGCAGGGTACTGTTGAAATAACTTCATATCTGCATGCTGAAACGTGTGATCTTCAATGAAGTATTCTCTCAATCTCCCTCTCTCTTTTTCCCAAAATTATTTTGTTTGTTGTTATTTAAACTGATTTCCCCACCATCTCTCTCTGGCAGTGATTTTCATACCCACAGCACCCGTTGTCAAGGCACAATGGAGATATGGAGCTGTAAATGGATGGGAGCTGCACATCCTGTCACTTCCAGTATGGGCTGCCAGCTTTCCCACGCTGGGCAGTGATCTAACACAGTGTTACTGAATAATGCACTGGGGTGGTGTGCACAGCTCTATATGCTGGGAGGGCAACTGCTCCCGGTTTACAGACCAATTCACTGCTTGTCACTGTACAGCTACCCATACTGAACAGAAACCTGTTTATAAAGCAAGACACTGGTGTGGGCTGCATATCACCCCATGCTGGACAGACCGTTTCATCTGGGTTACTGAATCCTTGCACCTGTGTGGTCCGTGCTGGTCCCCATGTTGGACAGATAGCTAGTGACCTGGTGAGACTTATGCAGTTTTCCATCCTGGAGAGATTGCTGGGTTGTACTAGGCCTCGTCTGCACAGTGCTCCATCCTAGACAAATTGCTGGGTTGTCCTGAGCCGGGTCTGTACAATGCTCCATCCTGGACAGATTGCTGTGTTGTTCTGAGACTGGTCTGCACGGTGCTCTGTGCTGAGCAGGTATCTTATCTAGGTTTATACGTGTCTGGGCTGGATCTGTGAAGTGGATTGAGTATCCGGTATAATTCTTTAACGAGCTATCACTCCTTCAGCTCGGCGCAGTCCGCTGTTAAACCCAGTATTTCTGCAACATGTTGTCCATTAAGTAATTATCAAATTAAAACATGAATATCTGTCCTTCTTGCGATGCACATGAGCTGACATACCTGAAAATATATGAGGAAGGTTGTCTCAACCCGAATGTTTTCTTATTTTAAAGATAAGTAAAGATGCTCTGTTTCAGATGCAATTCGCTTGGTCAAAATATTCGACATTCATCAAAATACAATATATTCAAACACCGTCGATAAAATACAACAAAAGCAGGAACAACTTGTAATAACTTAATTCTATTGGAAAACATAACAGAATAATACATTATTTAACTGCTATAAAGTAACTACTCCAAACTGGCAGCATCCAATAAACACCCACTTTTCACAAAACTAATTCAGGAGACAGATTGTCTCACATGCAGTTCTCCAATCTAGGAGGAACGAACATCAAAAGACAAGTCTGAGAGAAATCTCAGAGCGAGAGTGCAGCAATCGGGAGAGATTTCCTGCCTTCCAACCCTACTGAGACCCCAGCAATAACTGGCAAAAGGTAAAACTATAAATCCTGCTTCTATGAGAGTTTGGCCATCACTTCACAGGACCAGGCTGCAGCTTCAAAGACCACAAGGAATGGAGTTTATATACGCCATCTATGGCACTGCAGGAGCCTCTCAAAAATGCCTAATCCCACCGAAACCGTTCGATGATGGTAAGATAAATGTCAAAGTTAAACATAAATAAATAAAACGAAAGTTTGCAGCAGGCCTGGTGATCAGTCATAGACGGTCTCGGGAACCCAGCAATTCCTACCCTGCCAAAACACAGTAAAATCATCTTGCTTGTGAAGAGAAAACATCATCTACTCCGTCACCTCGAACTTTACAATTGGAGATGTGCCTTTTACCCAATAGTCAGCGATGTCAATACCCCACCCAGACTAAGTATTATTGTGATCTATAAGGGATGCAGTGAAATGGGTTAACTGGAGCTGTTTGTTCAGTGACTATGATTGATGTCAGTCTCCATTGACCCTAACTGTGTCACTGGAGAGTTTCCCTCGTCCATAATTAAGGGGCTTCTTTGAACCTGTTGTCCCGTAGTATCAGGGGCAGCATGATCCTCAACATGACAGGGATCAGCAGCTCCAGAGAGAGGGAGAGGAAGTGAATCAGAACAATAGACTGAAATGTTCCAGCAATGGATCAGAATCTGAGAATATTACATTGGAATATCACTACAATGAACGGGAGTTTATCTTTGGGACTTTACTGGCTTTCTCAGGATTGGCCATCGTTAGATTTGCAGATCGAAGCTGTACTGAGGATTATTCAAGCTGGTTACTACCCCATACTCGCTATTCTTGCTGTTCCTGGTAAGTCTATCCCTGTCAATTCTATAAACTATGGTGAAAATCATTGCTAATTCTGTTATTTATATTTTGCAAAGACGTAGAGTATTTTATTCAGTTTCAGTCACAAACTCCACTTCCTTTAAATTAATTTCAGACTCTTCACTCATAAATATCTCAGAAGGAACATGACTGTTCACAACCTCAACCTTACTTTTGCCCTGTTCTGTTTTATGTCTCGGTATTCCCTCTGTCATCGAATCTGCCCACACCCAACTCGATAATATCCCCAGTCTCGACCTTTGCCTCAATGCTGTTGCAGAATTAAACATCATCCAGCCCTTTGTTAACTTCAGAATTTACGGCTCCCGTTGTATTCTGACCGCGCTACCCGTGACAAATATTTTGACCACAAACTTGTTGCCGTCACTATAGGTACTTCACAACAGGTACTCTGTATGAGATTCATAATGTCACTGCACGTGTAATTCAGGTGCAAAGGTGATGACTCTAAAGGCTTTGTTTGAAATCCTACCATAGCAGATGACTGAACTTAAAGTCGAATTACAAAACTTGGAATGAACTTTCACTGATGGAAAAATAAACAATCAGGATTTCTTTTAATATTTCACTGATAGCCTTTGGTAAAGAAACTTAACATTATTGCCCAGTCTGGACTAAGGGCGACTTCAGTTCCACAATAAAATGGTTGGATCCATGTTGTCTTGACAAATGGCCTCACAGTCAAGGGCAATTATGATGGACAACACATACTGCCCTTGCCAGTGGTGCTGACATACCATGAAACAACAACATCAAAGGTGAAATAAACCAAGGAACTGTGGGTAATGGAGATCTGAAATAAAATTCTCTAGTGTCCACAGAGAGAGAGAGACAAAGGAAAAGAAAACAAAAGGATTGCTGATGATGGACTTGAAGGAAAATAGAATGGGAAGCTATTTTAACATTCCTGACTTTCCCTTGTTCCTAAATATCACGTCCATTTAAGTATGTCCCTGATGAAAGTGAGTTATGTTCCCTCTGTCTCGTTTCTCGGAGTGTGATGATCTATTCCATTCGCAATACTGGTGCTGTCCTGACAGTTGCTGAGATACAGAAAAAGGTAATGTTAAAGTGTCAAATGCTTCTTTGGAGAGAGGAACTGTTACTGTGGGACTTTGCAGAGATGCAACAGCTTTCTCAGGAAATGAAACTAAGGAGAGGGAGGCATTTTCAACACTGAATGTGTGCACCATGTGTGTGGGGCATTGACTTGCTGCTGTCATTAGAAAGTCAGTGGATTTTCTGTGGATGGTGTTCTCAGGTTTGTTTTGTCAGCTGCTGAGTTCATTCATGGAGACCCGAGGGTCTGGTGATCGCACTCTGGACACTGCATTTACAGCGTGTCTGGGTCCATGGTAAACAAAAGGAGCGTAGACTACACAGAAGGGTAGCTCTGGAAACAAGGAGGAGCAAAGCACTGCACTTTCCTTCCTGGGATTTCCAGGAACATTTGTCTAAGCTGGACCCATTGAGGTGTAAAGTGTGAAACCAGCTTGTCTCAAACATGAGGTGCTCACTGAGCTGTGTCCTTCCTTCAGTATAACCTGTAGCCTCACACCAGGGACAGGACTGTGCTGACTCTCACTATGAATTTACCTGTTTTAATTCTCGAACTTTCCAGGCAGGAGTGGGTAATGTATCCACCATCTCTGAAGTGTAGTCCTCCAATGTATAACGAGCTGACAGAAGCCACCGCCTGCTGAGAGGAATGCATTGGTTCCATCTCCACAGGGGAAGGTACAGAAACCAACTTCCAGATAGACTAGAGAGAAGGGGGACTGGTGAAAATGAGGAAATGCAGGAAATTAGAATTAATGCAGGTTATCCTTTTGGAAATCTAATTGAACTGAAGTTTCATAAGTTGCTGCATCTGATGAGTTACATCCCAGAGTATTGAGGAGATGAAAACAGAGCTAGTGAAAAAAATTACTGATTATTCTTCAAGGCTAGTTAGATTCTGGAAAGGATCCTGCAGACTGGAAAACAACTATTGGAAACATAAATATTTAAAACAGGACGGAGAGGGAAAACATAAAACGAAATAGCTTGATGTTAGCTGTGAGAAAATAAAAAATAATTGGAACCTTTTTAGATTAGATTACTTACAGTGTGGAAACAGGCCCTTCGGCCCAACAAGTCCACACCGCCCCGCCGAAGCGCAACCCACCCATACCCCTAACCTAACACTACGGGCAATTTAGCATGGCCAATTCACCTGACCTGCACATCTTTGGAATGTGGGAGAAAACCGGAGCACCCGGAGAAAACCCACGCAGACACGGGGAGAATGTGCAAACTCCACACAGAGAGTCGCCTGAGGCAGGAATTGAACCCGGGTCTCTAGCGCTGTGAGGCAGCAGTGCTAACCACTGTGCCACCGTGCTGCCCACAAAGGAGCGTGACAACTCGACACTTGGAAAATAATGATATGATTTGGTAGAATCGGCCTAGATTCAGGAAAGGGAAATGGTCGTCGATAAACCTTTTTGTGGAGATTGTGCATTGTGCCATCGACAATTGAGAACCAATGGGAGTGGATTATTTGAGTTTTTAGAAGACGCTTGACCTGATTGAATACAGGTGAGTGGGGAATGTGAGAGTCCATGGGTATGTCAGGGAGGAATATATACGATATGGATTAAACATTGGTAATTGAGATACGAGAAGAATACTGTTTTTCCCTGGACTGAAGGATTGATGGGTGGCAGCAGGATCAGTGTTTGGGCAATAGCTGTTTACAAGGTATAAAAATGATTCAGATGTGAACAACAAATATCATCATGTACATTTATATTTATTAAATAGTGAGAGATTGGCAAGTGCTATTGTTGAAAAGGGCCTGGACGTCCTTGCTCACAATTCGCACACAGAATTCTTATGGGGCAGGAAGTAAGTGATATGTGGCTGTTCATGCAAAATAATTGAAGCACCGGAGTTAGAACATCTTTCCCATTGGTTGTGTTTTGTTGAGAGAGTATTTGTTTAGTCTGCTTTATAGATAATGATCTCCTTGCCACCGAGACAGCAGAAAGGAGTTTTACCAGATTAAACCCTGGCATGATGAGTGAGTGACCACGCAGAGTGAGTGCAGTGCTTATGTGCTTAATGTGTAGGGCTCTGAGAAAATAAGAAGCTGAAACTTGATGATTATGGACGGACATTCATTCTGTACCAAACAGCTGAATAGTGTGAACATTCCATCCTTTCCATTGGATGATTGATTCCCGATAGTTTACATGCATCTGCAGAGCCCCATGTCGATTGACAGAGAGCTACAGGCTCTGAATGAACTCGGAACACTTGAATGTACAGTTAGTGTTTGACACTGCATTGAATGTCACTTTGTGCACAATCCTGTCAGCAGCTACTATAACTTCATTTTGAAAGAGTTAGTCATTCCCCACCAGCTTCTGACCCCCATGGAGACCATGGGTCTGTCTTCTTGGAGATTGAAAGCAATTATTTGGAAAATACTTTAAAAAGGTTGGCTTCATTTCGAATGCCAGAAAACTATGTTAAAGTAACACTTATGTACTATGAGTAATTAAGTCATGTGGAATAATTTGGAACAGTCTATCTGTGCAGCCCCTGCTCCATTTGTTTGCAACGTTAAAACATTTCTGACCTTTTCCTGTTCCTGTGTTAGTGGCTTGAGAAGCTGAATGACCTCTTTCTGTTCCTTTTTAATGAAATGGTCTCTTTCTGATCCTTTGTAAGTGGGTGTGGGAGTGAGCAGATTCCTTCTCTTCCTGTTTTATAGGCAGGATGGACTGAATGGGCTATCCCTCTTTTTGCTCAGTAGTTTTGATGGGCTGAATGGCTTTCTCATATTCTTGTGAAACCAGATTGAAGTGCTCAATGTGCTCCTCGTTTTACTGTGGAAATGTACAGTGCTGTAATATGAATGTTACCCAGATTTTAATAGCACAACCTTGAATGTTATCCAGGTCTACTTGCACATTGACAGACTGCTTCAAGAGCTGAAGAGGAACAACTTGTTCTAAACATTATGTAAATTTCAGTGAATATCCCCACTTCTGCTCAGTTTTGACTCAATGGGCTGAAAGGCCGCATACCAAACTGCAGGATTCCCCGCTGACAAACAGATGATGCCTGGGCTGAGGGAGCTACCTTGAGGATCTCCTGCAGAGATGCCCCATGGCCGAGATGATTGATGCCCACCAATGGTAATCATCTTCCCTTGTGCCGTGAATGACTCCAAACTGTGGAGAGGTCACAATCGATTCTCATTAAGTGTGATTTTCCTCAGGCTCCTTGATCTCATCCTCAGTCAAATACTGCCTTGAGTTCAGGACCAGTCTCTCTTACCTGAGCCCCTGTGTTCCCTCTTTTGCTCATATCAACAGGTCATGATGGAGAAGCAGAGAATGTTTTCTTCAAACAGAGGATAGTGAATGTCAGGAATTCTCTTACACAGAGAGTTCGGGGAGCTAGATCACTGAAAGGGACCGGTGGTGTTCCGCAGGGAACGGCTCTCGGACCCCGACTCTTTATTATTTCTATAAATGACTTTGATGGGGGTGTGGAATAGTGGGTTAGCAAGTTTGGGAACGACACAAAAGTTGTTAGAGTGGTACAGAATTTGGAGGGCTTTTGTAGGTTGCAACGGGATATTGACAGGATGCAGAGCTGGGCTGAGGAGTGGCAGATGGAGTGCAACCCTGCCAAGTGGGAGGTTGTCCATTTTGGAAGAGCAAATAAGAATCCAGAATACAGGGTTAATGGTAGGGTTCTTAGTCAGGTGGAGGAACAGAGGGATCTTGGGGTCTATGTACATAGATCTTTGAAAGTTGCCACTCAGGTGGATAGAGTTTGTAAGAAGGCCTATGGTGTATTATCGTTCATTAGCAGAGGGATTGAATTCAAGAGTCGTGAAGTGATGTTGCAGCTGTACAGGATATTGGTTAGGCCACATTTGGAGTACTGTGTGCAGTTCTGGTCGCCTCACTTTAGGAAAGATGTGGAAGCTTTGGAGAGGGTGCAGAGAAGATTTACCAGGATGTTGCCTGGAATGGAGAATAGGTCGTACGAGGATAGGTTGAGAGTTCTCGGCCTTTTCTCGTTGGAACGGCGAAGGATGAGGGGTGACTTGATAGAGGTTTATAAGATGATCAGAGGAATAGATAGAGTAGACAGTCAGAAACTTTCCCCCCGGGTAGACCAGAGTGTTACAAGGGGACATAAATTTAAGGTGAAGGGTGGAAGGTATAGGGGAGATGTCAGGGGTGGGTTCTTTACCCAGAGAGTGGTGGGGGCATGGAATGAGCTGCCCATGGGAGTGGTAGAGTCAGAATCATTGGCGACCTTTAAGCGGCATTTGGATAGATACATGGATGGGTGCTTAATCTAGGATAGAGGTTCGGCACAACATCGTGGGCCGAAGGGCCTGTTCGGTGCTGTATTGTTCTATGTTCTATGTTCTAAACTGGAAAGTGTGAAGTGAATCCCTCTGCAAGCTCGAATGTGAATGCAGAATACATGGTTAAAGACAGGATTCTTGGCAGTGTGGAGGAACAGAGCGACCTCGAGGTCCGTGTCCACCGATCCCTCAAATATGCTCCCCCAGTTGATGGTGTGGTTAAGAAGGAATGTGGTGTGTTGGCTTTCATTAGCAGGGGGTTTGAGATTAAGAGCCGTGATGTTATGCTGAAGCTCTATAGAGCCCTGGATAGACCACACTTGGAATATTGTGTTCAGTTATGCTCACCCCATTATAGGATGGATGTGGAAGCTTTAGACCAGAAATTTACCAAGATGCTGCCTGGACTGGAGGGCAAGTTTTATGAAGAAAGCTTGAGGGAGCAAGGGCTTTTCTCATTGTAGGAAAGAAAGGTGACAGGTGACTTGATAGAGGTGTGCAAGATGATGAGAGGCATAGACAGAGTGAATAGCTAGCGACTGTTTCCTAGGGCAGAAATATCTATCACAAGGGGTTATAATTTTAAGGTAATTGGAGGAAGGTTTAGGGGAGATATCCGAGGTTAGTTCTTTAGACAGAGAGTGGTTGGTGTATGGAATGCACTGCCAACAGTGGAAGTAGAGTCAATTAAGTGAGGGAAACTTAAGAGAATCTTGGATAGGCATATGGAAGAACATGAACGGAAGCATGTAGGATAGTCTAATCATAGAGTAGGATAAACGGGTGGTACAACATCGAGAGTCAAATGTCCTGTAATGTGCTCTACTGTTCTTTGTTCTGTGTTCTATGGAAGTGATCATAGAGGTTGGAGACGGATTTTGATGTATCAGAGAGGTGAGGGCTATGAAGCCATGATATTAGTGAAAGGTAATGCAGGCTTGGGAGGTGAACGACCTGCCTTTGTTTCTGATATTCTCACATTCTATAATTGGAAAATTAGATTAGATTAGAATAGATTAGATTAGATTAGAATGGATTAGATTGGATTAGATTAGATAAAATAAGATTATTTACAGGAAGGTACCTTGAAGGTCTGTTATGGGATGTTGCAGTCAAGGAGCCCAGAGGACTTTGTGAGCCATCTCTGGGTAAGGTATGGGGGCTGTATTCACAGTGAATCTGGGTCAACCAACAAATGGAGCACAAGTTGCAGAGAGGGGAAGCTCTGTAAAGAGAAATGACGGACCGCTTTCATATCCAGCCTGGGATTTCCAATTACATTTTCCAAATCTCCCAAACCGTTTGTGGCAGTCATGAGAGAGTGAATGTTCTCCTCTGTTTCTGTGCACCAGGTGATAGCAGTAAGTGGCCTCCAACTGCTCAGATCCAGCAGGTTTGAGGGTCTAAATGGAACACAGAAACAGGGGACTGACGAGTAGGAGTGGGTCCTGAGATACTTTGAGCCTTCTCTACCAGGCACTAAGATTGTGGCTGATCAGGTTTGGTCTCAGCCCCACTTTCCTCTCTGTATCCCATTACCCATGACGCAGTCTCTGTGAAATCTTTAACTCACTCAGCTGTGAATACTTGCAATCAGAGAGGCACCACAAACGTCTGGGGAAGAGACTTCCCATTCCCTTTTAGCATTTTTCCTCATCCCTGTGATAGAATAGGAGAGTCATACACCATGGAAACACATCCTTTTGTCCAAATTCTCCATGCCGATGGGGCATCCTATCCTGACCTAGTCCCACTGCCAGCATTTGGTCCGTATCCCTCTGAACCATTTCTATTTTTGTATCTATCCAGATAAATTGTAAACATGTAATTGTACCCGCTTTCACCACAGCACATTCCGTGCACCCACCAGTCTCTGCATGAAACAGTTTCCACTCAGGTTCCGTCTAAATGTTTCCCCTGTCATCTTCAACCTCTGCCGTCTCGGCCTGGAAGTCCCTACACTGGGAAAAAAAGATGTTGGCCATTGAGACGAGAAATGGCCCTCAGGATTTTATAAGCCTCTGTCATGTCACTATTCAGACTCCAACAGTCCAGGGGGGAAAGCCTCAACCTGTTCATCCTCACTTGCAGTTCAATTCCTCAGGTTCCAGAAAATACTTGGTTTTTTTTCTGCACCCAATCAAGCTTAGCAACATCCATCGTTTAGCAGTGCCAACTGAATTGTATGCAGTATTCTTAACGTGGCCTCACCAACGTCCTGTAGAAGCATAATATGCTACTCCATCTCCATTTCAGGTGCCGTTGTATCTGAAATAATCATCACTGTCCACTGCCCCACTTTTTTTTTGATGTTACCTGTAAACCTACTAACCATGCCTCCGATAATCACATACAAGTTGTTTATATACATGATAAAAAGCACTGAGCTCAGCACTGAATCTTTCAGCACACCCCGGCCCACAGGCCGACAGTCTGGAAAACAACGTGTTACCTTCAATCCTATTTTGTATACAATTGGTTAGCCTTTCCTGAATTCCACATGACCTAACCTTAGTATTCTGTCTACGATGAGGAACCTTATTAAATGCCTTGCTGAAGTCTGTGTGAACAATGTAAACCACAGTGCCTTCCTCCACCTTCGTCATCACTTTTTCAAAATACCAATCACATTAATGAGACATGATTTCCATCGTACAAAGCCATGTTGACTATTCCTAATAAGTCCTCGTCTTTCTAAATGCATGTAAATCCTATCCCTCAGAATTCCCTCCAACAATCTCCTCTACACTGGCATTAGGCTGGCTGAGTCGATAATTTCTTGTGTTTTTTGAATCGCTGTTCCCTTTTCTAGTCCCACTCGTCCACGAGCCACAAAAAATAATTATAACAAGATTGGTGATATGGCCAATGATATAGTCCTCAGAGTGTCTCAGGATCAGTGTTAGGAACAAGTCAGACAGATTTCTTTAATCTGTTAAAACAACATATATATGACCAAAGCAAAGTTGCTCAATCTATGATGGAAAGAAGAATGACGAGTGGATATTGCAAATATGTACATTGATATTTCCCTTTGAAAAATACTGCAGAACACACACACACACACACACACAACCACACACACACACACACGTCTGTTTGATATCAAACTGAAAAGGAAAATCTCTGCAAATTTATCTTGAAAGAACGTTGTCCAAGTATTATTCGAACTCATGGCCATCTTATTATTATTTATTATTGTTTGTTGTTATTTATTTTAATAATTATTATTAATAGTTGCTTTCAGACTGGAACGATTGCATGACTTTGTGAGTGGGAGAGTTTGACCCAAATGCTATTCTACTTATGGAGTCATCAAGTCCTACAGCATGGAGAGAGGCCCTTTTGCCCAAACTGGTCCATGCTGACACAAATATCCATCCACATTAACCCCTTTTCCTAGCATATGTCACTTGTTATCCTTTCCTGTCCATGTAATTGCCCAAATAACGTTTAAATAATGTTAATACAAATGCTTCAACCCCTTCCGCTGACAGCTCATTCCCTTTGTGTACCACTCTCTGTGTAAAAAAGTTTCCATCAGTTTCCCTTTTATTCTTTCGCATCTCACCTTCAATTGATGCTCTCTAGTCCTCAATTCCCCAACTCTGCGAAAAAAAGGTTCAGTCCATTCGCCCTATCCATGTCTCTCATAATCTTGTACACGTCTATAAAATCCCCTTCAGTCTCCTACGCTCTAAAGAAAACAAGTTCTCACTTGTCCAATCTCTTCCTATAATTCATACTATTGTTCCTATGTCATTGAACTGCGTTGATAAAAAAGCAAGGGTGGCATGGTGGCTCAGTGGTTAACACTGCTGCCTCAGAGTGCCACGGATCCGGGTTTGATTTCAGCCTCGGGTGACTCTCTTGTGGAGTTTGCACATTCTCACTGTGTTTGTGTGGGTTTGCTCTGGGAGCTTCATTTTCCTTACACAATCCAAAGATGTACAAGTCAGGTGAATTGGCCACAGCCTTATGTGCATAAGTTAGGGATAAATATAGATTAGGGGCATGGGACTGGGTGGGTTGCTATTCAGAGGGTCGGTGTTGCCAAACGTATGCATATCTTATCCCTCAGAATCTTCTCAAGTAACCTACCTACTACAGATGTTAGGCTTCCCGGTCTATAGTTCCCAGATGTTTCTTTGCTTCCCTTCTTGAAAAATGGCACAACGTTTGCTACACTTCAATATCTATAACCTAACCTGCGGCTAACGATGATGCAAAAATATCATGCAGGTCCCCGTAGTTTCTTCTGTAGCCTCTTGCAGCATTCTTGGATGCATCTGTTTAGGACCAGGAGATTTATCCACCTTCATACTTTCTAATGCATCCAACACGCCCTCTCCTGTGATTTTGACTAACCCCAAGATATTACCACTACCTTTGTTAAACTCCCAAGTCTTCTTGTATTTCTCCACGGTAGAGAGAGAGGAGAAATATCCATTGAGAATCTCGCACATCTCCTAGGTTCTGGACATGCATGTCCAGTTTGGAACTTGAGGGGTCATATTCTCATGTAGTTATTCATTTAACTTTAGTATACTTGAAGAACCTCTTTGGATTCACCCTAATCTTCTCAGACAATGCTATTGTGTGCGCCCTTTTCCCCCTTCTGATTTCCTTCTTCGGGAAACTCCTGCATTCCCTGTACACCGCGAGGGATTCCCTTGATCCCAGCTGCATGGACCTTATCGACACCTCCTTTCCAACTGTCAAAGCCTCAATATTTCCTGACATCCAGGGTTCCCTCTTCCTGACAACCTTCCCTTCACCCTCACAGGAACATATAGACCTTGAACTCCAGCCATTTCACTTTTAAAGGCCTCCCACTTGCCAGATGTCCCTTCGACTCTCAACAAACTCCTCTAACCAACCCCTACAAGCTCCTATCTAATTCCATCAAAATTCACCTTCCCACAATTTAGCAATTGAACATGCGGGCCAGTTTTGTCCTTCTGCATAAGTATTTTAAATCTATGGTCACTGGTCCCAGCGTGCTCCCCCACTGTCACCTCAGTCACCTGTCCTGCCCTATTTCTTAGAGTAGGTCAAGTTTTACCCCTTCCCGAATTGCACCCTCTACATACTGCTTGAGGAAATGTTTATGAACACACTTAATAGATACACCCCATCTCAGTCCTTAATTCTATGTAATTCTCAGTCAATATTAGGAAAATTAAAATCTACGACTATGGCAATCTTATTGGCCCTGCAAGTCTCCCCAATCTCTCTACATATTTTAATTATTCTAAGTCCAGTTTACTATTAGGGGGCCAATAGTACAATCCAAATCATATCATCATTCCCTTTTTATTTCTTAGCTTCCCCCACAAATCCTCACTGGATGATCCATCAGTTATTTTATCTCTGATTACTGCTGTGGTACTCGCCTTAATCAAAAATGAAACCCCCACACCTCCTTCCACCATCTCTGTCTGACATAAAGCACATTTACCTTGGTACATTAAGCTGCCAGTCCTGTCCCTCCCTTAGCCATGTTTCTGTAATGGCTACAATATCCCCGTACCACGCACCTCTCCACGCACTGAGTTCATCGGTCTTACCTGTCAGCCAGCTTACATTGAGATAGATGCAATTTGATCCAACAGGCATTCCTTGCTGCCTGTCGTGTTCCTGCCTAACCTATCTCTGCACTTTACTGTTTGTGATAACGGTATCTCCTTCCAGCCTCGCACTTGCAACCCTGCTGTTGAGGATCCCACGCCGCCCCCCACACCAGCCAATCGAGTTGAAACACTCCCTTGTAGCACTAGCAAACCTGGCTGCCAGGATATTAGTCCCCTTCCAATTCAGGTACAACTCGTCCTTCCTGAACAGGTCACCTCTGCCCCACAAAAGATCCGAGTGATCTAAAACTCTGAATCCCTCCTCCTGGACCAATTATTTAGCCACGCATTCCTCTGCCATGTCCGCCTGTTCTTACCCTCACTAGCACGGAACACTGGAAGTAAACCGGATATTACCACTGTCGTGGTCCTGACTTTTACCCTTTTTCCTCGGTCTCTATAATCACTCTGCATGACCTCATCACTACTTCTATCTGTGTCACTTGCACAAAGGTGCACAATGGCTTCTGGCTGCTCCCCCACCCCGGTGAGAACGTTCTGCAGCCGCTCTGAGACATCCTGGACCCTGGCACGTAGGAGGCTATATATCATCTTGGATTCCCATTTGCAGCCAGAGAATCTCTTATCTGATCCCCTAACATATCGAGTCTGAATAATTACTTCTGAAGTTATTTGTCTAGCATAACCTTCTGACAATGGGATTTCTTCATGAAACAGTTGGATTTGGCTGAATTACTTTGCTTCAGGCAGTGGGGAGATTCCAATGAATCCTCATCAGGAATCCTCCATGAGTGGAAAAGACGACTCGGCTTTTTTTCACTCCAACACACTGCTGTGTTGAGCGGCAGGGAAACAGAAAAGGAGCAAGAGGGTTTTCGTTCACAGATAGGCTACATTTTTCTATCTGTAAGTTAAATCAGTAACGTTATCGGGCCCCAAACGGGACGATGTGAGCTCTCCTTGAATATTGTCCGAACTATATGACTCCATCACATTCTCGACTCCAGGTCAGTGCATTATTGCTGTTGTCATACACCGAATCAATTCATTAACAATAAATGGCCCTATTTGTTTTGAAGATGTGTTAATATGTGCCTGCATAATATAAACATAAGCGTTTGATGACTTCACAATATTTGTGTTAAGATGAATATGTTTTATTCTTAAACAAATACAGAAATTGCAGAAAAAGCTCAGCCTGTCTGGCATCAGATATGAAGAGAAATCATGTTCAATTTTTCTTTCGAATGACTTTTCCTTTGATCCTGAATTATTCTTAAATTATTTCCCCAATTTTATTCTCCCACATAAGAAGATATATCCATCCGGTATTCACCAACTACACTCTTCTCAAGATGTTATATGGTCAATAAAACATCTCTGATTCTCATGTTGAACTGTTCCTTCTTCGTAACATAATGCCTTCATCCCAAGAATGAGTAAAGAGAAAAATCTTTGAAACGTTTCGAAAGCAATTTTGTTTTTATCAGTTAAGGCAATTAAATCGACACATAATACATCAGATGTGATCTCAGCAATGCCCTGTACTGATGCAAAAAACATCGCTAAGATCAAACACAACACCCCTTACATGAAACAGAATAATTCCATTTACTTCCAAATCACCAGCTGCATCTTCAGAGTAAGTTGGTGTGATTCATGTCCTAAGACACACAGATCCCTCTGTACCACTCTGTCCTGCATTCTCCTTGCATTTAAATAATTTTCTGCTGTGTTGTCTTTTCCCCAAAACAGAAAATTCCCATCACAGAAATTTGGACTTTTTTTCTGCTGAAGGTTTGCTCAAAACTGTCCTCTGTCTGTATGCCATTGCTTGATGTTCTGCCCCTCCCCTGTCTCTATCCCATTGCAGACGCTCTGCACTTCCCCTGTCTGTATCCCACTGCAGACGCTCTTCCCTCCCCCTGTCTGTATTTCATTGCAGATGCTCTTCCCTCCCCTGTCTGTATCTCATTGGAGACGCTCTGTCTCCATTTGACATCGTATTGATTGACTATCCTGATGTATGAGCAAACTGAGATCCATCATCTCCATCCAGTTCATTGGTATGAATTGTAATTTGTTGATGACCTCACACAGTTTCCTGAAGAATTCCACTAGTTACAGCTTTCCAAACACAAAATGAATAATGATCTCTACTCTGTATTTCCTGATGCTGCCCAGGGCGCCCCTGCTCCTGCGTAACAGCCTGGGATGGTTATATGGCATCCTCCTGTGCTGTGTAATTTACTGAAATGATTTGAATACTTCATTCTATTCCTGTCAAACCCCATGGAGTTTCATTATGGCCACCCGCTGCTGTATTATCACGATGCCGACTGGCTGAATGGTATCTTTCTCTCCCTCTGTAACAGCCTTGGGGGTGAATTGACAGAGCAACGGATGAGGTAGGAGCAGCAGTTGGCCATTCGCCCCCTCCAACTTGCTGCTCAGTTTAGAAACATCATGGCTGGTCTGATTGTAACTGAATACCGCTTTCCTGTCAGTTCCCAAAAACATTGACCCTCTTGTCCATCAATTTTCAGTCAAGATCAACCTTGAATATCCTCAATGACCCAGACTTCACTATTCCCGGGGGATGAGAACGCCACAGATCGCATAATCCAAAGGAGAAAGGAGCAACGTTATCTCAAATGGAAATGGGAGAACCCTTTCATTTTAAAATGTGTTAACCTCACAGCAAGTCACCTCCTCTTTTCAGGAACAAGGGCACAGCAAATAGGAACAAACATATACCATTCAGCACCTCAAACGTATCCCACAGTCCCATTGACTGTTCAGTCAAGTATTTATCAAACTTAGCTTCTACTGCACCCTTGGAAAATAATCATGACACCTTAAAGCCACAGAGCATAAGAAATTGGAATTAGGCCATTTGACCCATCAAGTCTACTTTGGTATTTGATTCTGTCAGGTGTGTTTCTCAACACATCTTTCCCGCCTTCTCATTGTAACTCTCGATCGTTGTTTTAATCTAACCTTTGTCTGAAAGACATAGTTGCGTCGGTGTCTCTGTATGTGTGCGTGATTGCGTGTGTGTTTCTGTGTATATCTGTTTAATGGCAGGAGACAGGGTGATGGTGGATGGTTGGTTTTTGAAATGGAAGCCTGTGAGCAGCGATAATCCAGAGGCAAAATTGTTGGGTCCTCTTTTGTTTGTCATTTATATAAATGATTTAGATGAGAGTTATAGAAAGCATATTTCAAAAATTTGCGGATGACATCAAGTTTTGGTGTACAGTGGACAGTGTTTGTATATTGGTGAACAACTAAAGATTACAAAGAGACCTTCATTAATTAAATCAATGATTCATAGAGATGTACAATAGGGAAACAGACCCTTCAACTCTTTCATGCCATCCGATTATTCAAAATTAGATTACTTACAGTATGGAAACAGGCCCTTCGGCCCAGCAAGTCCACACCGCGCCGCCGAAGCGCAACCCACCCATACCCAACACTGTGGGCAATTTAGCATGGCCAATTCACCTGACCTGCACATCTTTGGAGTTTGGGAGGAAACCGGAGCACCCGGAGGAAACCGACGCAGACACGGGGAGAACATGCAAACTCCAAACAGTCAGTCGCCTGAGGCGGGAATTGAACCCTGGTCTTTGGCGCTGTGAGGCAGCAGTGCTAACCACTGTGCCACCGTGCCGCACACTCCCATTCCTAATCCACTCCCATTTGCCAGCATTTGGCCTATATCTCAATAATCATAAAGCCTTTTAAATGTTGTAATTGTTCCAGTCTCCCCCAGTTTCTCTGGCAGTTTATTCCATAGAAGCACCATCCTCTACAGAAAAAAATGTTGTTCTTCATTGTCTTTCAAACATTTCTCTTCCCACCTTAAACCTATGGCTTCTACTTTTAGACTCTCCTACCTTGGGGAGAAGGAACCTTGACCACTCACCCAATCCATGCCCTTCATAATTTTATAAACCTCTAGAAAGTGTAAATGTGACTCCAATCAAGAGGGTTGGCTGCGCTTTCAGTCATCCTGGGTCTATAGTCTCAAACTGAATAGTCTTAACTCTTCCTTCTCCATCCAGGCACGATTCCAAAAAAAGTTTAATTAACTTTTTCAGACATATTATGGAACAGCTCTGTGGGATTTGGAACGAGAATTTGCGGCGCAGTGATAGGGACACTACCATCATTCGGCATTAGCCCCTAAAGCTGCAACATGATGCGCCTGTGTGTTTGTTCATCAGCCTGTTGTAACATGCTGTGACACAACTCCACAGGACATGACTCCACTCCACCTTCTCCAGAGATAGGGGCATTATCAGACATTCATGGACTGGAATCGAATCCAGAGCTCCGGCGCAGAAACGTGGGCACCATCCATTAAACAAGGCCTAAATCATGCCCAGATTTCGGGTCATATATGAAGTGTACGGATTTATTATATTTTATTATATTATATTTATTATATTATTATATTAACATTACCAAATTATACAGGGGACGTTTCTAATTGAAATAAAGTACAAGTTATTAGCCTCAACTAAAGGATGTTGAGTGCATTCGCTATGCTATTGAGATAATCAATGAACATCTTCAATTGCCTTGGCTATGATTTCCGGTTTAAATGTCTTTTACCAGTAGTCTGCTTTATTAGGGAAAGAAATCTTGCAGACACACTCTGCACTATGAAGGATCTCGAATAGATATCAATACTGAACACCAGAGAGGAGAAAGTAGCACAATTCTTGGCCCAAAACACCGGTCACTATTTCAAATCTCTATCATGTGGCTTCCCTCCTCCTAAAATCATTCATTGATACAAGGCAACTGTTTCCTTTCCAGCTTTTGCTTCCCGACTCCTCCCTCTGCCTGCGCAAGGCAAACCAAGTTCTGGGTCTTTGGGAAACTCAAGGCTGGTTTTTGTTGGCCTTATGGACAGGGGATTGTCGTTTAATCCGAAGGGGCAGTGTGAGGGGACAGTAATATCATTCACTGGGCTAAGTTGTGGCAGATGGAGTTTAACATGGATGCATGTGAGGCATTGTATTTTGATAAAACAAACAAGGGGAGGGCTTATGCAATTAATGGTGGGCTTTGGTAGTTATATAGTAAAGAGGGACCCAGGAACGCAGGTATAATTCTTTGAAGTTTGTGGCGCAGGGTGTTTAAGGTTACTTCATTGCTCATACTTTTGAGGTTAGAAGTTGGGAAGTCAAGCTGAGATTGTGCAGGATATTGATAAAGCCTCTTCTGAAGTACTGTGTGCAGTTCTGTTATAGGAAGGTGAGTATTAAGCTGGAGATGGTTGAGAAGAGATTTACCAGGATGTTACCAGTAACACCTCATCTTCTGCCTCGGAAGACATAAACACACGGCATGAACATTGGATTCACTGATTTAAAAATCTCCCCTGGCCAACCCAGATTCCAGATCCAACCCCCGGACTCACATCTGCCCTCTTGAGAAGACTTAATGTCCATCTTCCTTCCCACCATCTCCTCCACACTCCCCACCGATCTATCACTATCACCTCCTACCTTCACACACCTATCACTGATCTTTCCCCCAGCATCACCCCATCACCCATTTTCTCTTAGCCCCTTCTCCCTCCCCAGTCCTGAACAAAGGTCCTGCCTGAAACGTTACTCTCTTGCACCTCGGGTGTTGCCTGACTTACTGTGCCTTTTCCACCTCCATGCTTTACCTGCACTGAATTATCCATTATCTGCAGTCCCCATTATCTCTTAGATACAACTCCCTTTTAACATAGCCATGTCGCAGTCTGTTATAACCGCATGCAGTCTTCGGGATATTTTCTTCTCAGATCATGGATGATAAAAGTTCTCTCAATGTCTTCCTGATATTGCAGTGCCTGATCAGTAGATGCAGAACGCATGTTTCAATTTATAAACGGAGAAGCATGCTTATATTCTGATAAACCCCGGGCATTGCTCCCATATCCAAGGCAGATTGAATGCTTACACATGACTGATCTACCAGACCTAACATAACGTATGCTGTCCCTCAGTCACCCCCACATATCCCACCCAGAATATGTACATATTAATCAAAATTTTGAATTTTAATAAAAAGTATTGAATTGAAATGGGTTAACGGGAGGTATTTGTTCAGCGACTGTGATTGATGTCAGTCTCCATGCATCCTAAATACGTCACTGGAGGGCTTTCCTCTTCTATTAATTAGGGACTCGGTTCAATGTGTTATCTCATAGTATCAGTGGGAGCATTAGCGACAGCACTAACAGGCATCAGCAGACCTAGAGAGAGGGAGAGGAGAGATCAGAATCTGTGAACATTCGACAGAAATGTTCCAACAATGGACAGGAGTTTATCCGAGGTTCCTTACCGTCTCTCTCGGCCTTGGATCTCATTTGCTTTGCGGATCTATGATGTACTGATGGTTGTTCAAGTTGGGTACTATCCCATCCTCGCTAAATTGGTGTTCCTGGTAATTTATACTATCTGTTCATTAAGCCAGGTTGGACCGAATTGCTGCACGTATTATTTAAAATTTAGAAATTTGGATGTCAACATTTTCAATTCCAATGAACTATTTGTTTCCTCACAAATTCTATCGAGCAAATTACTCATGACAAATTACTCACCAAATTGTGAGGAGAACCAGACTGTTCTCAAACTCCATAATCCTTCTAGCCCTGCACAGATCTACATTTCTATATCCTCCCCACTCACTAATCCTGTCCAATACCAAAATCATGATATCCGCGACTCCTCCTCTGCCTCAGTGCATCTTCTGAATAAACCATCAATTGTGTCTTTGTTAAATCTGGATACAATTTATCAAGTCCCTTGTATCCACACGTCAATTACAGAATAATTGCTCTTGACTTTATTGAACTTGTTTACTGCACAGATTCTGTCAGATGGGCAGATGCTGCATGCTGCTTAAATCATTGACACATAATCGAGAGGCACAGAAAAATAATCTGTTGATATCTCATGAACGAAATTGATGTTATTGGACTGAAACTATCATCATTTGTGAGAAAAGGCCCATCTGCTTGCTCCATGTTCCTTCAGAGAAGCCAATGCGTTATCCTTCCCCAGTCATGTCTGTGCAAAACCACAGCAATGTGTTTTACTCTTGACTGTCCAGTGGAACAGCTGAACCAGTCACTCAGTTCAAGCTCAGCATAACATTCTGGCCTGCCCATGGCTGCACACATCCCGTGAGAGAAGAACAAAAGTAAAGTTAGCTCCCTTCCTCTGCCTGTTTTCCTTATTTCTACACTTCATTTCCATTCAGGTAGGTGACCATTCCCAAATTTCAAGTGCAATCTTTCTGACTAAGTCCCTCCCCAAGAGTGATGTTCATCTCCACAGGCACCTCTGGTACTGGCTTTACTGATGCTGACATGCAGATGTAAGGAACGTTTAAATTCCACAACAGTGGCAGTGCATAGAGAAGGAATGGGTTTTTATGTCATAATAAAGATACAGAGACCAATAAGTGAGGGAAAGGAATTATTGTGATCACCACTAAGAGTGTAGTTGAGGTAGTACTTGGGGTATTATGGACAGATTTTTCTCCTTTAGAAGGAATTATCTCACTACAATAGAGGCTGTGTAAAGGAATTTCATGAGACTAATCCCTGGGCTGATGGTAAAAGAGGAGTGAGTGAAGGTTAATCTGTAACACTGCCGAGAATAAGAGGTCATTGCATTGAAACTTGATGGTGATGGACAATCACTCGTTATGTTCTATACAGTCACCGAGAAGGTGATAAATTCCATGATTTGCATTTTTATTTTTAATCGGGATGCATGATTCTTGATATTTAAGTGCCTCTGTGGATAAAAACTTTAGTCAAATCCTGCCTTGATATCAGGGTCAATCCCTCTTACGTAAGCAGGTCAGTTAAACACTTTTGTTAATGTTAATATGTGATGGTGTCTGTGTGGAGAGTATTTTCTTCTCATAGAGGGCAGTGAATGTCAGGAATTCTCAGGTCTAGAAAGTTAGAGGGGGCGATATTACTCCAAGAGGAGGTAGATGGATTTTTGACCTGTCAGAGAGCTGAGGGGTGTGAAGAATTGCGCATTAAAGAAGAGTTAATGCCAACAGTCGGTCAGCCATGATGGCATACAATGGTGTGAGCATCCAAATTACTACTCCTGTTTTTATGTTCTCATATTCTGTCTTTGGAAAGTTAATGGTTTTAATTTTCCTGGAAGTGTTGTTATTGAATGTTGAGGACAGTGAGAGAAAAGCATTTTGTGAGCCATCTCTGGGAGAGGTATGGGCCCGATATTCACATGAATCTGGGTCTACAACAAGTGGACCAACAAATGAAACACCACTTGCAGAGAGGAGACACTCTTTAAAGAGGTGGGAGACCACTTTCATACACAGTTTGGATTTCCCATCACATTTTCCAACCCACAGCAAACCACACAGTGTTGAGGGACTGAATGATATCCTGTAATACTGCAGACCAGGTATTGTCAGCAAGTGGTCTCCATCTGCTCCTATACAAGTGGTTTTAAGGACTGAATGGAAGATAGGAACAGAGAACTGAGGAGCAGGAGTGGGTCATTAGACACTTTGTCATTGCTCGACCAGACAATAGGATCATGACTGATCTGATTATGGTCTGCGCAGCACTTTTCAGTCTGTCCACAATTTTCCTCCATTCACATGTCTGTCAAATGTTGTAAAACACAACTTTGAATAAATGCAGGCACCCAGGCACAATACTAGGGAACTGCACAAAGTCAAAGTACACAGGCAGCACAATTCTGGAAGGAAACAGACATTTATCTATCAGTCTTGTTCCCATTCAATTAATTCTGCTGCAGTTTATCATTTTAGATTTGTTCATGGAATATGGGTGTTGTTGATAGGTCAACATTTATGGACCATGTCTAATTACGCTGGAAGTGGTGGTGTTTAGCTGCCATCTTGAGCTGAAACCTCTGGGGAAGAGAATTCCCATTTGAACAACCCGTGCGAATTTCTCATTTCTGCTCCGACAAATGTTGGAGGGTCGCTGTGTCCTTTTCCAGCCCCACTTCTCCACTGGTTACAACAGTTTTGAAGTGTCTGCAGCCCAGTGTCTCTAAAAATGTGAGACACAGAGTCACACACGTACAGACACATACACAATCGCATTGTCTGAAGATGAAAAAGAATAGGAAAAGGTTTCCAGAGTTTCATAGTAGGTGAACTCATTTCAAATGGAAAAGAAATGATGCGTCCCAACTGATAGTCTGTCTCCGACGTTATTCTACTCAAACAGGCTGCTGGTACGAGACTTCTACCTGGAATAGTTGGATTTCCTTTCCTTCAAGCAGAGGAGCGATTCCCATGAATCCTCAACAGGAATGCTCCAAGTTTGGTGAAGATGACTCAGGGATTTTTTACTCTCACATTTTGCTGTCAGAAGGGACAAAGTGAGAGAGAGGGGGCAATAGACTGTCGCATACGACCATAAGATCATCGGATATAGGAACAGAAATTAGACCATTCAGCCCATCGAGTCTGATCCACTCTTCAATTATGGCTGACAAGTTTCTCCTGTCTTCTCACTGTAACCCTTGATCCCTTTGATACTCAAGAAGCTAACTACCTCTATCTTAATTATACACAATGACCTGACCTCCACTGCCTTCTGTGAAAATGAATTCCATAGATTCTCCACTCTCTGGCTGAAGACGTTTCTCCTTACCTCCATTCTTAAAGGATTTCCCTTTACTCTAAGGCTATATCCTTGGGTCCGAGAGTCTCCTACCAATGGAAGTCTTCCCACCATCCGCACTGTCCAGGCCATTCAGTATTCTGTATGTTTCAATTAGATACCCCCCACATCCCTCTGAACTCCAACAAGAACAGACCCATAGTCCTCAAACGTTCTCATATGTTAACCTTTTCAATCCTGAGACCATTCCCATGTACCTCCTGTGAACCCATTCCAAGGTCAGCACATCCTTCCTGAGTTGTGGGGATAAAAACAGCGCACAATACTCCAAATATGGTCTGACAAGAGCCTTATAGACCCTCAGAAGTACATCCCTGCTTTTATATTCAAATCCTTTCCAAATAAATTCCATCACTGCATTTGCCTTCCTAATTACTGACTCAACCTGCAATTTTACATTGAGAAAATCCTGGAGTAGAACTCCCAAGTCCCTTTGTCCTTCACACATCTGAATTTTCTCGGTAGTCCATGTTTTTATTCTTTCTAACAAAGTGCATGTTGCCACAATTTCCCACTTTGACTCCATCTGCCATTTCTTTGCTCATATTCCTAACCTATCCAAATTCTTCCTGAGCCTCCTTGCCTCTTCAATGTTACTTGTCCCTATACCAATTTTTGTTTCATCTTCAAACGTAGATAGAATGCCTACAGATCCTTCATCTGGATCGTTAATATATAAAGTGAAAAGTTGTGGTCCCAATACTGAGCCTTAAGGAACGCCACTTGTCACCGACTGTCAACCTGAGAGGGACACGTTTATCGATATTCGTTGCTTCCTGCTAGACACCCAAACTTCTATCCATGCTAGCACCTTGCCTCGAACACCATGGGCCCTTGCCTAACTCAGTAGCCTCCTGTCGGCACATTGTCAAAGACTTTCTGGATGTCCAGGTGGATGACATCCATTGGCTCTCCTTGTTCTAAGCTGATCATTACGTCCTCAATGTTTTCTAGCAGATTTTCCAGGAATTACCTCCCCTTGATGAAACCATGGCAACTTTGTCCTACTTTACCATCCACATCCAAGTATTCAGAAATCTCATCCTTCACAATGGAATCCAGGATCTTACCCACAGCCAAGTTTAGATTAATCAGTCTGTAATTTTCCATTTTTTTCTTTACTTTTTTAAACGGGGGCATCACGTTAGCGATTTTCCAGTCCTCTGGGAATCTTCCTGATTCGAGAGATTCCTGAAAGATCACCACCAACGCCTCCCCTGTCTCATCAGCTATCTGCCTTAGAAATCTGGAGTGGAGTCCATCTGGTTCCAGGTGATTTACTTACCTTCAGGCCATTCAGTTTTTCCAACACCTTTTCCTAGGTGATGGCCACCTTACTCACCTTACTGTCCACGAAGTCTTTTCAATGATTGGGATATTACTCGTGTTTTCAACGATGAAGACTGACAAAAAGTAATTTTTCAGCTCCTCAGCCATTTCCTTGTTCCACATTACTATCACTCCTGCGTCAATTTCTAGCGATAAGATGCCCATTTTTGACTGTCGTTTGCCCTTTATGTATCGAAAGAAGCTCTTACAGTCTTTCTTTACATGACTGGCTTGCTTACCTCATATTTAACTTTCTCACTCCTTATATCTTTTTTTTTGCTCTCTGTTGGTCTTTGCAAGTGTTACAATATGGGGGTGAACGCCTCTTAATTAAACCAAACACCCAGGAAAGCTCACCTAACCTGTCATCTATTAGAATATGAGTGACAGAGAACTCCCAAATTCCACTATTTAAAGAAAATAACGCCAATTTATTTTTAACTGTAAAAGTGAACATTACGCCACAACTATTTACAACTTTAACCAACCCACCCCCCACAACTGCCCCCAAATCTCTAACAATATGCTTTCATTACTTTCATCAACTTAATTTCTAAACCACACAGCCACTGCCGTCCTCTGTGATGTCACTCTCCTGGCTGCTGAATTCCCTGGTCGTCGTATTTCTGTTTACTGTGAATAGGTTTCATATGAAAAAATACATATGATTAGTGAGTATTTCCTAATTTCTTGCAAAGCAAGATGGTTGATCCTCAGGCTTCTTCTGTCTCGATGGCATCTGCTCTCTCCCTAATTTTCAAAATGTTCGCATTTTTATGTCCCCAGCATCGAATTGTCTCACTGGTTCAATGTTGGCAAAACAATAAATTCAATCTCGATTTGCTTTCAGTGACAGAGTGAAGGAAAGGGAGTGTTGCATGCGAAGGTGAGAGTGGTGTAGCAAGAGCCTTGTTCGGGGGTAGGTGCTGTAACAGATATACAGAGAGTGTGAGGGAGTAGAGAGAACAGGGAGACATTTGTCCTGGCCGAGCGGGGAAGGTTATTGATGCTTGTCCTGTATCGATGTGCATTTCTTCAGATCATCTCAGCATCGGGGTGAGCCTCCCCAATGTCCTGTCCATGTCTATCACTAATAACACCACACACCACATCCCACAGCTTCTTCAGAATCAGTTTGTATGGATCGTGCAAACAACAAGGAGGAACACACATTGGCGCCTTACATATCTAAACCAAAACTGTTGTGCAACTTTGTGCATCCGATTATCTGGAAATTAGATATGCAAATATCGTGGGTGCTGCAGTAATACTGGATTATCTAAAATTGCATCTAAACTGTGTTAACTAAATGATTGCTAATGCTGTGAAAAATCAATTTCATGTGTGTATGAGGTAGGTTGAAGAGTGTGTTGTGAACTAAAGTAGAGAGCAGGTTATTTTGGGCGTGGTGTTGTGTGGTCAGAAGGACTGATGACTGACCGTGCACTGAGGCAGCTATTGGCCAATCGTGACATTAATATGTTGCATTTTACACGGCGCCTGCAAGCAATATAGAATTTTTGAACATTACACTCAAATATCATGGAAACCCGAAGGCTAGAGGGTCAAGTGAATTGGAAAAATACAACATGACATTTAGTGTGAGACAAACATTGGCTGGTAGTCATAGAAATACTGTATAGTCTGAACAATATGTACATATCACTAAGTTACAAACACCAGCGAAAGGGAAGGTGACTCATTAATGGTTTACGTAAGAAATTAATGATTGCATTAAATTGAAGCAGCTTCAGAAGAATTCCAGGTATTGTGCAAACCTGAACAGACAGAGAGATTTACTTTTCTGAAAATAAGGACGAAGAAAGTGTAAAGGAAATCAAAAAGAACATGAATATGAACAAACAGGAAATAAAAAAAAAGCCTGCTTAAATCTCCGATCCATATACCAAAGAAAACAAAAGTAAGGCCAAATGTGGAAATTTGTAAGGTATAGGAGAATTTATTGTGGGGAACAAGGAAATGGCAGAGAAACTAACCAGCTACTTTGCATCTGTCTTCATTGAGAAAGCGCCAGGCACTCTCTGTGTAAAGCAAGTGATCACATGGGACTTGTGGAACTAAAGACATGAAGTCCATTCATATCAGCAAAAAGGTAGTACTTGAAAATTGAGCTAGATTAATCATTGCTAAGTCTGATGGGCCAGATATACTTCATATCAAAATGTCAGAAATAAAACAGCATATTTATTGAACTGCCGGTGACTGTGTTTTATTTTCTTGCAGATCCAGCCATTGTAGGTAACTGAAAGGGAGTAAACATGTCCCATCTATGTACACAGGGAAGAAGTGATAATGTGGAGGACTGCAGACCAATTAATTTGACATATGTATGGAAAGAGTTGGAATCCATGATATAAGATGTGATATTGTGTACGTAGAAATGAACAGCAAAATTGCAGAGAATCACAATGCATTTCTGACAGAGAAATCATGCCTGACAAACTTCGGAATTGTTTGAAGTTGTTTCTTGCAGCATAGACCACAGACAACCAGTGGGAGTAGTGTATTTGGATTTTCAGATGTCTGGGCGAGCCGGAAAAATTTCTGGCTGTAACAGCTGCTCCTCTTTTTGAGGTATTTTAGGTGTTAGAGGTGATTTCCTCGAATTCCAGAAAGCAGCAATTACTGTTTTGTATGCACTTGCATTGTTTTGGAACTTTGGGAAAAAGAAAGTCAAAGAAACAGCAGTTTTAAGAGGGAAAAGAACGGACAAAGGAAGCACATGGTGAGGGGAAGAAACTGACAGGACAGCGTACCTGCACAGTTACTGCCTTTGCTGTTTGAATTCATGTATCGCTGGATATCGGAGTGCGGCTAGGAAAATTAACAAACAGTGAAATTTTAAACTGGTTTGGAGGAACTGTTTGAGCAAAGTTCCCAGCCAGATAGTGGATTGTTTTAAATATGTCCTACAGAAAGTCTGCAGAAGTAAGTGGAGTGGGTTATTCCTTAATTATATATTTTTGAGATATGTCTTTTGATTAATCTTAAAATATAAGCCATAAATATTAATATAACCGTGGGCAGTGTTTTGTAGAGGAATAAGACAGTTTTGTTTTTCTGGGTCTGTCGATTGTGAAGGAGCACAAATGGCCTTAGTAGAATCATATGTGCTTCTTGTCAGATGTGGGAGTTTAAGGAGGATTTAAGGGTTACTGCGGATTATATCTGCAATAAATGCTTCTGGTTGCGAATCCTATCAGATTGTATGGATCGGTTGGAGAGACAGTATAAGACAATGAAGAATTGGTAACAGCAACAGTATGTGATGGACAGCAGTTATAGGAAGGGGGGAAAGTCTCAGATACAGTTACATAGATGGGTTAACTCCAAGAAAGGCAAGATAATGAAGTAGCTAGTGCAGGAGTCTTCTGTGGCTGTCCCCGTTTCAAACAAATATGCTATTTTGGAAAATGTAGCGGGTGATGGATTCACATGGAACGTAGCACAAACAGACAAGTTTGTGGTATGGAGACTGGCTCTAATGCAAAAAGGGATATGTCGGATTCCACGAGGTCAATTGTGTTAGGGGACTCGCTAGTCTGAGGTACAGACAGACGGTTCTGTGGACAGCAGAGAAATAAGCAGATTAGTGTGTTGTTTCCCTGGTGCCAGGAACAAGGATGTCTCAGAAAGGGTGCGGAATGTTCTCACAGGGGAGAGGGTCCAGCAAGAGGTCATTGTCCAAATTGGAACCAACAACATAGGAAGGGAAATGTTTGAGATTATGGACGGAGATTGCAGAGTGATAGGCAGAAATTTAAAAAGGAGTTTCTTGAGAGTAGTAATATCTGGATTACTCCCGGCGCTACAAGCTAGTGAGGGCAGAAATAGAGGGATAGACCAGATGAATGCATGGCTGTGGAGCTGGTGTATGTGAGAAGTATTCACATTTTTGGATCACTGGAATCTCTTTTGAGGTAGAAGGAACCTGTACCAGAAGGACGGATTGCACCTAAATTGAAAGGGGACGAATATACTGGCAGGAAGATTTGCGAGAGCTGCTCGGGAGGATTTAAACTAGTAAGGGAGGCGGGGTGCTGGGGGCAGGGAGATAGTGAGTAAATAGATCAATCTGAGATTGGTACAATTGAGAGTAGAAACGAGTCAAACAGTCAGGGCAGGCAGGGACAAGATAGGACTAATAAAGTAAACCGCATTTATTTCAATGCAAAGGGGCCGAACAGGGAAGGCAGATGAACTCAGGGCATGGTTAGGAACATGGGACTGGGATATCATAGCAGTTACAGAAACATGGTTCAGGGATGGGCAAGGCTGGCAGCTAAATGTTCCAGTTTACAACTGTTACAGGAAAGATAGAAAGGGAGGCAGGACAGGAGGGGGAGTGGAGTTTTTGATTAGGGATAGCATTACAGCTGTACTGAGGGAGGATATTCGTGGAAATACATCCAGGGAAGTTATTTGGGTCGAACTGAGAAATAAGAACGGGATGATCACCTTATTGGGATTGTATTATAGACTCCCTAATAGTCAGAGGGAAACTGAGAAACAAACTTGTAAGGAGATCTCAGCTATCTGTAAGAAAGTAGGTTGATTATGGTAGCAGATTTTAACTTTCCAAACATAGACTGGGACTGCCAAAGCGTTAAGAGTCTAGATGGAGAGGAATTTAATAAGTGTGTACAAGAAAATTTTCTGATTCAGTATGTGGACGAACCTACTAGAGACGGTGCAAAATTTGACCCACTCTGGGGAAATAAGGCAGGGCAGGTAACTGAGGAGTCAGTGGAGGTGCACTTTGGCGCCAGCTACCATAATTATATTAGATTTAAAATGATTACGGAAAAGGATAGACCAGATCTTAAAGTTGAAGTTCTAAATTGGAGAAAGGCCAATTTTGACAGTATTTGGCAAGAACTTTCAAAACCTGATTGGGGGCAGATGTTCACAGGTAAACGGACGGCTGGATAATGGGAAGCCTTCAGAAATTAGATAAGAAGAGAAAGTATATTCCTGTTAGGATGAAAAGAAAGGCTGGTAGTATAGGGATTGCTGGCTAACTAAAGGGTTTGATTAATAAAAAGAAGGAAGCATATGTCAGGTATAGACAGGATAGATCGAACAAATCCTTAGAAGAGTATAAAGGCAGTAGGAGTATACTTAAGAGGGAAATCAGGAGGGCAAAAAGGGGACATGAGATAGCTTTAGCAAGTAGAATTAAGGAGAATCCAAAGGGTTTTTAACAAAAACATTAAGGACAAAATCATAACTAGGGAGAGAATAGAGCCCCTCAAAGATCAGCAATACAGCCCTTGTGAGGAGCTACAGGAAATGGGGGAGATACTAAACGAGTATTTTGCATCAGTATTTACAGTGGAAATAGATATGGAAGATATAGAATGTCAGGAAATAAATGGTTACACGTTGAAAAATGTATATATTACAGAGGAGGAAGTGCTGGATGTCTTGAAACGTGTAAACGTGGATAAATCCCCAGGACCCGAACAGGTGTACCATAGAACTCTGTGGGAAGCTTGAGAAGTGATTGCTGGGCTTCTTGCTGAGATATTTGTACTGTTGATAGTCACAGGAGAGGTGACAGAAGACTGGAGTTTGGCAAACGTGGTGCCACTGTTTTAAGAAGGGTGGTACTGACAAGCCATTGAACTATAGGCCAGTGAGCCTGATGTCGGTGGTGAGCAAGATGTTGAAGGGAATCCTGAAGGACAGGATGTACATGCATTTGGAAAGACAAGGACTGATTAGGGATAGTCAACATGGCTTTGTGCATGAGAAATCATATCTCACAATCTTGATTGAGTTTTTTGAAGAAGTAATGAAGACAGCAGAGCAGTAGATGTGATCTATATGGACTTCAGTAACGCGTTCAACAAGATTCTCCATGGGAGATTTGTTAGCAAGTTTAGATGTCACGGAATACAGGGGCAACTAGCCATTTGGATACAGAATTGGCTCAAAGGTTGAAGACAGAGAGTGGAGGTGGAGAGTTGCTTTTCAGATTGGAGGCCTGTGACCAGTGGAGTACCACAAGGATCAGTGCTGGGTCCTCTATTGTTTACCATTTACATAAATACTTTGGATGCGAGCATAAGAAGTATCGTTAGTAAGTTTGCAGATGACAACAAAAGTGGAGGTGTAGTGGACAGCGAAGAGGGTTACCTCAGAGTACAATAGGATCTTGATCAGATGGGCCAATGGGCTGAGAAGTGGCAGATGGAGTTTAATTCAGATAAATGTGAGGTGCTGCATTTTGGGAAAGCAAATTTTAGCAGGACTTAAGCACTTAATGGTAAGGTCCTGGGGAGTGTTGCTGAACAAAGAGACCTTTGAGTGCAGTTTCATGGCTCCTTGAAAGTGGAGTCGCAGGTAGATAGGATAGTTAAGGCGGTGTTTGGTATGCTTTCCTTTAGTTAGAGTATTGAGTATTGGAGTTGGGAGGACATGTTGCAGCTCTACGGGAAACTGGTTAGGCCACTGTTGGAATATTGCGTGGAATTCTGGTTTCCTTCCTATCAGAAATATGTTATAAAAATTGAAAGGGTTCAGGAAAGATTTACAAGGATGTTGACAGGGTTGGAGAATTTAAGGTATAAGGAGAGGCTGTACAGGTTGGGGCTGTTTTCCCTTGAGTATTGGAGGCTGAAGGGTGACCTTCTCGAGATGTAAAAAATTGTTAAGGGCAAGGACAGGATAAAGGGATAAAGTCTATTCCCTGTTGTTGGGGAGTCCAGAACTAAAGGGCATAGGTTTAGGGTGAGAGGAGCAAGATGTTGGGCGGCACGGTGGCACAGTGGTTAGCAATGCTCTCTCACAACGCCAGAGACTCCGCTTCAATTCCTGCTCCAGGCTGTGTGGACTCTCTATGTGGAGTTTGCGCATTCTCCCTCTATCTGCGTGGGTTTCTTCCCACAATCCAAAAATGGGCAGGCTAGGTGAATTGGCTATGCTAAATTGCCAGTAGTATTAGGTTGAGGGGTAAATGTAGGGGTTTTGGTGGGTCGGTGTGGACTTGTTTCCACTCTTTAAAAAATCTAAACGTAAAAGAGACCGAAAGGGCAACTTTTTCATACAGATGGTGGTACATGTATGGAATGAGCTGCCAGAGGATGTGGTGGAGGCTTGTACAATTGCAGCATTAAAAAGGCATTTGGATGGTTATATGAATAGGAAGGTTTCGAGGGATATGGGTCAGGTGCGGTCAGGTGGGACTAGATTGGGTTGGGATATCTGCTTGACATGGACGGATTGGACTAAAGGGTCTGTTTCCATACTGTACATCTCTATGACTCTATAACTCACAGAGTGAGTTCGTAAATGCAATTCGTGTGAATGGTATTTGGTGCAATACATGTAATTGGAAAGTTAAAGTTAGGTTGGAGTTTGTTTAAGGGACTCGGAATAGAGAGGTAAAGACATCATGAAGCAGTTGCATAGAGTGTTGGTGAGAATGTACCTGAGGTATTGAGTGCAGTTTTGGTGACCTAATCTAAGAAAGATTACACTGATCACAGAGGACGTGCAATGGACATTCCCCAGATTAATTCCTGAGATGACAAGATTTTCTGATGGGGAGATTTGTCCTGCGACCTCTCCAGTTTTAAAGCATGAGAGGTTATCGCAGTGAAATTTCAAAACTCTATGCTACATGTGATGAGGTGGAAATGCATAGGATGTTTCTCTAGCTGTCTACTCTATACTTAAGGTAAATAATGACCGGATAAGGGATATGTCATTTAAGACCGTAATAAGGAGGAAATCCTTCCCTCAGAGGGGACTGACTAACACAGGGGCAGGGAAGGGCAAGATTAAGGAGAATCCCCAGATATTCCTCATGTATATCAAGTGGAACAGAACAACCAGGGAACATGGAGGGCCTATTAGTGACTTGGCAAGTTGCATCCAAACTCAACTTCATGATAGAAGGCTGTTTGTGTGACTGGAGCCCAATTTCCCCAGGTGTACCACAGAGATCAGTTCTGTGTCCCTTATTATTTGTGGTATTCATAAGAGAAGTGAATGTGAAGTGGGTGGGGGAGTGTGATAAGTAAGATTGTGTTTGACACAAAGATTAGCCGGGTGGTTGGCAGTGAGGAGGAAGGTCTTATGTTACAGGAAGATACAGATGGTATGGTCAGATGGTCAGATCAATGGTAGATGGAATGTAACCCTGATAAATATGAGGTGATACAGTTTGGATGAAGGAACCAGACAGGGGAGTACTCAAAGAATGGCAGCACACTAGGAAGCTCAGAGCATGCTTCTCCACACATCCCTGAATGTGACTGGATATGATAATTGAAGAGTTCAGCATGACTGTAGATAAAGCTTTTATTCATTGACCCAATGCCATACGAGTTTTATATGGCAACTTTGGTTAGGCCAAATGAGATATTGTGTGCAGTTCTGGGAGCCACATTATAGGAAGGATATGATTGTACTGGATGAGGTTCAGAGGAGATTCACCAGGATGTTCCCTAGGATGGAGCATATGAGCTGTGGAGAGAGGCTGGGTAAGCTCGAGTTATTTATTCTGGAGCAGAGGAAGTTGAGCGGATAAGTAATTCAGGTTTAAGATTGCAAGGGGCATGGACAAGGTGAATAGACAACAGCTGTTCTTTTTAGTCGAAGTTTCAGATTCCTTTCAGTCTGAGTCCAGGGAATGGAGAATGGAGAGCAGAGAAACATGACACAACTACTTCATTTCTGTCTTCACAGAAAAATACATAAACAAAGCCTTCCCAGCAATAGTAGAAAACCTGAGTCTGATGAGAAAATGATGTGGAATGAAATTTGTAATCAAACTAATTTGGAGAAATTATTGGAATTGAAAATAATGGGCATAGAAAAAAATCAACACACATTGATGAAATTGGAAACATATTTGAGAAACTGACTAGTAGATTAATTACAGAAAAATAACAATAGAGGCACTGAATTTGGATTTTCAGCAAGAATTTTAATAGAGTCCCAAGCCTAGTGTGCAAAGTAAAAACACATGGGATAGGGGGTAATATATGAACATCATGTGAAAATGGGAGTGTTGACAGGAAACAATGAGTAGGAATAAATGGATGGTTTTCAGTTTGGAAGGCTCATGAGGCATCGCGATGATTGGTGCTGGGGCGCCAAATATTCACAATACATCTCAAACATCTCGTTGAGGGAAACAAATGCAAAGTTTTCAAGTCTGCTGATGGAATTGGATTTTGAAAATTGAGAAGGGTGTGAAAAAAACTTTAAGGTGATTGAAACAAATGGAGTGAATGAATAAATATGTCGCAGATGAAGAGCATTTGGATAGATGTGATTTTGTCCACTTTGTTGGGAAACACGAAAATGCCAGCCAACCATTGGAAAAGGAGGTGGTTGAGAAATGTCGATCGATAAAGGGAACTGTACTTTTCTCCTGTTATTGTTTGGACAGACATCTGAGTTCCATGCAGGGCAATGAGTTCTGAAGACAGAAGCCAATACTGGGAATACATTGGCACACAGACCAGTTTACGCAGACCCACCAAGTGGGGAGCTGTAACATTGAAAATGATCTCGGAACTCCCTGTACATCAGTCACTGAAAGCAAGATTGCAGGAGCAGAAAGCAGTCAGGAAGATAAATGGGGTGTGACCCTCATTTCTGGTGGACTTGAGTCCAGCAGTAAGGGTGTCTCAGTGCAGCTGTACAGGCCCTTGGTGAGACCTCAACTCGAACATTGTGCAGTATTGTGTGCAGTTTTGGTCTCCGTCCCTCATAAAGGACAAACCTGACATTGAGGGAGTGCAGCGAAGGATGACTAGACTGATCTCTGGGATGACAGACTTTTTTATGGAGCAGGGTTTGGGGCGACTGAGCCTGTATCCCATGGGGTTTAGGAAAATGAGTGGAGATCTCAGTGAGATATATAAAACACTGACAGGGTTAGGTAGATTGGAAGCAGTGATGATAATTCCCCTGCCTGGGAAGTCTAAAACAAGAGGCCACAGTATTAAATACAGATGGGTCACATTGCATTTAGATACGAATAAATGTCTGCACTCAGAGACTGGTGAACCTGGGAATTCTCTCTCACATAAGGCTGTGGAAGACAAGGCACTAAAGACTAATAAGGATGTCTAGACACGGAAAGGATGGGGGAGAGAGCAGGAGTGTGGTGTTGAAATAAAGGGATATATATATATATATCATTATATTGAATTGGATAGCAAACTCGACAGACCAAGGGGACGACTGTAGTTCCTATTTTATAGCTTCCCAAGGTTAATCACATTAAGGCATGTGTACAGTGTGTGGGGAAAGTGCATTGAGGAGATGTTCAGACATGAACTAGAATGGGGCAGGCTCAATGTGCTGTATGGCCTATTCCATTCCCGATGTTTCTGTGTGGTCTATAGGAAAGCTCTGTAAATGTTGTCACAAGTTCACAGATGTTAGGAAGGAGGTCTCTGCAGGGTCAACAGGACTGTCTTTCCCGTTCCCTTTTCCATACTGAGGCTGGGGCTGGGTGTTCTGTCAGGTTTTATCCTTTAAGACTTCAGAGCAGTTTGATACAATAGAGTGTTTTGCTTGGCCTTTTCAGAGACCATTGAAGAGTTTATCACATGTCTGTGTATCTGGAGTCAGATTTAGGCCAGACCAGGAAAGCACGGGAGATTCACTTCCCGAAAGTTCATTGGAAAAGCAAATTGGTGTTTACAATCAACGTTGACTTCAAGGCCGCTGTTACTGACACCAGATTTGAGATCTCGATATTTTATTAATTGTTTTTAATTTCCACCAGCTGCCAGAGCATAAGCCTGGTCTGGATTATTCATCCAGTGACTTTTCCAAAACAGCACCATCTCCACATGGGGACCGATCAGAAACCAAAATGAGCAAGTTTATGTCTGTGCTGCTTGGCAGCTCTTTCAAAACGAACTCCCAATTTGACTATCGTGATGAGACTGAGAGGGTTGTAATTGGTCAGATTGTAATTATTCCCCGACACTGAGTAATTTTCCACATTGCCAGGGAGATGTCAGAGTTGGAGCTGGAAGGAAACCGCTTCCCCAGGGACACGGCTTGTTGTACAGCACAAGTCTTCAGTCCTATTACAGGAATGGGGTCAGGGCTCATTGCCTTTGCCGTCTCTACTGTGTTCAGCTGTTTCTTCATGTCACGTGCAGCAAATCGAATTGGTTGAAGACTGATCTGTGAATCTGTGGCCATGATGATGACGGTGAGTTGAATCATCGACTCAACACCCCTGGCTAGGATGGTACAGATACTATTTCCTTGTTTTTTACACTGATGTGCAGAGCTTATCCATTGACAGAATGGGAATAATTGTGGAGCCCTCTCCATCAGTCAGTTGTTTAATCGTCTATCACGATTTTTGGCCGGATGTGGCAGACTGCAGAGTTCGATCTGGGTGTATTGACCTTGTGACAATTTCTCTCTCTCTATCATTAGATTTGGTTTCATTTGATTTGATAGGAGTCATTGTCGTATGTATCTAAGTGGAGTGAAACTCTTTGTTTATACACAGTTCTGGAAGATCATAGTGAGAGTTGGAGCTGCCTTTTTTTAGAGACATGGAGAGGCCAAAATATAAAAGTCTACTTCAACTGTCTGTTTTGAAGAGCCACAAAATAGACAGAAATTAAAATAGATTGCTTCAGCATTAGTGAAAAAAGGGCCTTTGAAAAGGGAATTATTCCAAAGCAAAATAAATGATAATCTGATTCGTAAGATTCTGAAACATGCCAACAGAGTGATAAAGAAAGTTCTTTTTTAAAGAATCGATTATTTTTAACAGAACACAGATGAAATAATGAAATTGTAGCACAAAAACTTTGAAGAATCACTACAAAAGGTAACTTATTCTGATCTCAGTAAGGATTCTTTTCATCCACAAAAACAGCAACTCAAGTTATCTTTCAGAAGCGAGCTGCGCCTTTGAAACTGTTTACAATAGTAATAGGTCCGAGTTAAATATTTGGTAAATAATCATGGACACAGATTTCAACGTAATTCTAAAAGCTTAAAGAGATGCCTGGCATGTCTTGTCTAGTTCACTAAGAAAACTTTTAACAGTAGAAATAACAATAACAATACGAATTTTGTAACAGAATCAACTTTTTAATGTAAAATGTGATCTCGGAATTTGATAAGAGATAGCCTGCCCATTGGAGAATAGAATTTATGCAATCCTTCAAGATAAACAATGAGGGCTATGACTAAAAAGAGCACAGCCACTAACTTTGGGAATGCATTATAGAAAGATCCCACGGACTAGAGATAACAATTGTTAAAATTCCGAAACAAATAAGAACCTCGAGCTGTCCCTGGGAGTGTCCATCATTGATCAGTTGTTTTACAAGATCGGTTCTGCAGAAGGGGAGTGGAGTGTACACTGACAAAGTTGTGTATGATCATTGCAACACAGAAAGTATAAAAATACTGTCCTTTTACTGTAAACTCGAAGTGTGTCATTGATTTGCCGTCTGATCTGAGCTAAAGATTAAGGAAACGATTGTCTTCTCATGTCAAAGCCAGATTCGAGGAAGATCCTTTGGTATTCTCCCAGCAGTAACCAGGTTTTGCTTGAATTAAAGTCCATTCCGTGCCTGAGTCCTGTCTGCCTCCAGAGTCTTTGACCCTAGCTGGGGAATCTCGCTCCTACAATAAGCAAAGGCATACAGATCATAGGGTAAAGGAAAAATTTGTACTGAGGCATACAGGCTACACCAGAAAGGGCATGCAATAGGCAACATCAATGTGAGCAAGATCAGCATAATTTGAAGTTAGAGAGTCCATTAAGTAGTTGAATAATGGCTCGGAAGAGGCTGTTCAGGAGCTGCTGGTTTGTGTGTTCAAGCTTCTGTATTGTCTCCATGATGGAAGAGATTGTAGGAGATCCAGGGTGCGATGGGTCTTTGATCATGTTATCAGCCTTTCAACGGCAGTGAGCTGTGTAAATGGAGACAATGGATAGGACGTTGGTTTCCGTGATGGCATGGGCTGTGCACACAACCTTCTGTCATTTCTCTTCCTGTCCTGGGCACGGCTGTGCCACACCAGGTCATTATGCACACAGATAGTTTGCTGTCAGTGGTGCATTTGTAGACATTGGTGAGGGTCCTTGTGGACATGTCAAATGTCATGAGCAGCCAGAGAAAGAAGAGCGTTGTTGTGCCATCTCGGCTGTCACATCTACATGGGAGGTCGGTTATCGTCACTCCAAGCAACTTAATGCTTTCCACTCTTTCAACTTCAGTTCCATTGATGCAGATGGGGGCATGTTCTCCTCATTTCTTTCTGAAGTCATTGATCAGTTGGTTAGTTCTGCCAACGTTGAAAGAGAGATTGGTCTCAGTGCAGCACATCACCATGTCCTCTATTTCCGTTCTGTATTTTGACTTGCCATCATTACATACCTGCCCTACTATGATGGTGTCACCAGTGAACAGGTAGATGGCATTTGTTCAAAATTTGACAATACAATCGTGGGTGAAAAGGGAGTATACTAGGGGGCTGAGGACACATCCTTTGGGATTTCAGTATAGAACGTTTTCATGGAAGAGACACACTTACCTATTTTCACTCACTGTGTACTGTAGGTCAGAAAGATGAGGATCCAAATTCAGAGGGCGGAGCCAAGACTAAGGTCAGGGAGTTTGGTGATCAGTCTGAAGGAATAATGGTGTTGAAGGTGAACCTATAGTCAATGAGCAGGAATCTGACGTGGGTGCCCTTGTTGTCCAGATGTTCCAGGGATATGGCACCCGCTATGGACCCATTCCACTGGTAGGAAAATTGTAGGGGATCGAGGCAGGCTGGGAGACTGGAACTGATGTGGGCCATGACTAGCTTCTCGAAGAACTTCATGCCTCCCTCAGTCTCCTGCGCTCTAAAGAGAAATGTCCCAGCTTATCCAACCTCTACCTATGACTCAGACCCTTGGATCCTGGCAAAATCCTTGTAAAGTTTCAGTTTAATACCATCCTTCCTATAGCAAGGTGACCAAAACTGAACACAATGATGAACTGGGAAATATTTGGAACTATAAGTTTCACTCTGCTGCCAATTATTATGCTGCTGTGATATTGCTTTATATTTTGTGTTATTCTGAAATCTTATTATTCATTGAATCCTCTGACGGTAATCCCCTCGGGTGAACGTCCTGCTGACTGTTTGAATTTGAATCAATCTATTTTGTTTGGACTGATATTTTGAGGCCGCTGTATATCAGAGAACAGGAAGAGATGATGGATGATTGTGCAGTGTGTGTCCTTTACTGGACCAGCTTGTCTCTCCAGGCACCTAAAGCTTTTACTGTGGGCCAGAGTACCTCAGAATCGTTACATCAGAGAAGAACACTACTTAGCCCATTGTAGGTCCATGCACACAGAACATTACTGCTCAGTACCTACAACATCCTTCAGCACTGCCGACAGATCCACCGACCTTACTGTCAACCGTAAGTTTGCTAACTCATCCTTCTATACCCTCATTAAGGTCATTTTCAAAAGGACAAACAACAGTCACTCCAAAGCAGATCCTTGCAGTATACCACGAGTAACAAAACTCCAGGATGAACATTCCCCATCAACTACCACCTTCTGTCTGCTTTCAGCTAGCCGATTTGTGATCCAAACGCTAAATCACCCACAATTCCACGTCTCCATATTTTCTGGGAGAAAGTAAAGACTGCAAATGTTTGAGATCAGAGTCGAGAGTGTGGCGCTGGAAACGCACAGCAGGTCAGGCAATATCCGAGGAGCGAGGAGAAAATGAAGACTGCAGATGCTGCAGACCAGAAAACTGATTCCTGATGAAAGGCTTACAAGAGAAACATCAACTTGCATGCATCTTGGACGCTGCCTCATCTGTTCTGCTTTTCCAACACCACACTCTCCATATTTTCTTCAATAGCCTACCATGAGGGACCTTATCAAACGCTTAAATGAAATCCGCATAACTGACTTTACCCTCATCCACCTGTTTGGTCCCCTTCTCAATGAACTCGGTAAGATTTGTGAGGCATGACATACCCTACACAAAACCTTGTTGACTATTCCTAATCAAATGATTCCTTTCTAGATGATAGTAAATCCTATCTCTTATAATCCTTTCCAACACCTTACCCACAACCAAAGTAAGACAGGTATCTAATTACCAGGGTTGTCTCTTCTCCATTTCTTGAGCAAGGGAACAACGTTTGCTGTCCTCCAGTCTTCTGGCACTATTCCTGTAGATAATGGCAATGTAAAAATCCAAACAGATGGTTGTGTAAACTCCTCCCTAGCTTCTCAGAGAATCCTAGGATAAATCCCATCTGGCCCAGGGGACTTATCTATTTTCACACTCTCCAGAACAGCTAACATCAATTACGAACTTCAATCCTGTCCAGTCTAATAGCCTGTATCTCAGTTTTTGGCCTCAACAGCATTTTCTTTTTCCATTGTGAATACTGATTCAAATATTAATTTACAGCCTGTCCTATCTCCTCAGACTCCACACACAACTTAACACTACTGTCCTTGATTGCCATTAATCTTCATTTGTTCATTCTATTATTCATGACGTACTGATAGAAAGGTTGAGGGTTTTCCGCGATCCTACTTGCCAAAGACTTCTCATGCTCTCTCCTGGCTATTCTTAGCTCTTTCTTTAAGACCTTCCAGGCTAACTTATAACTCTCAAGCATCTGAACTGAGCCTTCACGTTTCATCTTAAAATAAGACTCCTTCTTCCTCTTGACAAGAGATTCAACTGCTTCAGTAAACCACAGCAGCCTCACTCGACCACTTCCTCCTTTCCTGACAGGTATAAACGTATCAAGGACACACAGTAGCTGTTGTTTGAAAAAGCTCCACTCTTAAATTGTACCCATCCTCTGCAATTTCCTTCCCCATCCTATGCATCTGAAATCCTTTCCTAATTGCATCAAAATTGCCTTTCCCCCCAGCTATAACTCTTGTCCTGCGGTATACACCTGTCCCTTTCCATTGCTAAGGTAAACATAACTAAATTGTGGTCACTATCAGCAAAGTGTTCACCTACCTCAAAATCTAACACCTGGTCTGGTTCATTACTCAGTACCAAACCCAATGTGGCCTCGGCCCTTGTTGGCCTATCTACATACTGTGTCAGTAAACCATTCTGCACACATTGGACAAAGACTGACCCATATAAAGTAATTGAACTGCAGCATTTCGAGTCAATATTTGGAAAATTAAACTCTTCCATGATAACTACTCTGTTATTTTCGCTCCTATCCAGTATCATCTTTGTTATCCTTTCCTCTACATCTCTGGAACTTTTCAGACGGCAGTAGAGAACTTTCAGAAGAGTGACCTCTCCGTGTTTGTATCTAACCTCTTCCCATACGTCCTCACTAGACGAGTCCTTATCAAGCATCCTTTCTACCAACGTAATGCTGTCTTTGATTTTCAATGGCACCTCACCGTCCCCCACCCCAACCCCACTCCCGCCCCACTGTTAGTACCTTCCGTGTTCTTATTGAAGCATCTAAACCCGGACCCTCCAACGATCAGTCCTGTCCCTGCTCTATCCATTTCTCCAAGTTGTACAACTGCACAATTTGGAAACAGGGAGTGATTGGAGGGATGTTAAAAGAGGGTGAGTTGGATAGATCAGAAGACAGCATGAGGGGTGATAGACAGGAACGGACAGAAAATGGAAGTTTTATTTAGAAATTCTCACGGATGGCAAGGTCTTTATCTATTGCCATACCGTTTGAGCACTGTGCGGATACTGGCTGTGGTCCCAGAGCATTTATCACCAATAATATCACAGAGCTGAGTTGCTGACAGTTAAACAGAGTCCAAAAGGCAAAGTGTTTTCTTTTTTCTCTACAGTGAGAAGGTGATTTAATTTAAATAGACTGGATGAACAGCAGCAGGAACTGAGAATCGTGCTCGATACTGAGATACTGCGCCAGAGAATCTCAATGAGGTGAATCACTGACAGAGGGGAAATCAGCATCTCAGCTGTGGGCCAAAAAATGATTGACAAAGATTACACACCACTTCCGTGGTTTTGTAATGCACATTTCAATTTATGAGGCTCAATATCATGAGTGTATCTTATTTCTTTGTACTACCCATAGTTTAGCACGGACAGAAAATTATTTTGTTCCCGTACTTTGTAAATTTTACTCCTCATTCCTCACTTTAGATGTATCCTTGAATCTGTTCTTCACATGAGTTATAAAGAGTAACATTCCAATGCTGATGACTGGGGAATATTATTGTCCCTCCCTCCAGTCTGAACTGCCATGTCTCACAATTATCTCTGTTTCCTGTCTCCTCCACAATGCCATAATCACACTGTAATTGAAGTCCAGTAAATAACATTTCATCACAGTTCACTAACATCGATAACATCAATAGCACAGGCCTCAGCTGCCTCTCTCTAAACCTGGAATAACAATCTGAACTGTATTCGCCACGTTCAATTCTCTGTTAACATATCCATGCTACGTGTCTGTGACAACGCCACGTTTCTCAGACACGCATTCACCTGAGATCATGAATTATAAAAATTGTCTCAATGTTTAATTGAAATTATGATGCTTGATCTATAGTTCCAGGATGTATGTTTCCATTTATAATCAGAGACACGTGTTTACGTTCTGATAAACTTATGGCACTACTCCTGCATCCAAGACAGATTGAATGGTTACACTCAATTGATCTAACGGCCTCAAGATTTGTTCCATCAGTCACCCTCACATCGCCCATCTAGAAAATGACAGTTTGAATCATTGTTTTGAATTTGAATAAAACAATATTAAATTGAAAGGCGTTGGCTGGAGCTATTTGTTCAGTGACTGTGATTGATGTCTGTCTCCGTGGATCCGAGATGTGTCACTGGAGGGTTTGCCTCTTCTATTAATTAAGGACTCGGTTCAATGTGTTATCCCAGTATGGGCAGGAGCATCAATGACTGGACGAACAGGGATCAGTAGCTCGAGAGACAGGGGGAGGAGAGATAAGAATCTGAGAACATTAGACTGGGATGTTCCATTAATATTACAACAGACAGGAGTTTATCCTTGGGTCTTTTCTCCCTTTCTCAGCCTAGGATATCATTAGCCTCACGGATCGAATATATCCTTTGGATTATTCAAGGTGGTTACTATCCCATCCTCGCTATAGTTGGTGTTCCTGTTAAGTCATTCCATCTGACCATTAAGCTGAGTTGTACTGAATTGCTGTTCATATTCAAATTTTAAAATTTGCAAGTCATCATTTTCAGGTCCAGTCAAACATTTTATTCCTTACTGATTATAACTAGCAAATTACTATTCACAGCTTACTCAACAATACACGAGGAGAAACCAGACTGTTCCTAATCTCCATTATCTTTTTTCTTCATTCATATTTACATTTACACTTATTCTCCCCACTCACCAATCCTGCCCAAGACCACTATCAGGATATTTCAGTCACCTTCTCAGCCTCAATGCTGCTGCTGCTGAATAATCCATCGTTTGTGCCTTTGGTAAATTCAGATATAACCGTTTCAAGTCCCTTCTAACTATGCTTACGTCACTTGAGCTGGTTAATTTGTCCTCTCCACAGAATCTGTCAGATGGACAGACAGTGCATGGTGGTCAAGTCATATACTCATAATCAAGCGGCACAGAATAATAATCTTTTGGTGTCTCATGAAAGAAGTTGATGGAATGAAAATGAAATCATCACCACTAGTTTTAAACAGGAGCATATCTGTTTGCCTCATGTCCTTTAGAGAAGGCAATGGGTTATCCTTTCATGTTCAGGTCTCTGTGTGACTGCAAACCCACAGCAATGTGGTTTGCTCTTTATTATCCTGTGCAACAGCTGAATCAGCCACTCGGTTCAAGATCAGCATAACATGCTGGCCTGACCAGGGCTGCACACATCCCGTGAGGGAAGAACAAAAGGAAAGATAGCTCCCTTTCTCTGCCTGATTTCCATTTTCCTGCAAGTCATTTCCATTCAGGTAGGTGACCATTCCCTGTTTCAAGTGAATTCTTTCTGATTGAGTCTCCCTCTGAACGTGATATACATCTCCATCGACATCTCTGGTGATGACTGACGCACAGATGTAAGAAACTTCAAAATTCCACATCATTCGCAGTGCAGAGAGAAGGCGTGGCTTTTTATACCACAGGAAAGAAGCTGAGACAGCTAAGTGAGGGAACAGAATTGTCGTGATCAACCTTAGAGTGTTGTTGAGATAGTATTTGGAGTATTGTGCACAGATTTTCTCTCCTTTATAAGGAATAATCCTCTTGGCAGAAACAGTATAAAGGAGTTTTACCAGACTAATTATTGGGATGATTGTACCGTCGGGAGTGCATGAGGATCTGTAGCGCTTTGAAGAATAAGAGGTGATTGCATTGAAACTTAAGGTGATGGACAGTCACTCATTATATTCCAAAAAGAACTAATACGGTGATAAATTCCATGTTTTTTTTAAACTTGGTTTACATAATTCTCAATGGCTTAAAAGACTCTGAGAATGTCCCTCTCAGTCCACGCCACTCCCCATTTCGATAAACTCTTCCAACATTAATCCAGTGCATTTGGTGTGTGATCATACATAGAACTTCACGTTATCCTCCATCGCGACAGGAGCCACAACACCTTCATTCTAAAACAGTTAACTGTCCCCACCAGCTTCTGACACCCACGAAGAACATGGGTCTGTCTTCTTGGAGATGGAAGATGCCTCCTTGAGGCTTGGCACAAAACATTTGATTCCTTCCTCATTGCCAGAAAAACACGTTAAAGTATCCTTTGTTCCACAGGCAATGGAGCCACGAGGAGCATTGCGAGCAGTCTATGAGTGCAGTCTCTGCTCCGTTCGTTTTCCAGGTTGGAGAATCAATGACACCCTCCTATTCCTGTATACGTGTCTCGAGGGGTGAATGGTCTCCTCCTGGTTCCATAGAACAGGTTTAGGGGTCTTACTGAAATCTGCCTGTTCCTGTTTAACCGCTCAATGTACTGACCAGACGCCTCCTCTTCCTGTGGAACAGGCAGAAGGATTGAATGGGTTGTCCCTCTTCTTGTTCAGTCATTTCGATGGGCTGAATAGTTTCCACATATCCGGGTGTAACCAGCTTGAGGTGCTGAATGAGTTTCTCTTTTAATTGTGGAAATGTGCAGTGCCTGGCCGTTCTGTTACATCAATGTTACCGACACTTTAACAGCACAAATGTGAATGTTGTTTGGGTCTTGCTGAATATGGACACATACCAGTTCAGGAGCTGAGTGGGGACAAAATGTTCTGAATATTGTGTGATCTTCAGTGATCACTCCACTTCTGATCTTGGGATAGATAATGGGTGACGGGAATGGAGGCACATAGACGTTGACGAAGGAGCTGAAGATGTTTGTGCTGAGGAAGTTACTTTGAGGATCTCTTGAAGTGATGTCCTGGGACTGAGAGGATTGTCAGCCAACGACCACAAACATCTTCCGTTGTGCTCTGAAAGACCCCAACCAGTGAGGACGTTAGACCTGATTCTCATTTAGCTCAGATAAGTAGGTGGTCTTGATGACATCCTCAGTCAACTACTGCCTTGATATCAAGGCCATTCACTCTTTCCTGAGCCCCTGTGTTCACCACTTGTTCACATCAACAGGGTGACGGTGTATGTGTAGAGAGTGTCTTCCTCTCACAATCAATGTCAGGAATTATCTGGACTAGAAAGTTAGGGGAGCTACATCACTGAAAGTATTTAATGGGGTGGTACATGAATCTTTGACCTGTCAGAGAGCTGAGGAGTTTGAATAACTGGGCATTAAGGAGGAGTTAATGCGAACAGTAGATTAGCTATGATCGTATACAATGGCTTGACCATCCGAATTACCTATTCCTGTTCCTTATGTTTTCATTTTCTGTAATTTCAAAGTAAATGGCTGTAATTTTCCTTAATGTACTGTTATTGCATGTTGCAATCAGAGAGAGCAAAGCACTTTTGAGTCATCTCTGAGTGAGGCTCTTCCATGCACTATGATCTGATTAAGGTCTCAGCACTTTTCTGTCAGTGTACCATTTTCCTACATTCATTTGTCTTTCAAATGTCTTACATAGACAATTTTGAACAAATGGAAATATCCAGGAAATATCACAGTCTTCTGTGGAAGGGAATTCACACCTTGACAACCCTATGAGAATCTCTTGTTCGTGTTCTGACCAGTGTTGGAGGGTCACACATGTCTTTTCCCACTCCTCTATTGGTGAAAGCAAATTTTAAATGTAACCAGTTGAGTGCTGTGTCCAAAGATATAGGTATTGGACTGGGTAATTTTTCTTCAAAAATCTGAAACACAGAAAGTTGAACTGTGAACAAATGGTAAAATGATAGTGTCCCAAATGTTTTTCTCTGACTTTCAACTTATTCTGCTCACACAAATGTCTGGGAATGCGGATTTCTTCCCGGAACAGTTGGATTTGTCTGAATTCCCTTTGCTTCGAGCTGTACAGAGATTCTTATGAATCCTCATCAGGAATCCTCCACGAGTGGTAAAGATGACTCAGGAGTTTTCTGCTCTCACGCCTTGTTTTCAGGCAGAAGTAAGTTAGAGAGAGAGAGACCAATTGGCTGCTGCTTCTGAAGCAAATAATATTTTTCTCCGTCTTTGTATGGAAAAATACAAGAATGTCAACTGAACACCAAACTGGACCATGTGCGCTCTCCATGTACATTCTCTGGAATGGATGATAATAGACTTTATGCTGTATGCAGCATCATTGCTGTTGTTGTGCACAATTTTTGTTCATTAGTAAAAGAAAATAATGTCCGCAACGACCACCGCACCAACCTCCATGTACAGCATATGATCCGCCGCCATTTCCGCCACCTCCAAACGGACCCCACCACCAGGGATATATTTCCCTCTCCTCCCCTATCAGCGTCCCTACAAAGAAAGTAATGTGCCCGTTTGATGATTTGATGAGATGTTTATATACATCTGCGTAATTTTTAAAAAATGGGTTGATATCTTCATAGTATTTGTGTTAATACCAATGCATCTAATTCAAAAAATTATTATCTAGCTTTAGTCTTCTTAACAAGGGAAAATGTGTATCCAGCTGAAAAACTTCTCTGAAAATCGTGGTTTAATAAGATTTCTCATCTAAGATCAAAACAGATAATCCCTGATAACAAAAGGCCTTCATTTCAGGAATGAGTAAAGGGAAACATCTTTGAACATTTTTGAAAGGAATTGTATCCGGTTGTATTTTTAGTTTAGAGGATCAGAACTTCACCCAGAGTATCTGATGTCGTCTCAGCAATGCCCTGTACAGATACAGTGAAATATTCCGAATTAAACCCAATACCCGTTGCTAAAAACAGCATCATTCCACTTACCTTCCGAATCACTTGCTGCATCTGCAGACAGACATCGTATCAGTCATGTCACAAGAATATGAAAAACATCTGCATCAAAGTGTTCTGCAATCTCTCTGCATTTAAATTGCTCCCGACTGCAATAAACAACTCACATTATATTATTTCTGCTGAGGGTATGCTCACTAACCTTCCCTGTCTACATCATAACGCAGATTCACTCCCTCCATTTGAAGATCTTTTGAATGATCATTTTGGTGTACGAGATAGTTCAGCTTTGATCCATTCAGTCCCTTCATCCAGATATTTTACATAGATTATTGATCATTGATGACCCTACAGTGATCTCTGAGTCAAAACTAGTTACAGTTTTGTTTAAAAAATCATATATCTCTATGATATCCTGTTATTGACAGCATCCCTGTTCCTGTGCAGCAGTTCAGTCTGGTTGAATGGCCTCGTCCTGGGCTGTGTAATGTACTCAACGAGCTGAATTACTTCATCCTATATTCCTGAGAAATTCTTTGGAGGGGCAGAATGGTCTCCTCCCGTCTCATTGTAACGATCCATTCAGGCTGAATGGGATGGTCCTCTACCCTGTAATCGCACTCTGTGGTGGATTGAGGGAACAACACATGGGGTATGGTCAGCAGTATATCTCTGTAACGTCCGGGAGCGTGGATTGAGGGAACAACAGATTGGAAAGTGGCAGCAGTTGGCCATTTAGCGGCACCATCCAGAATGCTCATGGCTGATCCGAGTGTGTCTGACCATCCGTCTCCTGTCTGTTCCCAATAAACATTGTGTCTCCTGCCCGGCAAAGATCAGTCAAGCTCAAACTAAAATACCTAAATTAACCGAGTCTTCACTGCTCCCTGAGGATGAGGGCACCACAGACAGCACAACATTAAAGGGAAAGGGACAACCTTCTTTCATTGTAGGACACAGTTTTTTTTAAAAACCGTGTTAACCTCATATCAAATCACTGCCCCTTTTCGGATAAAGTGGTACAATAATTAGGAATAGACATTAACCATTCTGCCCTCCAATCTTTTCCCACGTTTTCACTGACTGTTTCCAATCAAATATGTTGCTGCTGCTGTCTCAGGAAGAGATTAACTGATAGCATAACACCATACGGGCATTAAGAAAAGGAGCAGAATTAGACCATTTGGTTCATCGAGTCTGATATACCATTCAGTCATTTCTAATATGTTCCTTAACATCATTCTCCTACCTTCTCCCTAGAATCCTTGATCTCCTTATAAATCAAAAACTTATTTATTTAAGTCTTAATGACACTCACGTCTGTGTCTTAATGTGTATTTATGTGTGTGTGTGTCCATGTGCTTGTTAATTTTGTATTTGTGTGACTATGCCTGCCTGTCTTTGTATCAGCCTGTGTGTTTCTATCTGTGTTTGTGTCCATTTGTGTGTGACTGTTTATGTCTTTGTGTGCTTCTCCGTGTGTGCATGCTTATCTCCTTGTATGCATTGTGCATGTTAGTATATTGGGGGTATTTACCAATACATCTGTGTATTTCAATGCCTGCATCTCTGTGCAATGGGGTATCTGTTCTTCTGCGAGTGAGACAGATGAGGTTGGAAATGGCAGTAGGTTTGAATTGAGAATTGCTCTTTACTGAACACTGCTCCTTATTCGGTTAGTGGGACGTGGATGTTTCAGAATCTCCACACAAGGCCTCCTGGTGCTCTCCGGAGCTCTCCAGGATCCTCTCCACATATCAGGATAGGGGGATGAGGGAACGGATATCCGGCCCTCCACCACCCGGGTTGGCCCTATCTGTCCTATTTCAGACTGTTTCTCCTGGAATGGGAGAAAGGGAGGGAATGAGTGAGGGTGGGAGTGGATGGCCCTTTTGTTAGTGCTGGACTAGGTGCGGTGTGACATGGTGAGATGGCCGGAGGGAGTCTGTTCATAGTGTTGTATCCATATAGTGCTATTAGTGTACGGGGCTCTTGCATCAGGGACAGAAAATGTGGGGGAGGGAAGGTGCTGAATGCAACAGTGAGAGTGGTCGTGCTTGAGCCTTACCTGGAGATAGAGTGTGAGCCTTGGTCAAGGATAGGTGCTGTAAGAGACAGACAGTGAATGTGAGGGAGCAGTGAGAATATCCGGTGACACTTATCCTGACTGAGCGGGGTGGATATTGATGCTTGTCCTGTATTGCCGGACATGACTTCACATAATCTCAGCATCCCCGAATGTCTTATTCAAGTCTATCACTAATAATGAGACAGGCTCTGTCCCTCAGATTCCACAGAATCAGTTTGGGTGGGTCTTACAAATAGCAAGGAGAAACAAACTTGATGTGTTATATATCTGAAACAAAACTGACGCGCAAATATTTTACATCATATGCTCTGGAATTTAAATATGCAACTATATGCAAAGGGAAGCTATGACATACTGATATTATCGTTGGGCTCTTAACCCAGAGACCCAGGTAATGTTCTGGGGACATGGTCTCAAATCCTGCCATGGCAGATTGTGAAATTTGAGTTCAATAAGTATCTGGCATCAAGGGTTTATGATGATCAGGAATCCATTCCTGATTGTTGGAAAAACTCATCTGGTTCACTAATGTTCTTTCGGGAAGGAAACGGCTGTTCTTATCTGGTCTGGCCTGCATGGCACTCCAGATCCAAGGCAATGCTGTTGACTCATAACTGCCGTCTGGTATGGCCAGTAAATGCTAGGTATCCAGCTAAGCCCTCATCCTGTGAATGAGTCACAAATACTCGTGGGTTCTGCAGTAATAATGGATGGTGTCAAGTTGCATCGAAACTGAGTTGACTAAGTGACTGCTAATGTTGTGAAAAATAAATTCCATAAGTGTATATCAGATAGGTTGGAGAGTATGTTGTGAACCAAACTAGAGAGCAGATCATTTCGGATTTGGTGTTGTGTGATACTGATTAAGGATGATCAGCCATGATCATATTGAATGGTGGTGCAAGCTCGAAGGCCAGAATGACGTACTCCTGCACCTATTGTCTATTGTCTCTTGTCTATTGTGTGATCGGAAGGACTAATTACTAACTTTGCTCTGAAGCAGCTTTGGAGGAATAGTGACATTAATATGTTGTATTTTACACGGCGTCTGCATTCAATGTGGAATGTTTGAACATTCTGGTCAAACATCATGGAAGCCCAGAGGTTAGAGTGTCAAGTTCGCTCCAGTGAATTGGGAAAATACAATATAACATTCAGTAGGAGAACAATGGTTGTTAGACCCATATAGTCTTATAGCACGGCGACAGGCCATTCGGCCCAAACTGGTCCATTCCGAACAAAATGTCCATTCACACTAACCTCATTTCCCTGCCATTTCCCTGTATCCTTCTAATCCTTTTCTGCCTGTGTATTTGTCCAACTGTATTTTAAATTTTGTGAATGTACCCGTCTCAAACACTTCTGCTGGCAGCTCATCCCATATGCATGCCACACTGTGTTTAAAAGAAATTGCCCCTCAGGTTCCCTTTTACTCTTTCCCCTCTGACGTTAAATTGATGCCCTCTAGACCGTGATTGCCCAATCCTAGGGAAAAAAAGACTGAGTGAATCGATGCCACCCATGAACTTATACACTACTATCAGATCCCCCTCAGCCTCATGCATTCTAAAGTTAAAAAATCCTAGCTTGTTCAACCTCTCCCTATAACTTAGACCATTGAGTCTTGGCAACATCCTTGTAAATTTCTTCTGCACTCTTTCCAGTTTAATAATATCCTTCCTCGAGCAAAGTGAACAAAACTGAACATGATGCTACAAGTGTGGAATCACCAACATCTTGTATAACTGCAACATTACTCCCTAATTTCGACACTCAGTGCTCTAACTGATGAAGGCCAGTGAGTCAAAAGCCTTTTTCAGTGTCTTGTCTACCCGGGACTCCACTTACAGAGAACTGTGCACCTGAATTCCAACGTCACTCTGTTCCACTGCAATCCTTCAGGCCCTGGCAGTCACCATGAAACTCCTGCCTTGATTTGATTTTCTAAAATGCAAGAACTTACACTTATCTGAATTAAATTCCATTTGCCATTTCTCGGCCCAATTCTCCACCTGATCAAGGTACTGCTATAATTTCTGAAATTTCTGATAACCTTCCTCACTGTCCACCTTGAAACTTACAAATCATGCCTGTGCATTCTCATCTAAATCAAAAATATATGTAATATATGAATATATGGTCGCAGCACCGACCCCTGAGGCATTGCACTCATCACAGGCCTCCAGTCCGACAAGCATCCTTCCATGATTACGCTCTTCCTCCTATCATCAATCCAATTTTCGACCTAATTTGCCAGCTCCCCCTCAATTCCATATGATCTAACCTTCCAGAGAAGCGTACCATGGGGAACCTTATTGAAGGCTTTACTGCAATCCATATAGACTATATATACAACCATGCCCTTACCAAAGTTACTGGTCACTTCATCAAAGCACTCTAGCAAATGTATGAGCCATAATCCCCCATTCACAAGGCCCTGTCTTTCCAAATGCATGTATATCTTCTCCCTCAGAATCTCCTCAAGTAACTTACCTGCTACAGATTTTAGGTTTACTGGTCTATAGTTCCCCGGTTTTTTTTCATTGTAGCCCTTCTTGAATAAGGGCACAGCATTCACTCCCTTCCAATCCTCCAGGATTTCACCCGTTGGCTACCGATGATGCAGAAGTACCATCCACGGCCCCCGCAATTTCTTTCCTGTCCTCCTGCAGTGTTCCTGAATATATATGGTCAGTACCAGGAGATTTATAGAAATACTACAAAGTCTGAAAAATATCTGTATTTATTTCAGGTAAAACACCCAAGAGTGAGAAAGTGGGTTAACAATGATTAGCATAATAAATTAAGATTATATTAATCACAGGAAGTGACTTCTGAAGAATTCCACACATTGTGGAATCCTGAGAATTCTCAGAAATTTACGATCCAGAAAAGCAGGGCCATGAAACGGGTAAGGAAATCAAAAAGGGCACATGCATGCAAAAACAGGAACACAGAGACTGCATAAATCTATGGTCTATATTTCAAAGGAAAGAGAGAAGCATAGTCAAATGTGGAAATCTGCAATCAGGAGAGACGAGCTTATTATAGATAACAGGGAAATGGCCAAGCAAATAACCAGTTAGCTCGCATCTGTCTTCATGGAGGAAGATACAGAAAAGCACCCAGAATTACAACGTAATTATATAGGACGTATGGATCAAAAGACAAAAAATCAATTCATATCAGTAACAAGGCTCTACTTGAACATGCAGCTGGATTGAGCATTGCTAACCTTGACAAACCAGATGTCGTTCATACCAAAATCTTCAGAAATAAACCACTAATAGAAGTATTAGTTGCACTGTCGATGACTGTGTTCTATTACCCAGTGCATTCTGCATCGTCTGGAAGCCGTTGCAGATAAATGGACATTAGTAAACGTGATCCAAGCACGACAGATGAACGGTAGTGATTCAAGCATCTACAAAGGAAAGAAGAGATAGTGTGGAGAACTGCAGACCAATTAACTTGATATTTGTGGGGATACTGTTGGATTCTATTATATAGGATGTGATATTCGTTATTTATAAATTAACAGCAACATTGGAGAGAATCAGTCTGTATTTCTGAAAGGGAGATCATACTTGACAAGCTTTGGAATTGTTTGAAGTTGATTCTTACAGCATCGATAATGGGGAACCAGTACAATCGGCATATTTTAGATTATCAGAAGGCTTTCTGTAAGAACTCACACAATGAGTTCATAAATGCAATGAATGTGAAGGGTGTTTGGAGGAATATATGCAAGTGGTAAGTTAAAGTTTGGATTGCTTTGCTTTAAGGGAGTCAGAACATAGATGTAAAGACATTTTGAAGCAGTTTAACAGCGTGTTGGTGAGTACTGTACCTGGAATATTGAGGACAGTTTTGGTCACCAAATCTGAGAAAGAATATACCGACCACAGAGGAAGTTCAATGGACATTCTCCAGATTAATCCCTCAATTGATGAGATTGCGTGATAATGAAACTCCGCCTGTGTTCTCTAGAGTTTCAAAGAATTAGAGATGGGTCACTGTGAAATGAATAAAATTCACAAAACACGTGACAAGTTGGAAATTAACAGGATGTTTCTTCGGCTGCCTAATCCACATACAAGGGAAATAATGGCAGGATAAAGGACAGACCATTTAAGATTGCAATAAGGAGGAAATTCTGCACGCGTAGGGGACTAACTCACACAGGGGCATGGAAACCTGCTGGCAGGGCAAGATTAGGGAGAATTCCCAGATATTCTACAAGTGTGTCCAGCGGAACAAAATAACCAGGGAACAGGTAGGTCTCATTAGTGACTTGCCAAATTGCATCCAAATGAAGTTTAGTGGTAGGAGACACAAGGTGGTGGTTGACTGCTTGTGTGACTGGAGGCCAGTGTCCAATGGTATACCACAGGGATCAGTGCTGTATCTCTTATTGTTTGTGATTCCGAGGTGCTGGTGTTGGGCTGGGTGGACAATGCTGTGAATCTCATAACACCAGGTTAAAATACAACAGGTTTATTCAGCGGCACTACCTTTCGAAGTGCTGCTTCTTCACCAAAGCGCACAATCACCTGATGAAGAAGTAGCGCTTCGAAAGCTAGTGCCTCCGATCAAACCTGTTGGACTCTCACCTGATGTTGTGTGATTTTCCACTTTAATATTTGTGGTACTCATAAATGATGTCGCTGTGAATATGGACGAGGGGTGAGGAGTGTGAGAAGTAAGTTTGTGTTTGATACGCAGATTGGCTGTTGGCTGGCATTGAGGAGGAAGGTCTTAAGTTAGGGGAAGATACAGATGGAATGGTCATCTGGAAAGATCAATGGCAGATGGAATGTAACCCTGATAAATATGAGGTGATACACTTTGGGAGAAGGAACCAGACAGGAGAGGACTCAATGAATGGCAGCACACTAGGAAGGTCAGAGGGTGCTTCCCCACACACCCCTGAATGCGAGTGGACAGGTTCATACACAATTTGGAAAAGTATAAGGGACTGTAAACATTAAGGCGCAGATTATAAGAGCTATGCGGAACTTCGTTGAGGCCAAGATGGAATACTGTGTATAGTTCCGGGGACCATATTACAGGAAGGATTTGACTGCATGGGAGGGTTTGCAGAGTGGATTCACCAGAATGTTCCCTGGGATGGAGCATATCAGCTATGGAGAGAGGCTGGATAAGCTTGAGTTGTTTAGTCTGGAGGAGAGAAGGCTGAGGGGGACGTGATTCTGAAGGATAGGATTACGAGGAGCATGGACAGAGTGGATGGACAGCAGTTGTTCCTTTTAGTCAAGGGGGCACACTTTTAAAGTGAAGGGTTTGCGGTTTAGTGAGGATTTGAGGATTGCTTTTCAGCCAGTGTGGATTGGGGTCTGAAGTACACTTCTTGAGAGGGGAGATATCATGGCAAAGTCAAAACTATTAGAAAATACATGGTCGTGCACTTGAAATGCCTTAAGATACACGGCTAGGCGTATTGTGTCGGAAAGTGGGCCTTATGTAGACCATGCTGTATTTCTGATAGTACAGAGTCTTTGCTTCTGTGATTGTATGGCTGTAGAAGGCCTTTAAAATAGGATTTGATAGGTTTCTGAAGAATATCTTAACAAAGTTTATAAGACAGAAATTGTTATATTTTCGGAAAATATGTTAATGGCAAAATTAAGAGAAAGAAATGTGCAGCTTTCTTACAGTTTGATGTCAGATAATTGAGGACCGGGTAATGGTAGAACAATGGAACAAAAGTTTCAGTTATGCCTTTACAGAGGAAAACAAAATAAAAAAGAAAACTTCCTCGGGATCTTTAGTCTGGTTAGAAAAAGGGAATAGAATGAAATTAGCAACTAAACAGTTTAGAGAAAGTATCGGAATGAAATTAATGTACATCGACAAAGTCAACAGAGATTTATGAAATGGGAATCATATTTGAGAAAGTGGCTTTTAGCAACATTATGGAGAAGGTATCAATGTAATACGCAGGGAATCTCAGAAAGATTTTTGATAAAGCCCCAAGCCTATTGTGCGAATTGGAATCCTGAGGGACTGGGTCTAACGGATGGTCATGGGTTTAGAATGGGAGAGCCGGCAGGAAACACACCGCAGGAATAAAACAACATTTTTTTAAAAATGGAAGGCTCGGAGGATATAGCAAGGATCGTGTCTTGGGCCCCAGCTATTAACAATACACATCATATATTTGGTTGACGGGCTCAAATGCAATATTCCCAAGTCTGCTGACAGCACTAAACGATGTCAGATTGTGAGTTGTGAGGAAGTTGTAATAAAGCTCCAAAGTGACTGAGACAAGTGAAATTACTGGGAAAATACGTGGCAGATGGAGAGTAATGGCAGAGATGAGATGTTGTGTACTTTGATGGGAACAATAGAATGGCAGCCTCTCATTTGAAAAGGGAATGTTTGAAACGTGTTGTTATATAAAGGAACTTAAGCTGCATTTTTGTTTATTTCCGTGCAGCCCTCTGAGTACATGTGACAGTGAGTCTGAAGCCAGAAGTCAATACTGGGAATGTCATTGACACGCTGACCAGTGTATACAGACCCAGCAAGTGGGGAGCTGTAACATTGAAAAGAATCTGGATCACCTTGTACACCAGTCACTAAAGCAAGATTGTAGGAGCAGTAAGCATTTAGACAGATAAATGATGTATTCACCTTCATTTCTGGGGAATTGAGTGCAGGAGTAAGAGTATCCTACTGCAGCTGTACAGGGCCTTGGTGAGACCCCATCTCAAACTTTGTACAGTATTGTGTGCAGTTTTGGTCTCCTTACCCAATAAAGGACAAACTTGACATTGAGGGAGAGCAGGGAAGGATGACCAGACTGATCTCTGGGATGACAGGCTTGTTGTGGGAGCAGAGGTTTGGGCGACTGGACCTGAATTCCATGGGATTTAGGAAAATGAGTGGTGATCAGGGTGAAATATATAAAACTCTGACAGGGCGAGACAGATTGGAAGTTGGCTTGGACGCCTGAAACAAGGGGCCACAGCATTAAGTACAGACAGGCCACTTTGCATTGAGATGGGAATATATGTCTTCACTCAGAGACTGGCGAACCAGGAGTACTCTCTCCCAGCTCGGGCTGTGGAAACCTAGGCACTGAATATAAATAAGGATTTCTGGAAATTAAAAGGATAGCGGAGTATCGTGTGAAGATAGAAGATCAGCTATCAATCCAGGTTGTTCTCCAATAATTCAGTAGCTGTGTTCCTGTGCAACACCGTGTTGTGCAAAATCGTGCAATATTAATAATGGGGTCTATGGGAAAAAAGAGGGTAAGGGGAGAACCCCTAAAAATATTAGTAAAGCCAAAAATTTAATTTAGTCTAACACACATACTAGCACAGTCTAAATAAATCTTACGTCCCATATTGTAATAAAACAGTGCTGTAAATGTAACACTTTCAAAATGCAGGTCACTGACTACAGCAGTGTACCTTTCACCACACTCTTCACCAGAATGTGCATGGGGCTGACTGACCACGTGATGCCGATGGCGAAACTCCAGATCTCCTCAAGAATCTCTCCACAATTTGAAATAAAGTTCTTTCTAAGTGGATAGTACAATTCCCCGTTTCAGGCTCAGTTTCAAGGCTTCCAGAGCGGATTTCATTCCTGTTTTAGCTGAACACATTGATTGTACATTTTGCAGACACTGGATCCTGAGGTTGGGTTTTGCTGTTCAGTTGGTTCCCGGCAAGGAATTGTGTCACAATGAACGGGAGTTCACTTTATGGAAAAAGTGCATTGCAAACAAATTGTATTTAATCAACACGTGTTATCTGAGAATTGCCTGTATATTGAATGGAGGAGCAAAATTGATGGGCTGAAGGGACTACAGCAGTTCTCATTTTATATTTCACAACGTTTAAACATATTAATGGATATGAATATTGTGTGGGTAAAACTGCATTAAGGAGATGTTCGACCATTAACTTGCACAGAGAAAGCTCGATGTGTTGTGTGATGTACTCATTTCCCGAAGTTCCTGCACAGTTTGTGGGAAAGCTCAGTAAGTGTTGTCACAAACCGTCAGACGTTAGGAAGGAGGTCTCTGCAGGGTCAACAGGACTATGTTTTCCGTTCCCTTTTCCGACACCAAAGTTGGAGCCAGGTGTTCTCTCCGGGTATATCCTTTAAGAGTTCGGAGCAGTTGATACAACTGAGTGCCTTGCTTGGCCGTTTCAGGGACTACTGAAGAGTTTATCACATGTCTGTGCATCTGGAGTCACTTTTAGGGCAGACCAGGAAAACACGGGAGATTCACTTCCTGAAAGTACATTGGGGAAGGAAATCGATGTTTACAATCAACATTGGAGACAAGATCACTATTACTGACACCAGATTTTAGATCTTGATATGTTAATAATTGTTTTTATCTTCCACCAGCTGCCCAAGCATTATCCTGGTCTGTATTAGTAATCCAATGAAAATTCCACAACAGCACCATCTCCACATGGAGACCTATCTGAAACCACACTTAGCAGGTTATTTCTGTGCTACTTGACAGCTCTGTCGTATAGAACTCCCACCAATTTGACTGTCGTGATGGGACTGATGGGGTGGTAATTGTTCAGATTGTATTTATTCCCTTCTTAGGAAACTGGACATAGCTGAGTAATTTTCCACATTGCCAGGGAGATGTCAGAGTTGGAGTTGGAATGAAACAGCTTCCCCAGTGACACTGCTTATTGTGCAGCACAAGTCTTCAGTCCCATTGCAGGAATGGGGTCAGGGCCCATTGTCTTTGTTGTATCTACTGTGTTCAGCGGTTTCTTCATGTCACGTGCAGCGGATCGAAATGGTTGAAGACTGCTGTCTGTGATTCTGTGGGCATTATGATACGGTAAGTTGGAACATCCACTCAACACGTCTGGCTGAGGACAGTGCAGACACCACATACTTGACATTTACACTGATGTACAGGACTGTTCCATTATTTAGGATGAGGATATTTGTGGAGTCCTCTCCTCCAGTACGTTGTTTAATGGTCCAACGACATTTATGCTTGGATTTGGCAGGATGACAGTGCTTCGGTCTGATTTGTTACTCGTGGTATAATTTCTGCCTCTGTACAAGATGTTAGTTCTGCTGTTCCGAGAGTAACCAACCAATTGCGGTAGCTTTAATGGGTTGTCATCAGGTAAAGGTACACATGGTACTGACCCTGGCATGTTCACCCACACTCGTCACTGAACTATAGATCGGCTTGAGGGTAATGGTGGACTGAGGGATTATCCTGAGGGAAAGGTTACAGATTGTCATTGAATACAATTCTGCTTCTGCTGTTGCTGCTGTGACCTACAGCATCAGATGATAACCCAGTTTAATCTGCAATATCTACAATTCAATTCTACTGACTGTCCCCCAGTTCACACTGAGACCCATTCACCCAACAGCCCTGTATTCAGTGACCTACTCTGGTTACTGATGCGGTAACACTTCCATTTTCATATTCTCATTCTGCTGAAATTCTTTCCTTGGTGTCACGCCTCCAATTTGTTACTTTAACTCAATCAATTTAAGGTACGAATCTAAATCTTTTCCTTTCAGTAATGCCATCTTCTGTATTTGAAGTGAATGTGTTTCCTTCTGTTTTTCTCCCTGACCATAATTCAGAGCACTGCAGTGTCAGTGATGCCAGCCTTATGCAGTTTCAAAGTCAAGGAACTTGTCACCATGCGTTATCGTTCAGTTCCCAGTGTACAATGCTTCATGTTCGACAGGATGTTTGGGCATCTTTGACATTCGTCGTTGGAAATTGTTCAAAAACAGAAATTGCTGAAGATGTTGCAGCATCGTCTGGAGTGAATGCAGATATACACTTGCAGGTCCATTGAACCTTCTACAAAGCTCTCTGTTTCTCCAGCAATTTTTGGTATTTTTATTTCCAGTAACGATCGTTATTTTTTAATTGAAAATTTGTTCTTTTCCCCTATTCATTTCTGAAGAAACTCAGCAGGTCTGTCAGCATCTGCAGAGACAGGGAAACAGAATTAGTGTTTTAAGTCTAGTGTGATACTTCTTCAGAACTCAAAATGATTGGAAAATGTGCTTTAAATTCCTAGCCAGAGTTGGGGAATGGGTGACAGGGGAAAGAGGGTGTGGCAAAAGATAAAAGAAGATTCTGTGAAACGGGTTTAAATTAAGATGCGATGGGGAAATGGGTTCTCTCTATTGAGTGCAAGATAAGGAAGACACAAGCACAGAAGATCATTGGGAGGCCAGAAGGGGGAATGTTGACTATATGGTATTATATAGATCTGGCCATAGTTACGTTTTCATTGTCGAATTATCACCCCCATTAGACAAATAAATTCAGGTGCGTGACTTGTTATTGGCACTAAATAAGCATTTCATGCTGCCTCAGTATTGTAATATGGAGAAAAACATATAATAGTAAGAAATTTTGGTTGTGTATTGTATTACTGTCATGTTTAATATAGTTTCAAATTTGCAGCACTTGTCTTTAAATGCTTGTTCTTGAAGTTAGTATCAGATGGAGTGTAGAAGGTTGTGGGCTGACATTATAGAAGTTTATGAAATCATGAGAGGTACGCATCGGGTGAATAGCCAAGGGCTTTTCCACAGGAGGGGAGAGTTCAACCATAGGAGGCATAGGTTTAAGGTGAAAGGGGGAAGATTTAAAAGGGACGCAGGGGCAGTGTTTTTATACAGAGTGGTACGGGTATAGAATGAGCTTCCAGAGGAAGAGTGGTAGATGCCAATATAGCTATAACATTTAAAACGCATTTGGACAAACATACGAATGGGAAACATTTAGAGGCCTATGGGCCAAATGAAAGAAGATATGGCTAGTTTCGTTTGGAAAACCTGGCCAGCATGGACATTAAGAAAAGCTTCACGCAGTGTCAGTGAGGGTTTGTGAAAGGGAAATTATATTTTGTCCTGTAAGATCATGCAAAGATTTATAGAGATGCCTGGAAATATAACAAGTGGACTTGATAAAGGGGATCTGGTAGACAAGAGGCTTTTCAGAGATTTTCCGCAGGGTATTACAAAATAAAAGATCTTACTCAAGCCGGAAGCTCGTAGGATGACGGATAATGTATTAACATGCGATGATGACTGGTTAACACATAGAAATCGGTGAGTCAGGATTAATGGATCTTTATGATAAAGGTGTATCTGCTGGATCACCACACATATCAGTCCGATGGCATCAGTTATTGCAATCTATACTGACAGCCTGAAGGATGGAGCTGAGTGCAATATACATCCGAGTTTGTGAAAGACACTGAGAACCAAAAGGCTGGCTGTTATTTAATGGAGAGGACTTCCAGAAAAGGAGGAGTACAAAGTGATTGGAGTCTTCCTGAGTATGAAGCATAACGTCAGCATGCTGATGCAGCAAGTAATGCGGTTGGATCATTAACCAGCTTCCAGAGATGAAAGGGTTGAGTTATTCAGAATCTCTATAATGGTGAGGTGATTATTCATTGGAGTTTAAATGAATGAAGAGGGATACTGCTGAAATATATAAGATACAGAGCGGGCTTGAGAAGATAGATGTTGAGAAGTTGCTCCCATTCCTGGGCAGAATGCCGAACTCGAGGATAAAGATACCGAATAATGAACATCGATTTCAATCTGAAATGCAAAGTGATGTCTTCTCTCAGGAGGTAGTGAATATCTGGAATTCCCTAACCCAGAGAAATGTGGAGAGATACAGGAATCGGCAAGAAAGTGGAGTTGAGCCCTGGAGTAGATCAGCCATGTTCTTATTTTATGACAGGGCTAGCTTGAGGGGGCGAATGACCTACTTCCATTCCCATTTATCAATTTCACATGTTACGCTATTGGAAACTAACAGGTTATTTTCCTGGAAGTCGTGTTGCATAATGTTGCATTCAGGGACAGCAGATGATTTGTTTAGGTTAACCTTAGGTGGGGTATGGGGGCTGTATACCCAGCGTATCTAGGTCTGTAACATGACTCACATCTGGAGCAGATGTTACAGAGAGGGGAAGCCTGGAAAGAGAGCTTGGGGGTGGGGGTCGGTTCCTGACCCAGCCTGGATTTTCCAAGTAGTTTTCCGAAACTACACCTCACCATCGGAGTGGCCTCGATGTGCCTCTGTGAGCAGGTCTGAAGGATTGAACGTAACATCAGAACATGGGGCTGAGGCACATGAGTGGGCCATTCTGCCCATTGACACTACTCCACCAGTAAATAAGGTTGTGGTTCATCTCATTGTGTTCCAAGCTGCACTTTGCTCCCGACGCACTATTATCCCTGATTCACCTGTTGGTGGAAAATCATTTTATATTATATCGAAGCCAGCCTTGATATAATATAAAGATTCAGCCATCCCAAACTTCCGGGAAAGAGAATTCCCACTGGAATAAATTCCCACTTGGTGAATTTCTCCAAATTTCTGCTCTGACTGAGGTTGGAGGGTGTCATTGTTTCATTTTTATCCCACTCTTCCACTGCTCCCAACAAATTTAAAACGTAGCTTAAAAATGCGTTGCTGGAAAAGCGCAGCAGGTCAGGCAGCATCAAAGGAGCAGGAGAATGAACATTTCGAGCATATGCCCTTATTCAGCAATGAGGAGGGTGTGCCAAGCAGGCTAAGATAAAAGGTAGGGAGAAGGGACTTGGGGGAGGGGTGTTGGGAATACGATAGGTGGAAGGAGGTTAAAGTAAAGGTGATAGGCTGGAGAGGGGTGGGGTGGAGAGGTCGGGAAGAATACTGCAGCTCAAGAAGGCGGTGCTGAGTCTGAGGTTCTGAGAAAAGTTGGGGGGAGGGGAAATGAAGAAGCTGGAGGAATCTGCATTCACCCCTTGTGGTTGGAAAGTTCCTAGCTGGAAGATGAGGCGCTCTTCCTCCAGGTGTCGTGTTGCTACGGTCATGCGATGGAGGATGCCAAGGACCTGCATGTCTTTGGCAGAGTGCGAGGGGGAGTTAAAGTGTTCAGCAACAGGGCGGTTGGGTTGGTTGGTCCGGGTGTCCCAGAGGTGTTCTCTGAAACGTTCTGCAAGTAGGCGGCCTGTCTCCCCAGTGTATAGGAGGCCACATCGGATGCAGCGGATGCAGTAAATGATGAGTGTGGAGGTGCAGGTGAATTTCTGATGGATATGGAAGGATCCCTTGGGGCCTTTGAGGGAAGTGAGGGGAGAGGTGTGGGTGCATGTTTTGCATTTTTTTGCGGTTGCAGGGGAAGGTGCCAGGAGCGGAGGTTGGTTTGGTGGGGGGGGGGGGGGGTGGATCTGACGAGGGAGTTGCAGAGGGACTGGTCGTTCCGGAACGATGATAGGTGTGGGGAAGGAAATATATCCTTGGTGGTGTGGTCCGTTTGGAGTTGGGGGAAATGATGATGGATGATACGATGTATCTGGATGCTGGTGGGGTGGTAGGTGAGGACCAGTGGGGTTCTGTCCTCTTGGCGATTGGAGGGGTGGGGTTCACGGGCGGAGGAGTGGGAAGTGGAGGATATGCGGTGGAGAGCATCGTCAACCTCGTCTGAGGGGAAATTACGGTCTTTGAAGAAGGAGGCCATCTGGGTTGTTCGGTATTGGAATTGGTCTCCCTGGGAGCAGATGCGGTGGAGACGAAGGAATTAGGAACATGCAATGTCGTTTTTACAAGGGGCAGGGTGGGAAGAGGTGTAATCTCGGTAGCTGTGGGAGTCGGTCCGTTTATAGTAAATGTCCGTGTTGAGTAGGTCGTCCGAGATAGAAATGGAGAGGTCTAGGAAGGGGAGGGAGGAGTCTGAGACGGTCCAGGTAAATTTGAGGTCAGGGTGGAAGGTGTTAGTAAAGTGGATGAACTATTCTCCTAGTAAACTTTAAATGTAACGAGGTTGGTGATCATAAAGTTCTCAGACTGCGTCAGGTTCAGTGACAGGAACGCGTCAGGCAGCTTTCTATTGTCAGCCACAAATAACTACTGGAACTGACGGATGTGCATGGTGGAGATCTGGTTAGCACTGCTACCTCCCATCATCAAGGAGCTGCATTCAATATAACCTCAGGCGACACTATGTCTGGCGTTTGAGCATTCTCCCTGCAGTTTTCTGTGTGGGTTTCCTCCCAATGCTCCAATTTCCTCCAACAGTCCAAAGATCCGCAGCTTAGAGTGGATTGGCTATGCTAAATTGCCCATCGTGCCCAGGGATGTCTAGGTTAGGTAGGTTAGTCATGGGAAATGCAGGGTTACTTGGATAGGGTAGGGGGGGCAAGTCCGGTGGATGCTGTTTGATGGGTCAGTGTGGAGTTGATGGATGAGATGACCTGCTTCCACACTGTAGAGGTTCTGTGAAAATGACAAGAAATTTAGACTATATCCAGTGGGTATTTATCTGATCCACTCTCGTCTAGGGCTTGTATGTTTCAATAAGATCATCTCTCTTTCCAAGGGTGACCTGTTAAATCCTTCATAATACAAGGTACTCATTCCTGGAATGCGTGAAGTGAAACATCTCCGAACTGCTTCTAACGTAATTATATTCTTTCTCAGAGAAGGAGACAAAGAAAAAATAATCTCACACTCAGATCTTGAGTATTATTTTTTTTTTCTTAGTGTTGTAGTTCTTTGTAACTCTCTTCCCCACAGAGAATTGGAGGCAGAGATAATGAATAATTTTGAGGCACAGACAGAAGGTTCATAAATAACAACAGTGTCGAGGATTATCATGGATTGGCAGTAATGTGCGATGTGGGGGTAATTGTAGACAGTGGTACCAAATGACACTGCTCCAGAACATCCAGGAATATAATTCAAAACGAAATGGTAATATCGATGAAATGTTAAGGGGGAAGCCCAGATGGCGGCGATCTGGAAGGTTTGTTTTACTGGGGTCTGCATCAGAGCACAGGCTAAGTGGTTCTCTAACTCACCCCATACCAGCCAGTTACTTAACATTCAACACTAAAAAGAGCGATAGAATCTTTACTAATCCCATGTTGTCTAATGGAAATGACAAAACATGGGAAAGGATCGAGCAAGTCACAACATGCAGTGCACCCGTCAGAAGCATTGAGCAGGCCTGAGGCTGTAGCTGCAACCCACTCTGCTCGTTCCATGGACCCAGTTACTCACCAGGCCTTGGTCACTGAATTCACCAATTGAAGTGAAATGATTTAAGGCACGACTGAACAGAAGTCCAGCTGTGGCTAGAACCGCTCTCAGACGTGTTCCAAAAACATGAGCAGCAACTCGACAGCCTTGAAAACAGAACATACAATGTCAAGTGCCGAACTGCATTGACAGAGACTGCGATCAATTCCTCTCGGGAGAGGATCCTCCTCCTTAAAATACAGGTACATACCTTAACCGAACAAGATGACCACCTCGAGAACAGGGACAGGACGAAGAAAGTTCACATCGTCGATCTGCTGGGCCAGATGTTACAGCAGGGTGGCTTTGATCGGGTTTATTTCGCGTCTTTTAATACTACGAGTAGGGGATAAGTCAGAATGGATAGTAAGCATCTTCCATTTAAATTACTAGATTGTATTAAACACTCATGGAAGGATCATAATCCTCAAAGCCTTGAACTAGGGGAATTAATGCAGTATTTTGAACTGCCACCCAGTGCACCCGCTTAAAATCCTGGTAGATGCATTTCCCAAATTAAGTTCTCTTGCATCGTGGCACATTATTGTAGAGGATATTTCAACTGTCTTATGCACCCCACGGTGGACAGAATGTCCAAAGGTCCCCAATACCCTCATTATAATGTACGTAATTAGTGGATTTGTGTGTAGAATCAGAGCTGGTGGATGTCTGGAGGCAGATCTACCTCACAAGTAGAGATTTTATTTTCTTCTTGAACCCGCATAAATAGCACAAGAGGGTTGATCTCTTCCCCATCCCTGAACCAATCTTAGATTCGGTGGCATCTTGCACAATTGGGAATATTACCCCAACATACCTGCCCCAGAAATGGGATAGAAGTCACATAAGATTATGTTGTTTGTAGATGAAGGTCTTATATTTTTGTCAAATCCCGCAATTTCAGCAGGTCACGTGATTAGATTACATTACTTACAGTGTGGAAACAGAACAGGCCCTTCGGACCAACAAGTCCACACCGTCCCGCCGAAGCGTAACCCACCCATACCCCTACATCTACATTTACCCCTTACCTAACGCTATGGGCAATTTAGCATGGCCAATTCGCCTCGCCTGCACATCTTTGGACTGTGGGAGGAAACCGGAGCACCCGGAGGAAACCCACGCAGACACGGGGAGAACGTGCAAACTCCACACAGTCAGTCGCCTGAGGCGGGAATTGAACCCAGGTCTCAGGCGCTGTGAGGCAGCAGTGCTAACCACTGTGCCACCGTGCCGCCCACAACTGTGCAATGCATTAATTCGCTTGTCGCCGTTTTGGGCTTTAAGATTAATTTTACAAAGTTGGAGGCCATGCCTATGGGAGGCCTTAGGGAAATACCAGTAAATCCTGTTTTCCTTTTAAATGGACGGGGGTGGGTGGGGGGGGGGGAGGTTTCTCTATTTCAGTATATTCATTACATCCGTTTTTGATCATTTATTTAACATGAACTATGTCCATTTGTTTGAAAAATTAAACAAGACCTTCAAAGAAGGGAGGTACCTCCAATATCCTGGCTAGGTCGGATAGCTGTTCTTAAAATGAATGTCCTTCCTCATTTACTGTAGCCCATGTGAAAGCTTCCTTTGATGTTTCCCAGACAGACATTTAGGAAATTTTCTGGCTGGTTAACTCTTTCATTTGGCACCATAAGCGATTCTCTATCAAGCTAACCAAATTTTAACTACCCCGCAGATTGTGGGGAGTAGATCTCCAACATTAAAAGCTATGACTTCAATTCTTTTTTATCCTATGTTAGTGCCTGGGCCGCTGAGGACTCGGCGTCAAAAGGATTAGATATTGAACCCCCTCAGACAAAGTGAACCCTTATTGGTCTGCTGGTCTTAGACAAAATGAGAACATTTATGGAGTATTGTCACAACCCAATAATTATCAATACTGTTAAAGCATGAATGACAATGCGTCAGATTGAGGGCAATACAGTCAAAACCATGTTTCTTACCCCTATACCCCTAGGGGAAATTGGTATGCCGGTTTGTCATCCTGGGATAATGGATTCCAGGTTTAAACTGTGGGCAGCAAGGGGTGTGTCTTACTAGAGCGATTTAGAATTAGTACAATCCTTACAGTGTGGATAAAAGCCCTTGCGCCCAGCAAGTCCACTTTGACCCTTTGAAGAGTAGCCCACCCAGACCCATTCCCGTACCATCCTATATTTCCCCTGACTAATGATCCAACCTACTCATCACTGAATACTATGGGTGATTTATCAATAATCAATTCATCTAATCAACACATCTTTGGACTGTGGGAGGAATCCCACACAGACAGGCCTAGAATATGTTCACTCCACACAGCCAGGCAACCAATGCCGGAACCAAATTCGGAACCCTGGTGCTGTGAGGCAGCAATGCTCACCACGGAGCCACCTCGTGCTATTTCAGGGAGAAACAATGATGTCATTTGATCAAATAACTCGCACGTATGGACTGGCTAGTAGAGACCTCTTCTCTTTCTTTTCCAGATCAGAGATTTGATTAAAAAAACAAACTTTTACCAGACTCTTACAGATCCATTAGAGAGAAGAGGGTGCTTATTGCTTAGAATACACTCTCCCGCAGTCCCCTTTATCATTAGTTGGAGAGTGTCCCCTCAGACGAGACTGTGCTGCTTTGTGATGTCTGCGAGAGAGAGTTGGGGGTTCAGGACACTTCAGAGCCATGGGAGAATATTTGTGAAAATGCTCGAAGAATTTCATCTGTAATAGGACCCTTTCCATACAGTTGGAAATTCTTCATAGGGCCTATCTGACCCTAGATTATCTCCCAAAATTCAAAATGGGATTATCTTCAGCATGTCCGAAATGCAGAATGACTACAGGCACTCTTCCTCATTGCATGTGGTCCTGCTGAAGGCTTCATATATATTGGAGCACTGTATCAGGTGTGATAGAGTGGGTCGAGGGGACTGAATTGGAGATGGACCTGGTTTCTCTTTTCCTGGGCCTGCCCAGGGTACTTTACACAGTTGCACAAGTGAAAAAATATCCTTAGTTTCTGTGCTAGGAAAAGCATTCTGTTGTGTTGGATGTCTGAATCACACCCCCCCAAAAAACCCCCAACCCCCACCCCCACCCCCCGCCCGGGTCTGTTGGGTCGTCGTAAGCTCTTCATGGAGAATATCCATTTGGCCTTTCTCACCAGCATGGTGCACCAAAAACAGAGATTTATATAAGACCATGGCAGACCTTTTTGAATTACCGTGATACAGGCTTATCTGCCACTCTCAGAAGGGCTTTTATACAGCCATGACGATATTATCTAATGAACCTTATCTCCAAAGAGGAAGAATAATGAACATAAAAAGGGATATCAGCTAATGCTCTTGAAGAACGAGAGCTATCATTTTGTTACACTGAGCAGTATTATTTATTCATTATTTACTGTTTATTATTGTTTTTCTTCTGTCCGTTTAGTGTTTTTAACTTGTTTTGTATGTACATGCACATGGGTGCAATTTTGATCAGTTACTTGAGTTGTGTTGTTATTGGTTTATTATAATATTAAAATTCTCTTTTTCAATAAAGATAGTTTTAAAAGTATTAATGTGCTAACATTGATAGAATAGAGTCCCAAAGAACTCTCATTAGACAGTCCACTCATGGTGGTTTATCCTGAGGATCACCACATCTCGGGTGATGGGGTGAGGTTGAGAGAGCGTCCCCTTCATGGTAACCTCTGTCAGTGTGACGAACTGAACCTGCGCTGTTGACCTCCCTCTGCATCATAAACGTGCCGTCCAGCCAACTGAGTGGGAGACTGTGTAACTGTTACAGACAGAAACAGTCACAGACAAAGGGCAAGAGAAACACTCATAACAAGGAAAGTGGTACAGTTCAGATAACGGATATAACATTTATGGAGTATTGTCATAACCCAATAATTATCAATACTGTTAAAGCATGAATGACAATGCATCAGATTGAGGGCAATACAGTCAAAACCATGTTTCTTACCCCTATAATTGGTATACCGGGTTGTCATCCTGGGGTAATGGATTCCAGGTTTAAACTGTGGGCAGCAAGGGGTGTGTCTAACTAGAGTGATTTAGAATTAGTAGAATCCTTACAGTGTGGATAAAAGCCTTTGGGCCCAGCAAGGGTAAATACATTCTCTGCTCGAAATTGTATTTTATAACAAGACGTGTTTAGAAGTTGTTTTTGGTTTAATATCATTACGGTGAGTCAACTGAAATAAATAGAATTACACAGTGTGATTGGATATCTATAACCATAAAATAAGAGTATATTTTTGTTTGGTCTGTGTAAAGCATACTGACTGTTGCATGAAAGTATACAGTTGATGGAATATACTGTTAGGAGAGTGCGTTCCATCAGAAATGCCCTCAAACAGGCGCTTGAAGAAAATTGGGGTAAAAGTGCCTGAGTGCCGTCTGGACAGTGACAGGAACGCAGAGGGTTGAATGACTGAAAACTCCTGTATCTGAGAAAAGCACCAGATTAGCTGGGAACATATTAAATGCTAGAGCATATTTGAAGGGCTGAATGGCCTCAACATGGTTTGAAATATGTGTGATTTGGAAAAGTGCATCTCTACTCCTTCCTCTTATGTGGCTACACACTGGGGCACTGCCATTTTCCTGAAACTGGGCATTATTTGGAACACTATCTGGAACATTCCATATTCGGTGTTCTCCAGAATATTCTCTGTGTTGGGGGGTATTGCAAAGGCGAGAGAGAGAGAGAGCGAAGCTGTTGCATGTGGCAGTGAGAGTGGTGGAGCATGAGCCTTGTTCGGGGGTCGGTGCTATAACAGATATACAGTGAGTGTGAGGGAGCAAAGAGAATACAGTGACCCTTATCCTGACAGAGCGGGGAAGGTTATTGATGCTTGTCCTGTTTTGCTGGACATTTCTTCAGGCCGCAGATGCTACACCGAATTCGGTGGTGAGCACAGACCATGCTCGGTGGGTCTGGTGGTATGGCCCCCTCTGGGAAGGCAATGGCCCCGCTCTGCACTAGCCCATCCACTATGCACAACATGCACGTTCAACACACTATCTGCCATGATCGGGGTAAACTGTACAGGGCAGCTCCAAACTGAGAAAGCTCAGCCGTGTGCCCTTGGCCTTTTAAAGACGGCACCAGCGACAGGGAACACGGAATATCTAGGGAAATCCTGGCGACTGTGAGTACCTCCAATCATGATGGGTGGGAGAATCGGGCTGGCATTCAATGAGAGGTGGGTGGGGTGGGTGGTATTTAATGAGGTGAGTTCGATAGGACAGCACCAGGAAACTAGCTCAGCTTCGTAAAGACAATCCCTCTGTCACACTCAATGAAAATGACACTGAGACAAATTACTGTTCAATGAGCCGAAGACTCTGCTGTCCTCACTCCCAGTTACAAAGTTGCAGAACAAATGCTCATTCAAAACTCCCCATCGCCTGAACTCACAGCATTATTCCATTCACTCATAATTCTTCATAATACTGACCCGTGTTGCATGATACTATCGAAATGTCTTCATATCAGCATTCTAAAACCTGTGAACATATCTTTCCATAACATTTTTTCTTCGTCTGTCCCTCTCTGTCTCTATCCTGAAACACACGTATTTACTGCATGGAAACAGGCCCTTCGGCCCAGCTGGTAGATGCCGACCAAAATGTGCATCCACACTCACCCCATTTCCCTGCCCTTGCTCCTTTCCTATCCATGTATTTATCCAAATACCTTTTTAATGTTGTTATTGTACCCACCTCAACCACTTCCACTGGCAGCTCAGTCCAAAGGCAAACACAGTCTGTGTGAAAACGTTGACCCTCAGGTTCCTTTTTATTTTTGTCCCCTCCAAACATTAACAAATGTTCTCTAGTCCTTGGTTTCCCAACCTTGCAAAAAAAATTGAAATATTCACCCTATGCATGGTTCTCATGATTTGATAAGAGGTACACTTCCATATAATCCCCCTCAGTTTTCTACGCTGTCAAGAAATATGTTCTAACCTGTCCAACTTCTCCCTATAACGCAGACCCTTTAGCCCAGGAAACAACTTTGTAAATTTCTTGTACATTCTTTCTCGTTCAATAATATCCTTTCTAGGGCAAGGTGAACAAAACTGAGCACAATACTCCAACTGCAGCCTTACCAACATCCTGTACAACGGCAACAGAACGTCCCAACTTCTATACTCAATGCCCTGATGAAGGCCAGTGTGCCAACAGCCTTCTTCACTGTCCTGTATATCTGCGACTCAAATTCAGACAACCATGCACCTGATATCCAACATCCTTTTGTTCCACTACACTCCTTAAGGCCCTCTCATTCACCATTAAACTCCCACCTGAATTTGACTTTCCAAAATGAAAGATGTTGCATTTATCTATATTAAACTCCATTTGCTATTTCTCAGCCCACTTCCCCAGCTGATCAATGTAGTGCTACAATTTCTGATAATGTTCCTCACTGTAAACAATACATCCTATTTTAATGCCATCTGCAAACTTACTAACCTGCATTGTGCACTCTCGTCTAAATCATTGATCTAGATCACACACAGCAATGGAGACAGTACCGACCCCTGAGGCACTCCACTAGTCACAGGCCTCCAGTCCGACAAGCATAACTCCACCATAGCCATTTGCTTTACAATATCAAACCAATTGCGTCGCCAAATTGCCAGCTTACCTTAGAGTCTGTGCGATCTAACCTTCTAGAGCGGCCTTTCACGTGGAATCTTACTAAAGGCCTTACTGAAATCCATATAGATTATGTTGACCGCCCTGCCCTCGACAACTTTCCTAGTCACTTCCTCAAAAAACCCTAATAAAATTTGTAAGGCATGATCCGCCACGCACAAAGCTATGCTGACTGCTCCAAGTCAAACTCTGTCTTTCCAAATGCATGCATATCTTGTACCTCAGAACCTTCTCAAGTAGTTTACCACAAACAGATGTGAAGCTTACTGGTCTGTATTTCCCAGGCATTTATTTGCAGCCCTTCTTGAAGAAGGGCACTATATATTTGTTACCGCCCAGTCTTCCGGGACCTTGGCCCCTGTCTTCTCTCACCTCTTGCAGTGCTCTTGGATATATCTGGTCAAGACCAAGAGATTGATCTGACTTTGTGCATTCTAATATGTCCAGCAGCACCTCTACTGTGATTTCGACAGTACCAAGATATGACAATTAACCTCCCAAAGGTCACAGGATCTTCATGTCTTTCTTCATGGGAAACACAGAGGGGAAATTGATGACCTCAACCATCTCTTGTAGTTTTACACATGCGTGCCTATTTTGGTTATTAAGGCGTCGTATTCTCTTTCTAGTTGTTCTTTTTCTTTACTATAGTGAATTTGGGTTCACTCTAATCGTCTCAGCCAAGGCTATCTCATACTCCCTTTTCGCCTTCCTGATTTCCTTCTTCAGTAAACTCCTGTATTCCCAGTGTACCTCCAGGGATTCCCTTAATTCCAGCTGCCTGTACCTGAGCCACGCCTCCTTTTTGCTGGTAAGAGCCTAAATATCTCTTTTCATCCAGGGTTTTCTCTTCCAGCCTCACTTTCCCTTCACCCTCACAGGAACATGTAAACCTTGAACTCGAGCTATCTCACTTTTACAGCCCTCCCTCGTGCCCAATATCCTTTTACCTGAAAACAAACTACTCCAATTAACCCCTGCAATCCTCTGTCTAATTCCAATAAAATATGCCTTGCCCCAATTTAGAACTTGAATCTGTGGACCAATTTTGTCCCTCTCACAACTATTTTAAAATTAATACAACGCCAGTCACTTTTCCCAAAATACTCCCCCACTTTACCACCGTCACCTATTTCACAAAAGTAGGTCGAGTTTGTCCCTTCCCGTGTCGGACCCTTTATATACTGCTTGGGAAACTTTCTGGAACAAACTTAAAAAATTACGTTCCATCGAAGTTCTTAACCATCTGGATGTCCCAGTCTATGTTAGGAAAAGTTAAATCACCTATTATGACAATCCTAATGCTCCTGCTACTCTCACCAGTTTCCCTGCATATTTGTTCCTCTAATTCCCATTGATGATTTGAAGGCAACTAACCCCCTCTTACTTCCTTGTACCAGTCACAGAACCTCATCGGATAATATCTCAGTTATTTCATCTTTAAATACTTGTGGGATACTCGCCTTAATCAGAACGATTGGTGTTTCAACTGTTTCCATTTACATCTCTCCCTTGCAATGATTTTCACATCTGCATCAAAACTTGTCAGGGTACAGTGGAGATATGGCGATGGAACTGGATGGGAGCTGCACATCCTGTCACTTCCAGCAAGTTTCCCCACACTGATCTAACACAGTGTTTCCGAAAACTGGAACAACCTGTGTTTATATATGAATAAACCAGTGAGGTCTGCACATCTCCCCACGCTGGACATTTATCCCAGGAATATAGATCAAGTATTGGTGTGGGCTGCACAGAGTTCCATTCTGGATATTGTTGGGTTGTATTCAGCAGTACGCTAGCCATATCTACACAGTGCTCCATCCCGAATGTATAATGGACGGGCTGGTTATGTGAGTTGGATTGCGAATGTGAGAGAACTAAACATCTGGCTATACCTAAATTTTATGTTTTCATTCTTGTTATTGGACCCTTCAAATCCTGACTCATCCTTAGACCCGACCCTCTGGATGAGTGATGGTGACTGTTGTTAAAGCATCCGAGTCTGCAACATGACCAACAAATGGAGCAGAGGCTGAGGAGAGGACAGTCTCCGTAAAATGGAATGAGGGAATCACAATCAGATCAGCCGTGGTCTTAGTGAATGGTGGGGCAGGATTGAATGGGACATTAATGCAACTTGTTCATGTATTTATGTTTGTTCCAAGCAAACTCCTCTTCTCTTCCAATGTCCCATACTGGTGGGAAGTGAGTCACCTCCTCCTGTTCCTGTGTAACAGGATTCTGGGGCCTCACTAGCCTACAGATTTCCCTGTGGCCCAGTTTCGAGCAGTTGAGTGATGACCTCCTGTTCCTTTTCCTGTTCCCGTGTCCCAGTCTCAAGCAGTTGAGTGACTCCCTCCTGTTCCCATGTCCCAGTCTCAAGCAGTTGAGTGACTCCCTCTTTTTCCTGTGTCCCAGTCACGAGCAGTTGAGTGACTCCCTCTTTTTCCGGTGTCCCAGTCTCAAGCAGTTGAGTGACTCCCTCCTGTTCCTGTGTCCCAGCCTCGAGCAGTTGAATGACGCCCTTCTGTTCCTGTGTTCCAGTCTCGAGCAGTTGAGTGACTCCCTCCTGTTCCCGTGTTCCAGCCTCGAGCAGTTGAATGACTCCCACCTGTTCCTGTGTCCCAGTCTCAAGCAGTTGAATGACTGCTTCCTGATCCCAAGTCTGTGAAAATGGATGTCCTCCTCCTGTTCCTGTGTAACAGGCTCCAATAGCTCTGTGCTCACCTCCTGCTCCTGTGGAATGGAACTGAGGGACTGAATAGCCTCTTCACATTCCTTACAGCTTCTGTTGACTAAAAGCAATTCTCTTGATTCTGTAAATCACCATCAAAATCTGAATGATGTATTTTGCTCTCAGTAAATGAGCAAACAATCTGACTGACAGAATTCAGAAGCTGAGTAGCCTCCTCCTGTTCCTGTGTTATACACTCAAAAGGCAATAGAGTCTCAGAGATGTACAGTACAGAAAACGATCCTTCAGTCCAGTCGTCTATGCCAACCAAATATCCTAAATAAATCTCGTTCCCCTTGCCAGCATTTGGCCCATTTCCGTCTAAACATCTCTCATGCATGTATCCATCCAAATGCTTTTTAAATGGTGTAACTGTACCTGCCTCCACCGCCTCTTTTGTCTGTTCAATCCATACAAACAGCAGTCTCTGTGTGAAAATGTTGTCCCTCATGTCCCTTTTTAAATTATTCTCCTCTCACCTTAAACCTTTGTCTTCTAATTTTGGACTCGCCTATCCTGGGAAAAGACGTTGACTGTTTACCTTATCTATTCCCCTCATGATTTTATAAACCCCTTTAAGATCACCCCTCAGCCTCAACACTTGAAAATAGTCCCAGCCTATTCAAACTCTCCCTGTAACTCTAACCCTCCAACACCTGCAACATTCTTTTAAATCTCTTCTGTACCCTTTCAGGTTTGACAACATCTTTCCGACAGCAGGGAAACTGGAATGAAAGGCAACATTACAAAAGTGGCCAAACCAATGTCCTGTACAGATGCAACGCGTCGTGAAAATGTTTAGACACAAAGCACGGACCAGTAAAGGGAAGATCACCAAGTGCCTTCTTCACTGCACTGTTTACCTGTGACAGCACTTTCAAGGAACAGAGAACCTGCACCACAAGGTGACACAGTAGCTCAGTGACTAGCATTGCTGCTTCAGAGTACAGCGATCTGGGTTTAACTCCATCCTTGAATGACTGCCTGTGTGGAGTTTGCACATTCTCCCCGTGTCTGTATGAGTTTCCTCCGGATGTTATGTTTTCCTCCGACAGTATAAAGATATATAGATAAGTGTAGATCGGCCATGCTAAATTGAGTAAAGTACCCAGGGATGTGTCGGCGAGGTGGATTAGCTATGGAAAATGCAGGCTCAGAGGGATAGGGTCGGGGTTTGTCTAGTGGGATACTGTTTAGAGGGTCGGTGTGGCCTCGATGGGCCGAAAAGCCTGTATCCTCACTGTAGGGATTCGATAACTTCTATGGAATTCTCCTTGATTGGCAGCTTTCGACAGGACCCTACCTATATGTCTTGCCTTGATATGTCTTGCCAAAATGCTACACCTCACATTTAACTAAAATAAACTCTATCTGCCACTCCTCGGTTCACCTAAACAAAGTCCCATTATAGTCTGAGAGATCATTCATCACTGTCGACGACACCACCAAATCTGGTATTATCTACAAACTTACTGACCATACTTCATATACTCAAATGTAAATGATTTGTATCAGTGACAAAAGGCAGTGGACCCACTATTGATCTTTGCGGCACGCCACTGGTCACAGGTCTCCAAGTTTAATGAACAAATGTCACTGTCACGCCCTGTCTCCAATATTCAAGAAAGGTTTGGACCTAAATGGCGAGTTTTCACTGGATCCCAGGCAGTCTGACCATGTAACCAGTCTACCATGTAGACCATTTTGGTAATCTTACTGAATTCCATAAAGACAACATCCACTGTCCTGCCTTCATCAATCATCTTCATCACTTCCTCAAAAGATTCCACCGAGTCAGTGAGACGTGATATCCAATGTACAAAGCCCCTCTTCAGTTCTTGTCTTTCCAAATACATATCGATCTTTTTCCTCGAAATCCCCTCCAGCAATTTAGTCACCATTGACGTCATGCTCACCAATCTAGAGTTACCTGTTTTTTCTTTACTTTCTTAAATAATTGCGCTATGTTAGCAGCCCTCCAGTCTTTTGACATCTCACCTGTGAAAATCAATGTTACAAATATATCAGCAAAATGCATAAGCAATCTATTTCCTAGCTTCCCGCAAACATCTGGGATACAACTGATCAGGTCCCAGGGATTAGTTCACCTTTATGTGTTTTAAAATGTCCAACACCTCCTTGTAATATAGACACTTTTCAAGGTATCATTGCATATTTCTTCATTCTCTCGCTCTTGTAAGCTCCTCCACATTAAATACTGAGGAGAAATACTTGTTTAGTATCCGTCAAATTTGTTGTGGTTCCATAAATAAGTAGCCTTACTGATCTTTAAGGGGCCCTATTGTCTCCCTAGTTAATCTTTTGCCATTGAAGGATTTGTAGAATTTGTTCAATGCCTCATTAACCCTATTTCTAAAGCAATCTCTTGTCCACATTTTTCTGGCCCGATTTCCCGATTGATGATACACTTGCTGCCCTTATACACCTCTCGGGATTCACTTGATCTCAGCTCTGTTTACCTGACATATGCCTCCTTCCTTACCTTGACCATAACATCAATATATCTAGCCATCCAGCACTCCCTGCACCCACCAGCCTTGTCCATCTCACTAATAGGAACACGTTGGCTCTGGACTCTCTGGATCCAAGTTTTAAGGGCCTTGCATTTTCCAACCATCCCTTTACCTGTGAATAGGGTATTCCAATCAGCCTTTCACAGGGCTCACCTAACACTTTCAAAATTGGCCTTGTTCAAAGTTAGAACTTTAATGTTGACATCAGGTATTTCCGATTCCATAATTAATTTAAAACTAATATTTATGCATAACAAACTTGAAAGTTAAATAAACACTTCCCGTGCCCCTATAACGGGCTCGAGAGACTGAATAGGCTCATCCTGTCCCTCTGTATTACACTGGAAATGCTGTCCCTCTGTAATAGACCCAAGAGGCTTAATGGCCTCCTCCAGTTCTTCTAAACACACTCGAGAGGCTGCATGGCCTCCTCTTGTCCCTGTGTAACAGATCCGAGACACAGCATCCTGTGGATTACGAGCAGACGGTATACTGTATCTAATGGAGACCAATTCCTTTTCAGTTACAGAAACACAAACAACACAATGTACTCCAGGTGCCCTCTCAGTGACACCTCATACAGCTGCAGTGACAAATCTCTTTGTTTTGATTGATTTTGTTGGCAAAATGTGCCAATATTCCAACTTTCCACCTTTTCAAGTAGCAACAGGTTAATATGGGCTGAATGGCCTTCTCCTATCCCTCTGTAAGGGGCCCATAGGGACAGAATTGCTTTGGTCTGTTACTGAGCAGCAGTCGCAATGCTCTGTCTCAAGGTTATGAAAGGATTTGAAAACAGGGCATTAAAACCAGGAGTAGCCTCACACTGGTCAATAAGTACCGTACTTTGTTTCAGGTATCTAGAAACTTGCCCACCAGACTTTTTTTTTACGCAGCAGATCTGTCATTTTATAACTGCCTATTTTCATAAACAGAGTGGAACATATATAGACCGCTGCAGTGTTCTGTTAATACTCTCATATACAAGGGGAAAAAAGATTAAAAATATTGAAAGATTTATGGTCTATCCCTCAGCAACCTTATCCATTCCGTCCAAAACCAGTAAATGAAAAGTGATGAATTGGTTAACTGGGCCTGTTTGTTCAGTGACTGTGATTAATGCCAATCTCCATGGATTCTAATTACCTCAGTGGAAGCTTTCCATCTTTTAATGATAAATGGGCTCCGTTCAATGTGTCAACCCATAACATGAGCGGGAGCATCACTAACAGCACTGATAGGGATCAGCAGATCCAGAGAAAGGGGGAGGAGAGATCAGAATCTGAGAACATTAGACTGGAATGTTCCAACAATGGATCAGAATCAGAGAACATTAGACTGAAATATTCCAACAATGGATCAGAATCTGAGAACATTAGACTGAAATATTCCAACAATGGATCAGAATCAGAGAACATTAGACTGAAATATTCCAACAATATACAGGAGCTTATCCGATTATGTTTGGTATCTTTCTGAATTTGATTGGATGTCATTATCATTGCGGATCTATTCCGCTCTTCTCATTATTCAATCCTTTTATTCTCCCTTCCTGGCTATCGTTGGTGTTCCTGGTGAGTGTCACTATCCAGAGTTTTTTTTCTATAAACCAGTTATGACTGTATTATTGTTATTTCATATTGTCTACACTTCCTGCCACTATTATTGTTCCTGTTGAATCTCTCCATCCAGATATTCACTCTACAGACCACTACTAACTGCATCAATGAAGGTGTTCAATTACTGTCTCGCTCTCTGTTCTGGCAGTGTTACTCACGGGTCTCTATGTTGAACTATTCAGTTTCAGGGGAGAACCAAATGCATTGTCTCATTGCCTTTACTGTTAAGAGCATGGAGGTCACCGTCTACTGCTCTGGTTAAAAACTCCACTTCCTTCCACTGTTTCCATCCCATTCCTGGCCAATATCTGCAGCTGAAGCAGTCAGGTCACAACTGTGGGAGATTCCTTTGACTATGATTTGATTCTTGACACCATACCCTGAACATTTCTAACTTGAAATACTCACCACTCCAGAATATATCTTACTGGTTTATTCCATCTGTTGTTTGAACCTTAAGCTATGAAATACAGTCTTAATGAAGCCAATAATCTGCTGCTGACACTCCGGGCTTCAAACCTGCTGAAGCAAATCTGATTCAACCTCACACCAAACTCCCATCCATCTCTCATTCATGTGCACGCCGATGTATATTGCTGTTGTGTCTGGCAATGCCTTTATTTTAACATTCTCAAACACTTTATCTTATCTGTCCATGAAACTTCTCTCGCTCTCTCTACTGATTAACAAAAAGCTTGCCTGTTGTTCGTATTTAAAATAATTTCCTCCATGTGCGTACCTTCTCAAACAATGAGTTTTGCACTCAACCACGCCAATCGCGTGCACACACACACACTCTCTCAGTCTCTGATGAACACACACACACACACACACACTCAGTCTCTGATGAACACATACACACACACACACGCAGAGAGAGCAAACCTTCCCAGTGTAAGCAGTAAATCTGTTGCGAGTATAGTTAGCATATGATAGTAAAGTTTGCAATACTCTCATGCTGTGCAGATACTGCAGTTTACTGAGCAACACACTAGCATGGTCTGCACAGCTCTCTATGCTGGGCTGTCATCTTGTCCCAGTTTATGTTGTTTGTGGTGTTCTGTGAAGCAAATTGAGAACTTGATGTAACAAACCATTTCAGCTGATCTGACAATGCCTTTATTCATTGTTCTCATTCTTGTAATTTTACTCTCGAAGATCTCACTTCGCCAGTTAGTCCCACTGCCCTGACGTTTTCCACATATTTCCACAACATCTTTTCAGTTAATTAACTGTCTGTTTCTGTCTTTAATGTGAATCTCTTGTCCCTTTCTTTCTTTCCCTGGTCTTGGGTTTTTGCCTCCCTAATGAATCGAGTGCTGGCATTGTGTAGCTCAGAAATCATGAAATGGGGTGTCTCAAGCTGTTGTTCACTTCCTGGTATGTCCCATGTGATGGTCCATGGACACGCGTGTTTCAGAAGTTATGAGAAACATCCTTGTAACTTGGTGTGTACCTGTGGCTGTCGCTCTCAGGTGACCATGCGATTAGTAACAAAAGGAAGCCCACTGAGTAAAGGACCACGCATATAAATTGCCTGACAATGCTGTCACTTTTTAAATAAGAGGTTATTTTCTCCCTTTTTTTAGTAAGAGACCTTAAAGGCAAAACTGCCGACTGAAAACGGCTCAAGTAAATAACTTACGGGATTTTACGGTTTTTAAAATAAATAGCAGTAACAATGGCCAGCTGGCACAGACCAGGATTTCTAGGTTTTTTTTATATTGTAGCTATAACAATCACCAAGTGCTTGGGGTGCCAGAAGGGTTGTAAGTTTCAGTAAATTATCCACAGCTGGTATTCTCTCTGGAACCTCACTTGATGGTGTTTCCTCCTGGATTGGAGAACTGTATGCAAGAATGCATGTCTGAATGGTCCTTTTTGCGAAGGGGTGTGTTTATGGGATGTTGATATATTGGAACAGTTCATTAGTAGAAGGTACTGTATCCATTATTCCGTTAAGATTGCCAATAGAAAAATTATTCTAAATTCATCTTCATTTCTAATTGGATTTTCATTAGAGTGTTTAAATATATTGTGTTTTGCTTAATGGTGAGTGTTTTGAATAGTTTGACATCTGGAACACCCAACTCACATCTACCTTTAAAATAAGGAAAGGTTGGCATCCAACCTACCTTCTTAAAATAGTTTGAGGCAGTCTGGTTCGTCTATAGCAAACTATGGACTCTTGTCTGGTTCTATATCGATAATACCAAATTGGGTTTAGAATTACAATCCCTACTGTGTGCAAGCAGGCCATTCTCCCCAACAAGTCCACACCGACCCTCCGAGGAGTAACCTACCCAGACCCATTCCTCTCCCCTATTATTACACATTTACCCCGACAAAGGCAACTAACCCACACATCCCTGAAAACTATGAAAAATTTATCATGGCCAATACACCTGACATGCACATCTTTGGATTGTGGGAGAAAACCAAATCATCCGGAATAAGCTCATGCAGACACTGGAGAGTATGCACCAGGAGGCTATTGGGTTCAAAGGTCGTGTATGGTCGTTGATCGTGTCTTTTTTCTGGATGTTGAATTTGGTTGGTTTAAACAGTATTTTGTGTAAAACGATTCAGTCCTTAAGAGTTCTCTGGGTGTGGAAAAGTGAAGTTGGCGGTTTTACAAAAGGTAATGATGGTAAAGTTTTCGGAATTTACAAACAACCTGGAGTTAGCGTTGCGATTGTCTGTGAGAAAATTAGAGATAATTACAGCTATAGATCGGCAATTACGTTTAGTAGAACCGCCATCAGACTCTTTGGAAATGGCTGGAATTCAATTTCAAATGATGGTCTTTGAACCTGAGAAGGAATTGAAAGAGTTTGAATTATGATGAAAAGTAGAAATAAAAGAAAGGGAAACGAAGAAGAAAGAGAGAAAAGGGTAGAAGAAAAGCAGAGAGTTTCAACTTAAAAAGTTAGCAATTAGAGACGAAAGTTGATATAGAAGGCGGAGATGAAGGTAGAATGTCGGTGGGATGAGGAGGATAGTGCGGTTGAACAACCCTATTGTAACCAATGGCCTAACGAGGTTCCGTTTAAATGCATCCAGGCATTCTCTAAATTTGATGAGAAGGATGGGGAAGCCTTTTGAATTTCATTTGAGAAAGTGGCTAAACAAATTCAGACACCAGTGACCATGTGAATTTATTTGATCCAAAGCTGATAGGTATTTGCATCCCTATCGGAGGAGGTATCTGGGGAGTATGAGGTGTGTAGAAAGCCATCTGAAGTGTATATGAGCTTGGGCCAGACACTGACAGACAGCGTTACAGGAATCTAAAAGAGGGTCCCTGGTTAAACGCACATTGAGTTTGAAAGGATCAAACAAAGTAATTTTGAAAGGTGGTAAGGTTATTAAAAACAGAGCAAACCTATGACACTCTTAGAAAGATTCTTATTTTGGAGAAGTTCAACAATTCACTTCCTGCAGCCGTGAAAACTCGTGTGGAAGAGCAGATTTAAAACGGCAAGATGAGAAGCTGAAATGGCTGATGATGATGATTGAGTTCAGAAATCAAAGTTTGGTTTCTGTGAGAGATGGAGAAGAATGTGCGAGATCTTGTTAAGGTTTACAGGCATAGGCCAGGAGTAGTAGGTAAAGAGGTTAGAGCATTAAGAGGTACAGAAGCATGTAATTCTTTTATGCTGCGACATGAGGAGCTATGTCATTCAGAAGGAGTAGTGGAGAGATTAGAAGCGCTACATTATGTAACGTGTGATTGGAGTGTCCAGTGGAAACATCAACAGATTTATTCCACAATGGGGAAGGAGGCCTTGGTGTTGGCGTTGCAACATTTCAGACTTACATTGCCAATAACATACCTGAGACAAATCTTTATCACTGATCATAACCCCTTAAAGTTTTTGGTTAAGTTTAGGGAGAAAAATACCAGTCTGTTTCGATTGAGCTTATTACTGCTGCCATTCAGTTTGAAACTATACAGGCGACAGGGTGATAAAACCTAAGTGTGGAGACTTGGATGAAGAAAGACAAAGGCATTCTGTGGCAGGAGTAAAATGACTGAAATCGAAATAGATGTGAATATTTGTATGCTCAGAGTCAATGTAATATAAATGCATTTCAGTCTATTAATAGAGGAAGATTAGGAGGTCTAAAATGAATCCACCTTTGTGTATTGATGGATTATTTTATTAAAGATGGAGTTGTGAGGACACTATCACTGTACAAAGGTTATTTTCTCTTGGGGTTTTCTTTTGAAGAGAGGTGTTAAAGGCAGAGGTGCAGAACTGCTGTCTGAAAACAGTTCAAATAAATAACTGAGATTTTAGGTTTCATTAAAACGGTGGTAACAATGGAAGGGCAGTGGCCAGCTCTCCCAGACCAGATTTCCTCATTTTACTTTTAGCTGCAGCATTCAGAAGCTGCTGGAGATCCCAGAAGTGTTTGGAAGTTTCAATACGTGATCCCCAGCGTCCTTTCTCTCTGAGATCTCTGTTCATCTTGTTTCCCTCTGGATTGGAAAACTGCTGTAAGGATCTGAATTTGAATATATCTTTGTGCCAATCGGTGTAAACCAAACAGGTACGGTATCTTTTGTTTGTGTAAGTGTTCCAACACATAAGCTATCCCAAAACGTTCTTTTCTTTGATTGTATTTTAACTAAAGCATTTGAATATATTATATTTTGCTCAATGTTGAGTGGTTTGACGAGTCACAACATAACTGGAACACACACTTCACATCTATATTTAAAATAAGGAAACGTTTGGGTCTAAACGGCCTTCTGGAAATATTTTGAGGGAATCTGGTCTGGTCGAAAACACTTGTAGCGAGGGGCTTCTGACTGGCTTCTGCAATTGAAAATTTAGTGGAGGGGCAGGGCATGCTTTGCTGGAGGTTGTGCTGTCAGTTGCCTCAGACATTCAGGGAGATCTGAGGATTTGGTGACCCAACTCTGGATGGAGCACGGGGACTGCAGCTACAGCATCTGGGTCTGTAACATGAACAACAAATGGAGCAGAGGCTGCAGAGAAGGGAAGCTCTGAAATCACACAGTGAGTGTGTGTGGGGAAAGGGATCTGCTGTATCTACCCCGGATTTTCCAGGAACAATTTCCCAAACTCCACTTAACCCAGGATCAAAGTATGAGGGGACCCTGACTGAACAAGGAGCTGGTCACAGAGTGGTGTCACCTCCTTCAACACGACCTGCAGCCTCACACCAGGGGGAGGATGGTGCTGCCAGGGGCTGTGAGGGTCACTGTTTCATTCAGCTTCTATGATCCAGAACTTTCCAGGCAGGACTAGGTGACATATCCATCATCTCCCAGTATCTCAACATCAATGCTACCATTCGGTGATGGAGGATATATATGGTTGATGAGGTAAATAGATCGTTTCTCCCGCAGCAGGGAGCTGCCGGTTGTATCTATACTGGATAGTGGGATTCCCGATGGTGTCTATGGCATCTGCAAAGTATCCATGTCAATGCGGAGATGTAGAGGAACTGAAGGAGCTCTCTCTCATTCCATTAATGTCACAGCGTGCCCATCACAGTACATCATATGGTGAATACCCACTGTCCTGGCAGCAGTCATCGTCTCTTCATTCAGAAGCAGTCAGCCATTCCCATCGTCATCGGGTCTCCACGTAGAAAGGAATGAATATATTTTGGATAAAAGCCGTCCCCTTGATGCACGTTTCAAAACATGATCCCCACCACCAATCAACCACATCAAAGTATTCCATGTGTACGGAGAGCAATGGGGTCACTTGGGGTGTCTGGGAATAGACGATCAGGGATGGAGCAAAACCTCCCATGTCTGAACGGGGATGAGTGAATCCCCCAGTACACAGTATCTTTAATCCCTGTAATCCCTCTCCATTTCAGTAACATACTGCCTTCCATTATTCCTGTAAATGAAATGACAGGTTATATCATGTTAAATTCCACCTGCCAAACTATTATCTTTTGCCTTTATCTCTCTGAATCTATTTGCAGACTCTCCACCCTCTCTTGATAATTTATTCTCTTGCTTACCACAGCGACATCACCAAACTCTGCATCTGTATATCTGTTCCATCCTCCTGATCATTCATATAGACTGTAAATAGTTGAGAACCCAGCGCTGGTCAATGTGTGACCCTACTGGTTACGTTCTGTCTCACTGATTGAGACGGATTTATCCTGAGTGCCTGCTCCTGTATGATACCCAGTCCTCCCCCATTCCAGTGAAACACTGTCGAAGGGTTGAATAAGAACAAGGAGTATCTGTGAGGAATCCAACCCCTCGATGACACTGATGTCAACACGGCCTCTGTTCTACTTTCCTGCCATCTCTCCATCCCAAAACTCTAGTCTCTTATTGTAGATTGCGCCACATGAAAAAAAAAATCCACTCCATATCTACACATTCAATTACTTTTAGAATGTTACAGACCTCAATGAGATCTCCTTTCATTCTTATAAACTCGAGAGTATATGCTTAAACTGCTCAATTTCTCTTCATAAGGCAAACACTTCGAATATGGAATCAATCTAATGAAGCTCTTCTGAATTGCCTCCAATGGAAACACCTCATTCTGCCGGACCCCCAAACTATACTTCAGTTGCAGCCTCACTAATGCCTTGCGTAGCTACACCAACACTCCCTACCTTTCTACTCTATCCTTTTATAAATAAACACTGAAATTATGCTTGCATTTCTCATTACTTGCAGTAACTGCAGGCAGGTTTTCTGTGATATGTAAGCAGACACCCAGATCCCTCTGCACTTAAGCATTTTGAACTTTCTCTCCATTTAGATAATAATTTGTCTTTCTATTATCCTGGCAAACATGAATAGCCCCATATTTATTCCCATTAATTTTCCTTGCTAAATTTTGGCCCATTCACGCAACCGATCCATGTAGTTTTAAAATCTCTTGCATCGTCATTCCAAAGTAATTTCCCACCAATGTGAGAGTCATCTGAAAATGTGGCATTGTATTTTCTATCCCATCAACCGAGTACAGTAATACCATCGATCGCAAATGGTTGAGGCATGAGTACTGAAATCAATGGCACCCCACAAATTGCATTTGCCACAATAAGATGACACATTTATTCCATCTGACTGCATTTTGTTGGTTAACCAATCCTCCATCCAAGCGAATAAATTACTCCTAAACCCATGTTGTCTGATCTTACCACTTAGTCTTTGGAGAGGGGACACATCTAATGTTCCATCTCCCACGATCCACCTTTTTTGTGACATCTTCAAATAACTCAAGCAAACAATTCAAACTTGAATGTCCTTTGTAAAACCATGTTGACTCTGACGGATTGTGGTTTAATTTTGCAAATGTCCTGAACAATGGACTCTAACAAGTGGCCTTAAATTACAATGGTTTATTGTTACACTTTAGTCCCTAATGTATACCATTATTATAAGTTTATCCCTTTCAAAAACCTGCACGTTTTCTTTGAATTCCTATTTAATGGGCACAAGGCTTTAAGAGATCTGCTCCAGTTGCTGTGTAAGGGCCATGTGTGGCTGAATGGACTCATCATCCTGCTGGTGTACAAACTCGATGGGCTGACGTCTTTCTGGTGTTCCCATGTTGTCGTCTCCAAGGCTAGAATGACCTCCTCCTGTTGATCCTTTAGAGGATTGGGAGATTATGGAATCTTACTGTTGCTCTCATACATTTTGATGGGCTGATGGGTCTTCTCATACTTCTCCATCGAAATATTGAACGGTCTCCTCAAGTATCCGGGAGATGGTTCCGAGGGGTTGATTGGTCTTCTCTTGTTCCCATACAACAGACACGTGTCGAAATTACTTCTTCCTTTCTCATTAAAGAAGTCTCAGATAGTTTTTATCCTTATCCAATTCCCTTGCAATAGGCTCGGTGGGTCTGAATGGCCTCCTGTTATCCCAGTGTAACAATCTCCAGTCATTGTGTGACCTCTTCCAGTTCCTATGTTACAGACTTGAGGAGGCTGAATGGACTGATCCTGTTGCTGTTTAACAGGATACTGGTGCAGCATGGCCTACTGTTACAGGGTTGAATGGCCAATTGGCCTCCTTCTGTAAATGTATATCAGGCTCCAGGGGCTGAATAGCCTCATCCTGTTTTGGTGTAACAGGGTCGAAGGCTTGAATATCCTTCTGTTGTTCCTGCATAACACACTGGAGAACGGAATGGTTCCTCCACTATCTGTGTAATTCGCTTCACTCGTTGACTACAACTGTCACCTATGTTGAAATAAGGTCACCTTATTTTTTGCAAACTCCAATGGCTACTGGATCAACCTGATCATCCTTTCGTTATAAGCTAGCACCTTCATTGCAGGAATCAGTTGAGGGAACCATCTCTGAGCTGCTTCCAATGTAACAACATCATTTCTTCACTGAAGAGATTAAATCTGTACACACTACTCCAGATGTGATCTCACTAAGACCCTGTACAGCAGCAGCAACATTTTACCAGCCTGTTGTAAGGTTCCTACCCAGGTTGGAGCTGTCTCAGCTCTATGGGGGAATATAGAGCATTGTTGGAAAATCATTGTCCTTCTCTACTCCATCAGCATAACGGGAGATCTGGAGAAATTAAAGTTAGAGAAGATCATAAATGATGTGGCGAGATGATCTCTACCATTAATCTCTCCAGAGCCCACATCGCTCAGATTCCACGGAATCTAGTAAGATGGAGCAAACATTGATGGGAGTTATATCTCAAAGTGAAAGCTGCAATACAAATGCTGGACATATGATAAAACAGGAATTCAGATTTACACATTGGTGGGTACTGCATTAATAATATACTGCTTACATTATATCTAAACTGTGTTAACCCAACTGAATGCTAATGCTGGGAAAATGGATTTCATGACCGCATGTGAGATGGTTTACATGAACATTATGTTGAGCACTGAGCTCGAGATCAGGTTATTTAGGAATTGGTGTTGAGTGATCAGAATAGCTAATTGAAAATTTTGCTGGAAAGGACATTTTGGGAACAGTGACCACAATGTATTGGTTTTCTTTTATGCTGTTTGAGTACACGATAGTTTTTGTTGTATTTGAAGTTACAATTTGAAATCTGAGTCATGCAGACCATGAAGGTGTGAGGAGAAAGTGGGGATGACAGATGCTGAAGATCAGAGTCGAAGAGTGTGGTGCTGGAAAAGCACAGTCAGGCACCATACTAAGAGCAGATAAATCGATGTTTCAGGCATAAGCCTTTCATCAGGAATGAAGCTTATGGGCCTAGGGGGCTGAGAGATAAATGACAAGAGGGTGCGGCAGGAGGGAGGTAGCTGGGATTACGATAGGTAGATGAAGGTGGGGTTGAAAGTGAAAGGTGATGAAGGGAGACAGAACGTCTCATCTACTGCATCCATTAAAGACAATGTGGTCTTCTCTTCATTCGCGAGGCAGGAGGTCAACTTGTAGATCATTTCAGGGAACATCTCTAGGACAACCACATTGAACAACTCCATCGCCTAGTGGCTGAGCACTTTAACTCCCCTTCCCACTCTGCCAAGGACATGAGAGTCCTGAGCCTGCTCCATCGCCTAACCGGAGCCACCAGAAGCCTGGAGTAAGAAAGCCTCCTCTTCTGCCTTGGGACCCTCCAACCACAGGGGATCGTAGTTGATTTCCCAATTTCCCCTAATCCCACCTTATCCTACTCCAACCTTCCAAGTCAGCACCGCCCTTTTGAATGTTCCTATGTGTCCACCTTCCTTCCTATCAATCTGGTGCACCCTCCTCTCGGACTATCACTTTCAACCCCACCTTCATCTACCTATTAGATGAAAGGAGGCAGCTTAGAAAAATGCCAAGTGTTGCAGTAAGCCAGTGGATTCAGAGAAATGTAGGACCCAGCAAAGGATAACCAAAATCAGAATGAGAAAAAGCATGCAAACGGAAGAAAAACATAAAGACTGCTTAAAAGCGTCTATCAATGTATGAAAAAAATAAAAACTAGGTCAAATGTGGAACAGTTGGTGTGCAGACAGGATAATTTATTGCAGATTACAGAGAAATCGCAGGGAAAAGAAACAGTTCCTTTGTGTCTATCTCCATGGAAGAATGTCCAGAAATTCTCCCAGAAATACCAAGTGACCATGGGACTTGTGTAAGTAACGTCTAAGATCATTCTTATCAGTGATGAGGTCATCTTTGAAAAGAAAGCTAGATTGAGTATTTATAAATCTGACAGACTAGATGTACTTCATACAAGAATTTCAGAGGAAGCAGCAATAGACATGTTGATTGCATCGCGGATTTTCACTTTATTTTCCGACACATTCCCGAAAGGCATTTATCCAATCTGGATAATTTAAGGGTTATAAATATTATCCAACAGTTTAAGAAAGGATGAATTTGGAGAATGGTAAACTACAGACCAGTTAACCTGTCATCCGCAGTCAGGTATCTCTTGGACTCGATTACAAAGAACATGCTACTAGATATTTAGAAGGTAAAAATATAACTGGGGAGTGTGAGAATGTACCGATGAATGGAAAACCAGCAGTGGCAAACATTTTATTGGAATGGTTTGAAGATGATTCTTGTGGACATAGGCAATGAACAACAAATGGATAATGTATAGTTGGATATTCATGAGCTTTTTAAAAGAACTCACACACTGAGCTCATAAGAAAAGTTAAACTGAGAGGTATTAGGAAGAACATATGCAAATGGGAAAGAAAATTAGGTTTACATTCATGTGAATGTAATTGGAAGATAGAGGATGTCATACACCAGTTGCATCGAGTGTTAATGAGACTACACTTAGAATATTGTGTATCGCTCGGATTCCCAATCTAAGAAAGAATATACTGACTACAGAGGAACTGCAAAAGCTATTCTCCACATTAACCCCTAAGTTGGCAAGGTTGTCTGACGGGGTAACTCAGCCTGTAATCTAAAGTTTCGAAACATGAGAGGTGATCGTAGTGAATCTTAGAAACATCGAAAGGACTGAATAACAGAGGGACATGAGGAAGTACAAGTAGGCGAGATCTGGGAGAATCCCACGATATTCTACACGGACAAGTCAAACAGAATAATCAGCAAACAGTCAGTGTCCATTAGAAACCAAAGGGGCAATCTGTGTGTCAAGCGGGAGAATATTGATGGATTGTAACATGAGACCTTCACATCTATTTTACTTGGGAGAAGGAGGATGCAGGTACAGAATTCAAGAAGATGGACTGGACAACTCTTGAACAGATTGATGCAAAATACGAGCAGGGATTTGAGGCTTTGTTCTGTACAAATTTGGACCAATATCCATGTCTGAAAGAGTTGTATCACAGGCGGCTGTTGGGGTCAAGGGAGGAATGACCCTGATTGAATATTTTAATTAGAATCTGACCATAGGGGAGGTGCCAGAGAACTGGAGGACTGCTAATACGATTACACTTCATAGTAAGAGTGGGAGAAATAGTCTAGGTGAATATAGATGAGCGAGTATTAGATCACTGTTAAGGAAACTACTGGATAAAATAGGGAAGGAGAAAATCGAAATCCAATCAGAGTCACAAGGTTTGATCAGGGATAATTATCATGACTTTATCAGAAGGGAGTCGCATCTAATGGATTTGATTGAATTAGTTTGAGGAGGTCGATTGTTTAGTTTTGTAGGAAAGCCTTTGACAAATTTCCAGCTGGGATACTGAGAAATAATGTAAAATCTCACAATATGAAGGAGACCTTGACAGGTTACAAGGAGATTTCTCTTAATGGCAGCAGGCAGAGGGTGGTGGGAGAAAGCTCTTTGAGCGACTGGAGACCAGTGTCCCCTGGTGTACCACAGGGATCAGTGTTGTGTCCCTTATTGTTTGTGTTATTAATAAAAAAAAGATGTGAATGTGGAGGGGGCTAGGTGGAGAGTGGGGGAGGTGTGATAAGTAACTGTTTGTTTGACATTAAGATTGACCGGATGGTTCGCAGTGAGGAGGAAGGCCTTAAGTTACAGGAAGATGCAGATGATTGGTCAGATGGGCAAATCAATGGCAGATGGAATGTAACCCTGATAAATATGAGGTGATGCACTTTGCGAGAAGGAACCAGGCAGGGGAGGACTCAATGAATGGCAGCACACTGGGAACCTCAGGGTGAGCTTCTCCACACATCCCTGAATGTGACTGGACAGGTTAATGGACTAGTTAAGAATTGGACCTTGGGTGCAGCATTTCCTAATCAGGAGTAGATTATAAGAGCAATACAGGGCTTTGGAGTCCTGTATGTAGCTCTGGGAGCCACATTCCAGGAAAGATGTCATTGTACTGGAGAGGGTGCAGAGGTGATTCACCAGGATGTTCCCTGGGATGGAGCATATCAGCTATGGAGATAGGCTGGATAAGCTCAGGTTGTTTTCTTTGGAGCAGAGAAAGCTGAGGGGTCAGGGATTCAGAAGGATAAGATTATGAGGGACATGGACAGGGTGGAAAGACAGCAGCTGTTCCTTTTAGTCAGAGGGTCAAGAACAAATGAGCACACTTTTAAAGTGAAAAGTTTGAGGTTCAGAGAGGATTTAAATATTTTTTTCACCTTGAGGATGTGGGGTTCTGGGATTACTTCCTGAGAAGGGGGATTATCACGGGTAACCTCACAATCATTAAAAAGTATTTGGACGAGCACGTGGAAGTGTCATAACATTCCAGGCTATGGGCCTGGTGTAGGAAAGTGGGACTAATATAGATTGTGCTGTATTTCTGTTGGCACAGAGTCTGTGCTCCTGTGAGTGTATGGTGTGTAAGGTCAATTATTGAGCAGTCTCAGGCAGGAATTGATGGCTTTCTGAAGTGTATATTCACAAGGGTTAAAAGAGTGAACTGTAATCGCTTGTTAAATTATGTCAATGTGAGAAATATGAGAAAACAAGTGCAGTTTCCTTTCAGTTTGAAACCAGAGAATAGAGAATGGGAAACAGGGAAATGGCAGAACTATGAAGCCACTACTTCAGTTCTATCTTCACAGAACTTCCAAACAATACAAGGAAAACCAAGTCTGGTGTGGAAAAAATGATAGAGTACATTGAACATAGAACATAGTAAGTAAATGGTTTAGGAGAAATTATTGTGGCTGAAAGCATTGTTCATAGGCAACACTGACGTAGATTTATGAAATGGGAATTATGTTTGAGAAACAGAATGGGAGACAAATGAAAGAGAAACAATGGATGTAAAACATGTGGACTTTTAGAAAGATTTTGGTAAAGCTCCAAGCCCAATTTGCAAAATCAAATCTAAGTGGATTGGGGGCTAATATATGGCTATGTTTCCAGAATGGGACAGCTGGCAGGAAACGGTGAAAATAAATAAACAGACTTGTGAAGCAACAGCCTGACATTGTCTGTAAGGTATGATTCTGTGAGTATGACCATATCGCAGACACCCCATTACCTACCCCGAATATCTCCTGTCTTATCAGCAGGACAGACACAGCAGAAGTGGCGGCACAGTGGGATACAGTTAGAAGGGAATTGCTCTTGGAGTCCTCAACAGTGACTACGTATCCCATGAAGTCTCATGGCATTAGTTTGCACATGGGAAAGGAAAACTCCTGCTGATTACCATGTACCAGCCTCTCTGAACTGAGGAATCAGTACTCCTCCATGCAGACCAACAATTGGAGGAAGCACTGAGGGTAGCACTGACGCAAGATCTACTCTGGGTGGGGGATTTCAATGTTCACCAACAAGAGTATCTCAGCGACAGCATTACTGATCGAGCTGGCCAGGCTCCAAAGGATATAACTGCTCGACTGGTTCTGCAGCAGGTGGGGAAAGAACCAACAAGAGGAAAATACATACTTGAACACAGCCTTACTAATCTGCCAGTTACAGAAGTATCTGTCCATGATATTATCGGTAAGAGAGACCACCGCATAGTCATTGTGGAGACAAAATCACACCTTCACATTGAGAATTACCTCCACCATTTTGGGTGGTACTATCACGTTGCTAAACAGGGCAGACTTCGAACAGATCTAGCAGCTCAAATCTGGATGTCCATAAGGTGTCGTGAGTCATCAATAGCTGCCAAGTTGTACTCCCGCATAACCTCATGGCCTCCCGCATATCCCCCTCACAATTGCCATCAATCTAGAGAATCAATATTGGTTCAGTGGAGTGTGCAGGATGGCAGGAGCTGCACCAGACATACCTGATAATGAGGTGTCAGGCTGGTGAAGCCACCAATCAGGACTACTTGTGCGCCAAACAGCATAAGCAGTAAGTAATAGACACAGCTAAGTGATCCCACAAGCAATGTAACAGATCTAAGCTCTGCAGTTGTTCCACATCTTGCCGAGAAACGTTGGGGACAATGAAACAATTCACTGGAGGAAGAGATTCCACAAATAACCCCTTCCTCCATGATGGAAGAGCCCAGCACTTCAGTGTATAAGATAAGGCTGATGCATTCGCAACAATCTTCAGTCAGAAATGTTGAGTGGATGATCCATTTCAGACTCCTCCAGTGGTCCTCAGCAATTCAATTACCAGTCATCAGCCAGTTCAATTCAGTCCACTCGATATCCAGAAAGATACTGCAAAAGGTGCATAATCTGACACCATTATGTCAACACTACTGACAACTTGTGCTCCATAACTTGCCACTCCCCTAGCCAAACTATTTCAATACAGTTACAACAATGGCTTTTCCTGATTACGTGGAAAATTTCCCCAAGTAATCATTGCTCCTGTATGTAAAACGCAGAACAAATCCAATCCGGCCAATTGCCACCCCATCAGTCTCCTCTCGATCATCAGTAAAGTGGTGGAAGGTCTCAGTGATTTTAATCAGCACCTGCTCAGCAATGCCCTGGTCAATGACGCCCAGTTTCGGCTCGTCCAGGGCCACTCAGCTCCTGACCTCATTACCGTGGTTCAAACATGGACAACAGAGCTGAATTCCAGAGGTGGGGTGAGAGCGATAGCCCTTTAAAACCAGGCTGTCTTAGACCAAGTGTGGTATCAAGGGGCGTTAGCAACACTGGAATCTATGGGTATCAGAGGCAAACTCCCTGCTGGTTAGAATCATGCCTGACACGTAGGAAGATGGTCATGGTTGATAAAGGTCAGTCAAGTCAGCTCCAAGTCTGTAGGAGTCCCTTGATCAGTGACCGAAAACTTCTTCAGGGCTGCTTCATCAATGACCTTCCCTACATTTTAAGGTCAGCAGTGGGGATGTTCGCCAATGATTGTACAATGTTCTGCAACATTTGTGGCTCCTCAGATACTGAAGCAGTCCATGTTCAAATGAGACAAGATCTTGACAGGATCCAGGCTGACAAGTGGCAAGTAATATTCAGGCCACACGAATGCCAGACCATGACCATCACCAATAAAATATAATCTAACCTGCCCCTTGGCATTCAATGGTGTTACTATCAGTAAATCCCCCAGTATCAAAGTCCTGGTGGGTAATCATTGCTCAGACACTCACTGGTCTCGCCACATGAACACAGTAACTATAAGAGCAGGTCCAACGCTAGGAATACTGTGGCGAGTAACTCACATCCTGACTTCCAAATGTCTGTCCATCATCAAAAATGCATAAGTCAGAAGTGTAATAGGAGACTCCCAATTTGCCTGGATGAGTGCAGCCCCAATAACACTCAAGAAGCTTTATACCATCCAGGACAAAGCAGCCAGTTTGACTGTCCCTTCATCCACAATGCTCCACCATCAACGCTCAGCAGCAGCAGCAGTGTTTTACTGTCGACATGCTGCAATAAAATGATCCACCAAAGATCCTCAGAGACCATATTCCCAACTCCCATGTCTATCTAGAAGGACAAGGGCTACAGATGTATGGGAACACTATCATCTTCAGGTTCCACTCCAAGCCAGTCACCATCCTGACTTGGAAATTTATCACCGCTCCTTCACAGTCACTGGGTCAGCATCCTGGGATTCCCTCCCTAATGGCATTGGAGGTCAACCACAGCAGGTGGACTGCAGCGTTCAACAAGGCTGCTCACCACCACCTTCTCAAGGGCAACTAGGGACGGGCAATAAATGCTGACCCAGCCAGTGACTCCAAGATTCACGAAATAAATAAATAGATTTTAACAGAGGAAGGTTGCTGAGGTGTCCCAGGGATCGGTGCTTGGGGCCCAGCTGTTCACAATGTCCTTTAAACATTTGGTTACTGGAATCAGATACAATATATCCCAGCCTGCTGACAGCACTAACGGGTGTGGGATTGTGAATGGGTGAGGAGGTTATAAAAAATCACCGAGAAGGCTAAGACAAGTGGAGTGAATGGGTAAATACGTGACAGATGGAGAACAATGTGGATAGAGGTGACGGTGTGCTCTTTGGTGGAAACGATAAATTGGGAGCCTACCATTTGGAAAGGATTGGTTGAAACATGTTGATCTACAAAGGGACGTATGCTCCTTTTTGTTGTTTCCTTCTGCATAAACTTCTGAGACCCCTGCAGCGCAGTGAGTTCTGTAACCAGAAGTCAATACTGGGCATGGCATTGGCACGCTGCCCAGTGTACACAGACCCAACAAGTGGGAGCTGTAACATTGAAAAGGATCTGCATCTCCTTGTACCCCAGTCGCTGAAAGTAATATTGCCGAAACAGAAAGCAGTGAGTAAGATAAATGGTGTGTGGATCTTCATTTCAGGGGGATGTGAGTCCAGGAGAAAAGGTGTCTTCCTGCAGCTGTACAGGGACTTGGTGAGATATCGTCTTGAACATTGTGCACTATTGTGGGGAGTTTTGGTCTCCTTACCTAATAAAGGACAAACCTGGCATTGAGGGAGAGCAGTGAAGGATGACCAGACTGATCTCTGGGATGACGGGCTTGTTGTGGGAGCAGATTTTGGGAGACTGGGCAAGTATTCCATGGGGTTTAGGAAAATGAGTGGAGATCTCAGTGAGATATATAAAACTCTGACAGGGTGAGACAGATTGGAAGCAGGGATGATAATTCCTCTGCCTGGGACTTGTAAAACAAGGGGCCACAGTATTAGGTACAGGCAGTTACTCTGCATTGAGATGATAATAAATGTCTGCTCTCAATGACTCGGGAACCTGGGGAATTCTCTCGCACCTGGAAACCGAGACACTGATTATGAATAAGGATTTAGAGACAGTAAAGGGATGGTGGGAGAGCAGGAGTACGGTATGGAAATGAAGGGCCAACCATCATTATATTGAATTGGTTAGCAAACTCGATGGACCAAAGGTACTACTGCACCGCCTATTTTATATCTTCCCAAGGTTACTCACATTAATGGATATGTATATCAAGTAGGGTAAGTGCATTGAGGAGAGTTTTTCCATGAACTAGAATGGGGAGGCTCAATGTGTTTTCCATTCCCAATGTTTCTGTGCAGTCTGTGGGAAAGCTCTGTGAATGCTGTCACAAGCTCTCAGATGTTAGGAAGGAGGTTTCTGCAGGGTCGACAGGACTGTGTTCCCATTCCCTTTTCCGACACTGATGCTGAGGCCGGGTGTTCTGTCCGGTTTCATCCTTTCAGACCGTGGTATAGTTTGCTTCGAACAGATCTGTTGGTCAAGTCTAGTAGCTTTAATGAGTTAGCATCAGGTAAAGTTCACGTGATTCTGACCCTGACATCTTCACCCACACTCGTCACTGAGCCATAGATGGTGTTGATGCCAATGACAGACTGAGGTGTTACCCTGGCAAAAAGTTACAGGTTGTGGTTGAATGCAGATCTGCTTCTCCTGCTGCTGTGGTCTACAGCACCACATGAATACACAGTTTCGAGCTGCAATATCTGCAATGCAATTTTGCTGTCTGTTCCCCAATTCTCACTAAGACCCATTCACCCATCAGCCCTGCACTCAGTGACCTAACCTGGTTTCTGATGTGGAAATACTTCCATTTTCAAACTCTCATCCTGATGAGGGTCTCTCTCCCCGGGTCTTGCTTCCAATCTGACACATTCCGCAAAAGCATTTTACTGATCTTAATTCAAATATGTAATTCACCTAAATATTTTTCATTGAGAAATACCAATCTGCTGTGTTTAAAGTGAATGTGTTTCCCCTGTTTCTTTACCTGACCATGATTAAGAGCTCTGTAGTGTCAGTGATGCCAGCCTTATGTAGTTTCAGAGCCAATGAATTCTCTGGAGTCCCAATCATCTTCACCACAAAGTATATTTTCTCTTTTGGTTTGATGCCTTATCACTCATGAATGCCTTGTTCTCCCTTGAGTATGTTTCAAGTTCTTTGGGTTGCATTTCTGGTATTATCTTCCGAATTTATCCCCAGAACCTCCTCCCATTGCTGCTCCATGGTCTTTCCTGCTAGGCTCCCCTTCCAATTAACTCTGGACAGCTTCGCCCGCATGTCTTTGTAGTTACATGCTTAATTATAACCACATTACATCTTGAAAGAGCATTACATATAAACCGAAAGAAGGAGTTTTGGGAGACGGGACACGAAGAATAATTGGTGGATTTCTTAACTAGATACAAAGGGAGAAAGGGAGAGAGGATAGAGATCTGGAGATGTGGAAAATGAGAAAGCTACATTATCGAAAGAAGTAGATGAACATCCCCCAATGTTTTGGCAATGCCTGTGTGCTGTGGTCCTTTGTACAGTGCATGTACAACAGAGTAATATGTTCAAATGCTGAGTCTGATGCCAGAATATTTATCTCCAATATTTTGACAGACACTAGCTTTGGAAAGAACCCACCAGGCCAACATATTGAAGTCCCGGTAGAAAGGGGATTAACTGAAATAAATTGGGACACCAGAATCAAGAATTTGGAGCCCACATCCTGGTAAGAATGAGAGATTAGAGTTGAGAATCCCAGAAAAGGAGGGTTCGTTGAGAGGATCAAATCATGTTGTAATGTTTTATCAATTTTATACATCATATGCATCATTTTTCATTAACTGTGTCTCTGTTGTTCATTTACAATGTGTTATGCACATATGAAAAATGCGACTTATCTGCACACACTCATTGATTAAACAGTGTATATAAAATCATTTTTCCACCATTGAAACTGTCCTGTTGTAATGTTACGAGGATACATGAACACCAACTAGCCACCAAAAGACATGATCCACTATCACTATGTTCCATACATACAGACAAAGAAGGGCACCACTTTGACTGGGACAAAGCACGCACACATACTAAGACACGCAAGGACCTTCTTAGAGGAATGGTATTATAACCAGAAGTCCATCAATAAACGCATCAATTTAGATCCTGTCTGCATTCTTTTGTTAAAAAAAATCGGAAATGACATCACCCACTTTAAGAAACCAAGACCAATAAATAAAGAGGCGGGACATACCACCAGCACTTCAGCAGATACTCTCACTGATGATGTCACCATTTCATGGTGACGAAACTTCTGAAAACAAACCTTCAATCTCAGTGAGCTAACTTGCATACATATGAATTGTTATTTGTTGTTTATTAGTGGAATTTAGGAGTTCTCTGTCGCTCACGTTTTGACAGATTATGATGTGAGGTGAGCTTTTCTAGCTGTGTGATTTTAATTAACAGAGGGGTTCGACATTGATGTCATAACAGTTTGGGGCCTTGCCGTTTGGCACTTGGACCGATCTGAACAGATTTGAGATACAACAGGTCGCATCAAATTCCAACTCATTGCAATTAGTGACTTTGATCTTCAAATAAAACCAGTGGGAAAGTTCGTTTAATTTTGTTACTTGTGGTTGGTTAAATCAAAAGTGAGGGAAATGGCTTTTAACATTACTAAAGAGGTTCCCACATTTTCCAAGGAAGTTTAGAAAGACAGAAGGAGGACATTTTTTAGAATTAGCAAATAGGTTGGAATTGGGTTCAACCAGGGAGAAAAGGGAAGCTGAAATTGTAATGGAGTTGGTTAAGCACTTTGATGTATCAGAGAAATAGGCAACTGCAGTAGTATTATAAAAATTTAAATTGCAAATGTGGCAACTGGAGTTAGAAGATAAATAAAGGGATGGAAACAGAGAGAGACGAAAGAGAAAGACAGGAAAAAGAAAGAGAGAGGGGAATTGAAATTCAGAAGTTGGGAATTAGACAAGAAATTTAAATTAACAGGATGGAGATGAAGGGAGAACGTAGGGATGTATACAACTAGGTTAGTAACTTGCCATATTTCGTTGAGAAAATTGTCAAACCCTTTTTCATTTCATTTGAAAAAATGGCTAGGCAGATGACGTGTCCAATGAACTTCTGGATAATCCTAGTTCAGACTAAGCTGATGGGCACAGCTGGTGAGGTATGTGCAGCGCTGTCAGATGAGGAGTCAAGAGATTATCAAGATGTTAAATTGGTTATTTTGATTGGTTATGAATTGGTACTAGAAGCATATAGGCAGAAGTTCAGAAAAATAGAGACGGAACCAGGTCAGACTTATATTGAGTTTGAAAGAATTAACCACAGTCATTTTGACAGGTGGGTGCTGGCCTTAAAAACGGATAAGACCTGTGATGCTTGAAGGGAGATTAATCTGCTGGAGAAGTTAAAAGACTCACTTTCAGAGATACTAAGAATTCATGTGACTGAATAGGAAGTTCAAGAAGTGAGAAGCACGGCAGAAATGGCAGGTAAATATGCATTGTGGAATGTGATGAAATTTAGCTTCTGGCAGGAATTTCATCCTGTGAGGGATAGAAATTGGGAGAAGGGACGATCACACATTACAAAGCGAACAGTAGCTCACAATAGTTTACCACAGGTGAAGGAAGAAGCCCAAGGGGGTTGAAAGGTGGTGAAAGGCCTCAGGTGCTCTCACGATAAGGGAGTGTAACGCATAATATTACAGTGCTGATGGTTTAAGAAGGGCACAAGGAAAAAGTTGTTTTCACTGCAGTAAGCTGGGACACACCATGCTGGGCGTTAAAGGAAGACACTTTGGGGAAAGATGTGTTAGAAGAGGCTAAGCCCAGTGGCATTAGTGAAACTGGTAAAGGAGAGCCCAAGTGGAGTCGAGGAGCTGCAGGAAATTGCACAGCCTAGGCAAGGGCTGGGTATGGAGGCAGTGCCTGATCTCTCTAAAGAATTCACCTCTATAGATAAAGTTTACTCAGAAAGAACAGGGGGAGAAGGACAACAAGTTATAATTTTGTAAGATATGGGATCTGCTCAGACTCTAACAGTTGAGAAGTGAGGCGCCAGAAAAGCACAACAGATCAGGCAGCATCCAAACAGCAGGACAATCGAATATCAGGCAGAAACCCATCGTCAGGAACATGGTGGGGGGACAAGGGGGCTCAAAGATAAATACGAGGATAATAGCTGAGGTGGTGGGAGGGTCACTGGGAAGGCAATAAGATGATATAGGTGGGAGTGATAGTGATATGTCGCAGGGTAAGGTGGAGTCGATAGGTGGAAAGGAAGATGTCTAGTTAGGGCAGTCCAAGAGGGCAGTGCTAGGTTGAACGGTTGGATCTGGGAGAGGTTGGTGGAGGGGAGATTCGAAATTTGGTGAAGTCAACATTGATGCTGTACAGTTTGAGGGTTTCAGCTGTCCTACCACCGATAGGAGTCCTATCACCCTCCTGTCCAACCTATCACCATCACACCCTCCCTGCATCTACCTATCGCCTTCCAAGCTCCCTTCCACCAGCTCCACCCCCACTCTCCCATTTATTTCTCAACCTCCTTCCCCCTCCCTCACCTCCCACTTGCCTGATGAAGGATTTATGCCTGAAACGTCAACGCCCCTGCCCCTCGGATGCTGCCGACGTGCTGTGCTTTTCCAGCCCCACACTTTTCAACTCTCATCTCCAGCATCTGCAGCCCTCAATTTCTCTCACCCTCTAATAGGAAGAGATGAAAGTTTTTTTCACTCTTTCTGGCATGTTAAGCAAGAGCGTGTTAATTTGTGGAAAGGGGACAGAAATTAAGCATTCCCTTGTGTAACATCAGGATGGAATGCCAAATCAAGATTAGGGAAGTAACAGTGACAGTGAGTAACAGAGTGTCAGTTCCAGGAATACAGTTTGTTCTTGGGAACGATTTAGCAGGAGGTGAGGAGGGATAGGCACCCCTTGTGGTGGAGAAGCCAAAGGAAGACTAGGGAATTGGGGAGTTAAAAGAAAATTACCCAGGAATTTTTTCCAGACTGTGTAGTAACAAGATCCCACTGTCATAAGTTACAGCAGGAAGGAAAAACGAACGAAAAAGACAAATGGGTTGATGCTCAGTGAACTGACCCCCTGTTTGATGTAACGGTGCAGGATAAACCTGAACAGGCAGAGGATCAGGCAGAGGTGTTTAGTCCAGAAAGGCTAATGGACTTACAACAGATATATATACACACATTCACACACACACATACAAATGCACACACACAGAAAAGGAATCAGAATATATTGTTGAACGTTATTCACGTAAAGATAGACTTATAAAATTAAAATGGAGACCCCGATAGGTTACTGCAGAAGGGAAATGGGCTGAAGTGCACCAGATTGTGTTAGCAGTAACGTACAGTGTTACGGGTAGCTCATAGACACACTGCAGGCGGTCACCTCGGTATACAGAAGACTCAGGCTATGGTACAGAAGCATTTCCACTGGCCTGGAATGCACAAGGACGCTGATAATTTTTCTTGAACATGACATACATCCCAAATGGTAGGTAAGTAACAGGCAGTAATAAAACCAGCACCTTTCTTGCCAATTCCTGCATTCAAAGAACCGTGCACGTGGGTTATGATTAATTGTGTCGCTCCCCTTTCTAAAGTAAAAGTGGAAACCAATATTTGCTGAACATAATGGATGTGTCTATCAGATTTCCAGAGGCAATTCAATTATTGGAGTGTTAAGGCAAAAAGGGAGGTGGAGGAGTTGGTAGCTTTCTTTACTCGCTGTGGGCTCCCCAGAGAGATTCAGTCAGACCAAGGGTCTCATTTTACCACTCAGCTGTTTAAGGAAGTCATGGATGGCTTAGGCATGCAGCACTTCAAATCAAGTGCGTCCCATCCTGAATCCCAGGGAGCCTTGGAAAGTTAGCATCAGACGTTGAAGACTTTGTTAACAGCGTACTGTCAGGGTTGGACAAATGTTTGGGATAAAGGTGCCCCATTAAATTGTTTGCCAGTAGAGATGTCCCAAATAAATTTACTCACTTTACTTCCATTGAGTTAATATTCGTACATGAAGTGAGAGGTCCTTTGAAATTAATTAAATATAAATTGACAGATCCGAAGTTGGAAATCTCACACCTGGATTCTGTGCGTGAGGTGAAGGAGAGAGTAGATGGAGTAGGTGAGTTTGCTAAACAGTATCTGAAGAGCATAGCATAGAGTGAAGCAGGTGGCAGATAAAAACTCTGAAACGTTGAAGATTTCCCGTGGGAATGACGTATTAGTATTGCCACCAGCGGTAGGAAATCCCTTCAAAGCCAGGTTTAGTGGCCCCATTCAAATTTTTATAAAAATGTGGAGTCAGTTAAACTATCTAGTAAAGATACCAGAGATGACAAAAAAACTTCATCGAGTATTTCATATGGATGAATAATGCACCAGCCACATTTAAGACTCAGAAACAGAGTTGTGGCCATATGGACAAATTGTGCACCTTATCTCTATGATATAGTGATCTTTAGCAAGTGATTGAAAGCTCACATGTTACAGCTGGCAGAGCATGCTGAACATTTACAAGATTCAAACTTATGAATAAACTTAAAGAAAACAGAATTCGCGAAGGCAGAGGTGACGTTCTTGGGACATTACATTGGACATGGAAAGTTGACCCCCATGGAACACAAAGACGAAGGGATTTGAGGAATTTCCACGACAATCCTCGAAGAAAAGGGTGCTTCGATTTTTGGAACTGAGTGGATTCTATTGGAAGTTTGTTCCAAACTTCAGCAGCGTATTGGCACCACTGATAGATTTACTAAAGAAGAACACAGAATTGTGGTGGATAGAACAATGCCAGGAGGCATTTGAGAAATTTAAAACAGGATTAATCACCGCACGAGCTTTAGCTACACCAAATATTCTGAAACCCTTTGAAAATTGTGTTTGATGCTCGGTATATAGGGGACAGAGATGTATTGATGCAGAAAGAGGATGATGGAATTGAATGGCTAATTGGCTACTTGTAGAAAAAACTCAATATCCACCAGAAAAAAATACAAAATCTCCTTTATTGAACAAGAATGATTAAGTTTCACACTGGCCTGACAATATTTTAATTTTTATGTGACAAACAAATTGTCGGAGATGGTTGTGGACAACAACAAATCTCTCGCATGTTTTCGAATATTTAAAGACCAGAATATGAGACTATTTAATTGGAGTCTTACCTTACCGACTTTAAACTCACAAAATGTACATGCTGCGGCTCCTACAATGTGATAGCAGATGGGTTTTCGCGGATTTAAAGGAAAGCAGTGTCGATAAGATTTGACTTATTCCAGTATTGTATTGGTGTGCAGAATTAATATGAATGATATAACTGAGATTAATACTTTTATATTTCATATAGTTGGGATTAAGAATTAGAGGAAAAGGAATGATGCCATCTTTTCATTCTGCTGGTTCATTTTATTTTCTGAAGCGGGGAGATGTTATGAAGCCAAAAACATGTATGGACACTTTAAGACAGATCGGGTTTTGTTGAATAGAAATTAAAGCCACAGATGCCAGCTAAAGGTCACACTGTTCCACATGTCACCATTAGCTGAGAAATGGATACCTGAGTTTTGGTTGCTGTTTTGACAGCCATTCAAATGCAACCAAAAAGTTTAAATAACGCTCAGGATACCGGAAACCAACAGAATTTGAATATTATTGTTTGGACACCTGGACAGCAATCAAATTATGAGAATTATTATATCATGGGGAGTATATAAACCCAGCATTTTGAACACTGGAGGGAGAGCCACTGCCATCCAATAGTAGAGTAACTGCTGTAGAGCAGGAGTGCTAACTGGCCATCTCAAACACTCTCTATCAAAGATACATGTTCATGTAAACCTACTTGCAATAAAAAAAATGACCCGGGGAGATCAGCAGCTGGAAGAGTGAACACAGCGGGGAAGATAGAGACTGTGTGGTCTTGAGATTGTAATGTTTAATATATGGGTTGTTGGAACAGCATATGTTTACAGAGTTGGAGTCAGATAGTAAGTAGCTAAGACAAGAGGGGCTTATGTTTGTGAATAGTTTTTGTTTAGTGTTCACTATTAAAGTTAAGAAACGAACTTGATAATTTTTGTTTAAATCGTGGAATGTAGGAGATATGTGTCACTCATATTTTAACAGATTACAAGGTGAGGCGAGCTTTTCTGGGTGTTTGGGTTTAATTTACAGAAGGGTTCGACTCCACCTTGTAAATGTCCATCCACGTTCCCCCCATTTCCCTGCCGTTGGGTCATATCCTTCCAGTCCTTTCCGATCCACATATTTATCCAAATGCTTTTGAAATGTTGTTAATGTACCCCCCTCAACCACATCTGCTGGCATATCATCCATGTATCAGCCCTTTGTGTAAAGGAGTGGCCCCTCAGGTTCACTTTCATTCCTTCCCCTTTAACCTTAAAATGATCCCCTCTCATCGTCGAAACTCTATACCTTGGAAAAAGACAGAGAGCATTAACCCTATCCGTACCCCTCGTGATTTTATATAGCTCTATAAGGACTCCCTCAGTCTCTTACACGCGAATGAAAAGGTCCTAGCTTGTCCAACCACTCCCTATAACTCAGACCATTGGGTCCTGGCAACGTCTTTGTAAATTCCTTCTGCACTCTTTCTAATTTAATAACATCCTCCCCATAACAAGTTGACAGATTTGAACAGAATACTCCAAGTGCGTCCTTACCAAAGTCCTGTGTAGCTGCAATATAAGGTCCCAACTTCTATACTCAATATCCTGCCTGATGAAGGCCAATGTGCCAAAAGCCTTCTTCACTGCCCTGTCTACCTGTGACTCCACTCTTAGAGAACCGTGCACCTGAACCCCAAGGTCCCTCTGCTCCCTACACCCCTTAAGACCCTCCCATTCACGATGAAACTCCTCCTTGATTTGAGTTTCCAAAATGCAAGACCTCACGCTTCTATATTAAATTCTATTTGCCATTTCTCGGTTCATTTTCCACCTGATTAAGGTCCTGCTGCAATTTCTGATAAACATTCTCACTGATCATGCTCCCAATTACTTTAGTGTCATCTGCAAACTTACTAATCATACCTTGTACATTCTCAACCAAATCATAGATAATAGACAGCAATGGACCAAGCCTCCGGTCTGACAAACATCCTTCCACTAAACCCTCTGCTTCCTACCATCAAGCCAACCATGTATCCAATTGGCCAGCTCCCCCCCACATTCCACGTGATGGAATCTTCCAGAGCAGCCTGCCGTGTGGAACCTAATGAAAGGCCTTACTGAAATCCATAGAGACTACGTCTATCACTCTGCCCTCACCAAGTGTCCTGGTAACTTCATCAAAGGACTCTAAGAAATTTGGGAAGCATGATCTCCCACTCACAAGTCTATGCTGACTGCTCTGAATCAAACCCTGTGTACGTAATGGGTGCAGTCAATGGTATGCTGTCCTTCATTGTAAGATGATTCGAGGACATAAGGAAAGCCATCTTCCTGCTGTTGCAGAGCCTTGCTGAGAGAGCATTTGGGGCACTCTCTACAGATTTGATCTCCTTTGTAAGGAATGATCTCCTTACCACAGACACGGGTGATGGTAACATGAGGATAGAGTGAAGAAGCTGAGTGTTTAATCTGTAGAGCTGTGAGAGATGAAGAAATGGTGACGCTGAAACACGAGGAGTGGCAGCGATCATTTATTTCCAAAAGAGACATTGATAGGGTGAGAAATTCCATACGTTACCCAGGATTGATTGGTTTGATTTATTGTCACGTGTATCTCAGTACAGGGAAACACTTTGTTTATGAGCAGTGGAGGAAGATCATAGTAATCATGGCCAGACAGATCATAGGGTGGAAATAGACTTGGACAGAGGAAGGCACACAGGTTACACTGAACAGGACGTGCACTAGACAAGATCAACATGAACAGGATCAGCATTATTTGAACTTAGAGAGTCCATTCATCAGTCTAACGTAGCTTAACTAATAGTTTATATGCCTAAATTAACTCTCCCCATGTTATTGTGCAGTCGGTGAGTGAACCCTGTACTGAACGTCAAGTTGCTTACAATCCACAACAGCAGCCACAATACCTTCCATCTGAAACAGGTAGCCATTCCCACCAGCGTTCGCCCTACATAGAGAACACCAGGCTGTCTTCTAAGAGATGGAAGATGCCTTCTTGAGACTTCACACCAGACATATGGCTTCCCTGCTCACCACAAAAAAACCACGTTAAAGTCCCACGTGTGTATCATAATCAACGGAGCCAGGAGGAACAACGTGGAGCAGTCTGTCTGTGCAGCCTCTGCTCCACTTGGTCATCATGTTAGAGCATCATTTAGGAGACACTTAAGACTGCCGATGCTGGAGATCAGAGTAGAGCATCAATTGCTGGAAAAGCACAGCGGGTCAGGCAGCATCCGAGGACCAGGAGAATCGACATTTCGGGCATAAGACATTCATCACGAATCAGCAAAAATTACCTCATTCTGCCCCCGTGTAAGTGCATTGAGGTGGGAATGGCGTCCTGCTGTTTCTGTGTAACTGACTCAAGGGACTGACTGGCTTCTTCTTCGTCCAATTGGACAGGGCCAAGGGTCTGACTGGTTTCCCCTGGTTCCTGTTTGACAGCTCATTGTACTGAGCAGTATGACAATACTGCAGCTTTAAGGGGTTATTTTGTCCGGGCTTCTTTTATGAGAGAGATTGAACGATTGTTACCAAGCTGGTTAGTTAAGACCACTTGAGTAACAGCTAGGGAGGCCTTGGGTTTATTTTAATGCAGCCTGAATGGGTGTGACCAGCTCTCACGGATTAGGATCACTGGGTTTTGGTTTCTCAGCAACATCAGAAACTATTGGGGTCGCCACAGATTTGAAAGCTTCAGTGGATGTTTCCTGGTTGCTACTCTCTCTGAATTTTCTTTTGATGCTGTTTTTAATTCCTGGATTGGATAAATATTTGTGACAATCTGTGTCTGAATATTTCTTTTTGCCAAGGGCTGTGTTTATGGGAGTTTCCTATATTGGAACAGTTCATTAGTAATAGTTTCTAGATCTATTATTCTGATAACTTGGCCAATAAAATTACGTTATTCTAAATTCCTCTATCTTTGGTTTCATTTTCTCTTTCGTGTTTAAGTAGATAGTGTTTTTTCTTCACACCGAGTAGTTTGACCAGTCACATTGCATCTGGAACACACACTTGACATTTCCTTTAAAGTAAAAAAAAAATTAGAATCTATGCTACCGCCTTCAAATATTTTCGAGGGGCTCTGGTGTGGCCCATCACACTAGACTCCTTCTCTTCCTGAGTAATAGGCTGAAGATACTGAATGGGGTGTCCCTGTTCTTCTCCAATAGTGTCAATGGGCTGAATGACTTCCTCATATTCCTGTGAAACCAGCGTGAGGTGTTGAATGAACTCTTGTTTTACTGTGGCAATGTGCAGTGCCCACCAGTGCTGTTACATGAATGTTACAGAAACTTTAACAGCACAAGCCTCAATGGAGTCTGGGTCTTGCTGCACATGGACAAAGACCAGTTCAGGAGCTGACGGGGGACAAAATGTTCTGAACATTGTGGAATCTTCAGGGACCATCCCCACTTCTGATCTTATGGTGGGGAAGGTGGGGAGGGGAGACATTGATGAAGCAGCTGAAGATGTTTGTGAAGAGGAAGCTACCCTGAGGATCTCCCACAGAGGTGACCCAGGACTGAGATGATGAAGATCTTCCTTTGTGCCATGTTTGACCACAAACACTGGAGAGATTACTCTGATTCCCAATAAGTTCAGATTTGTTAAGCTCCTTTATGTCAACAGAAGTCAACCACTGCCTTGATATCGGGGCCAGTCATTTTTGCCTGAACCCTTGTGACAACCTCTTTTGTTCACATCAATAGGCCATGATAGAGGAGCAGCAAGTGTTTTCTTCAAACAGGTGGGATTGAATGTCAGGATTACTCTTCTCAAGAGAGTTCGGGAAGCTAGATGACTGAACGTATTTGAAGAGGAGGTATATGGAAATTGACCTGCCAGAGAGTTGAGGGCTATGAAGAAGTGGGTATGAAAGTGGATTTGAGACAAAGAGCAGATCAGTCATGATCTTAAAGAAGGGCAAGGCAGGCTTGGGGAGTGAACAACATGCCCCTGTTTCTGATGTTCTCCCATTCTGTTATTGGAAGGTTAGTGGGTCTAATTTTCATGAATGTTCTGTTATTGAATGTTGCAGACAGGGAGACCAGAGGATTTTGTGAGCCATCCCTGAGTGAGGTATGGTGGCTGTATTCACACTGAATCTGGGTGTACAACATGACCAACAAATGAAGCACAAGTTGCAGAGAGGGGAAGCTCTTTGAAGAGAGATGTGGGGCCTGTTTTGTACCCAGCCTGGGTTTTCCAATTACATTTCCCAATTCACTTCAAACCGCGTGGGACAGTACTGAGGGGCTGAATGGTCTCCTGTGTTTCTGTGCAACAGGTTATAAGAGTAAGTAACCTCCAACTGTTCCTGTCCAGCAGGTTTGAGGGGCTGGATGGAACACAGGAACATGGGACTGAGGAGCAGGAGTGGGTCATTAGATACTTTGAGCCTTCTCCACCAGGCACTAAAATTGTAGCTGATCAGGTTGTGGTCTCAGCCCCACTCTCCTGTCTGCGTCCCATTGTGCACTTCTTTAACAAATATTTAACTAACGCAGCTTTCAATCAATGTGAACATAGAGACACGATAACATTCCACTGAAGAGAATTCCGACTTGAAAGGTCCTTTCAGAATTAATCGTCATCCCTCTTATAGAATCAGAGAGTCATGCAGAATGGAAACAGACCCATTAGTCCAATCTGTTCACTCGATCAGATATCAAATCTGATTTAGTCCCATTTGCCAGCATTTGGCCAATATTCCTCCTGTGATTGTACCCGCCTTCACCACTTCCTCTGACTGCACTTTCTGTACACACACCACTCTCTGTGTGAAATATTTACCTTCAGGTCTCTTCTAAATGATTCGCCCTCTCCCCTCCAACCTATTCTGTCTTGTTCTGGACTCCCCTATCCTTGGGAGCAGAACGTGGCTGTTCAGAATATCCATGCCCCTGATGATTTTATAAACCTATATAATGCTGCCTCTCAACCTCTGACACTCCAGGGGGAAACACCTCAATTTAATCAGCCTCTCCCTATAGCTCAAACCTCCAGTCCTGGAACATACGTGTAAGACATTTCTGCAGAAAACCGCGTTGTACGCAGTATTCTTAAAGTGGCCTCACCAACATCCTGTACAGATGCACTATACCACCACAACCCCTATATTCAATGCTCTGACTGATTAAGGCAAATGTGCCAAATGTGTTCAGCACCACACTGTCGACCTGTGACTCACTGCTACAGGTAATCATGTACGTAAACATCGGTACGTAAACATGATGGGAGTGCCAGCAGATAGGAGGACCAGTGATACATTGATCATTATTGAGATTAGATTGTGTTGGGAACATGAGCTTAACATGTCAGGAAGGGAAATCAAATCAATGGGTTCAGGATGGTTAATATCCAGAATACCAGATACCCCGGAGTGAGTTACAATCTGGAATCTAATTGAAGGGTTCAGTGTGCTTTATATACAAATAACAGATACCCAGGAGTGAGTTACAGCCTAGCCTAGCATCTAATCGAGGGTTTCAGGGTGGTTTGTATACAGAATAACAGGTAGCCCGCAATAAGTTAAAGCCTGGAATCTAATTGCAGGGCTCAGGGTGGTTTATATACAGAATAACAGATAGCTTGGAATGTGTTACAGGTTGGAACCTAATCGAGGGGTTCAGGGTGATTTATTTACTGAATAACAGATAGCCTGGAGTGTGTTGCAGATTGGAAACTAATCGGGGGATTTAAGATGGTTTATGTACAGAATAACAGATACCCTGGAGTTAGTTACAGCCTGGAATCTAATCGAGGGGTCCAGGGAGTTTTAGATACAGAATAACAGATAGCCCGGAGGGAGTTACAGCCTGGAATCTAATCGAGGGATATGTTAACCTTGTTATGTGAAATATATTGTAACTGGGAGTGAGTCACAAAGTGTACTATTGGCCAAGTGCTTTGAAATCTTGACTCACATAAACATAATGCAGTCACAAACTACACAACTTTACTGAATCCCAACTTTCCTTGTTTGAGGACTTTCCTCCTCTGTTTTCCCCTTTCACTGAAATTATTATTATACCTTTTATACTGCACTGCCATTCTGGTTACAGTGCTACCTATCTCTCACTGTCTCATTTATCTTCAATCCTGTTGAAAGATACTTAAACAGGAGATGCACAAAGTTCCAGAAAGAGCTTTGTTCAATTGCAGGTGCATTATTTTCTTTTATTTGTAGACGGCACACAATTTGAACCCACAGAAGGTCAGTGTGGGATTTGAGAAACCCTTCAATTTGGGATGAGGCCTGTCCAGGCAAAATTCTGATCCAACGCTGCAAATCTACAATTCAGTGGCTGAGCTCTTTCAGGTTTTGTATATTATGTTTCTCTAATATATTAGGAGCTTGGAAAGTAAGGCAGACCTTACTGGAATGTCACATTGTCTCTCCGCATTCACTGTAAACAGGTTCTGGGATTTACATTTTAACCACCTTCAAAGAGCTGTCTCCATTTCCTATCTCTGCTAGCATCAATGAATGGAAATGGCTTTTGACACATTGCCCCCTCTCCCTTGCTGAAAGTATTCCTGACACAAATCAGTCAGGCAGACATTTTAGATTTGTCCACAGCCACCATTTTATATCAGCAAAACGATGACATTGAGTTTATAAATAAGGAGAAGCAAGAGAGACTGGCGACATCAATACAGTTTGAAAATATATAAAACATTGAACATGCACACAGAATCACAGACACACAGAATCACACACACACAGATACAGACACCTTCCAGAAGCTGTCTCCATTTCCTATCTTGCCAGAGAATTCATGTTATGATGATGCATTCATGCAGGACAGTAAACAGCTTTTGAGACTTTCCCCATTGTGACAGAAATTAAGCCCCAGTCTGAAACTTTGAGATATGTAACAGGACAGAAATGAACCAGCAGCTTTCTGTGTTCCTGCTCCCAATGTAACATTTGACCATTTTGTTTATCTTGTCTTCGGTCTAACATCCAACAAGGACCACTTCATAGATACAATAACAGATCCCCAGGAGTGAGTTCCAGACTGGAATCTAACAGAGGGGTTAAGGGTTTACATACAGCATAAGAGATACCCAGGAGTGAGGGACAGAGTGGAATCTAATCGAGAGGTTTGAGGTGGTTTACATACAGAATAACAGATGACAAGTAGTGAGTCACAAAATCGCGGAGTCATACAGTCATAGAGATGTACAGCATGGAAACAGACCCTTTGGTCCAACCCGTCTATGCCGACCTGATGTCCTAACCTACTCTAGACTCTTTTTCAAACGCTTAGCCCATCTCCCTCCAAATCTTCCCATTCATATACCCATCGAGCTGCATTTTAAATGTTGCAATTGCACCAGCTTCCACCACTTCCTCTGACAGTTCATTCCATTCATGTACCACCCTCTGAGTGAACAAGTTGCCCCTTAGGTCTCTTTCATATTACCTCTCACACTAAACCTATGCCCTCTAGTTCTGGACTCCCCACCCAAAGGAAAAGGCTTTGTCTAGTTATCCTATCAATGCCCGTCATGATTTTATAAAACTCAATAAGGTCACCCCTCAGCCTCTGATGCTCCAGGGAAAACAGCCCCAGTCTATTCAGCCTCTCCCTGTAGTTCAAATCCTCTAACTCTGGCAACCTCCTTGTAAATCTTTTCTGAACCCTTCCAAGTTTCACAACATCCTTCCGATAGGAAGGAGACCAGAATTGCACGCCATATTCCAACAGTGGCCTAACCCATGTCCAGTCCAGCCACAACATGACCTTTCAATGCCTATATTCAAAACACTGACCAATAAAGGAAAGCATACCAAATGCTGCCTTCATTATCTTATCCACCTGCCACTCTACTCTCACAGAGCTACGAACCTGCAGTTCAAGGTCTCTTTTGTTCAGCAACACTCCCTCAGACCTGACCATTAAGTGTATAAATCCTGCTCAAATTTGCTTTCCCAAAATGCAGCGCCTCGTGTTTATCGAAGTGGAATAGAATTGAAGGTTTTGGGGTGTTTTTGAAACATGCCAGTCACACATAGATGGAAGTGAGTTACACGTTGGAATCTAATCGAGAGGGTTCCGGGTGATTCATATAATCCCGACAGTGGGGAATCAAGCCCTTCAGCCCAACAAGACCACACTGACCCACAGAAGAATAACCCATCCAGACCCATTTCCCCACATATACCCCTGATTAATGCACCTCACCTATACATCCCTGAACACTATGGGCAATTTTAACAGGGTTTGGATTGGATGGTAAATATACAAACTAACAGATACCCAGGAGTGTGATACAGACTGGAATCTAATCAAACGATTGAAGATGCTAATGTGCAGAGTCCTTTAAAATTGGAAGTCAGTTACAGATTGGAATTTTATCAAGGGGATTCAGGATGATTTTGTGTACAATAACAGATACCCCAGAGTGTGTTACAGACTGGAATCTAATCGAGGGTTTCAGTGTGGTTTATATGCAGAATAACAGGTAGCCCGAGTGAGTTACAGAGTTACATAATCATCGAGATGTACAGCATGGAAACAGACCCTTCACTCCAACTTGTCCATGCCGACCAGATGTCCCAACCCAATCTAGTTCCACGTGCGAGCACCCAGCCCACATCCCTCCAAACGCTTCCTATTCATATACTCATCCAAATTCCTCTTAAAAGTTGCAATTGTAGCAGCCTCCACCCCACTTACTCTGGCAGCTCACGCTATACACGTACCACCTTCTGCGTGAAAAAGTTGTCCCTTAGGTCTCTTTCATATCTTTCCCCTCTCAAACTAAACCTATGCCCTCTAGTTCTGGACTCCCTAATCCCAGGGTAAACCTCGATAAGGTCACCCCTCAGCGTCCGACACTCCAGGGAAAACAGTCCCAGACTGTTCAGCCTCTCACTGTAGCTCAAACCCTCCAACCCTGGCAACATCCCTGTAAATCTTTTCTGAACCCTTTCAAGTTTCACAACATCTTTCCAATAGGAAGGAGACCAGAATTGCATGCAATATTCCAAGAGTGACCTAACCAATGTCCTGTATAGCCACAACATGACCTCTCAACTCCTGTACTTGGTATTCTGACCAAGAAAGGAAAGCATACAAAACGCCTTCTTCACTATCCTATCTACCTGCGACTCCACTTTCAAGGAACTATGAACCTGCACTCCAAGGTCTCTTTGTGCAGCAACACAACCTAGGACCTTACCATTAAATGTAGAAGTCCTGCTAAGATTTGCTTTCCCAAAATGCAGCAGCTCGCATTTATCTGAATTAAACTCCATCTGTCACTTCTCAGCCCATTGGCCCATCTGGTCCAGATCCTGTTGTAATCTGAGGAAACCCTCTTCGCTGTCCACTACACCTGCAATTTTGGTATCATCTCCAAGCTTACTAACTGTACCTCTTATGCTCGCATCCAAATCATTTATATATATGACAAAAAGTAGAGGGCCCAAAAGTGATCCTTGTGGCAATACCCTGGTCACAGGCCTCCAGTCTGAAAAACAACCCTCCACAACCACCCTCTGTCTTCTACCTTTGAGTCAGTTCTGTATCGAAATGGCTACTTCTCCCTGTATTCCATGAGATCTAACCTTGCTAATCAGTCTCCCATGGGGAACCTTGTCGAACGCCTTACTGAAATTCATATGGATCACATCGACTGCACTGCCCTCATCAATCTTCTTTGTTACTTCTTCAAAACACACAATCAAGTTTGTGAGACATGATTTCCCACGCACAAAGCCATGTTGCCTATCCCGAATCAGTCCTTGCCTTTCCAAACACATGTACATCCTGTCCCGCAGGATTCCCTCCAACAACTTGCCCACCGCCGAGGTCAGGCTCACTGGACTATAGTTCCCTGGCTTCTCTTTACCTCCCTTCTTAAACAGTGGCAAAACGTTTGCCAACCTCCAGAGTTCCAGCACCTCACCTGTGACTATCGATGATACAAATATCTCAGCAAGAGGCCCAGCAATCACTTCTCTAGCTTCCCACAGAGTTCTCAGGTACACCTGATCAGGTCCTGGGGATTTATCCACCTTTAACCATTTCAAGACATCCAGCACTTCCTCCTCTGTATATCTGCAACATTTTGCAAGATGTCACCATCGATTTCCCTACAGTCTATATCTTCCATATCCTTTTCCACAGTAAATACTGATGCAAAATATTCATTTAAGATCTCCCCCATTTTCTGTGGCTCCACACAAAGGCCGCCTTACTGATCTTAGAGGGGCCCTATTCTCTCCCTAATTACCCTTTGTCCTTAATATATTTGTAAAAGCACTTTGGATTCTCCTTAATTCTATTTGCTAAAGCAATCTCATGTCCGCGTTTGGTCTTCCTGATTTCCCTCTTAAGTGTACTCCAACTTCCTTTATACTCTTCTAAGGATTCACTCGATCTATCCTGTCTATACCTGACATATGCTTCCTTCTTTTTCTGAACCAAACACTCAATTTCTTTAGTCAGCCAGCATTCCCAATAACTACCAGCCTTCCCTTTCAACCCTGACAGGAAATTACTGCCTGGAATCGAATCGCAGGGTTCAGGGTGGTTTATGTACAGAATAACAGATAGCCCAGAGTGAGTTACAGCCTGGAATCGAATCGAGGTGTTCATGGTGGTTTATATATAGAATAACTGATAGCCCGGAGTGAGTTACAGCCTCGAAACGAATCGACGGGTTCAGGGTGGGTTATATACAGAATAACAGATAGCAAGCAGTGAGTTACATTCTGGAATCGAATAGAGGTATTCAGGGTGGGTTATATACAGAATAACAGGTAGCCCGAAGTGAGTTACAGCCTGGAATCTAATCGTGGGGTTCAGGGTGGTTTATATACAGAATAACAGATATTCTGGGGTGTGTTACAGCCTGGAATCTAATTGAGGGGTTCAGGGTGGTTTATATGCAGAATAACAGATACCCCGGAGTGAGTTACAGCCTGGAATCGAATCGAGGTGTTCAGCGTGGATTATATACAGAATAACAGATAACACAGAGTGAGTTACGGCCTGGAATCTAATCGAGGGGTTCAAGGAGGTTAGTATACAGAATAACAGATAGCCCGGAGTGAGTTACTGCCTGGAAGCTAATCAATATCTGTTCACTTTTAGAACGGACTGGTTTTGCTGAATCGAAAGTACACCCACAGAAGCCAGCTAAAGGTCAGACAGTTCCAAATGTAACAATTAGCTGGGAAATGGAAGCCTGAGTTTTGGTTGCTGTTTTGACAGCAATTCAAATGCAATCAAAGACTTTAAATAATGCTCAGAATATCCGAAGCCAATGTAATTTGAATATTATTGTTCGTACACCTGGAAATCAATCATATTATGAGAATTATTGTATCATGGAGAGTATATAAATCCAGCATTTTGAAAATAGAGGGAGAGTCACTGCCATCCAACAGCAGAGTAACTGCTGTAGAGCAGGAGTGCTAACTGACCATCTCAAACACTCTCTGTCAAAGACACATGTTCATGTAAAGATACTTGCAGTTAAATAAAACATGACCCAGGGAGATCAGCAGCTGAAAGAGTGAACACAGCGGGGAAGATAGAGACTGTGTGGTCTTGAGATTGTAACGTTTAATATGTGGGTTGTTGGAACAGCATATTTTTTACAGAGTCGGAGTCAGATAGTAAGTAGGTAAGAGAAGAGGGGCTTGTATTTGCGAATAGTTTTTGTTTAGTGTTCACTATTAAAGTTAACTTGCTAATTTTTGTTTAAATAGTGGAATGTAGGAGATCTGTGTCACTCATATGTTAACAGATTACGAGGTGAGGCGAGCTTTTCTGGGTGTTTGGTTTTAATTAACAAAGAGGTTCGACTCCACCTTGTAAATGTCCATTCACACTAACCCCATTTCCCTACAGTTTCCCATATCCTTCTAGTCCTTTCCTATCCACATATTTATCCAAATGCTTTTGAAATGTTGTTAATAATTCCCCCTCAGCCACATCTTCTGGCAGCTCATCCACGTACCAGCCATTTATGTAAAAAAATGGTCCCTCAGGTTCCCTTTTATTCCTTTCCCTTTAACCTTAAACTGGTCCCCTCTCGTACTCGATTCTCTAAACTTTGGAAAAGACTGAGAGCATTCACCCTATCCATATACCTCATGATCTTATACAGCTCTATAGGGACTCCCTCAGTCTCCTACACTCTAAAGAAAAGGTCCTAGCTTGTCCAACCTCTCCCTATAACTCGGACCATTGGGTCCTGGCAATGTCCTTGTAAATTTCTTCTGCACTCTTTCTAATTACATTATATCCTCCCTATAACAAGTTGACAAAACTGAACATAATCCTCCAAATGCGGCCTTACCAAAGTCCTGTGTAACTGCAACATAAATTCCAAACTTCTATACTCAATGTCCTGCCTGACGAAGGCCAGTGTGTCAAAAGCCTTCTTCACTGCCCTGCCTACCTGTGACTCCACTCTCAGGGAACCGTGCATCTGAACACCAAGGTGTCTCTGCCGACTACGCCCCTTAAGGCCCGCCCATTCACCGTGAAACTCCTACCTTGATTTGAGATTCCAAAATGCAAGACCTCACACTTCTATATTAAATTCCATTTGTCATTTCTCAGCCCACTTCCCAACCTGATTAAGGTCCTGCTGCAATTTCTGATAAACTTCCTCACTGATCATGCTGCCATTTATTTTAGTGCCATCTGCAAACCTACTAATCATGCCTTGTATATTCTCATCCAAATCATAGATAACAAAAAGCTATGGACCCAACCTCCAGTCGAACAAGCTTCCTACCATCAACTCAACTATGTATCCAATTGGCCAGTTCCCCCATTATTCTACATGATGTAACCTTCCAGAGCACGCCTGCCATGTGGAACCTTATCAAAGGCCTTACTGAAATCCATAGACACTATGTTTACCGCTCTGCCCTCATTAACCTTCTTGGTCACTTCAGCAAAGGACTCTAAGAAATTTGGGAAGCATGATCTCCCACTCACAATTTTATGCTGACCGGTCTGAATCAAACCCTGTGTAAGTAATGGGTGCAGTCAATGGTATGCTGTGCTTCATTGAAAGATGATTCGAGTACATAAGTAAAGCCATCTTCCTGCTGTTGTAGAGCCTTGCTGAGAGAGCATTTGGGGCACTCTCTACAGATTTGATCTCCTTTGTAAGGAATGATCTCCTTACCACAGACACGGGTGATGGTAACATGAGGATAGAGTGAATAAGCTAAGTGTTTAATCTGTAGAGCTGTGAGAGATGAGGAAATGGTGATGCTGAAACACGAGGAGTGGCAGCGATCACTTATTTCCAAAAGAGACATTGACAGGGAGAGAAATTCCATACTTTACCCAGGATTGATTGGTTTGATTTATTGTCACGTGTACCTCAGTACAGGGAAACACTTTATTTATGAGCAGTGGAGGAAGATCATAGTAATCATGGCCAGACAGATCATAGGGTGGAAATAGACTTGGACAGAGTAAGGCACACAGGTTACACTGAACAGGACATGCACTAGACAAGGTCAACATGAACAAGATCAGCATTATTTGATCTTAGAGAGTCCATTCATCAGTCTAACGTGACCTTTCTAATAGTTTATATGCCTAAATTAACTCTCCCCACGTTATTGTGCAGTCGGCGTGTGAACCCTGTACTGAACGTCAGATTGCTCACAATCCCCAACAGCAGCCACAACACCTTCCATCTGAAACAGGTAGACATTCCCACCAGCTTCCACCCTACATAGAGAACACCAGACTGCCTTCTCAGAGATGAAAGATGCCTTCTTGAGACTTCGCACAAGACATATGGCTTCCCTGCTCACCTCTAGAAAATCACGTTAAAGTCCCACGTGTGTAACATAAGCAACAGAGCCAAGAGGAACAACGTGGAACAGTCTGTCTGTGCAGCCTCTGCCCCACTTGTTCATCATGTTAGAGCATCATTCAGGAAACACTTAAGACTGCCGATGCTGGAGATCAGAGTAGAGAGTCGATTGCTGGAAAAGCACAGCGGGTTAGACAGCATCCTTGAAGCAGGAGAATCGACGTATTGGGCATAAGACATTCATCAGGAATCAGAATCAATTTCCTCATTCTGCCCCCGTGTAAGTGTATTGAGGTGGGAATGGCCTCCTGCTGTTCCTGTATAAGTGACTCAAGGGACTGACTGGCTTCTTCCTTGTCCAATTGGGCAGGGCCAAAGGCCTGACTGGGTTATCCCTGGTTCCTGTTTGACAGCTCGATGTACTGACAAGTGTGATGGTGCTGCAGCTTTAAGAGGTTATTTTGTCCTGGTTTCCTTTAAGAGAGATTGAACGATCGTTACGAAGCTGGTTAGTTAAGACCACTTGAGTAACAGCGAGGGAGGCCTTGGGTTTATTTTAATGCAGCCTGAATGGGTGTGGCCAGCTCTCACGGATTAGGATCACTGGGTTTTGTTTTCTCAGTAACATCAGAAACTGTTGGGGTCTCCACAGAGTTGGAAGCTTCAGTAAATGTCTCCTGGCTGCTACCCTCTCTGAATTTTCTCTTGATGCTGTTTTTAATTCCTGGATTGGATAAATATTCGTGACATTCTGTGTCTGAATATTTCTTTTTGCCAAGGGCTGTGTTTATGGGATTTCCCTATATTGGAACAGTTCATTAGTAATAGTTCCTAGATCTATTATTCTGTTAAGCTGTCCAATAGAATTACGTTATTCTAAATTCCTCTTTCTGTGATGTTATTTCTTCTTTCATGTTGAAATAGATAGTATTTTGCTTCACACCGAGTAGTCTGACCAGTCACATTGCATCTGGAACAGATACTTTTCATTTCCTTTAAAATAAGAAGACATAAAGGTCTAGGATGTTGCCGTCAAATATTTTCGAGGGGCTCTGGTGTGGTCCATCACACTAGACTCCTTCTCATCCTGAGTAATAAACTGGAGGCACTGAATGGGCTATCCCTGTTCTTCTCCAATAATGTCAATGGGCTGAATGGCTTCCTCATATTCCCGTGAAACCAGTGTGAGGTGCTGAATGAACTCTTGTTTTACTGTGGCAATGTGCAGCCCGCCAGTGCTGTTACATGAATGTTACGGACACTTTAACAGCACACGCCTGAATGGAGTCTGGGTCTTGTTGCACATGGACACTGACCAGTTCAGGAGCTGATGGGGGACAAAACGTTCTGAACATTGTTGAATCTTCAGTGACCATCCCCACTTCTGATCTTATGGTGGGGAGGGTGGGGGCGGGGAGACATTGATGAAGCAGCTGAAGATGTTTGTGAAGAGGAAGCTACCCTGAGGATCTCCCACAGAGGTGACCCAGGACTGAGATGGTGAACATCTTCCTTTGTGCCAGGTTTGACCCCAAACACTGGAGAGGTTACTCTGATTCCCATTAAGTTCAGCTCCTTGATGTCAACAGAAGTCAACCATTGTCTTGATATCAGGGCCAGTCATTTTTACCGGCAACCTTGTCTCAACCTCTTTTGTTCATATCAATAAACCATGATATAGGAGCAGCAAGTGTTTTCTTCAAACAGGTGGGATTGAATGTCAGGATTTCTCTTCTCAAGAGTGTTCGGGGAGCGAGATGACTGAAAGTATTTGAAGAGGAGGTAGATGGATATTGACCTGTCAGAGAGGTGAGGGCTATGAAGAATTGGGTATGAAAGAGGATTTGAGGCCAGAAGCAGATCAGCCATGATCTTCGTGAAGGGCAAGGCAAGTTTGGGGAGTGAACGACATGCCCCTGTTTCTGATGCTCTCACATTCTGTTATTGGAAAGTTAGCGAGTGTTATTTTTATGAATGTTCTGGTATTGCATATTGCAGTCAGGGAGACCAGGTGATTTTGTGAGCCATCTCTGGGTGAGGTATGTGGGCTGTTTTCACAGTGAATCTGGGTCTACAACATGATCAACAAATGGAGCTCAAGCTGCAGATAGGGGAAGCTTTCTAAAGAAAGATGAGGGGCCTCTTTCATACCCAGCCTGGATTTTCCAATTACATTTCCCAAATCACCTCAAAGCATGTGGGACAGTCTTGAGGGACTGAATGGTCTCCTCGGTTTCTGTGCACCAGGTTATAGGAGCAAGTGGCCTCCAACTGCTCCTGTCTAGCAGGTTTGAGGGGCTGAATGGAACACAGGAACATTGGACTGAGGAGCAGGAGTGGGTCATTAGATACTTTGAGCCTTCTCCACCAGGCAGTAAGATTCTGGCTGATCAGATTGGGGCCTCAGCTCCACTTTCCTGTCTGTATCCCATATTATCCCATTATCCGTGACTCAATTCTTTGTCAAATATTTCACTAATGCAGCTTTCAATCAATGTAAACATAGAGGCATGATAAACTTCCAGAGAAGAGAAGTACGACTTGAAAGGACCTTACAGAATTTTTCATCATCCCTCTTATAGAATCTGAGAGTCATGCAGAATGGAAACAGACCAGTTAGTCCAATCTGTTCACTCCGATCAGAAATCAAATCCGATCCAGTCCCATTTGCCAGCATTTGGTAAATATCCCTCTTCTTTCAGATACTTTTTAAATGTGCGATTGTAACCACCTTCACTACTTCCTCTGACAGGACTTTCTGAACACACACCACTCTCTGTGTGAAACATTTACCTTCAGGTCCCTTCTAAATCATTCGCCCTCTCACCTTCAACCTCTGCCCTCTTGTTCTGGACTCCCCAATCCTGGAGAGCAGAACGTGGCTGTTCAGCATATCCATGCACCTGATGGTTTTATAAACCTCTATAATGTCACCCCTAAGCCTCTGACACTCCAGGGGGAAACACCTCAACCTAACCAGCCTCTCCCTTTAGCTCAAGCCTCCAGTCCTGGAACATCCGTGTAAGTCATTTCTGCAGAAAACCGAGTTGTATGCAGTATTCTTAAAGTGACCTCACCAACATCCTCTACAGATGCAACATACCACCACAACTCCTATACTCAATGCTCTGACTGATTAAGGCAAATGTGCCAAATGTGTTCTGCACCACTCTGTCTACCTGCAACTCCACGTTCAAGGAACAATGAACCTGCAGCCCTATGCCCCTTTGTTTCACAACATGCCCCAGGACCTGACCATGAAGTATGTAATATCTGCCCTGATTTGCCTTCCCAAAATGCAAAGCTTCATATTTATCTAAATTAAACTTCATCTGTTACTCCTTGACCCTTTGTCTCATCTAATTGTGGTCTTGTTGTACTCTGAGATAATCGACTACACCACCTTTCTGATGTCATCTGTAAACGTACTAACTATTGCCCCAATATTCACATCTAAATCCTTTACATAAATGATGAAATGCAGTGAACTCAGTACTGATACTTGCAGCACACTGCTGGTCACAAGCCTCCAGGCTGAAAAATATCCCTCTTCCTTCACGCCATTTGTGACTATCTTATGTGACTGAAACTTACTAATCTGTCTACCAATCAGGATGAAATACTAGCTGTGAAGGCAAGCTGAGTAGGTTAGGTTTATTTTCACTAGATAGAAGGAGATTGAAGGGGGACCTGATTGAGGTTTCCAAAATCATGAAGGGTATAGACAGGGTGGATAGAGACAAGCTTTTTCCCAGGGTGAAGGATTCAATAACGAGAGGTCGTGCTTTCAAAGTGAGAGGTGGAAAGTTTAAGGGGGATACACGCGGTAAGTACTTCACACAGAGGGTGGTGGGCATTTGGAACACGTTGCTAGCAGAGGTGGTAGAGGCAGGCACGGTCGATTCATTTAAGATGCGTCTGGACAGATGCATGAGTAGGTGGGGAGCAGAGGAAGACAGATGCTTAAGAATTGACCGACAGATTTAGACAGTACACTTGGATCGGCTCAGGCTTGGAGGGCAAAGGGCCTGTTCCTGGGCTGTAAATTTTCTTTGGTCTTTTTTCTTTAAATGAACACCATGCTGAAGTCCATATAGACAATGTCTACCAAATTGCCTTCATCAATCGTCTTTGTCACCTCTTCAAAAAACGCAACCAAATTAATGAGACATGATTTCCCATGCAGAAAGCTTCGTTGTCTACTCCGATCAGCCCTTGCCTTCCCAAATGTATGTAAATCCTGTCCCCCAGAATCCCCTCCAACAACTTACCCACCACTGACATCAGGCTCACCGGTCTATAGTTCCCCAGCTTTTTGGGTCACTGTTTCCTTTTCCTGTCCCACTACTCCACTGCTCAAAACAAATGTTAAATGTGACCAGGTTGGTGATATGGCCGATGATATCGGTCTCAGACTGGGTCAGGGTCAGTTTTAGGAACAAGTCAGGCTAGTTTCTTTAATCTGCTAAAACAACACGTTTATGATCCAGAGCAATGTTACTCAAACTATGATGGAAAGATGAATAGCAAACTGTTTGTGCATTGCAATTATATAATCAATATTTCCGTTTCTAAAAATGCTGACACACACACACACACACACACACACACACACACACACACACACACACACACACACACACACACACACACACACGCAGAATCTCTGCAATTTTAACTTGAAATAACTTGGTCCAGATATTATTGAAACTCGTGACAAAGGAAAAATTGTGAGATTGTCCAAAACGTTATTCTGCTTCTGAAGATATTGTACTCACACAGCTGCTAGCAATGGGATTTCATCCTGGGAGAGTTTAGATATGGCTGAATTCCCTTCGCTTTAGGCAGTGAGGAGATTCCAGTGAATTCTGGTTCGGGATCATCCAAAGGGTAGTACAGTGGTAAGCATTGCTGCCTACCAGCACCAGGGACTTGGGGGCGAATCCAGCCTTGTGTGACTATCTGTGTGGAGTTTGCACATTCTTCCCTTGTCTGTGTGAGCTTCTAATGGGTGATCCAGTTTCATACCACAAACTGTGTAGGTTCGGTGGATTGGTCATGCTAAATTGTCCGTAGTGTTCAGGGATTTCTAGGTTATGTGCAATAGTCAGAGGTAAATATAGGGGAATGGGTTCGGAAGGTTGGTATGGACTTGCTGGGTCGAAGGGCATGTTTCCACACTGCAGGGATTCCATAAAAATAAGAACGGTAACGATGACTGTAGAGGGTTTTTTTTAGCTCGCACACATTGCTGTGATGAGGAAAAATGAAGGAGAGAGAGTGCAATAGTCCAATCCCTCTCAGGCAGATTACATTTTCTCCCTCTCTGAGTTGAATCACACAGTAATGTCATCCTCTCCCAAACTGGACCATGTGAGGTCTCCTTGTACATTGCCCAAACTATGTCTCCATCATATTCCCTGTTCCATGTAAGTGCATCATTGCTGCTGTCATACAGAGAGCCATCCCCTTAGCAGAAAATGGTCTCGGTCAACTTGAAGATATGTTTATATGTCCCTGCGTCATTAAAAAATAAAAATGTTTAACTTATTCAGAATACCTGTGTTAAACTGAATGCATTGTTTTAAAGAAATACAGAAATTGCTGGAAAAGCTCGCCAGGTCTCTCAGTACCTAGATGCTGTAGTTGTACCAGCCTCCACCACTTCCTCTGGCAGCTCATTCCATACGCACACCACCCTCTGTGTGAAATGCTGCCCTTTAGGCCTCCTCAAAATCTTTCCCCTCTCACTTTCCACCAAAGCCCTCTAGTTTTAACCTGGGGAAAAACCCCTGACTACTCACCCTATCTATGGCCATTTTGATTTTATAAACCTTTACTGCTGCAAAATGTGACCCCAATCAACACGAATGGCTGAACTTTCAGTCATTCTGGGCCTAAAGTCTGAAGTGCCATACTGACACCTCTTCCTTCTCCATCCAGTCACAATCTAAATTCATTTTAATCAGTTTGTTCAGATATATCCTGAGACACTTCTGTGGGCTTTACACCTAGACCTTTGTGCCCGGAGGCAGGGACACTAGCATCACTCAACAATACCCATAAAGCTGGAACAGTATTCTCCTGTGTGTTTGTTCATCAGACTGTCCTGACATGCTGGGACATACCTCTGCAACAGGCACGACTTGAATCCAGAACTTCTAGTCCAGAACTAGGAACACTACCACACAAGTTCAGGAATTGGAATCAAATCCAGAGCTCTGGCTCAGAGACAGGGACACTACCCACTGCACTACCATACCCAGATGTTTAGTCATATTTTAGTGCCCACTTTCAGCTTGATGTGGATTTATTATAATCAGGTTCCCATTACTGAATTACAAAAAAAACACTTTGTATTGTTAAACAAATGCAAGATATTTGTCTCAACTGTAGGATATTGAGTGTATATGCTATGCCATTGAAATTAACTATGACCATCTTTAAGTGCTATTATCTGTAGTATGCAATATTAAGTAAAGAAATCCTGCAGACACACTCTGCCCAATGAAGGGTCTCAAATAGATATTTATTACTGAACACCAGAGACGAAGGAAGAGCTTAATTTCTGGCCCCAAAACACCGATCACTTTTCCCAACTCTCACGTGTGACTCCCCTTTTCCTAAAACCATGAAATGACACCAGGCCGCAGATTACTGTCCAGCCTCTCCTCCCCACTGACTGTGTCTGCAATCTGTCCCTCCTCCCCCTAACCACACAAGGCAACCCAAGCTCAGGGTCTTTGTGAAAATCAAGGCCGGAGTGTGCAGGCCTCCTGGAGAGGGATGGGCATTTTAAAAGTGAAGGGGGATGGTGAGGTGACAGTAATATCATACACTGGGCTGAGGGGTGGCTGATGGAGTTTCGTTTGGATTAATGCGAGATATTGGATTTGATAAATCAAACGACAGCAGGACCTATACAATTAAATGTAGGGTCTTTGGCAGTGTTGTAGAACAGAAACCTAGGCCATCAGGTTTAATTCTTTAAAATTTGCATCTCATATACATAGTGTGGTTAAGAAGGTGTTTAACACACATTTTCATAGGACAGACCTTTGAGTATCGGAATTGGGATGTCATGTTGTGGTTGTACAGGATATTGCTGAGACCTCTTCTGGAATACTGTGTCTAGTCTGGTCATCCTGCCCGCTCATTCCATAGGCACACCACCCTCTGCCTGAAAAAGCTGCCCCTTAGGTCACTTTAATATTTCCCCTCTCACCTTAAGCCTACGTCCTCTAGTTTTGGGCTCCGCGTATCCTTAGAAAATACCTTGACCAATCACTTTGATATGACTGACGTTGATATTATTAAGCTGGAGAGGATCGAGAAGAGAATAACCTGGATGTTGCTGGGAAAGGAGGGAGTGAGCTCTAAGGAGAGACTGGATCGACTGGGACTTTTTTCACTGAAGAATATGAGATTAAAGGGTAACTTTGCACAGGTTTATAAAATAATGAGGGTTAAATAGACGTCTTTTCTCTAGGGTTGAGGATTCAAAACTGAGGGAATTTTAAGGTGCGAGGAAAAAAGATTTACGAAATTCATGAGAGGTAATTATGTTAGACAGAAGCTGGCTTGTGTGTGGAATGAACTTCCAGAGGAAGTGGTGAAAGCAGGGACAGTTACAACGTTTAAAGGACATTTAGATCAGTCCATGGATAGGACATCAGTTTGGATGGTGCTGTGAGCAGCTGCCCTCTCCCCCCTCCTCTCTGAATGAATCCCTGTTGGTTTTCACCCTCTGCCAATGCCTGTGCAGTGGCGTGGGGAGGCCAGCAGAGGGTAGCATTGCATCACTTTAAGCACCACAGAGACTGGCAGACCTGCCCCACACAGAGACACACAGATACACACACGGGAATGGTTAGGGCACTGCGTGAAGCTCATCTGGTAATTTAAATGAAACAAAAAGAAATACTCAATTCGTCTCGTAAACTGTTAAAATATGCGGGACAGATCTGCCAAATTCTACTGTTTAAATAAAATCATCAATTTATTTTTTTCACTCTGAAAGTGAACATTTTACATGAACTATTCACAACTCTGGGACCCTCTATCTCTTAACTTCTTATTACCCGACTCCAGCTCTATAGCAATATACTGTTTCTGGGTTTTCTATCCTCTCATACCACAGGTGCTTGTAAGCTCTCAGTTTAGAATAGTATTCCCTCTCTGTTCCAACTTCATCACATTATACCCTGATGAATATCGATAAGTGGGACCTATCCGATTTCTCTTGTTCTGTGGTTTGTCAATATTTCATTCGCTCCGTCTGGTGTGTGTCAGGACTGTTGCTCCATTGACAGCATGTCATTATTCGACTCTGTCCATAGGAATATATCAGTATTTCACTTGCTCACACTCATGTATGTGGGGCAGGATTTCAGTTGTTTCATGGGGACTGTGACACTATAACAATCTCAATGTTTGTAGGTGGCACCGAACCTGGAAGTTATCTGAAGTCTATGGAGGAGAGTGTGAAATTCTAACAGGACAATCACACGTTGTTGCAGTGTTCAGTTTCTGGCAGATGGGGATCAGTGCAGAGCAGTTTGAGGTGATACACTTTGGTAGGAAAGACAATGAAAGACAATTTAAAACAGACTGTGCCATTATAAAGGGGCTGCAGGAGCAGAGAGCGCTGGGTGTATATGAGCAGATTGTTGAAGATGTCAGGACAAGTGGGGAGAGCAGTAACTCTCACAGATTAGTTTCAGTATCTGAGCTGTTTACAGGAGGAGGTGTAGGAGGGACTCTCCGTGCTCCTTTCCTGGGATGTGGTGGTGACGATGTGATGTGAGCCCACTCTCCTGCCCACCGAGACCCTGGGGATTCCATTTGTACCAGCTCGACACAAAAGGGAGATGGCATCAGGGCCACAGCTTCTAAGTCGTGCCGGGGGGAAACGGAGCTGCCAGTGGGTTTAAAGTGAGAATTTCCCTTCACTGAACATTGCTCCTTACTCGGTCGGTGGGACGTGGATGTTTCAGAATCTCCACACGGGGTGTCCCGGTCCTCTCCGGCTCGTACCAGGGTCCTCCCCACATGGCAGGGGGAGGGGTGGGGTGAGGGAACGGATATCGGGCACTCCACCACCCGGCTTGGCCCTTTCTGACCTATTCCAGGCTGTTTCTCCTGGAATGGGAGAAAGGGAGGGAGAGAGTGAGGGTGGGAGTGGGTGGTCCTGCTGTTAGTGCTGGTGTAGGTGGGGAGGGGGGCATGGTGAGGTGTCTGGAGGGAGCCAGTCCACAGTGTTGTATTCATGCAGTGTTATTAGTGTGGGGGTGAAGTGGAGGGAGTGGGGGAGAGAGAGGGGGAGAGAGAGAGAGAGAGAGACAGAGACAGAGAGAGAGGGAAGGTGCTTCATGCAGCAATGACAGTGTTGGACCATGAGCCTTGTTCGGGGGTCGGTGCTATAACAGATATACAGTGAGTGTGAGGGAGCAGAGAGAATACAGTGACCCTTATCCTGACAGAGTGGGGAAGGTTATTGATGTTTGTCCTGTATTGCTGGACATTTCTTCAGACCACAGATACTGCACTGAGCTGGATGGTGAGCTCAGACCATGCTCGGTGGGTCTGGTGGTGTCGCCCCCTCTGGGAAGAGAATGGTCCCCCTCTGTACTAGCCCATCCACCAGGCCCTCCGTGCCCCTGTTGACAAACCATGGTGTAATTGCCCCTTATCTGCCAGGCTCGGGGTAAACTGTGCAGGGCAGCTCCAAACTGAGAAAGCTCAATCGTGTGCCCAATGGGCTTTTAAAGATGGCCCCAGTGCCAGGGATCACGGAATATCCAGGAGCATCTGGGTGATGGTGTGTACCTCCAGCCGTGAAGGACACCATTTACAAATCTGTGGAACAAATGCTCATCCAAAACTCTCCATCATCTGACCTCACACCAATATCCCATTTTCCCATTTTTCCTGGGAAGACAGGCTCATGTTACAGGATGTTATCGAAGTGTCTCCATTTCAGTATTCTGCAACCTGGGAACACATCCTTCCATGACACTGTCTCTCAGTCTCCCCCTTCTCTGTCTATACACCAAGCCCCTCCCATGTGATGATATTTAAACTGATTCCCCGCCTGGTCTCCCTGGCAGTGATGGTTCACACCCACAGCGCCCCCTTGTCAGGGCAACAATGGAGATATGGAGCTGTAAATGGGTGGGAGCTGCACATCCTGACACTTCCAGCCTGGGCTGCAACTTTCCCCACACTGGGCAGGGATCTAATACAGTGTTAATGAGGAATGCAGTGGGGTGGTGTACACAGTCCTACATGCTGGGAGGGTAACTGCTCCTGGGTTACAGATCAATGTACTGGGGTGGGGTACACAGTCCTACATGCTGGGAGGGTAACTGCTCCTGGGTTACAGATCAATGCACTGGGGTGGGGTACACAGTCCTACATGCTGGGAGGGTAACTGCTCCTGGTTTACAGATCAATGCACTGCGATGGAGTACACAGTCCTACATGCTGGGAGGGTAACTGCTCCTAGGTTACAGATCAATGCACTGGGGTGGGGTACACAGTCCTACATGCTGGGAGGGTAACTGCTCCTAGTTTACAGATCAATGCACTGGGGTGCGGTACACAGTCCTACATGCTGGGAGGGTAACTGCTCCTGGGTTACAGATCAATGCACTGGGGTGGTGTACACAGTCCTACATGCTGGGAGGGTAACTGCTCCTGGGTTACAGATCAATGCACTGGGATGGAGTACACAGTCCTACATGTTGGAAGGGTAACTGCTCCTGGGTTACAGATTAATTCACGGGTGATCATTGCACAGGTCGCTGAGCTGGTCAGACTGTCTGGTTGAGGTTTATAGATACTGCAATGATATGGTTTGTGCAGGTCCCCACGCTGGATGGATATTTGTTTCAGGTTCACACATTAGTGCCCTGCTGTGGTCTGCACAGCTCCCCGTCCTGGATAGATATCTAGTCTGGGTTTATAGATCAATGCACTGCTGTGGTCTGCACAGCTCCCCATCCTGGGCAGATATCTAGTCCGGGTTTATAGATCAATGCACTGCTGTGGTCTGCACAGCTCCCGGTGCTGGACAGATATCTAGTCCGGGTTTATAGATCAATGCACTGCTGTGGTCTGCACAGCTCCCCGTCCTGGACAGATATCTAGTCTGGGGTTATAGATCAATGCACTGCTGTGGTCTACACAGCTCCCCGTCCTGGACAGATATCTATTCTGGGTTTATAGATCAATTCACTGCTGTGGTCTACACAGCTCCCCGTCCTGGACAGATATCTAGTCTGGGTTTATAGATCAATGCACTGCTGTGGTCTGAACAGCTCCCCGTCCTTGACAGATATCTAGTCCGGGTTTATATATCAATGCACTGCTGTGGTCTGCACAGCTCCCCTTCCTGGACAGATATCTAGTCCGGGTTTATAGATCAATGCCCTGATCTGATCGGTGCAGTGTTCCACTCTGGCCGGATTGCTGGGTTGTATTGACCAGTGTAATGAATGAATCTGCACAGATTGCTGGGTTGTACTGAGCAGGACACTGGCCTGGCCTGTACAGTGTTCCCCGGTGAATAGATATCTCCTCTGGGTGTGTGGTGTCAGGGCTAGTTCTGTGAGGTGGATTGAGAATGTGGTATATCTAACCATTACAGCTGATCTGGCAATTCCTTTAGTTCCCATTCCTGTGATTGGACCCTCCGTGTCTCACCCTATTAATGTTACAGTGTGTCCAGGTACAGTACATCATGTTGGTGGGGTGGGGAGGGGGAAAAGGTCATGGATAGGTCAAGGAGTTCCCCGGAACCTTCTGTCCCCGACATTCTATAACTGACATTCCCCGGAACGTTCTGTCCCCGACATTCTATAACTGACATTCCCCAGAACGTTCTGTCCCCGACATTCTATAACTGACATTCCCCGGAACGTTCTGTCTCCAACATTCTATAACTGCCATTCCCCGGAACGGTCTGTCCCTGACATTCTATAACTGACATTCCCCGGAACGTTCTGTCCCCAACATTCTATAACTGATATTACCCGGAACGTTCTGTCCCTGACATTGTTTGTGAACGGCCGGACGTCAGTGAATTGAACAAACGATAAGATCCCGAGGGAAGAGATCCCGTTCCAGGGAGAAGGAGACACTGTTCCGAAGGTCCCTCAGGCAGTTAAAGGGGTGAATACGTTTTCCCTGCATTTACATTTCTCCACAACACAGGATCGACCACAATTTAGACCAAAATACAGAAATTCCCAAACTCCGTTTGTCTTCAGGAAACTGGGAGAGAATCCTTCAGCACAGCAACGTTTCCACCCTCCGTATTAGGAACTGGGAAGGAGTGACCTGTGTCTGCTCTCGATCGATCGAGTGTGTGGGAATGTTCTAGAAACCATCTGTCCTTATGGATGTGTCTCTGTGAGTTTGGGGAGGGAGGGTTTCTTGTGGTTTATGTCACATTTTTGTCAGTAATTCCGACCTTCCCATTTGTTATTCCAGCTCCAATTATTTTAATAAATCCCTGAATACAGGGACACATTTGAAAATCTCACTGGGTCCCCGAACAAACGGGTCCCTTTGCCTCCAGGCTGATGGATAATGGGTTTGTTTTCCTTCCTTACAGTTAACGTAGTGACCATCTACGTCCTGCTTTATAAAGATTGTGGATTGTCTCCATGTGTCAGACGTTACCTGGGGGCCATGGCAGCGGCGGATCTCCTGGTCATTATCCTCGACCTGATCCTGAGACACATTCCCATTGTTTATAAGGAACAGTTTTATTTCCTGAGGGACCCCGTCCCCGTGTGTAATATCCACGCCGTCCTGCTTTATGCAGCCACTGACTGCTCTGTCTGGTTCACCGTCACTTTCACCTTTGATCGGTTTGTGGCCATTTGTTGCCAGAAGCTGAAAAGTAAATATTGCAGTGAGAAAACGGCGGCTGTGGTTCTGGGAGCAGTGACTGTGCTGAGCTGTTTAAAGAGCATTTCCTGGTATTTTATGTTCACGGCTCGGTATTTGCTGATGAACGCCCCCTGGTTTTGTGATGTAACAGGCGCTGTTCAAATCTCCATTGTCTGGATCACAATCGAGTCCCTCCACCACATTCTAACCCCGTGTGTCCCATTTCTCCTGATTCTGCTGCTCAATGTTCTCACCGTCAGACAGATTTTAGTGACCAGCAGAGCCCGCAGGAGACTCCGCGCTCACACCAATGGGGACGCTCAGTCTGACACTGAAATGAGAAACCGAAAAAAATCCATCATTTTACTGTTTGTGATCTCGGCCAATTTCATCCTGTTATGGTCAATTTTAATGCTGTATTCTATATGGACCCGGATGTGGAATACTGGGTATTCCCCTCTGTATCTCCATGCCTTTGTGCAGGAATTGGGCTTCATGCTGCAGCTCCTCAGTTGCTGCACAAACACCCCGATTTATGCCGTGACCCAGACTAAGTTCAGGCAGCAGCTGAAGAAAGTGCTGAAATATCCCTTCACCCAAATCCATCCATCCATCAAATTCCCTCATTAATCACACCATCCGGGATTTTCTCATTTCAGTTCAGTGTTTCAGTGATGAAGCAGCCTGTCGCTATGGTAACAGACTGAGGGTAGCGCTGGTTTGTCCATCCTTATCCCCCAGGGGGGTTACAGGGAAACATTTCAATGTTTCTCACAACTCAGGGGCCAGTGAGAAAAGGCACCATCCCACTGACTGTAACCATCACTTCCATTTGTAACCAATAAAAATGTTGATTAAAGCGTGCCGAGCAGCAGAGTGACCGATGTTGCTGTGTGTCTTTGTGTTGGAGAAGCTCAGCTGGAGAGAGACAGACTCAGCCCCAAGTCCTGGTCCTCAGGGAAGGGAAGGGCAACACTGCAAATCCACAAATCAATGGCTGAGCTATTTCAGGTTTTGTATTATACAGTACATACAATATACCATATACATTGTTGTATAGAGCATGTCCCCCCACGCATTCCCCCCCCACGCATGTCCCCCCCACGCATGTCCCCCCCCACGCATGTCCCCCCCCACGCATGTCCCCCCACGCATGTCCCCCTCCACGCATGTCCCCCCCCACGCATGTCCCCCCCACGCATGTCCCCCCCCACGCATGTCCCCCCCACGCATGTCCCCCCAAGCATGTCCCCCCCACGCATGTCCCCCACCACGCATGTCCCCCCCATGCAGTGTTCTTTCTCCATCCAAATACAGCAGGACCCTCACATAAATGCCCCCCAAAAACGCATAAGCCCCTCCTCCCCTCCGTGTCTATATATAGATATATAACGTTAAGCCCCTCCTCCCCCGCCCCCCCGTGTCTCTATATATCGATATATAACGTTAAACGTCACACACCACTAGCTTTTGTCCCAGTCCGACACTGGCATCTCCATCATTGAAATATAAAGATCACCGGTGTCTGTGTGTGTCTGTGGATTCCTTGTGGCAGACGTGATTTAATTCTCTCTGTCTCTGCGTCGTCCTGAGCTTCAGCTCCTGGATCCAATCTCCTCCTCACCCCCAGGGTTGGGGGTGGTGGGGGGGGAAACACACTGAGAAATACAAACAAATCAAATTGAAATAAAATACAACAGTGGCACCAAAAGCACAGCAAGATCCCACAGCTCTCTGCCTTCCCAAATCTCCCATGTGACCCTGGTTCAGTTTAATTATTGCAGAATGAATGAATGAATTGCTGGCCATCACAGTGACATTGAAATACACAGACATCCCCGCAGAGCGGTTGGCCTGAGGCTACAAACATTAATAACCACGTACGCACAGTGAGATCCCACAAGCAGCAATCTAACCCCACACACATCGTGGGTGATGCTGGTTAAGGGTTGACATATTTGTGTGAAATCCCAAGGCCCCAGTTACCTTAGCCCCAGGCTTCAAACCTTTTCAAAAACGATAAGGCCGCAATCCGACAAGACCCGGTTGAGCAGAGGTCCTGGTAAAAGCCAGCCCGCACCCCCGACCCCTCCCCAGAGAGAGGAGATTAAACCTCGGGGTAATACACAGACAAAACTCACCTGGGCCCAACAGGCTGCAGCCTGTCAAACAGGCCTCAGGCCTCAGGACTGCGTTTCCTCCCCCTCTGGAGGAAGCTCATGTTTGAAGGTTTCCTGCTCCCAAACACACACTTTTCAAATCCTCAAGTGGCCAGGAAGATCCCT